>NC_141141.1:47973064-49413064 GCF_053477565.2 Lygodium microphyllum | reverse complement strand
TCTTGACAAGCTCAATGGGCCTATCTTCTACCACCTCCTTGAGAAGTAATAGTGCACCTCAATGTTCTTTATCTTCACATAGATGACTAGATTATGGGCCAACTAAATGTTACTCATCGAATTCAAATGCAATGTAGGAGTCATTGTCATACCAAGATCGAGACTAAAATCTGTAAGTAGATAGCCTAACCATAGGGCCTTGTTGCAAGCCTTAGTGGCTACAACATATTTATTCTTAGCAGTAGACAAGGCCTCCATTTCTACACCCTGAACATCCAAGAGATATCATCTCTAACATATGTAAAAACATACCTAGAGGTTGACTTCCTACTTTCTACATATCTTGCATAATCTAAGTCTGTGTAGCCCATGACTCCTATATCTTGGCTACCATAGCAAATGCACATATGTTGTGCCTTTCATGTATCTCATGATACCCTTCATAGTGTCCAATGTTACTTGCCAGCTCTCTCTCTCTCTCTCTCTCTCTCTCTCTCTCTCTCTCTCTCTCTCTCTCTCTCTCTCTCTCTCTCTCTCTCTCTCTCAGTTGTGCTCATCGAAGGTGGTATACAAATCTCCTCATCATCCTTTCTACATGGTCCACTCTACTTGGGTCCTTCTTGCATGGTGGTGAGGGTAAAGGTGCCTATGCCTAGTTGCCTATATTTACTCACCATACACTGTATTCATATACATATACACTGCAGGTGATGGTTGGATTTGTTGAAAATAACAAATGATGTATGCTTCACGAAGAGATGTCCTAAATCCCACATGCATAGTGAGGAGAGTGGAGAAAGGTCAAAGACTATATAATGATGTACTTGGTTCACTTTTTCAATGTAATGTCATTGTACTTTGTCCTTTCAGTCATAGTCAGTGTCATACTTTAAATTGTGTTTATGAGTGCATTAGGAGAAATATGGACTCTCTTTTTTGCCCCTTAAGGAGCGAATAAAAAAATATAGGCCTAACCAATGAGAGAGCTAGGATTCCATATTCATGTACCATGAATCTTCTAGCTATATCTTGGCCCAAATCTTCCCTCAGCATAAAATAAGAGGAAATGTGGGGAATAAAATGCTGACACTTCTTGAAAGTTTGTGACTGGAATTTTCATTTTCTTATTTTTCTTATGTTTGAACTTTCATTTCTCCCCTTTTCAGTTTCCCCCTCTTTCTTAGACGGAACTCAAATTTATCATATCTCTTTCCCCGCTTCTTCTTTCCTAATGAAATTTTACAGCGTCATTGTTGTTTGCCCTATCTATAATCCTATGAAATTTCATTTCCTCTACACAAACACAGAGTGAGCTTCACATGTTTTATAAGAGCAGAGCTTGTTTTACCAAAGCCCTAAGATTTTCTTCACAAAACTTTATAGGTATATTGTTCTCTTCCGTGGTTATTCTATGGTAAAGTTTTATCTCGTTTGGGTAAAAGTTGTGCAAGTTATGTGCATTCTTTAACATGTAATTTCTTTTGTTTTGGTACTCTAGGAATCTCTTACAGTCAAGAACAATGATCTTTTTAACACTCAATTTCTTCTTCAATATCTTACGATTTCTTTGTAAAAAAAGTTACATGTATGTTTTCTTGTTTTTTTGGTGCTCCATAATTAAATTTTATCTTGTTTGGACAAAATGTATGCAAGCTATATGCATACTGAGTTTTCCTTTGTTTTTTTACTCCAAGAGTCTTCTTCTTCAACTTCTTTGGGCTTCTTTGCAAACAGAGCCACAAGTATATTGCCGCTTTTTTCTGTTGCTCCATGGTTAGGTTTCAACTCATTTGGACAAAGCCTATGTAAGTTATATATATGCTTTGACTCCATATTTCTTTTGTTTTTGTACTCTAGGAATTTGTCAGTGAAGGAACAATCGTATTGTTATAAGTCAACTTCTTGTTCACCTCTGGGCTTCTTTGTGAAAAGAATTACAGTTACAATACCTTTTTTAATTTCTCCATTTAAATTTCATTTCATTTTTTGAGAGAACATTTGCAAATTATACACATGTTGATAGGTAACTTTTCTATTTGGTTATCATAGATGTCTTCACAAAGGAAAAACATCAGTAACATACTTGCAGTGGAGGTCGTCAATAGGAAAGATAGTAGTGGTAATTGGATTTGTGATAAGTACTATAAGTTGGATTGGATTTTGATGCACCCAAGTACTCCAGGGAGTTTCAAGGTCAGGAAAGATGTTGCAAACCCTCACAAACATTGGAAAGGTAGAATTTTAGAGCTCAGAAAAGTGTTTAATGGAACAAGATAGTAAGAAGTGTTGATCCAACATGTTTATATGCACAAACAAATCTCTATACACGGCAAAAACTACATTGCAAATTATAAACAAAACATTAAGTTTTTAAATTTTATCATTTTTATTCTTTTGCATCATAGTTGTTTTTAAAAATGTTTGCAATGTTCTAATTCAATCTTGTTTTACTGACAGCTCTATATCCATCAACTTTGCATGAATGGCAGAATGCGAAATGTCTGAGCAGCAAGATACATGTTTGGCATGAGAACATAGATTATTTCATCTATGATAATAACTCTGCAAGTCAACTTGCAACTCAAAATATCTTTTTTTATAATTCATTGTATGTAGTAGAAAGCTAGAGATTGCAGCATGTCCCATTGCCGCTACTATCTAGTGGTGAATGGTTGATTGGCAGCTTGGAGTTGTCAGGGGCATGTAAGTACAAGATAAAATCTGACATCAATAGTGCTGTGAAACCCACCACAGGGTCCAAAGATGTGCATCTTAGTTGGTTTATTCCATTCTCATTGTTTGCACATTTTTTTGGTTTTCATGTGATGTTTTGAAGAAAACAAATATTACTTATCAATGCAAGTGTCCATCTGAGGAATGGATGAGTCAGCTATTGGGTGAGTCCTGGCAAGTTAAAAGAACACATTTTGATGAGACAATTAAGTGCAAGGTCAACCAATTTGATCTCACATTCAGATAAATCTTTTTTACTACTTTGAATGCCTTGATTTAATTGACATAGGTCTTGCTTAGATGAATTGTTGTGTTATTCGCATTTACTTACCTTTTTTTTTAAATAATAGGTATTCCATTGCTAGACAAACTCTTTGCATTCACTTTTGATATAGAAGATGGCGACTTTTACGAGGGGAGTGGATCATCTTGGATTAAGATACCCAAGATGAGACACATACAGCTCTCATAGATGTGGTTATCTTGTGGAATGGTCATAATCCTTTTGTGGACAGCACAGAGAGCCATTGGCCCATTTCTTTTCTGAGATAAGAAATCCAATTAATGTCCAATGAGCCCCTCTACAACTTCTATTTCAAGTTAGATAATAGAAAAGTCAGGATTCGTAGTGAGCAATCCATGACATGTAAACAATGTGCTTCTCCACATATCCTTGAGATAGTGAAATCCTTGTAATTTTTTTAAAATAAAGAACAAATATAAACTTTTGAGTACTTTCAATTTAGATAACCTTAGTTTACTATGATCCAAGCATGCAATAATATATACTGTAATTAGTCAATCGTGCTAGTTAAAATCATAATTAAATTGTAGGCTTGAGTTCTATAATCTATGCAATATTGTCTTTGCAAATGATATATTGTAGCTCATGTCTTCTACTTATTTCTTAAAATTAAATATTAAATTGGATCCAAGGGATTTTGAAGGTATATTATATTTCTTTTCATAAAACTTTTTTATATTTTCTATAGTTGGATACAAGCCGAATCAACCCAAGTATATCTACACGGACCAAGATATATCAACCATACATCATCCATGAGGAGATCCTAGTCTCAAAGATCCAAAAGCTCAGTATGCATAACCTGCACTTCTCAATGTCTGATAAGTGTACAAAGACACTCCACTGGCACAAAAGTCATAAATTTCAAGCAAATAAGCTCAAATAAAGCATGTAAGAGCACCAATGACAGAGTATCCAAGATCATACATCAATAAGACATCCAGAGCATATGAGCGGTCGAGTATCCAATGATAGCATCCAATGACATGAAGACAATCCCAATCAATCTATGACGAAGACCAAAATAAGCTCTAGAATATCCAAAGTCAAACCCAAACAAAACACCAGTAGTATTCAAGTTCAAACAATGTAACTAGCATGTGTAGGTGACATAAGCATCAAGCATGTCAAAGGCGGTCAAAAATCATAGACCAATACATGCCAAAGAACATCCAAACAGAGATTCAAAATGCTATCCAATGTGGAGCTCAAGATCAATAATACATCCAGGATCAATGTCAAGCTCTATGTTGACTGCAAAGCGTCGATACATCATCTAAAGCTTCCAAGATATAACCCAATTGCAATAGGTATAAGAAACCTCTGAAAAAACTACTGCAGCCCTGAAGTTTCCAGCATACATTAATTGCATAAAATTGAGTATTTTTTAGCTCAAGATCAGCCCAAAATGATGGAAAATTAGTAGGCATACATTCCCCAAACATCCGGCCTCAACCATAGGCATTCAGGCATCAAATAGCCAATGCTATCCAAGTATAAACGTAAGTGCTAATGTAACACTATTTTTGACTACCTATGGACTGTGGAAAGTAGTATTGGATTGAGGTCAGTAGAGACTAAGGTCAATCAGCCCACAAATCAATGCCAATGATAAACCACCAATGCCAAGCATTAAGGGGGCGTTTCCAAGTGCCAAATGAAGTGTTTTCAAGCTGCCAATGAGTGCCAAGGGAGGGCTGAAGTAAAAAATAAAATTTTGTAGGTCTTCAAGCTAGTGCAAATAGGGTTGATGTTGTTGGGTATGCTATTGGTCCATGCGGCATTAATGGAGTGGAAGGGGGGACTCAAGTAGGGCACTCCAATAGGGACTAAAGAAGGCCTCCACAAAGCCTTGTCAAGCCTAATCACGCAGGATCCAAGATATGAAATGGGGGAGCTCCAATGGTCTGCCCCTTCTTATTGTACCCTACAAATTGAAAATAAACGCTCAAAAGAATGCTTCAATACCTCTGAAGGAATGCCTCGAGGGTGCCCAAATGGGTTGGATAGGTTCTCAGAAAGCCGGAGCTCGAAGGAGTCGAATATGGCTGCCAGGAGAATGCACCAATGGTGTAGGGATTCAATGGGATGATAATGAAGTCATGAACCACACTCGAGTGCTCAAGCAACCATTCATTGATACCAGTTGAAAGGTGAGAAGGATTGAAGCTTGCACAGGAGAGCTATGGCAGGAGAGCAAAAGCAAGAGAGAGAGAGACTCACAATATGGGAACTCCAATAGTCACAATGTGTGACTGGCCTTCCCTTTATTCATCTGTCACCAAAAGAATAAAGAATAAAGTGACAGTGAGGGGCCCTCGCCTTCTGCAATGTGTAGGCATGGGTACTGTCAGTGTAGTAATACACGAGTGACTAGGCGGAGGCACCTTTACCCCTAACAATAAGAAGATCCTTTGAAGGCTTGTGTAGGCATTTTACTACACAAGTTAGCATGCATCAAATCTAGAGGAGCCTTCGCTCTATTCTTACTTTCTTGTTGAAATATCTTTCTTTGTTGCTTGTCTATCATACAAGCTTCACATGGTTTCTTTATTTCAATTATTGGAAGTAGGTGAGCAACTATACCTTGCTTATGTATCTACTTTAACACTGCAAAACCAATGTGACAAAATCTTTCATGTCAAAGTTTACTTGTGCCCACACCAATGGTGGCTATAAGAGCACTTAGCATACATATTGTTCTTTCTTTCTCCTTTCTATGCCGAATCAAGTTCAAAACAATGACAGAATAACTCTAACTAAGGCACATAATACATTTGCATTCCTTCGTTTCCAAGCTCATAGAAGATTTGTATTTGGAGAAACTTTGATAGGTCAAGGGTGGGTTGTAGTTTTGGGTTAGTCCCCAACACCGTCTCTAGAAGCTCATAAGAATCAAGGATAGTTGTGATTTTAAACTTCCACAAAGTGTACCATCTAGCTTGCCTTAGCTGAAGGTTGGTGGATGAATCCTAAATTTTTTGAATTGTTAGTATAGCAGCAATACCACTTGATGCACTAACACTGCTACCTGATGCAACAGATGCATTTCTTCTCTTTGCTATTGAAGCCCTTACCTCTCACATACTCTTCACTCCTCAAAGTCCCTTGGGATTTGATATCATGTAGGAATTACATGGCATAGTGGATAGAATCTAAGAAAGAAGTAGAGAACACACAACAAATATGAGAAGAACACAAACTACTTTAATTTCAAATGAACTCTGATACAAAGATGGCTCTGTCCACCTATAAGCTTCCATTATAAAGCTTAGATGGTGATCAAAACAAATGACAGGTAAAGAGCTTAAGGGTAAATGGAAGAACTCTAATTAGGTGAAAGATAGATTGACAATGTCTTTAGAGGGGTCTTCCTTTTATAGCCCATGAAGGTTGTCTCATTAGCCTATCTGACCATACCATGAACCTTTTCTAGTTGACCAGGGAATATTCCCTTTTTTGTTGGGGGCGAGGGTAATGCCTTAGACCCTCCTTGCCCTTGAATCCCGAAATAGAGGTCCAAAATAATTTCCACGCCCTGTGACTCAATGCGTTGTGCCTCAAGTTGCTACCAACATAACTACTCTATCTAACCCAAAGGCTATATCCATAAAGGTCATCTTTTTGCCATCCAATCACATAAACATTATCTAATATACAAGTCAAAACCCAACAAATATCCTTGCTCACACATGACTTCTCCTCATAATGGGGGCCTTACAGCTTAGAGCACCATGGATCATTGGTGGCACCTTACGAGGATGGGACATTGAGCATATCTAACACCTAGGCCATTGGTTTGTAATATTCTCTGTCACTTATAAGGGTGTAGTATTTTAGTGGTATGAAAGACAAGCAGCAAGTACTTTTGGCACATGGGATGATTTGACAATGATCTTTCTCACCAAATTCACACATGAAGATTTCAAAGAGAGGATGAAAGAAGAATTCATGAATTTAAGTCACTTACTTAGAGAAGAAATCAAAGATTATTTCTTAATGGAGTTCATATTAAAGAGATGGTCCAACCATAATCTAGACAATGGAATTCAAAAGGGAATCTTCCTTAGAGGATTGCAATCAAAAGTTCAAAAGCTCACAAATTTAGAAGGCTAGAAAATCTACAAGCCATAGTGAAAGGTATTAGACTATATGATGAAGTAGAAGAAATATTGGCCATGAATCAAGGATGAGGAGTCCTACCTCCCTCAATTCCAAGAGTAGTCTACCATCTAACTTAGTTTTTTGGTACTGTGTCCTACCCCTACCCAAATGTGTCTATAGTGTCTCAATATGATGCTTCAACCTAACAATGGCTACAAAATGATGCCTCTAATGATGGCTGAACTACAATAGCAATTTCCCCAAATAGTTTTTCCAATTGTAAAAAGTCAATAATAGTAGAACCCTACCAACTAGAATCAATAACCAATCCAAATATGAGCTCTCAATTAGAATTAGAATAGAATTCCTTTTGCATCAACCTAGCTAGTCTACGCCTTGATCATAGAGGCACCTCAAAATCCTACTACAAGCGTCTTCACCAAACGCATCCAAAAATCAATCATTCTTGGAGCTTTCTATTCATATTGCCTAAGGAAGAACCACATTGAGGAAAGTAGCTCTTTAAAAGAGATGCATGAAAGAAGAAAGAAAGATGAGAAGGAAATATTTGATATATTGGAGTCTAAGATAACAATCCGAGATGTTAGACCAAATCCTACAGAGTTTGGATCTAATTTTTATCGAAGGAGGTTTCCCTCTCAAAGCCACAAAGGAGACAACCAAGAGATAGTCAAAGGTTAGAAGTAGAATGCTACAAATGTAGAGAGAAAGATCATATTTTCCCAATCTATGTAGACCCTAGAAGGTCCATGGATTACAAACCCTTATACGATTGATACTAAGGTGAAGGCCTCATTGGTAAAGAATATCCCAATCCATGCCCTATGAAACCTAACACCATTTATAATGAATCAATGGCTCAAGTACATGTATCTAATTTGATGGAATTAGATGTTCTTGCAATTATGCAATCTAATAAAAGAGAATCACTACTAGTTTCAAAAGAGAATAATTGACCTATAAGAATTGTAAATTTTAAGCTTCCAATAAAGACACAAAGTAATATAGTACATGATAGTGTGGTACAAAGCATTTCAATGCCATAGAAGGATGTAGAGGTAGTACAAGAAGTAGGGCCAGAGGTCAGGAGACCAAAGAGGTGGAGATGCTCCTAGCCTTGGGTGAAGAAGTTATGTAGCTCATTCTTCATCAAGAATGAAGGAAAATGAAAATAGGTGTTGTCCCATTCCCAAGTGGACTTGAAAATTTAGTGAAACCAATTAAGGAGTATGATCTAATTAGAGACTTGGAAAATTTTCAACCCAACCTAATGTTCCATCAGTTGTTGATGTTATCTCCCATTCATGAAAAAGATACAAAAGTATTCTAACTAGAAGATGTGGGATGAGAATTTCCAACCATGCATCTATATAAAAAGCCAATAAATCTCTACTGTATGTGAAAGAAGTGGATGTGACCAATGCCATCCTGGATCTTAGCACTCCACAAACTAGCATATTGTTTGAAAGATATTACATCATAGATGTGCTGATTGATTAAGGTTCTTCAATGGACATTATGATTGATGTGATGATGAAGGACTTGGAACTACAGGGCATGCAACCAACTTAGTGGCTTATTTCTCTAGTATATCAAAGTAGAATAAGATCTCTCGGCATTCTCCCTTATGTCAAGACTACCCTGGTAGGAAGAGATTATTGGTTTACTTATTTGGTGGTGAAGCCTAATTCTTATGGGACCTCTTATCCCCTTGGCTATTTGAAGCCAAGGAAAGAATTGATTGGTTGAAGGAAAACTTGATCTTGGGTAGGGGACTAGATAAAATTATGTTAAAGTTGTATGGCACTCAAAAAGGAAATGGAGCTACCACCCTAGAAGTCTCTTTTGATTTCTCTAAAAAAACAATAATAGGAATATCAAATGAAGAAGAAGCAATAAAATAAATCTTTCAAAAGAAAAAAGAGGCATAGTCCCTAACAATAGGCAATGTAAATCAACTCACTAAGGAAGCAAATTTACCATCAATGGGCTAATACCTCTTGCTGAGCTAGGATTAACCTCTAAGATCCATTTTGACATTGAGATAGAAGCATGGATGTATTGTTCTTCCTATTATATGGCCACTTTAGACTTGCAGATAACAAAAGAATTAGAAGTAGAGTGCATTTTTTTCTCTTATAAAGCCCTTCCAACAAAAGAAAAAATAGAGTTTAAAGAGGAAGGTGATGTAAGTGATGAGCAAGGTTATAAAAATGAAGTAACAGAACTAATCCAAGCATAAGAGAAGACAAATGATAATGTAGCCATAATGTCTTTACATGATGAAGATACCATGTTTTTGGATGGAATGATATTGGTATCCTTAGAGCTAACAAATGAGTTTCAGTACATACAAAAGATTCATAAACAATGGATTCAGAAAACAAAAGCATCTTTGGGTTTTCCTTAGGAGTTCTATTGGGGCACATTGTCTCTACACAGGGATAGCAACATATCTAGTAAAGATTGAGAAGATTGCAACCCTATCTACACCATTCAATCTCAAACACTTAAGGGGATCCCTAGGCCATCTTGGATATTATAGAAGATTTATTTCACACTTTGTGACAAAGGTAGTCCTCCCATAGAAGCTTCTCAGGAAGGATGTAGAGTTTATTTGGATATCAATTTGTGAAGAAGCTTTCAATACCCTAAAGAGGGTCCTTATTATTAAATCACCTATCCTATAGCCTCTTGATTTGATGAATGAATTCTAGGTGCACACCAATGTATCATTCAAAGGGTTGTGTGTACTATTATGCCAAAAAGCTTCCTCAAAGCTAGATTAGCATACTTACTATGCAAGCTACAAATTCACTGATAGAGAAAGTATCTATATAGTGATCAAATTGGAGTGCCTAGCAATGGTGTTTGCCATGGAGAAGTCTTGACATTACCTTCTATCAATGCACTTTACGTTCTATGTGAATCATGAAGCTTTGTCATTCCTAATAAATAAGGAAGATGCAAAAGGATAAATGATGAGATGGTTACTCCTATTCTAGGAGTTTGATTTCAAAGTGGTTACAGAGTCATTGCTCCCATGCACTAGTTGAATATCAATCTCAATGTCCCTTAGAGCTTGTCATGATAGAGGCATCCACTTTTTGAAAATCATTGAGAGCTGATTTTTGACTTTGAGAAGTGCTCAAAATTTGCCAAAAGTTCTGAATTTCAAGGGAAAAATAAACTTCATCGAAGGCTACACAAGTATTTGGGACGATTTTAAGCAACAAGCAGTTGACAGGTTCCAAAAGAACTTAAAGACCCACCGACTGGAGGTTGTGGATTTTTCATAATTGTTTTGAATATCAGATTGGATCCTAGGATATGCTGGGCAATAGGGGACCTCGAGACAGATGCCTAGAATTTTTCAGAAGTCAAATTTGACGCTGGACACGAGAATGGGGGTGCCCGGAGCCAAAGACCAAAAGGGGGTCAAGTCTAAAAGGACTTAAAAGATAAGAAAGGGCATAACCCTTGGGGGCTCCCCTTGGGGCCCCCAAAAATTTCACCAAGGGGGGCATTTTTTTTTTGTGAAAAAAAATGGAGGCATCCTCTTGCAGATGGCAATGATTTTGGTGAGGGGGGGCTATGGAGCTTCAAAGCAACCCCCCCAACTGATCACATCCCTGATCTACATCTTCCCTATGCTCTCCATCGTGGCCTTTCACATGTCCAATGGCTGCCTAGACATGGAGAACCAATTCTATTCTTTCTCTCTCCTCCCTCTCTCTCCCCTCTATAGGTTGTTCCTGCGCATTATCTTGAAGGAGGAATTGAGAAGGAGATTGAAGCAGATGATGGTGGAGATTAATGGAGATGTTGAAGATTAATGTGCAGCATCAAATTGAGAGCAATGGATGCTCCGTCTGCTGGTCACCCAGTCATTTAATGTGTCTCAAGTCTCATAAAAACACGGTATTGCTATTTTTTAATGAAGGAAATGATTTTTTTTAACATTTTATAATGGAAATGACGTTCTTATGCAATTAAAATTCGTTTGAGTATTGATTGCATTATGCTTAATTGTGGTATATTAGAAAATTCTGATTTCATAATGATTTACATGCGTTATTTAAAGCCCGAAAATCTCGAAATGCAGTTTTTAAGGGTAAAATGATGGTTTTGTCATTTTGGGTGGGTGAAATGTGTTCCTATAGGGGAAAGTGGAAAATAAAATTGAATTTTAGTATTTTGAAATGATTGGTATAGGGAAAATCAGAAAATAATATTGATTATTACCAAATAAATGGTAAAAATTAAAAAAATATATAGAAAAAATAGAAATACACTTCATAAAAATAAGAAAAAATATAACGAGTGGTTGTGAATGTATGGTAGTGGCAAACCATGAGGTTTAGCCTCAATTTTCCCTACCTTTTTGTCAAGTTTAGTGATTTATAGCTTTACAAACATCAAAATATGACAAAAAGAACCCCTACACCTATGCAACGTAAGCAATACCTAAACGTAAGGGTTTTTGAGTGATGTGATTTTGATGGGACCTAAAATAGGCCATCCCTGGCTATAGCACTAGCCGGACCTCTAACATGCACAAGACAACCCGACAGCCTCACGGCCAGGAGCGTCTATAGGACACATTGCCTTGCCATTATACATATATTTTGCATTTGTATCGTGTTTATAGTCCAACCCTTAACCTTCTCAGACTCCTCAGAGGGAGACCCTACACATTTTGGTGTAATTCACCACGTAGAACAACATAGGAGGCACCCTCGGGTGATTGTCGTGGGCCCACTGCGACCCTCCTACACCTTGGGGATTGGCCTCTCGATGGGTCACTAATACATATAATACATACAAAATAAAATCCACTCTTGGTACCAATATTATATCGTTCCAGGAATGTACCGGTTCTCCCTTACTTGTCCCCTTTAGACCCACTACCTAGACCTACAGCTTGGGTGCCTTACTCTCTCCAACATGGGTCATTTATCATTCAACCAAATGCTATACGTGCTAGGAATAGATACCATGTGTATATGATTTATGCAATGGTGTATGATTGTGTACAAATAATTATGGTTTAAAATCAGCATATGTGCCATGCAAAAACAACCCTTTTAATGAATTTCCGCTAATACACAATGCTTCATTGTAGGAACCTAGCACCAAGGCTAACCCTCGTATTGCTAGATCCATTATTTTCAAATAAACCGCATCCTAAATGTTATGCATAAAGAGAACAATTAGAATTTTTATTATTTTAGTGCTTAATCTATTATATAATATCATCCTCCCCCTCACCATTTAAATTTTGTTGCGGTGCATAGGTATAGAGGATCTTTATGTCATTTTTTTGTATGTAAAAGCAATAAATAAGCACTTTAACACAAAGGAAAAGGGCCAAATTGAGGCTTAACCTCATTCTTCAACCCCATCAAACATTCACATGTATAAATCTTATTTTTTCATTTTTTTCGAACGTAAGAAATCCACTTTTTTCTATTTTTAATTTATTTTTAATATAAAAATATATATTTTCTAGTTTTTTTTCTAATGAATAATTATTGGAACTGAAACTCGGTATTTTCTCTTATTTTATCCCGTGCCCAGTCATTTTTCCTTACTCAAAATTTTTAAAAAACTATCAATTTTCACCAAAATTAGTGTTTTTTCGAGTTTTGAAAATTTATAATTGCTGTAAATCAGTATGGGTTCTACGTAACAATGATTGCAACCCTCAAATATAATGCAAGGAACATTCAAATAAACTTTCAACCCATGCGCACACCATTTAGACCATGAATGATAAAAAACAAGCAAAATTCGTTCATAAAATAGAGCATACTGCATTTTTGCGTGTTTCAGGTTTCTTGAATATTTAATTGGGACTGTGTATCGACCAACCAACTATGGATCAGCCTTCAACCCCCTCAGCCTCTTGGAAAAATTCGGTGCCTCTAGGACAAGCATCCATCACCCGATTCTCTTTTTTATTCTTGCCACACAAAGTGCCTCTATATAGGAGAGAGAGGGAGGAGAGAGAAAGATTGGTTTTTTATTTCTTTGCTCAGTACATCAATTCTTGATCAGATTATGGTGATGGAGGGTAAAGAATATAGGCATTTGAGGCCCAAGAGGATTCTCTCTCTCTATGTAGATCAGAAAATGGCCAATGATTGTCAAGTACTAGTAGCACAACTAGGACCACTCATAGCACACTTATTCATACTCATAGGCCCGATGGTCCTATCAATGCCGCCATCTGAACTACCTCTCATGGGAGCATTGCAAACCTTGATGGGACTTACTCGGCTTGGAATATTTTCATCCCCAAGGGGTATATTATCCCTACTATTGCCATTTTCTGCTTGGAGATTTTGGCTACCAAAGTTCCCCTCCTTGGTATCAACAAGTGAGTTATCTCCTTGTAGAAATGGTTGGAAGCTAGGATGCAATTGTACTGAGTAGGGAAAAATCCAAAAATTTTCCCAACATCTTTGAATATGTCCCTCATAATCAATGGCATGCATATCTACTTCCCTTAACGACTTAGGATTCTGCATTCCCACTTGGATTCACATGTTAATCTCTAGGCCACTCAAAAAGAGCTCACATAGCACATCAATACAATAGCTCTTCTTGGCCAAAGCGCCAAAAGATCATCAAAGGCTCTAGCATATTCTTTAAGAGAAGGATAGGACTCGTGCCTAATCTGCATCAACTGCCCTAAAACTTAGGTCATAGGCACCTTCTTCTCATATTCATCTAAAAATTTATCACATAGCTCATCAAAGGATTTAATCGACCCTCTTGGGAGGCTCTAGTACCATTTTCTAGCTTCTCCCTTCAGGGTACTTCAGAATGTGAGCATCCGATGAATATCATTGAACCCACTTGCAAGGCAAGTTAGGTTGTATTCTCATAAATGCACCATTGGATCCTCATTAACTAGCCCATGAAACACTGGGAGATCCTTATAAGGAGGAGGGCATTTAGTCCTTTCCTTCGGGATTAGAATTGGGGCATTAAAATCCTCGTAATTATAGCCTAACTCTAGTGTCTTAGGGTCTCCAACCTCTTCCATTTCCACTTTAACTGGTGTAAGGAGGTTAATATTATCCTTGCCATCCCTTTTTGCCAACTCAAAGAGTGGTCTAGGGAGTCCTATAGTTCTTAGCATGTCATTGCGATCCTTTCTTAGAGGATCTTCCATATCCTGCCCCTTCCTAGGCAGTTCCATGATGGCTTTATCTAGGAGCTTCTACCCCTCGTCAAAAGCAAACTTATCCTTAGCATTTAGGTCCTGGGGACCGTCCCTTTTAAGCAATGGTTTTCCCTTTATAGCTAGGGCTTCTAACATCCTTGTGATACCTAAAATTTTGGCACGATGCCCCACCACATGGGATGTTTCAATCATAACTGTGCTCCACTGTATGTCGAGTTTTTCCCATGGCACTACGGTTTTAGCATAATCACTTGTTGATGCCATGACCGCCATGGCTTCCAACGTACTGATCCCATGCCCTCTAGGTTGATGGATGGTTATACATGATTTCTCTTGGGTAGAGACCACACTAAGGCGAACCTCAGTCCATGCCATCACATTAGAAGATGGGGTAACCACTAACTGGTTACTCTTCTCATCACCTAAATTATCTCTTGTAGAGGACTCATGCTCTACATAACAAACTAAGTCCATTAGTAAGTTGTGTATAGGGAAAGCCAAGGTTTTCCATCCTTGAACAAACCCCATTTTATGGTTAGCTTAGCACACTCCTAATGGAAATTATAAACATAGGTCCCTTCACGATCTAGATTTGGAGACCGCCACTTATAGGCAACTCCTAGCAAACACACCACTAATGGGACCTAAAATGGGTTGGCACAAGCTA
This sequence comes from Lygodium microphyllum, assembly GCF_053477565.2. Classification (NCBI taxonomy): domain Eukaryota; kingdom Viridiplantae; phylum Streptophyta; class Polypodiopsida; order Schizaeales; family Lygodiaceae; genus Lygodium; species Lygodium microphyllum. The sequence continues at coordinate 49,398,040 of NC_141141.1, read as the reverse complement.
TAGCACTAGCTGGACCTCTGATATGCACAAGACAGCCCCACGGCCTCGCTGTCAAGAGAGTCTACAAGACAAATTGCCCTGCCATCGTACATACATTTTGCATTTGTATCATGTTTATAGTCCAACCCTTAACCTTCTCAGACTCCTCAGAGGGAGACCCTACACATTTTGGTGTAATTCACCACGTAGAACAACATAGGAGGCACCCCTCGGCTGATTGCCACGGCCCCACTACGACCCTCCTACACCTTGGGGATTGGCCCCTCGATGCGTCGCTAACACATATAACACATACGAAACAGACTCCACTCTTGGTACCAATATTATATTGTTCCAGGAATGTACCCGTCCTCACTTACTTGTCCCCTTTAGACCCACTGCCTAGACCTACAGCTTGGGTGCCTTACTCTCTCCAGCATGGGTCATTTATCATTCAACCAAGTGCTATGCATGCCAGGAATAGATACCATGTGTATATGATTCATGCAATGGTATATGATTGTACACAAACAATTAAGGTTTAAAATCAGCCTATGTGTCGTGCAAAAACAACCCTTTTAATCAATTTCCGCTAATACGCAATGCTTCATTGTAGGAACCTAGTACCAAGGCTAACCCTCGTGATACTAGATCCATTATTTTCAAATAAACCACATCCTAAATGTTATGCATAAAGAGAAACATCGAACTTTTTATTATTTCATCGCTTAAACTTTTGTATAACATCATCCTCCCCCTCACCGTTTAAATTTTGCTACGGGGTGTAGAGGGTTTTTATGTCATTTTTTAATATGTAAAAGTAATAAATACACACTTTAACACAAAGGAAAAGGGTCAAACTAAGGCTTAACCTCATGTTTCAACCCCGTCAGACATTCACATACATAGATCTTATTTTTTCATTTTTTTCGAATGCAAGAAACCCACTTTTTCCTTTTTTTCTTTATTTTTCCTATTTATTTTTAATAGAAAAAAGTAATTTTTTGGGTTTTTTCTGATGACTGATCATTGGAACTGAAACTTAGCATCTTTCCTTATTTTATCCCATGTCCACTCATTTTTTCCCACTCAAAATTTAAAAAACTATCAATTTTTACCAAAATTAGTATTTTTTCGAGTTTTGAAAATTTATAATTGCTGTAAATCACTACAGGTTCTGTGTAACAGTGATTGCGACCCTCAAACATAATGCAAGGAACATTCAAATAAACTTTCAACCCATGCGCACACCATTTAGACTATGAATGATAAAAAACAAGCAAAATTCTTTCATAAAATAGAGCATACCGCATTTTTGTGTGTTTCGGGTTTCTTGAATATCTAATTGGGACTGTGTATTGACCAACCAGCCATGGATTTCAACATAGATCTTCAGCCTTCAGCCCCCTAAGCCTCTTGGAACAATCGGGTGCCTCCCGGACAAGCATCCATCACCCGATTCTCTTCTTGATTCTTGCCACATGAACATGAAGTGTCTCTATACAGGAGAGAGAGGGAGGAGAGAGAAAGACTATTTTTTATCTCTTTGCTTAGTGAATCAATTCTTGATCAGATTATGGTGATGGAGGGCGAAGAATAGAGGCATCTCAGGCCCAAGAGGATTCTCTCTCTCTCTCTCTCGTAGATCAGAAAATGGCCAATCATTGCCAAGATGGGAGGCACCCAAAAAAATGCCCCCCCCCCCCATCCATGGCCTTCAACCCCCTCAGCCTCTTGGAAAAATCCGGTGCCTCCCGGACAAGCATCCATCACCCGATTCTCTTTTTGATTCTTGCCACATGAAGTGCCCCTATACAGGAGAGAGAGGGAGGAGAGAGAAATACTGGTTTTTTATCTCTTTGCTCAGTGCATCAATTCTTGATCAGATTATGGCGATGGAGGGTAAAGAATAGAGGCATCTGAGGCCCAAGAGGATTCTCTCTCTCTATGTAGATCAGAAAATGGCCAATGATTGCCAAGATGGGAGGTGCCAAAAAAAATGCGCCCCCCAACCCCCCCTCCCCTCGCGGCCCCCATGGCATTTCATTTCTTTGGCTTAAGCTCAAGGTTAAGCTTTAAAACATAAAGTATCTAGTTCATAGCTTGTGCTTTCACACTTCTAATAAGTGGTTTTTCCAGTTTTGAGGGGGAAAACGACGTTAGAATTAAGATCTGTCTAGATGGGTGGTTTCATGACGTCGAAATCTACAAAGCTGAGACTCATCACACTCTTCCCGGCTTCCAGATCCAGTATCCGCTTCACAACCCCGAACCTTGCGGGGATTAAATGGGGGATCAAATGACCTCGAAATGGAGATCGGAGACTTGTGTTGGATTCTTGACGTCGTTTTGCATCTATAGCTCGGCTATCCACCACTATTTGATTTTTCATACAAATAAGCACTAGCGCTCTAGGGACTTGCCACTTAAAATCGTACTGATTGCAACCGTTGCCTTCGATGAAGTCCATTTTTTCCCTGAAAATTGGAAATTTTGGCTATTTTTAAGCACTTCTCAGCATCAAAAATCATCTGTCATTGGCGACCACGGGATAGGGCGACTCAGCTTATCGAGTCCCACGAAGATATATGCACATAAACACAACCACAAGGAGTATCAAGCTAATACAAAATAGGTACACATCAAAGCACAACACAGCTGTCATCTTACCCCCTGTCAAAACAAAGGCATGAAATCCACGAGGAGTAGGCCTAGCATAATCTGGCAAAAATTCGAAAGCTAGTCGCTAACCAATTGCTCCACACACAACCAAGCTAAAAAGAACTATCAAAGAGGTCATCCTCAGTGGTGGTTTGAACTACCTACCTAACTAAGGATAACTCAACTAGGAGCTTCTACTAGGTTGAGTTTCCTATGGCCTGATCAAGAAATATTATCTTTTAGCACATTGCTCTTTTAGCCTCTTATTTTCCATTGGGTACTAATTATTGCTGATTTTGCTAATGTATAACATGATATGGGGTTTGTTGTAATTTAATTAAGAGGATAGTAGCATGAGCGTTGTCTCAGTGCTATCCTTACATCATTGCAACGAGTTAGTGAATGAGAATTGGAAAGCCTGGTGGTGCACGACACGCTTGTGATTGAGAATTATATTTGAGCACATTAGGATCATCCACTTTTGCATGTGCATATCAACCATGGCATTAGAATATGATGAATTGGATGCATAGCACATGTTTTCCATTATGATGACCTACGCTTAAGACGACCTAATTTGTAGGCTAGCTAGCCATCTTTGGAGATTGTTTGGTAAGGATACATGGTATCTTCTAGAATATGTTCAAAATGAAAGAGTGGAGCTTGTATCATGTGTACTTTATGTTGAAGCGACGCATCAGGGACACCGGATTTATTGGCATTAGGAGCACCTTTGCCCATATTCCATGGGTTAGTAGAAGAAGATGGAGAACTCCATATTAAGGAGTTTCAAACACTCATGTTCAACTATTGAATCCAAGATGAAGGACACCTAATGATCTTCAATATGACATTAAAAGGAAGGGCAGCATCATGGTATCATGGTCTAGAAGCCCGAACCATAACTAGCATTGACCAATTCTTCACGGCCTTGCGTAGAGAGTTTACTCCTGAGAGGGGTGGACAGTATTGGTTGCGTGACTTGAATGTAACACGCCAAGAGCCAAATGAGAATGTCTAGGGCTATGCCAAGAAACTAAAGCAAGTTCTTCGCAAATTGAATACTCATATTCCCATTCGAGCAGCTACACAGTTGTAATATTTTCTACATGGATTAGATTTCAATATTCAAGTACACCTGATTAGTATCACTTTGGCCGACATTGACACTGATATTACCCAAGCATAAGGACTAAAGTTGCACTTGCAAGTAGTTATGCAGCAAGGATAAATTGGAATGGTAAGAATATGGCATTGACCAACAGGAGTCAAGGGGACCCCATGTCAAATGTGAATGGAAGAGGGAGTATCATGATGAACTTGCCTATGTTACTAGCTCCTCCCAGTATGACTATGCCTATGGCTAGTCAAATGGCCTCTTTAAATAGTGGAAGCCAAACAACAAACCCAAACATTGTCCCAGTGAGTCATTGACCGATTCCCAATCAAGTGGTTAGGCCGATGGTACAACAGAAAGATGATCGCGGCTATGAGTCAAGTGCCTCAAATGTCCTTGGTGAAGTCAAGGATATGATGAAGCACTACACTAACATGATTGGCAAACAGTATAGAAAGATAGCTGTGGATGTCAATTTCCTTAAGAAGTAGCAAAATTTGATAGGGAGTCAATGCCGTGAAGAGGGTTCCCCCTCAAGATTCAACTATAAGTTGTGTGGTGGCCAACATTTCCCTAGGAATTGTCAGAATGTCAAATGCAATATTTGCAAAAAGTTTGGCCACTTAGCTGCTATCTTTTGGAGTAAGATAGTTCTCTCCAACAAGGGAGTAAACAACCACATCTAGTTAACCATCGCACACAAGGAAATAATCCCCATCAAGATGAGGGACCAAGACAAATATTGCAAAGAGGAAAGACTAATGTAGAGGAGTTGCCTCATGGCAGTGGAGTCAGCCTTATTGAGGCCGTCTGTGTCAATAACACTGAAACTTCTAATCTACGAGCCATAACAAGAGGTCAAAAGACTAGAGAGGGTGACAAAGAAACTATAAAACATGTCGAGGAAAACCCTAAGCAAGATGCTAGGGGAAAGCAAGTTCTGAATCATGAAATGGAAGGTGGACATCTCAGGCCTATTGATAGTAAAGTTGATCTTGAGAAGGATAAAGGATTGCCAATTAAGAAGGCAAAAGTTAAAAAAGAGGCACCAAAGTCGGTCCAAAGACCAAAGGAGAAAATGGTTTGGCGAGAGAAGAGAACTTTGGCTAATTACCACGACTTTGATCTAGCAAGTTCTCTTTGTGAAGTTAAACCAGATGTGAATCTCTTGCAATTGATTAAACTATCTCTAGGAGTATGCAAGAAATTCAAGAAAATTTTGTGTATTGGATACATTGTAGAACCTTTGGGCATAGCACGACTTGGAGAGGATTGGTTTGATCATGCTGAAAAGAATTGTCCCCAAATTCGAGCGTACGTGGATGGAATATTAGTGGAGCACGCTATCGTGGACACTGGATCCTCTGTCAATATTATGAGTCTGGACTTGATGGAGAAGCTAGGTCTAGAAATTCAAAAAGATGGCTCCACACTTCTTTGGATGGTTGATGATAGTCTAAGGAAACCAAAAGGTTGCATCACTAAAGTCCATGTTACCATTGCAAGCATGGAATGCTATATGGACTTTAGGGTGATAAGGTTTGCATGGTGTCCTAGCTATCGAGTTTTTCTAGGCAAGCCATGGATTTTACAAACAAACTGTCAAGTCAATATACTCGCTGGTAGAGTGATTCTAGGTAGAGGTGCCAGTCATGTAATAGTGGATTCTTATATTGAGTCTCCTCAAAGTGAGAGAGCTCCTTTATACTCTACTAAACTAGAAATAGTAGATGATCCATCTGGTAGTGAGACATCATTGAGTGATGGATCTAAAGAAGGGTCCACTAGAGAGAACATTGTGAAATACGTGGGATCTAGAGCATGGCAGATGCAGAAGCTATGGAGGTTGAAAGAGGAAAAAGAAACTCATGAAGACATTGACCTTGACTAGGACAAATTGTTACACAAGTGAATTAGGTTCCAAGATTGAGACTTGGACTCATAAACACAATCTTGTGTATTGATAGTGACATGACACTTTACTGGAAAGAAAACAGTACTATCATTGCATTAGAAAAAGAGTGCAAGTACAATGCTTTATAAAAATTGAGTGGTGGTACTTTCTCCTACTGTGCATATGGGATTCTGGTCCTGAGCCCTCACTGCTTCTCACAAAAGGACTAAAGTAGGTGTGATTGCAAATATCTCAACACCCCTCCTCAATCACAACCAAAAGTACAAAGTGTGTAGAGGGTTTAGTGAAAGAAACACCTGTAGTGGGCACACCATAAACATGGCAAAAACACCAGAGGCTATTGCAGAAAAGGCTAAGTGTGGAAACTACAAACATGATGGACATCTAGAGGATGTAGCAAGGACCTCACAAAGTGTACAAAGGCTATAGTAGAAGGATAACTGAGGAATTTACAAATTTATGTTTGAGGCATTAGGCTAGGAAATACAAAACTAAAAAAGTCTATCTGAATAGAAGGACTGATGAGGTTTGTCCTTCTCCTGGTGGTATTCTTCTTCTTCTTCTTCTTCTTCCTTTTCTCCATTTTCTTCTTCTTCTTTGACTGCAACTAGATAGGCCTTTTGGGACCTCTTTCTTGCGTGGCATAACTTCTCGGTGTGTCCGGTCCTTTTGCAGAAGTCACAGAAGAGCTGATCCTTCTTGCCTTTGTACCTGTTGCTAACATATAATGCATGCTCATCTCTAGAGATACTTAGTTCTTCCTTAGTTTTTAGCTTCTTTTCCTCCTCTAACAGTGATGCCTGGATATCAACAAGTTAAGGATTTGGCATGTTGATTAAAGTTGTTGATACATTATTATATTGAGGAGGCAAACTCTTAAGTAGAACACCGATGCAAACATCTTCTTCCATTTTAATGTTGATTCCTGCAAGTTGGGTTAGAAGTCCTTCCATGTAATTTAGATGTGTGGCAAGTGATGTGCTGGACTTCATTTCAAGCCTGAAAAACTCAATTAGGATACCATACTTTGATGATTTAGACTATGCACCGAACAAGGTGTCAAGTCTCTTCCATGTATCTAGTGAGGTCTCACAGTTATCCACATGGTGGATATAGCTGTCATCTAGCTCCAGTTTGATAATGGCTTGAGCCTTATTATCATTATTTTGCCAAGTGACAGTAAGATGTGCATCACGAGGCTTCTTTTCTTTTCCAGTGGTAATGGCCCAGAGGCCCTTCTTCATCCAGATCAATTTGATGCAGGTTTGCCAGGTATGAAATACGACTCCTTTGAAACGGGATGTTGGAGAATCTTTGCCCATGTTTGACTTGAGAGATCAGCAACAAATTAGCTTCAAATGACTAAGAATAACCAGGAATGAGTTGATATTTGTATGTGTCAAAAGACACAAGCAATGGTAGTGAAGTATCAAAAGATACTAGTTTGAAATTTGATGTTTGTTGCTTGAGTTTGACTTGATGATCTTCAAAAACTCTTCATAGCTTTCCCTCCTTGCTGATTTGATGGTTTAATACTTGCTAAAAAATTTAGATTAGAGTGGTCTTGGCTTGGTTTAAGTGGGAGGAGAGAGAAAATGAAGGAAAAATGAGCTTAAAGGTAAGTGGCTATGGATGTCTTGTCAAAAGAGGGACCAACAACTAGTAAATGAGCTCCCACGCACTCCATAGGTTGAATCTTCTCAAACCCTTTGAGATAGAGGACCCTCAATAATGGGTCTAACTCCCCCTAAGAGGGTTTGTATTCATTATGCTCGAGTTGAGAGATGTAAGCCTTCAAAGTGGTCGCTATCAAAACTGTGCCCAGATTTGGAAAAATGCAAATGCTGGGCATGGTGTGCATCAATATCCTTGATTTTTGTGCCAAGAAGTTGTGCCCTGACCTGAAGAACAACTCTCGAGAAGAAAACTTGAAGAGATATAGCCTAGTTGATGAGATATGGCTGCTCCAATAGAGGTAGGTAGGTGTTTTCCACAGACACATTTATGGCAGCAACTCTAAAAAGAGGCAATGCTGAAGCTATGGTTGCCCAATCTCAATAATTGAGGTGCCAAGAATGAACTGTGAAAGTAGAGAAACACTTCTCCAAAAGGAATTTTAGAGATATTTGGCCTGTGGAGAGAGATATGAAAGCTTCAAACTGATAGGCTGCTGTTGTCTATGGCTGCCATGGAAGCTTCATTGAAGGTAGGAATGCAAATAAAGTTGGAGATAGGGTCCAGTACTCAAACTGAGCTGAGAAGAGATGGAAAGGAGATGAGAGGAGCGAAAGGAGAGTTGGCCCATGCTCAACTAAGCTCTGATACCATGTGAAATACACAGGATCTATAGCATGGCAGATGCGGAAGCTATGGAGGTTGAAAGAGGAAAAAGAAACTCATGAAGACATTGACCTTGACTAGGACAAATTGTTACACAAGTGAATTAGGTTCCAAGATTGAGACTTGGACTCATAAACACAATCTTGTGTATTGACAGTGACATGACACTTTATGGAAAGAAAAGAGTACTATCATTGCATTAGAAAAAGAGTACAAGTACAATGCTTTATAGGAATTGAGTGGTGGTACTTTCTCCTACTGTGCATATGGGATTCTGGTCCTGAGCCCTCACTGATTCTCACAAAGGGACTAAAGTAGGTGTGATTGCAAATATCTCAACAAACATTTATCATATCACATTGAATGAGCTGATAGAGCCTCAAAATAGGATAAGAGACGCGGACATTATTGAGTTGGACCTTAGTACGCTGAACGATTTGTGGCCAATCAAATTAGCATCCATGCTCAGTTCAAAAGAAAGAGATGACTATGTGTCCTTAATTCAAGAGTTCTGTGATATCTTTGCTTGGAGCTATGATGAACTTAGGGGCATTCCCCCCAACCTGGCTATGCATACTATTCTTGTAAAGGAAGGTACCCACAACCTGTATGTCTGAAAGTAAGGTGTATGCCTTTTGAATTAAGGGACGGGCTATTTGAGGAGCTACAGAAGTTGTGAACAGCGGGTTTCATTTTTCATGTTCAGCATATTGAATGGTGTTCACTAGTTGTGATTAGAAAGAAGAATAATAATCAAATCCGACTTTGTGTGGATTTTAGAGAGCTAAATAAGCAAACAATTAAAGAGTACTATCCATTGCCATTTATTGACCAAATTTTGGATTAATTAGAGGGTAGAGAAATATATTCGTTCATGGTTTCTTTGCAAGGTATAACCAAATGGCAATTGTTGAGCAAGACAAGTTGAAAATGACATTCATTACTGTCTTCAGTACCTTTGCGTACCACATGATGGCATTTGGTTTATGTAAGGTACTTGGTTCATGGCAAAAATAGCCAACAAGACCTTTGGTGACATTTCCCTAGAGGAGTTGAAAGTATTCATTGATGACCTGGGGGTAGTCACCATAAGAGAAAGGCAGTTGATCATTTTGCGAAAGTGTTTTGAGCGTTGTAGACAATTTTGCATAGCTCTCAACCCACAGAATTGCGTCTTTGGAGTGCCTTATGGGATATTTTTAGGTCATGTGGTGAGTACAGTAGGGATCACGATTGACCCTTAAAATATCAAAGTCATAGTCGCCATGAGTTCATCGTGTACTCTAAAGGAAGTTCATAGCTTTTTGTCATCAGTAGGATATTATCGGAGGTTTATCAATGCCCTGGTAGAAAGAATGTTGCCACTGAAAAACCTATTGTCCTATAGTTGTTAGTTTGCATGGAGTGATGCTTGCAAAGTATCTTTTGACGATGTGAATCAGGAGCTTGCCAAAGCACATTTTTTAAAAGCACTAAAAGGGGTAAAATGTTCTATATATTTTCAACAGCAACAACGTATAGCATTAACTACTGTTTGGCCCAAATTTGAGCAGAAAAGTGGTACCATTTGATAGCTTTTGCTAGTTGAAAGTTAGGCATATTGGAAATTAACTACACCTATATGGAGAAGTTGTGCCTTGAGATGGTATTCGTGACAAAAAAGTTTAGGCATTAGATTCTCTATGAGAGGGTGGTTTTTTATACAAAGATGGAAGGACTTTGATTGTTATTGAACAAGTTACAACCGCTTGATCGTTTAGCAAAGTGGTTAATCACTTTGTAGGATTTTGATTACAAGATCAAGAGCAAGCCACCAAAGCTACAAGGCATTGTAGAATGTCTTGTGGATTTCGGAGAGCCAAAAGAGGTCATGGCTTAAGGAAGTGACATGGAAACATTGTTTAAGATTGATACAGCATCTATTCCCTCCTAGTATGCTACTATAACGCATTATCTCTCTACAAGAGATATTGGAGCTACTTTATCAAAATCCAAGAAGAGGAAAATTAAATAGCAAACATTGAAATTTTCCTTGATCACAGGAACACTATATCAACAAGGTGTTGATGATATCTATTATTGATGTGTGATGCCTGACGAAGTTTCATTTATCTCGGAAGAGTGCCATGACTCCACTTGTGGAGGGCATTTTGCTGGATGGCTGACGGCATAGAAGGCTTTAAGAGCTAGATATTGGTAGCCATCCATCTTTCAAGATTTATTTGAGTATGTTAAGAGATGCAATACATGTCAGACATGACAGTAGAGAGAATAGGAAGTGTCCACTTACTTCGATTAAGGCTATCCTTCCCTTTGAGAAGTGGGGCATTGACTTTGTGGGTTCTAATTCCCCGTTGTCCACTACTCAAAAGAGATACATTATAGTATCCACCGATTACTTTAAAAAGTGGTGAGAAGCATGGGCGACAAAGCATGACAATGCAAAAGAGACTGTTAGTTTCCTACTTGAGCAAATTATTTGTCGTTTTGGTCCGCCAAAGGAAGTAGTATCGGATTATGGAACCCGTTTCTTAAACAGAGTGATTAAAAGCTTGACTGAGGCATGGAAAATCAAGCACAATAAGAAGACTTCCTATAATCCACAAGCAAATGGACAAGTTGAAAGTACCAATAAGCAGCTTGTGGGTATCCTGCCCAAGATAGTCTTCGAAAAGAGATGTGATTGGGATACAAAATTGTATGTGGTAGTGTGGGCATATAACACAATGTTTAAACGAGCCATTGGCCACACCCCATTTAAATTAGTTTATGGGGAGGAGTGTGTCTTGCCCTTAGAAATTGAGTTACCGACCATAAGATTCGCAATCAATCATTCTTTGGGTAATGAAGATGCCCTATTCAAATGTTTTATAACTATAGCCCACTTAGATAGTCTGTTGCACAAGGAGATAGCTAAATGTTGAATGAAGTGACTGCATGATCTGAAAGAGAAGAAATATATCTTTAAAAAGGGCAGTTAGTTCTGTATTACAATGCACATAGGGAGCTATTTCCAGGGAAGCTGGAACCTAGATGGCATGGCCCTTACAAGGTTGTAAAATATTACACGGCGCAGTGAACAGAATCTGAGAAAGAGATAGAGAGTACACAACAGATAAGAGGAGAATCAGTAAATTCTTTAACTCCAAACAACTGATACAAAGATGGCTCTGTCCACCCGTGCACTTCCACTGTGTGAAGCTTAGATGGCGATCTAGACAGAAGATAGGTGAAGAGCTTAAGGCTAGCTGGAATAACAACTCTGACTGGGTGAAAGATGAGTGTAAGATGGTTGCGAAAGGGTTTAGCTTTTATAGCCCGCGAAGGTCGTTAGGTCGGCCTGCTGACCGACCTACCATATGAGCCTCCACTAGTCGGCCAGGGAATATTCCAGGGAATATTCCAGGGGCCCCTTTTAACTCCCTTATACCGCAATTCGATGCAATGCGCCTCGAGTTGCTACCAGCTTAACCACTCCGTCTAACCCAAAGATTAGACCCACAACAGTCACCTTTTTGCCATCTGGTCACATAGACCTCATCTGATATACAAGTCAGGACTCAACCAATGTCCGGGCTCACACTTGGCTTCTCCTCATAATGGGGGCCTTACAACTTTGAGCACCATGGATCATTGGTAGCACCTAATGAGGGTGGGGCATTGATCATATCTAACAGTTATTAGGATAGGTAAAAATAAGTCCATGACTTCACTGGCTGATCTACAGGGAGTGGAATTTAAAAATAAGGTTAATCTTAATAAGATTAAACCTTATTATTTTTTAGTATGCTAACACGCTAAATGCATTGCAAGTCCATACTGGGGTTGATTTGAGATCTGCATGAGAGCTTAAATTGGTTGATGGGGTGGTTAATCCCTTATTTAGAGCACCCATATCTAGAGCAAAGATATCATCAGGGGAAGCTTAACTAGTGGAGCAAGGGATACAAAGTGGTTGAGCAAGCAGTCGGTAGATCTTGTTTCCCATAATGGATGTAAAAACCCTACCAAGATGTAAAGTTTCAAGCCTCAACTTGACTAGGCTGCCAAAGAGCTAGTCTCCTGGTCCATGTTCACATGCAGGGGGGCAAAAGCCAGCAAGGGTAGAGACTCATCATTTGAGGGGGGTGTTGAGAATAGAAAATGATGCTTGCCCATAGAGGCTAGATGTATTCCCTGAAGAGGCTAGACGGCACTGTAGATATGTGCATTTTTTATGGTGGCTAGGATATTGAAGTTGTGGGCTACAAAAACTTTGATTATGTGCAGGACATGTAGATAGTAGGAAATCACCTCTGGCTATGTCTTCACTTTTACTAGGTGCTATTTCTTGGATGTCTAGGGTGTAGAAATGCATGGCCTTGTTTACTAATAAGTCTGAGTACATAATAGCCACTAAGGCTTACAAGGAGGCCCTATGGTTAGGCCATATGGTGAGACACCTTGGTATGAGTATGACTTCTACATTGCATTTGGACTCTATTAGTGCCATTCAATTAGCATGTAATTTGGTTTTTCATGCAAAGACCAAGTACACTAAGGTTCATTTTCTTCAGTAGAGAAGTAGCCTTTGTGTGGGAGATTAAAGTTTTCTACCATCACTGTTTACAAATCTTGACAAGCATCCTTGTTGAGTTTAATGAAGAAGATGGGATGGAGCCGTCAGTTCAACCTCTAAATATGTTGAATTTTGATTATCATAGTTACGAATAAGAGTTCTTGATGGCTGGGTGTGTAAACCCATTGTGGACGTACATGTTATATTTTGATGGAGCGTCTAGGGGCCGTAATAAACAAGGGATTGTTGGAATAGTTATTTGAGATCCCCCACGTTGAGTTACAATGAAATTAGCTATTTATCTCGGGGTAGGATTCACTAACAACATGGTAGAGTATAAAGCCTTGATTATGGGCTTGAATATTTCCAAACAAGGTGGTATTCGGCGATTGTTAGTAAAATGGGAAAATCCAAAATCCTATCCTTTGTATGTATCATCGAATTGCTATGACCCTATTTGATGAATTTGAGAGCATATCTCTTCAGCTGATTCCACGTTCTTGGAATCAGTTTGTGGATTCATTAGCAATTTTTTCTTATGAAGAGGACCTCTTCTTCAACTGTGGTCCTAGTTTGGATGTTGCTATTGATAATGAGACATGACTTACTCATTTGTGGGGACTGTTATCAAACCACGTGTTATATGGTAGGTGATGATTGATATGGGTAATGCAAAGAGTGGTGGAGACCCATCTACCACTATTATCTTGGACCCATAGGTTGATTAGATGACATGTTATGCGTACCCCTCTTGCTATATATGTAGCAGGGATGGGTCACAACTTGATGCATTTAGTTTAGGGAAAGAGTCCTATTTTTCCCCTTGGAATGCAGTGTATTTTTATATATCTGTCTTCTTCCAAGGGGGGACATCTATGAGCTGGTTTGCTTGATTTCTTTAGGCTAAGAGGGCCAGTTAGTTTGGCATAGAATGTGCTATTTCTTTAGGTCAAGAGATCCCTATGTCTATTTGGTTCAAATACATTTAATAGTTTTCTATTTTAGTGATTGCACCATACAGGATGACGAAGTCACTGGAGGGTGTCTTCACTGCGGAGAAGCTTCTTGTGGCCATTCCAAGTGGTTTCATCCCCTTTCCAAGTCCTTTTCCTTAAGAAATTAATGATATATGTCTATGTAAAGATTTCTCTCTTTTTATTTGTTGGGGACCGGCAATCAAGGCATGAAGTCCCAAGTTTAGGTTATGTATGTTTGAGAGGTCTGAGTAGTCATTGCCTCCTCCAAAAGCATTGTAAATCACTGAGAGACCTCTCTTAGATGGGATTTTTAGTGACCTTGTTGTGCTAACCCACTCGGTGGTTTTTCTAGGAGTTCTTGTTAGTGTGAGATAGTTAGAAAATCCTACCAGACAAAATGATGATACAAAAGCCTTGTTCGCCTTGGGTCACTATGCTCAACTCCCTCCTTTTTACACACCTAAGTATGGAAAATCAAAGGCTAAAAGGAGCATGTGCTAAAAAAGATAGTAGGATTCCTCGCCTAGTAGAAGCTCCTAGTGGAGTTGTCCTCAATTAGGTAGGTAGTTCAGACCACCACTTAGGATGACCTCTTTGATAGTTCTTTTTAGTGGGGCCGTGTTGGAGCAGTTGGTTAGCTACTAGCTTCGGTCTTTCTATCAGACTATGCTAGGCCTACTCCTCGTGGATTTCATGCTTTGTGTAGTTGGAGCTCACGCTCAACCACCAAGACCCATGGACCGCTTATTATTTCAAACATTTCAAGAGAGCTCTAATGGCTATCTCTCACCTAGCCGATGCACCGTCGGATCCTACGAGTGTAGTGAGCTTACCTTGATGCCAAAATGAGTTACCTTCTCTCTCACACATGCCGGTAGCTCCACGATCCTAGATGCTAGCTCAAGCATCCTCAAGCCTCCTCCATCTCCAAGCTCCATCCACCATAGATGCATGCACAAGAAAAGAAAAGAGAAGAGAAGAGAAGAGAAGAAGAGAAGAGGAGATGGTGAAGAGCTTCACCCTCTTGATCCTTCACTCCCACACACTCACTCCCTCACACTCTCACACTCCCTCTCTCAAGAGCACACACAAGCAAGGAGAAGAGAAGAAGAGAAGAATAAGAGAACTCTTGTTAGCTATACACCAAAGAATGAGCTCTCATTCACTTTTTGAACTTTATATACAAAACCCTAAATTCCCATGGGCGCCCATCCCTTTTTACATGATAGGCCATTGTGGCAAGGTCCCTCTTTCTAATTCCCTCTTCTTGCTTCATGGCCTCAACCTATACCCGTCTATTCTTTTAAAAATGGCATAGGAGGGAGCCTGGCACTCTTTTACAAGAGTTTTTAGAGCTTTTTGAGGTGCCTTTGAAGAGCACCCTACCACGGCACAATATGAACCATGAACCGGCCAAGAGAGGTTGCAAGCACACTTGCTGGCCACAAAAACATGCAAGAAAACTCTCCTTCTTCTCACCAAGAACCATGCTCTCCAAACACACAAGAGGAAGGCACACAAGAAATTGGACAATTCTTCCATCCTCACCCTCTTCCTCTTCCTCACTCTCCATTAGATTTTGCAAAGGAGCACAAGAGAGAAAAGCAAGAACAAGAAGGCAAGTGTTGTGCCAAAATGAGAGAGGGAGAAATGAACCATGAGAGGAGAAGATAAAGGAAGAGAGAGGGTGTAACCACCTCAACCTCCCACCTCCTCAAATCCCATGGCTGCAACCACCTCCTTTTCCTTTCTTGAATTATAAAAGTCAAATTTGCATACATGGACTAAGGTCTAAGGACCTTTCATTTTTAGCATGAGACAAAAGGGTTTG
Organism: Lygodium microphyllum; assembly: GCF_053477565.2. Lineage (NCBI taxonomy): Eukaryota > Viridiplantae > Streptophyta > Polypodiopsida > Schizaeales > Lygodiaceae > Lygodium > Lygodium microphyllum. Next base: position 49,382,662 of record NC_141141.1, on the reverse strand, counting down.
ACCTTTTCTTTTCCTTTCAACATTTTTTTAATGTGAGCCTTTTGGAATACACATTTTATATTGCTTCATAGACAAATTTTGACAAAGGGATACAATTGCAATGAGTCATTTTACAAAAAGTTGTTTCCATGTGAGCACATTTTTGTGTCTTTATTCGCACAAATTTCCTAGTTATCATTGCTCCCACGCTTAAGTGTGAAGCGTCCCCACAAAAAAATTCAAAGAAGAACCACGATCAGCACTTGAAAAAGTCTTTGTCTTCAACTTCGGTCTTCATTTTCTTCTTGGATCTTTGAATTTCCATTGGATAAGGAGGGAAATAACACAAAAAATAGAAATACACAACTAGCACGTTGAGCCTAGGTTATAAAACACTCCAAACAAAACTCGAAAGATAGGGCTCTTCAACAACTTGTGGACAAAAGCAACATCACACTCAAGTTAGGTTGAAAGACAACCACACTGTGAAGCACAATAATAAACCCAAAAATATATAAAAATGAAATTCATCCCTTACAAAGGATATGGTAGTGAAGTTCTCCCACCCGATAAAATGTGTTTCGAAAAAGGAAAGGGAGGAAGTTTTATTAAAGATAAAGCAAAAAGAACAAAAAATGATCTTGTGTGCTTGAGGGAGAATGATCTTGATGAAAGGGCATGTTAAACATAAAAATGATGCATGTGAATGAGCCTTAGAGAAATTTTTTAAAAATAATTAAAGGTTAAAAATGGTTCATGGTATTCAGGGTTTGAAGAATTAAAAATAAAGAATTGCAGAATAGGATAATGCCATCGTTGACACCACGTGTAGGATGAGGAGGCATGTGGACTAGATGGGACGTTGCTGGTTATCTTCATGAATCTTTCTTGCCTAGCAATATCCCAAATTTGTAGCTTAATTGTTTTCCCATCTAGTTCTACTCTATTAGCAAAAGCTTGAATATATAATCATATTCAATGTTCATGGTAGCAAAACACGTGCAGGATTCCAAAGATCTTCCTCTCTCCAAATGGCGACAGACAAAACGCGTAGATAAACGGACAAGAATTCATCATTCGTTAGCGGTAGCAGGTGAAGAAAGGTAGCAAATGCAAAGTCATTGTGAGAGGAAGACATGGCGTTGCGAGGGGTAGGTGGACGGGAGGGAGTACAGGAAGTCCAGGACCGGGGACGTGTTAGGCCCCCTATCGCATTAGTCCCCCATGAAGATGAAGGTGGACAGAAAGAAGGTCGGGGTGCCAAGGCGCAACTCCAAATTGCGCCATAGCCTGCGCAACATAGCCATGGATGTCCCCCCACGAAGACTGTCACCTCTTCTCCTTCTTCAATATTCTTCTTCAATCTAAGTGTGGGAAGAATCGGAGGGGTAGGCATGAGTGTGTTGGAGGGGTAGGCATGAGTGTGTTGGAGGCATGAGTGTGTTGGAGGGGGGGGGAAAGAACGGTCGAGGCCAGCAGCACACACAATAGAAGCCCATTCAATAGCCTCGTCGATCCTCTCTTTCATTCTCCTCTAGCATCTCAGCAAGATTGTCTTCATCCCTTGCTCCTTCCCTCGAAATGTAGCAAAGAAAAATCATATTCCATGGCAAAAATGCACCCGCAAATCCTTTCTTCTTGCAAGTTCCATGACCACCTCTTTCTCAGCCAGTGCACCAAAATGAAGAGCACCCTGCCACGGCACAATATGAACCACGAACCGGCCAAGAGAGGTTTGCAAGCACACTTGCTAGCCACAAAAACCTGCAAGAAAACTCTCCTTCTCACCAAGAACCATGCTCTCCAAACACACGAGGAAGGCACACAAGAAATTGGACAATTCTTCCATCTTCATCCTCTTACTCTTCCTCACTCTCCATTAGATTTTGCAAAGGAGCACAAGAGAGAAAAGCAAGAATAAAAAGGCAAGTGTTGTGCCAAAATGAGAGAGGGAGAAATGAACCGTGAGAGGAGAAGATAAAGGAAGAGAGAGGGTGTAACCACCTCAACCTCCCACCTCCTCAAATCCCATGGCTGCAACCACCTCCTTTTCCTTTCTTGAATTATAAAAGTCAAATTTGCATACATGGACTAAGGTCTAAGGACCTTTCATTTTTAGCATGAGACAAAAGGGTTTGACCTTTCCTTTTCCTTTCAACATTTTTTTAATGTGAGCCTTTTGGACTACACATTTTACATTGCTTCATAGACAAATTTTGACAAAGAGATACAATTGCAATGAGTCATTTTACAAAAAGTTGTTTCCATGTGAGCACATTTTTGTGCCTTTATTTGCACAAATTTCCTGGTTATCAGCCTTTCATTTAAAATTGTGCTTTTTGCCCCAGCTTAGCTTTAGAGGCCGCGTGCATATCTTTGATCTTTTTCCATCTTTTTTTCGCTCTTTCCATCATTTTTCCACCATCTTTCTCTGCCGTCTCGACTTGGGGTTAACATTACCCCCCTCCGAGATGGGTGCCAGTCCCATGGCACTTTTGGCTACTGTTGTGGAATGGTAGATAGTTGGCCAATTGTTTGGTGAGGGTAGGGCCACATGTAGAATCGGGTGCTTGTGAAAGCATGATGTTTATCGGAGAAGCTAATTGGATGCCAAGTGGATGATGGGGGCCTCCGAAGTTGGTGGTTTGTCACCTTTTGTAATGCCTGAAATGAGAAGGTGCGGTGCGCTACCTAAGGGGAGTGTCTACCTTATTGTGTGGTGCATCGTGCTTGTGCTAGTGGAATGGGGAGATAGATCTAACCACAGGAAAGCCTGGGTGATATCCCACACTTGAGGACCCCATTCGTGCAAAGGGAAGTGTGGTGCAAGTAGCTTAGGGTGACAGGTCTGTGTTACCTCCCTAGGTATGTTCTACCCTTAATGGGCCTTAAGCATGAAGTGGGGGATCAGAAATGACCGAAGCCACCGGGCATGCCTAACTTGAGGACCCCTAGGTGCAGTGATCGTGTTTTATGTGGTGCTAAGTGCTTCTTCAAGTGAGTCATTTTTTCTGTCCTTGTGTCATGTTCCTCTTTCATGCTTTTCTTTTTCTTCTTTTGCTTCTTCTTAAAAAAAAAAAGTATTACACTAGTAGGATTGCAGCCACTGCCTAATTCTCATCGTCTGAACTAGGTGGAGAAGGGGGTCGCATGGATTTTCTCAAAAATTGCCAGTTTTGCATGTATCCTTTAATATTCATGCGAACATGGAGTGAAGTGGTGGAGAGGAAGGGACGATTACATCTAGTGAACTGGTTGTCATTCATGTCTTCCAGGAGAGCTAGAAAAAAAGAAGGGAGGAGGCTAGCCCTCTTCTTTAGGCATGCCATGGCACAACTGTCAATGGTGTTAGGATCAAAGAAGAGGGGAGGCATGCCACGTTATTGTGGAGTCGGGTCTTGCTTAAGTAATAATTTAAGAAGACTAAGATAATTACATGTAGTTATGAAAGCTGGATCAGGGCAAGAGGAGAAGTCGGCAAGGAAGCGAGTCATAGAGTCATCCAAGCTTTCCGAGTTGAAGATGAGGGCGTGTTCAAAAGAGACAACATTAGAGTTGTATATAATGGGAAAATCATATCACCTATGGAGGGTGGCATCAAAATCCACTCCTACCCTACGAGGGTATGCCATAAACGTGGGGTTGTTCCTCTCCTAGGATATGGTGTTGCAAAAAGCCATCTAGGCGAGCATGCTGATGTCGCACACATCTGCCTCCTCCATAGGGGCTGATAGTTATAACCTTGCACAGAATGTGGTTCTTCAAACACTTTATTTTGCCAGAATTTTACTTCTTCAATTCCCCAAAGAGTGGGGTTCTTCTCTCTTTGAGAGCGGATTTTTGAGCCCAAGATGTGCCTAAAATTTGCGAAAAAATTCAGAATTTAGGGAAAAAATATTTAACATTGAAGGCGGTGGCTCTAGCTAGGATGATTTTAAGCACAAAGCGAAATACGACTTTTAAAAGGCGCTCGAGCGACACTTGTGGATTTTTGATAAATTTTTAGACTTTTGTGTGGGTTGTCAGGAGTTGCCAATCAATGTGGGATGTAAAGCCGGACGCGCAAAAATTTACAGCACTCAAATCGGAGCCCGGACGGGGAAATGGTCAAGAAACCGGTCAAGATATCAAGAGGTGGACAAACTTTGGGCCAAATGACTAGTGACCTTTGGGAGCCCAACAATTTTATGCAACATGAAACTTAGCAACAAAACGTGGAGAGAGAATGAAGAGGGATGGCATGAAGAAGCGTGGCAGCCAGGCGTCCAAATTTACGCTTCATCACTACAAGGGAATGGGGCAATAGCGACGCCGATTAGCAACGGCGGATATCGGCGTCGCTATAGGCGTCGCTATATGCGTCACAATTAGCGTCGCTATATGCGTCGCTATTTGCGTCGCAGTTGCGACGCAAATAGCGACGCATATAGCGATGCCGCAGGGAAAAAAAGCACGGCCGAAACCAGAGCGTCGTTTTCATTTTGTTTTCTTCGCCTTTTGAGAGCGAGAGCGAGGGAGAGAGCGAGGGAGAGAGCCAAGGCTTTGTGGGAGAAGAGGAGGAAGAGACTTACCGCCGCCGCCGCCGCCACCGTCGTTGTTCGTGAAGGAGAGGAGGAGCCCTCGTTGCAAAGAGAAGCCGCCCACGCTCGCTATATCTCATTGGTGAGTCTCCCTCTCTCTTTCTTTTACTTGTTGAAGGTTTAAATCGTTCTCTTTTGTTTGTTTAGGAGAGGAAATGAAAGAGAAGGACAGGGAGAGGGAGAGAGAGTGAGAGAAAGAGAGGGAGAGGGAGAGAAAGAGAGGGAGAGTGCATTCTCTCTCTCTCCCTTTTGCTTGTTTAATGTTTAAATTACTTTCTTCTTTGCTTGTTTAGGAGAGGAAACGAGAGAGTAAGAGAGAGGGAGAGGGAGAGGGAAAGAAAGAGAAAGAGAAATAGAGGGAGAGGGAGAGGGAGGGGGAGGAAATAGGAGAGGGAGAGAAAGAGAAAGAGAGGGAGAAGGAGGGAGAATGCATTCTCTCTCTCCCTCCCTCTCCCTTTTGCTTGTTTAATGTTTGAATCACCTTATTTTTTACTTGTTTAGGAGAGGAAATGAGAGAGAAAGAGAGTGAGAGGGAGAGGAAGGGAAAGGAAATGAGAGAGGGATAGAAAGAGAAAGAGAGGGAGAGTGCATTGTATCTCTCCCTCTCCCTTTTGCTTGGAGGATGTTTAAATCACTTTATTTTTTGCTTGTTTAGGAAATGAGAGAGAAAGAGAGATAGAGAGGGAGAGGGAAAAAAAGAGAAAGAGAGGGAGAGGGAGAGGGAGGGGGAGGGGAAGGAAATGAGGGAGAGAGAGGGAGAGGGAGAGGGAGAGGGAGAGGGAGAGGAAGAGGGAGAAAGAGGGAGGGAGAGGGAGAGAGAGGGGGAGGGAGGAAATGAGAGAGGGAGAGAAAGAGAACGAGAGGGAGAGGGTGAGGGTGAGGGTGAGAGAAAGAGAGGAAGAGAGGGAGAGGGAGAGAAAGAGAATATTTTTTGCTTGTTTAGGAAATGAGAGAGAAAGAGAGATAGAGAGGGAGAGGGAAAAAAAAAGAAAGAGAGGGAGAGGGAGAGGAAGAGGGAGAGGGAGGGGGAGGGGAAGGAAATGAGGGAGAGAGAGGGAGAGGGAGAGGGAGAGGAAGAAAGAGGGAGGGAGAGGGAGAGGGAGGGGGAGGGAGGAAATGAGAGAGGGAGAGAAAGAGAACGAGAGGGAGAGGGAGAGGGTGAGGGTGAGAGAAAGAGAGGAAGAGAGAAAGAGAGGGAGAGGGAAATGAGAGAGGGAGAGGGAGAGGGAGAGGGAGAGAAAGAGAAGAGAGAAAGAGAGGGAGAGGGAGAGGGAGAGGGAGAGGGAGAGGAAGAGAGGGTGAGAGAAAGAGAGGGAGAGGGAAATGAGAGAGGGAGAGGGAAGGGAAGAAAATTTAAGATAATATACGTATTGATAATGGTATGCAATGTGCTTTGCATACGGCCACGTACTTCATCAAAATGAACCCAAAATTATTGTTATAGAAAAAGAAACCCTTAAATTGAGTATAGGATAATTTCTCTCAGGTCTTATGACTATGAGTAGAATTGATTGAAATAAATTTTATTACTATAGTTATAAAATTTCATAGATAGCGCGCATTAATTTTAAAATGGATTACTTATACTCAAAGCCGAGATATAACAAAAAATTATCTACCGGGACAAACAAATCGTTGAGCATGATACAAGGCCGAGATATAACATCGGATAATCTCTCGACTACTATATACAATGCAAGGTTTATGGTCAACTTGCAACTTGACGTACATCTCCATAAAGCTATCCATTTAAACCTTGTTTGCTGTAATGTAGATAAGATGGCAAACGAAGAAGGTCCTATTGTTCAAGACCGCGAGTCGTATCTTAATCAGCGTGTCCCATGTCCTTGCTCTCAATGCAAGTTGGCAATTAGACGAAAACACCGATTGTCTATAGAACACGTACGACGATTTGGTGAGTTTCAATCTGAGATCATTGATCAGGCGATTGCAGACTTTCAGCAAACGGTACGGTAATTTGAAGTTAGCATTTTTCATGCATTGTACTCTCAAGCTAATTGAAAACCATACACAATAAGATTGGGTCTTGTTGGTAAATTTTGTATCTAGGGGGGTGATGTCTCGACCTAAGGGGGAGTGCACCCTTTGCGGCCAATTAGAAGAGTTCGTGGACGTGCGATGGATGGATTGCAGGAGCCAATCGACCACTCGCAAGGCCCATCTATACCGTCAATGCCAGAGGAGACAGACAACCTTCCCGACTTGCCTACAATCTTGGAGCCTGAGATGGAGGCAATGATCGATGCATTGATTCCCTTGGATGTTGAGACATCTGACCCGCTCAGAGAGGAAGCATCCATACCATTATATGATGGGTGCCGAGTATCTCGGTTGAAGACATTGCTTGCACTCTTAAGTGTGCAAGCAAAATACGGTTGGAGCGATACGAGTGTGACTGAGTTATTCAGGTACCTTGCACACAGACTTCATTGTTTTTTTTAAAAAACAGTATTATTGCAAACATGGATAGATTTTTCAAGGTGTTTTATGATTTTTTCAGGTTATTGAAATATCATATATTGCCACCTGCAAACACCATGCCTGAGTCTCGTGATGATGCGCGACATGTTTTACGGAAGCTTGGCATGGACTACAATAACATCCATGCATGTATCAACGACTGCATATTGTTTCGAGATGAATACGAGAGTATGGAGACATGCCCAAAGTGTGGTGCTCACAGGTATCGACAGGACTTGCAAGGGCAAACCATTCCTCAAAAAGTCCTCAGACACTTTCCGCTCATCCCCCGCATAAACCACATGTTTCGCACGTCTGCCATGGCAAGCTTGACAACGTGGCATGTGCAGAATAGGTCCATGGATGGAGTTCAACGAATATCAGCAGATTCGCGCGCATGGAGCCACATTGACTCTACCTTCCCAGGCTTTGCGCGAGAGCCAAGGAATCTTCGGCTCGGTCTCGCCATGGATGGTGTGAACCCATTCGGTCTGCGCTCGACTTCTTACAGTGTGTGGCCTATAGTGCTTGTCAACTACAACATTCCTCCATGGCTTTCTACGAAGAAAGGACATCTCATCCTTGGCTTGCTCGTCCCGGGCCGCTACAAAGTAAAAAATATGGACGTGTATCTTCGTCCATTAGTCGATGAGCTTAAGATTTTGTGGGAGGAGGGGGTCACGGTGCAAGATATGAGCAGGCGCGATGGTCGGCGGCAGCCAACATTCGAGCCATTCTCATGTGGACGATGCATGACTTTCCGGGATTGGGAGAGTGCTCAGGTGAGCAGACCTTTGTTCTCACCGGTAATATCTATATTTTATTTCATTCAATCAAGTATTCACTAGGTCGTGGATCGCCTTGCAGGTCTCGTTACCTCAGGTTATCATGCATGTCCATTGTGTGGACCACAGTTAGACTCCCAAAGGTCACGAACCATGAAGAAGATGGTATACCAAGGACACGCCGCTTTCTTACCGGAGGATCATGAACTCAGGGAAGGTTTTCTTGGACGACCTCCAGCACGTATGAACGCTGCAAGCTGGTACGAGCTGAAAATGGTAAACCCGGATTCACATCCAAATGGAATGCGGCGGTTCTCAGTTTTCTACGAGTTGCCATATTGGACCCACTTACAGGTCAACCACTTGTTGGATCCCATGCATATTTTCAAAAATGTGGGTAGCTTACTATGGGACCACATCACAGGAAAGAGAGACACTATAGGGGCACGAATAGATTTAAAGGAGGTAGGTAAGATGGAGGCGCTTTGGCCGCAGTCGAGTGCTGAAGGGGGAGTGCAGCTTCCTCGCGCTCCCTGGGTTTTGTCTACCAAAGAAGAGCGCATTGTGAAGCAAGTAATCAAGTCTATCCGCACTCCAACGGGTATGATGCGTTCTCTCAGGTCCGTATTTTCTAAAGATGACCAGATTTCTGGGCTAAAATCCCATGATTGGCATAAGATATGTCAGGTTTGTGAACAGAATGGATTTTAATTAGCGTGGACATTTTGAAATTTGAAAAGTGACCATTATTCTTAATGCTTTCTCATTTTTGGCAGTTTGTCCTACCGATTGCGATCGCGGGATGCCTAACTCCAGAAATTCGCGGGGCCATTTACAAGCTGTCGACTTTGGTACAATGGATCTCACAGAAAGAGATTAAGACGTCCTCTATTGAATCCGCAAGGCGGGGAGCAGTTGAGACGGTCTGTCTCTTTGAGAAATACCTGCCCACTAGTATGCTCACGATACAAGTTCACCTTCTTGTGCATCTTGTGGATGAAGTGGAGATTGCTGGACCTGTCCATACGCGATGGATGTTCTTCCTGGAGCGCTTCATGAAAACCCTGAAAGGCTTTGTGCGACAACGAGCTCGTCCGGAAGGTAGCATGGCGGAAGGTTGGTTGGTGTCAGAGGCGTTAGTGCATATCTCACAATGGCTACCAACGGTGGAACCAGACAATGAAATGCTATGGACGCTGAAGGACGATGACAGGCTGACTGGAGATGTGGTGGTTGGAGATGGGGTAGAAAAAAGAATGGATGCCTCAATGGAAGAGAAGGTGAATCGCTTTTGTATGTTGCACCATGCCTCCATGGAGACGTGGCTCGCCAAGTACCAGATTGCAAGGCAAGATCGAGAGGAAGCACGAGCCGAATTCCGACGCAGTACGCGTCACCGACTGATTCGATATCCCGAAGGTATGGAGGAGATGCTGCGGTTTATGTCAACACGATGGTTGCATGGAGCCTTGACCGCAGCATCCAGCAAAGGGACAGAGGTCTCAATGGAGGAGTGGGAGTTCTCGAGGGGATGTAGTCCAAAGGTAATGAGGGGTTTAGAATGTGTCGTATCTAAATTTGCTTGCTACATCTAATTTGAGTGTTTCAATGTGCAGTACAAAATATATAGTGCAGCGTGGTCGCGCGGACGGCATTTTCGGGTGGAGCGTATTGACAAAATGCACTCCACAATGGACTGTGGTGTCATGGCAAGGTTTGAGCAAGAGAGCCAGCGACGAGCAACGGATCCGAACACGGTTGTGGATGAGATGGAGTGTTTTGGGAATTTGCAAAGTATTATTACGGTGGATTACCGTAGCTTCTCCATGATAATATTCGACGTGCAGTGGTTCAAAGTGGTACTTGGAGGAGCTGGCGCAACAGTTCGACGAGGTCCATCTGGATTTCTCAAAATAGATTCAAAAAAAAAATGGATGGATTTACGCGACACCTTTGTGTTGCCGGCCCATTGTGAACAGGTGCAACTAGGCATTTGCTTGCTAATTGTAATACGACATGGTTTATGTCACAATGGTTTGAAGACGGTTTGTAAGTGTTTGTGAACAGGTAATCTTCTATCCAAATCCTCGACAACCTCGATGGTGGTATGTTAAACCTTCAACTCCTCGAGGTGCGAGAGTATACGATCAAAGCAATGTTCCAGGCATAGATGAAGAAAATATGCAAATAGAGGGATCGAAATTACAAGGGGTGGAGGCCACCGCAAGCTTGGAGCCTGCATCGGCTAACAATGATGGAAATACAGAAGTCGTAGAATTTTTTGAGAACGAGACAAACTCGTTGTTTTGTGGTGACATGTCTATCGACCTTCCAGTGTATGCAGAGTTGTGTCAGGAGATTAACATGGGACCATAGAATACTTCATTCTTGGAGAATTGTATTACTCAATTCATTGTTTAGATCTTCCATAAAGGTAAATAAGATATGCATTTTAAGAGGGATTTTTCAAAAATGATTTTATTAATGTGCTTTGTATAGTTTAAATTGATTATTCTAACATTATTTTTTATCTGTGCAGATATCGACATTTTCAGGATGAGTCGAGGGATGAGCGATGAGGAGTTTCAGGAGATGATGGCACGTATGTCTCCAGATCAGCTTGCGAGATTCAGAGAGATAGCAGATCAGGAGCTGTCTCGTTCTTCGTTAGGACGCTCTGCTAGATCAGCTTCGGCGCGATCAGATGCTTCAGTTTCGAGTAGACGATCTCGACGCTCACGACTTGGGCCAGAGGGAGGGACTGCGACTGCAGGAGGATCAGGGGGGTGCTACTGTGGAGACACGGACACGGTGTCTCCGTCTCGTCGTTCAGTTGGAGCTCGGTCACCGCCAGGATTTGTCACACCTGTGGGGACATCCACTCCAGTTACTCCGGCTTTTGCGCAGCCGTCGGCAGATGTCACGCCTTTTGGCGGCACCCCTTTGTGTGGCACTCCGGGAGAGGGTACCCCCGTCGGTACACCGGATGTTCAGGGATCTCCTGGATATGCCCAGGAGCGTGGACGGAGATGGGAGAGAGCCCATACACGGCACACTCCTAGGGATTATGGATACCTAGTGGATGGGAGGTCAGGAGCCATCATCATGAATGATGAGGGGAGGAGGGTGATGGCTCGCATGAGGGAGTTGTGCCAACAAGTTTTTCGGCACAACGTCCTGGATCATTGGAGGAACATACCGGAGGGGAGCAAGGAGTACATAGTAGCATCCTTGCACGAGGAGTTCCCGGTGCCAGCCGCAGTGGATAGATTCTCTACGGGCTGGATGATGGATTGCATGCGTGCATACATGTCACATAGACGATTCGACGCACGCAAGGCAATCAAGAGTGGGGCTCCAAAGCCCGAGTGGTTAGATGCAGACGACTGGCACCGACTGAGGGAGGAGGCTACAAATTCGCTAGGACGTTGGAGTGAGCAGCGGGAGGCGGCGAGGGCACGAATCGAGGCCGGATCGGTACATCACCTTGGGAGTGGCGGCCACAGGACATATTTGGAGGACTTTGTAAGATTCTCTTTTTTTTTGCTTATTTGTTTTTTTGAGATATTCTTTGTACTGACAATCATGTTTCTAACAGTTAGCATTTTGTTTTCCTTGCAGCACTCCATTACAAATCGCGATCCACAAGGCCTTGAGACTCGATATGCGGAGAAGCACGGTCTCAGATCATTGATCGACCGATTGTATAGACGCGGCGGCCCAGTAAGTCACTCATCTTTCTTGTCCGTAGTTACCATGAGATATTTGAATGCATTATTGTATGGTGGATTGATATGTTGTTTCTTTTTCTGCAGAATCCGTTTGATGCTCCTTTGCGGCGGGACGAGCTTTCGGGGGACGAGGATTTGTAGCTCGCCCTTGGATCCTTAGAGCTCACATACCTTTAGTTTTTAGTCGCCCGATCTATGTAGACATTTTCTATGTATTAGTGATATTGTTTTATGATTGTACCAATCGCATTTTATGCGATATCATGTATTTATTTCATCCATCAGTTTTATGATTTCAGTATACATTCTTTTTGTTTGCAAACGCTTTGTATGAAGCAGTGCAGAAACTATTTTGTATGGCTCTCATACAGCACACAGTGCTATATGTGGCAGGGCAGCTTGCTGCCCTGCCACAAATTTTTTTTTTCTCTGTTACCATCACTATTTGCGTCGCAAAACCACTGCACGCATCGCTATTGCCGTCGCTATCAGCGTCGCAAATTCTCTGTAACCGTCGCTATATGCGTCGCTATATGCATATAGCGACGTATATAGCGACGGTTCTATGGCGTCGTCAATAACGACGCTTTTTGCGACGACGGGGGCAAATTTTGTTGTTTGTATTTTCGTCGCTTTAAACGTCGCTATAAGGTCTATATCTTGAAGTGCATGGAGATGGATCATGATTCAAGCCTGCAAGTAACCCACCCAATCGATATTACCCCCAATCTTCCCTCTCTCTGTTGATCATATCGCTTGTCTTCACCCATCCAATAGTGGCCTAAATGAGAAGAGCCAATTCTAGTATTTCTCTCTTCTCCCTCTCTCTCCCCTAAGGGGCTATTCTTGTGCAAGAGGAAAATGAAGAATGGTGAAGGAAAGCTTGTCCGGACTGCTTCTACATTGATGTAGACATGAAGATTGCTGATTGTGAAGATGCTGGACATTGAATGTGGGCTGACCCGCAGTCCCGTAGCAAAACCGAGATCCCAAGACATGAAGCCTAAGCGGTAATTCAACTTTTATGAAGAAAAAATGAGTTTTTATACTATTAGGTTGATGAAATATTGTTCCCATGTGCTGATTATGCATTATGATGTTGTTTGCTATGAGTTTGATCAACTTATGCTCTAAAAATCAGAAAATCATAAGTGATATGGCTGAAATTAATGGTATAAAACCCGTAAAACACGTGTTCAAGGGATAAAAATGGATTTTAAATGGGAGAAATTTAGGAAACGATAAAATGAAAATTCCAGAAAATTACATGTGTGTTTGTGCAATGTATAATGAAGGTAGAGCACGAGGTTGGCCTCGGTTTACCCTCGTTTCTATGTTTTCTGTGTATTTATCGCTTTCTTTATAAGAAAATACACATAAAACGACTCTTCCACCTATCAACAAATGCAAAACATTAAATAGTAGGGTGAGAGGGGAGATTGAGCGTCAAAATATAAATTACAATCTAATTTATGTGTTGCATCATGCCTATAGGATGTTGTTTTAAAACGAAGTGAGCACGAGGGGGGGTTGCCGCTATGTTGATTCAAAGAGAGGGAAGGCTTGTTGCCTGCCACCTTATAAGGTGGGGGGGGGGGAGATGGCTTTTGGGGGGGAGGACGGCGCCTCCCACCATCTAGGGGGCTGCATGCCCCCCATCACACACCACTCCCTCTCTCTCTCTCCCCGACGTGCTGTCAACGGGGAGAGAGAGAGGGATAAAAAAATTTCCAAAAAAATTAAAAATTTAAAAGGGGAGGGGTGGTTCGCATGGGGAAGGCACAGGGGCACACAGGGGATGTTAGAGACGCACTTCCGCGGGTTGAGAGTTATGCAAAATTGTCTGCAATGCTCGGAACACTTCTGCAAAATAATCAACTATCTTTCTCTTATAGTGGCTGTCCCTAGCTCATCAATGAATACTTTCAACTCCTCTGGGGAGATGTCACCAAAGATCTTGTCGGCTGTTCTTTGCCACGAACCAGGTGCATTACATAACCCAAATGCCATCACATGGTACACAAAGGTACCGAAGACAGTGATAAATGTCATTTTTAGCTTGTCTTGCTCAAACAATCATCATTTGGTTATACCTTGCAAAGCAATCCATGAACAAATATATTTCCCTGCCTGCCAATTGATCCAAAATTTGGTCAATAAATGGCAACGGGTAGTAATATTTAACAGTTTGCTTATTTAGCTCTCTAAAATCTACACCAATCCGGATTTGATTATTCTTCTTCTTTCTAATCACAATTGGCAAACACCATTCAGTATGCTGAACTGGGAAGATCAAACCTGCCTTCCGCAACTTCTAAAACTCTTCAAACAGCCCGTCCCTTAGTTCAAAAGGCATACGCCTTACTTTCTGATGTATAGGGCGAGTACGTTCCTTTACAGGAATGGTATGCACAGCCAGACTGGGAGGAATACCCCTAAGTTCGCCAAGCAAAGATTCGGCGAAACTCCTGAATCAGGGACACATAGTTCTCTCTCTTTTTTGAACTGAGCATGGAACCTAATTTGATTGGCCACGAATCATTAGGCATGCCAAGGTCCAACTCAATAACATCTGCATCTCTTATTCGATCTTGAGGCTCTATCAGCTCATTCAAGGTAATCTGATAAGTATCCTCTGTAGTGGACCCTTCTTTAGATCCACCACTCGATGACATCTCACTACTAGATGGATCATCTACTATTTCTAGTTCAATGGAGGATAATGGAGCTCTCTCACTTTGAGGAGACTCTAGGTAAGCATCCACTATTACATGATGGGCACCTTGACCTAGAATCACTCGACCAGCACATATATCGACTTGATAGTCTGTCCATAGAATCTATGGCCTGCCTAGAAAAACTCGATAGCTAGGACATCCTGCGAATCTTATCACCCTAAATTCTAGATAGCATTCCACGGTTGCAACTGTAACGTGGACTTTAGTGATGCAACCTTCTGGTTGTCTTAGACTATCATCAGCCATCCTAAGAAGTATAGAGCCATCTTTTTGGATCTCTAGACCTAACCTCTCCATCAAATATGAACTCATGATATTGACGGAGGATCCAGTGTCCACGTTAGCGTGCTCCACTAATTTTTCATCCACATACGCTGGAACCCTAGGGCAATGCTTTTCAGCATGATCGAACCAATCTTCTCCTACTCTAGCTATGCCCAAAGGTTCTACAATATACCCTATATGCAGGATTTTCTTGAATTCCTTGCATACTCCTGGAGAAAGTTAAATCAATTGTAGGAGATTTATGTCTGGTTTAACTTTGCAAAGAGAACTTGCTAAGTCAAATTCGTGGTAGTTAGCCAAAGTTCTCTTCTCATGCCAAACCATTCTGTCCTTTGGTCTTTCAATCGGCTTTGGTGCCTCTTTTTTAGCATTTACTTTCTTTCTTGGCAATCTTTTATCCTTCTCGTGATCAACTTTACTACCAATAGGTCTTAAAAGTCCACCTTCCATGTCAGGATTTAGGACTCACTTCTCCTTGGCATCTTGCTTAGGGCTTCCCTCGACTGGTTTTACAATTCCTTTGTCACCCTCTTTGATCTTTTGACCTCTTGTTACGGCTCGTAGATTAGAAGTTTCAACATCATTGACACATACAGCCTCAATAAGGCTGACTCCACTGCCACGACGTAACTCCTCTACAACATCCTTTCCTCGCTGCAGTATTTGTCTTGATCCCTCATCTTGCTCGAGATTATTCCCTTATGCGCGATCGTTAACTAGACATGGTTGTTTACTCCATTGTTGGAGAGAACTAATATTACTCCAATAGTTAGTAGCTAAGTGGCCAGTCTTTCCACAAATATCGCATTTGACATTGGAGCAATTCCTAGGGAAATGTTGGTTACCACACCACATTCAGTTGAATCTTGAGGGGGCACCCTCTTCAGGGTGTTGACTCCCTATCAAATTCTGCGATTTCTTAAGAAAATTGACGTCCATAGCTATTTTTCTATATTTTTCAGAGATCATATCGCTATAGTGCTTCATCATGTTTTTAACTTCACCAAGGACATTAGAGGCACTTGACTCATAGTCGTGATCATCTATCTGTCGTCCCATCGGCCTAACCACTTGATTAGGAATTGGCCGCTGACCTAATGGGACAACATTAGGATTCATTGTTTGGCTTCCACCACTTAGTGGGCCCATCCTACTAGCCATAGGCATATTCATGTTAGGAGGAGTGGGTAACATAGGCAAATTGGGCATGATACTCCCTCTTCCATTTGCATTTGCCATGGGGTCCCCTTGACTCCCATTGGTCAAGGCCAAATTATTACCATTCCAATTTATCCTTGCAGCATAAGTCACTTGCAAGCGCGACTCTACTCCTTCTTGGGTAATAGCAGTGTCATTGTCGGCTAAAGCAACACTACTAAGATGCACTTGGATATTGAAATCCAATCCATGTAGGAAATATCACAACTGTGCAACCTGTGGAATGGGAATATAAGTATTAATTTTGAGAAAAACTTGCTTTAGTTTCTTGGCATAGGCCTGGACATTCTCATTTGTCTCTTGGCATGTAACATTCAAGATACGCAACCAATAGTGTCCACCCTTCTTAGGAGCAAACTCTCTACGAAAAGCCATAAAGAATTGGGCACTGCTAGTTATGGTTCCGGCTTCTAGACTGTGCTACCATATTGTCACTCTTCCTTTTAACATCATGTTGGAAGAACATCATTAGGTGTCCTTCGTCTTGGATCCGATAGTTGAACATGAGCGTTTGAAACTCCTTAATATGGAGTTCTCCATCTTCTTCTGCTAACCCATGGAAAATGGGCAACGGTGCTCCTAATACCAATAAATCCAGTGTCCCTGCTGGAATTGCAATGGGTTATGCCATGGCTACAGTCGGATTGATAACAGGAGTTTGTGTAGGTACAACTGCACCCCCACTTGAAGTGGGTTGATTAATTGGAAGAAGGGAAGTACCAAGACTTCCACTTACACTCAAAGGCTGCTTGTGACACTTAGGTTAGAACTAGTACTTCTTATGCGTAACAAGCTGCTCCTTTGAGGAGAATAGAGTCTTACAATCTCCAACCAGCATCTAGCCCTCTCAGCATTTTCTGCTATTTGTATTTCAGCTTGATGGTCTTTGTTAGAGGACATAAACTGTATATTTGGTCCCTAAAAACCTACATTCGAGAACCACCACTTGTTGGCGACTCCCAGCACACGCACCACTAATGGGACCTAAAATGGGCCAGCACTAGCTTATAGCACTAGCCGGACATCTGACGTGCACAAGACAACCCCATGGCCTCGCGGTTAGGAGCGTATACATGACACATTGCCCTGACATTGTACGTACATTTTGCATTTGTATCATGTTTGTAGTCCAACCCTTAACCTTCTCAGACTCCTTAGAGGGAGACCCTACACATTTTGGTGTAAATCACCACGTAGAACAACATAGGAGGCACCCCTCAGCTGATTGTTGCGGCCCCACTACTGCAACCCTCCTACACCTTGGGGATTGGCCCCTGGATGCATCGCTAACACATATAACACATACAAAACAGACTCCGCTCTTGGTACCAATATTATATCATTCCAGGAATGTACTAGTCCTCACTTACTTGTCCCCTTGGACCCACAGTCTAAACCTAAAGCTTGGGTGCCTTACTCTCTCCAGCATGGGCCATTTATAACTCAACCAATTGCTATGCATGCCAGGAATAGATACCATGTGTATGATTCATGCAATAGTGTATTCCTTATTGTGCACAAACATTTATGGTTTGAAATCGGCCTATGTATCATGCAAAACCAGCCCTTTTAACAAATTTCTGCTAATATGCAATGCTTCGTTGCAGGAACCTAGCACCAAGGCGAACCTCGTGCGGCTAGATCCATTATTTCCAAATAAACCGCATCCTAAATGTTATGCATAAAGAGAACAATCAAAATTTGTATTATTTCAGCACTTAAACTATTGTATAACATCATCCTCCCCCTCACCGTTTAAATTTTGATGTGTTGCATAGGTGTAGAGGTTCTTTTATGTCCATTTTTGTATATAAAAGTAATAAATATGCATTTTAACATAAAGGACAAGGGCTAAACTAAGGCTTAACCTCATGCTTTAGCCCCATCAGACATTCACATACATAGATCTAATTTTTCCAAATTTTTTGAACTCAAGAAACCCATTTTTTACCATTTTTCTATATTTTTCCTATTTATTTTTAATATAAAATAGTTACTTTTTGGTTTTTTTAAATGCTGATCATTTGAACTGAAACTCAGCTTTTCCCTTATTTTATCCCATATTCACTCATTTTTCCCACTCAAAAACAAAGAAACTATCAATTTCCATCAAAATTTGTGGTTTTTCGGGTTTTGAAAATTTATAATTAATGTATATCAATACGGGTTCTACATAAAAGTGATTGAAACCCTCAAACATAATGCAAGGAACATTCAAATAAAATTTCAACCCATTGTGCACACCATTTAGACCATGAACGATAAAAAATAAGTAAAATTCTTTCATAAAATAGAGCATACCCTTTTTGCGTGTTTCAAGTACATGCTAGCATAGATTTAGGACAACACCTCACCTATCAAACACATCTAGTAGATATAATTCATCCCTTCTTTAAGATGCTAGGTGTACATGAATAATGCCATGCCCATTATTAAGCATCCCATGATGTTTTAGTATGCCAAATCCAAGGATTATATGGTTGAAAACTTTAGAATTTGGCCAATAGACACAGGTGCCATTATCTTGTAGGTCTCATGTTGATTCTAGAGTTTTTGTGCTTATTTCTAATCATGTTACTAATGTTGGTTATGATGATGCTAAATAGGCTCTTGATAATGATCTTGACATGACCCTCAAAGATACCAAGTATGCCACCACATGATAATCCCATGTTGATGCTGCCCATCTGACTTCCCAAAAACAGTCACAAATCTAAAAAAATCATGCTCTTTATTGGTGTAAATGCTAATTGTCCTCTGAATACTTCTCAAGCTTCAACACAAGCCAATGAACTCTCTTTGCTAGCCTCAAAAGGCTTTGTCATATGTAGGCTCCAAAAACACATTGATACATACCATTCAAGTGTAAGCTATGGCTACCAATGTTGCAAGTCAATCTTTTCCATAGGTTGTAGGTCTAAGTCACCCTCTAGCTTCTAGCTCCTTCAAGACTAAGTTCATGTGCACCACAAAGCCAAGCTCTCTAGCTCTGATGCCATGTTAAAAGAGAGGTGAAGAGACATACAATGGTATGGAGCTACCACCAACATAGAGAAGTGTAGTACACACTAACTATGTAACAAGAGTGTAAAGAGATAGGTCTATCAATGACCATAGTCAACTAACTATAGTTAACCTACCTGGCTTATTCAATACACACACATGTTTAGCCCATAGTGTCGGCCATAAGTACCGTTGAGCTTGAATCTCAACATCCCTCCATCTATATGCTCAAGTCATTTAGGTTTTTCAAGAGCCAAAATTACTTCACATGTAGCTAGGGTTGTACCTCTATACTCTGCCTCTATACTAGACAGAGTGATTGTAGGCTACCTATCCTATGAACAACCATCCCAATCTGCATTATTATATGTTGCCAACTCAAGAGGTTTTCCAAACTTATAAAACTACCCATGTTCGGATGTACCCTTAACATACTCCATACTCCTCCTGATTGCATCCAAGTGAGGTTTGGGTGGCTTCTACATAAACTAACTAATCAACCCCACTGACTAACTAAGGTCGGGACACATAATTCTAAGGTAGATAAGGTTGCTCACCATCTGCTTGTACATTGTAACATTCTCTATCTCACTGCCAGCATCAACTCCAAGCTTGACATTTTGGTCTAACATTGTTTCCATGGGCCTACAATCTAGTATTCCATATTTGATCAAGATATCCTATGCATACTGCTTCTATAGCAGCCAAATCCCTTGAGGTGTAGTAAATACCTCAATGCCAAGAAAGTACTTTAGCTCTCCAAGTCATTTACTTTGAATTCAGCTTGTAGCATAAGCTTAATTTCAGCAATACTAGAATCATCATCCCCAGTGATGATTAATTCATCAACATAAATGACCAAGAATACATTACTTGTCTTTGTCTTCTTAGTAAACATAATTTTTTCATTTCTCATCGGAAATCCAAGTTGATGTAAATACAAGCTGATCCAAGTAATCCATGCTCTCGGTGCTTTTGCTTTAAACCATAAAGTGCCTTTTTCAGCCTAGACATATGATTAGGGTAATCATGATGTACATAGTCCTTGAGTTGTTCCATATACTTTCTCAATCAGATCCCCATTAAAAAATGCATTGTTGACATCCATCTACTAAATTTTCCATCCCTTTAGTCATGCACTATGGGATTTCCTCTTATGAGGTGGTTCATACCTGTTTTGCCTGACTCCAAGCATAGTCACTAATGGTATATCAAGTTCACTATCTAAGTTTTTACTCCCATGTGACTCATTATCAAATGTAAGTGGCCCAATGACAACTTCAAACATTTTCCCTTTTCTTTTACCCAATCTCTCTCTCATTGACATATCCGTATTAGTGGACATAGAACCATGACTAGCAAGTGGCCTATTCATGGGTTGATAGTAGAAGACATGTTAGGTACAGTAGGCCCACTAATAGCATTACTATTCGAAGGATAAATTTTAGCATGAGTATTATCTATTCGTCCATTTAAAAAAATCACATTTTGACCACCATACAAAGAAGCTAGCTCATAAAACACACATATCTGCTAAACAATGTCTGACACATAGAAGGATTGTAGCATTTGTATGCTTTATTGTCTTATACATAGCAATAAATATAGACTTGACTACCTTTGGATCTAGCTTCTTCATTTTCTCATTTGATACATGTATATATGAAATACATCCAAATACTTTTAAATGGTTGATATCAAGTTTGTGGCCATACAATTTTCCATAAGGTGTAATGTCATGAATGCCAGCTATAGGAGTCCTATTCACAACATACACTGTAGTCACAACTACTTCAGCCCAATAATAGTTTGGAAAATTCTTCTCATTTAGCATAGTTCTTATAGCTTCCATAAGCATTCTATTTTTTGTCTTTGTTACACCATTCTTTTGCAATGTATAACTACATGTAAGCTACCTTTTGATTCCATGCTTAGCCAAATACCTGTCAAATTCATGAGAGACATATTCAAGTCCTCTATTTGATCTCAAGCCAGAGATATAAGATCCAAACTCTTTTTTAGCATGACTTTTGAAATCTTTAAAGATATCTAGCACCATCCTTGTGCTTCAAAATATACAACTAAGTGTACCTAATGTAATCATCAATTAAAGACACATAAAACCTTGCACCATTGAATGATACATTATGTGTTGGACTGCAAACATCTAAATGCACTAATTGCAATGATCTATTGTTGTTCTTGACATGTCTAACATATAAAAATATTTCATTATTTCCAAACTAGCAAGCAAAACATACATGTCCTAAATCCATATACTTGAATTTAGGCAAACCAAGTACAATGTCCTTCTGCTACATGGTTTTGAGCTCTTGTATGTTAACATTTCCAATGCGCTTATGCCATATTTCAACATCTTTGATTGCTCCACTATCATGAGTAAACATGGATATTAGGAATAGTAGTATCAAAAGGTAAACATCCTACCATCCCTTTTTCTTTTTGCAATCATCTTATATCCACCCATTTCTATATTCTTCAATAAAACAGCCATCTTTATTGAATCTAACATGTAGATTCTACACATCCATTTGTCCAAAAAATCCTTCTGCTACATGGTTTTGAGTTCTTGTATGTTAACATTTCCAATGCGCTTATGCCATATTTCAACATCTTTGATTGCTCCACTATCATGAGTAAACATGGATATTAGGAATAGTAGTATCAAAAGGTAAACATCCTACCATCCCTTTTTCTTTTTGCAATCATCTTATATCTACCCATTTCTATATTCTTCAATAAAACAGCCATCTTTATTGAATCTAACATGTAGATTCTACACATCCATTTGTCCAAAAAACTCTAAATTTTTAGTGAAAGACAATACATGTATAACATCATAAATACACTTTTTCTTCCCATCATGTATGAATAACAGTACAACACGTGTATGCTTGATGCCATGCTATGTATCATCACCTATATATACATAGCCATGAGAGCTTATAGTCATCTCATCAAACAATTCTCCATGTGGGGTCATATGAATTGAGGCACATAAGTCAATGTACCATCTTTCATTAGCATTGCCTTGCTTATGCATATCCTTTCTACATGTGTCATAGCACAAATAGTCTATCTATTTGATCACCAGGAGCATTACTAGAGGATGCATAGTTACCATGTTGTATGTACCCTTAGCTTTCATATCAATCTATTATTTTATGACATTCTTTTGCTATACGTCCATACCTACCACAATAATGAAAATCTTTGTCTCTCTTTGATTGATCATAAGACTGCCAAGAACCACTTCTACCTCTAGGTGATCTCCCCCTACCTCTAAAAGATCATGATCCTCTTTGACCTTATGCATTTTGATAGTTCCAAGCATTTTCTTGCATTACTACCCATAGTTATTTTGAGTGTCACCATGACCTCAATAGGCTCCTCAAGCCCTGCCATCTCTAGCTCTCTAACTAGGGAAAAAGATGGTATCTCTACTCTAAGAGGTACTCGAACGTGTATTCAACCCAAGTTTGACCCCTTCATGTAGCAATAATGCAAGCAACTCATCCCAGTCAAGGGATTTTGGTCTTATAGAAATAGATGTGTCAAAGGCTTTGTACTCATTACCAAAACCATTCAAGGTAATTGCAACCATATCATCATCCTCAACCTTCAATCCAATAGAAGCAAGTTGATCAATAATGGTTTGAATTTCAGTGGTGTAGGCTTGTATGCTTCTTTGATTTCTAGTCATGTTATTAAATTGTTGCTTAAGCTTAATTTTCCTCGCACGTGTTACATTCCTATAATTTTTCGTAAGAATCTCCCATGCATTCTTCAAAGATCAATAGTCACTGATCTACATGGCCATAGCATCTATTATGCATAACGAGAACCAATGTAGGACTTGCTCTTCCATCCATTGCTTATGAGCTCTCTATTGCTCAAAAGTTAGATTTCTATGTGGCACTTTTAGTCCATCTTCATCTCATGTACATGAATGACCCCAATAACCTCTTCCAATCAGCAAGTTCTACATTCTAAACTTCCATAAGGTAAAATTATTATTGTCCAATTTCTCCCCTACAATTTGGGTAATATTTTCTACACCCATTGCATTTGCCATGATGCTGTAGTCAACTACTCAAAGTAGTAAAGTGGTTGTCCATTGATAGAGATCCATATTTCTTGATAAAATATGGAGCATGGTTGTATAAAATATGCTATATAGTTTAACAAAATAAAGAAATTCAATTAGAAAACCCTATATGAGTTAGAGAATAAAGAGACATACATATGCAAACTTCTTACCATATAATGAGTGAAGTGTTAATTACCCCAAGCTTCTGTCATCGCCTTTTTAAAAAGGCTCAATTGGTTTTTGAAGTCTTTGAGATCATTATCGTTCCACTCAAAATTTTCACAATAAAAGAATACTTTGTCTAGTGTTTCCCAAACATTGTCTTTTCTATTATTCCGAGCTTGTCCATTATCAGCATGATCCTTAACTGCATTATGTAGGCACTTCCACTGATTGTGTTTAGGAGTCTACAAAGAACTTGTAAAAAATTACACGGCGCAGCAAACAGAATCTTAGAAAGAGATAGAGAGTACACAACAGATAAGAGGAGAATCAGTAAATTCTTTAGCTCTAAACAACTGATACAAAGATGGCTCTGTTCACCCATGCGCTTCCACTGTGTGAAGCTTAGATGGCGATCTAGATAGAAGATAGGTGAAGAGC
Organism: Lygodium microphyllum; assembly: GCF_053477565.2. NCBI lineage: Eukaryota > Viridiplantae > Streptophyta > Polypodiopsida > Schizaeales > Lygodiaceae > Lygodium > Lygodium microphyllum. The sequence continues at coordinate 49,359,148 of NC_141141.1, read as the reverse complement.
TTAAGGCTAGCTGGAACAACAACTCTGACTGGGTGAAAGATGAATCATCAATGGTTGTGAAGGAGTTTAGCTTTTATAGCCCACAAAGGCCATTAGGTCGGCCTGATCGACCTACCATATGAGCCTCCACTAGTCGACCAGGGAATATTCCAAGGAATATTTCCTTTACCATCGGGCCAGGGGCACTGCCCCCGGACACCTGCCAGGCCCCCAGCCCCCGGACCCCAAAATAGGGGCCCCTTTTAACTCCCTTACCCCGCAACTTGATGCAATGCGCCTCGAGTTGCTACCAGCTTAACCACTCCGTCTAACCCAAAGATTAGACCCACAACGATCACCTTTTTGCCATCCGGTCACACCTCATCTGATATACAAGTCAGAACTCAACCAATGTCCGGGCTCACATTTGGCTTCTCCTCATAATGGGGGCCTTACAACTTTGAGCACCATGGATCATTGGTGGCACCTAATGAGGGTGGGGCATTGATCATATCTAACAGAACTATCATAGTTTACTAACTATAGCTACACATATTTCACAACCAAGATTCCAACATGCATCAACTACTCAAGACATATAAGATCATGTCATAAAAGAAAAATACTTTGATACTTTTGTAATTTGGAATCATACTAATTCCATACCTTGTAATTTCCAGCCCTTGTAAATTCAGCCCTTGCCTATGTAAATGTGCCCTTAACTTTGGAGATGAGGAGTTAGGATAAAGAAGGCGAGAGGCTAAGAGTAGACATATTTTGGCTCATCACAAAAATTTTACTGTTCACTTCCTTGAAGCTAGCTTCCTTCTTGTTAGATGAAGCATCAGCCAACCATGGCTGTCATGTATTCTTTGGAACTCTCATCATTAATACATGGCAAGATGTCTTGGTGCAATAGTTCTTTGTTATTTTATGTCTATTTCAGTTTAGTTAGATTTCTTCAATTTAGTTAGATTTCTTTTCCTGGTTGAATGCTTCATTACAGATCAAGTAAGTTGGTTGTGGTTTAGTTGCTGCAGTCCACTATGAGCATGCATTTACTGCTCAAAATGATATAAACCGTGCGTATTTGTCATAGTCAATAGCAATACATCTAATGGATGTACTCAAATATCATCAAAAAACTTTATGCTTAACCTATCTTGAATAAGTGCTGGGTTGTATACTGTATTATAGCAAGCAACAAAATGACAATTAAAACTGAGAAAAATGCAAGCTCAAATCAACCCAAAAACATCTTAAGACATCACCATAGCATCCCATCTTCAACACATGTCCATGCAAACATGAAGGAGATCCTTGCCAAGAATAGTAAGTAGTGTAAGGCATGATATAAGTAGTAGTAAACTAGCTCTAAATTAAGCAAAAAATGCTCAAGGCATTAGATATTGCAATATGGAAGTGTTCAAAGCCTATAAAGAATGAATCTATGGTAAATTTTAAGCATAAATCAATATCTTCAGCCCTCAATGAGCAAGGTACAAGAGCAAAATATCACACAAGAGCTCCAATATATCAATGTCACCATCACATTCTTAAAACATTTTACTGAAACCTCAAGCCAAAATGAGAGTGTTATCCCCACTACAATAAATAGCCAGTATGCATAGGTCTATATCGAATATCTCAAAATCCATGTAGAATTCTAAAAAACTTTATTTTTCATTTTTTGTAAAATAGGTTAAACTATTAATGACAATCGGCCATTTCTCCAAAATCCATTTCTATAGTAAGGTATGGCTTATGTGAAAAAATGGGATGTTGCAGGGTTTCTCACAAACTCAAAGTTCACATACTAAAGGTCTAGTCTAGCTTGACAACTCCAGCTCCCACAAATTTGAGCTTTGATATCATGTTCAAAGATAGGGAGAGAGATAGACACATGATGAAGCCATTAGAATATAGGGCAAAGTACCCTCATTCTCTCTTTATTCCATAGATATATAATAATATACAACAACAACAAAGTCACATACTATAGTGAAGAGATGTGTCACTAATTGACCACACAAATTAACTACGATTGAATCAAACTAACTCATTTATTATGCCAGACATGATAGATGATAGCTAAGGCTACATCTATCTACTAACTAGGGCCAGTCACGCTAAGACTAAGCTTGATTCTCAACATGGAATGCATGAAAATCCCTATGATTAGAAGCTTTAATAGCTAAGGTTTTGTAACGTGCCTGCCTATTGGCTAGCCTATTGGTTATCTTGACATGTTTTTAGCGTTCCATGGAAAGATGAATCTAAGCAATGCCGCCCAGCACTCCCATGGAATGTTACAGAGTTTGTCGCCGCCTAGGGTTTTCTGAGTCCGCCTCACAATGGAACATTCGCACAGCTGAACCCACTGGGATCGACTTGAAATTAGGGTTCTTAGTGAACAAGGTCTCCTGACAGCATCCTAGCGTCATGTCTTGGATATCCTACTTTATGCAAAGATATCCAAACCGAAGTAGACCCATGCCACACTACATTCAAAAAGAATGGAAAATGAGAGGGATGCACCGCTCAACCTCTCTACCCATAGGGTATAGTCCCATTTCAGTCCCCCAAAATGGCATGATTCAGGTTCTAACCTAACAATATCTAAAGGTTGTATGACTAAAGAACCTTGTGAGAAGCGTCCCTGTCCTCTAGGACCACCCTTCCATAGGACGGACCCGTTAGGGGTTCCGCCCACCTGCTTCGCTCAATAAGTATTCTTTGGTTATCTAATTAGGTCCTATCACATTATGTGTGATATTTAAAATCAACTTCCTTAATTAAGCAGTTTAGAAAGCAGGGTTTGTTTGCGTAATTTATGGCACTAACATGAAAACACTTCAAAATAGGTTCCCTGGAAGTAAACTTTATATTAGAATTTTAAATGAGATACAAGTCTTGTCCAAAAAGGACAATTTTCGCAATCCGTAAAGATGCGCCTTATTTCTTCCAAGTTTCCACCCTTGCACCAGTAACAGGGTCTCGAGAATCCATCTCGAGTCATGTAGATTGTTTAAGTAGGACTCGGAGATAGGGAATTTATAGCCAGAGTCCCCCTTGGCATCCAAGTGTCCTCCTATGTTCAAACTAACCCACAAAGAGACCTCTCATGGCAGGTTCGGTCCATGTTCCCGTCACGGTTATTTAGAACCCCCTTGGCTAGGGTTGGCAGCCAATTGGGGGTGGTTTGGCACGCCCTCCAAGAATTCAACCTGGCTCATTATTCAAATTGTCAAGACTGTGGGAGAGAAGAAAGGAGTCTCACTTGTAGCTTTCTTGCTTGCACAATGGGGGAATACACACAAAGGTGGAGGCTGAAAATAGTTTTCCTCTTCTTAGTTGTGTAAGCCAAAAAGAACTCAAGTACATAGAAATAGAAGAACCCACTACATACTAACTAAGCCACAAACTAGAGTAGATAAGGATAGCTGTCATCTAGCTATTATTCATACGCGGTGTACCAACCGCATTTGCAACTAACAAGTCGGTGACATAAATGCACAACGGTCACCCTGGCATATCACGAGTGGAGCTCGATATCTCAACACTCCCCCTTGAGCTCAATCCCAATTCCTGCACACCAAGCAGGTCTCTGAACTTGCGCAGCTTCTCTGTGCCCAATGCCTTCGTGAATATGTCAGCTACCTGATCCTCTATGCTGACATAAACTAGATCAATAAGACCTAGTAAAACCCTCTCTCGCACATAGTGATAATGCACCTCAATGTGCTTTTTTCTAGCATGATAGACTGGGTTATTTGCCAAGTGTATACTACTCATGTTGTCACAATAAATGACAACTGGCCCATCTGTAGATTGATGCATATCATAAAGTAGCTTATGCAACCAAGGTACCTCACATGCAGCCATTGCTGCGCCCCTGTACTCAGCCTCTGTGCTTGACAAGGCAATGGTAGGCTGTTTCTTGCTGCTCCAAGTGACTGCAGCACTCCCAAAAGAGGACACATATCCACTGGTAGATCGTCTATCAGAAATACTACCAGCCCAATCAGCATCAGTGTATCCATACAACTGTATCTGAACCCCAGTCTCATAAAGTAGTCCATACTGCAATGTGGACTTCACATACCTGAGTATGCATCTAGCTGCATCCAAATGCGGTTTCCTTGGAGCCTGCATAAACTGACTTACCAATCCAACAGCATAGCTCAAATCTGGCCTGGTAATAGTCATATAAATCAAACTTCCTACTATGCATCTGTACATAGTAGGGTCTTCCAGAAGCTCACCTGCATCTGCGCTCAGCTTCACATTCTGCTCCAAAGGAACTAAAATAGGCTTACATCGTGTCATCCCATATTTGGATAGCATGTCCAATCCACACTGCCTCTGCAAGAGCCATATCCCACTTTGGTGATCTAATCACCTCAATGCCCAAGAAATAACGCAGCTCTCCCAAATCCTTCATCTCAAACTTCTGCTTCAATAGCATTTTCACATGAAGGATATCTTCATCACTGTCACCTATCATAATCAAATCATCAACATAAATGACAAGTAGCATAATACCTTTCTCTGTTTTTCTCACATAAAGTGAGAAATCTGCCTTGGAAATCTAAAAGCCAATAGTGACAAGATACTGTTCTATCTTGTCAGACCATGCTTTAGGTGCTTGCTTCAAGCCATACAAGGCTTTCTTCAACCTGCAAACAAACTCAGGATGAACAGCATGCACATAACCTGGTGGTTGCTCCATATAGACATCTTCTTGCAAATCACCATGTAAGAAGGCATTCTTTGCATTTATCTGATGTAAAGACCATCCCTTTGATGCAGCCATAGCAATGACTGCTCTTACGATTGCCATCCTTGCAATCGGACTGAATGTTTCTTCATAATCAATGTCATATGTTTGTGCATACCCCTTGACTACTAATCTTGCCTTGTATCTATTCACAGAACCATCTGCATTGTGTTTCGCCTTATAAACCCACTTACAACCAATTGCATTCTTATCTTTAGGCAAAGGTACCAATTCCCATGTAGCATTTGCTTCCAAGGCATCCATTTCTTCATCCATGGCTTTCTCCCATTTTTCTTTTCCCATGGCTTGCTCAAAAGAAGTGGGTTCTGGTTCCTGTATCACTTTGACCATATATGCATAGTGAATGGCTGTAAATCCATCATATTTCAGCCTATCCACAAGATACCTAGCTCTGGTAGACCTGCACAAAGTAGGTTCACTCCTAGCTCTCAAAACATCCCTGGTCTTCCTTACTCTAGGTGTAACAATAGAAGGAATACCCAACTCATCATCAATGCTCTGTTATGAGCCACTGGATTCACCATCCACATAAGAGTGACCTGCATTCACATCAAACATGGGCTGATCTACCTTCTCTTTTCCTTTTCGTGATACTTGCATACCACTATCTGCATTGCTTTGAGAAGATTCTCCTTATCTCAATCTGCCTGTCCATAGCAAAGAATGTGAACTATTGCTAGAGGACGCTTCAGGTCCACTAATATCTTGTGACTGCTGTTGTGAATTCTGTGCAGCATTACCATTTTTTGCATCTACATTATCAATCACATTTACTAGTTTATACCAGCTACTCATCTCATAAAAAACAACATCTCTGCTCACTCTAAACTTACGAGTAGAAGGGTTATAGCATCTATACCCTTTCTCCTCTACAGAGAGTAACCAATAAAGATGCACTTCTCAGCTTTTGGATCCAACTTGGATCTCAACTCATCTGGCACATGAACATAGGCAATGCAACCAAAAATTTTCAAATGAGAAATATCTAGTTTCCTACCAGTATACCTCTCCTCAGGAGTCATCCCATGTATTGTTGCAGTGGGAGTCCTGCTCATTATGTAGACTGTTGTAGCAACTCCCTCAACCCAATAAAAATATGGTAGGTCTTTTTCATTGAGCATGGCACGAGATACCTCTCCAATATGCCTGTTTTTCCTTTCTGCAATTCCATTTTGCTGTGGGGTATGACTCCATGAATATTGTTGCTTTATGCCATGCTCCTGCAGGAACCTTGCAAACTCATTTGAGAGGTACTCTCTCCCTCCATCTGACCTTAGGCATTTTATTTGCAGATCTGTTTCTTTTTCAACCATAGCTTTAAGAGTTTTGAAATGCCCAAAAACTTCACTTTTCTTTTTCATAAAATACACCCAAAATTTTCTGGTATAGTCATCAATAAAAGTGACAAAATAATGACAGCCTCCAAGAGATGCAGCTTTAGTAATCCACACATTAGAGTGGATTAATTCCAATGGCTTCTTACTCTCTTGAACATGTCTAGGAAATGGTTTCCTTGCCTGTTTTCCAAACTGACAGGCTTCACATACCTTATGCATTTCTGCAACCTTGAATTTAGGCAATCCTGCAACAATATTTTGGGCTTGCATTGATTTAAGTCACTGTACATTAACATGACCAATGCGTTTATGCCAGATATCAATATCTGCAACTACACCGGTCCCATGTGCAAACATTGCTGCACTCAATTCAGGCATGCCTACTTCCAACGTAAACATTCTGCCCTTCTTCTTTCCTTTTGCTATCAAGCGACCTTTATTTTTCATATCCTCAACAAAGCATCCATGAGAATTAAATCTGACCTACAAGCCATGCTCAATCATTTGACCAACAGAAACCAGGTTCTTGGTGATATTCGGGACATGAAATACATCCGACAGGTATTTCTTTTTCCCATCCTGCATAGACAAAGGAATTTTTCCAATCTACACAATAGGATGTGCAGTATCATCACCAGTCTCCACAAATCCTGGTTTTTCCATTTTCCTTGCATTCTGCATCCATTTTGCATGACCTGTCATGTGGTTTGATGCACTTGAGTCAACATACCACACATAATTTCTTTCTTCTGCACTTGTCACAGAATTGGTCATGTGCTGCACCATAAACAGATGCTCATTTCTGTCATCACCCTGTCTACTAGAAGATGCATAATTCCCTTGTTGCAATTTTCCATTCATGATGTCATTCTGCTTTTTATAGCAGTCTTTAGCTATATGACCCATTTTACCATAGTAGTAGCACTCAACATTGCTGTTTGCATTTTGGCCTCTTTGCCATCCACCACGACCTCTTTGGCTCCCCCTGCCTCTAGAGTTACCATGTCCTCCTCCATAGGACTGGTTTTCTTGAGTTTGCTGCATATTCTGATTTCTACCATGGCCTCCAGATCGGCCTCCTCTACCTCTGCCTCTACCTCTTCTAGCATTTGAGTAGAAGATAGCTTCTTTTGAAGTTCCTCCTGAAGAAGATGCACCACCATTTCTCTGCTCCTCAGAAATTAGAAGAGCAATCAACTCCTCAAAATCCGAAAATCTTTCACGGACGGAAATGGATGTTCGGAACTGTACATAATCCTTTCCTAGACCATTCAAGGTCACAGAAACTAAATCATCATCTTCCACTGGCGACCCAATGGAAGCAAGTGCATCTGCAATCTTCTTCACCTTCATGTGGTAGTCATTGATGCTCATAATTTCTCTTTGCACATTGTGCAACTCTTGCTTGAGCTGCATTTTCCTGGCTTGCGTATTTGTGCTATAAATTTTTGACAAAGTATCCCATACCTCCTTTGGCGTACTTGCATCTTGAATATGCACAATCATAGAGTCTGAAATGCTGATAGACAGCCATTACATAACTTTCTTGGCTCTCTCATGCCATGCTTTAAATGCTTGCATTTGCTGTTGATTTGGAACATTAGGAAGAACTAGTTCTTCTTCATTTCCTACAACGAATTCCCAATATCATTTTCCCATAAGGAAATTCGTCATTCTAAACTTCCATGCTTGGAAGTTGTTCTTGTCAAGCTTTTCAGTGACAATCTGTGAAAGAGAATTAGACGCCATTACAGAACACTGCAAAAAATTCTGTCATTGCAAAGAACATAGCTTTAGCCTCATAAGGGCAAATCTGCAAAACTGATGAAAGTGGTATTTGACCACACAGTCACTTCCTAGTGACGATTTTGCATCAACAGGCAACAAGGATGATTCTGTAACTCCCAATGTCTCTGCGCACCGGCATACGATGCAATTTCTATAGTAACTTTTCATCGACCTGTAGAATAGTGGTCGCACAGCATAAAACACGGCCTTTTCCTGAGTGCGTGTAGAAAACTTCAGTCTCCAAAATAGGCCTCGAAATGCGCTCAAATCAAAAAAATAGAGAAACCATGGGCTAAAGCCCTTTCCCGCAGCATATACTGCCCTCTTGCTACACTGCAAAGGGCGTCTCAATCTGAGACAATGCACTCTTGCACTTTCCGGCTGTGCTTCCTGCTGCAGAGACTTGCTCCCAAAACAGAAAAATGAAAGCAACACTGGTCCTCTTACCAGAACACCGCAAACTTGGTTTGCTTTCTTGAGCTCCTTACCACGAACAAGGCTCTGATACCATGTCAAGATTGTGGGAGAGAAGGAAGGAGTCTCACTTGTAGCTTTCTTGCTTGCACAATGGGGGAATACACACAAAGGTGGAGGCTGAAAACAATTTTCCTCTTCTTAGTTGTGTAAGCCAAAAAGAACTCAAGTACATAGAAATAGAAGAACCCTATATATGGGTCTCAAACCAAACTCAACTAACTAAGGTGGCATACTAACTGAGCCATGAACTAGAGTAGATAAGGATAGCTGTCATCTAGCTATTATTCATGGGCGGTGTACCAACCGCATTTGCAACTGACAAGTCGGTGACTTAAATGCACAACGGTCACCCTGGCATATCACGAGTGGAGCTCGATATCTCAACACAAATTTCTTTTGTGAGGTGGGTCATACATTCCTTTCACAGATAGTGATTCTAGATTTACAAGCACAAATAACAATGAAGGCAAGTGCTCAGCACATTTGCTAAGGTGTAGTTCCTATCTTTGAGCACTTAGTGTTTGCCCTTCTTGCGTCTTTCTTGCCTTGGTGTCAAATGCCATGATCTTCTGAGGGATAGAGAATACCCTCTTTTCGACCTCACTCCTATGTGATAGGAGCAAGAAATTACACTATTGGCCCGATCGTTTTCATATGGTAGCTACCCTAGTTTACTATCTTTTAGTCTAGGGTTCTTGTTCTTGTCTTGGAATTTCTCCTTGGCTCATTATCGGGGTTTCTCCATGAATTCAACCTAGGATTTTAATTGGTTATTTGGTAACCATTTTTTCCTTAGAACCTTATCGGGGTTTTTATGTTCACCCTAGGGTTTCACTCCCTTAAGAATTTCTACCAGAAAATTTTGTTCATTCCTCCTGCAAGTTAAGAGTAAACTAAGCCCTATTTCAATCCTTAGATGCTTGAGATCGTCAAATGTCACGTGGCGAATGGTCATTCTTTCTTGTGGATATGGCATTTGAGTTTTCTTGTATTGGCTTTGAGAGTATCATATTTTGAAAATGATATCTCCAAGGGTATTTTGGACTCATCGCGGCTAATTGTTAAGATAGATACCAAAAATCGTGTTTAATTGACTCTAAGTCAACATATGATCGTAACAATAAATTGACCAATTTATGATTAAATCCTCATTGAGTCAAATTAAACCCTAGCCTTACTTATCATATAAGATTTCATTTACCAAATTGCCTTTTGCAATTAAGTTTAGCAATTCACATGCACCTCTTAAATCTATCTTTTAAGATGCATCCCTATTATGTAGTGCAACTGAAACTATCCAGGATGCCATGCAAATCTAGATGCAAGTCCTTCCTAAGTTGATGACTCGATGTGGAATTCCCATTCATGAAAAATCCTTCTAGTGCATTTATGCAAGTCATAAAGCATGACCTAAGTATTTAAGTGTGAGTGTACATGAGTTTATCATGCCTAACGTAAATGTGAGTTAAGCCACTCTAATTGTCTACATGATGCAATTGACCTACATGGAATATTTGTAAACATTGGCAATCTAAGATGCACTTGTAAAAATTCGAACCGAATACTCGGGTTAGTATTGTAACAACCTATAGATGCTTAATCTATTCATGGTAAACCATGGTTATTAAGCATTTACAACTACCATTGAGTTATGCAAGTTACACAATGCAAACTATGACTTCTTCCTAATGGTGTCCATGCTTTACTCTTCTGTTCAAAGTACTAGACACAGTAGCAGTACCTAGTTTTGGAGTGTTGAATTAGTGTTTACACCTGATAACCCATTCATGTTAATGGTGGCATTTTTGTGTGATCCTCCTTCCATAGTTGCGGCCTTTTTGGTTACTTGGGAGAGTTTATGCTTCGGGGCCATTTCAAAGCTTGGAATGCAAGCCTCCTCTTCTCTCGGAGCACTCCTTTGTGCTAGAGTTTTGATGGACCTAAAAACGGGCCGCCACTGGCTCATGCACTAGCCGGGCCTCGCCACTACACACAAGACAACCCCTCGGCCTCGCGGCCAGGAGCATCTATCAAAATCTCTGCCTTCCTAAACATTGCATTTGTAATACGTTGTAGTCCAACTGATCCTAACCCAATATTACTCCTCAGAGGGAGTCCCTTTCACATAGCCAAAAAGCTCGAATCACATACACATGGGGTTCCTCCTATGGCTAAATGCCGTCAACCCTCTGCGACTCTCCTACACCTTGGGGATTGGCCCCTCGATGCGTCGCTCAACATATAGACATTACACACAAAATCCACTCAAGGTACCATTTAATCGTATACAGGAATGTACCATTGTCCTTACTTTTCTTTCCCCTAGACCCCACGACTAGCCTATGGCTTAGGGTGTCCTGTCTCTCACTCAACGTAGGTCAAGGTCCTAATGAAAACAATTGCTGTGCATCCAGGATTTCTGATACCTTTAAATATTTCCATGATTTATGTATTTGTGGATGCCAAGTGCTCAAACATTCAGCAAACAGTATCGTGCACAAGTGCAAAAACATTCTTTTAATGGTTTCCAACTACCGTTCGTGCTTCGTTGCATGGGCCTAGCACCGAGGTGATCCTCGTGCTACTAAGCTCTTAATTTTAATTATTATCCGTCCTAAAATGCTATGCATAGAAATCAATAGCTTTCCCATCATTTCACATGGCATTTAGACATATTTCAACTCCTCTACCCTTCCCTGTTTAAATAGTGCATCGTTGGATAGGTTTATAGGGTATTTTGACATCATTTTATGTGTAGAAAGCGAAAAAAGACACACTAAAACAAGAAGGTGGGGTTGAACTGAGGCAAATCCTCATGCTTCAGTCCCCACAAACATTCACAAACATTGCTCTTATTTATCCTTATTTTTCGGAACCCAAAATGTAATTTTCCCCTATTTTTTAGGGTTTTTTCCACCCTTTTCTTGTATTTTCCCTTATTTTCCTGCATTATTTAATTACTCAAAATTCAAAACAGGTTATGGGCTGTGGCCCTTAGTTCCTTCTTGCAGAAAAATGAAAGTTTAGTTGGTGTTCCTATTCACTTTCCCATTTTTATGCCAGAAAACCATCATTTTCCCTTGATTTTTCATGTTTTACGTGTTTTAATGTATTATTTTGAACCACAAGATGCATATTTTTCTGATTTTCTGATTATGACCAGCAAGAACTCATGGAAAACAGCAACATAAACAATTTTTAGCCCACAGGAACAACATTTCATCAATCAAAAGCTATAGAATCTCAAATTTCCTTTGAAAATTTTAAATTACCGCTTATTTGCGTGTTTCGGGTTTCATGTCCATGGCTGCAAATTTGGAAATCAGCAGCACTTCATGTCCAGCACAATCACCAATCACCATTTCCAGCCCGTGGAGCAATCCGATCCATGCCGGACGAGCCTCCATCATTCTTTCTTCTTCCTTCTTCTTCCCACATGAACTCCCCCTTAGAAGAGAGAGAGGGAGGAGAGAGAAAGACTGATTTTCTCTCTCCCTCTACAGGCTGCCATTGTCTGCGCGGAACGGAGCGATGCGGAGTGTGAGAACAATGTAGTGGCCTGTTGTGATTTGTTTCATGGCTTACTTGACAGCCATCATGTCGATTGGGGGGGGGGGGGGGGGGGGGGGGGGGCGCGTTTTTTTTGGCGGCTAAAAATAGCCGCCGCCCCCCCTACATCATGTTTTGTTTTGAGAGGGGGGGTGCCAAAGGTCACACCCTTTGAAATTTCCCCTTTGGTCCCTTTTTTGGGCACCCTGGCCGGTTGTTTGGCCACTACCGCATACGGACTCCAATTGTCGTGTTGTAAATTTCTAGGCATCCCTCTCGGCATCCCGGACCGGCCTGCAGCTCCCACATCCCGTCTTGACTGGCTGAAAATTTACTAAAAATCTGGACGTGTCACTTGGGCGCCCGTCGACTACTTATGCTTAAAATTGTCCTAGATCGAGCCGCCGCCTTTGACGGTGAATATTTTTCCCTTGATATTCATAATTTTTAGCTATTTTTAAGCACTTTTCAGCACCAAAATTCCGCTCTCATTTGCGACCACGGGATAGGGCGACTCAGCCCGTCGAATCCACGAAGATATCTGCACATAAACAACCAAAGAAGCATCAAATTGATACAAAACAGATAGATAATAAAACTCAACACAATGCTCCCCCTACCCCGGGACAGAACCAAGGCATGACATCCACAAGGAGTAGGCCTAGCATCATCTAATAGAAGATCCGAAGTGAGTCACGAACCAGCTGCTCCAACACAGCCAAACTAAAAAAAACCTATCAAAGAGGTTGCCTTAAGTGGTAGTCTGCACTACTTACCAACTAAATACAACACAACTAGGAGCTCCTACAAGGCGAGGACTCCTATAGCCTGATCAAAGAGTATTTTCTTTCAGTACAGTTCTTCTGTGAGGATTTTTATTTGATCAATATACTTGGGCATGTAAAAAGGAGGGAGCTGAGCGTAGTGACCCAAGGAGAACAGGGCATCGGCCTCAAGACCTGTCTTGGCACCCAAGAACCTAGCAAGCCCTCGCAAGGCGACACTTAATCCTTTTCTAACGCTCACTTTTATTTTCGCTCCAACCTTCCTTGTTTTGGTGTTATATTTGGCAAGAAGCCACCCCTAGAAAGACAAGGTATCGGCCCCGGGTCTGATTCGTCCCCAAGAACCTACCAAGCCTTCGCAAGGCAATGATCAACTGCTTATATATTTTCATTTCTTTTCTTTTCTTTGATAGGGGTTAGAACCCCTTTTTACACACCGTCGTATTTATATTCATCTTTTAGGATGTACAGAGTTTCTGGGCATCATCATTATTATCTTCTGGCAGGCTTCTCTAACTGCCTCACTACTAACAAAAGAACTCCTAGAACGACTGCCTAGCGGGTTAGCAGAACAGGGCCACTAGGACGTCCTTCTAAAACAGGTCTTTTGATGTCGAACAATGTCTTTATAGGAGGCAATGACTACTCCGACCTCCCTCAAACATACTCAACCTGAACCTAGGACTTCATGCCTTGGTTGCCGGTCCCCAACAAAAATGTGTCCCCTCGACAAGTACAAATACACATATAACAGGAAAGAAAGGTACTCATAAAGGAGAGATATCACCTGGATTGGCCACAAGAAGCTTCCATCGATGCCGCGACAAAGGCTCCCTCCAAGCTTGCCTTCAAACCTGTCTGGCACAGCACTTAAACCAAAAACCCAATTAAACGCACCTGCACTAGACAGGCAAATGGCCCTCCTGGCCTAATGAAATAAAACACTTCACTACAAAACTGAATTGGCCCTCTTGGCCTAATGAAATCAAACAATACTACATAATATCCTCCTGGAAACAACTATGATAGACATCAAAGCATACCATTCCCAGGGGAACAGGGCTCGTAGCCCTAAACTAGGTGCATTAGATTATGACCTATCCCTCCTGCGTATATCGCAAGAGGTGTTTGCATCACATGTCGTCTAATCAGTCTATGGGTCCCAGATAATAAAGGGAGATGAGTCTCGCTTACCCTCTGCATCACCCAAATCAACCATCGTCTACCAAAGAGGGCATGTTCAGAAAGCATACCCCACAAACGACAGGGTCCTGTCTCACCATCAATAGATATATCGGGACAAGGGCCACAATTAAAGAAGAGGTCTTCTTCATACGCAAAATTAGCCAAAGAATCGGCAAACTGATTCCAATTCTGTGGAATCAGCTGAAAAGACACTCTATCGAATTCGTCTAGCAGGGCTATGGCAGTATGATGGTACATACAAAGGATGGGGTTCCGTACCATGTATGTCCCATTGAGTTGATTTAAAACCAATTGAGAGTCCCCTTTCACCAACAACTGGCGGATACCACCCTTCCTCGCAATATTCAAACCCATAATCAGGGCTTTGTATTCTGCCATATTATTGGTAAAATTCGCCCCGAGATAAGCAGCTAACTTCATGACAATGCGTCGTTAGCGGGTCTCGGATGACAGCTCCTACACTTCCTTTTTTGCATGCACCCCTGGATGCCCCATCAAAGTACAAGGTGTATGTCCATAAAGGGTTTACATATCCCGCCATCCGGAACTCTACTCGTAATTATGGTAATCGAAATTCAGCATATTCAATGGGTGGACTGTAGGCTCCATCCCTCCATCATCATTGAATTCAACAGGGATGCTCGTCAAAATTTGTAGGCAGTGATGGCAAAAGACATTGATCTCCCAAATAAATGTCCCGCCTTCTTGCTCAATCACCTTGTATCCTTTGCTCCACCAAATGAGCTTTCCTTGATGATACCTCTGTTCCAAATATGGGTGTTCTAAATAAGGGATTAGACGACCCATCAACCTCTATCATGATTTCCTTGCAGATGTTTGATCGATCTCTCCTAGACCTGCAAGGCAGCCATAGTATTAGTGCAATCAAAAGTAATAAGGTTTAATCTTATTAAGATTAACCTTATTTTTAAATTCTATCCCCTCAAGGTCAGCTAACAAGATTGTGGATTTATTCTTTCCTATTCTAACGATCCGATAGGGCCCATCCCATTTAGGCTCTAGCTTGCCTGGAAATAATTCATGTCGTGCATCATAATACAAAACAAGCTGTCCTTTCTTGAAGTTGTATTTCTTGGCCTAGAGGTCGTATAGCTGCTTCATTCGGCACTTCGCTACTTCTTGGTGCAATAAGCTCTGCAACTTAAGCTCATCTAAATGTGCCAGTGTCGTCAAGCGCTCAAAAAGTGCGTCTTCATCGCTCAAAGAATGATTGATGGCAAACCGAATAGTCGGCAGCTCAATCTCTAAAGGCAAGACACACTCCTCCCCATATACTAACTTGAACGGGGTATGGCCAGTGGCTTGTTTGAAGGTCGTATTATAAGCCCACACTGCCACGTATAACTTTTTATCCCAATCCCGTTTCTTTTCCGACACAATTTTGGACAGGATGCCCACAAGCTGCTTGTTGGTGCTTTCGACTTGCCCATTGGCTTGCGGATTATATGGGGTTGTCTTGTTATGCTTGATTTGCCATATCTCTGTCAAACCTTTAATCACCTTATTCAGAAAATGTGTTCCGCGGTCCGACACTAATTCTTTCGGCGGACCAAACCGGCATATGATCTGCTCTAAAAGGAAACTAGCAGTTTCTTTAGCATCATCTTTCCTTGTTGCACGTGCTTCTGACCACTTTGTGAAGTAGTCAGTTGCTACAATGATATACCTCTTTTGTGTAGTCGACGACGGAGTAATAGGTCCCACAAAGTCTATTCCCCACTTCTCAAATGGAAGTATCGCCATAATAGGGGTGAGTGGTCGTTTCCTATTCTCTCGACTATCATGTCGTTGGCAAATATCGCATCTCTTAACATATGCAAACGCATCCTGGAAGATGGCAAGCCACCAATAACCTGCTCTTAAAGCCTTTTGTGCTGTAAGCCGTCCAGCAAAATGGCCACCGCAAGCAGAATCATGGCACTCTTCCAAAATGAATGGCACCTCGTCAGGCATCACACACCGACGATAGATATCATCAACCCCTTGCCGATATAATGTACCTACGATCAAAGAAAACTTTAACGCTTGCTGCTTAATTTTCCTTCTCTCAGCTTAGATAGTTTAGATCTCGCCTCTCCTATTGATAAATAATGCGTTATTGCAGCATACCAGGAGGGAATAGATGCCGTATCTATTTTAAATAACAACTCCATGTCACTACCTTCAGCCACAGATTCTTTCGGCTCCCCAAAGTCTACAAGACATTCCACGATGCCTTGCAACCTTGGTGGCTTACTCCTGATTTCATAATCAAATTCCTGCAAAGTGATCAACCACTTTGCTAGACGATCAGGCGGCTGTAGCTTATTCATCAATAATCGAAGTTCCTCCGCCTTCGTATAAAGCACGACTTTCTCATAGAGAATATAATGCCTGAATTTCTTGGTCCCAAAGACCATCGCTAGACACAATTTCTCCATGTAGGTATAGTTGATTTCGGATACCCCCAGCTTCCGACTAGCAAAAGCAATCGGGTGGTACCACTTCTCTTCCCAAATTTGGGCTAAACAGCAGCTGATACTATACATGGTGGCTGCTGAGAATATATAGAACACCTCACCTCTTTTAGGTGCTTTTAAAATGGGTGCTCTTGCTAGCTCTTGTTTCACATCCTTGAATGCTACCTTACAAGGGTCACCCCATACAAACGAACAGCTAAAGGACAATAAATTTGTAAGCGGCAACGTTCTTTCTGCCAAGGCGTTTATGAATCTACGGTAGTAACCAACTGAAGAGAGAAAGCTGTGAACTTGCTTCGGAGTGCCTGGTGGACCCATGGCAACTATAACTTTAACCTTCTCGGGGTCTGTCGCAATTCCTACTGAACTGACTACATGACCTAGCAACAGCCCATAAGGTACTCCAAAAACACACTTCCTTGGGTTTAGGGTGATGCAAAATTGTCTACAGCGCTCAAAGCATTTTCTTAAAATGATCAACTGCCTTCCTCTCACGGTGGCAGCCCCTAAGTCATCAATAAACACCTTCAACTCTTTAGGGGATATGTCACCGAATGTCTTATCTGCTGTTTGTTGCCATGAACCAGGCGCATTGCATAAACCGAAGGCCATCACATGGTACGCAAAAGTACCAAATACAGTGATAAAAGTTGTTTTCAACTTATCCCCTTCTGCAATTGCCATTTGGTTGTATCCTGCAAAGCAATCCATAAACGAATATATCTCCCTACCCGCTAATTGATCCAAAATCTGGTCAATAAATGGCAACGGGTAGTAGTCCTTAACTGTCTGCTTATTCAGCTCCCTAAAGTCTACACATAACCGGATTTGATTATTCTTTTTCTTTCTAATCACAACCGGCGAACACCATTCCATGTGTTGCACAGGAAAAATCAAACCCACTTTTTGAAGCTTCTGTAACTCTTCAAACAGGCCGTCCCTCAGTTCGAAAGGCATACGCCTTACTTTCTACCGTACATGACGACTGCCCTCTTTCAACGGAATTGTATGAACAGCAAGACTAGGAGGGATGCCTCTCAACTCATCATAACTCCAGGCAAAGATATCACGGAATTCCTGGATCAAGGCCACATAGTCCTCCCTTTCTGCTGTGCTGAGCATAGAACCTAATTTAATTGGCCGCAAATCATCAAGCGTACCAAGGTCTAGCTCGATAACATCTGCATCTCTTATACGATCTTGGCCCTCTATCGGTTCATTCAAAGTGATCTGATAGATGTCCTCCGTGGTGGATCCCTCTTTGGACTCATCACTCGATGATGTCTCACTGGCAGATAAATCTTCTAATGTCTCCAATTCTGTAGAAGATAGAGGAGCTCTCTCACTCTGCGGGGACTCAAGATAAGCATCAACCACCACACGCTGGGCACCTCTGCCGAATATTAGCCGACCGGCGGGTATATCCACTTGATAGTCCGCTTGCAAGATCCAAGGTCATCCGAGTAATACTTGGTAACTTGGACGGCCTACAAAACGAATCACTCTAAAGTCCAACAGGCATTCTACATTTGCAACAGTGACATGGACCCTAGTAATGCAGCCTTGCGGCTGTCTCAAACTATCATCTGCCATTCTGAGAATTGTGGAGGCATCTTTCTAGATCGCAAGACCCAACCTTTCCATCAGTTCAGAACTCATAATGTTAACAGATGATCATGTGTCGACAATGACATAATCTACTAATATCCCATCAACATAGGCTGCAACCCTTGGGCAATGCTTCTCAGCATGCTCGAACCAGTCATCACCAACTCGCGCAATACCCAAAGGTTCTATGATATACCCGGTACGTAGGATCTTTCTAAACTCCTTGCGTACTCCCGGGGAAAGCTTAATAAGCTGTAAAAGATTCACATCCAGCTTGACTTCGCAAAGAGAGCTCGCCAAATCGAATTCATGATAGTTTGATAGAGCTCGCTTTTCACGCCAAACCATCCGCTCTTTAGGTCGCTGAACTAGCTTCAATGCCTCCTTTTTAGCTTTCACCTTCTTCTTTGGTTCTTTATCCTTCTTAACATCGGCTTTACTCTCCACAGGCTTCAAAGGTCCCCCTTCCATGGAAGGATCCAAAACTTGCGTTCCTTTGTCGCCTTGTTTAGGGTTTCCGTCGACAGGCTTATCCTTGTCGGCTTCTCTACCCTTTTGACCTCTTGTAAGAACAGCTCGCAGATTAGAGGTTTCAGCATCATTAACGCGTACAGCCTCAATCAAACTAACCCCACTACCACTTGGTAGCTCCTCCACTGTAGTCTTTGGTCATTGAAGTATTTGTTTAGGCCCATCTTCTCACTGGGAATCATTTCCTTGAGCACGATGATTAATCGGCCCTGGTTGCCGACTACCTCGTTGGAGGGAACTGATCTTACTCCAGCAAGTAGCTGCTAAATGGCCAGATTTTCCACAAATGTCGCACTTAACATTTGGGCAATTTCTTGGATAGTGCTACCCACCACACCATTTGCAACTAAACCTCGAAGGTGCACCCTCCTCTGGGTATCTACTTCCTATCAAATTTTGTTGTTTTTTAAGGAAGTTGACGTCAACAGCTATTTGTCGATACTGCTCCGTAATCATGTCGGTATAATGCTTCATCATGTCCTTAACCTCGCCAAGAACATTGGAAGAACTCGATTCATAGCCTTGGTCATTACCATGCCGTTCCATCGGCCTAACAATTCGATTAGGCACTGGTTGTTGAGCCATAGGCATGGTGTTAGAATTGACCGCCTGGCCTCCACCACTTGGAGCCATTTGACTACCCGTAGGCATCGACATGCTAGGGGGAGCTGGTAATAAAGGCACATTCTGCATCATGTTCCCTCTCCCATTAGGGTTAGCCATCAATATCCCTTGACCACCACTGCCATTGGCCATTGCCACATTATTTCCCAATACTAAACCCATGTTCGAATTGCCTCGAGAAGCATAGGCTGCTTGTAGTCGGGATTCCACCTCTTATGCTCGTGTAATGGCAGTATCTATATCCCCCAAGGGGACACTACTCAACTGCAATTGGATATTAAAGTCCAAACCATGTAGGAAATATTGCAATTGGGCAGCTGCGGGGATGGGAATAGAGGTGTCCAACTTACGGAAAACCTCTTTTATTTTCTTCGCATAAGCACGAATATCCTCATGTGGTTCTTGGCGGGTCACGTTGAGTACACGCAACCAATATTGCCCACCCCTTTCAGAGGCAAACTCCCTTCGAAAAGCTCCATAAAATGCATCAATGTTCAATATGGTTCCGGCTTCTAAACCATGATACCATATAGCGGCTCTTCCTTTGAGAGTCATATTGAAGAACATCATTAAATGTCCTTCTTCTTGGATGCGACAGTTAAACATCAGCTTTTGAAACTCCCTAATGTGGAGTTCCGCATCTTCCTCAACTAGCCCATTAAAAATGGGTAGCGGGTAACCTAGAGCCGGCAAATCCGTCGTTCCTGTTGGAATTGCAATAGGCTACGCCATGACGTGGATTGGATTTGCACTAGGAATAGGGGACGGTGGGGTTACACCTCCCGCAATTGACGTGGACTGGCTTATGACAGGAAGGGGAGCACTAGAGCTTCCACCTTCACCTAACTTGCTGCTTGTGGCCCTAAGACCACTAGATCCACTCCCTCGTAAGGGTTCAGCACCGCTACGCTTAGGGGAATATCTCCTAAAAATTTCAGCACGTCGCCTAGCTCTTTCGTCTCTTTCTTGCTTTTGGATTTCTACTAGACGATGCTTATCAATAAATAACGGATCAATCTCAGTATCCTTTGGCATAAACTGCTAGTTGGTCCCTAGAAAACTAGGATTCGAGGACCACCACTTTTAAGCGGCTCCCGGCAGACGCACCACTGATGGACCTAAAAACGGGCCGGCACTGGCTCATGCACTAGCCGGGCCTCGTCACTACGCACAAGACAATCCATCGGCCTCGCGGCCAGGAGCGTCTATCAAAATCTCTGCCTTCCTAAACATTGCGTTTGTAATACGTTGTAGTCCAACTGATCCTAACCCAATATTACTCCTCAAAGGGAGTCCCTTTCACATAGCCAAAAGGCTCGAATCACATACACATGGGGTTCTTCCTACGGCTAAATGCCGTCAACCCTCTGCGACTCTCCTACACCTTGGGGATTGGCCCCTCGATGTGTCGCTCAACATATAGACATTACGCACAAAATCCACTCAAGGTACCATTTAATCTTATACAGGAATGTACCATTGTCCTTACTTCTCTTTCCCCTAGACCCCACGACTAGCCTATGGCTTAGGGTGTCCTGTCTCTCACTCAACGTAGGTCAAGGTCCTAATGAAAACAATTGTTGTGCATCCAGGATTTCTGATACCTTTAAATATTTCCATGATTTATGTATTTGTGGATGCCAAGTGCTCAAACATTCAGCAAACAGTATCGTGCACAAGTGCAAAAATATTCTTTTAATGGTTTCCAACTACCGTTCGTGCTTCGTTGCATGGGCCTAGCACCAAGGTGATCCTCGTGCTACTAAGCTCTTAATTTTAATTATTATCCATCCTAAAATTCTATGCATAGAAATCAACAGCTTTCCCATCATTTCACATGGCATTTAGACATATTTCAACTCCTCTACCCTTCCCTGTTTAAATAGTGCATCGTTGGATAGGTTTATAGGGTATTTTGACATCATTTTATGTGTAGAAAGCGGAAAAAGACACACTAAAACAAGAAGGTGGGGTTGAACTGAGGCAAATCCTCATGCTTCAGTCCCCACAAACATTCACAAACATTGCTCTTATTTATCCTTATTTTTCGGAACCCAAAATGTATTTTTCCCCTATTTTTTAGGGTTTTTTCCACCCTTTTCTTGTATTTTCCCTTATTTTCCTGCATTATTTAATTACTCAAAATTCAAAACAGGTTATGGGCTGTGGCCCTTAGTTCCTTCTTGCAGAAAAATGAAAGTTTAGTTGGTGTTCCTATTCACTTTCCCATTTTTATGCCAAAAAACCATCATTTTCCCTTGATTTTTCATGTTTTACGTGTTTTAATGTATTATTTTGAACCACAAGATGCATATTTTTCTGATTTTCTGATTATGACCAGCAAGAACTCATGGAAAACAGCAACATAAACAATTTTTAGCCCACAGGAACAACATTTCATCAATCAAAAGCTATAGAATCTCAAATTTCCTTTGAAAATTTTAAATTACCCCTTATTTGCGTGTTTCGGATTTCATGTCCATGGCTGCAAATTTGGAAATCAGCAGCACTTCATGTCTAGCACAATCACCAATCACCATTTCCAGCCCGTGGAGCAATCCGATCCATGCCGGACGAGCCTCCATCATTCTTTCTTCTTCCTTCTTCTTCCCACATGAACTCCCCCTTAGAAAAGAGAGAGGGAGGAGAGAGAAAGACTGATTTTCTCTCTCCCTCTACAGGCTGCCATTGTCTGCGCGGAATGGAGCGATGCGGAGCGTGAGAACAATGTAGTGGCCTGCCGTGATTTGTTTCATGGCTTACTTGACAGCCATCATGTCGATTTGGGGGGGGGGGGGGGGGGGGGGGGGGGGGGGGGGGCGCGTTTTTTTCGGCGGCTGAAAACAGCCACCGCCCCCCCTACATCACTTTTTTTTTTGAGAGGGGGGGGTGCCAAAGGTCACCCCCCTCTCTTCACACCCTTTGAAATTTCCCCTTTGGCCCTTTTTTTGGGCACCCTGGCCGGTTTTTTGGCCACTACCGCATACGGACTCCGATTGTCGTGCTGTAAATTTTTGGGCGTCCCTCTTGGCATCCCAGACCAGCCTGCAGCTCCCACATCCCGTCCTGACTGGCAGAAAAATTACTAAAAATCCGGACGTGTCACTTGGGCGCCCGTCGTCTGCTTATGCTTAAAATCGTCCTAGATCGAGCCGCCGCCTTTGACGGTGAATATTTTTCCCTTGATATTCATAATTTTTAGCTATTTTTAAGCACTTTTTGGCCCCAAAATTCCGCTCTCAAGTTTCCTACGCTTTTCCTGACTTTCGCAACCTTCTGCCATGTAAAGGGGTGGTTGATGGAGAGATTGCGGGAATCGTGAGAGAGGGAGGGTAGTCATATCCTCTTCTCAAGAGAGGGAAGGAAGGATATTTCCTTAAGCCCTCCTCTCTCTCTCTCTCTCTCTCAAGTTTGGCAATGGGGGGGAAAGAAGAATAGTGTGTTGTTGCTGAAAGGAAAGGGGGGATTATAGGGGGAATATGGCTAATAGTTGGGGGGGGGGGGGGGGGGGGGGAGGGGGGAGGGGAAGAAGATAATTATCATCCTAGGAGGGATGGTTTTATAGGAGTGAGATGGGTATTGATTGGGGGTGGGGGAGAAGGTACTGTGACAGGGGCCATTAGCTCCACTCTAACGGCCAGTGTACCTATTGCCATGCGGCCAAAAAAAAAAGAAGGGATATTGGGGGTGTTGGAGGTGGCACACGTGTGCCCCTCCCCCCATTAGAATCATCATCCTCTTGGACTTCATGTCCTCAGCAGCTCCACCACTGCCACATCATCTCCCTCTCCTAGTGCCGACATGATCTCCTCCTTGCCTCCGTCAACTACCTATTTAGCTTCTCCCCCTCCCTCCACCAACTAGCAGCATCGCCACGAAGGGGGTCATTAAAAAATCATGTTTAATTGATTTAAAAAGAGGGGGGGTCTCACAGCATCTCTTTGGGTTATTACATCCTTCCCCCTCTAAGGAATCGAGATAAACTCATCTTGAAAGGAACTAGGGGTATTGTTGGTTGAGACTACTCTCGTCAATCCATGTAGCATCTTCTTCTGGATTGTCCTTCCACTGGATGAGGTAATCTTTGAGGGTTCTACTCCTCAATCTCTTTTCCCAAATGTCTAGGATTCTATGCATACTCCTTTAGCCAAGATGGTTCTTCATTGGAGTCCTCTACCTATTCTGGTTTGTTTAGCTTGATTAGATATACGGGTAATCCTTTTCTTATTCCTTGAACTATTCACATTGCCTTAGCTAGCTGGATCTTTGGTTTACTTGCTTCTCCTTGTGTTGTAACTTTGTTTTAGCTAGCTGGATCTTTGGTTTACCAACTTCTCGAGAGGAATTGGGGGTATTGTTGGTTGAGAGTACTCTCGTCAATCCATGTGGCATCTTCTTTTGGATAGTCCTTCAACTAGGGATGAGGTGCTCTTTGAGGGTTCTACTCCTTAATCTCGTTTCTCGAATGTCTAGGATTGTATGCACACTCCTTTAGCCAACATGGTTCTTCATTGGAGTCCTATACCTATTGTGGCTTGTTTAGCTTGATAAGATAGACGGGGAATCCTTTTCTTATTCCTTGAACTATTCGTGTTGCCTTAGCTAGCTGGATCTTTGGTTTACCTACTTCTCCTTGTGTTGTAACTTGATCACCCTTAGGATTTTGAAAGATGACTTGTCCTTTCCCATTGTGGAGGTGAGTGTCATTGGGGATTAGCCAATCCATCCCGAGAAGGCACTCATGGACTTCTAGATTCATTACCTTGAACTTAACAAATGTGGCTTGTTTCGAGTAGGATTTCCACCTTAGCAAATTGTCTAGTGCAAGTGATTTCTCACCCATTTGCTAGTTTGACAAGCAAAGTAGGTGAAGCTACAGTGGCTATCTCTAACCTTCTTGCACAAGCTGGTGAAATGAAAGAATGAGTGTTGCCATAGTCTATCAGGGTTTTGAATTTCTTACCTTCGTGATCCGATGATGTTTGGATCACCAAAAATTGGCAGTTTAGGCACTTTTTATGGAGAGCGGCATGAATGGATGCCCTCTTAATCTCAGCTTCTATGGACATGTCTTCTTCTTTGCTGATTCCCTTAGTGGAAATATTGGAAGTTTTTTCCCTTCCTGTTGCTGCATGACCGCGGCCACAAGTAGCTCTTGCTACTTGGCCACTAAATTTTCCTCGATGACAATCTTTGCCAAGTTTGGGGCATTTGCTTTTGAAGTGCTCGGGTTCATTGTAGTGAAAACACCACAGCCTTTAGTCACTTATTTGAGTGGGGACAAAATATATGATTGCATTTGCCCTTGGTTTCTTTTGTTGGCCTTGACTCTGTCCTTGTGCCCTTTTAAATTGAGCTTTCAACATCCCTGGATTCTGGTCTTTATGAGACCAAGGCGGCTTGTTATTCTTGGACTTTGGCTAGACTTCTTGGGCAATAGGTCCCGCTCTTATCAATGCATCTTGCCAATCCAAAGGACTCATTGATTTCAACCAAGTGTTCATTGGTGGGTTTAGCCCATCACAGAACTTCGAGACTTGTTGGAAAATACTCATTGTTGTCGGGGCATATTTCAACAAGGATAAAAATCTCAAGTAGTACGCCTCTAGAGATAGGCCCAACTGTTTCAACTTGAAGAACTCATTCATCTTCTGAGTTCTATATGCAAGTGGCATGTACCTTCCCTACACTGCTTTCTTTAGCTTATCCCAAGTCATTGTGCTTTCTATGACTACTTGGTCTTTACACCATTTCTTCCACCAGAGCCTAGCTTTGCCAAAAAGCTTGAGCTTGGCAATCATAGCCTGGTTTACAGGTGATGTTCCTGTTGCACTCTAAAGTAATCCTCCATGGATTCAATACATACTTTGGCATTGGCTTCAACAATCATGCCTTTTCTATCAAATTCTAATGGTTTAATTTGTTTGAGAATAAACTTCTTCTCTTGTGCCTCTGCTAGGCTTAGTGCAGAAACAAGATTCTGGTTCTGCGCTTAGGGTTGTATTTGGTTTTCAATTTAAACCTTTGCATTAAGATTGCATTTACACATCTCTTCACAACTTAAATCAATGCGCAAATTATTTCTCATTACTACAATGCAACAAATCAAATAATCATAGAATTCTTGTTTATCCATAATGAAGCTAAAACCTCAAGAACAATTATTTGGGAATAGATAGAGATTGGCTTGCATGATTTTCTTTTTAGGAGATACATCAATGCCAAGTTAATAATTCCCTATTGGATCCAGCAACAAGGACAAAATAGTAATATGGATTGGGGGAATGGATTCTCACGAAGGGGTAAGTCATAGGAAGTTCAGGAAATCCCCATTTTTGATAACCATGATGTTTGTTTTGCCCCATTACTTTAATTCTCTCTGCTAGCAAGACTTTGACTGCCTCCTCATAGATATAGCGATTATGTTCTACTTGCTGGCATTCGATGTGTAGGATCGAGTTTACACGTGCCTCATGCAAGATGAATAACTTGATGATCTTCAAGTCTTCCAACCATTTTAGCCTCTTCAGATTGTTTGGAAGATAGGCAAGTCGGTTGGCATCTATGTAGCAATAACCCGCGCTCCAAGTCCAATGCTTTTTCACATATAGCAGTGAAGGGTTGTAGAGTCAATCTAGGATCACCATCATGTCGGATCGTCTGCGATAACTTGAAGAGTTCATAGCCATCTTGAACATGATATGAAATACGAGGAACATGCTCCATGACTCGTAAGTCTAGAAGCGGCAACAATCCACAAATGGGTAACAAAAAAAAAATCTCTAGTGAAAACATCACTTCACTCTTCTTGATTTATTCCTATCTTGATTGTTTTATTCATTGGTTTGCTTTGATACCAACTGTAACTGCTTGTCTTGGCACATTTTTAGTGGTCCCGAATCTAAGCAATGCTGCTCACACTCCCATGGAATGTTACGGGGTTTGTCACCTAGGGTTTCCCAGTCCGCCTCGCAATGGAACGTTCATGGACAAACCCACTCGGATTGACATGAAATCAGGGTTCTTAGTGGAAAAAGTCTCCTCGCAACATCCTAGTGTCAGGTCTTGGATATCCTACTTTATGAAGAGATACTCAAACCGAAGAAGACCCATGCCACACATGGTTCAAAGAGAATGGGAAATGAGAGGGATGTACTGCTAAACCTCTCTACCCGTAGGGTATAGTCCCATTTTGGTCCCCTAAAATGGCATGAATTGGGTTCAACCTAACAATACCTAAAGGTCGTATGACTGAAGAACCTTGTGAGAAGCCTCCTAGTCCTCTAGGACCACATGTCCATAGGATGGACCCTGTAACATGTCCACTAGTATCATCGAGGATACGTCTTAGCAGTCCATCGGAAAGGATGTCTAGAAAGCTCCACCCGGCACTCCCATGGAATGTTACGGGGTTTGCGATCTAGGGCTTTTCGCGTCTGCCACGTAGCAGAAGTATTGCGGTTGTTCCCACTTAGGATCAACCTAAATTAGTGTTTTCCTGATTGGTCATTTCCTAACAGCAACTAGGGTCGAACCCAAGCGAACTACTTTACGTAGAAACACCAGGTCCGAAGCGGATTCGCACTGCACTTGGTTCAAGGAGAATGGGAAACGAGAGGGATGCAAAGCTCAACCTCTCTGCCATAAGGCATAGTCCCATTCCGTTCCCCTAAAACAACGTAAATCGGGTTAAGTCATAACTCTAGATCAACGCATTTGTTGTTCATGTCCTTTGACGCTCATCCTGCTGTTCCTCGTGTTTTGAGAAAAGTTCCCGGCCAACCGGGACCACCCATCCGTAGGACGGACCTATGGCCACATCCACCGCACTTTCCTCAGGTTGTTTTAGTTATTTAATTACCTAACACATTTAGTTGGACATGTATCAATCAGCTTCCTTTATTAACCTGTTAGGCACATGTTCCTTCACGTAATCATATCACTTGACATAGAAAAGCAATGTCAAAAAAGTTTCTTTTTAACAGGTTATCATATTTATCTTTGAAATACATAAAGTCCAGCCTGTAGGCTTATCCACAATCCGCCTGAAGGCTATCCAGCAATCCATAGGGATCACTAATCCAAGATTCCGCCCGTAGACTAGTATGCGGGCCTCGAGATCCAATCTCGAGTTACGTTAGCCTTGTTAGAATATCAAGATCGTACATGTGTGTTTGACCAACATGAGCTAGACACAGCTTGTCTGGCTAGATCAGTTAGGTATATTAAATAAGTCGGTGTTACTTCTAGTGTGAATGGTCTTTATGACCTTAGGTTGTATATGCACTATGGGTGTGCTAAATGAATAAGAAGAAGAATAGAGAGAGGAAGCATGTTGCTTCACTCCGTGTTGCTCTCCTTCTTGCCTCCATGAAATCTAACATGGTATCAGAGCCATGAATGGGCTCACTGGTGGAATGCACTCAAGAAGAAGACTTGAAGAGTGACCTGAAGAGCTGGAAAAGGAAGAGGACTGACTGTCATTTCCATCAATGGTCACACAGAGGTATGTACTGTGAAGCATTGGATTCCTATTGGTTGAAGGAGGAGTTGTAGCTTGCTGAGGAGTCTTCAAATGCTTGATTGAGTATTAGTGTGGGCCCTATCATGATTATTATCATCAAATGGTGTTGTTGTACACTCCTGACAGACCTGCATGTTTGCGCCTGATGAAGGCATGGCTTCTGCTGAAGAAAAATTGACATGAGCACTGTACAAGAAGTCATCAAATGCTAGTGAGCATATATTGGAAGGTAGTTCAGGGTTACAAGAAGCCATTTCTTGTGTTGGAGCTCTGTTATGAGCTAAAATCAGAGTACAGAGACCTGGGACAGAAGGCTGAACTGCTGTATATAGTGTATATACAGCATATGCAATACTTTGGAAGAGCCTTGAAGCTCTCTGACATGCTTTATGGACCTCATTGGAGCCTAGGAGCACTTTGGAAGACATATGTATCAGTTCTCATGCCTTTGAGCTGAAGTTCCTTGAAGAAAATACTCAAATCTGGAAGTGTAAACAAGCTGGAAACCTGTCTCAAAACAGTGGGCAGCAAGCATTAGCTTTCATTGAAGCATTACTTGACACTTGGCTCGGATCTATCATATGTATGACATGGGATATGTATGATGGAGGTTTATGGATTGGGTTGAGCATCAAGAGATCATGGAAGTTGAAGTCTCAGGCTGGTGATTACTACAGTGACATTGTCTCAGTGGTTGCAAGCAGTAAATGCAATATATGAATTGGATTCATGAAGACAGGATGCCTATAGTTACCCGAATGCTCATGTATTGAACCTAACACTTCAAAGTGAATGTCTGACATGATTTGAGGATGTTTTGGAGTTGGACTGACTGTGGCTTACTGAGAAGTTGCTAATTGCAATTTGTAAGCAGAAGGCTTGATACTTATACCTGCTATCTATGCATTGATTTGTGCCTCATTGGTTATGCTCAGATTGCTACATGTACTAGCAGATGTCTATGAAGGTTTGGAACATGTATGCCATGTATACTACTCAGTTTTGGGCTTGAAATCGCTGCTGGTCACTCATAGAATTACAATTTTCAGACTGCATATATGTACCCTGGCAGTGAGGTTGTAGGAGTTCAAACCGAAGTGAATACATAGTATTTGCATTGACTGCTTTACTCACAGGTTAAGCCACTTGGTGTGAGCTATTTTGGACTGTCACTGGGCTGAAATACCCTGGTTTTTTACTACAATTAATTGTAGAAAACTATCATAAACAGTTTCGGGCTGGAGCTGAACTGTTAAGAAGATCTTGGTTTGCAGGTAGTCAAGCAAGGTCTACAACATGGCAAATGCTGATAGAACTGATAATGTAACCGAGATTGTGGGAGAAAAGCTTGATAGCAACAATTATGAAATATGGAAGTTCTGCATGGAGAACTTTCTGATAGGCAAAGGATACTGGGACTTAGTGATAGCTGTTGAGGCTGAACGTGAAGTTCCAGATAGGAATCCTACAGCTGATCAAAGACGAGCGCATCGAGCTTGGATGGAAAGAGCTCACAGAGTTTTACATTGGCTGTCATTATGTATCTCGGATGCTATGGTGATGCAGATCATGAACTGTAAATCCCCAGCAGATGCATGGAATATATTGGTCAAATACTATCGCACAACTACAAGTGCAAGGAAGATACAATTGAAGCAGAAATTCAATAACATGGAGAGGAAGAATAGATCCATACAAGATTATGTCACAGAGGTTAAGACCATAGCAGATCAGCTGGCATCTGTTGGCTCACAGGTAGAAGATGAGGATATGGTTGCAGTGACCTTAAATGGCTTGGGTCCGGAGTACAAGTCTTTTGACACTTCAGTATCTGTGCGGGCTGAGATGCCTGACTTTAATGAGCTAGTTGCATTATTGATTCATGAAGAGGTGAAGCTTGGCTTAGCTACACGGTCAAGCGGCTCAAAGAATAAGGATGAAATTTTTTACTCGAATCAGTGTGGTTGTGGTAGCCGTGGTAGAGGCTATGGATCTGGCAGAGGAGGCCAGTAGAATGCATCCTATAGTAATAGCAATCAGCAGTCATCAAATGCAAGAGGTGGTGGAAACTTTCAAGGTAGGGGGAGATGTAACTCCCGTGGCAGAGGCTCATGGCAGCAGCAGCGTCAGTCAAACAATCCAAATAAAGATAAGGATTGTCACTACTACGGAATGTATGGGCATATTGCAAAGGACTGCTGGAAGAAGCAGGAAAACCAGAAGGGCAAGCAGCATGGACATTATGCTACGTCCAGTCAGGCAGATGACTCTGGTGATAGACTGTTTGCCATGCAGTATGTCAAAGATAAGGCTGCTGAAAAACCATCTGATGATGCAGTGTGGTACATTGATTCAGGGGCCTCGAATCACATGACTCCTCACGGTGATTGGTTCATGGATATGGTGGCTGAAAAGCATGGCTATGTATGCACAGGTGATGACACGCAGCATAGCATTGAACATAAAGGCAAAGTGCCTCTTGTGGTCCATAATGGCAGAAATAAAAATTTGCATGATGTATTGCATGTCCCTTCAGTTACGAAGAACTTGTTATCTGTTGGTCAAATGACGGAGCAGAACTTGCAGATTAGATTCAATAAGCATGGCTGCTTTATTGAACAATTTGGAAATGGCTGCAAGTTGATAGCTCGTGGTCACAGGAATGGCAGAATGTTTACTCTTGATGCTTCTTTGCAAGAGCTGAATTCAGCTATGTTTGCCCATGGTTCTGGCACTGTTAGGGATTTGGAAATATGGCACAAGAGAGTGGGTCATGTCACTTTGCAAAGGCTGCAAATTATGCAAAAGAAACAGCTGGTTACAGGGTTACCGAAGTTCCAATATTTAGATATTGGTCATGTATGTGAGGCTTGCCAATTTGATAAGCAGTCACGATTGCCATTTGTCAGGCATGTACAACAGAGTACGCGTCCATTGCAGTTAGTGCACTTTGATGTTTGGGAGCCAGCTCATAATGTATCTATGGGAGGTTCCAGATATTATGTATCCTTCATTGATGACTACAGTCAATATACCTGGCTTTACATATTGAAAACAAAAGATGAGGTCTTTGCTATTTTTCAGCAATTTAAAGCACAGGTTGAGAAGGAGGTTGAATGCTACATCTTTTGCTTGAGATCTGATAGTGGTGGGGAGTATGTATCAAATGAATTTGATGATTTCTTGGCTGAAAATGGCATTCGTAGGTAGCTCACCTGCAGCTACACTCCGCAGCAAAATGGAATAGCTGAAAGGAAGAATAGAATTCTGATGGAAGCTGCTAGGGCTATGATGAATGAAAAGCATATGCCACTTTACTATTGGGCAGAGTTATGACAGCAGTATACATTTTGAACAAGAGTCCCACTGTAGGTATTCATGAGATGACACCGTTTGAGAAGTTGTATGGCTATAAGCCGGATGTAAGTCACATGAAAGTCTTTGGCTGTCTTGCTTATGTGCATATTCTAGATGAGAAAAGGAAGAAGTTGGATCCCAAAGCACATAAGTGTGTTTTCATTGGATATTCGCAGGAGAAGAAGGCATACAAATGTTATGATCCCTCTACTAGGGAGACTTTGGTAAGCAGGGATGTTATCTTTGATGAGATGAGTTCTTGGTATGTATCACCAGTTGCAGTGCCAGCGGATACTCCTCCCACTCATGCCTCTACAATTGATTTACAGCAGAGTACTGTTATGATAGGACCTCGTAGTCAGACAATATCCCCATGGACAGGGAGATTGAGGAGCTCGTCGTCCACTGACACCGGTATGTCAGTGAGGGGGAGACATGATGTCTTGGACATCAAAGGAAAAGAGAAAGTTATTGAGGATGCATCTGGTATGATGACACCTGGCAGAATGACTTCTGGCTATGAGTCTGGTGATACTTTAGACAGCGAACTTGGTATTCCGACCATCTATACACCTGGCACAAGGTAGAGCAGGTATATTCTGCCTCATGAGAGAGGGGAATTGAGTAGTGTACCACAGCTTAGACACTCACAGAGGGTTAGATACCCTGTTGACAGGTTGACATACAGTGGCTACTCTGCAAAGCATTATGCGTACATGACAAAAGTGATGGAGGTCAAAGAACCAAGTACATATGCTGAAGTAGTGAAAGATGAGAATTGGTGTGTAGCCATGGATGAAGAAATGAATGCCTTGGCTGAAAATAAAACATGGGATTTAGTACCACTGCCTGAAGGGAAAAAGACCATTGGCTGCAAATGGGTCTACAAAATCAAATGCAAGTCAGATGGCAGTATGGAGAGATATAAAGCCAGGTTGGTTGCAAAGGGGTATGCCCAACAGTATGGACTTGATTATGAGGAAACATTCAGCCCTATTGTCAAGATGGCAACCATACGCACTATGATTGCCTTGGCTGTTGCTAAAGGCTGGAAATTGCAGTAGATGGATGTTAAGAATGCATTTCTTAATGGTGACCTAGCAGAGGATGTCTATATGGTTCAGCCGGAAGGGTATGTTCACCCTGATTTACAGCATTATGTATGCAGGCTGAAAAAGGCATTGTACGGACTGAAACAGGCTCCAAGAGCTTGGCATGCTAGGATCAATAACTATTTGCAGGGATTGGGTTTTGTTGTTGGCAAGGCTGATCATAGCCTATTTACAAAGATGACTGACAGTGGTTTAGTAGTGCTGGTCATATAAGTTGATTATTTGATAATCACTGGTGATGATGACTTGGGCATACAGCATGTAATGAAGATGCTGAAATCTGAATTTGACATGAAAGACCTAGGAGAACTGAAATATTTCTTAGGCGTTAAGGTAATTCCAGCTGACAGTGGGTTATGGCTGGGTTATGGTGGCTGATGCAGAAGCACTATGCCATAGAGATGCTGAAGAAGTATGGCATGACTAAATGCAAACCGCTGGATACACCTCTTGATCAGAATATCAAGCTAGACATGAACACTAGGGCTGAAGTAGAGGATGTGACTATGTACAGGCAGATGGTTGGCAGTTTGATTTACTTGACCATAACTAGGCCTCACTTGAGCTATGCTGTAGGGATCATTAGCCAATTTATGCAGAAGCCTAGAAAGCCACACTTAGATGCAGTTAGATGCATTATGAGATATGTTAAGTCCACTGTAGAGTATGGGTTGTTCTATGTCAGAGATAAGCCCTTGATATTGACTGGATACACAGATGCAGATTGGGCAGGTTGCTCATATGATCGTAGATCTACGAGTGGATATGCATTTAGATTTGGTAGTGGCATGATTAACTGGAGCAGCAAGAAGCAGCCTACGGTTGCTTTGTCGAGTACTGAGGCAGAGTACAGCGGTGCTGCATTGGCAGCATGCGAGATTTCATGGCTACTCAAGCTTATGGCTGATTTGGACATATAGGTAGATGCCCTAGTGAAGTTACTATGTGACAATCTAAGTAGTGTACTCCTGGCTATGAATCCAATCTATCATGCCAGGACAAAACACATAGAGGTACACTACCATTTCATCAGAGAGATGGTTCTTGCAGGACGAGTTCATCTTATGCATGTGAAGACTGATGAACAGGTAGAGGATATCTATACCAAGTCCTTGGGTAAAGATAAGTTTTGTGGTTTTAGACAGCTGCTTGGAGTACATATGCTATCTTGAGCTTGAGGGGGAGTGTTAGAATATCAAGCTCGTACATGTGTGTTTGACCGACATGAGCTGGACACAACTAGTCTAGCTAGATTAGTTAGGTATATTAAATAAGTCGGTGTTACTTCTAGTGTGAATGGTCTTTATGACCTTAGGTTGTATATGCACTATGGGTGTGCTAAATGAATAAGAAGAAGAATAGAGAGAGGAAGCATGTTGCCTCACTCCCTGTTGCTCTCCTTCCTGTTTCCATGAAATCTAACACGTTAGCCTCTTGTGCAGGGCCCAAAAGGCGAGGGATTTATGGCCAGAGCCTCCTCTGGCACCCAAGCGTCCTCCTGCTCCAAGTAGTGCTCAACGGAGAGACCTCTCGCGGTGGGTTCGGTCCACCTTCTCGGCGTGGTTCACAACCCCCTTGGTTAGGGTCAGGCAGGCAATCGAGGGTAACTGAAGCTGCCTCTCCCTTCAGGCCTTCAACCTAAAGCATTAGATATCTTTTCATCCTTTAATTCTTTGAGCAAACAAAGCAAAACAGTGCTCTTAAAACTGTTACAAGCACAATCATTTTCATTGGTCGTTATTTTGGCCAACTGCTAAGGAGCGAATCCTTCTTTTCGAATGCATCCAGCACTCGATCCGGGATCAATTTTGACTTGGCAAGATCCCAAGGGTATGCTTGTTAACCCTATATCCTTGGGTTAGGGCCGTACCCTATTAACCCCACTTAATCAATACCTTAAGTTAAAATGGTAGTACATATGTTATTCCAATTTGGTCTTTTGCTTCCAAGTAATTATCTAATTCCCGTATTCTTGGTCACCTTACCCAAGAAAGGTACTATATCAGGACGATTATTCATCCTCTTACAAGATAACTTGCATAAGAATCTGCCAATCTCATTCTGAGGAATTGGCCATTCCCTTGTGATCAAATCACAAGATCATGCGACTCTGCAACTTATTGCACAAGTGTCGCATCAAAACTATGGGACTATTTACCCATCGGATGGAGTCTTATAATCACGAAATCATGATTAGATATAACAATCCGTTCCTGATTGCACTAGGCCGATATTGTCGGTCCTAAGGTTCCAATTTCAAACCGAGTTTCATCCTGTTAGCTAGTGATCCTTAGAGTAGAAACCCTAGGTCAGTTCTCGCAATTATGTACTATTGTCCCTACATTCCATGAATGTGGGCAAGTCTTTAAGGTATAAGAGTTTCAGTTTTTTGGTAATAAGAGCGATTAGGTCCTATCCTCAATGTGCTAAACCCTAGTTAGCTCTTTGGGATATGTTGCATTGAATTAATCATTCCTAACGAGTCCTTCGGGGTTTAGGTGTTTAGGCTAAACCAATTTACTTGTCCATTCTTGAAGCTATTTACGATACCATTTTTGTAACCACATGATTCATTGCTTATGTATGAGTCACTTTACAAACCCTAACTTTTTTTGGTTAAGATCAAAGCATAAGCTAAGTTATGGCATAATTCCAATTGATCCTTTTGTAACATGCTTTTAAGATTCATGCTACTAAACTTTAGGGTTTTATGTGAACCATGCAGCTTTTTCTAACTTCTTTTCTCAATGAGATAATTCGTATGTTGAATGAGCATTACACAACTTTTGGTAACTACCTACATAATTGATTGAAATTTATGCGAATTGCCTAGAGTTTAATCTACTTCATGTAGCTCAATAACCATTTCCATGCCTTGTAAATACCTACGGATTATTAGCGACCTTCTTTTAATGAATCATTTCGAAAGAAAGATGCCTAATAATGCGACATGTGATTTATTATTTCCCATGCATAATCGAAGTGTACATCAATAATATTGATTTTATAAAGATGGGCATTAGTTAATCTAATTTCGTTACTTTGCAATGCATAACAACCACTTGCTAGAAATGCATAGAGATCTTATGCTCTTCATTTTCATTCATTTAATACAAATGACTGATTCTTTGATAGAAGTTATTTCCTTTAATTTAGCCAAGGTATTTCAATAAAAAAAAAGTGCATCCTAATTCCATAAATGATCTATGCACAATCAAAATATTACGACGTTAAACAAAATTTAAGAAGAAAAACCTGGACTTGTGGTGAAATGTCCACATGAATACTAGGAGATGATCGTCTTGCAGGCGCGCCTTGCGACGCTCAACAATGGCCTTGTGCTTGATGTTGTGCCTCCCAATGGTTGAATTACATCCCTTTCCCTTTTTACGTCCATTTGATCCATTTTTTTTTAGTGGACTGCCACATTTCAAAATATGTTCATCCATAGATCCATTTGATCTACTTCTGAGTGCATAACCACCTTTCTCCTTTGATCTACTTCTGAGTGCGTAATCACTTTTTCTCAATATGTCTATCCTTACATCCATTTGATCTTTTTTTTTTAAAGAGCATCATTACCTTCATCCATACATCTATCTTTATATCCATTTGGTCGATGTTTGGGGACAAATCCATTTTTTTTGTGCATATAGCTTATAACCATATATTTTGAGAGCTTTGGAGAGTACGCTTGTTGACTATTGGCAAGAAGCTTTGCAAGTCCCCAGGAATCTCTATGATGATATTCCTCTTCGTACCCAAGATATGGTCATACTGCACCATGTGCCACAGGTCGATGGTCGTGCAGGGATGATCAGAGTGAGCTGCTGCAGCCTCAGCCAGCTACTCCCTCGGCATCGTATGCTCACTGCAGAGTCTGAGAATGAAGCACGCCATGGCCGGACCATACTGACTCAGCTCATTGTTGGAGTTACGATAATGGACAACTACCCCACATTTCCCCGATCCAGAGCTCTCATCATTTTGATCAGAGAGCCTCAAATTTGAGCTGCCGCCGATTGCATACTGGGTGCCCCCCTCGGACTACACGATCTTGATTTATTGCTGGTAGAAAGAGGAGACATTGACTTGTTTCATCATGCGCAAGTTCACACGGTAGCGGCCACCGTAAGGGTAAGCTGGAGAGTTGAGCATGCCGACGTCCACCGAGGCGTCGCCTGAGACCAAGTCATTGAGGATTATCCACGAGGTCTGGATGTTGTACTACCTCCATTGCCAGTCGTCGCGCCACCACACCCCTGGTTGGATAGGATCACCGCATTGCATTGTGATGCACATGGCGTGGATTCAACACGATAAAGAATTCCCAGACCGTGCTCTTGCTGGCGAGAGGTACACAGACAGCAGCCCCATGCCTTCTATCTCTTTCTCCTCTCCCTCAGCATGATGACTCCCTCATCTCTCTTCTTCACGACTATCTCTTTCCTTTGAGCCTTCCCACCCCCTCCCCTCCATTGCCATAGCGAGGGTTTTTATAGGAAGAGCGGGGGTAAGGGCTTCCTACCACATAATTGCCTTGCGTGGCTATCCCCTCCCTGCCACCTCTCTCCTTTCCATTTCAGTCATCCCCTTCCCTTAGCCACGCTTCGGCTGGGGGAAGGAAATTAAAAAAAATTTACACTAATTATGACATTATCCTCTTGACCTCCTCCCAAGAGGAGGTTCTTATGAAGATATGTGGGTTTCTTAGTCCTAAGTCTGGATTAACCAGTGGAGAGTGTACCATTTAAAGACCGCACCGTCCGTGACCACAATGCCGGCATTGTCATTTTCCCGAGACTTCACATGGCCTCGTAATATTTTCAGCAAAAATATTACATACCCGTTGGGGGTTCCACCCACCTGCTTCCCTTAATAGGTGTTCTTTAGTTATCTAATTAGGTCCTATCACATTCATGTGTGACATTTAAAATTAGCTTTCTTAATTAAGACTTTTAGAGAATACGGTTTGTTTACATAACTTATGGCATTGACACAAAAACAATTCAAAATAGGTTCCTTCAAAGTAAACTTTATATTAGCATTGTAACTGAGATACAAGTCCTGTCCAAAAAGGATAGTTTTCGCAATCTGTGAGGATGTGCCTTATTTCTTTCAAGTTTCCCCCCTTGCACTAGCAACAAGGCCTCGAGGATCCATCTCGAGTCATGTAGATCATTTGAGTAGGACCCAGAGAAGCAGGGAATTTACAACCAAAGCCCCCTGGCATTCAAGCATCCTCCTACATTCAAACTAACCCACGGAGAGACCTCTTGTGGTAGGTTTGTTCCATTTTCCCATCACGGTTATTTAGAACCCCCTTAGATAGGGTTGGCGGCCGGCTCAGGGTAGCTTGGCGCACCCTCCTCCATGAATTCAACCTAGTTCATTATTCAAATTTCTTTTATGAGCTTGGGTCATACATTCATTTCACAGACAGTGATTCTAGATTTACAAGCACAAATAACATTGAAGGTGAGTCCTTAGGACATTTTCTAAGGTGGAGTTCCTATCTTTGAACACTTAATGTTTGCCCTTCTTAGGTCTTTCTTTCCTTGGTGTCAACTGCCATGACCTTCTGAGGGATAGAGAAAACCCTCTTTTCGGACCTCACTCCTATGTGATAGGAGTGAGAAATTACGCTATTGGATCTATATCCGATAGTTTTTGGATGGTAGCTACCTTAGTTTGCTAGCCTTTAGTCTAGGGTTCTTGTCTTGGGATCGCAGGTCTTAAATAATTCAACCTAGGATTTTAATTGGTAACCATTTTTCTCCTTAGAACCTTATCGGGGTTGCAAAGTTTACTCTAGGGTTTCAATCCCTTAAGAATTTGTAACATAAACTTTTGTTCATTCCCCCCGCAAATCAAGAGTAAAGTAAGCCCTATTGAAAACCTTAGATGCTTGCGATCATCAAATGTCATGTGGCGAATGGTCGTTCTTTCTTGTGGATACGACATTTAAGTTTTCTTGTATTGGCTTCGAGAGTATCATATTTTGAAAATGATATCTCCAAGGGTGTTTTGGACTCATCATGGCTAGTTGTTAGGATAGAGACCAAAAAGCGTGTTTACTGGACTCTAAGTCAACATATGATCGTAACAATCAATTAACCTATTTATGATTAAATCCTAATTGAGTGAAATTAAACCCTAGCCCTACTTATCATATAGGATTTCAATTAGCGAACTGCCTTTTGCAATTAAGTTTAGCAATTCACATGCACCTCTTAAATCTATTGTTTAAGATGCATCCCTATTATGTAGTGCAACTGAAACTATCCATGATTCCATGCAAATCTAGATGCAGGTGATTCGATGCAGGATTTCCATTCATGAAAATTCCTTCTAGTGCATTTATGTGACTCATAAAGCGTGACCTAAGTATTTGAGTGCGAGCGTACATGAGTTTATCTTGTTTAACTTAAATGTGTGTTAATTCACTCTAATGGTATATAGGATGCATATATACATTGGCAATCTAAGATGCACTTGCAAAAATTCAAACCTAATACTCGACTTAGTATTGCAACAACTTATAGATGCTTAATCTATTCTTGGAAAATCATGGTTATTAAGCCTTTACACCTACCTTTTGAGTTATGCAAGTTACGCGATGCGAAGTATGACTTCTCCCGAATGGTGTCCATGCTTTACTCTTCCGTTCAAAGTACTAGACACAGTAGCAGTACCTGGTTTTGGAGTGTTGAATTAGCGTTTACGCCAAATAACCCGTTCATGTTAGTGGTGGCATCTTTGCCCAATCTTCCTTCCATAGTTGTGGCCTTTCCGGTTACTTGGGAGAGTTTACGCTTCATGGCCATTTTGGAGCTTGGAATGTAGGCCTCCTTTTCTCTTGGAGTAGTCCTTTGTGCTGGAGTTTCCTACACTTTTCTTGACTTCTGCAACCTTCTGCCATGTAGAGGGGTGGTTGATGGAGAGATTGCGGGAATTGAGAGGGAGGGAGGGTAGTCATATCCACTTCTCAAGAGAGATAAGGATGGATATTTCCTTAAGCCCTCCTTTCTCTCTCTCTTTCTCTCTCTTTCTCTTTCTCTCATGAGTTTGGCATTATGGGGGGGAGGGGGGAGGAAAGAAGAATAGTGTGTCACTGAGAGGAAGGGGGAGGGATTTATAAGGGGAAGATGGGTAATAGTTGGGGGGGGAAAAGAAGAGAATTATCATCCTTACTTAAGGAGAGGGGGGTTTATAGGAGTGAGATGGGTATTGAATATATTTTGGGGGGGGGGGGGGGGGGGGGGGGGGGGGCATTGTGATAGGGGCCCTTAACTCCACTCTAACGGTCGGTGTGCCTGTTGCCATGTGGCAAAAAAAAAAGAGGGGTAGTGGGGGGGTTGGAGATGGCACACATGTGCCCCTCCCCCCATCGAAATCATCATCCTCTTTTACTTCATGTCCTCGGTAGCTCCAACGCCACCATGTCATCTCCCTCTCCCAGTGCTGTCGACACGAGATCTCCTCCTTGCCTCCATTGACTGCCCATTTATCTTCCCCCTCCCTCCACCAGCTAGCAGCATCACAAGGGAGGAGGTCACAAAAAGAAAATTCATCTTTAATTGATTTAAAAAGGGGGATCTTATGGCAGCTCTTTGGGTTATTACACGTTTCAAGAGAAACTCATGATACTCTGCTCTACATAGAGTTCAAGAGAGAATAATCCTTGAATTCTCTAACAAATTGAACAAATCTTGGTTATTTCTTGAGGTATGTTGTTGAAGAAGTACCCATAAGTGTTTAACGGATAAAATCCCCTTGATAATAAGACCACAATTAAATCAAAATTTCAAGAAAATTCTATGTTGCCTTGTTTATGGCAACCATGGAAGGAGAATGATCAAGCTTCAATGGTGAAGAAAGAGGGAAAAGCTTTGGAAATAGCTCAGTGATGTATTTTGGCTTAAGAGAGCAAGCTTGGAGTGAATGAAAATGCCTTAGTGATGAGATTTCTTATTGTTGTCCTGAATCTCAGCAAGGAAGAAAGATCCTCCATTATTCACCTCAAGAATGATGAGACTTCAAGCTCATATGGTGTGTGATCGCCGACAGAGTCTTTGTTGTGTCGAGCTGTATCAACAAGTGTGGGACATTAAATAAGTCAGCGACTTTAGAATTATTCAGTACTTTGTGTGAATGGTCTTATAGATCTTAGTGTGTTGTAATCATTTGATATATATGGGTAATTGAACTTAAAGAGATGGTGTGTGAGCATACGGCTCCTCACCAATTCTCTGTCTCTGTCTTTCTCACTTTTAACATGGTATCAGAGCAGGTTTTGTGTATGCCTTGCAGCTTCTTTGTGCTTGTGTTAAGCTCAGGACAGTGAGCTTTCAACTCAATTCATATGGCAGCTTCACCTCAATTTGCATTGGAGATTGACAACTTTTTTTCTCTTGGTCTACAATGGAGGCTTGCTCTAGAGCAGGTTTTGTGGATGCCTTGCAGGGCTTCTTTGAGCTTGTGTTAAGCTCAGGACAGTGAGCTTTCAACTCAATTCATAGGGCATCTTCACCTCTGTTTGCATTGGAGATTGGCAACTGGTTCTCTCTTGGTCTACAATGGAGGCTTGCTCTAGACTTGGTCTAGACTTATCCAAGCATGTATAGAGCCTTGATTGAGGCTTATGATCCATTAGTTATTGCTGCCCAGTCCCTGCTGTCTAGATCTGCTTCTTCTCGTAGCAGCCCTCTCTAGCTTCTACTCTAGCTTAGTGGCCGCTTATCCTTCCTTGTGACACTCTTGGATATAGTGGAAATGATCCCTGACATCAACTGTTGACACTTGGTATTGAGATTGACCACCACATACTCAGTTTTGGACTGTGAAGAATAGTCTACAAGTGTGTAAAATAGGGCAGCTCATCTTGATGATTCAAGCTCCTTGGCTATGCTCATCTAATGCCCAAATGGCTTTGATTGATGTTGAACACTTGATGATGTTATGCGTATGCTATGAGATGACTTTGGGCTTATTCAAGTGCTTCATTTTCTCAGTTTGAACAGAGATTTATGTGCTATGATATATAGATTTGACAATGTATGACAGGTTGGAAAACTATCATAAACTATTGGGAGTATGCATTCGTTTATATTGAAGCACAAAATTACCTTGATTGACTCCTATGAGATGTATGCTTTGGCATTTGCTTGGTAAATGTCTTATGGACTGAGAAAGGGATTGTATGCTAATATTTGAATATGGAAACAAATACAGTGATGTTATCTTGGCTGGTTACAAACAGGGAATGCATTTTATGGCATTGTCAGTTGAAGACAGAGTGTCTATGGTTGTTTGTATGGTCATGTATTGACCCCTACATTTGATAGCACATGTATGAAGTACTTTGAGGACATTTTGGAGCTAGATAAACCTTGCTTTGCTGAATATTTGCTGACCGCAACCTGCAATCAAGATATTTGACACTTGTACTTAATGTATATGCACTAATATGTGCCTAAATGATCATGAATGGAACCCTACATGTATTGGCAGATGTCTGTGAGCTTTTGGGACATGTATGACATGCATACACCTTGTTTTTGGCTATAAATCAGTGGTTGGTCATTGACAACTTGCAAATTTTAGATTGTATGTATATACCATGGCAGTAAGGTTGCATGATACAGACTTAAAGTAACTACATGGTTTATGTACTGACTGATGTACCTACAAGCTATGTCATATGTTTGTGGATGGTTTTGAAATGTTGATGGGCTGAAATACTCTGGTTTTAACAATGAATTTGGTGCAGAAAACTGTCATAAACAATCAAAGTCTGCAACTAGTTAGTTAGACTTGTTGACTTGCAGGTAGTCATGCATTGTTTACGACATGGCAAATGCCAACAAGACGGACAATATTACCCAGATTGTGGAGGAGAACTTCTTAATCGGGAAAGCCAAACCTGAGCTCCCACAAATAGACCTACAGCTAATCAAAGATGACTACACCGAGTTTGGACAGAAAGATCTCCCAGGGTGTTGCACTAGCTGTCTCTATGTATATCAGATGCCATGATAATGCAGATAATGAACTGCAACTCTCCTAAGGATGCTTGGGACATCCTGGTCAAGTATTATGGCATGACCACAAGTGCCATGAAGATCCAATTAAAGAAAAAATTTAACAACATGGAGAGAAAGAGCAGATCTATACAGGATTATGTCACAGAGATCAAGACCATTGCAGATCAGCTATAGCATCTATTGGATCATAGGTTGAAGATGAAGACATGGTTGCTGTGACTTTGAATGGCTTGGGGCCTAAGGATAAGTATTTTGAAACTTCTGTGTTTGTGTGGGCTGAAATGCTTGATTTCAATGAGCTAGTTGCATTGCTTATCCATGAGGAGGTTAAACTTGGCTTGGCTACAGGGTTAAGCAGTTCCAAAAGCAAGGATGTAGTCTTTTATTCCAATCAGCACAGTCGTGGTATCCATGGTAGAGG
Organism: Lygodium microphyllum; assembly: GCF_053477565.2. Lineage (NCBI taxonomy): Eukaryota > Viridiplantae > Streptophyta > Polypodiopsida > Schizaeales > Lygodiaceae > Lygodium > Lygodium microphyllum. The sequence goes on along the minus strand of NC_141141.1, from coordinate 49,316,523 downwards.
CTATGGCTCTGGCAGAGAAGGCCATCAAAATGCATCCTGTGGCAATAACAACCAGTAGGTATTGAATGCAAGAGCTAGTGGAAACTTTAGAGACATGGGGAAATCTAGCCCTAGAGGTAGAGGCTCCTGGTAGCACCAGCAGCATCCACCTGACAATTGGAATAAGGATAAGGATTGTCATTATTGTGGGAAGTATGGTCATATTAACAAGGACTGCTGGAAGAAGCAGGGAAATCAGAAGGGCAAACAGCATGGACATTTTTCTACATCCAACCAAGTAGATGATGCTTTAGGAGATAGATTGTTTGCCATGCAGTATGTGAAAGATAGGGCTGCTGAAAAATCCACTGATGATGTAGTATGGTACATTAATTCAGGGGCATCAAATCACATGACCCCTCACGGTGATTGGTTCACTAACATGGTAGCTAAAAGACATGGCTATGTATGAACAGGTGATGACATGCAGCATAGCATTGAGCATAAAGGCAAAGTGCCTCTTGTGGTTCATGATGGCAGAAAGAAAAATTTGCATGATGTATTGCATGTCCCATTGATAACAAAAAACTTACTGTCTGTCGGTCATATGACAAAGCAGACCTTGCAGGTTAGGTTCAATAACCATGGATGCTTTATTTAAGAGTTTGGAAATGGATGCAAGTTGATTGCTTGCAATCACAAGAAGGGCAGAATGTTTACTATTGATGCCATTTTGCCATAGCTGAATTCAACTATGTTTGCCCATGGTTTTGGCACGGTCAGAGATTTGGAAATTCGGCATAAGAGAATGGGACATGTGAATTTGCAGAGGCTGCAAATTATGTAGAAAAAACAGCTTGTTACATGTTTACCCAAGTTCCAATACATAGACATTGGTCATGTATGCAATGCTTTCTAGTTTGGTAAGTAGTCAAGGTTGCCATTTGTCAGGCATGTAAGGCAGATTACACATCCATTGCAATTAGTGCACTCTGATGTATGGGGGCTAGCCCATAATGCATCTATGGGAGGCTCGAAGTACTATGTGACATTCATTGATGATTATAGTCGCTATACTTGGGTGTATATTCTACAGACAAAGGATGAGGTGTTTGCTACTTTTTAGCAGTTTAAAAAGCAAGTTAAGAAGGTATTTGACTACTACATCTCTTGCTTGAGATCAGACAATGGTGGGGAGTATGTGTCAAATGAGTTCAATAATTTTTTGGCTGAAAATGGCATATGTAGGCAGCTTACTTTCAGCTATACTCCAAAGCAAAATGGAGTAGCTGAATGTAAGAACAAAGTATTGATGGAAGCTATTCATGCCATGATGAACGAGAAGAAGATGCCGCTCCCCCAGAATCAAGGCCAATGGAAGAAGCCAAGAGCAAATGAAACCAATGACTTTGTCCCCACTCGAAGAAGTGATCAAAGCCTGCATTGTTTCCACTGCAGTGAACTTGAACACTTCAAAAGGGAATGTCCCAAGCTTGGCAGCGGGGACCGTCATCAAGGGAAATTCGGAGGCCAAGCGAGGGCTACCCATGGCTGTGGTCATGCAGCATTGGGAAGGGCAAAAACTTCCAATATTACCATTAAAGGATTAGATGAAGAAGAAGATCCATGCATGGAAGCCGAGATCAAGAGGGCAACCGTTCATGCCACCCTCCATAAGAAGGGGCCAAACCGCCAATTCTCGGTGATTCAAACACCATCGGACTACCAAGGTAAGGAATTTAAAACCATGATTCACTGTGGGAGCACTCATTCTTTCATCTCACCGACATGTGCAAGAAGGTTAGGGATAGCCATTGTAGCTGCACCCACTTTGCTTGTCGAACTAGCAAATGGGCAAGAAATCACTTGCACTAGACAAATTGCTAAGGTGGAATTCCTACTCAGAAATGAGCCCCCAACTGTTAGGTTCAAAGTAATGAATCTAGGTGTCCATGAAAGTCTACTCAGGGGATTGGCTAATCCCCAATGATGCTTACATTCATTGTGGAAAGGGCCAAGTCTCCTTTCGAAATCCTAAGGGTGAGCTAGTTACAACACAAGGTGAAACAGGTAAACCAAAGATCCAGCTAGCTAAGGCAATGCGAATAGTTCAAGGAATAAGGAAGGGATTACTCATCTACCTGATCAAGCTAAACAAACCTGGTTAGGTAGGAGACACTAATGAAGAACCATCATGGCTAAAGGAATATGTGGATGTGTTGTTGGAGGAATTTATTGAATTACCACCACCTAGGGAAGTGGATCATGAGATTAAACTAATCCCAATAGCTGCTCCAGTTTTGCGAAAAGACCCTATTAGATGTCCATTCCTGAGGCCATTGAGTTAAAGGAACAACTCAAATAACTACTGGACCAAGGGTACATACGCCCTAGCAGACTTTGGTGGAAACAGTGGTGTAGAAACCAAGCGATCTCGGAGGGGATAGTCACTTGGGATAAGGTTAAGGAAGCTGTGCGAGGGAGGTACCTGCCACCTGCCTATCGCACACAAAAGATGAATGAATTCTATGACTTGAAGCAGCTAGGATTATCCATTGAAACATATTATTCAAAGTTTGTTTCACTCCTAAAGTATGCACTCCCAATGCATGTGACACAAAACGTGTCAAAATTCTGTGTTGGGTTGAATCCACCCATAAACACTCGATTGGAATCAATGCGCCCCCAACGGACTTGCAAGATGCATTACTCCAAGTGAATCCAATCATCCAAGAACTTAAATTGGGAAATTGTATCAAGGATGACTATGGAGATAAGAGATGCCATGCGTGCGGAGAGATAGGGCACATCCGTAGGAGATGTCCCTACCGCCAATGCTTCCATTGTAAGGAGCTAGGACACATCCAAGTAGACTGCCCTCATCTAAGTCCAGAAGACTTTGAGCCTCCAAGAAATCGAAGCTACATAGGGGCACTCTATGGATATATAGACGGATCAAATGAAGATGAAGTTCCAGAGCCCACTAAACCTTATTAGGAGGACTAAAATTCCTAGAAGCTTAGTCGTCATGCAACATAATTGAGAATAAATCCTACTCTTGTACCTATGGTTCATTTGAATAATACTAGTGCACTACTTGAAATATTAAGAGTAGCACAGCAGATGCATGGTGGGTCTTAACCCACATGCTATAAGCCCCAATTGTGCTTGTCTTCCCCAGTTTCTCTCGAGATGAGGACATCTCGATTCTTCTAAGGGGGAGAGGATGTAATGTCCCCTACATTACGTTGAAACCTGAAGATTAAATCCATCTTGAGAAGATCTATTCGCGTTCATCACGATCGAACTTGATCTTTTCAAACACACACACACACATATATATATATATATATATATGTTAGTATGGGTTAGTTGTGTTAGAAGGAGTTAGTTGATTGAGTAAGGTTAGTAAGTTATAAGTTAGTAGGAAAGGTTAGTAATAGGTTAAGGGAGATAAGTGAAAAGGAAAACATTAATTTTAAATTTTCAAAAAAAAAAAAACTTGACTGCAATCGATGTCGCCATGATCATCGCCTCCTCCCCACGGTAGCCAAGTGGGGGGTGGCATGGCTGCCCGCCCCTCCACCTGGCATATAGCCTCCCCCTCCTCACCTTATAAAGGGCTCCCCTGGTGGTTCGCAAGGAGGGCAAGCTCTCCCCCCCTCCTACATGAGCAAATGGCACCCCCTAGACATCGGCAAGCATCTGTGCCCCTCCCCTCGCGCTCATCACCCCCTCCCTACGGCAGCAGCAGTAGCCCCTAGGGCTTCCGACAAGGAACTCCCCCCTCCATGCGGTAGTAACAGCGTGCCCCCCCCCCCTAGTGAGCAGGAAAAGAAGGAGAGGGAGAGAGGGAAGGAGAAGAAGAAGAGAAGAAGAGAGAGAGAGAGAGAGAAGAAGGGAAGAGGGAGAGAGAGGAGAAGAAGATAAGGAGAAGAGGGAGAGAGAGAAGGAGAAGAAGAGAGAGAGAGAGAGAGAGAGAGGAGAAGAAGAAGAAGAAGGAGAAGAAGAGGGAGAGAGAGGAGAAGAAGGAGGAGGAGAGGGAGAGAGAGGAGAAGAGGAAGAAGGAGAAGACGGAGAGAGAGAAGGAGAAGAAGAGGGAGAGAGAGGAGAAGAAGAAGAAGAAGAGGAAGGGAGAGAAAGAAGGAGAAGAAGAGAAGAAGAGAGAGAGAGAAGAAGAGAAGAAGGAGGAGAAGAAGAAGAGGAAGAGGGAGAGAGAGGAGAAGAAGAAGAAGGAGAAGAGGGAGAGAGAGAAGGAGAGGAAGAGTAAGAGAGAAGAGAAGAAGAAGAAGAAGAAGAAGAAGAGGAAGGGAGAGAAAGAAGGAAAACAAATTGGGGAGAGGGTGAAAGAAGAAGAAAAGTTATGCATGTTGAAGTTACATTGTTGGCCTTAGATTCCTTGTGAACCCGCGTACCACTTCCTTCTACCGGGGCAAGAGCGGTCGATTTACCTCAAGGGTTGTAAGACCAGGAACGCACAAGGATGGCACCCAAGAGACGAGTTACAAGGAGCACAAGTGCAGAAGTTGCAAATAGGGCTAGGAACATATCCAATGCAAGCGGAGACATGAATACCACCAACCCTCTAGCAACTATAGCTCATATCCAGGTTGTACCAAGAATTAGATTCTTCTCACACATCTTGAATTCTTAAATAGAGGTAGAATTGCATGTGTTCGCCATTAAAGGGCTTAGGACGGGTTGATCTTCTACCCTAAATAGGTAGCCATGATTAATAAAGGTCAAGGTGAAATTACTTAGTTCATTTAAAGAATCTAGAAGGAATTTGTCAAATCGACCTTGCAAAGCCCTAACCCAAGGGGGAGAGCGAACTTTAGGGTAGTTAATTTATGCTAAGCATGTTGCTTGGAACTATTGAAATGGTTTTAATGAAGGTTGATCTTGTTAAAGATTGATTGTTGACCCAAGTTATGCTTGGTTGTTTGAAAAGGGTAACTCCAAGTGAATGTCGACTGGTTGTGTTGGTAAGAGGAGAGAATCTTACTAAGGATAGGTGGATCATAAGCAAGGTGATTTCTTGATGTGGATTTGGATGCTAATCCAAGTTGTTTGTGATTAATGATTGCATGGCCGGGTCTGAGAGGACCGATTGCCATGGAAACAAAAGGGATGTTTTCCCTAGTAAATGTTATTAAGCTGGTCGCTTGAGCTGTGGTTGATTTCCTAAAGGGATAATTAAGGAAGGATGGTGCTAGCTACCCCCCGCAAACTGCCAAACCCCAACCGAGGGGGTTATGAATCCACGCCAGTAATGTGGACCAAACCCACCGCGAGAGGTCTCTCCGTGGAAATTACTTGGTGTAGGAGGATGCTTGGGTGCCAGGGGGGCTGTGGCTGTAAATCCCAATGCGTCCGGACCCTACACAAGTGTTCTACATGACTCGAGATGGGATCTCGAGGCCTTGATACTAGTTACAAGGGAGAATCTTGGTAGGATAAACCTTCTGGTTTTTATTGTCTGGAGACGGAATGATTTTTTTGCGGAGGCAGAAAGGAACACTTAATTCTCCTGTATGCGCGGGAGACAAAAATTAATCTAAAGATAAGGAAGTGTTTGATCTTGTTTTATCTTGTTTTTGTGTCAAAGCCCTAAATTACGTAAAGGAACCTGTGATTAACGGGTTAATTAAGGAAGCTGCTTTTATGTGTCAAAAATAATGTGGCAGGTAATTAGATAACTAAAAAAACCCCCAAGGGAAGCGTGGTGGATGTGACCAATGGGTCTATCCTACGGAAGGGTGGTCTCGGTTAGCCGAGAGCTTTCCTCAAAGGAAGTGTTAACAAGGAATGTTAAGAAAAGCAGGATGATGACCTTAGACAATGTTGGTTAGAACCCTAATTCATACCGTTTTAGGGGGTCGGAATGGGACTATGCCCTACGGGCAGAGAGGTTGAGCGATGCATCCCTCTCATTTCCCATTCTCTTTGAACCAAGTGTGGTATGAGTCTGCTTTGGTCTAGTTGTATCTGCTCAAAGGGGAGCAGTTGGACCGACGCTAGAAGGCTATTAGGAAGACCCGATTACAAGGAACCTAAACTTCAAGTCAATCCTAGTGGGAACGGCCGAATAAGTTTCATTGCGAGGTAGACTCGAGAGACCCTAGTTGGCAAACCCCGTGTCATTCCTTGGGAGTGCCAAGCGGCGTCTTCTAGATATATCTCTCAACGGACTGCTAAGACATGTCCTGCGATTTGAGGAGCAGGCATGTTACAGGAATTATTCCATTGATGATGCCTGATGGCAAGAAAATAGCATGCATGATGTATTGTATGTACCATCAATAACCATGTGGCACAGATGGCAGAACAAAACTTGCAAGGTGAGATTCAATAAACATGGATGCTTTATTGAAGAATACGGTAATGGCTGCAAACTAATTGCGAGAGGCAGAAGGGATGGTAGGATGTTTACATTGGACGCATCCATTTCAGAAGTCAAGGCAGCCATGTTTGCACATGATGAGAGTGCTATTCATCAAGATGTAGAGATTTGGCACAAAAGGATTGGCCATGTCAATGTACAAAAGCTAAAATCTATGCAGCAAAAGGAAGTGGTACTTGGATTACCTAAATTCAAGTATAATGACTTTGGTCATGTATGTCCTGCATGTTAGTTTGGAAAGCATGTAAGATTTCTCTTCATGAAGCATGTAAAGAACAGCTCAAGACCCTTGCAGTTAGTGCACTCTGATGTTTGGGGTCCATCGCATAATACTTCATTTGGAGAAGCATGTTATTATGTATCTTTCATTGATGATTTCAACAGGTACACTTGGCTGTATATATTAAAGCATAAAGATGAAGTATTTGATGCATTCAAGGATTTCAAAAAGCATGTTGAAAATGATTTGGACTACTATATCTCTTGTCTAAGATCAGATGGAGGCGGTGAATATGTCTCTAAGGAGTTTGAAAAGTATCTTGCAAAGTATGGGATAAGAAGGCACCTCACTTGCAGCTATACACCGCAGCAAAACGGTGTTGCAGAGAGGAAAAACATGGTAGTGATGGAGTCAACTAGAGCTATGTTGAATGAAAAATGTCTACCTAATGCTTATCGGGTTGAAGCAATGATGGAGTCAATTAGAGTTATGTTGAATGAAAAATGTCTACCTAATGCTTACCGGGTTGAAGCAGTGATGACTGTTGTTTATGTGCTGAATCGAACCCCTACAGCAAGGATTCATGAGGTTACACCTTATGAGATGTTGTATGGTCATAGACCTGACATTAGGCACTTAAAAGTTTTTGGATGCATTGCATATGTGCATATACCATATGAAAAGAGAGAAATTAGATCCTAAAGCAATAAAGAGCGTGTTTTTGGGTTATGCACAGGAAAGAAAAGCCTATAAATGCTATGTGTGATCTATGCATGAGACGTTGATAAGCAGGGATGTTGTCTTTGACGAGTTAGCTTCTTGGCATGGGAATCCAATTGCTGTGCCTACTAATGGATCAGCTAGCATGGGTAATGTTGAAAATACCCCTGCAGTTAGTACTTCTATGAGTGGTCAGACAGGTGATGTATCATCTACAGTGAGACCTTAGTCTGGTAGATTGCGAAATCGCACTCCTACATCCACTGATACAGATATGTCAGTGAGGGGGAGAGTGGATAAGGGAAAAGAAAATTTTTTTGAGGATGTAACATGGCCACTTACTATAGGTTATGAGTCGTCCAGTAGTGATAGCTTGGATAGTGAGTTGGAAATTCCGTCTGTTATGACACCAGGTGCTAGGAAAAATCGGTATGTACTGCCTCATGAGAGGCAGGCTCAGAGTGAGCCACAGTTGAGGATATCTAAGAGGATCAGAAGGCCAGTTGACAGGTACACTTACACTGGATATTCAGCCCGTCATTATGCTTATATGACGAAAGTGGCAGGTTTTAAAGAATCAACCAAGTTTGATGACACTCAGATCTCCAATGGCCTTTTTGGATACAAAGGAAAGATTTTTCATTTAGGGGGAATTCATATCCTCCTTTGCCTCCTTGATGTCTTCCTCATCCTCCAAGGTCCATGTTGGGAGATGGATAATCTTGTTGTGTGTATTTCAATGTTGGGGCCATGGCAATAGACGGTCTAGGGTAATTCCATTGGGCCGGCTCTCTTGCCTTGCCAAGACTTCCCATTTCCCATTTGACTACAATCATTACATTGGTAAACTTCTCTAGTGTGAGTGGTTGTATGGCAAATGCTGCACCACCACTGATTAAGACTACACTTGGTAGCCAGAAGACCTAGACTACTACACTTGGTACACCAAAGGGTTTCGACTATAGGTTTTTGAGTTCCCACTAAGGGTTTGTGGGCCTTGTCCTTTTTCTTGGACTTATTTGGCTTTAAAATTTCCTCTTTATCAAAGTCCTCCTCACTACTACTCTCTTTCTCTATGCTCAAATCCATATCTGAGTCATTGGGTTGCATACGATGGGGTTTCTCAATCAGTTTGGCCAATTTTCTATCTTTTTTTTACTTTTCCTTAGCCAAAAACATCTAAACATGGATAGCACGTTGGAAAAAATAATCCAAGTTATTAACTTTTAGGCCTTTGGAAGCCAAAGATTTTCAAATATTCCAATTCAAGCCTTACACATATAGAGAGTACAACATTTCAGCATTGGATTGGGTATTTTGGGATATATGTATTCTCAAGACCTTAAATTGAGTTGTATAGCTCTAGACTATGGCACTACCTTGTTTTAGTCTATATAGTCTTTCTAGCTTCAAAGGCATTGATCATGGCAAGCAAGAAGTGCAAATAGAATGCTATCCAAACAGTGTCAAACATTGCCTAGTTGTTTTTTGTTGCGAGTCAAGCCACTGTCTCTTTCCACATCGATGATTCAAAGATTTCTACCTTATGGGTGGGATCTACTTGGGCAAGAAATTTGATTGTATATGCCACCTCGAATTGCCTAAGAAACACATATAGGTCCTTGGTTGATGAGCTAGTAAACTTCCAAAACTAAACCCATGCTTGGGCAACCATCCAAGTATTAACTCGAATACCACAAGTTGAAATGGGAAAAACCACAATGAGTATATATGATGCAAGTAGCCACCTTGCTAGCTTTGGTAGCATCATAGGAGCGATTGGTGGACTAGGGTGCATACCTTGAGGTCTAGGAACAAAGCGTGAATAGTGTGTTTGGGGCTGTGGAGTGGACTACTTTGCTAGGAAATCGTTATCCACTGAGGAATGAAGTCCCTTTAGGAGATAGAATCTGACATCATTATTGACACCTAGAAGATCATGAGAACACAAGATGGATGCCCTCTAGCAGGGGACCTTGAGAGTGCATATGCATATAGAGCTACGCATGTGGGAAAGATTAGGGTGGTTGCCATATGTAAAATTGTATAAGCTCCAGCTGTGGTTTCCAAGTGCAAACTGGTTGCACCAACTTTGTGGAGAAATAGAGCCTTATCATAATCGGGCATTGTGGATTCAACAATAAAGTATACCAAAAGAAAAGACTACCATTTGTACTAGTCGAGACAAGTACATAATCAAGAAAAGAAATCCTCACATATTCCAACAAGAGTTTATAGGGTTTGATAGCAAACTGGAATACAAAGTACATTGCAAAAGAGTAACCACTCAAAAGAAATACATGACAATGGACACTCAAAAGAAATATATGACAATGGACTTGATCCTCTTGCCCACCATCATAGCATTATACTATATGGAAGAATGTAAGGTGATCTCATAGTTTGGGAAAGGTTAGGACCCAAATAGAGGGTCGAATAGCAAGTCAAGAAAAGAAAGGGATAGTGGAGGGTCGAATAAAGTGAATTGAAGCAAAACACAACAATTGTTCTCTGATCCTTTTATAGCTTCTCGTGCACATGGTGTCATGAAGTCCATCTATCATAATCCATGACTAATCTGCCACCTTCTATTATTGTGCCACTGTTGTCAATATTTATTGCCTCTTTTAGTTGCCATTCCATGAATGTTGTTTTGGGTTGCCAATCAAACACCTATCAACTCAACCTATCGACCTCAACTTGTCAACCTTAGCCTTTCAATTCAAAACTCATCATGCTAAACCTATAAACCACAAGCTATTGAGTTCAACTTGTCAAACTAAAATTGTCAACCTAAACTTGCCAATGTAAACCCCAACTTATCAACTTCAACTTTTTGTTTCAAAATTGCCAATCCTAACCCATCAGCCTAAACTCATCAATGTAAATTTTTCAACCTAAACTTGTCAACCTAAAAAGACCAAAATGTATCAACCTTAGTGGATCAAATCTAATACCCAACCAAACTCCTCAAATATTTCTTATCCCAAACCTAAATTGCCAAATGATCAACCTTGTGGGAAAACTTGTCAACTTATAGGGAAACATGTCAACTTGGTGATGCTCAAACTTGTCAATGCATCATAAAAAAACTAATCAACTTGCTAAGACATAGATTGAACCATATACAAATTAAGCCTATCAATGAAAGTTAAACTCTTCATATAAATTGAGCCTATCAATGAGACTTAAGCTCTTCAAGGGATTATTAGGGGGATCTTGGCTAGTAGTCAACACAAACAACCACCAAACTGATAAGCTTAACAATATTGATAACCTACCATTTAAATCCCAAAAAAAAACTAGTTTATGCTCTTGTATTCACACTTGGCAAAGTGGTTTTTTCCTCGAATGGAGGCCTGAACAAACTCTGATCCATGAATAGACTAGACGGCTAGCTTTGTGATGTCAAAATCTATAAACTTGGTCTCCATCATGCACTTTCTGACTCCCAAATCACATAGCTACTTTATAATGCCAAACCTTGCAGGGATTGAATGGGGGGTCAAATGGACTGTGATTGACAAAGCGAGACTTGCATTGGGCTCTTGGCATTGAACTCCATATAGGAAAATTCCAGCTAATTGATCTGCAACCGTTTCATTTTTCATGAAAATTTGGTCTTTTACAGCCTCCCAGACTCTTTTCCTCTTCAAAATGGGCTTTGAAATTCCACTCCCATTGGCAACCACAAGATAGAGCAACTCATATTACAAGGATATGGAGGTATAGCGATAGCGCTTTTTGACGCAAAATAGTGGCGTCGCTATATTTGCGTCACTATTAGCGTCGCAAATAGCGACAGTTCTCAGACAAAAAAAAACGCGGGCTGAAACCCAAGCACGTTATTTTGCACACATACACGAAAGAGAGAGCAAAAGGAAGAGCGAACTTCATCTTGCATTTGAGAGGGAGAGAAAGAGAGAAAGAGGGAGAAGGAAAGCTTCTTACCCCCACCGCTGCCATTCATGAAGAAGAGGAGGACGTATACAGAGGGCGAAAAGGAGCCGTCGTCATGAAGAGGAGTCACCGAATCCATCCTTGAGCCTTTACGGTAAGTGCATTGTTCCATCTTGCTTTTTTTTTGTGTTTTCTCTTTCTCTTTTACTTATTTTTGTTAAAATTCATGTGTATTGAGAGAGGGAGAGGAAATGAGAGAGAAAGAGAGGGAGAGGGAGAGGGAGGGAGAGGAAATGAGAGAGGGAGAGGGAGAGGGAGGGACAGGAAATGAGAGAGGGAGAGGAAAGAGAGGGAAACATTAAACATAATAGGTAAAGAAAGAAAGAGAGGGAGAGGGAGAGGGAGGGAGAGAAAATGAGAGAGGGAGAGGAAGAGAAAAAAGAAAATGAGAGAGGGAGAGGAAGAGAGAAAATAAAAGAAGGAACGAAAGAGAGAAGGAAAAGACATTAAACATAATAGGGAAAGGGAGAAAGAGAGGGAGAGGGAGAGGGAGAGGGAGAGGGAGAGGAAATGAGAGAGGGAGAAGAAGAGAGAAAAGGAAAGAAGAAACAAGAGAGAGAGGGAAAAAACATTAGACATAATAGGGAAAGAGAGAAAGAGAGGGAGAGGGAGAGGAAGGGAGAGGAAATGAGAGAGGGAGAGGAAGAGAGAAAAGGAAATGAGAGAGGGAGAGGAAGAGAGAAAAGGGTGAGGGTGAGGAAGGGAGAGGAAATAAGAGAGGGAGATGAAGAGAGAAAAGGAAAGAAGGAACAAGAGAGAGAGAGAGGAAAAAAACATTAAACATAATAGGGAAAGAGAGAAAGAGAGGGAGAGGGAGAGGGAGGGAGAGGAAACGAGAAAGGGAGAGGAAGAGAGAAAAGGAAATGAGAGAGGGAGAGGAGAGAGAAAAAGCATCAAACATAATAGGGGAAGAGAGAAAGAGAGGGTGAGGGTGAGGGAGGGAGAGGAAATGAGAGAGGGAGAGGAAGAGTGAAAAGGAAAGAAGGAACGAGAGAGAGAGGAAGAAAACATTAAACATAATAGGAAAAGAGAGAAAGAAAGGGAGAGGGAGGGAGAGAGAGGAGGGAGAGGTTGTTATTATTGTTGTTGTTGTTTTGTTTCTTCTTTTCTTTTTTCATTATTTGTTGTTTTTGTGGTAGTCGTAGTCATAGTAGCAGTAGCGGTAGGCAGTAGTTGGATATTAATTTCTTATTTTTTTATTTGTTATTTTTGTGGTAGTAGTAGTGGTAGTGGTAGTGGTAGTGGTAGTGGTAGTGGTAGTGGTAGCAGTAGCAGTAGTGGTAGTTGTTGTTTAATTTCTTATTTTCTTGTTTTTTGTTGTTGTTGTGGTAGTCGTAGTAGTAGTATGATAGTAGTAGTTGTTGTTTAATTTCTTCTCTTTTAGTTTGTTATTGTTGTGATAGTCATAGTCGTGATTGTAGTAGTAGTACTAATAGTATTAATAGTAGTTTTCTTGTTTGTTATTATTGTAGTAGTAGTAGTTTTTTTTCTTTTCTTGTTTATTGTTGTTTAGTTTTCTTGTTTGTTGTTGTTGTTGTTATTGTTTTTTCTTCTTTTCTTATTTATTGTAGTGGTAGTGGTAGTGGTAGTGGTAGTGGTAGTGGTAGTGGTAGTGGTGGTGGTGGTGGTGGTGGTGGTGGTGGTGGTGGTGGTTTTCTTGTTTGTTGTTTCTGTTGTTGTTGTAATAGTAGTAGTTTTGTTTCTTTTCTTGTTTATTGTTGTTTAGTTTTCTTGTTTGTTGTTGTTATTATTGTAGTACTAGTAGTTGTTATTGTTGTTGATTTTTCTTCTATTCTTGTTTATTGTAGTGGTAGTGGTAGTGGTAGTGGTAGAGAGAGAGAGAGTTATTGTGGTGGTCGTAGTCGTGATTGTAGTACTAGTACTAGTACAAGTAGTAGTAATAGTAGTTTTCTTGTTTGTTGTTGTTGTAGTAGTAGTAGTTTTTTTTCTTTTCTTGCTTATTGTTGTTTAGTTTTCTTGTTTTTTGTAGTAGTAGTAGTAGTAGTAGTAGTTTTTTCTTCTTTTCTTGTTTATTGTTATTGTAGTAGTAGTAGTAGTAGTAGTAGTAGTTGTTGTTGTTGTTGTTGTTTTTTCTTCTTTTCTTGTTTATTATGGTGGTAGTGGTAGTGGTAGTGGTAGTGGTAGTCATGGTCGTAGTCGTAGTCATGGTTGTAGTAGTAGTAGTGATTTTCTTGTTTGTTGCTGTTGTTGTTGTTGTTGTAGTAATAGTTTTTTTTGTTTTCTTGTTTATTGTTGTCTAGTTTTCTTATTTTTTGTTGTTGTTGTAGTAGTAGTAGTAGTAGTAGTTTTTTTTCTTTTCTTTTTTGTTATTGTTGTTGTTGTTGTTATAGTAGTAATAGTAGTAGTTGTTGCTGCTATAGTAGTGGAGAGAGATATATATGTTTTATTAAAGGAAATGAGAGAGGGGGAGAAAGAGAAAAATGAAGAAGAAACGAGAGAGAGAAAATAAACATATAGCATAATAAAGAAAGAGAAAGAGAGAGAGAGAGAGATGGAAGGAGAGGAGATAATGAATGGATAAAAAACAAAGAGAGAGTGGTGGTGAGGTCCGGTGCAATACCACGAGAGAGGAAACACTCCGACATACGTTAATTTATGGGTGGGTGGATAGAGACTTTACATACGTTAATTTTTGTTGAGTTACAAGAGAAGAAATCCCTTCTCAAACAATTTAAGAAAGAAAAAAGAATGATAACAAAAACACATTGTTTAATGTAACGTAGACAAAATGGAAAACGATAAAGGTCTTGATATTTAAGATCGCGAGGCATATCTTAATCAGTGTGTCCCATGTCCTTGCTCTCAATGTAAGCTGGCAATTAGACGAAAATGTCGATTGTCTATAGAACACGTACGACGCTTCGACGAGTTTCAATCTGAGATCATTGATCATGCAATCTTGGATTTTGAGCAAACGGTAAGAAAAGTTAATATCAATCATGCATTGTACTTGCAAGCTAATTGAATACCATATATAAAAAGATTGGGTGTGGCTGGCAAATTTTCTATCCAGGGAGGTGACATCTCGTCCCAAGGAGGAGTGCACTCTTTGTGGCCATTAGAAGAGTTCGTGGGCGTGCAATGGATGGAGTGTCTAAGCCAATCCACCACTTGGAATGTACTACCCAATCTATAATACCAGAGGAGACAAATAGCCTTCAAGACTTACCCCCAATCTTAGAGCCTGAGATGGAGGCAATGATCGATGCATTGATTTCCATGGATATCGAGACTTCTGATCCGCTTAGAGAGGAAGCATCCATACCATTATATGATGGGTGCCGAGTATCTTTCCTGAAGACACTGCTTGCGCTCCTAAGTGTGTAAGCAAAATACGGGTGGAGCGATATGAGTGTGACCGAGTTGATCAGGTACCTTCTACGTACGCTTCGTTGATTTCTTTCGGCACTATCATTAAAAACATTTATGCTTTTTCAAGGTATTTTATGATTTTTTTCAGGTCACTGAAATATTATATATTACCGCTTGCAAATACCATGCCTGAGTCTCGTGATGATGCACGACATGTTTTACAAAAGCTTGGCATAGACTACAACAGTATCCATACATGTATCAACATTTGCATACTGTTTCGAGGAGAATATGAGACTATGGAGACATGTCCAAAGTGTGATTCTCACAAGTATCGAGTCCTACTTGCAAGGTCAAACCATCCCTCAAAAAGTTCTTAGACACTTTTTGCTTATCCCCCACATAAACCACATGTTTCGTATGTCCAGCATGGCAAGCTTAACAACATGGCATGCGCAGAATAAGTCCACAAATGGAGTTCAACGAATATTAGTGGATTCAGGCACATGGAGGCACATTGACTCTACCTTCCCAGGCTTTGCCCGAGATCCAAGGAATCTTCAGCTCAATCTTGCAATGGATGGCGTGAACCCATTCGGTCTGCGCTCAACTTCTTACAGTGTGTGGCCTATAGTCCTTGTCAACTACAATATCTCTCCATGGCTTTCTATGAAGAAAGAACATCTCATCCTTAGCTTACTTATCCCTAGTCGCTACAAAGTCAAAAATATGGACGTGTATCTTCGTCCGTTAGTCGATGAGCTTAAGATTTTGTGGGAGGAGAGGGTCACTATGTAAGATTTGAGCAAGCGTGATGGTTGACGGTCTGCCAATATTCGAGCCATTCTCATGTGGACAATGCATGACTTTCCGAGATTCGGAGAGTGCTCATGTAAGTAAGCTTCTGTTCTCGTTGGTTGGTATCTATCATAGCTCGTTCAAGTTTTTATTCACTAGATAGAGGTATTGGGACAGGTCTGGTTACCTCAGATTATCATGTATGTCCATTGTGCGGGCCAAAGTTAGACTCCCTAAGGTCACAAACCATGAAGAAGATGGTATATCAAGGACACACTAATTTCTTGCCAGAGGGTCATGAACTCACGGAAGGTTTTCTTGGACGACCTCCAACATGTATGAATGCCCAAAATTGGTACAAGCTGAAAATGGTCCACACGGAGTCACATCCAAACGGAATGCAATGGTTCTCAGTTTTCTACGAGTTTCCATATTGGGCCTACTTACAGATCAATGGATCCCATCATATTTTCAAGAACGTGGGTAGCTTGCTATGGGATCACATCATAGGAAAGAGAGACACTATAGGGGCACGAATGGATTTGAAGGAGGTAAGCAAGATGGAGGTGCTTTGGCCGCAGTCGAGTGTTGATGGTCGCTTGCAGCTACCTCACACTCCTTGGGTTTTGTCCACTAAAGAAGAGCGTATTGTGAAGCAAATAGTTAAGTCTATCAGGACTCCGATGGGTATGATGCATTCTCTCAGATCTGCATTTTCTAAAGACGGCCAATTATCAAGGCTAAAATCCCATGATTGGCATAAGATATGTCAGTAGGAGAGAGGAAGAGAAAGAAAAGGGAGAAAAGGAGGAGAGGAGAAGAAGAAGGGAAAGCAGAGAGGTAGAGGAAGAAGAAGAAGAGGTAGAGGAAGAGAGGTGAGAAGTGGTAGAGTAAGAAAAACAAGGAAGAAGAAAAGAGGGAGAGAGAAAGAAGAAGAAGAGAGAGAAAGAGGGTAGCCATTACAAGTCACCCGAACCACTCACTCGACAACGAACCCCATTCAGTGGGTTTTTCCCAACCAAACATATCTACTTGAAACCCGTCAAGGACCAGACTGCCCAACCCCCGCGAGGCGAATGGCTCCCAAGAAGAAAGTCGCGAGAAGCATAGGCACCCAAGCCACTAGTAATGTTGGAGGGACGAGCGGAACAACAACGCAGCATACACGAATCAAGCCCAGGTTCCAAGCATTAAAAAAAAGTTAATTTAGGACTTAGTTCTCATGGAAGGATTAATGTCGTGCATAAGGTTTTGTTTATACTAAGAACTAAGCTGCATACAACGGTAGGGTTGAATTCGCATAAGATTTTACTCATGTAAAATGATAAGGTTAACGCCTTACCTCATAAGAAAAGATAGCTTTTACTCACATAAAATGATAAGGTTATCACCTTATTTCGCATAAAATGATAACTTTTTAATCAATTCAGTGCATGAATAGTCATTTAGAATTCATGTTTCGCAATCATGGTTAAAAGAAACACATGAAATGTTAATTTTTTTTCATAAGATAAACTTGCATCGTTAGAAAATAAAACCCTAAACTTTCATATATGCAAGTCACATGTGATCCGGTGCATTAGAGATAAGTGCTCATTACTAGGAATAAAGAGAGATAAAAGCCGTTTAGGGGACAACTATACTAAACGCACAACATGCATGATGGTTGGAAAACCCTGCATAAAACCGCACTAAGATAATTGGAAGGATCGCATGCATCTAAACCGCATCTTGAAAGTTTAAATGAGGAATCATGTGTTGCCATGTGTGTTAATTGAGCTTGGCTGGAATTAGAGATTATAAAACCCTTAGTTGGGTTGCGAATAAGGCATATCCCTTGCCTTGACTAACTAGCTAGTGCTTGAGTTAGGGACTAAGATACCCTAAGAAAGTACAAGTCAACTTATCAAGACCATTTACTCTTGTTAAAATTATTGGGATTTCGCCAAGTCGCGGAAAGACCCAAGATCGAGTGTTGGGCATCCGAGAAAAAGAAGTCACACCTTAGCAGTCGGTCGCACAAAATGACCTCCGAAATGTTTGTGCTTGTACATAGATACATTATTTGATTTCTTTGCTCAAGGAACTAATTCAAGGAAAACACTTAATGCTGCAGGTTGAAAGCCTAGAGGGAGAGACAGGAACGGTTACCTCTGACTATCTGCCTGGCCCCATCCAAGGGGGTTGTTAGCTGCGCCGAGTATATGGACCTAACCCGCCGCGAGAGATCTCTCCGTGGGTATTGCTTGGAGTGGGAGGATGCTTGGGTACCAGGGGAGGCTATGGCTGTAAATCCCTTGCCTCTGGATTCTGCACAAGAGGCCGACGTGACTCGAGATGGGATCTCGAGGCCCGTGTACTAGTCAATGGGCGAAACTTGAAACAGCAATCCTATAGATTGCTGGGCTAGCCTTCGGGCATTATATTGGATGTACTCCATGATCTTTTTTTTATAAGGAGCAGTTATTAAAAGAAAAGGAACTTGCTTGGCATTGTTTTTGTGACAGTGCCTAGGTTACATGAAGGAACCCGTGACTAATTTGTTTAATTAAGGAAGCTGATTTCTGCATGTCAAAATGTAATGTGTTAGGTAATTAGATAACTAAAGAAAACTAAGGAAAGTGCGGTGGACGTGACTCGGATTCCGTCCTACGGAAGGGTGGTCCCGGTTAGCTGGGAACTTTTCTCAAATGTTGAGATAATAAAGATCTAGTACCAGTGGATGTAAAATCTCCGGTTTATTCTATTTTAGGACAAAGGAATAGGTCTATGCCATTCGGCAGAAAGGTTGAGACTTTCCTGGTAGGAAACGCACCCTAACCTCAGGTCGATCCCAAGTGGAAATGGTTGGACACTTTCGCTCTCGGGGCAGACTCAAGAAGACCTAGATCGCAAACCCTGTGTCATTCCCTGCGAGTGCCAGGCGGAGCCTTCTAGACCCTCCTCCCGCAAGCGGACAAACGGGCACGTTACACTTTTAGACTTGTGTACCATTGGATAAGTTAGTGGAGCCTTTACATTACCATGTGCTCTTTGTATACATAGTGTTTTGACTAATAAAATATGAAGCTCATCATCTAAACTCTTTGAACCACTAGAATCTCCATCAAATCCCAAATGACTAATAGATGCATCATTAGTATCTAACACTTTCTTCTTTCCTTTGTCTTTACTAGCAACACTTGTAGATGCATTTGAAGATGTGGGTCTACTTTTTAGTCTCCCAAACCAAGGTCTTAACTACAGATGTAGTACAAGATGATGTTTTTAGTCCACTAAGGCTTTGTGCTTCTTGCTTTTATTTTTGCACATGACTATTAAGATCATCATCATTATTCAATGTATCACCACTAGATGCATATCAACTGCTCATCTCATCAAAAAAACATCCTCTCACTCTGAACTCACCTATGATAGGGTTACAACAATGATATCCTTTCTACTCTAAACCGTATCCAATAAAAATATATTTTTTAGTCTTTGGATCAAACTTATTTTGTAGCTCATGTAGCATATGAATACATGCAATACAACCAAACACTTTCAAGTGTGACACGTCAGGCTTATTGCTTATAAAGCATTCTTCATGGATCATCTCATGAACTATAGCTATGGAAGTTATGTTCATAATATAGATAGTAGTATGAACAAATTTAGACCAAAAATATTTTGGTGTATTCTTTTCAGCCCATCAATACTTTGTGAGTTATACCTACAAGTAAACTATCTCTTTATCCCATGAGACCTCAAGAAGTCACTAAACTTATTAGATAGCTACTCTCCCCTTCCATTTGATCTTAAGTACACTTAGCTTTCAAGCCTATTTTTGTTTCAATAGTAGCCCTGAAAGTTTTGAAGTGCTCAAATAGATTACTATTTTCCTTTATGAAATATACCCATAGCTTTCTTGAAAAATCATCAATAAACATGACAAAGTATTTGCTGCCACCAAGAGGTATGTTCTATATAGGCTCCCAAACATTTTTATGCATAACATCAAGTATGTTTTTGCTCACATCTCTGTCATACAAAAAATGTTGTTTTGCTTGCTTACCAAACTGACATGCTTCACACACTTTATGAAATTTTGCAACTCTAAAAGTAGGCAACCCTATACCCATCCTTTGGGTGCATATCCAATACATTTATGCCATATTTCAATGTCTACAACAATCACTCCTTTGCCTTTAGCATACATAACAACATTCATAGCAAGAATTCTAGCATCTAAAGCCAACTCCACTTCCTGACTGGCCAAAGACCAAGCCACTTTTACCCAGGTCAACAAGCCAACTCCTAAGAGTTGTTGCACTAACAAGTGATTGGTACTACTAACAATGCTAATTTGATTTAGTCTTCCATTAATTGTATGACATTTTATTTGCAGTAGTCCAACTTCAAGTATTCTACACTTCAGTAAATTGTATTAGGCACTAGATTGCTAAACCTAAGATAACTACGGTTTCCCTCCATCTTTCAGGAGCAGCTTCTCATAAATTTCTCCTGCCAACTAGTGGCGATTTATCCAGGAAGTTTTGATATTTGACTTTAAGAAGTTTGTTTCATGTAACAGTTCCCTTTGAATCTCTTTAAATATCTCCATTTAAGTTCCTTTATATATTTATCTTTTTCAACTGATTAAAATTAGTCCATTTTATTAATTTAATTAACAACAAACATTCAAATCAAACAATCTAACGTTCTAAAAACCCATAACTTTTATCCCTTGATAAACGTCTCCCCACTTCGTACCGCGATTTCGTCGTTGCTTATTAGTTTTTAAGTACTTAATTCATTTTGCGAATATAACGTCCTTTCCTTCTTTTCTATTATTAAACATCAACCAGAATAAAACAAGTTCTTCCATACTCTCACATGTCCACATTCATAATTTATTTTAAATTCCCATAGCACCCTTTAATTTATCAATGAGTCCTAGTAGCCCTCCACTCCGTGTATTTAAGAAATTGGTTGTAAAATGAATAACATGTAAAAATTTAATATAGATGCTGAGGCTTTTTCCCCCATGCCATCCGATCATCAAATTGTTTGATTTTATTTGTTTTAATTTAAACTAAATTTTATAACTGCAACCTAACATTATTAATTATTAAAAAGTGTTGTCAAACTTTTTATTTGTAACTTCCCATGCTTCCTAAATGTTCACACCGCGTATAATCTCTCCTTTCAAAACCAAAACACCATATCTTTATACGAGCATTTCTTAAGTAAAATATTATTAAATTATTATTTCTTTTCTTTAACCCTTACAACAAAAATGCACTAATAAATCAAAGATTATCTTTCCAATCTTTCACTAGGAATCTATAATTTATATCAGTAAATAACACATTTTTTAAAAAAGGAAAACTATGCTTTTTCTCTAAATATAACTCTTTTTGAATTTTTAAATATAGCAAACTAGCTTTAAAAATTCTAATAAAAATTCAGTAAGTTATCTCACTTATAAGCTTTATAGAAAAAAAATATCAGGACTTATAAATTTTCAATCAGACATTTTATGAAATTTTATTTATGACAATTTTAAGTCATTTTTAGCGTTTTCGATTATTTTTTATTTTTAATAAATAAAAAAATTCAGATAAATGCAAACAACCATGTAGCATGAGAAAAGAGGTTTAAAGACATATTTTAAAAATATTAAACTAAAGAAATTATCATGCCATATCATTTACTTTAGATAAACGAATTAAGACACTTACGTGTAAAACCGTGGGTCGTCGTCACGTCCTTGAAGACCGTGTCCTCTTGCAGTTGAGCCAAAGAGAGTCTTGTGTCCCGCCAGTCATTGCAATCGTCAGCTCGTCAATTTTTATCTCCCTCTCCGACTCTCGCACGACTTTTGCTCTATGACAATAGGAATGCCCCTTTTTGTTTCTTAAGTTTTAAGTTAACTCTTAATTAAGAGTTAATTGAAACTCTAGCTATGGTTTTGAATTGAAGAAGGCGTCGACTCTCAATGGCCAAGGAGACTATTGCAATATCTTTATGATCTGTCTGCCAAATCGTACGCGAGCCCAGGCGATAGAACGAGAAGACAATCTTCATCCAACCTACCACTTCAGATTAGGTGAGTATATTGAAGCTCCGAATTCTCATAGAGAGAGATATGGCGATGATCTTGGTATGACACGCATTGGCTTCATTTTTCTTCTATTGCTTCTCTTAGCTGCCATTCCAATCGATTCCAAGGTATCGATTATACTTTGGAATCCTTGATTCCTCTCCCTTTCCCAGGTCGCAGTTTCCTGAAGGCGCCCTCTCTTCTGATTTCGATGATTAGCATTGATTAGCATTGAGTCCCTATCGTCCTGATGATGTGCACGCGCGGGCTGCTCCCCCCTTGACCACAAGAGCTTCCCTTTTGAGGCATGGCGGATGAGTTCGAGGAGGCGAGGATGGGGGAGATCTTGGTTAGGAGAGGAAGGTTTTTGAAAAGGGTAAGGATTGATATTATATATCGTCAGTGCCTGCTACGCCCGGATGAATACAATTGCATATACCAAAGGCCTCTCCATTTTTTATGTTTGATTCTTCATGGTGGTTCTTTTCCCTTCCAAGTCGCCCTTTTTCAGTGCGCTACAGAGAGGTATTCGGTCTCCACCAAGAATGGCGCCCCCTCAGATCTTTCCGTCTCTCCCGGAATCACACACCATAACGATTTTTTTTCTTTTCTTTTCTCCCTTTCTCCGAACCACGTACTAACCACCCTTAGAAGGTGCCATTCTTGCAAAAGCGAAAAGGGTCCATCAAACCACCTAACTACCACGTACTAACCACCCTTTTCTCCTGATAACGATCAGATAACTCTCTCTTTCTATCATTCTTGATCTTCGGCCCCATGTAATTCTTTCAAATAGACAACACATGGTCTTGAAGTGATAAAGGCATATCAGTTTATACCGCTAAATAGGTCTGCATTAAAACATGCAAGACGTGATTCATTGTGTAGTAGATGTTTGAATCTGCAATAGACATAGCATTGCCTCTTGGGGCTCCAAAGAGGGAAACGGATATGGTTGTAAACGTTGCTCTCTTCTTTTAGGAAACCATAGGTGTTCCAATTCGCTCAAGTAGATGATTAGAGATTATAAGGAAATTGATATGGGTATCAGAATCTCTCTCTCTCTCTAATGCTCTTATGCCTATGACTCCCACACTTATTCTTCAAACTCCATGTTACATAGAACACAAGAGGGATCTCCCATCCGCCTTTGGTCCACAAAAGAACATCTCCCACAACATAAGAAGAATGACTTGAGCACCCTAATCCCCCTTTTAATACGCATAACTACCACTATCATATTTACCACCTCGATCTCCTCCATGACCTTGACCATAACCTAAACATTGCCCTAACAACAATACAAAATCTATTAAAAATAATTGTCGAGTTTTAGTAAGTTCTCTCTAGTTTCTTCTAGGTTCTCTTGCCGTTACTCATATCCTTAGAAGCTAAGGGAATGGTCAGACATCTTATGAGTGGGAATCCACAATGATGGATCATCTTTGTTTAATGCTCTTGTACCTTTAGTGCCATCTCAATTTTCTATTGAGGACTTTAACACAATTCTCCTTTGTTGTAACCTAGGCTCATTAAGCTCAAAGAGAACTGCATAATCTTCCATGAATGACATGATTTCTAGTGGCTCTAAGGATGTGGATTGCATAAACTCAAAGGATTCCATTTTGCAAAGTCCTATAGTCTCTAATTCTAGGTCTCCAAAGCCTATGCCTCGCAAATGAGATATAAGAGTTTCCTGTGATTGTAGATAGGCCAAAAGATTAAATTTTGTACCTACATTCCCTGGCCAGACTGCAAGGACACGGCTTCCAAAGACAACAACAACGAACACCGCATCTGCATTAAATTCATGTAGAATTTTAGTAATAAGGTGTCAATTGTATACAGTTTTGCCAAAAAATTGGTGCAATAAATGGCATATATTTAGGTGTTGTCATTCTCCCCCACTTAATTGCGAAGTGTCCTCGCGAGCACAGCTACATCACGAACATTCAGCATCACGAACACTGCTACCACGAGCACTGCTACGCAACTTTGAAAGAAAAAAATATACTCTCCTCCACTTAATTGCGAAGCGTCCTCGCGAGCACAGCTACATGACCTACAAAACCGCACATGGACAACTAGTAGACACTAAAAAGATAGGAAAAATACTTGTTGGTGTCCTATTAAAACACAAACCATACAAACATTCCAAGTAAATTGTATAAAAACTTATTCAAACTAACATTCCCCCTTACTCACTCTCCCCACTGAAATGCATAACAGAGCTTCATCCATTGCATAGAATATACTAACTAGGAAGCTGTCTAGAGCCGCTAAACAACAATAATCCCTCTAGGCAATAAATTGCCACACTACTATCCTACTAAAATTATTGCTTCTGAAATAGCATCACTGATAAGGTCGTTACTTAACAAAGAACCCAAACAAGGCAAACTAATACTACAACACTAAATAGGACTCCTAGGGTTTAGCTGCTAACCCTCCACATTCTACTAGAACAACCAGCCAATGGTTCGTAACTGCTAATTGTCCAAGGCTTTTCTTTTAAGTTTATGTTTTAATGGCTTTTTTTTTTTAATGTCAAAAGAGTATATACATTGATTCTCTTTCCCAAAAGGTCCCACCCCAAAGAGATACAAGGCATCGGACGCAGGGCACCTGTCAGGGAAATCCCTACAGCCTACCAAGACCTCAGAGGCGATGGTTATCTTCTTTTGGTTGTTTTTTTTTTCAAACCCTGCAGTCTCAGGGTGTTTTTTTCTTGTTTGTTTTTCTTCTTTCTTTCTTTCTTTAAAAGAATAAATATAGAGACTCTTCCGAACTTTTAGTAGTCGGATTGGATTTTAAGTAATTTTTTATTTTAAAGGATCAGCTAGAAAGCTAATAATACATTACTTAATTGAACGGTCAAACATTTCAGCTCAACAACTTTGCTCGAGGAATCTAATCTAACGCATAATACTAGTCACTCTGCCTAGGCAAATGATAAGCAAAGAATACTCACCAGCTCAACATCTTTCTTCCACGCTACTCCTAGTCAAAATTTCGTGGAGAGAACCTTGTTATTCAGCTATCCCACATATCGCTAGAAAAGCGACCAAAAGATAGGGGAAAACTCTATAGGATTCCTAATCGGACACCCATACAATGAAATTCACTATGTTATGCACACACGTCACCCCCTTTTTAATCACTCCCTAATGCTAAGTCCCATCCCTTGTGAGTGGACTTCATATAGAGAGAATTGTATATATATATCATTCATATTTGTTTAAAATATTTATTTATAATTCCTATGTAATTTACTTAAGTGTTTTTTTTTCTTTTTTTTTTCTTTGACATCTCTAATTTCATTCCATCAATTTTTTTATTCATGTATTTTTTCCAAAATGAATATGAAATAAAAAGTTTAGGTATGAAACAACCTTGTATGTTCATGGATATTGCAACTCCAAGAATCAACAGAAACATACAACAGTGTGTAACGCAAAATCATAGTCAAATCTGCACATGAAACATACACTAGCCAGTACAATGTTAAAGGGTTAGATAAATAATAAAACTTTTCCCTGTACAAAAGAATTGTCAAATACTCATGTCACAATCGCGATCAACTAGACTGTCGTAATGCTTCCACTGCTTGGTTGTTTAAGAAGCAGTATATTGCTCCACTTGATAACCATTCTTGCATATAGAACTGTCCATCTTACTAACTTAAATATCCCAAACTCCAACACTGAAAGGAATACCCTGACCGTGCGTGCAACTAACTACCTAACTATGTGAAAAAAAAATAAAACGAAAGTGCATGAAAACTTACAGGATATCAATAACTCAAAGCATTGTATATATATATATATATATATATTTAACGATATATATTTGTTTGTTTGTTTTTCAAAATGTAGAATAAAAGAAAAACATAAAAGACTAAGAAAACAAAATATCTAGACTAAAATCTTCAAAGTCTCTGAGATCTTCTAGTGAAAACAATAATCCTAATCCGAAATCATCAACTCCATCTAAGTCAAACCTATTAACTAAACTATCATCTATAGGATGCTCAAGAATAGCCTCTAGCGTAGACATATCAGAAGTCACAGATCCGCTATCAGGTGCATCGCTAAGAACCTCCATCACATCATGGAGCGAAGCCAAAGCTGCATCATCATAGTAGGGCATAGGGGCCACTGGTAAAGCATCTAAGGAATGCCCCTCGATCGCATCCATATACCAACAAATATAATCCCAACATGGGCAGGGAACACTAGTCTGCAAATCATGGTAAGATGGAGTAAGGCGGTAGACAGTGGAACGATATCTCGCAAATTCTGCCTGCTCTCTACGTACCCGAAACTGACCAGCGCCGCGCTCAGGCGAAAAAACACTATTATAATCATGACGCTGGTAGGTATAACCAATCATTTCCTGCATGGCAGTGGTACCATAGCGTCGAAAATATGTGCAACACTGCCAACACAAGAGCTGAGCATGCACAAATAAATGCCGCTGATAGGACCTACAACCAAAAGGTGGATGATACTGTAAACAAAAAATAATCACAAAAGAAGAACCACAACAGGCCTCCCCTCTCGGTGCATATAAAAACCTGTCATGCGTCTGAAAATGCGGAATATCGTAAGGTCCAGCATGAACAGGATCAGCACTATCAGCATCAATACGAGGGTAAAGCGCATCCATCCACAAAAAGGCCATACCTGCATCCCATTTAAAAACCCCCAAAGAAAGAAAAGACATCCAAGGGTGGATTAGTCAAAATATTACTTTAACTACTAACCTAACTATACCTAGCTAGCCTAAGTCACAAAATGTTTAAGGCGCAAGCCATTGACCCTAAATATCTCATTTTCAGCATTAATATCCTGCACATCAAGAGAACCATTATCATAAACATTAATCACCTTAAAAGGTCCCAACCAACGAATTTTAAGCTTCCCAGGAAATTTATAATAACGACTGTCATAAAGTAAAACTAAATCGCCTTCTTTAAACTCCCGTACTTTAATATTCTGGTCGTGCCATGCTTTACGACGTTTTTGCATTGCTTCTAGACTTTGTAGAGCTAATAATCTTTCCTCATCCAACTTTACCAATTGTAAAATCCGTTGTTTCAAAGATTCAACCTCACCTAGTCATAATGATAGAGCTACTCGTAAAGTGGGCAACTCTTGCTCAATAGGGAATATAGCATTAGTACCATAAACTAAATTGAAGGGTGTATTTTGCACTGTCACCTTATAAGTAGTTCTATAGGCCCATAACGCTTCATATAAACGTTCATCCCAATCTCGCCTGTGGGAAGCAACCGTTTTAGTTAAAATCCCACAGATAATGCGATTGGTTACTTCAACCTGACCGTTAGCTCTAGGATAATAAGGTGTTGATTTGCGATGTTTAATTTTATAGATTTCCATTAACTCGCTGATAAGACCATTCAAGAAATGGGAACCTCGGTCACTTACTAATTCTAGTGGGCAACCAAAACGTGTAATAATATCATCATACATAAACTTAGCCACATCAATGGCTTTATCCATTTTAAGCACTTTCGCTTCCACCCACTTTGTAATATAGTCAGTACAGACTAAGATATAACGATTCGATCGATATCTAGTAGGCGGATCAATTGGGCCTACAAAATCAATTCCCCATTTCTCAAAAGGTGCTAATGCTAATATAGGTGTCAAAGGCGTAGCAAAACCCTTAGAAGGACGACCAGTCCTTTGACATACATCGCATTTGCGACAATAATAATAAGCATCTTTAAATAGGGTAGGCCACCAATAACCAACTAATAGAACTTTTCTTGCAGTCAATTCACCGGCAAAATGGCCACCACACGGCTCATCATGCAATGCCTTAAGAACCACTGGTACTTCATCTTCCCTTACACAGCGTCGATAGATACCTTCGCGTGGAAAAAATTTATAAAGGTAACCCCCTAATAATCCGTAGGAGCGTGATTGCATTAATATCTGACGTTTCCTGCGCTTATCAGCACCAGGTGGATATCGAGCAGTACTAAGAAAATTTGCAATATCAGCATACCATGGAACTTGTGTCTCCACAGTAAAAAGTGATGCATCCGGCAAATCATCTTCCACACCTTCCTCCTTGTCTGATGTTAATAATCATGATAGATGATCTGCTAGCACATGAGCTCTACCAGGACGAGTAACTATTTGAAAATCAAACTCTTGGAATAACAACATCCAACGAATCACACGTCCTGAAAGTTCTACTTTATTAAGCAAGTACTTTAACGCCTCATGATCAACATATATGGTAAACTTATTCCCTAATAAATAATGACGAAATTTCTCCACCGCAAATACCATTGATAGGCATTCTTTCTCAGTGGTGGTATAATTCCTTTATGCATCACTTAAATTTCGACTCGCATAATAAATTGGATGATCCACCTTATTATCATCTGCTTGGCACAAAACAGCTCCTACAGCATACATAGATGCATCAGCATGAATATGGAATTCTTTTGTCCAATCTGGGGGTGCTAATACTGGTCCTTCAATTAGCTTATGTTTAAGAAATTCAAATGCTTTCTGGCAAACATTATCCCAAATAAAAGGAGTATCCTTTCATAGTAGATTTGTCAAAGGTGATGCCACCTTTGCAAAATCGAAAATAAATCTCCGATAATAATTTAGATGTCCTAAAAATCCACGCAATTGCTTAAGATTTGTTGGAGGTGGAAGTGCAGAAATCTTAATAATTTTAGCTGGATCCATGGCAATACCTTCTTTAGAAACGATATGCCCCAATAAGGTTCCTTTTGGTACTCCAAAAACACATTTATCAGGATTCAAGGATATACCTACTTCATCACTACGTTCAAATACTTGCGTTAGTAGCTCAGGCATTTCTTTTGCCGTACCATAGACACAAAAGTCATCTAAGAAAACTTCCATCCATTGACGTAGAAAATCTTGATAAGCTGAAATCATAACTCTCTGGAATGTTGCAGGTGCATTGCACAAACCAAAAGGCATTACTCTATAAGCAAATGTACCCCATTCAGTAGTAAATGTAGTTTTGGATTGATCTTCAGGATGAATTAGTACTTGGTTGTAACCGCTAAATCCATCCATGAAAGAATACAGCTCATGACCAGCAACCTTATCAAGTACCTGATCAGTAAATGGCAAAGAAAAATGATCTTTACGTGTTTTGCTATTCAGCTTTCTATAATCGACACAAATGCGAATCTTCTTACTATTCTTCTTGGGTACTACCACAATAGGAGATACCCATTCACTGTATGCAACAGGATAAATGAATCTAGCATCTAAAAGCTTAGTAATTTCAGCTTTCACTAACTCTGCATACACAGGGTTTGTTCGTCGTTGACGTTGACATACAGGTTTTGTGCCTGGTTCTAGATCAATAAAATGCTGACATAATTCAGCTTTAATACCCTTAAGGTCCCTATATGACCAAGCAAAAGCGTCAACATGCACTCGTAAGACTTCTTCGAATCTTTCACGATGTGGCGATTCCAATTGGTCTCCTAAATTTAAATATTTTCCTTCTGCCATTTTAAGCTTAACTACTTCAACTTCAGGCTCTTCAATAAATAGAGAGTCTATTCTTCGTGGCTTAATTGTGGGCACATCTTCGGATATCTGCATCAATACATTTTCAAGCAGGTTATTCTTAGTACTTGATTCTAGTGCTTCTTCTCCCACATTCACAGAATTTACTAAGGGTAAAGCCCTATAAGGAATAATAGCCAGGTTATCTTGCGTAGCACCATCAACTTCTACTCCATAAACATTTACTAACTCAGGAAAGGATTTTTCAGTATAACCTTTCCCATATTTATCTAAACCGCCATTATTGACATTTACATTTTTACGAGATTTCATGGTAAATGAGGTTCTTACAGAGTCAATTACGCTAGGTATCTGCTCTGAACTACATGGATATTGAGCATGTAACCTACGGCGATATCGACGTAAAATTTCGTTATTCTTTTCTAGACATTCCTGATCATCTAAACTCCAAAACCATTGATTATCTTTAAGCTTGAGAATTAATGAATGTAGATTCTCATCCTCCTCGCCCTGAATTCGACAGCCCAAATAATGTATAACTTGTTTCAGTTCCACAAAATTCCTAGGTGCTGCAGGTTCAAACCATCTAAGTTGTGGCTCTTGCCCATCCCCATAAATAGTAAAATCCATTACTCTTTCTTTTGGATGAGGCAACACCACCGCTTGCATATTGTGCAATTTAACCTTAGTAGGTTCAGATTGGACTCGTTGATAACCAATTATCAGTCCCCTAGAACAGCGATAAATCTTCTGCGCAATTCCGGTCGAACGCCTAAAAGAATGACACAACCAGGGAACATTTGTAGGGTCTTTCTCTTGAGTCTCTGGCTCAAAAGTATTCTTAGATTTATTTTTTTCCAAAAACCTATCAGTGTCTTCATGTTCTTCCCAATAATTTGTATCCATAGATAACGCTTGGTCCATCTGTAACTCGCCCCTACTGGATTTAGATTTCTCTTCTTCTAAATAAAATTCTAAAAGCGAGATTTCATCTAGATATCGCCTTTCTCTAAATTGAAACTCTGCCTTTTCCTTTTGCAACTCAGTAATCTTCTTCATTGCTTCATTTACAGCAGTCAACGCTGCCTCATGCTCTACTTCCAATGCCTCATTCAATTCTCTAATAATCCTAGCGTAATTACCATGATGTTCACGAGAAGTCTGTGAAAACCTGTTAAAAGCCGAAGCTGAATCATCCTCATCCTCACGAGATAGTGGTCTTTGTAAGGGTTTGCACCTATGCCTACTTCTCCTTTTTCTTTCTTTCCTTTCTAGCTGGTAGTAATAAATCCTTTTAGCTCTATCTGGCAGTTGTCCAAATCCAAAGGGTAAAGCATTTTCCCCATAAGGAAGAGCTTCTAAAATCCTACTCTCAAGCATACTATTATGATTATTAGTAACATCATCTTCTCCCATACTTTTTGAAGAGGTTATTGAAATGTCAGCCACATCAGATATCATTAGCTCAGGCATTTCTTCCTCCCCTAATTCATCCAAAGAAACCGCTTCCGACCTGTTGTAAGCAGAAAATACACCTTCTTGATTATTTCCTTCTTGATCCGTAGATAATTGAAAACATGTTTCAAGCGAATCATCAAGATATTCAGCTTCCTCTGCTGAAAGCATTAAGCAGTCGAGGGTTGTATCTTCGGATGTGGATAACCACTGAGTAATATCCCCATCCGAATCATTGTCAGATGAAAACGCTACAGCATACTCACCAATACCCATCTGTTCTACCTTGTGAGGCTGATGTACTATATTGACCTCTACTTTTTCTGCTGTTGCTGCATGTGGTGTTTTAAATAACCAGGCATAAGGCCCTTCATGATCAGTCCCCTCCATACCCAAATCATAAAACTCACTGTTGGATTTCTCATCCATTTCACTAACTGCTTCATCTCCTGAATCTTTCAAAAATCCTTTTGAAATAACTTGTATTTTAACCCTATCATTTCGAGGACCAATCACAATTGAACCTTTATACCAGTCTTGAATGCATCTTGCTTGGTATAACCAAGGTCTTCCCAGTAGCACAGAATATGATGAAATATTTGTTTGCGAACGAACGATCAAATAGTTCACATGAAATTCTAATCCAGCTACTACAGATTTCACATTCCGCAGTAACCCCAAAGGAGTTACTTTCCTTTGATCAGCCACCCGTAAAACAATATGAGTAGGTTGTAGAGCTTTCAACCCTAATTCTTGCATTGCCTGTTTTGTCATCAAATTAACTGCTGAGCCACCATCTAACTGCACTTCATGTAGCAAGTGGCCATTAATAGTAGTATCGATAACTGGAGCTCCTGGGTCCACAAATAAATCTACTATTTTTACATCCTTAGTTGTTTTTCCTTTGGAAGAATTTTCACTGACTTTAGAAGCGTTTATCTCAATCCTCTTCCTTCGACGCCGAACTAATTTATGGTAAAGTTGTTTCCGACAAACGGGCGCTATTTCTAGCAATTGCCGAAGGTTAATAGTCAATGATATCTCTTCTAATGCAGCCCAAAGATCATACGTCTTATTTACGGATTCTGCATAATCTTTACTCCTTTCCTTAGGAGGAGCCAATCTTTCGGGAAAAGGAGCTACTCCCACTTGAATCTTAGGATTTACTAAGGGCACAGGTAATAATGGATGGTCAGAGGAATGCTGCGGAGAATCCGATTCAGGTAGTTCTATATTAGGATCTATGTCCTTAGACTTATCCTTCACTGCTCCGTTTAATTGTGGACTCTCTTCCTCTAAACCTTGCTCCTTCTATTGTTTCTTTTGTGCCCTCGTAATGACACCAATCATCGGGTCAGCTCTAAAAGTCACCTTGCGAGGTATAAATTTTGACTTAACTCCAATATCTTTCCTTATTGTTTCTACTTCAACTAAATTTGCAACAGACGTTGAAGGTTCGTTAGAGGTTTGTTTCCCTTTGTCAGACATTTTATTATCCTCTCGCTTAGGACAATTCTCTTCATAGTGTCCTTCACCACTGCACCTCCTGCAAAGAGGAGTATAATCTTGATTTTTACGCGCATTTGGACAATATGTGGCTATGTGACCTTCTTGTTGGCATCGATAACAAATTAGTGGTCCCCTAGGTCTTTGTTGACCACCTTGTCCCATTGGATTACGAAAATTTCCATTATTTCTTCTAAAAGGAGAATTTCTCCCTCACTTGCCATCACTGTTGTAATTGTTTCGAGGCACTGGGGGTCTACCCTGGGTGGGCAATCCTCGTGGCCTAAAAGGTTGATTGGGTGGTCCAATCTCATAAGTCCTATTATTACGATCCATGTAATTGTAATTCGTTTGCATTGAACGAGCTTGTTGTTGCTCTTGACCTAATTTATGCCAACAATTTGTATCTAAATGACCAGTCTTGTGGCAAAAAGAGCAAAATGGTGGATGATCGGGCATTAACCTTGAAGGCGTCGGACACTCTGTAGCCACATGGCCGTAACCATGACACTTACCACACCAGATATTAGATCTAGGTGGGTTTGAAGTCGAATTTCCCAACGATTGTTGAGCACTAGATCCTTGTGTCGTTATCGAATAAATTTCCTTCAAAGGCGCTTGTACTGCAGTCATAATTTCCTCCTTTAATTTTCCTAGAGATTTCGCAATAATATCTGCTACTTTTGCTTCATCCAGAGGAGATTGAGATTGCGGCATAGAAGGCATTCCTGTCTGCATCATATAGGCTGGAATTGAAGTGTACGGATTTAGAGGTACACTCGACATGTTTGAGCTTGCGGTTACCGAGGGATTTAAAGGAACGGTCACATAAGACACGTTCTTAGGTACCCCACCTGAAGTGCTTGGATATTCTGTCCGAGATTCTTTGAATAGATCTCTCCGTCGTTGTTGACTAAGCTGCACTTCTTCCCACCATCTAGCATGTGTTTTAGCATCTGCCAACGTAGCTGGTTGTTGTAAACTAACATGCTGATGAACTTCAGGATTAAGTCCATCAATAAACTTACGTTTTTGCGTGGGATCGTCAGGAGCAGGATTCATCTTACGAATGATTGTCTCCATGCGCTCAATATAATGTTCAACACTTTCAGTTGCTCCTTAGGACAGATAATCTAGTTGAAGAGCCAATCTATCTTGAAAACCTTGTCGTCTAAATTTTTCTAGAAAAGCTCTTGATAAGGCATCATAGGTCCCTTTATGTTGAGCATCTAAATTCACATACCATTTCGCTGCTTCATCTTTTAATGTTGCAGGGAAGATATGAAGCTTTTGGTCGTCATCTATTATCTCATTGGCGACACAAGTCACCTCAAATCTTTGCGAATGGGCATCGGGATCTTCGTCCCATAGCCCCCCGAATTGCGTGAAATCAGCTAATCTGACTGGGTTGCGAGTCATTGTTTCTCTAAATAGTAGCCCTAACCCTAAATCGTTGATAGTATCAAACCACGGAGGTTCCTGAGGTTTCTTAAATAATTGACGCAATCCGAAATTTGACTCTAAATCCCAGTCAAAGAGCAGTTCAATACTCCCGACTGTAGCATTAGCTTCACTCTCCCTATTTTCACTATTTTGCCTACCTCTTTCCCCAGTGACACTGCTAGTACTGGAGACAACTTGATCCCATTGATATGAAGCTGCTTCACTTTCTTTCGATGGTGTTCTATCAGTTGATAAGCTAGGCTGAAGAGGTTCTACCGTTGAGTTAGACACAGCATCTACTCCCAAATTCAGCAATGTGTTGACCCTCTCTAGCCTTTCTAATAGCCAAGCCTCTTGTCGCACTGCTCGTTCTCTAACTCGCTGATCCCTAGCTTCGTTTTGCTGCTTCCGTCTCTCTTCTGAATTCATCCACGAGTACTAAACTAGCTTTTACTGTCATACTCCAAAATTACGCTCGTTTTATTGGAAGCTATAAAATTAGGTTGTCACTTATATGCGCACTTAGAAGGTTCAAAATAGTCGGCAACTCTGGGTCTATCTTCCCAAAAGGTAACTTTTCTTCTTGCTCGGGGATTAAGCCTAGAATTTCAGCAACCTCTCTAACGTCTTTCGTGTCGAAAGCAATTTTTAAACCTCTGGATACACGTATCCAAGGCAACACATCATCCCACACTACTCTTCTAAACGTACGATAAGTTGTGCGGTGATACCAATCAAAGTGGTACGATAAACTGATTGTATTTATCTCTACCATGTCTATTAACCCAAAGTGTGTCGCTAGTAGAACTATGGTTTGCGCACAGTCGTTATAACCCCAGCTCCAAGAAGATAATTGTTCAACGTCCACAGTTAATTGTGGCCCAAAATATGTGCCTCCCTCTACTAACTCTGTATCCCTCGCCCTATCTAGCACTTTTCTTTGGCACTCTTGGGGCAAATTAGGAAAATAGTCCCTTAGAAAAGAGACTGCATATTCACTCATAAGTAACACCTAGGGTTTGAATACCCTAGGAAAATTAATCACCCGCTAGAGTGCACTTGGCTCCCGGCAAACGCACCAAAAAATGACTAGCCAAAGACCAAGCCACTTTTACCCAGGTCAACAAGCCAACTCCTAAGAGTTGTTGCACTAACAGGTGATTGGTACTACTAACAATGCTAATTTGATTTAGTCTTCCATTAATTGTATGACATTTTATTTGCAGTAGTCCAACTTCAAGTATTCTACACTTCAGTAAATTGTATTAGGCACTAGATTGCTAAACCTAAGATAACTACGGTTTCCCTCCATCTTTCAGGAGCAGCTTCTCATAAATTTCTCCTGCCAACTAGTGGCAGTTTATCCAGGAAGTTTTGATATTTGACTTTAAGAAGTTTGTTTCATGTAACAGATCCCATTGAATCTCTTTAAATATCTCCATTTAAGTTCCTTTATATATTTATCTTTTTCAACTGATTAAAATTAGTCCATTTTATTCATTTAATTAACAACAAACATTCAAATCAAACAATCTAACGTTCTAAAAACCCATAACTTTTATCCCTTGATAAACGTCTCCCCACTTCGTACCACGATTTCGTCGTTGCTTATTAGTTTTTAAGTACTTAATTCATTTTGCGAATATAACGTCATTTCCTTCTTTTCTATTATTAAACATCAACCAGAATAAAACAAGTTCTTCCATACTCTCACATGTCCACATTCATAATTTATTTTAAATTCCCATAGCACCCTTTAATTTATCAATGAGTCCTAGTAGCCCTCCACTCCGTGTATTTAAGAAATTGGTTGTAAAATGAATAACATGTAAAAATTTAATATAGATGCTGAGGCTTTTTCCCCCATGCCATCCGATCATCAAATTGTTTGATTTTATTTGTTTTAATTTAAACTAAATTTTATAACTGCAACCTAACATTATTAATTATTAAAAAGTGTTGTCAAACTTTTTATTTGTAACTTCCCATGCTTCCTAAATGTTCACACCGCGTATAATCTCTCCTTTCAAAACCAAAACACCATATCTTTATACGAGCATTTTTTAAGTAAAATATTATTAAATTATTATTTCTTTTCTTTAACCCTTACAACAAAAATGCACTAATAAATCAAAGATTATCTTTCCAATCTTTCACTAGGAATCTATAATTTATATCAGTAAATAACACATTTTTTTAAAAAGGAAAACTATGCTTTTTCTCTAAATATAACTCTTTTTGAATTTTTAAATATAGCAAACTAGCTTTAAAAATTCTAATAAAAAATCAGTAAGTTATCTAACTTATAAGCTTTATAGAAAAAAAATATCAGGACTTATAAATTTTCAATCAGACATTTTATGAAAATTTATTTATGACAATTTTAAGTCATTTTTTAACGTTTTCGATTATTTTTTATTTTTAATAAATAAAAACAAATTTAGATAAATGCAAAAAACCATGTAGCATGAGAAAAGAGGTTTAAAGACATATTTTAAAAATATTAAACTAAAGAAATTATCATGCCATATCATTTACTTTAGATAAATGAATTAAGACACTTACGTGTAAAACCGCGGGTCGTCGTCACGTCCTTGAAGACCGTGTCCTCTTGCAGTCGAGCCAAAGAGAGTCTTGTGTCCTGCCAGTCGTTGCAATCGTCAACTCGTCAATTTTTCTCTCCCTCTCCGACTCTCGCACGACTTTTGCTCTATGACAATAGGAATGCCCCTTTTTGTTTCTTAAGTTTTAAGTTAACTCTTAATTAAGAGTTAATTGAAACTCTAGCTATGATTTTGAATTGAAGAAGGCGTCGACTCTCAATGGCCAAGGAGACTATTGCAATATCTTCTGATCTGTCTGCCAAATCGTACGCGAGCCCAGGCGATAGAACGAGAAGACAATCTTCATCCAACCTACCACTTCAGATTAGGCGAGTATATTGAAGCTCCGAATTCTCATAGAGAGAGATATGGCGATGATCTTGGTATGACACGCATTGGCTTCATTTTTCTTCTATTGCTTCTCTTAGCTGCCATTCCAATCGATTCCAAGGTATCGATTATACTTTGGAATCCTTGATTCCTCTCCCTTTCCCAAGTCGCAGTTTCCTGAAGGCGCCCTCTCCTCTGATTTCGATGATTAGCATTGAGTCCCTATCGTCCTGATGATGCGCACGCGTGGGCTGCTCCCCCCTTGACCACAAGAGCTTCCCTTTTGAGGCATGGCGGATGAGTTCGAGGAGGCGAGGATGGGGGAGATCTTGGTTAGGAGAGGAAGGTTTTTGAAAAGGGTAAGGATTGATATTATATATCGTCAGTGCCTGCTACGCCCATATGAATACAATCACATATACCAGAGGCCTCTCCATTTTTTCAGTTTGATTCTTCGTGGTGGTTCTTTTCCCTTCCAAGTCGCCCTTTTTCGGTGCGCTACAGAGAGGTATTCGGTCTCCACCAAGAATGGCGCCCCCTCAAATCTTTCCGTCTCTCCCGGAATCACACACCATAATGATTTTATTTTTTTCTTTTCTCCCTTTCTCCGAACCACGTACTAACCACCCTTAGAAGGTGCCATTCTTGCAAAAGCGAAAAGGGTCCATCAAACCACCTAACTACCACGTACTAACCACCCTTTTCTCCTGATAACGATCAAATAACTCTCTCTTTCTATCATTCTTGATCTTCGGCCCCATGTAATTCTTTCAAATAGACAACACATGGTCTTGAAGTGAAAAAGGCATATCAGTTTATACCGCTAAATAGTTCTGCATTAAAACATGCAAGACGCGATTCATTGTGTAGCAGATGTTTGAATCTGCAATAGACATAGCATTGCCTCTTGGGGCTCCAAAGAGGGAAACGGATATGGTTGTAAACGTTGCTCTCTTCTTTTAGGAAACCATAGGTGTTCCAATTCGCTCAAGTAGATGATTAGAGATTATAAGGAAATTGATATGGGTATCAAAATCTCTCTCTCTCTCTAATGCTCTTATGCCTATGACTCCCACACTTATTCTTCAAACTCCATGTTACATAGAACACAAGAGGGATCTCCCATCCGCCTTTGGTCCACAAAAGAACATCTCCCACAACATAAGAAGAATGACTTGAGCACCCTAATTCCCCTTTTAATACGCATAACTACCACTATCATATTTACCACCTCGATCTCCTCCATGACCTTGACCATAACCTAAACATTGCCCTAACAACAATACAAAATCTATTAAAAATAATTGTCGAGTTTTAGTAAGTTCTCTCTAGTTTCTTCTAGGTTCTCTTGCCGTTACTCATATCCTTAGAAGCTAAGGGAATGGTCAGACATCTTATGAGTGGGAATCCACAATGATGGATCATCTTTGTTTAATGCTCTTGTACCTTTAGTGCCATCTCAATTTTCTATTGAGGACTTTAACACAATTCTCCTTTGTTGTAACCTAGGCTCATTAAGCTCAAAGAGAATTGCATAATCTTCCATGAATGACATGATTTCTAGTGGCTCTAAGGATGTGGATTGCATAAACTCAAAGGATTCCATTTTGCAAAGTCCTACAATCTCTAATTCTAGGTCTCCAAAGCCTATGCCTCGCAAATGAGATATAAGAGTTTCCTGTGATTATAGATAGGCCAAAAGATTAAATTTTATACCTACATTCCCTGGCCAGACTGCAAGGACACGGCTTCCAAAGACAACAACAATGAACACCGCATCTGCATTAAATTCATGTAAAAATTTAGTAATAAGGTGTCAATTGTATACAGTTTTGCCAAAAAATTGGTGCAATAAATGGCATATATTTAGGTGTTGTCACTTCCTCTTGTGATGACTAACCTACACTTATCATTAAAGTCTTCTACAAAATAACCTTTTACATTAAATCAAACCTATAACCCTTGCTCTACCATTTAACTAATAAAAACTAAATTATTTGTGATTGACACATATAATACATTTGATAGACTCTTTGTCTGATCATTATACAAGGAAAATGGAACTTTTTCAATGTGTAAAATTAGGTGGCATGAATCATCACCCATATGTACATAACTTAGATTTTCTAAATGTTTCATCTCTCCAAAACATTTAGCATGACCACTCATATAATTAGATGCACCTAAATTGACATACCATACATCATCATGTGTCCCCTTTCCTATGATAGCATTCATCATATGCTGCATAACAAATAGATGCTCATTTTTGTCTTCATTCTATCATGAAGACTATGCATAGTTTTCTTGCTGCAATTTACTACTATGCATATCATCCTTCTTAGCATAATAATGGGATATAATCTGATGCTTTTTTTCACAATAATGATAAATAATACTAGAATTTCTAGAACCTCTATTTTGCCATCCACCTCTTCCTCTAGAGCTCCCCTATCTCTAAAGTTTCCACAACCTCCTAAAACCTGTATTTTACCGAATTGCTAATTTAACCTATTTTGATGGTTATCACAAGTACATCTGCCATATCCCCTTCTTAAACTTGAGTAAAATACTTGAACCTATTCACCACTTCTTTCACATGATTTATCTTGCATATTGATCTTTCTGGTGATCATGAGAAAGACTAACTCATCAAAATCTGGAAATGGCTTCTATATATATATATAGAAGTGACAAATGATTTCCAATCATTTTCATTATTAAGGCTACCCAAAGTAGATGAAACCAAATCATCATCTTCATCAAGAATTGCATTAATCACTACCAAAGAATCTATAATGCTCCTCACCTTCAAAATATACTCATTGACATACATTTTTTCCTTCTTCAAAGTTTTTAATTATTACTTGAGTTAAATCTTTTATGCCTTTTTAGTTACTAAAAACAAGTTCTCAAAACTTTCCAAGATACATGTGAAGTTGTTGCATTTCTAATATAGTTCAGTATAGATTATCAATGACTATAGATAGCCAATATATCACATTTTTATCATTTGCATTCCATTCTATCCATGCCTTTAATCCTTATGTAGTCGTAGGTTTACTCAATTCTAGCTCCTTTTCTTCACCTCAAATGAGGCTTTTTCCAATAAGAAAGTTTGTCGCACAGAAGTTCCATGATGGGCAGTTATTCTTGTCTAGCTTCTCAATGATAGGGTTTCCACTATTCTCTACCATTATCACAAACATGATACAAAATGTCTCCTACAACCTTTCATAATAAGTGCACAATAATATACTAAGTAGCCTTTTTTATTGATTGTTCAACAATACATATAATATGTAACCTATTTCTAAATAAAACTTATATTTACTTTTTGGTAGACACCTTAAAACTTATAAATTTAAAATTTGTAACATCTGCATCCACTTTCAATCAACACAATGAAATTGCAG
This sequence comes from Lygodium microphyllum, assembly GCF_053477565.2. Taxonomy (NCBI): domain Eukaryota; kingdom Viridiplantae; phylum Streptophyta; class Polypodiopsida; order Schizaeales; family Lygodiaceae; genus Lygodium; species Lygodium microphyllum. The sequence continues at coordinate 49,276,710 of NC_141141.1, read as the reverse complement.
TATGTTGTGAAATTGTTGCCTGTAATCTTTTATATCTAAAATGGGGCTCAAAATGGCCTTAGATTTCTACTTCACTTTGGCCTTTAAAATTGGCCTCTCTCAGTCACACCACTCTGATACCACGTTAAGGATTGTGTGGTGGGAGGACTTGCTTGAGTTGCTATGCCAAACAAACACCATGTTAAGAGGAAGCACACTCAAAAGAATAAATAAAGGCCACAATATTCACTAAGTATAAGACTGTGGATAAGAAAATTAAGCCAATTGTAGGTCCACTACCCTCAGATAGCAAGGATTAGATGAGGGCTGCAAAGCTACCAAGTTTGGGAGATCCTAGACAATTTGGTTACAAGTTTTCAATAGAGACATTAGCAGAGTTGAAAATAACATCATAGTAGAGGATTTGGAAAATTTCCAAGTCCCAATTTCAAATAAGTCATATATATTTGATCATATGGCTAAATCTTGATCCATATTTAAAAGTGGCATTTTAAAAGATAGCTTATATAACATACACGATAGACTCCACCTTTAAGTAAGATAACACAATTTGACCATGTGGTCAAATAATAAAGGTATTGGGGAGTTCCAAATGTAATATTTCCATGCAATAAAAGTGAGTTCGTTAGTTTGAAAGTTAGTTAGTCAATTAATAAGTTAGTGAGATTACTAACTAAAGACTAACTAAGATAAAAACTAACTAACATTAATAACTAACAAATTTTTATTTAATTAAAAGATTTAAAAAATCGAGAGTCATAGTCCAACATTTTTCTTGGATTGACAAGAACTGTAGCCACCATTCACGAAAGTTACAATGTGAAAAGAGAGTTATGAATTCATATTAATCACTAGTGTTAATGTGTATAGTATGGATGGTCCAAAAATATTAGATTTTTGGGCAAAAGTAGCATATTTTAGATATTACTTATTGAAAATATCCTAAAAATATATGAAAGTTTCTAGAAATGGATGTCATGTAAAAATAAGCAAGTGATTTTTAAGCTAGTTTTGGACATTTAATACAAAAAAAGAGTGATTTGTGAAATCGTGCATGCCGTGATCGCAATTTATAGGTAGTAATTAGCACTTCAAACAGGGAGAAGAAAAAGGAGTAATCAAAAAGGTTTCTAACCAAGTGTCTTGAGTGTCTTGGGGTTTTACCCCCCCTTTTAGAGACAATGGAACCATCAGATTTATGATTTGAGCATTAGATCACTGATTTTTCCAAGATCCCCTCCACAAAGAGCTCTTCTTCTCAACCACAACCCTTCTTCTCTTGTTAATTATAAATATGAGGCATGGGGAGCAGTTAGGGAGACACAAGGAAGCACAAGGAGACCCAAGATGCTGCGAGAGAGAGTGATGGGACCTGAAATGGGCCGGCACTGGCTATGGCACTAGCTGGACCTCATGCTCATAGCAGACGAACACACCCTCACGGCCTCGTGGACCAGGAGCGTCTATCTACTGCTAAAGGATAAACTGCCCTAAAACCTAATCTATGCGTTTATAGTTTTACAGTTTTGTAGTCCAACGTTTCTCTTTCTATAAACTCCACAGAGGGAGAACCCATACACATTGGCAATAAATACCACGATAATCACATATATGGGAGGCAACCTCTCGGTAGAAACACTGCGGCCCCACTGCAACTCTCCTACATCGCAGGGATTGGCCCCTTGATGCACTGCTCAACATATAAAACAAACGAACAAACTCCACTCTTCATTTTGAATCCAGGAGATATACCATGTTTCCTTTCCAAATAATCCCCTAAGAAACGAATGTCTATCCTATGGCTTAGGATGCCTTTTCACACTCAACGTAGGTCATTATCATTGAAAACAGGTGCTATGCATCTAGGTTTTTCATTTCAATACCATGATTATTATGCACATGCAAAGGTGAATGATTATAAAGTGCTCAAACATCATTTTAAAATCAGCAACGTGCTTGTGCACAACCAGGCTTTATAATGCATTTCACTAACCCATTACAGCTATGAAAGGATAGCACCGAGATAACACTCGTGCTACTATCCTCTTAATTAACATACCATGAACTCTAAGACATGAAATGCATTGGAAAAATCAGTAATAATCAGCACGCAAATCACACCATTCAAACATCCCAACCCCCTACATTTAGGTATTGCTTTCATTGCACAGGTGTAGAGGTTCATTTTGTCATGTTTTGATGTATAAAAAGAAATAAATCACAAACTTTGACAAAGAGATAGGGCAAACTGAGGCCAAACCTCATGCTCTACCACTACCACACATCCACAAACAATCATTATATTTGTCCTTATTTTTTCAAGATATATTTCTATTTTCCCCCTATTTTTTTCATTTTCTTAATTTATTTGGCAATGAAATATAATATTTTTTGGTTTTTCTTATTCCAATCACTCAGCATACTAACATTCAATTTATCTTCCATTTTTCCCCCATAGGAACACTTTTTTGCCCACCCGAAACGAAAAAACTACCATTTTGCCACTTAAAAACTACATTTCGGGTTTACGGGAATTAAATAAAGCATATAAATCATTGAAAAACCAAGATTTTCTGATAAACAAAAGTTACTTATAATGCAAACAACCCACAAACAAATTTTCATCCAATAAGAACATAATTATCATCATAAACTATAAAAAATCCTTCCTTTTATTCATAAAAATGGTCATATCGTGTTTTTACGTAACCCGAGACACCTTGAATGCATGCATAACCAGCAGACGGAGCCTCCATTGCTCTCAATCCAATGCTTCTCACCAATCTTCAGCATCTCTATCCATCTCCAACACCATTTCCTTCATTCTCCTTCCCCGAAACCTCCATCAAGATGGCACACATGAACAACCCATAGGGAAGAGAGAGAGGGAGGAGAGAGAAAGACTAGAATCTATTCTCTTCATCTACACAGCCATTCCACACACGAAGGGTGGCGATAAGACCAGCAAAGAGAGAGAAGTCAAGCCCCATTGTTGGTTCCATGGGGTACTCACAGCCAGGAAATCCAAGATCCATGGATGGAAGTGAAAAATGCACCTGCATCTCCATGCCATTTTTCTCCACGCCTTCATCCATGATTTGCATGAAAACTTTAAGGGGGGGTCAAGGCTCCAAAGGGCACCCCCCCTTTGGTCCAAAGTTTGGCCACCTTTTCAAATCTTGGCCATTTTGTGGCCCCATCCTCGTCCAGCATCCAATTCGAGCTGTGAAAAATCGTGGGCGTCCAGCTTGACATCCCGCACTGACTGGCAACTCCTGACATCCCACATGGCAGTCGAAAAAATGATAAAAAATCCACAAGTGTCGCTGGGGCACCTTTTAAAAGCCGTCTTTCACTTGGTGCTTAAAATCATCCTAGCTACAACCGCCACCTTCGATGTTAAATATTTTTTGCCTAAATTCTGGATTTTTTGGCAAATTTTAGGCACATCCCGGGCTCAAAACTCGGCTCTCAACGAGAGAGAGAGAGAGAGAGAGAGAGAGAGAGAGAGAGAGAGAGAGAGAGAGAGAGAGAGAGAGGAGTTACCCTGAGATGCTGCAAGGGAGAGAGTTAGCTCAATTCCCCCTATCTCGGTCCTTGACTAAGTCATCTTCTCTTACGCTCTCCCATCTCAAATTCATTCCTCATTCTTTATCTCTCAAATCTACTTGCGGATGGCCCCCAAGCAAAGAATATAGCATGCGGATGGCAATCTTACAACCAACAATGAAGCTTTGGGCAAGGGCATCACTATCAATCCAACTACGGTAGGTGTGACAAGAGCTGATGGAACTACCAGCAATGCCCCACCTCTAGTCACTCATGTCCAAGTTCTTCGTTCTCTCTAATAAAGTATTAAGCATCGATAAGTCTTTGATTAGTCTTTACTTAGGACAATATTGCTTAAGGTTCGCAAGGTTACCTTGAGGGTTATGCACATAGACGGTACATGCATGGGAAAGACTATATGAAACATACATCGATGGTACATTAAATGATCTTGCATTAAAAGTCTTGCATCCATCCTATATAGGTTTCACATTAAATAATAGATAAAGAGTTTACCTTGTGCTGCCAAACCATGAATTGATTATAACTTGCACAATAAATTCGAGAATTATTTTACATTGGAAGATAGTCTTGCATCATTACAAATTTGTCTCACATTCCTTGCCTTGGGAGAAAAGGAAGATAACGTCAAGTTAAAAGTTCCGCATAGTGTTGTTCTAGAGAAGAGGCATAAAGGCTCTTACCAGATTGATTATCTTGCATTGAAATGATAGGACTTACGTCTTGTACAGTGTTTGAAACCTTAGCATATGCCTTAGCTGAAGGAAGGAAGTGTTAAGTAAATCTTACATAGAATCACTCTTTGATCCCAAGGGGGAGAGCAGATATGCGATGGAAATGTTATCGCATCTATTCTTGCATTGTTTGGAAAAATAAAAATGATTTTGTGGTCGTTCAAACATGCTTTTACTTTCAGCTAATTGTTGGATTGTCGTTTGCATGATTATTCCAAGTGCTTGTGATTTATGGTAAATTCGTGGCAGGGGTCTATGATGAAAAATTGTCATGGGAATAAAGAAATATTTTCTTGGTAAATAATATTAGGCTGATGCCTTGATTCCACTTGATTCTTAATTGGATTAATTAAGTAAGGATATTTTTCATGGTTGGATCACCTCCATGATCGTACCGCGGATAAGGGCACTACTCGATTCATGGGCCAAAGGTCAAGCGGTGAAAAGTCCAACCAAGGGAATGATGTTTCACTCCTAGAGAGCTTGCAGGTCAGGTGGAGCTGTGGACTCCCCTTGCTAGGTCCAGAATGGATTTGAAGATCTTCATGGGCCCCAATGTGTGAGGCATTGGAAGATCCTATTCTAGATAAATGATAAAAATTGTGCTGCCATGTGATTTGGACCAGTTACTTCTGCAATGCAGAAAGGATAGATAATTTCTCTTGTATGGGCAGGAGACAAATATTAACTTGAAGATAAGTTAAGGAACTTATTTGAACTTATTTATCAAAGGATTGCTTGCTATGTATTCATGTCTGTGCTATAAATTATGCAAATGAACCTTGCTCCCTAAAAGGCTTAATTAAGGAAGCTGATTTTAAATGTCACATATAAATGTGATAGAACCTAATTAGATAATTAAAGAATGCCCATTGAGGGAATTGGGTGGGCGGAATCCTCAATGGGTTTGTCCTACGGCAGGGTGGTCCCAGAGAGCTGGGAGGCTTCTGACAAGGTTTTACTGACAACCTACCCTTAGTAAGTGTTAGATTAGAACCCCAATTCATGCTATTTTAGGGGAATGATTGTGCCCTACAGGTAGAGAGGTTGAGCGGTGCATCCCTCTTGTTTCCCATTCTCTCTGAACCAAGTGTGGTATGGATCTACTTTGCTTGGGTATCTCTGCGTAAAGTAGGATGTCCAAAATCCAATGCTAGAATGTTGTCAGGAGACCTTGACCACTAGGAACCCAGATTTCATGTCCATCCCCATGGGTTTCAGCCGCGAATGTTTTGTTGGGCAGCAGAATCGAGAAACCCTAGGCAACAATCCCCATAACATTCCTTGGCAGTGCCAAGTGACAGTTCTTAGATTCATCTCTCGATGGACCGCTAAAAACGTGCCTAGAAAACCGATAGGTGAGCACCTTATACCCAAAGTGTATGGAAATTTCCAAATTCCCGAATATAGTGTTAAATTGGGAATGATTATTTTTTCTTTCTGCAAAGAGGCAATGCTTTGTGGATATGTTGGAAAAACATGATAGGTGCTTATAGTTGGACACATGTGTGGTTATTATGATAGGAATCCATATCTAGCATAGGTAGATGCCATAAAAAAGATTACAATGTTTTCTACATTAGTTTCTGAGGTGAGGACATTTCTTGGAGCCTGTGTGTCTTATATGATATGGAATCCACATTTTGCCCATGTTGTAAATGTTTTGTATCATTTGCTTTGCAAGGGGAAAGAATTCTTTTGGATTAAAAGTCATGCTAGAGCTATGAGAAAGATCAACGGTTATTGCAATTTTCTCCAACTCTCAGGAAGCCAAATTATGCTTATAAGAGACTTATTATGATCACAGTTGACACTAGCCCTATTTGGGATAGGAGATGGGCTCTTGCCTGGGTAGGCGATGAGGAGGGACACATGTGTGTAATTTTCTTTGGAGCAAAAGTTTTAAATGAAAGGCAATGCAAATATCCATAAATCAAGCGAGATCGTTGGGGTATCGTGACTACACTTAAATGTGATGAGTATTTTATTGGTGCTTCAGCGGCTTGAAGACTGATTGCTTGCCTCTATTGGGGATGATTATGAATTTTTCTACTACTGATATAGCTTGGTTGGATTGAATATATCAAGTCACTGAATTCAGAGTTTAAGCATATTGCAAGAAGAGGGAACCCAATGGTTGACATGATGTCTATAATAAAGCAATTTTTCGTGCTACCTTAGTTAGGTAATTATCCTATTTTAAACTGGAGTATAAAAGGTGAGAGGGTGCCAATGTAAATCATCTTTTAATCATTTTTCACATTTTCACTTATTGGAACTTGAAGATAATTCCTTCCCCACCATTGTAAGGGGTGAGTTCCTTGTAGAAGCTATCATCAAATGATTCTCAAGCTTCCATGGCTTCAACATCTCTTGTAATTCTTGGTTGTAAGATGTCTTGAATAAAGAAATGGCAAGCTATGGTTCTCAAAATTTCTTATTTTTTAGCATTTCTTATTAATCTTTGTGTAGATTTCCATTAAAGAGGCAACCTTCATTTCATTGGTATCAGAGTATGGACTTTGATCCATGGGAAGTGTCACTTTCATGGAGAATTTAGTCACAGGGACAAGTAGTAGGAGTACTAAGATTTGGTCATAGGGTTTGGTACAGTTCAAAACCATGACTAGTTGGGATTCTCTACAACAAGTCAGGATTAAAGTTAGAGGTTTTTTGAAGGGGATCTTGAGGAAGACAGAGGTTCTTGGCTCAAATAGCAAGTCTTGGTCAAATGGAGGCCCATTTTGAAGGTTCTTGACCCTAACTAGAGTCTAAATAGGGATTAATGGAGTTAAACTTTGGTTACCTTTTTGAGCCAGCTTCTCTCTCTTCTTTCTCTCAAGCTTTCCTTAAGCTTTCATGGTGGATCTTTGCTACTACTTTCTTCCAGGCCTTTCAATGGCTCAAGTAATCTACAGGGCTAAAATCTTCATGGAATAAGCTCCTTGTAGAGTCTTCAAATACTACTCATTGGAGCTGAAGACTTGATCTAGACATTATTCTTAATTCATATTTGGAGCTAATGTGTAGATTATGGAGTCTATTTTTCTCTTGATCATTTGCTGGATTCAAGAAGACGGTCTATCAACCTTTATGGCTGAAGTTTGGTTCAAGTAACATCTTCTTCTTCAATCATTGAAAGAGGTACTTCAATTAGTCTTCTTTAATCTCTCCAATTTCTCATTCAATTATTATTGCATTTCCTATTGCTGAAGGAGAGGTTAAGTAGAGTACTCTTGCATTGACATTCAATCTTAGCATTGATTGAATGAACCATAATACTCAAGTATTGGGGCATTGAATCATTGAAAGAGGTACTTCTATTACTCTTCTATAATCTCTCCAATTCCTCATTCAATTATTATTGCATTTCCTATTGTTGAAGGAGAGGTTAAGTAGAGCACTATTGCATTGAGCTTCAATCTCAGCATTGATTGAATGAACCATAATACTCAAGTATTGGGACATTGAATCTTGAATCCCAAGCATGAATTGATTGATGAATCAACCCATTGAAATTGATGGTATCATTACTCTTTGCATTGTCTAATTGATCAGACCATAGCATAAACCATGCAATTTCCTTTCAATTTTGCTAAAGGATTGCTTAACCTCTAACTTTGGGGTCTTTTGCTGATTCAATCTATTGAGAATACCCAAGAAATTTGTAAAAGGTGAGCATAGTAAATCAATGAGTCACTGATTACTATAGGTAAACATTTCACATTCTCATTTACATACATTTTACCTTCCAATTCCTGCATATTACAAAAATATCAAAATCTTGATTCTGCCATGCATATCATGCCCTAATTTTTAGAACACTAGCACTGCCATGTATATTCCAATCGACGAAAAAGGTCAAAGCCAGACGAGATAGCAAGACAATAGTGAGGTGACCCTCCCTTTCTATTTATCACTCCGTAGGGGTGCACAACCTGTCTCATAAGGAACTTTACACACACCTTCCAAATTTTTAGAGCCCATTTAGGTGCATGTTCACCATTTTATCCCTCATCATAGGTGGTGGACCATGAAAAACCACTTGGGAAAGAGTGGACAAAGACTTGAAGACTTATGGTACCAAAAAGGGTAAAACAAGGTAGTTGGTGACAATTTTGAACACATGTACAAGTCTACAAGTACTTTGAAGGTGATCACAGGTTAGTGACAAAGCCTACAAGTTACACTTCAATACCCACAAAGGATTCTTAATAATCCATGACCAAACGGGTTGAAATAGGGTCCAAACAATGAGTTTACAGGTTGTTACAGATTGTGTCTCATCTTGGAAAGTCATAAAGAATCAATTATAAAAAATTGGTTCTTATACTCTATGCGTAGAGGAAAAAGTTAGTTTCATCAACCCTAGCTATAGAGCACCTCATTTGGACCTACGGTTCAAAAGTTTTGGTCATTTTAGTGATAGGTGGTCACAATAGACAGCACTTGGATAGGTTGACAGGGTACACTGTTTTGATCTAAAGCAACCATATACCTCTTTCAAAATTTTAACCTTAGTAAATATGTATAACTGAGTGTTATTAGATTCCTTTGGAGTTATCAAGCACTTAGATTGGAGGAGTATAGCTCTAGTTATTGGCCATTCTTTGACAAGCAGACCTGATTTACTACAGCTTCCATGATGGCAAGGAATAAGAAGAAGGAGAAGGTATTGGAGCACATTAATAAGGCATTAAAAGATTACAATACTGAAGCAAATCCTACCATAAGGGCCACAAATTAGGGATAGGATTTTATGGGCAATAAGTACAACTAATGAAGAGATCCAATGGCCAAGATTTCATCATGACAGTGATCCTAGAACTGAAGTAAATGTTAGTCATGGCCCCGATGATTTTCAGCAGCTATCAAAGCAAGTTGGTAACATGAATGAAGGTCTAATCGAACTTACCCATTCAATGGATGACAAGTTTGGCAAGATGATTACACACATGGAGCAGCAAAACCATAGGTTGGATGCCAAATTTGAATAGCTCGTTACAATATTCAACAACTTGGGTAACAAATTGCAAAGCACTCCACCTTCCCATGCTAAAGATGTACCTAATTACTCATGGCAATGTGAGGTTCACAATATCCCACTAGCATATACCATCCACTTTTGAACATGGAGGACCTTCTAAGGTGAATGAAACAGTTCAGCCTCATACCAACTCTTGGAATAGAAACAGGCCAAACTTCACTAATTCAAGAGATAAGGAACAGCAAGATTATTCCTTGCATGATGACAGAAATGAGTTTGTACATTGATGTCATCCCTTCTATAAAGAGTTCAATTCTCAACATACTCAAGTTCATAATGTAAGAGATGATCAAGGGTAGTATGCACATGATAAAGCAAGGAATGGAGACACTTTCTAGCATGCTAAAATCATGATGATAGGTTGCCAGATGTGATATCCACTCATAACCAAAAATCACATGGGAACTCATTGTTTGGTTGTCAATCTTATGGAAATAATCAAAATGGGGAGCATTCATCTACCCCTAATCATGGATACCAAGCAATGAGTGATCATTTTAATAGGGAGCAGTCTTTTGGATATAGCAATCATAATGGGCAGCACTATCATTATGAATAGGAATATAAGGACAAGATCAACATATCCAATTTCAAAGGAGATAACCCTTCACTGACCAAACTTGAGGAATGGATCAACAAATTGGAAACGTATTTCACTCTCTACCCACGCAATGATCAAGAAAAGATTTGTTATGCAGTCCTATACCTAGAGGGATATACACATACAAGGTGGAGATACATGAGCAAGATTGGGAAAAAATTTCACTCTTGGGAGGACTTCAAATCAGTCATGACTCAAGTGTTCGTGTCACCAATGGAGAAGGAAAGACTTGAAAGGAAATGGTATGATCTTAGGCAAAGGGGTTCTACCATGAGGGAGTATTCCAGCCAGTTCTTCCTTTCCATGTATGTGGAAGGCATTTCTAATTCAACCAAACTAAAAAATATATATTTTTGGTCTTGATCCAAACCTTTCATCTGAAGTTGGGACAACCAAGCCTATAAATGTCCATGCAGTCATTCAATATGCTGAAAGGTACAACCAGAAATATAGAAGAGATTTGACTTCATTTCAACCCAAAACATGAATGAATCATCAATCAAATCAGCCTATGAGAAGCCAACAAAGAGAGGGATTTAGAGCTGAAAACAAGTTTCAAAATAATTCTAGCAAGGTTCCAACCTACCCTATACCATATGCTTCAAAACAAGGCAATAATTTCAGATAGAATGTTGATCCAAAAGGAAAATTCAAGAGGGTTGAAGGTGCAGTTAAGAAATATCCCAATAACAATAGCAACAAGGCACTTCCCAATGACAAATCTAAGGGTCTATGCTATATATGTGGGGAGAAATGGTCTCTTGATCACAAGCAAAAGTGCAAAGGATATATGGCAAAGTCTAATATGCTAAATATTGAAGACTCTGATGAAGAAGGGACACAAGAAGGAAATCTTTTGCAAGTCAAGGTAGTTCCTACTTGTGATGAGATGCATGAGCATGATGATCAAAACACACAGGAGGAATTAGAGCTGGTTAATAGTTTCTCTTATGATCCAAGTGGTCCATTTGATCCTAGTGGATCAAAGATTGATGATCCTTCTATGGTTTCTTGTCAGTCCATGTTATGTTCCATAGCTCAAGATACATGGATGGGTTGTAAATGTGAAAATACACTTCGGCTCAAGGGTACTATAAATTCAAAGGTTGCTCATATACTCATTGATACGGGCAACACAGATAGTTTTGTCAATGCCAAATCATTGTACAAGCTAAAGTCACTACCTCAAGAAATAGATACCCCACTAAAGGTACAAGTGGCTAATGGTTCTCAAGAGTTGAGCAAAGAGATATACCAGTAGACTCCTATTGAATTATCATAGTCTTACACTTTTATGACAGACTTGATTGTCCTAGATATGGGTCCTATTGACACCATCACTAGCTGTGATTGGCTTAAACAACTGGGAAAATTTTCTTTGGATCTAAATCAGAAGGAGCAAGATCCATGTCTATGTAAACTTTTGAAAGAGTTTAAGGACATATTCGAGCCACCTACATCATTGCCTCCTCAGTGAGAAGTGGATCATCCTATTGATTTAATGCCTAGCACTAAACCCATCAACAAACCTCCTTACAGGTTATCCAAGTAAGTATGAGAGAGAAGAAGTAGAGAAACAGGTTAAAGGCTTGCTAGAAATGGGGTTTATTCAGCCTAGCCAGTCACCTTTTGCTTCTCCTGTACTACTTGTCAAGAAGAAAGATGGGTCATTTAGGATATGTATTGACTAAACAAGAGCACCATAAAGAATGGGTACCCAATTCCCCGCATTGATGATTTGTTGGATGAACTCAAGGATGCAAGATTTTTCACTAAGATTAACTTAAGGTCAAGATATCACCAAATTAGGATGAAAGCAGGGGATGAGTAGAAGACAACTTTTAGGATAGAAAGAGGTCTGTACCGCTTCCTAGTTATGCCATTTGGACTTTCAAATGCACCTGCAACTTTCCAGTCTCTTATGAGAACAAGATTTTACAACCATTCTTGTATAAATTAGTCTTGGTATTCTTTGATGATATTCTCATCTATAGCAAGAATAGAGAGGAACATCTAAATCATGTCAGAGAAGTCCTCCTTACCTTGAGAAGACACAAGCTTTTTGCAAAGGAAAGCAAGTGTACTTTTATGGCTGATGAAGTAGAATACTTGGGTCATATAGTTGGTGAGAAAGGAATTATGGTTGATCTAAATAAGGTCCACTGCATCAAGTGTTAAAAGAGAGGGGGGAGACAAAGTGGAGCGAAAGATGAGCCTCAGCTCATTGTTGTTCTTCTTCCATTATTCTTCGATCATACTAACTGAAAGAGACTTACACACATAGGTATGACTAACCAAGACTAACTGTGGTTAAGTCACTAACTACACCGACTTATTGAATGTCACACACATGTACAGCTGTATCCAGCTAATGTCGAGATCACACACATAAAGATAGACTGGCTGAAGAGTAACAGGAGCTTGATATTCTAACACACCCCCCTCAAGCTCAAACCATTTGATAAACTCCAAGTAGTTGTCTGAAGTATATGAAATTTTCTTTACCAAGTGACTTGGTAAATATGTCTACTACACTTGGTCTTCATACTTCACATGAATCAAGTCAATCTGCCCTATAAGAACCATTTCTCTAATGAAATGGTAGTGAACCTCAATATGTTTGGACCTAACATGGTAGACAGGATTGCTAGCCAACATAACACTACTAAGGTTATCACAATGTAATCTCACTCTGCTTTCCAGCTGTATTCCCAAGTCTTTCAGCAGTTTCATTAACCAAACTACTTCACAAGCCACTAAGGTAGCTCTTCTCTACTCAGCTTCTATACTAGACAATGCAACAGTAGGTTGTTTCTTACTTTACCAACTAATCATATTGCTACTCAATCTAAATGCATAACCACTAGTTGACCTCATGTCATAGGCACAACTAGCCCAATCAGCATTAATAAACCATGTCAAGTCAAGAGATTTTCCATATGCATAAAACAACCCATAATCTGTAGTACCCTTTACATATCTCATGATCCTCCTGACTGCATCTAAATGGGGTTTGCAAGACTTCTGCATGAACTTACTAATCAACCCCACTACATAACACAAGTCAAGACGACAAGTATATCAAGCTGCCCACCATCTATCAATACATGGTCACATTATCTATGTCATTCCCAACATCAATATGTAGCTTGACATTCTAATCAAGAGGTGTCTCCATAGGCTTGCATTCAGCCATACCATACTTCTGTAGCATTTCATGAGTATACTACTTCTATAGTAGCCATATACCTTGAGGGGTAGACACTACCTCAATTCCAAGAAAATACTTCAGCTCACCAAGGTCTTTGATTTTGAATTCAGCTTGTAAATATGATTTAATTTCAGCAATGCCCTCTTCATTATCTCTAATGATGATAAGATCATCTACATAAACCACTAGAAATACATATCCATGATTTTTCTTTTTCGTGAGTAGACTATGATCTACATCACCAAATCTAAATCCATGCTGCAGTAAATAACTACTGATTTGAGTATTCCATGCTCTAGATGCATGTTTCACTCCATATAAAGCCTTTTTCAGCTTACATACATGTGTAGAAAGTCCAAGTGAACATAGCCTTCAGGGTGCTCCATATATACTTCCTCAACCAAATCACCGTTCGAGAAAGCATTCTTGAGGTCCATTTGCCATAATTTCTAGCCTTTGCATGCTGCCAAAGAAATGGCTATTCTGATTATTGCCATTTTAGTGACCAGACTGAAAGTCTCCTCATAGTTAAGGCCATATTGTTGTGCATGCCCTTTTGCAACCAGCCTGGCCTTATAGCATTCTAACAAGCCATCTGACTTGCACTTAGCCTTGTACACCCATTTGCAGCCAATGGGGACTTTGCCTTTGGGAAACTCAACAAATTCCCATGTCTCTTTTTCAGCCAGGGTTGCATACTCCTCATCCATGGCAACACACCAATTATCATCTGTAATTGCATCATCAAACTTTATTGGTTCTTTGTACCTGTCACACTAGCTATATATGCATAATGGCAGGTTGAATAACCAGTGTATGTAAATCTGTCAATTGGTTTTCTGACTCTCTCATATCTCTGTAACTATGGCTCACATTGAGCTTGCCTCTCATGAGGCGGTACATAACGACTTTGCCTTGCTCCAGGTGTCATAACAAACAGAATGCCCAACTCACTATCCAAAATAACACTATTGGATGACTCATAACCTGATGTAAGTGGACCTGTCACATCCTCAACCATCTTTTATTTTCCCTTATCCAATCTCCCCCTCACTGACATATCCGTGTCAGTGGATGTAGGAGTACGACTCCGCAAGCGTCTTGACCAAGGACTTACTGTAGGTGACCCATCACCTGTAGGACCACTCATAGATGTACTCACTGTAGGTGTATTTTTAGCATTACTAGTGTTGATAGATCCATCAGTAGCAACTGCAAAACCGGATTACCATACCACAATGCCAGCTCATCAAAAAAAACATCTATGCTAATCAATGTCTCATGTGTAGATGGTACATAACACTTGTAAGATTTCCGGTCTTGTGCATAACCAAGGAACACACTCTTATTAGCTTTAGGATCCAAGTTCTTCCTCTTTTCATCAGGAACATGCACATATGCAATGCTGCCAAATACTTTCAAGTGTGAAATGTCAGGCTTATGACCATTCAACCTCTCATATGGAGTTACATCATGAATCCCTGCTATAGGGATTCTATTCAACACACGTAGATATCAGCCACTACTACTTCAGCCCAATAACCATTTGGCAAGCTCTTCTCATTCAATATAGCTCTTGCCGATTACATCAGTATCCTATTTTTCATTTTTGCTACACCATTTCACTACGGTATATAGCTGCAAGTTAACTGTCTTCTGATCCCATATTTAGCAAGGTACCTATCAAAGTAATTAGAGACATGTTCTCCACCTCCATATGATTTAACACATGAAATTTTACAACTCAACTGATTTTCAACATGCTTCTTGAAGTCCTTGAATTCATCAAACACATCATCCTTATGTTTCAATATGTAAAGCTAGGTGTATCTGTTGAAATCATCAATGAAGGATACATAGTAACGAGCACCACCAAATGAAGCATTATGAAATGGACCCCATACATCTGAATGTACCAACTGAAAGGGTCGTGAGCTATTCCATACATGTCTCATAACTAGAAACCATGTCTACTTTCCAAACTGATATGCATCACATGCATGTCCAAAGTCATGATACTTGAACTTAGGTAGTCCAAGCACAATCTCCTTCTGCTGCATAGATTTCGGCTTTTGTACATTCACATGGCCAATCCACTTATGCCATATCTCAACATCTCGTATAGCACCATCATCATGTGCAAACATGGCTGCTTTCAATTATGGAATTGACGCATCAAGAGTAAACATTATGCCATCTCTTCGGCCTCTAGCAATCAATTTGCATCCATTACCATATTCTTAAACAAAGCATTGATCTCTATTAAATCTCACCTGTAGATTCTGTTCTTCCATTTGTCCAACTGACAAAAGATTCTTGGTTATTGTAGGTACATGTAGTACATCATGTTGGCTCTTTTTCTTGCCATCATGCATCAACAACGTAACAATTCATGTGTGCTCAATGTCATGTTGGGTGTCATCCTCAGTACACACATAACCATGTGAACCTACAACCATCTCATCAAACTATTCCCCATGGGATGTCATATGATTTGAAGCCCCTAAATCAATGTACCATCTCTCATCTCTATTTTCCCTAGATGCATTCTTAGATACATGATGCAGGCAAACAATCTGTCAACCTCCTCATCATGAGCACCGCTAGAAGATGCATAGTGCCCATGATGTTTGCCCTTTGCCTTCATATCTCCCTGCTTCTTATAACAATCATTTGCAATGTGTCCATATCTGCCATAGTAATGATAGTTCTTATCTCTATTTGACTGATCATTTGATTGCCATGAACCAGATCCACCACCTCTACAATGGGGTGATCTCCCCTGCCTCTAAAGCCACCAGATCCACACCGGCCCTATATATTTGTGCCATGCCAGGCATTCTGTTGATGCTGTTCATAAGTGTTTTGAGTGTCTCCTCAACCTCGAAAAGAGTCATGGACTTTGTTGCCTCTGCCACCCTAGCTAGAGTAAAGAACAGTGTCACTGCATTGAGATGTACTAGAATATGTATTGAGCCCAAGCTTAACTTCCTCATGCAGCAGCAAAGCAATTAGCTCATTCCAATCAAGAGATTCAATCTCACAAGAATAGACGTATCAAATGCTTTATACTCTTTGTCAAGTCTATTCAATGTCACTACAATCATATCATCCTCAGAAACTGAAGATCCAAATGGTGGCAAGCTAATCCGCTATGTTCTTGATCTCTGTAGTGTAGGCCTAAATGCTTATATCATTCCTAGACATGTTATTGAGCTGTTGCTTTAGCTGAATCTTTCTTGCATGTGTTACATTTCCATAATTCTTCATGAGTATGTCCCATGCATCCTTTGGGAAATTGTATCCAATAATCTGTGTAACCATAGCATCTGATATACATAAGGAAAACCAATGTAACACCTTGCACGCTCTCTCAGTCCATAGCTTATGATCCCTTTTCTGATCATTTGTCGGATTCCTTTAGTGTATTTCAGGTTCAACCTCATCACTTGTACATAAGTCCCAATAACCTCTGCCAACCAAAAAATTCTTCATACGGAACTTCCATAAAGTAAAATTTTTGTTGTCTAGCTTTTCTCCCACAATTTGAGTGATATTGTTAGTGCCTTGATCATTTTCCATAGTTGCAGCTTAGGTATTCAGTGATGTATACAACCTGTAAGTATCTAACTCATTTTCCTACAATTTAGGACCAGTTTCTTACTATTCAATACAGTTTCCTGCAATTCAGGACAGTTTTCTTGACAATCTGCTTGCTGTAAACCATATTCCAACAATGAAAAAACACAGTCAACTTAGCATAAACCAAGCTCAAATCAGTTCGAAACATTCTATGGTAGTGGCAAAACATCGCAGCAACAGACTATGTCCATACAAGTATCAATGTTTGTATTGTATGCAAGTAGCAGTACCAAATACAGCCAACCCACTACTATAACTAACAGTATTTTCTCTATTAAAACAAGAGTATTCAGACCTCAAAACATCCCCAAAACATCTCATTCAGTTTCCACTCTATGCAAGAGTTGATACATGTCCAATCGGTCAGAATATATTACATGTATGTCAAGTGAAGATGATAGGTATCCTTCCTGCAGACAATAACCAGTGAATACCCTACTATAATCAGCAACAAATCAGTCCAAAATTTGGACTTTTAGCACTCACAAAAACTCAAAAATCATCTATCACTCAAGTGGTATGATCCAAGCATTTGTCAATAGCAAATATACATCACAGATACTTCAACCCTGTAGGTATATTATTTCCAAATTTAGGACAGTAATCAATTCACTGTTTCCAACCTACAAATAAGCTCCAAAGCTAAGCATTTAAAACTCCAATATCATGCTCAAATGCATGATAATAAGGGCATATACATTGTTAGGATGAAAGCCACCAGTTCCCTGGAATCACCCTAGAATCACCTATTGTTTACTATAGTAAACAGCCAGTCTGCACAGGTCTGTGGTAAATATCCCAAATTTGTGAGGAATTTGAAAAAAAATTCTTCTACAAAAATGTAGATCACGTCAAAACGGTTAGGAATAGAGGGCCATTTCTCCAAAAACCATTTCTATAGCAAGATATAGCTTCTTCAAAAAAATGGGTTGCAGCAGGCACAGTCTCCTTTGATGACATTTTCTTCAAATCTGATGTCTTGATGTCAAATGGCCACTACCAAACCTTCAAGCTTCAGGCGTTCAAGCTCTGATACCATGTTGGAAGAGAGGGAGAGAGACGAGTGGAGCGAAAGATAATCCTCAGCTCATTGTTGTTGTTCTTCCATTATTCTTCCATCATACTAACTGAAAGAGACTTACACATATAGGTATGACTAACCATGACTAACTATGGTTAAGTCACTGACTACACTAACTTATTGAATGTCACACATATGTACAGCTGTATCCAGCTAATGTCGATCACACACATAAAGATAAATTAACTGAAGAGTGTCAAGAGCTTGATATTCTAACATCAAGGATTGGCCCATACCATAGAATTCTACTTCATTGAGAGGATATATTGGATTATCTTCTTTCTATAGGAGATTCATCAAGAATTATGCCCATGTAGCAACTCCTCTCACTAATAGATTGAACAAGGAATCTTTCTTTTGGGATGCTACAGCCACTATGAGTTTCAATGAGCTAAAAAGTCTTCTCATCTGAGTACCTATCTTAGTGTGCCCAAAATTTTCCAAGGAGTTCACTATATTTTCTGATGCCAAGACCATGGTGTTATTGCTTATGAAAGCAGGAAGTTGGATGATAAAGAAAGAGAACTCCATGTCTATGAGGAGGAATGTTAGCTATTCTTCATGCAATCAAGAAGTGGCATCACTACATTTGTGTACAGTCGAAGTCACAGTGTACCCTGAAACTATTGTCCGCAACCTTGCGGCTCTAAAACGGGGCCTGAAACGGCCTCAGATGCCCAAAATAACCGCAGGAAAGCCCTAAAGGGCCGATCTATAGAATACACAATGCTCTTTGCACACACCAAATCTCACTGCAATCTAAGATTTTTGCTCGACCCTGCTTCGGTGCCTCCACAGGCACTATCCAAGAGAGAGAGTGGAAGAATGGGAGATCTTCTTACCCATGGCTTGCTTGCTCAAACCTTGCTTCTTCTCCTTCACTTCAGCCTTCGAAATCATCCTCTCTCAGTGGCATGGCTTTGATACCATGTCAAGAATCACATGGTGGGGGGACTTGCTCAAGATGCTGCGCCGAACACACACAGAATGCACAAGGAGAAGCTCACTCAAAAGACAAGAAGAGAGATGGAGGCCAAAACGTTTTCTTGCTGGTTTCTTCTTCTTCTTCCACACTTTTTACAATGTACACAAAGTATAGATAAGATACAACATAAAGGAAAGTGGCCTACTAAGTCAAACAATGCATAACCGACTACACTAGTCGACTAGCGCTATAACTATGCCAACTGTAAATAGGTGTAACAACCTGAATATAATAAGTAATGAGTCAGTGGCCATGTGAGAGTCACAATGACCACCAACGTGCTAAGTGTAGATGTGTGGACCCATCTAACTAGGCGGTCCATCATCAATGTCCGCATGTGTTGAGCTTGTCATCTCAACAATGCATATAACAATTCTACTTATGAGCTAATTGAGCTTGATGGGGTAGGCTTGAAGCACCTATTGTAGGCAAGTAGATCAAACTCTTCAAGAGGAGAGATGAAGAAGAATGTGTAGTGGAACATTTGGTTGAGGATGAGCCTAAAGCTTGAAAACTTAACAAAGATGTAGTGGATGATGTTGTAGAAGATGTATATGCTCTCTTGGATGTTGCAAATGAGGATCTTGACTCGTTTTTAGAGCTGGGAGGAGATGAGGATGAATAGATGTAGCTCATTCATGGGATGAGTAGGTTTAGAGGGGGTGGATATCATGATGTCGTACCTTCATACTCAAACTACGATGAGTAGATTTAGAGGGGGTGGATATTGTGATGACATAGATTCATACTCGAAAAACCTAGGATGAGTAGTTTGAATAAGGTGGCATTATCATAGAACAAGAGTGAGAATGGAGACAAAGAGTTGGAGTAGTGAATATTAGAGTAGTGAGCTCTCATATATCTTCTTCTTGAGTATTCATCATGGTCTATCATACACTAATTGTAACACATACAAGTGTTGTAATCTAGGTCTATAGCTTACTAAGGTTCTAGCTATGGTTGATGTTGAGCCAAAATGCAATGTTAACCCTAGTACAAAAAAAGAAAAAAAGAAAGTGAAAGAAAATCAAAAGATATAGGGAAAAGCAAAAAAAAAAAGGTGGTGGGCCAAGATAAAAATAAGAGGAAAAAGACCAAAAACTCATGAGGAACTTTAAAATTCTAGGGCAAGTGCAAAAAGAAAAAGACATTTTATTATAAAAGTGCACCCTAAATTTTTGTAAAAGGGAGCCAGGCTCCCTCATATGCAATTTGTAAATGTAGATGGGCATGGGTTAAGGAACATTGTAAATAGGATGGGAATAGCAAAAGAGAACCTAGGCTAAAATGACCAGTCATGTAAAAAAGGAATGGGCGTCCAAGGAGGAGGTAGGGCATGTATAAAAGGAAAAAAGTGAATGAAGACGCTCATTCTTGTGTGTGGCCAAAACTAACTCTCTTCTTCTTCTTCTTCTTCTTCTTCTTCTTCTTCTTGCTTGTGCTTGTGAGGTAGCCTGAGAGAGTGAGGGAGGGAGCGTGTGAGGGTGAGGGACCATGGTAGAGAAACTCTCCATCTTCTCCTCTCTTCTTCTTCTTCTTCTTCTTCTTCTTCTTCTCACATGCGGCAATGGAGCTTGGAGCTTGGAGCTTGAGGATCGAGATTGCTTGAGCTTACACCTTGGATCATGCAGCTACAAATGAAGAGCTCATGAGAGGAGGCAACTCTTTGCACATGAAGGTAAGCTCACTACACTCATAGGTGTGAGAGTGCACATAGCCATATGAGAGGTAGCCATTGCACTTGGCATGAAATGTTTGAAATAATAACCGATCCGTAGATCTTGATAGCCAAGCATGACCTCCCACATTTTGGTTTCATGCCAGGACCAATGGATTCAAGCTTTGAATGCTTGCACACTCTGAATCGAGCATTGAAGTAGGGTTTTCCCCAAACCAATGCTTGAGATAGGTAGGAAGCAAGGGAGTCAAAGGGCATTTGATCTTCTTTGCAAGTTTTTTGTTTTTTAAGATTTAGGTGAGTAGCTTGGAGTAGCTAGATGTTTTCTTTATGTTTTGGATGCATTGAGGTAGGAAGGAAAAACAAAAAGAATGGAAACAAACATTAGGGTTACTACTATTAAAACAGGGTGAAATAGGGAGAAAAAAAGCTTTAATGCATTAAGAAAGCCTAGAGAGAGAAGGGGAAAGTAATAGAGTAAGAGAGAAGGGGTCTAAGAGGTCGAGAAGAGGGGGAGGGAGCTCATTTGTGTGTATTCAATCAAGAGAGGGCTTAAGAGATAGAGAGAAAGCTACAGGACAAGAGCACAAATTTTCTTACGGATTTGTATTCTTGCATCCCCGAGCTCGACAAGTATGCTCTGAGCATCATTTGACTCTAATTGATCACAATCAAGGCCCTAGTTCAATATTAGAGTAAATGCTTGGATTATTTGATCAGTTTTTTGCTATTTTGAACCATCGCCATGGCGGCCACACTCAGACGCCACCTGTGTACTGGGATAGCCTCCTGACTTGAATAGTCCGAGTCATAGTCCATTCAGATGACAACAAATTGTCCAAGTCTAAGATTTGAACTTGGACCCTGAACCTCATTTGGCCTTGGACGGCTATGCATTCCATCCTTGAACGGCTAAGATATCATGCTCAGATGGGCATGGCACTCAAACTCTAACATCTGAGCCTACAGCTTGAACACCGCAACTCGGACAAGTATACATAACAATATGTTTGGCACATCAATCAATCCTAAGGCTAGCAAATCTTGAGTCCAAGCTATATGCAACACCCCCATAGGCCTCTAGATACATAGAATGGCTCATAGAGCTGACATACTCAAGAACACGCCCCGACGGTCCAAAAATGCCTACGATCACTGACCATTAGTCGCTTATCACGTTAGAGATCCGAATTAGCTAACTGAACCTACTATCCCTCAGATCAACACATCTAGAATGCAATAAATACTAGAACAAACCATCAAGAGTGGCTATCACATGTACGAAGAAGCTATAATTAGTTGAAATTGATTAGAAAAAGTGTGATTTGCATTACTTCCATTGAACTCACACACCACATCACTTAAACACTTGGAGTGCACCAGAAAAGAAAAATGCCTAATTTTTCACGGCGTACATCGATAAGAACCGAGCATCTGAGTGCATGTAACATTGAGGATTGTTTAAATAATAAGAAAATCACACAAGATAACATAAGCAAATGAACCCACTAGTAGAAGCAAACCCCCAGACACTAAAGAGTGACCATAAAAACCAATCACTGAAGATTGAGAGGCTTGAGCCATCAAGCTACTTAGGGAGCAACAAAGACAATACAATTAGGGATGTAGCCTTACCCAATTTGATCAACCTAATCGATACCCTGGTTACTCAATAAAATACTGACATGTCAAGAACTAGCACCAACCTAGAGATGATGAACTCAACTTGGGGGAATTCCCAGCCAATATCCAATAGCTTGTAAACCAATATGACCAACGAATCAAAATGGTGCATCATGGTAGACCAGTCGAGGAGATCATAGTCAATCTTGAGGAAGAGAGAAAGTTGGCAAGAAAAGCACTACAAAGCATAGCTACCTACAGCCAAGTGTCGTGAGCTCAGAAGCTAAGACAAGACATAGAAAAGTGTGAGGTCCAACATGTCTTGGCTCTCACCAACAAAACTAGGACAAGACCAAATTTTGATAGGGAGAGAGTGCTAGAGATGGATCTTATGCTGAGTGAGTTTCTTACAAAGTGAATCTTAGATAATACACTTGCAGAATAGAGTAGAGGAGCCCTAGAAACTACATTGCTATCAGGGCTAGGAATCATCCCAAACTCTAAGAGCTAAACCAAGAGACCTACAGTTTTGCTAAGCAACTTGACAAGTATCAACCAGCAATGACCTATACAACTTCATAGAGTAGTTTGAGCAAGTACACGAGGCGAATGGCCTCACACTGACCTTTCCCAACACACACAAGCTTTTGCACTTTAGCTAGGAGGCAAAGGATGAGGGACATGGTATACTAGCCTAGAAAATGCTGAACATAATAATCTTAATAACCTCAAGAATCTATTCATCTCAAGAGATTCTCCAAGGCGGGATACTCCAACAACCTCATTGTCAAGTTGATGAATGTCATCCAAAGGGAGAAGGAGGATATGTGAGACTATGATACTCATGTGTGGAGTCTCTTTAAGAGAATCCCAATGGGCGGAAGAATGACCTAACAAATGAGCAATCTCCATTGTATTCATAAACAAAATCAAAAGTGAAGAGGTTTACAAGGCCTTAGTGAGCAACTCAAGCCTATAGAGGGGTATGCTAACTAGGGACTTCAAAGAGGCCATATGTGTGGATGACCTGCTCTCAAGGAGAGAAGCTCAAGAGCCACAACTTGAGGTAGCACTACCTCAAAATCCTCAGAGAGAGCTATGACCATCAGTGAAAGATCCAGCTAGAGCACACAAGACAAGGGAAAGAGTATCATTGGAGCTGGCTAATCTTCAAGAGATGATGAGAAGGCCCACATGACCTCACATGCAATGCATGCATTGCAAAAGGAAATCACCTTCTAGCTGAGTGTCTGGATCCTAGATTGAGACCATGTGCTGATTGTGGTAGGTTTGGCCATGATACGATGCATTGTAGATTTTTAAGATGATTCCCATATCTATAACCATATAATCAACCGTATTACCTAGGGGAATATGCCATCAAACTTTGGGAGGGGATATCCATAAGCTCTCCCAACATCCAACGACTCAAAGCTAGCCATCCCTAGGATGGACATCAACCCTACAAGGATCCCAGACCACCTAGACCCATTGTGACCCATCCACCAAGCAACACTCTGATACATTGCGTAGAGGATCTGAATGAGAACAAAGAATATGTAAACCCTTATGTCTCATACAATGAAGAGGGTAACCCCATCTTGATGGATTTCAAGCTAGTGCTAGTGATGGTGTTAGGTAGGGAAAGAGGTAGAGATCTAAGAAGATATAACCAAGAACCAATCACATGATGTTGGATTTATGGTCACGCAAGGCATATCTCATCTCATTGCCCCAAAAGGGAGCAAGCCAATCGAGACAAGGCTGACCTGAGATATCCAAAGTGTGGGATCACACACTTGTATGCCAAATACCCTAGGCAAAAAACCTCCACTAGTTTGATAATCATGCTGATAATCATGCCATCCATACAATTGGGGTTGTTTGGAGTTGAGACAATTGATGGTGAAGCTACACTGATTTTGTTGAATGCCATGACCCAAAAAATCTAACTAAGCAGGCCAATATTTCATTACTCAAAACTAGCAACCTTGATGCAAGTTCAAGAGTGAAGAAGAGTCGTAGGAGAAGGAGAAAGAGAGCTGAGGTGAAGGTTACACTCAAGATGGCTAGTACCACCACATTACCTAAGGGAAAGCAATTCATGGATGCAAAATTGAAAACATCTGCTCCTAAGATAGCAAAAAAAGGAAGTGCCAAGATTGGGGAGTATCCATCCGAGGCACCAATTGGATGTAGCAAATAAGGTCAAGGAGTGGGTGAGGGAATCCCAAGAACACCTAAAGGATGTTGAACCCATCATTGAAGATGAGATCGATGAGCTCTCTAGTGTGACCACACCAGTCTCACCTATGGGGATAAGATCGAGAGACACACCCGCACCCCATGTAGCACCGCATAGACAACACCTAGATGCCATAGGTAGGTAGACCATCCAAAATCACTAGAAAAAGAGCATAAAGCCTTATGAAAATCAAGTGGTTGGAAATTTTCTCATAACATTGTTATCAGCCCCTATGACTCTACCTCTAGGAGAGCTACTTAGGCATAACCCAACACTATGGCAAGTGTTGAAGCAGTGGGTAGAAGGACTTGACGAGTGTAATATCTCCGCACAATAAAAGTTAGTTGGTTGGTTCGTAAGTTAGTTAGTCAATTAATAAGTTAGTAAGATTACTAACTAAAGACTAACTAAGGTAAAAACTAACTAACATTAATTATTGATAATTTTTATTTAATTTAAAATATTTTATTTTAAAAAATCAAGAGTCGTAAATTCGATATTTTTCTCAAATTGGCAAGGACCGTAGTCACCCTTCACGTAAATTACAACGTGAACAAAACTTATGAGTTATATTAATCACTAGGATAATATCCATAGTTTGGATAGTCTAAAAATATTAAAATTTGTGCAAAGCTAGTATATTTTAGATATTTTAGATATTATCCTGAAAAAAGATATGGAGATTTTTAGAATTGGATGTCATTTAAAAGAAAAGACAAGAGATATTTTAGTTAGTTTGAAGATTTTATAAAAAGAAAAATAAAGAAAAGTGAATGGCAAAATCGTGCGCGCCGCGATCGCAGTTTACAGGCAGTAGACAGCACTTCGAACAGAGAAAAGAAGAAGGAGTGAACTAAGAGCTTTCTAATCAAGCATTTTGGGGTTTTACCCACCTTTCGGAGCCAATGGAACCATCAGATTTATGATCTGAGCATCAGATCACTGATCTTTCCAAGATCCCCCTCCACAAAGAGCTCCACTTCTCAACCACAAGCCCTCTTCTCTAATTCACTATAAATACGGGGCATGGGAGAGGCATAGGAAGCATAAGGAGACACCGAGAGGCTGCGAGAGAGAGGTAGAGAGAAGGATACCCCTCCAAGAGATTGTGAGGAAGAGCTTGAAAGAGAGCTTGAGAGAGAGAGAGAGAGAGAGAGAATAGTCACCCCGAGAGGCTGCAAGGAAGAGAGAATTAGCTCAATTCCTTCTATCTCGATCCTCGACTTAACCATCTTCTCTTACGATCTTCCATCTTGAATCTATTCTACCTTCTTAATCTCTTGAGTCTATTTGCGGATGATGGCCTCCAAGCAAAGAATGTCGCGTGCGGATGATAATCCTGCAACCAGCAACAAGGCTTCGAGCAAAGGCATCACCGTCAATCCAACTACGGTTCCGGTCGTAAGTAATGTATTTTCAAATTGATTGATGCTTGCTTTGATTCTCGTATGAGATACGTTAGGCCCCATACTATTGCATGAGTATAGGTAATGGGAAAGGATAAATTTCATCTCACCTATTCGGAAGATGGAGTTTGTGAAGTGCATATATCAAGGGAAGATAATTGCACCTAGTTACATATGACTTATTTGCTAGTAGAGCAATTACAAGGAAGAATTAGTCAAGCGTTATGAATGGCATAGTCGTCAAAAGAACGACATTAAAAGATTGGGCATATAAGTGCTAGATTAAAGTATAGTCAAGGGTTATAGATAGCATAACTGCTAAAAGAATATGACATTAAGAATCATGAATGGAGAAGTACTAGTTTAAAGTTTAGATGCTTTAAAAGTACTTAGCCTAACAGGCCAAATACTAAGAAAAACTAGATTCTAGGTCAATGCGAGGCCTATTGGAGTCTAATTACTTGAGATCATCTCACACTTATCTTATCAAGTATTTATATGTTATGCCTATAACATGTTTGATATATGAGGATAAATTTCTATTTGCCTCATGACTTGACTAAGAGCTAGTACAAGAAATTAATCATAAGGGTTAAAACTAAGATATCTTGAGATCCGTCCGATAACGATGACTTTTGGTAATCCAAACTCAGGGTTGGGTTGTCAATCAAGGTAAGTGACCTATAGAACTTACATCATGAATAGTGTTTGAACCCTTAACATATACCCTAGCCGAAGGAAGGAAGTGTTAAGAATATTTTTGCATAATATTGCTCTTAGATCCCAAGGGAAAGAGCAATTATGCAATGGGAAATATTATTTCATCTACTCTTGCATTGTTTTGGAAAGAATGCAATTGGTTTTGTTGGTTGATCAAACAATATCCTAAATGCTTTTACATTCAACTGGTTGTTAGTTGTTGTTTGGATGATTATTCCAAGTGCTTGTGATTTATGGTAAATGCATGGCAAGGGTCTGTGATGACAAGTCGCCATGGGATTAAAGGAATGTTTTCTTGGAAAATGATATTAGGCTGAATGCCTTGTTTGTGCTTGATTCTTAAAGGATTTAATTAAGGAAGGATATATTGTACGGGTAGATCACCTCCATGGTTGCACCGCGTAGTAACCCGAGAGGGCACTGCTCGATTCATGGGCCGAAGGTCGAGTGGTGAAAAGGCCAACCACGGGTATGATGTTTCGCTCCTAGATAGCTTGCGGGTCAGTTGGAGCTCTAGACACCCCTTGCTAGGTCAAGAATGGAGTTGAAGACCTCCGTGGCCCCCAACATTTGGGCATGTTGGGAGATCCTATTCTAGATAAAGAATTGAGTTTTGGTGCCATGTGAATTGGACCAGTTACTTCTGCAGGGCAGAAGGGATACTTCTGTTGGACAGAAGCGAAACATAATTTCTCCTGTATGGGCAGGAGACAAAGATTAACTTGAAGATAAGTTAAGGAACTTGTTTGATCTTGTTTGTCAATAGATTGCTTTGCTCTGTTTTCGTGTCTGTGCTATAATTTACGCGAACGAATCTTGTTTCCTAAAAGGCTTAATTAATGAAGCTGATTTTAAGTGTCACACATAAATGTGGTAGGACCTAATTAGAAAACTAAAGCTATTAAGGGAAGCGGGTGGGCGGAACCCCCGACGGGTCCGTCCTATGGCAGGGTGGTCCCAGAGAACTGGGAGGCTTCTCACAAGTTTTTATCGTCATTTGACCTTTAGATATTGATAGGTTAGAATCCAATTCATGCTGTTTTAGGGGACCGGAATGGGACTATGCCTTATGGGCAGAGAGGTTGAGCAACACATCCCTCTCGTTTCCCATTCTCTTTGAACCAAGTGCGGCATAGATCTGCTTCGGGTTGGGTATCTCTGCGTAAAGTAGGATGTCCAAAACCCGATACTAGAATGCTAATAGGAGACCTTGACAACTAGGAACCCGAATTTCAGGTCGATCCTAGTGGGTTTGGTCGTGAACGTTCCGTTGTGAGGCGGATTCGGAAAACCCTAGGCGACAAAACTCGGAACATTCCTTGGGAGTGCCGGGCAGCGACGCTTAGATTTGTTTCTCGATAGACCGCTAAAAGAGTGCCTGGAACGCCAATGGGCGGGCACCTCACAGTTGGTATCAGAGCGAAATTTTGTAATGATACGTGATTGATTAATGAATGGTTTGTAGACATATCCTAAACAAAATAATCTAAGCAGTATGGCTTGATTGTTAGGCACCTTCTGCACCCACGAATGTTGACATGCAAGAGAAGAAATTCCTTCTCAAGCAAATTAAGGTACCCGAGTTTGATGGAGAAGGGATAGACATTGCAGTAGAGGCAGAGATATGGATTGAGTCGATGGATGACTATTTCTTTGCTTCAGGAACTGCCTCTACCAATCAAGCAATGATAGCCAAACTTAAGTTAGTTGGCCAGGCTCGATTATGGTGGAAGCAATGGTGCAAAGATCAAGGTGTTTTTGAAGCCGCTGTTACTTGGATTCAGCTGAAAGATGCTGTACGCGGACGATACCTTCCGCCAACCTACCAGACTTTGAAGATGAATGAATTCTTCAAGCTAAAGCAACTAGAATTAACTTTGGAAGCTTACTACTCAAAGTTTGTAACCCTACTAAAATATGCACTACCTATGGATATTGCGCAGCAAGTATCCAAGTTTTTCCATGGCCTAAACACTCCTCTGAACCACCGTCTTGAAGCAATGCGTCCAACAGACTTGCAAGACGCATTACTCCAAGCGAATCCAATCGTCCAAGAATTTAAATCGGAAAATTTTAGTAAAGATGACTCCCGAGATCTGGGTAAGAGATGCCATACATGTGGAGAGATAGGGCACATCCGTAGGAGATGTCCCTACTGTCAATGTTTCCATTGCAATGAGCTAGGACATGTCCAAGTAGACTGCCCTGACTTAAGTCCAAAAGATACGGAGTCTCCAAGAAAACGAAGTTACACAAGCGCAGTCTTTGGATATATAAAGAAATCAGATGAAGATGAATACTTAGAACCTACTACACCACTTTAGGATTATTAGAAATCCTAGAAATTTTGTCGACATGAAATACAACTTGTATTGGAATAAACTTTACTCTTGTAACTACAGTTAACTTGAGTAATATGAGTTGCGTCTATTTTGAGCCTAGAACTTGCAAATGATTAGAGATACTCTGGCAAGGAATGATAGTCATAATGTGCAATGAATTTCTCTTAAGTCATTTCTTCTCAACTAATATAGATTGGGTCTTACCAGAATGTCGAAGCTTGGAAGTATTCTTTAGTATTACAAGCAAAGCCAATTGTCCATGGAGCTCAGTCCCGAACTAAGGGCAGGACAATTTGGAAATGTAGTTTCCAAGATAAAGGACCACTCCAATCTGCTAAAAGAACCCTAGAACACTTTGGTCTAAAGAAGAAAATCCTACCAAGGACAACCAAAAATCTTGTGACCACAAGTGATAAAGCTTCGCGTTGTTTCTATTGCAAGGAGTTAGGTCATTTCAAAAGGGAATGTCCAAAGCACCCTAAACACCGATGCTCTGAGTGCCACAACATTGGACATAACTATAACAATTGTCCCAATGGAACTCGAAGAGAACTTGAGCTTACAAGAAATCAGCCATACAAGCTCCAGCGATCTAGAATATACCAAGTGCTTAGGAAAAACGTAGAAAGATATCCATGAGATGTAATTACAATAAATTCTCTATTGTAACCAAGATTCGAATATATCAAATACCATAGGTTGTTTTTTTTCAAAAAGACCATATGTCTATGAGAGATCAGAGTAGTGCAGCAAAAGCGTGGTGTTCCATAACCCACATATTCCAAGCTAATACCCCCTGTTTCTCTCGAGATGAGGACATCTCGATTTCTCTAAGGGGAGGAGGATGTAATATCTCCGCACAATAAAAGTTAGTTGGTTGGTTCGTAAGTTAGTTAGTCAATTAATAAGTTAGTAAGATTACTAACTAAAGACTAACTAAGGTAAAAACTAACTAACATTAATTATTGATAATTTTTATTTAATTTAAAATATTTTATTTAAAAAAATCAAGAGTCGTAAATTCGATATTTTTCTCAAATTGGCAAGGACCGTAGTCACCCTTCACGTAAATTACAACGTGAACAAAACTTATGAGTTATATTAATCACTAGGATAATATGCATAGTTTGGATAGTCTAAAAATATTAAAATTTGTGCAAAGCTAGTATATTTTAGATATTTTAGATATTATCCTGAAAAAAGATATGGAGATTTTTAGAATTGGATGTCATTTAAAATAAAAGACAAGAGATATTTTAGTTAGTTTGAAGATTTTATAAAAAGAAAAATAAAGAAAAGTGAATGGCGAAATCGCGCGCGCCGCGATCGCAGTTTACAGGCAGTAGACAGCACTTCGAACAGAGAAAAAAAGAAGGAGTGAACTAAGAGCTTTCTAATCAAGCATTTTGGGGTTTTACCCACCTTTCGGAGCCAATGGAACCATCAGATTTATGATCTAAGCATCAGATCACTGATCTTTCCAAGATCCCCCTCCACAAAGAGCTCCACTTCTCAACCACAAGCCCTCTTCTCTAATTCACTATAAATACGGGGCATGGGAGAGGCATAGGAAGCATAAGGAGACACCGAGAGGCTGCGAGAGAGAGGTAGAGAGAAGGATACCCCTCCAAGAGATTGTGAGGAAGAGCTTGAAAGAGAGCTTGAGAGAGAGAGAGAGAGAGAGAGAGAATAGTCACCCCAAGAGGCTGCAAGGAAGAGAATTAGCTCAATTCCCTCTATCTCGATCCTCAACTTAACCATCTTCTCTTACGATCTTCTATCTTGAATCTATTCTACCTTCTTAATCTCTTGAGTCTATTTGCGGATGATGGCCTCCAAGCAAAGAATGTTGCGTGCGGATGATAATCCTGCAACCAGCAACAAGGCTTCGAGCAAAGGCATCACCGTCAATCCAACTACAGTTCTGGTCGTAAGTAATGTATTTTCAAATTGATTGATGCTTGCTTTGATTCTCATATGAGATACGTTAGGCCCCATACTATTGCATGAGTATAGGTAATGGGAAATGATAAATTTCATCTCACCTATTCAGAAGATGGAGTTTGTGAAGTGCATATATCAAGGGAAGATAATTGCACCTAGTTACATATGACTTATTTGCTAGTAGAGCAATTACAAGGAAGAATTAGTCAAGCGTTATGAATGGCATAGTCGTCAAAAGAACGACATTAAAAGATTGGGCATATAAGTGCTAGATTAAAGTATAGTCAAGGGTTATAGATAGCATAATTGCTAAAAGAATATGACATTAAGAATCACGAATGGAGAAGTACTAGTTTAAAGTTTAGATGCTTTAAAAGTACTTAGCCTAACAGGCCAAATACTAAGAAAAACTAGATTCTAGGTCAATGCGAGGCCTATTGGAGTCTAATTACTTGAGATCATCTCACACTTATCTTATCAAGTATTTATATGTTATGCCTATAACATGTTTGATATATGAGGATAAATTTCTATTTGCCTCATGACTTGACTAAGAGCTAGTACAAGAAATTAATCATAAGGGTTAAAACTAAGATATCTTGAGATCCGTCCGATAACGATGACTTTTGCTAATCCAAACTCAGGGTTGGGTTATCAATCAAGGTAAGTGACCTATAGAACTTACATCATGAATAGTGTTTGAACCCTTAACATATACCCTAGCCGAAGGAAGGAAGCGTTAAGAATATTTTTGCATAATATTGCTCTTAGATCCCAAGGGAAAGAGCAATTATGCAATGGGAAATATTATTTCATCTACTCTTGCATTGTTTTGGAAAGAATGCAATTGGTTTTGTTGGTTGATCAAACAATATCCTAAATACTTTTACATTCAACTGGTTGTTAGTTGTTGTTTGGATGATTATTCCAAGTGCTTGTGATTTATGGTAAATGCATGGAAAGGGTCTGTGATGACAAGTCGCCATGGGATTAAAGGAATGTTTTCTTGGAAAATGATATTAGGCTGAATGCCTTGTTTGTGCTTGATTCTTAAAGGATTTAATTAAGAAAGGATATATTGTACAGGTAGATCACCTCCATGGTCGCACCGCGTAGTAACCCGAGAGGGCACTGCTCGATTCATGGGCCGAAGGTCGAGTGGTGAAAAGGCCAACCACGGGTATGATGTTTCGCTCTTAGACAGCTTGCGGGTCAGTTGGAGCTCTGGACACCCCTTGCTAGGTCAAGAATGGAGTTGAAGACCTCCGTGGCCCCCAACATCTGGGCATGTTGGGAGATCCTATTCTAGATAAAGGATTGAGTTTTGGTGCCATGTAAATTGGACCAGTTACTTCTGCAGGGCAGAAGGGATACTTCTGTTGGACAGAAGCGAAACATAATTTCTCCTGTATGGGCGGGAGACAAAGATTAAATTGAAGATAAGTTAAGGAACTTGTTTGATCTTGTTTGTCAATAGATTGCTTTGCTCTATTTTCGTGTCTGTGCTATAATTTACGCGAACGAATCTTGTTCCCTAAAAGGCTTAATTAATGAAGCTAATTTTAAGTGTCACACATAAATGTGGTAGGACCTAATTAGAAAACTAAAGCTATTAAGGGAAGCGGGTGGGAGGAACTCCCGACGGGTCCGTCCTATGGCAGGGTGGTCCCAGAGAACTGGGAGGCTTCTCACAAGTTTTTATCGTCATTCGACCTTTAGATATTGATAGGTTAGAACCCGATTCATGCTGTTTTAGGGGACTGGAATGGGACTATGCCTTATGGGCAGAGAGGTTGAGCAACACATCCCTCTCGTTTCCCATTCTCTTTGAACCAAGTGCGGCATAGATCTGCTTCGGGTTGGGTATCTCTGCGTAAAGTAGGATGTCCAAAACCCGATACTAGAATGCTAATAGGAGACCTTGACAACTAGGAACCCGAATTTCAGGTCGATCCTAGTGGGTTCGGTCGTGAACGTTCCGTTGCGAGGCGGATTCGGAAAACCCTAGGCGACAAAACTCGGAACATTCCTTGGGAGTGCCGGGCAGTGACGTTTAGATTTGTTTCTCGATAGACCGCTAAAAGAGTGCCTGGAACGCCGATGGGTGGGCACCTCACAACGAGCTTGGACTAATCGACTTACTTGACCACAACATAGCAAATTACTAAGCTTAATCCTATACTTAATGCCTAAGTCCTTACACATAAATGCTTTTTGGAAAGGCGCATAAATGCATGCAATTTTACCTATCGTAGCATTAGGAGATGCCATGAGAAAGGGAATCATAGATATAAGAATAGGAGTCAGTGTGCTTAGCCATACAACCCTACAGGCCTGGGATAACCCACATGTGGAGAGAGTGCAAGGTTTAATGTCACGTTGGCTTAAAAAATGAAGGTTAGATCATTTGGAGTACTAAAATATTGGCCCTTGAAGATAGCAAGAGTTCAGTTCTCAGTGAAATTCATAGTCATGAAGGGAGTGGACTACGATATCCTACTAGGCCGACCTTGGTGGTTGCAAAATGCGTGAGTGTTAGAAGATTGGGATAATGGTATAATATTCTTAGGAAATAGATTGAAAGCTATAAGAGTTGAGATGGATAGCTAAAAGACCACACCAATCAACCTGGATGCCATCTCTGCCATCTTGAAAGGATACTCACAAGTCAAAATTTCATGCGGGCAACTAATAGAGTGTATGTCTTGCCCCAAAGATGAGTAGGATTGGATGCATGTGCTATCCACAATCAATCGATCATTCTCAATGACAAGGAGGATTATAAGCAAGTGCTATGAGGAGAGCTAATGAGTCCCACAAAGCCACACCATCTCAGCTATCAAAGAATAGGGCCACACCATCAATACCACTCTATATGATGGCCAAGAGTTCTAGCAAAGTCGACCAACACCCATCTCTTTTCACATTCCATCTAGAAAATTCAAACTCGAGGGGATTCTTGAATACTTGATAAGAGAGCTAGCTAGTAACCTAGCTACCAATATCAAACCCCTCAAGGACCTCATGGAGGAGCCAAAGTGGCAATGGACCAAAGTGCATGACTTGAACCTATTGTACAAGGGCATTAATCACAAACAAAAAGAAGGCTGAGAGTGAAAGCCTAGGAAATGACAAGTAGTCAGAATATGTCAATTCAGAATGACGAGTACAAATATTGCAACTTCGTGTAGGGCAACCTAATGTTGTTATGCTCTATAAAGAGACATAAGCAAAAGATGAAGCTCAAAGGATTGGAACCTTTCAAGGTTCGCAACATTAGTCGAACTGGCAATGTAGATCTTGAGACTCTAGAGGGAGAGGGCATAGGCTTCTTTCATGGTAGTCATCTCAAGAAGTACTATCCTCCAATACGTCCACTACACAAGCCTCCAATGCTGGAACTGCCAATGAACATAAGAGTCACCACCATCATTGAGATAGAGAATGAGGACGAGGAAGTAGTAGAACCTACTTATTTCCACATATCAGTCACGACCCAGAAGACACATGCCTTTAATGCACTCATTGATGAGGGAGTTGACTTTAGTATTGCAGCCTACTAATGCTAAAATCAGCTTGTTTGGGGGGCAGACTTACACACTGTTAGGAAAGTGCAAAGTAGTGGTATCTATTGAGAGTGAAAGTCTACTAATGATCTTCTACATGTTGCCTAAAACTAAAGTTACCGATAAGGAAATATTGCGAGGACGTGCATTCAAGCAACAAACACACTGCAATGTCGATTATGACTCACAACATATACACATTGCCATTAGCAATACTCAAATAGTAATGGGTTTCAACAAGGGCAGTGCAAACTCCAACTAAGTCCACAATTCCATTGGTAGAGGAACCTAGTGCCAAGCCTAAGGAGGGAGATCATGACTTGTCCCACCCCACCAAAGAAAACTGGCTGCAACCCCCAATAGTAGACACACCCAAGATCATTGAGCAGCAGCTCAAATGGGTACCTAAAAATGACAATTTCCACCATCTAGGTGCCAACCCACATGAACTCATAATCCTAGAACCTCACATCCTAGGCCTAGGAGACAAAGATAGCACTACAAAACAAACAAAAAACCAAGCCACAATGGGTCTCCAAGGCCCTATTGCATGCTCAAGGCTAGCACAAAGGCAACAAATGGATTTGGCTGCCCAAGGCTATGAATGGTATGTGTGCCCCTCAGACACCACCTTCCATCGAGTCTCCCCAAGACAGTATGCCAGTTAGGAATGAGAAACCAATTGACCCAAAAGGTACCAAACCCATACGACCACAACAAGTCTATTGACCAAAATCGCAACCCTCTATACTAAAACTGACTCAACCTGACACTTCTAGTGTCCCAACTATTCCACAAGCAGAAAGTAGTGCACCAACTGAGCTACAAGTCCAACCCATCGCACAAGTGGCCGATAGACATCCTACTAGCCAATCAAACCCAACCTCTCGCAGGCCTTAGACCCCTCTATGAGTAGAGATCTATCCTTACTTTGGCCTTAGACCTAGCCATGAATATGGGGGATGACTTGGTCACCTACATCAGATGCTTGGATGGCACCTTCACCATGCTTGCTAAAATCTATGAACGGTTCACTCAATTTAGGCCTCTTAGACATAGGCATTAGAAATGGATGTACACTCCTTGCCATGCACCTAGGAAGAATATGAATTCATATTTGTCAAGTTTTCCATGGTAGTTGAGGAATTGATCGCCAATGAGATTTCTTGAGAGCAAGCTCTGAAATAGTGGCAGTGGGCTGATCACCTCCTATAGCAAGGCCAAAGTCTCTGCAACAAACCAAGAGCTAGAAGAGCTAAAAAAGCTAGCCAACTCTAACTCTTCCTTCCTGCGAAAATTATATGCTCTCCATCTCCAATGGGAACAAGAGCATTGCCAAATTATGACCAACGTTGAGCAAAGATGCGCAATCAAAACCTCTAAGTATAACCCATGGGAACAAGAGGGTTGCCAAATTATGACCAATGGGAATAAGATGCTTGACCAATGGGAACAATAGGGTTGCCAAATTATGACCAACGTTGAGCAAATATGTGCAATCAAAACCTCTGAGTATTACCCAACCTATGTGGCTCCCACCTCCTTTGGGGTCTTTGCCATCACTCATTTGCAATCAACCATTAGAAGATCATGTTATGGCCCACCCCTATTTGGACCGAATATACATCACTATCAAGATAAACTCTAGTGACTCCTTAATTGATGTCTTGATCTACATTACACATGTAGGCATTAGACCGTATAACATGGACCGTCACATCCACTTAGAGTATAACCCACAGTTCTATGATTGGCTTATGAAGAAATAAATCCCAACAAACCAATGCTTAATGCCCTTAACCCTTCATCCTCCAATCCTAGGAAGGATCTTCATCATTCTAGAGGGGGAGGGGGTAAGGTGGACAAGAAAACATGACTTGAACCTCAAACCGCATTTCAAAAGCAAAAAAGGATGGTTGAAGTAAACTTGTACTTGAGGAAAATTTTCGTGAAATTCTTGTTGGAATGTGTGTATTGCTTGAAGCAAAAATTTTCATTCTATACTTGAACATTTCACCATTCCATAATATACATTTTTAATCCCCTTATCTTTTTGCAAAAAGTTATCTCAAGTGAGCTAATAGTGAGTTGTTGCATCATGACAAGAACGTGAGCTAGTAGGGCACCACGACAAAGGTAGCAAGCTTCCATTTGTGGAAGAAGAGTAGGCCAAAATGGTTGTTGAAATCAAAGCCTTTAACCAACTCAAACACAAAATCATTCAGAACCTAGAAGACATGGTGATAGAGGAGCAAGTTGTGAAACAAATCATCGATGACTAGTGCAACCTCAGCAAGTATCTAGAGAAGGTCGGCCAAGCCATCGATTACAGCAAGTACACAAAGTTCCTGCAATCCTTTGATCCCAATAGGAACCATGGCACATTGAGGGTGAGGCACGGAGAGAAGACTTGAAGAGTAGAAGTCGAGCTGAGTCTTATACTAGTGGAAAGAGCTCTAGGACTTGTCAACAAGCTCGAGAAGCGGCCAAAGGGAGATGTCTATGGTATGTTGAAGAAGAGTTTAAAAGGGCCAAAGAAGAACAAAGAAGGAAGCAAAATGAGGAGGAAAGGCTAAAAAGAGAAGATGGCTCTTGCCCTTAGATTGTTAGCAGTTGACCAAACCTCCCAATCAAAAGAGTTAGCAAGGATGAGGCTAGAAGATGCACCAAGCACTAGTGCCACAACACTAGAAGCAGCTCAAGGACCTATAGTGGTGGATGGTAGGCAAGGGGAGGGCTCCATTATACCCACCACCACATGTCATGGTTGCCACGCTTACCACCACATAGGAAACCATAGAAGCCATAGTGAACCAAAGCAATGTATTGGCTTGGGTGAAATACCTAGTCAGCACAATGCAACAGCTTGGCCTAGTGTGGCAAGTGGAGTAGCCCCAATGGCCAAGGACAAAGAGGCCAGCTACTATAGATGCAAATTCAAGAAAAGACCCAAATAAGCTCAGAATACAAGCCTCAATCACATCTGTACTCTCGGCTATACTAGTGCCAATGAATTACAATAAATACATAAAAGTGATGCTATCCCAACTGAAAAAGGTGAAGGAAGAGATGAAGGTAGTGTTGGCAAAGGTAGAGGTGGAAAGAGATGCATTCTTAGCCTACCAACTTGAAAAGATGTTGTAAATAGCCACCCAATAGAGACAAATGACCTAAAGAAGGAGTTAGAAGCAAAGAAGGAAGAAGAGAGTGCAAAAGAGCCCCATGATGTGAAGGTAGGGGAGGAGATAGGGCTCCAGATGGATTTCTCAGTCCTCTTACAACAAAATAAGAACATGGAGGAGCACCTCAAAGCAACTAAAGAAAATCAAAGATGAGCTCACTAAGGAGTTTGAAAGAGTGAAGACTCAAGCTTATGTAGTGTTCCATAAGAAGAAACATCAAAAGGAACGGATGCTCAAAGGACTGCATAATGCCATTGCACAGAAAGATGAGGTATTAGCTAAATGGCTAGCAGAGGTGCAAAACCAACTCCATGTGACTATCCAAGAGCAAGAACGATTGGAAGAGTAGCTGAACTACCATAGACAGTATAAGGAGAAGATGCTTAAGACATGGAAGGAGCAGGAACAGATGGTAATGATGTTGTCTCAATACCAAACTCAAGGCATAGAAAAGATGGAGAAGAAGGCCAAGGCTTGGAGAGAAAAGAGTGTTGGAAGGCTTAAAGCCTTACCGAATGCCTTGCCTTAGCAAAAAGTGAATAAATCATGGCACTAGCAAGGGAAAAAATAGTGGAAGCAAGTATAGAAGTCTAGCAACAAGCCTTTCTTAATATCGTGTTGCATGTGATCCAAGCTAAAGGTGAAGACATAGTAGAAGGGCTAAAAAGAAAGCTACAAATTACAAGAAGAGCCATAAGGTATAGTCTCTAGGAGTGCACCCCCACAACCCCAACGCTAGCCTAAGCGCATAGCAACAATGACAATACTTGAGGCAAGCTAGGCTCTCCACAAAGAAGCTGGAGGAGTTAGGGTTTGGAGAGCAAGAATGGTAGATCTTGATCAAGTGGGTCTATCATGTAGTGGACATGATTAGCCCTTCTTTGACCTAACAAACAAAAGTTAAAGCCAATAGGTTAAATGTGTAGCATGAAGTGTAGAAGACCTCTAAAGCACTAACTCAAAATAAAATAAAATTTGACTAAGGGCTTCTACATATCACTACAAATCTTGCTTTTCTCTAGCCAGTATACAATCATATCATGAATCCAATAGAAAATGTGTAAGATAAAGAATAGTAAACCTTATCTCTTGAACTCACACAAACTTTGCAAAAAAATTTACAAGGTAGAATTGTAGTATAGAAAACTTATAGTAAGACCAAGTTTTACCATATGTTTTATTCACCTTCATTAAACTCCTTCACATGAGATCAATGAAAAGGCTATGCTCAAAGTGATAGATATACATTGATAGGGACACTAAAACAACCATGTTAAATTCTTGTTGTTACAAGTAAGAGCACAATAGGACACTAACTTTATTAATGAAAATGATGTGTGGCCTCCTCACATTTTTCTCTTTTATGTATATTTACATTCTAAATTTCTCATCATAAATACACCTAGGATCTTAGGACATTTTAGCCCTCTTAAGGAGAAACAAGATCACTTATGCTTGTTAAGCCAATATACATCCTCTAATATACACTACTTTTCACAAGTTCAATCCAAGGTTATGATAGTGTGGTGTTTGTGTATGGTGTGCTAATTAATAAGTACATCTTCTGAATGTGGTATCTTTTGTTAGAAATAATTTCGAAACTTAGAGCTCAAGCACCACAACTGCAAAAACAAAAACCACACCATTTTGCAAAATCTGTTAATATACATTCACACAAATAGTTAGCAAGGAACCTAGATAATAGTTGTTTGAAATGTTGACTAGATTATGATAAATCTATTTCTATGCAAAAGAAGCTATATATTTTACTAAACATGTTTAACCATAGTAAAAAGAATACTTTAAAATTTAGATACATGACATGACCAACATTTTTATGCCTTTGTTATTTAGCATTCGCATAATCAATGACTCAAAAGGTGCATCCATGAACTGCAATATGGCTTTATCACTAAACAAGTTGAAGTAAAAAGTTGAGAACTAACTTTAACAAGGGGACACTAAATTATTTATCCATGTAGAATTATATCCACACATATTTTAATATAAATTTTATGGATACATTACATGACAGACATACATGCACATGTCACTCTCACATGACACACACCTAATTATGTGTGCAAACATACATACATGTGTTTCACACAACAACACTCCATACACGTATGCAAACAATGAGTACATCTACATTGTCTAGAGATGCCTAAACATGATTAGATACATGATGCATGCATGCAGCCATCCACAACAAGCACAAAAATAAATACACAAGTACAAGATGCATGCATGGTTGCCCACTAATGTACTTAATATATTTCTTGCTTGATTACTTATGTACTCATCTTTGCCACGTCCACTCACTTCTTTAATCACTTGCTAACTGAATTACATGAACACATATGTGCATATACAATTATATATGTGTCGGTTCATGCATGTAAGAACACACATATAGACATGCACATGCATATGCATACATAAATCAAGAAGACATCATGCTTACGTGCATGGATACATGCCTACATATTACATGCATGTGTATTGACATGTGAAGATTTAAAATATGTCCATCAACATGCACAAAATGTCACTCAAGCTAGTGAGGCATTAGACATGTGTGAAAGAAAGCATGTCTACCTTCGGAGCATATTCATATGTGTATACATCCATTTATGTTTGTATGTAGTATGATGCATGTATATATGTATCCCATGTACATATGCATATAGACGAGTACATATGATGAATGTACTATCTATGTACATATGTTTAATGTATGTACATAGATGCATGCACATGCATGCATGAAGAAAACATGAGAAACGTGCATACAATTGATGCCCACATGATTATACACATGCACTTTGTATGCATAACTTTAATTTATATGTGTGGGAGAGAGAGAGAGAGAGAGAGAGAGAGAGAGAGGGGGTGGAGGGAGAGAGAGAGAGAGAGGGAGAGGGAGAGGGATGGAGGGATGGAGAGAGAGAGAGAGAGAGAGAGAGAGGGAGGGAGGGAGGGAGGGAGGGAGGGAGGGAGGGAGGGAGGGAGAGAGAGAGAGAGAGAGAGAGAGAGAGAGAGAGAGAGAGAGATTACATTCTTCATCTGTGTTGATCCAATATTCGTTGTCACTTGTTGTACTTTGGTTACATTCTTCGTCTCCAGTGATCAAGTATTTGTTGTCACTTATTGCACTCTGGTGAGTAGGATAAACACAACCAATTGTACTGGTCAACCTGGTCATATTGTTCTCATTGACATGAAGATTGTTTTGG
Organism: Lygodium microphyllum; assembly: GCF_053477565.2. Taxonomy (NCBI): domain Eukaryota; kingdom Viridiplantae; phylum Streptophyta; class Polypodiopsida; order Schizaeales; family Lygodiaceae; genus Lygodium; species Lygodium microphyllum. Next base: position 49,235,894 of record NC_141141.1, on the reverse strand, counting down.
ATGAGAAGAGGAGGGGTAAGACCCCTAGGGATGTAGGTTGCACTTGCATATTTTTGTCTTTTAAAGGCACCAAGACACTGCATAATCAATTTATAGAATTAAAAGTGAATATAATGTCTAAATTATTGATTCTACATGCAATTTGATTGCTACTATCTCTACAACAATTGTCTAAAGTTTTAAACATTTGATACACACTTGTAATCAATTCATGTAGCACGTCATTTTCTAGCATGCTTGGTAATAACTCAAGATATTGTAAGATTAAAGCATATACTAAGATGGCTATACAAATTTCAAGGGTGTTATGGTTTTGACTTAATCATTTCCCGCAAACTTCACTCTATAACTAAAACTAAAATCCATCATTTTCTACCCACAGCAAGTCACAATGACATTGTCATGTTTTGAGGGATATTAAGCTAAATTTCAACTTGATTCCTTTGCAAAAATGCTTCAACATAATGGACAAGTTTAGTTTGCACATGGGATTCATATATCTAAATAGATCTTGACATGGCATGTGGTAGCAAGCATTGTGTGGGCAAAGGCTAGTTGCATGCAGTGTCCTAATGTATCATTTTTGTAATATAAGGTCTATCACAAGCAATATGCCTATAAGTGTGTAAGTCTTTTAGATCTAGCAATCAACATGTGTGGAAAATGCAAGTTGTATGCAAGTCATAAGCTATCATTTGCATTTTGCATACTAGAAGCTAGATTCTAGGCAACATACATGTTGTTATTGACTAGACTTTACATCTATTATTTTCATAATGGCCTATTTAAGTTAGATCATAATTCAAAACCTAAGCTTTGCATGCATAAGCAAAAAATAGTGTAAATTAAGGTGTGATTGGATGCATTGTTCTTCTAAATATGCTATGTTTATTATGTGAAGTAGTACCTTTTGAAGCTTACTTTTATGTGAATGAGCATTGTGGAGCTCCATCTTGGAACGAGGAGGGTTTTCTCTTGTGGACTTAATCAACAAGGATTTGAGGAGGAAGTTAGGAGCAACAACTGAAGTGAGAAGGCGCTTCATGCTACTAGAGTGGTTGGCTTTGGTAGCCTTTTGCAAGCTACTACTAGGTTTAGCAGTGATAGGACGTTGTGAATTATTGATACTCGTTTGATGGGACATGTTACCACACCTGCTACTAGATTCATTGCGTTGGAATGACCCTATCCTATTTTGAGTGGCATAATCTATAACTCCATTATCTTCATGATCATGATTATGATCATCATCATCATGAGGATACCTACCTTCATGTTTACGCTCTAACCTAGTAAGTTGGTTAGGATGATAGTTAAGCATACGAACATCCTCCGATATGATTGTAGATGTTGGATGGTAGTTTGTGTTAGCCACATTATCCTTATCTTGGGCGGTGAGTAGATGTTGATCCTTTCTCACAACAATCAAGGATGCATGGCTAGCTAATGGAAGATGATTAACATGGTGATCATCCACATGATCTTGGCCACTCCCTCCTCCTCCTCCCCTTCTTTCTTGTATGACTTCCTCTTCTTTCTCTTCCAAACTAATCAGCCCGAGTGTCCCAATGGCTAGAAGCCCATTTTGGAAATTGTAAATGCTAAAGCTAAGACGCCGCCCCCCTTCTTCCTCTTCTTCTTCTTGGTCGTCGTCGTCGTCTTCTTCTTCTTCTTCTTCACCTTCTCCTTCTCCTTCCTCCTCCTCATGCAAAAGGAGCCCTCCGTTGATGCAATTATCCGAATCAACACCGCCCCCATATTGCTGTAGTCGAGGAGGATTAATGGCTGAACTCTTGATCTTGGTAAGACTGTTTCTCGTCTGATCTGATCGAGTGTGTGCCTTATCACCAACCACCCTATACTCATGATATCCCTCGTCCGGCTGTTGACGGATGTAAGGAATAGGTCCATGATCTGTCATGATAATGTCACCCCTGAGATACGGTGGAGCACCACCATGGCGCTGCACCTTGCACATCTTCTCGCTTTCTTGCGATGCTCCTGCATTAACAATGATCGACCATTTAGAGCAAGGGAATCGAAATTATTCACCATCATCATCATCCACACACACTCACTCACTCACTCACTCACTCACTCACTCACTCACTTAAAACACACACACACACACACACACACACACTCTCTCTCTCTCTCTCTCTCTCTCTCTCTCTCATATGCACATGCACAAGCTCGTGCAAATGCATGTATGCATGCACACACATGTACACACACATGCATACTTGCATACACATGTCGTGCAACACTAAACTATCATATGGGTTAAGTTGATCTCATATGTGGAGTGTCTAGTTAATCATTTTATCATTGTGAGTCTCAAGATCTCCATTCCTAAATCTATCCTTGTTAGACTCGATGCATTGTACAAGCCTTAATAGCATCAAATGAATGCACTAATCTTACTATATCAATGCTTGTAGATAGTTCATCTAGCCTCACATACTATCATTAGGACCTCACATCCTATCATTAGGACCAATGGAATGCACTACTACACCATGCACAAGTTTAACATGCACCATTCACATACCTCTCTAGCTCAAGATTTCCTTACACAGAGTATCAAAAGCACATTGGATGCACCATTGGAGCTTAAATTTTGGCATACCCTCGATGTACCCATGCATCGATGAAGCTTGTTTGGATGTCGATTTTCGCTTCCAACCCATGAATAGCTGCAATATGTTCTATGTCGTGAGAAAGACAAGAAATGAAAAGGAGAACTATCATCAATCTGGTTGTGATCGCACACTGATGTAGTTGCTCAATGAAAGCTATGTTGTCTTACCTTCATGCTTGCCTTCTGAGGAAATTTCTTTAGACTCTTTCGATGTGTGCTTTCTTTGCTTGCATAAATAGGCATTTTCTCCCTCTTGCTTAACTTCCTTCATACATCGTCCTATGTGAGGCCAAGCCAAAAAGACAAGCTTCTAAGACCAATCCATTACACAACCCAACCCTTCATATGTGAAGACAAGCAAATAAGACAAGCTTGTAAGGTGCTCCTAACCTTTATCAAGCTCTTTTCCAAAGCAATATACTCTAAATTATTCCTTGATTTCCTTGTACAATCTACTTTGCAACTTGTGTCCCAAAGTTTGCAACTAATCGAATGATTTCTTAGGTGAGAAGTTTGTGTCAAACAAATGAACCACCTCAACTAGAAAGGATATCATGATCCATCAGCCACAACACAAAACCACTTCTCTAACATTAGATAAGCTAATGCAAATGTCAAGAAAGTATGTGTATGCCAAAATATTCATCTAGAAGCTTGAACCCAATAGTCAATTTGGCCTTGCAAAAGTGAAGTACATTCATTAGCTCACGCACAACCTGACCAAAAAAAGAGATGCAAAGAATTCGTAAAAGTCATTTAGAAAGCTTTTGTTTTGCCTTGTAACCTTTACAACTTGTATGACATACATTTGGAGATCTCTATGATCTTTCTTCTCAAGGGCACCACAACTCACAAAAAAATGTCATTGTTGTGTTTTTGTACTGGTTAAAAGTCTAAATGCTAACAATACTTGTTCCACAACGGTACAAAATTCTAAAGCCATTTTAGCTACAAATCCATCGTTATACATAGGATTTGAGTAGAAAACTTGGGTACTTTGAAAGCTTTCCGGTTATTTTGGTTTATTGGGAAAAATATTTATTGCAAGTGGGGAAGCTGGGCACCTTACTCACTCCCTCTTGTATGATTTTGATTGGTTTTTCTTACTATAGTGGATTGAACAATGCTTTATGGCAATGTGCACCAAACAATTGGTATGTGGAAGGGAGAGGTGGCATGTCGAAATCTCATATAAATAGAAGGCCAAGGGAGTGTTAAACACTTTTTATATTAAAGAATGGAAATTTAAAACACATTTTGTAAATGATGAGTTTTTTATGAAAGTTGTATTCACATACATTTTGAGGCATGCCAAAATTTAATGTAGAGAAAGGAAATTTATAACTCAAGTTTTTAAATGAGCATGGTGCTCAAATTCGAAGGTTGGAAGGTGGGTTTATCCTTGATGAAAAGGGTAGAAATAAATTTGCCCTTCAAAATAAGGATATAACAACATAAGAAGAGTAGTACATCCTTCCAATCCCTTCAAAAATAAAGTTGAGGTTTTCAAAATGTTAAAGTATGGGCTAGTTCATCCCATTCTTGTATGTAAGTTTGATTATCATTACCGATTAATAAAAAGTCATTGCGAGTTGAAGAAATTGAGGTTTTAGTATAGCTCTTCAAATTAGAATCTCAGGCTATCCTTCAAATTCTAGCACTGATACAAGAGAGCTCAAGGGATATTGATAGCGAGTTCCCGAGGATTCGTATCACCTCAACTTTTCCCAAATGAGTGGTGTGATTGTTGCCTTCTCTATCTATGTACCTAACCATCTAGGCGTTTAGCTAGCAAATGTATCTATCAATGGGATAGGGAGAGCAATGTGTCGAGGCATGATATGGGCCTAGGCTAGATTCTAGAATATACACGAAGATTGAGGATGGTAAAGGGGTGGTTCCCATGTGAACGCTGCTCTTCTTTTCTTTTGTATTGTTATATGGGCGTTGTGAAAAGGCGTGATGGGGAAAGGGTGGGGAGGGGGTAGGGGGTCACATGGCTTGCGAGTCCGGAAAGCCCACGTGTCTGTCAGGTCACCTTTCGTCATCGCGCACGAGGCTTGGACATGACCCTGCTTTTCCCCACCTTTTTCCAGCCAATCATACGGCGCCAACACGACAACACACGCCGGCCCCCTTCCGCCCCCGGCGGTGGGGATCGATCTCTCTCTCTCTCTCTCCACACACAAATGTATGTACGTGCACCTCCCCTCCCTCTCCCCCCTTCTATGTCTATGTTTGTGTGTGTGCGCGCTTTACTTATATAGAAATGCACATCTCTACATAGGCATACATAGGGTAGCACCATGACTTGATCACATTCGACTTTGTGGGAGTCTTTCAAGTAAAGTGAATATAGTGTGACATATCCTTTTGTCTCCTTCACTTACAAAAACTGTATAGCTAAGTTTAAGTTGAAAGTCTAGTCCAAGACTTTGCATGTGACACTACCCGTAATCACATAAATATATACATATGTGTAGATTTCCACACATCCTTATGTCTCCAACTTTCCTAGACCAATGCATGTAGTTTCACTTGCTTACCAACAATGAGCCATAGCCTTGTTAAAGTAAAAGTCCTCAAGCACAAGTGATTTAGCCACTTATCTATGAGATACACTATCTTGTGGCTTAACTCTTTACATGTATAAATCACAACAAAATATCAAATCCATTTCATGCAAGCTACAAAAGATGTATACAAGCTTTTGAAACATCATTATTGTATTTGCATTAAGCACCATTTTTCCTCATACCTATCATAAGAATCGCTCTTCCTTATACTTGCTAAAAGCTAGTAATTTAATTTTCATGGAGAGAGTACATAAGTAGCCACATAAGTCTTCATAGTTTTGGTTCAAATCCTTTGTTAAGGCATTGTCCTTGACCTTTAAACAACCCATTCTCTTACCTTTTGACCTTTCTTCGAATATGTTTAGATCCAAATTTACGACGTATTATCACCATCAACCTATAACAAAGTGTACGAATGAGCAAACTCGTGAGATAAATTTCTATTGATTTCATATAAACCAACTTAATATAGCAATAAGACATTAACAAAATCCAATACAACTCAAGTACCTACTTAAAATGGTTGATGTGGAGTTCTTCAAGTATCTAATAGATGAGCCTAAGGGTTTGATATCTTTCTTGAAAAGAATCTTAGAACATGCTACCACAGGAAGGTTGTAGGGAGGGTGCAATAGTTATGTACTACTAAATCACGTACATGTCTATTTTGAATATATGTTCTTTTTCCAGCTTCTTGACCTATGTATGACAACACAAAGTGTAGCAAACCATGTTCAAGCTACCAAATGGCAAGATCCAAAATGTCCTCTCATCACGAAAAAGTTTATCTGAGCTACACTTCTTTTCAATAAGTTCTAGCATTCTAGAAGAAGTATTCTTAACACTTCTTTCCAATGGGTATGGAAGATATTTTTATCTTGAGATCAAAACATATACAATTGATTCTTATTAAATCATTTATCCGTTCAAATATAAAAAGCATATCTTCAATCTAGAAATTTCAATAAAATTCACTAATTTTGGTTGTTTCAAATCTAGAAACAACTTTGAAAATCAATTGCCTACTTTTTAGGATCTCTCTGTGGTCTTCAATAGCTAAATTTGGCTTATCGATTTCATCTTGGTAATTTTTAGATATATTTACAATAGTACTATATTTAAAACTATTATGTGTATCAAAATGCTCCATTAGGCATTCTAGCTGCTTTGACATCATCCTTTGAACTTTGATATCGTCCCTTTGACTTGATATTGACCTTAACTTCAAATCTTCAATTTTCAGTTTCCTTATCGTTGTCATATAACCTTAACAAGTAATCTTTGTAACCCTTTCAATTTGTCTTGCTCATCATGAAGATGGATGCTTTGAACTACAGTAATGCCCTTTTCTAGACAACTCTCTACATAAACCACAACGCAAGGTTTACTAGGGGTTTACTAGGGATAGATAACAAGCTTACTTCTTCAACATTTTATTGAAGTCTTATCAAGAAAGATGGAGCAAGTGGTACAAAAGATGGTTTTGGAAACCTCATGGAACATGAGAGTCCTATGCAAATTGTAATTATCCACAAGTAAAAACTATCAACTTGCATGTAAAACAAAAGATTTGCATGTTCACTAAAACACCACATGTAAATATTTTAAACCTATAAGAGTATCCCATGGATAGCCACAAAGGCACATATGCCTTGTAATGAGTTGGATTTTGGAGAAAAAGGTTACATTACTTGCTTATGCAACCCTATATATTATAAAGTTCAAAAGTTCAATAGAGACCTCATTCTTGTGTGTGTGAATCATTGAAAGCTATTGTTTTGTTTTCTTCTTCTTTTTCTTCTTCTTCTTCTTCTTCTTCACAGAGAGAGAGAGAGAGAGAGAGAGAGAGAGAGAGAGAGAGAGAGAGAGAGAGAGAGAGAGAGAGAGAGAGAGAGAGAGAGAGAGAGAGAGAGAGAGAGAGAGAGAGAGAGAGAGAGAGAGAGAGAGAGAGAGAGAGAGAGAGAGAGAGAGAGAGAGAGAGAGAGCTTTCATCCTTTAGGCTTCTTCTATTTATTCTCTCTCATCACAAAAGCATACAGGATATGGATTGGGGCCATAGAAACAAATGCAGCTTTCACAATCATGCACCTTGAATCTAGCAAGCACTAGAGTTTGATCCTTCATAGCTAGACTACGACAAGAGAGAAATTATGTAAAGCTTGATTTTTTAAAAATTTGCTCCCTTTATATGTTGTGTTGCTTGATTGGAAATGGAGAAAGTAGGCATACATAGGGAGTGAGAGATGGAAGTAGATATATTTTTTGTGAGAGGTGGATAGATTTTAAAAATTTGCTCCCTTTATATGTTGTCGTGCTTGATTGGAAATGGAGAAAGTAGGCATACATAGGAAGTGAGAGATGGAAGTAGATATATTTTTTGTGAGAGGTGGATAGATAGCCATGTATGGTTTGATCTCTTAAATGAATAAGAGTCAAATTATCAACATTTAGGGTTCATTGACTCTAGCATTTTCATCCAGAAGTGATAGATATATGATAGGCAAAGCTTTTTCTACATCCTCATTGGATGGAGGAATAGGGGAGATTGCTACAAGATATTTAATGGATCTCCACTCTCTCTTGTGGTTAGCATAGCTTAGTGGAACTTATCTAATTGGATTAGGAAGGATGAATTGGGAGGCGCCAATTCATTGTTTAGATTGGATTGGAAGATTGAATTCATTAGGAGTAAGACTAGATTTAAAAGTTAGCAAAAAAGAACATAAAGATCATAAGAAAAATCTATATCATGCATGGAAGTGGTTTACACAAGCTTTATGATTGATCTTCTATGCATAGAATGGCTTCCCAAATACTTTGAGTGATAGTTTTCCATACAACTCCAAAAAAAAAAAGAGATAATATACTTGAATCTTGTTTGAGGAGTTTGAAATAAATTTGAGCTTGAAATATCAAAGGAATGTTAATTGCAAGTAAAATCAAAATTATGTCTAAACTAGGTCCTAACATACACTCCATGAGTAGCAAACTTGAATATGATACAAATAAGAAATTGGGTTGCATGAGTATTGAGTCCAAAAGAGGTCCAAACCCCAATATTTTTCATTGTTTTTTCTTACTTATCCATTTTTAAATACTTTTTTCATTCTCACATGGTTGGAAGAGCTAGATATTGATTGGTCATTCATCATCAACATTAAGATGCATTTTTTTGGCTAAATCTCGTGCTTTTCTTTCTCAAAAGCAATCTAATTAGGGTACTTGTAGGTAAGAGTTTCACTTAAGCCACTCTTTTGTTCCATAAAACACCACTTGAATTGGGATTTGGATTTGACTTCCATATCACATGATTGTGGCACTTAGTCTATACATAGGATGTGCATAAACATTGTTTGACACAAGATATTCGATGCTTATATTGGCCCTTGGAGCGATGTACCACCATTAGCTTAAAATCTTTTTAGCTTTCCATCTCTTTTTTGATTACTTAAAGCTAGTTTTATGTGTTGGAACTCATATTATTCTGAAACAAGCTCTATATGCCTTTGCTAATCACAGAGAGAATTTGAGACCAAGGTGTATACTTATTGGAGTGCATTAGCCCAAAAATCAACAACTTGAAGCATCTTGATTTTTTATGTTGAGGGACAAGTTTTTTTTATCTAGAGGAAATAATTTGGCTCATATAATTCAACCTTAAGGTCATAAATGTTGGTGGGACTATTCACATATCACATGCATATTGTCATTGGCTTATGCAAGGCATTGTTGTGCCTCTTAGTGCTTACCAAGATTCGAATTGGTTACCACAACTTAGCCTTTAGGTAATATTACCTTGAGGATACTTGGAGTCATCTCATCTTTGTTGAGATATCGAGCTCCACTCGTGATACGCCAGGGTGACCGTTGTATATTTATGTCACCGACTTGTCAGTTGCAGACGCGGTTGGTACACCGCCCATGAATAATAGCTACATGATAGCTATCCTTATCTACTCTAGTTCGTGGCTCAGTTAGTATGCCACCTTAGTTAGTTGAGTTTGGTTTGAGACCCATATATAGGGTTCTTCTATTTCTTTGTACTTGAGTTCTTTTGGCTTACACAACTAAGAAGAGGAAAACTGTTTTCAGCCTCCACCCTTGTGTGTCTTCCCCCATTGTGCAAGCAAGAAAGCTTCAAGCGAGACTCCTTCCTTCTCTCCCACAATCTTGACAATCTTCTCTTGCATGAACCAAAGCTAGCAACTCTTAACTGATACAAGCCACTAGTTCAGAAGAAGGGACCTAGTTTAGGCCTCTAGAATTAAGGATCTCTTTATGTTGAAGACTTCAATGTTTACCTTAACGCAAGAGAAAACTTTACCTTGAGGGTCCACAATGGCGCTAGTACACAAACCTTGGATCTAAAACTATGGGACTAGAAGTATGTTGCTTATTACAGAGTGCATAAGACTTGGGCTATGCACCAGTTACATAGTTGTCCTTGCTAGCATTGAACAAGATTCCCTTTTTCTTTGAAACACGTCCTCATGGTTTTCTATCCAAATGAGACAAACCTTGTAAAATATTACACGGCGCAGCGAACAGAATCTGAGAAAGAGATAGAGAGTACACAACAGATAAGAGGAGAATCAGTAAAATTCTTTAACTCCAAACAACTGATACAAAGATGGCTCTGTCCACCCGTGCGCTTCCAATGAATGAAGCTTAGATGGCGATCTAGACAGAAGATAGGTGAAGAGCTTAAGGCTAGCTGGAACAACAACTCTGACTGGGTGAAAGATGAGTGTGAGATGACTGCGAAGGGGTTTAGCTTTTATAGCCCGCGAAGGTCGTTAGGTCGGCCTGCTGACCGACCTACCATATGAGCCTCCACTAGTCGGCCAGGGAATATTCCAGGGAATATTCCACTAGATGGCTGCGAAGGGGTTTAGCTTTTATAGCCCCCGGACCCCACAATAGGGGCCCCTTTTAACTCCCTTACCACGCAACTCAATGCAATGTGCCTCGAGTTGCTACCAGCTTAACCACTCCGTCTAACCCAAAGATTAGACCCACAACAGTCACCTTTTTGCCATCCGGTCACATAGACCTCATCTGATATACAAGTCAGGACTCAACCAATGTCCGGGCTCACACTTGTCTTCTCCTCATAATGGGGGCCTTACAACTTTGAGCACCATGGATCATTGGTAGTACCTAATGAGGGTGGGGCATTGATCATATCTAACACCCCCCCTCAATGTCCACCCATAGGTGAACTATCTCCTCGGCCCAATGCCGAGTCTCTGAAGATGAACTTGAAGCAGATCCTTCGTAAGTGCTTTGGTGAAGATATCTGCTCCATTCTCCTCTGTTGGACAGTAGACCAATTCCACTATCCCATCCTCCATCAAATCACGCACATAGTGATACTGGATCTCTATATGTTTGGTGCGTGCATGAAACACTGGATTTTTGGCAATGGCGATGCAACTCTGATTGTCACATCTCAGCACAGTTGGTTCTTCATCCTGCACTCCCATATGCCATAGAATCCTTCTCAACCATACGGCCTCACATGCAGCAAAACAAGCTGCCTTGTACTCTGCTTCGGTAGAAGACAATGCCACTGTTGGTTGCTTCTTACTAATCCAAGAGAAAATTCCTGAACCCAAAGAGAAACAATAACCAGAAACTGACTTCCTGGAATCAATGTCTCCTGCCCAATCTGAGTCACAGTTCCCCACAAGAGAAGTTCCGAAACTGTATGTGATACCATAGTCAAGAGTTTTCTTCAAGTATCTGAGCACCCGCATCCCAGCCTTCCAATGACTCTCATGAGGTTTGTTTGAGAACCTGCTCAAAACACCAACAGCAAAACTGATATCTGGTCTGGTGTTACACAAGTAGATTAGACTGCCGACCAACCTCCTATACCTCCCAATGTCTGCTAGTGCTGATGTATCCTCAACGGATAACTTTACATTCACCTCCATAGGTGTAGCTATCTCCTTGCACTCGGTCATGCCAAATGCCTTCAAGATCTCCCATGCATACTTCTTCTGAGAGATGAAGATCTTTCCTGGCTCTTGCCAGACTTCAATCCCCAAACAATAGTGCAGCAAGCCCAAGTCTGTCATTTCAAACTCAAAACTCAAAGCCTTTCGAGTTTGGTTGATCATGTCTTCATAGTCACCTGTAATAAGAAGGTCGTCCACATATAGGACAATCACTACAGACTTTTTACCATCCCTGTAAACATACAAGTTAGCATCTGAGGCACATCTTTTGAAGTTTAGGTTTAAAAAGAACCTATCTATCCGCTGGTACCATGCTCTGGGGGCTTGTTTCAGCCCATACAATGCCTTCTTCAGTTTACACACTTTGTTCTCAGAATGGGGGGCCTCAAACCCTGGTGGCTGAGCCACGTACACCTCCTCCTTGAGGTCACCATTTAAGAACGCTGACTTAACATCCATTTGGTACACTGGCCACTTCTTGTGGGCAGCCACTGCAAGTACCGTGCGAATAGTGGTCATTCTGGCAGTTGGGGCAAATGACTCTTGAAAATCAAACCCTTCAACTTGTGAAAATCCTTGGGCAACCAGTCTAGCTTTGTACTTTTCTAAGGTACCATCAGCCTTGTACTTTACCTTCCAGATCCACTTGGTGCCAATAATCTTCCGCTTTGCTGGCCGATCCACTAGCTCCCAAGTGTCATTCTTCATTATGCTGTCATACTCCGCCTGCATAGCAGCCTTCCATGATGGATCTGCAAGTGCTTCTTCTAAGTCAGTTGGCTCCTTTACTTCTCTCATAATCTCAACCATCAAGGCCATGTTGACTATGTGAGCAGAAGCCCTCCTTTGCTCCTCTATTCTCTGAGACCTCCTTGGTCCGTCTGCCTTCTCCTCAACAGATGCAGGCATAGGATTATTGTGGTCATAGAGCTGCTTCACCCAGCGCGGCAATGGCTTTTCCGGTGGGGTGATGTCAGGTTGGTGAACTTTTTCCTCATCATCTGAAGATGATGCTTCCTCCTCCTTAAGGATAGGGATAGCTCTCGGGACAGGTTCATAGTGGACTACTTCTTCGCTTGATGATAAAGTGGAAGACCTTGCCTTCTCCTCCTCCACTGTATGCGGCTCCTCCTTGAACACCACATCACGGCTCGCGATGATCTTCTTTGCCTCTTGGTCATATAACTTGTAAGCCTTCTGCTCATCACTATAACCCAAGAAGATACATTTTCTGCTTTTTGGTTGTAACTTGTTTCTCTTCTCATCTGGAACATGTGCATAACATTCACATCCAAAAATTCTGAAATGTGAAACAGATGGTTTCTTACCAGTGTAAGCCTCATGAGGTGTTTTTCCCTTGAGAGCCTTTGTGTAGCTCCGATTTAGAATGTAGACTGCAGTATTAACAGCTTCAGCCCAAAAATGGTTAGGCAATCCCTTGCCCTTTAGCATGCATCTTGCCATCTCCACAATGGTGCGATTCCTGCGTTCCACAACACCGTTCTGCTGAGGTGTGTGAGGCGTTGTCAATTGACGCTTGATACCTTTGCTCTTGCAAAAGCCTTCAAACTCCTTTGAGTTGAACTCACCACCACCATCTGTTCTAAATTTCTTCACACTTTTCCCTGTTTCATTCTCAACAAGTATTAGCCATTCTTTAAACTTACCAAAAGCTTGAGCCTTATCACGAAGGAAGTACACCCACATCTTCCTACTGTAGTCGTCGACAATCAACATAAAATAAGAAGATCCCCCCAAGGCCTGTGTAGGCATCTTACCACACAAGTCAGCATGCACCAACTCTAGAGGAGCATGTGCTCTATTCTTGCTTTCTTGTGGAAATGCCTTTCTCTGTTGCTTGCCCATCATACAAGCTTCACATGGTTCCTTCAATTCAGTTATTGTAGGTAGGTGAGCAACCATACCTTGCTTTTGCATCTCCTTCAATACTGCAAATCCGATGTGTCCAAACCTTTCATGCCAAAGCTTACTTGTGCCCACTCCAGCGGTGGCTGTAAGAGCACTTAGCTCATACAGGTTGTTCCTCCTTTCTCCTTTGCCAACAATTGTGCCAGCACTATCAATAATTTCTGCACCTGTCTTCTTGAACCTCACTTCATGACCAAGATCAGTTATGGCAGCAACTGATAAGAGATTTCTTCTGATTTCGGGAACATACAACACATTTGAAAGCTTTTTGACTTCACCATTTGCAGCAACAAAAGAAATAGTACCTGTGCCCGCAGCAGGGCATTTAGCATCATTTCCAACCGTCACAGTGATGGATTCTTGTAGAGGCTGCATAGAACTGTATAGACCTTTCTTGTTGGTCATGTGACGGGAGGCCCCACTATCCAACACCCAAGAGTCAGTGGTAGATTCTTCTTGCGCCGAGGAGCACACTTCCTCAATGGTCGCCATGAATAATTCTAACTTTGCTTCAGCCGTATTGGCTGTCTCTTTCCCTTTACTTTTAAGGGTACCATTCTTTTCATCTGCCTTCTTGACACGACAATCTGCAATTGCATGTCCTTTCTTCTTACAGTAGAAGCACTCTCCTTGAAACTTCTTCTTGCCGCCCTTCTTCTTTTTGTCACCATCATTTTTGGTGGAGGAAACACCTTTGCCTTTTGCATTGGCAGAGAATGCAGCATCTCCATTGTTGCTTCCTTCTCGGGCTTTCAGCCTCAACTCCTCCTCCATTAATAATGCACAAAACTCCTCAAAAGTCAAAGCTTGAGGTCTCACCTGAGTATTAAGGGCAGTTACTAGTCCATCAAACTTTTGTGGACAAATCCGAAGACACCTCCGAGCTAGCTCTTCGCTAGTCTTTTGTATCCCAGCGCCAGCCATCTGGTCGCGCAGATTCTTAATCCGAGTGATGAATGCTTCAACCGTCTCTCCTTCAGCAAACTTCTCCGCTGCTAGTTGATTCTCCAAGTTTTGAATCCTTGTTTGGTTTCGTGTTTCATACTGACTCCTTAGTACATTCCAAGCCTCTGACGCTTTGGTTGTATGCTGAATCAGAGTCAAAACACTGTCAGAACAGCTTGTAACTAAGGCACACAATGCATCTGCATTCCTTCGTTTCCAAGCTCGTAGAAGATCTGCATTCGGAGGAATCATCACACTAGGATTTGATGGGTCGGGGGTAGGCTGTGGTTCTGCGTCAGTCCCCAGCACAGTCTCCAGAAGCTCATAAGAATCAAGGATAGTAGTAATTTTGAACTTCCACAAGGTGTAGTTTGTACCATCTAACTTGCCTTCGCTGAAGGTTGGTGGACGAATCCTCAGTGTTTGAATAGCCGGTACAGCAGCACCACCTCCTGCACCGCTTCCTGATGCGCCAGAACTGCTTCCCGGAGTCGACATCGTTTCTCTTTGCTGTTGAAGCCTTTGCCTCTTGCACTCTCTCCGATCTCTAGAGCCCCCTGGGCTCTGATACCATGTAAAATATTACACGGCGCAGCGAACAGAATCTGAGAAAGAGATAGAGAGTACACAACAGATAAGAGGAGAATCAGTAAAATTCTTTAACTCCAAACAACTGATACAAAGATGGCTCTGTCCACCCGTGCGCTTCCAATGAATGAAGCTTAGATGGCGATCTAGACAGAAGATAGGTGAAGAGCTTAAGGCTAGCTGGAACAACAACTCTGACTGGGTGAAAGATGAGTGTGAGATGGCTGCGAAGGGGTTTAGCTTTTATAGCCCGCGAAGGTCGTTAGGTCGGCCTGCTGACCGACCTACCATATGAGCCTCCACTAGTCGGCCAGGGAATATTCCAGGGAATATTCCACTAGATGGCTGCGAAGGGGTTTAGCTTTTATAGCCCCCGGACCCCACAATAGGGGCCCCTTTTAACTCCCTTACCACGCAACTCAATGCAATGTGCCTCGAGTTGCTACCAGCTTAACCACTCCGTCTAACCCAAAGATTAGACCCACAACAGTCACCTTTTTGCCATCCGGTCACATAGACCTCATCTGATATACAAGTCAGGACTCAACCAATGTCCGGGCTCACACTTGTCTTCTCCTCATAATGGGGGCCTTACAACTTTGAGCACCATGGATCATTGGTAGTACCTAATGAGGGTGGGGCATTGATCATATCTAACAAACCTCAGTGGGGACAAGTGCAACATCTCATAATAGGCATGGATCTTGAGTATTAGGGACCATTATCCTTCCTTTTAGCTACAAATAACATATTAGAGGTAATACTGCCTTGATGGTGACTAACCACATACATCAAAGTCTCCTGTGTTCAACCAAGAAACTCACATCAAAGTTAGACCGCTTGGCACAAAGGAAGATCCTACAATATAGATTATCTCTATTAAGACTTCAAGCTCTTATGTTGGACCGACAGTGTCTTAGTTGTGTCCAACTATATTAGCAAGTGTAGGACATTCAATAAGTCGGTGACTCTAGGCTGTGTGTGAATGGTCTAATAGACCTTAGAGTGTTGCATTCACTTTAGATATATGTGTTATGGAATAATAGAAGTAGAGGAGAGAGCATACGGTTTTCTCTCTGTTGCTCCAACCCTTCTCTTTGTCTCTCTTTAAACATGGTATCAAAGCCATCTTGGATGGGCTCTTTGCATCTTAACAAAGTGAAGAAGACCTGAAAACTGAAGAGATAGGATCTCTCTGAAGAGAAGCTGCCTGCCATTGTTGTTTTACAAGGTATGTGTCGAAGGTATTTCATCTTGCTTGAAGGAGAGGTTGTTTGGGGAGGCTTCATTGACCACATTAGAGCGAGCACTGATCATTAGTGGGTTGGAGATTTGCTGGAATACATCCCAGGGTGCATCATGAGAATTAATTTTTGACTCCAAGAAGCACTTAAAAATAGCCAAAAATTTTGAATTTCAAGGGAAAAATAGACTCCAAAAGTGCTTTAAAGACCCACCGAGCGACGGTTGGGGAGTTTTCATAATTTCCCATTATGTCAAATTGGATCCTAGGAGATGCCAGGTAGTGGGGGACTTCGAGACCAACATGCATGATTCCTTGCGGGCCCAAAATTTGATGTTGGGGGCAGTTGTTTTTTTTCACGTGAAGGACAAAAATGCCATGGTGACCTATAGGGGCGACACATTTTGAGGGAGAGGGGGGCTATGGTAGCTGAAAGCAACCCCCCAAAGAGATTACATCCCTAATCTACATTCTTTCTCTGCCCGTCCAATGGCTGTTTGGATGAAGAGTGTAACAAGCGGGATACACATTGACTAGGGTTTAGACACCCTGTCACACTAACCAAGGTATTTAAGGTGTAAGAGCCCTAGATTAGGACAACCAATTATTATCAAGATCACACTCTTCACCTTCATCTCCAACTTCCATGGCTTCCTTCTCCCTTCTCTCCTCTTCTCTCTCTTTCGCTCTCCTCTCAGCTTCTTTCATTACAAGTGGTATCAGAGCTTCAGGCTTTGGTCCTTTTCCTCTTTCCCCTTTCTCCCTTTTCAAATCCCAAAAAACCCTAGTTACTCAGCTTACAAGTACAGGTACGACAAGAAGGACTGCAGTTAACTTCAGCTTTTTGGAACAAGCAGGAGCTATGGTTGGAGACTCAAACATATCTGGAGGTAAAACGGTTAAAATAGCAGGTCGTCACTTCTTTTCATGCAAATTTTAAGGGTTCCAGGTCAAGTTTAGAGTCCTAGGAGTTGGAAGAGAGCAAAACCTTAGTCACTTTTTGCCTCAGCCCTCTTTCTCTCTCTTCTCTTGCAAGTTGCCATCCCAAAGAAACCCCAAGAAATCTGACCTAAGGGTGCTCCCCGACATCAACCAGCCCTCGCGACTCCTTCCTTGACCCCCCAAGCTTCTGATTAAGTGGTGGACTAGGGGAATTTGCTGCCCAGGAGGCCTACAGGATAGCCCCGTAAATTTCGGTGCATTTTGCGCTGGCTGTCTTGCTCTTCCCCAGCCCTCCTGCCACTCCTCCTCTTGCTGCCCTCCCCTCCCTGCCACTCCAGGGCACTGCTCCAGCACATTGGCCTTCCCTCTTTGGCACTTTTGCTCCCGGGAATCAACTCCCATGGTGGACAGCAGCTGGGACTATTTGAGACAGTTTGGGGCAGCCATGGATTCTTCTAACTGAAGCTTTCTCTGACCTAGAGAGCTCAACCCCACAACCCCTTCAGCCTGTGAAGAATTTTTCTTGCCCGGATGAAGCCATTGAGCTCAGCATGCATGGGAGCTTTGCGGGCAGCCATGAAAGCTTCACTTGAAGCTTCCCATTCTTGAAGCTCAAGCTCGGGGATAAGCTTGGGAGCCTTCTTCATTAGCAAGAGCACTCAAATGATGAAGCAATCTTCCACGGATGCCCAACCAACAATCGGAATTGATCAATGGAGCAAGCGGCATCATGATGATTTGGGCTTCAACGGTCATTCCAAGCATTAAAGAGGTATGCCATTCTGATCTTAATCTCTCAATTTAGCCACTTGCTGAGCTTAATCCATTGTTGGAGAGATTCAAGATTGCATATAAGCATCATATATCTTCCTAAATTTCGT
Source organism: Lygodium microphyllum (assembly GCF_053477565.2). Taxonomy (NCBI): domain Eukaryota; kingdom Viridiplantae; phylum Streptophyta; class Polypodiopsida; order Schizaeales; family Lygodiaceae; genus Lygodium; species Lygodium microphyllum. The sequence goes on along the minus strand of NC_141141.1, from coordinate 49,218,186 downwards.
TGTAATGGCTGACATTAACCCCCTACCTTGTCTTATGATCTTGGATGAATATTAGCCATTGTACATTGGGTAAGTAGCAGCTAGTGAGTCACTGGACTGCCAAGGTAACCCCTACCCCAACCTTCATCATTCCTTGCATCTCATAAAAAGGCCCAATATCTTCTTTCCAATGCATCTCATGCTGATTGCTAATTAAAAATGTCTGCCATGTATACTCCGGCTGAGGAAAAAGGCCGATGCTAGTAGGTGAGGTGGTAAGAAAAAAGAGAGTGACCCTCCCTTACTACTTAAGACCTTGAAGGGATGCACAACCCGGCCCGGGGGAAACTTTTCCCACCTCTCGATGATCCGAATCCCAATACTTGTTTGCAAGTGCATGTACTTCCATAAGCCCCACTTCCCTGCCCCAATGATCCCTCTTGGATACCCCACAATGCTAATGGCACCCATGTATGCCACTTGAAGTACATGCAGTCAATGGAGATGTATGCAGTGAATGTACTTATGCATGAATGGAAGAGTTGATAGGTATGCAATGATGCTCAGAATTATGTTTAGTATGCTCAAGATGCTATTGATGTGGCAGATCAGGCCCCTTGATCTATGCTCTATCCATGTAAGACATTGGTACTAAGGGACATGCAGTGTTTTTGGTCACAGTCTTGTAGGACTATCACAAAGATCCCATTGCAAAAAATTCTGTCCTAAATTTGGGGGTGAACCCTGATCATCTCGAAGAGGGTTTCATCCCCTCTGGTTTGAATCAAAAATCTCTCCAATCGAAGCTACGGTGTGAAAGTTATGCCCATTTTTGTGCACTAGGGTCACTGTGGACAGGATGCAGACCGCTCTAGGACAGGCACTGTAAACCCCTTACAAAAAAATCTAATAATTTTTTTTCATAAAGGTTAATAGCTCATCTCAAAGAGGCCATCGTCCCCTCCGGCTAAAGCCCAAAACCTCACCAATCGGAGTTTCCTACAAAGAGTTACACCCCTTTTACTGACAGCAGGTCCTGTGGACTACACCCAGATGGCTAGCTAGAAAGGCAAAAGCAAGGCCCAAGAGGAACTCCAGAGGGAGATTAGAGACTCCCGGACCTCCATGAATGAGGAACCAAGCTCAGTGCAAGATTACTATGGTGACATAAATGAGGAAATGCCTGAAACAGACCCGTATGCCCTTCTTAATCACACCCTCTGCCAACATGAGCTCCGTCATATGGAACGCCACAATGATATGGTCACCAACCACTGCCAAATGATGTCCATGTCTGATGAAGCGATCGAGCACATGGCTATCTTAAACTCAAAGACCCAACATACCTTGGAACAGCTCACTGCTCTTATTGCTTAGTTAGCGACCGCTTCATTCCAAGAGAAGACCAATGACTCTAGACATGAGTCTAGACGCCCTCCACATCAGGAACCGTCGCATGGCCCACAGGGTATACTTGGCACTAAGGGAATTTTCCCTTCTACCTATGAGATCCGGAAACCCTCTCATACGCATGATGAGCCCCTATTGAAATCCCCCGTCCACCATGCCGGCAACATTCAGGGCTTCTCCCACCTTGGGTCGAATTTCACCCGCTCTACCTAGGAGCCCCTATGCACCACATATGAATCAATCCTATCAAGGACAATATGGTACAAATGGCCAGCCTGGCAATCATGGACAGCATGGCTATAATGGACAACATGGGCTGAATGCACCGAAGGAATGTATGGATAGTAGGGCATGTATGGCCACCACGGGATACATGGACAACAAGGATTTCATGCGCATGGCCCCTATGATCTGCGTGACAAGATCATTCTCACAAAGTACAATGGGCAATCCCCCTCACCATATGACCTGGAAGAATGGATATCCAAGTTGGAATCCTACTTCAACATCTACCCCCGCACTGATGATCAGAAAATACTTTTTGCTTCTCTCCATTTGGAAGGTTTTGCCCACACTTGGTGGCGCTATATCAATCGGGAGAATCAACAGTTCATTGATTGGGAAGATTTCAAAATGCATATGGTTCAAGTTTTTGTGTCCCCTATGGAAAAAGAACGATTGGCAAGATGGTACACTCTTGACCAACATAACCTCACTGTACGTGACTACACCAATCACTTCATGAACTTGACCATGTATGTGGAAAACATTAGTGATGATGCTAAATTGCAAAAGTACATCTATGGGTTGGAACCGAGTCTATCGGCTGATGTCATGGCCCAAAAACCCACTACACTGTTCGATGCAATCGAACTGGCTAAGAGATATGCAAGAAAGTACCGTAAGAATGAGCATTTTTAGCAAGGTGTGTTGGACCTCCCCGCATCCCTTCATGATCAGCCCCATACGGGGGTGGTTTTTGAGGCTCTTCTATGCCTAATAACAGCCCCAAAGTACCAACTTACCCCACCTTCCATGCTGAAAGAAAAATGGGCACTTTTGGGACATCATCAAGCTCTATTGCCGAAAATAGATATGCTGAAAATAAATAGTCCATTGCATCACCTTCCCATGGATCCAGTAGTCAACGGTTCATCTCCCTAGATGATGTGAAGAAACGGAAAGAAAAGGGCCTATGATTTGAATGTGGAGATAAGTACATTGCTGATCATGCCTCCAAATGCATGTACAAGACAACTACGGTCAAAGTTCATAGCATGTATGTCATGGAAGATTGACACAATGAAGAGGATGACCTGGCCATTGACCAAACTGAGTCCACGGAGGATGTTGATCATGGGCAGTTCTATGACCTGAAGGATGGGTTTCCCTTTGACTCGGGTGGTGCTCCCTCACAGATACTTGATATAACATCCCACCCACCTCCCACTTCCCTTTGCTCGATCTCCTTGGATGCTTGGACGGGTTCCTGCAGCTCTAGTACCCTTCGCATTCAAGGCAATATCAATGGGAAGCATGTTTTTATCCTTGTGGATAGTGGAAGCACTCACAGTTTTGTCAATAAATCAGCCATTGATTGGTTGAGATGTACCCCTATGGCATTACACCACCCCTCGAAGGTCCAAGTAGCAAACGGAGAAGAAGGAATCAGCACACATGTTTGTCCCGCAGTTCTCTTATGCTTGGCTGAAAATTATGTGGCAATGGTTGATCTGATTGCCCTAGATATGGGCCCCATTGATGTTGTCTTGGGCTGTGATTGGCTGAAACAACTGGGGAAAATTGCTATGGACGTCTCTCAGCTTTACATGGAGTTTATGATGCATGGACAGCCTATCCACCTAGAGGGAGTTCGAGATCATGTTGATTTTCAGCTCATTATAACAAAGAAACTCAAATGGGAATTTAAGAAATGCTCAAAAATATTTGTTTTGCAATTAAATAAGGACACTTTTGATCAACCCTCCATAGTATCACATGACTTTACCTTGCAGGCCTTACTTGAGGAATACAATGACTTATTTCAGATGCCTAAATCCCTCCCTCCCAAGAGACAAGTGGACCACCCACTTGACCTAGAGCCCCATTCCAAGCCAGTGAACAAACCCCCCTATAGACTCTCCAAGTGTGAGTGTGAAGAGGTTGCAAAGCAAATCAAGGAGTTTTTGGAGATGGGTTTCATTGAACCAAGTTCTTCCCCCTATGCATCCCCTGTCCTCCTAGTTAAAAAGAAAGATGGCTCCTTTTGCATGTGCATTGACTATAGAGATTTGAAATAAATTACAGTGAAGAACTGCTACCCTATCCCACAAATTGATGATTTGCTGGATGAGTTAAAAGGGGTATGCTTTTTTGCTAAGATTGACTTGCACTCTGGCTACCATCAAATCCATATGCGGGCAGGAAATGAGGTCAAAATGGCCTTCCGGATGGATCGTGGACTTTACCATTTTCTTGTGATGCCTTTTGGGTTGACTAACGCCTTTGCCACCTTTCAAAGCCTCATGAACAAAATCCTACAGCCCTTTCTGTTCAAGTTCGTGCTTGTTTTCTTTTATGACATCCTCATTTACAGTGAGTCATCTATGGAGCACTTGGCACACATTTAGAGGGTGTTTGACATATTGAGAGAGCATCAACTCTTTGCTAAGGAGAGCAAATGCATATTCATGCAGACATCTGTGGAGTACTTGGGACACATTGTGAGAAAAAATGGTATACAGGGGCTGACCCGAAAAAGGTGCAATGTGTTAAGGATTGGCCCAGTCCTTCCACCACCACTTCCTTGCGTGGCTTCCTTGGTCTCTCTTCATTCTACAAATGCTTCATTAAGCACTATGCCACCATTGCAGCACCTTTGACTGATCGCTTGAAAAAAGAATCATTCTCTTGGGATGCCACTGTCGATCATACCTTCAGTTAAAGGATGCGCTTACTTCAGCCCCCATCCTTATTTGCATTGACTTCTCTAAGCTATTTACCATTCATTGTGATGCCAATGGCCAGGGTATTGGTGCAATCTTGTTGCAAGAGCATGGTGCGATTGCATTTGAAAGCCGCAAGCTTGATGAGAAGGAGATGCAAATGAATGTATATGACCAAGAGTTGTTGGCAATCCTCCATGCCATCAAGAAATGGCACCATTATTTGTATGGCAGCCGCAAGTAAAAAGCAATCACCAAGTCCTCCAATACTTCTTGACTCAGTCTACTTTGACCCCTAAGCAAAGGCGATGGGTGGCAACCTTACAGAACTATGACTTCGACATCTCACACACACGGGGCAAGGGTAATATTGTGGCTAATTCTCTCTCTTGAATGTGGGCATGCAGAGTGTCATCTATCTCAGAATTGCATAGTGATTGGGTTGAAGAGCTCCAAGAGGCTTACTTGTTAGATGATCATTTCAGCCACATATTTCACAAATTACAGCATGGGATTATGGCTGAAAACTCCCAATATTAGCTCAAACATTGCCTTATTTGGTCCCATGGCAAGATTGTCATCCCACACACTTCCCCCTTCACGCAAAAGATCATGGAAGAAATGCATTCTTACCCCACTGCCGATCACTTGGGTGTTTTCAAAACATATGACAGGATTTCCAAGAGCTTTCATTGGAAAGGCTTATGGAGGGACATCAAGGACTTTGTGACCAAATGTGTTCCATGCCAACAGAACAAGGATAGTACACTCAGGCCAGCTGGCCTCTTGCAGCCTCTCCCTATTCCTGAAGGGAAATGGACTCACATCACAATGGACTTTATCACTGGCCTTCCTATGACCAAGAAAGGGTGGAACAGTATCTATGTGGTAGTTGATCGCCTCACCAAAGCTTTCCACTTTATCCCCACTAAGGTCTATGTGGTAGTTGATCGCCTCATCAAAGCTTCCCATTTTATCCCCACTAAGATCCAATATACCACCTCTCAGGTGGCCACTCAATTTATGGAAAATGTCTTCAAGTTGCATGGCTTACTGCAAGTCATAGTCCATGATCAGGATGCAAAGTTTATGAGCAACTTTGGGCAGACAGTTTTCACCTCCATGGGGACCAAGCTTACTCCATCAACTGCATACCACCCTCACAGACTGATGGCCAAACTAAGAGAGTGAACAAATGGCTTGAGACATATTTGAGGCACTTTTACCATGATGTACATCACAGTTGGGATACGTGGCTTCACTTGGCTGAGTTTGCATATAATAACTCCACACACTATAGCATTGGAGTTTCCCCTTTTGAGGCCTTATATGGGTATAAGGTTCCCCTTCCTACAGTCTTATTTACTGATAAGATCAATCCTCAGAGTCAAGCCGAATTGGATCGCATACAAGCTTTATTTTAGCAATGCAAAATGAATCTTTAGAAGGCCCAAACACACATGAAACTCTTTGCTGATGAAAAACGAAGGCACTTGGAATTCCAAGAGGGGGAGTTAGTCCTTTTGAAAGTGCCTAAGTCCCGCAACTCCACTCTCAAAGAGGGCAGCAGTAACAAGCTAGCCCATGGCTTCTATGGCCCATATCGAATCCTGAAGAGAGTTGGGGACTTGGCCTACCACTTAGAACTCCCCTCTACCACCAAAATCCACAATGTGTTTCATGTCAGTCAGCTGAAATTCTTTGTAGGCTCCTCAGTGGACTATGTGGAAGAACTTCCCCCCATAGATGAAGAGGGCATCACTCAATATGTTCCTGAAGCAATCATTGGGCAACGAGATAAGCACTTACGATCCCAATCCATCAAAGAATACCTCATCAAATGGCAAGGCCTACCCTTGGAAGAAGCCTCTTGGTGCCCATCAACCATCCTCAATGAATTTCCCTACCTTGGTGAACCCCAACGGCTAGAAGACTAGCTGGTCATACCCCAAATTGCCCACTTTCCGCTCGCAGACTGCACACTGTTTTAGAACAGTTTTGTACTTACTCAAATCACATGCATGTGCATTCTACATAGATTGAAAGTACTCGTCATAAGCTCCGTTTCGACATATAGTAAGCACTATTTGGAGTAGCCTATTAAAAGTTATGACCAGTTTACTTCAGTAGACCAGTTCAGGACTGCATGCTATCCCTAGTCTCTCCAGACCTAATCTTCATTGTCAAAGGGCTCTGAGTAGTACTCTGCAACCCACCCTTAGCCCACCCATCACTCCCTTCTATTTCTTCTTGTTTTTGAGGGCAAAAACCTTTCGCATGGGGATGGGTTGTAACAAGTGGGTTGCACACCAACTAGGGTTTAGACACCCCATCACACCGACCGGGGTATTTAAGGTATAAGAGCCCCAGATTAGGGCAACTAGTTATTATCAAGATCACACTCTTCACCTTCATCTCCAACTTCCATGGCTTCCTTCTCCCTTCTCTCCTCTTCTCTCTCTTTATCTCTCCTCTCAGCTTCTTTCATTACAAAGAGATCCTGTTCTAGTATTTCTCTCTCCTCCCTCTCTCTCCCCTCTACGGGTTGTTCATGCGCACTACTTTGAAGGAGGAATCAGGAAGGAGATTGAAGCAAATGATGATAAGGATTAATGGAGATACTGAAGATTGATGTGCAGCATGAAATTGAGAGAAATGGAGGCTCTGTCCGCTGGTTACGAAGTCATTTAATGCGTCTCCGATTTCGTAGAAACACGGTATGACTATTTCTTATGAAGGAAATAAAGTTTTTTTGACATTTTATGATGGAAATGATGTTCTTATGTGAAGAAAATTTGTTTAAGTGCTGGTTGCATCATGTTTAATTGTTTTTTATCAGAAAATTCTGATATCATAATGATTTACATGAGATATTTAAATCCTATAAAGCTTGAAATGCGGTTTTCAAGGGTAAAATGATGGTTTTGTCGTTTCAGGTGGGTGAAATGTGTTCCTATGGGAGAAAATGGAAAATAAAATAAAATTTTAGTATGTTGAGATGATTGTTATAAGGAAAATAAAAAATAATCGTGATTATTGACAAATAAATGCTAAAAAATAAGAGAAAATAGGAGAAAAATAGAAATACACTTTATAAAAATAAAGAAAAATATAATGAGTGTTTGTGTATGTATGTAGTGGCAGAGCATGAGTTTTAGTCTCAGTTTTCCCTATCTCTTTGTCAACATTTGTGATTTATCACTTTTTATGCATCAAAACATGACAAAATGAACCCTTACACTTATGCAATGAAAGCAATACCTAAAAGTAGGGGGTGGGGTATTTGAATGATGCGATTTGGGTGCTGATTATTGCTAATTTTTCTTATGCATATCATGATATAGGATTAATTGTATTTTAATTAAGAGGATAGTTGCATGAGCGTTGTCTCGGTGATATCCTTACATCGCCGCAACGAGTTAGTGAATGAGCATTGGAAAGCCTGGTTATGCATGACATGTTTTTGATTGAAAACTATGTTTGAGCATATTAGGATCATCCACTTTTGCATGTGCATATCAACTATGGTATCGGAATATCAAGAATTGGATGCATAGCACTTGTTTCCATTATGATGACCTACGCTTGAATGTGTGAGACAACCTAATCTGTAGGCTAGTCGATTGATTTTGGGAATTGTTTGGTAAGGACACGTGGTATCTCGTAGAATATGTTCAAAATGAAAGAGTGGAGATTGTATAGGATTGCCTATATGTTTGTGCTACGAGGTATTATGCCTATATGTTATAGGATCTTCCTCTGAGGACAAGGGATGGTAAATGTTGGACTATGACCTAATACAAACACAGAATCGACATTAGCATTTAGTGTAGAGTGAGTCTCAGAGGCTCCTAGCCCGCGAGGCTATGTGGTGGGGTTATCTGTTGTGTGCATGAGGTCTAGCTAGTGCCATAGCCAATGCCAGCCCATTTTAGGTCCCATCAGTGGTACATCTGCTCGAAACTCCCAATAAATGGTGGTTCTACAACATCTAGGTTTTTCTAGGGACCAAGTAGTTGGTTTATGTCCTCTGACAAGAACCATCAAGTTGAAATACAAAAAGAGGAATGTGCTGAGAGGGCTAGACAGTGGTTGGAGATTCTAAGGCATTATTCTCTTCAAAGGAGCAGCTCACTACGCATAAGCGGTAGTGGTTTTAATAACCTAAGTGTCAGAAGCGGCCCTTTGAGTGCAAGCGTAAGTCCTAATACTTCCCTTCTTCCATTCAATCAATCCACTTCAAGTGGGGGTGTAGTTTTACCTACACAAACTTCTGTTTTCAATCCAGTTGTAGCCACCATGGCACAACCCATCGCAATTCTAGCAGGGTCATCAGATTTATCAGCATTACGAGCACCTTTGCCCATCTTCCATGGGTTAGTAGAAGAAGATGGAGAACTCCATATTCAAACACTCATATTCAACTATCGAATCCAAGACGAAGGATACCTTATGATATTCTTCAATATGATATTAAAAGGAAGGACAACAGTATGGTATCATGGTCTAGAGGCAAGAACCATAACTAGCATTGACCAATTCTTCACAGCCTTCTGTAGAGAGTTTGCTCCTGAGAGGAGTGGACAGTATTGGTTGCGTGCCTTAAATGTAACACGCCAAGAGCCAAATGAGAATGTCTAGGCCTATGCCAAGAAACTAAAACAATTTCTTTGCAAACTTAATACTTAGATCCCCATTCCATTGGTTGCACAGTTGCAATATTTCCTACATGGATTAGATTTCAATATCTAGGTGCAGCTTAGTAGTGTTGCTTTGGCTGACATTGACACTACTAGTACCCAAGCAGAAGAAGTAGAGTCGCACTTGCAAGCGGCTTACGCAATAGCAAGGATAAATTGGAACGGTAATAATTTGGCATTGACCAATGGGAGTCAAGGGGAACCCATGACGAATGCGAATGGAAGAGGGAGTATCATGCCGAATTTGCCTATGTTACCAACTCCTCCCAGTATGACTATGTCTATGGCTAGTCAAACAGGCCCCATTAAATGGTGGAGGCCAAAAAACAAACCCAAATGTTGTCCCAGTAGGTCAATGGCCAATTCCTAATCAAGTGACTAGGCCGATGGGACGACAGACATATGATCATGGCTATGAGTTGAGTGTCTCTAATGTCCTTGGCGAAGTTAAGGACATGATGAAGCACTGCACTGATACGATTTCTGAGCAATATAGACAAATAGCAGTGGATGTCAATTTCCTTAAGAAACAGCATAATTTGATAGGGAGCTAACACCCTGGAGAGGTGCCCCCTCAAGATTCAATTGTAAGTGATGTGGTGGCCAACATTTCCCTAGGAATTGTCTAAATGTCAAATGCAATATTTGCGAAAAGTTTGGCCACTTAGCTGCTACCTGTTGGAGTAAGATCAGTTCTCTCTAACAAGGGAGTAAATTGCGAGGTCCAATTAACCATCGTGCACAAGGGAATAATCTCAAGCAAGATGAGGCACCACGACAAATACTGCAATGAGGAAAGGCTGTTGTAGAGGAGTTGCCTCGTGGCAGTGGAGTCAACCTTATTGAGGCTATACCTGTCAATGACGTTGAAACCTCTAATATACGAGCCGTAATTAGAGGCCAAAAGATTAGAGAGGGTGACAAAGGAACTGTAAAACCCGTCGAGGGAAACCCTAAGTAAGATGCTAGGGGAAAGCAAGTTCTAAATCCTGATATGCAAGGTGGACCTCTAAGGCATGTTGATACTAAATTTGATCCTGAGAAGGATAAATGATTGCCAAGAAAGAAGGAAAAAGTTAAAAAAGAGGCACCAAAGTCGGGTCCAAAGACCAAAGGAGATAATGGTTTGGCGAGAAAAGAGAACTTTGGCTAACTACCACGACTTTGATTTAGCAAGTTCTCTGTGCGAAGTTAAACTAGACGTAAATACAATTGATTAAATTGTCTCCAGGAGTACGCAAGGAATTCAAGAAAATCTTGCGTACTAGGTATATTGTGGAATCTTTGGGCATATCACAAGTGGGAGAAGATTGGTTTGATCATATTGAAAAGCATTGTCCCAAGGTTCCAGTGTACGTGGATGGAATATTGCTGGAGCATGCTATCGTGGACACTGGATCCTCCGTCAATATCATGAGCTCAAATTTGATGGGGAGGCTAGGTTTAGAAATCCAAAAAGACGGCTCCACACTTCTTAGGATGGCTAATGATAGTCTAAGGAAACCAGAAGGTTGCATCACTAAAGTTCACGTTATTGTTGCAAGCGTGGAATGCTACTTGGACTTTAGGGTGATAAGGTTTGCAGGACATCTGAGCTATCAAGTTTTTCTAGGCAAGCCTTGGATTTTACGAACAGATTGTCAAGTCGATATACCCGCTGGTCGAGTGATTTTAGGTAGAGGTGTCAATCGTGTAATAGTGGATGCTTACCCTGAGTCTCCTCAGAGTGAGAGAGCTCCTTTATCCTCTATTGAACTAGAAATAGTAGATGATCTATCTGGTAGTGAGACCTCATCGAGTGATGGATCTAAAGAAGGGTCTACTATAGAGGAAATTTATCGAATAACATTGAATGAGCTGATAGAGCCTCAAGATCAAATAAGAGATGTGGACGTTATTGAGTTGGACCTTGGTATGCCTAATTATTTGCGGCTAATCAATTTAGGTTCCATGCTCAGTTTGAAAGAGAGAGAGGAATACGTGTCCTTAATTCAAGAGTTTTGTGACATCTTTGCTTAGATGGTAGGGGCATTCCCCCCATTCTGGTTTTGCATACTATTCTTGTAAAGGAAGGTACCCATCCTGTATGTCAAAAAGTACGATGTATGCCTTTTGAACTAAGGGATGGGCTTTTTGAGGAGCTATAGAATTTGTGAAAAGTGGGTTTGATCTTTTCCGTTCAGCATACTGAATGGTGTTCACCACTCGTGATCAGAAAGAAGACAAATAATCAAATCTGACTTTGTGTAGAGTTTAGAGAGTTGAATAAGCAGACTGTTAAAGACTACTACCCGTTGCCCTTTATTGACCAAATTTTGATCAATTAGTGGGTAGGGACATATATTCATTCATGGATTGCTTTGTGGGGTATAACCAAATGGCGATTGCTGAGCAAGACAAGCTGAAAATGACATTTAATACTGTCTTTGGTACATTTGCATACCATGTGATAGCATTTGGTTTATGTAATGCACCTGGTTCGTGGCAAAGAATAGCCGACAAGACCTTTGGTGACATCTCCCCAGAGGAGTTCAAAGTATTCATTGATGACCTGGGAGCAGCCACCACAAGAGAAAGGAAGTTGATTATTTTGCGAAAGTATTTTGAGCGTTACAGACGATTTTGCATAGCTCTTAACCCAAGGAAGTGCATCTTTGGAGTGCCTTATGGGCTGTTGCTAGATCATGTGGTCAATTCAATAGGGATCGCAGGTAATTGACCTTGAAAAGACTAAGGTCATAGCCGCCATGAGTCCACTAGGTACTCCAAAGGAGATGCATAGCTTTCTGTCATCAATAGGGTATTATCAGAGATTTATCAATGTCTTGGCAGAGAGAACGTTGCCACTGACAAACCTATTGTCCGTTAATTGTCAGTTTATATGGAATGATGCTTGTAATATAACTTTTGATGATGTGAAGTAGAAGCTTGCCAAAGCACCTATTTTAAAAGTATCTAAAAGGGGCGAAATGTTTTATATATATTTAGTAGTAATAATTATAGTATCAGTTGCTGTTTGGCCCAAATTTGGGAGGAAATGTGGTACCATCCAATAGCTTTTGCTAGTCAGAAGTTGGGCATATAGGAAATTAACTACACCTATATGGAGAAGTTGTGCCTTGCAATGGTATTTGCGACCAAAAAATTCATGCATTATATTATTTATGAGAAGGTGGTATTTTATACGAAGGCGGATGGGCTTTGATTGTTGCTAAACAAGTTACAGCCGCCTGATCGTTTAACAAAGTGGTTAATCACTTTGCAAGAGTTTGATTATGAGATTAAGAGTAAGCTACCAAAGTTACATGGAATTGTAGAGTGTCTCGTGGATTTTGGAGAGCCAAAAGAGGTCTTGGCTAAAGGAAGTGATATGGAAATATTGTTTAAGATTGATACAACGTCTATTTCCTCTTGGTATGTTGCTATAACACACTATTTAACTACAGGAGAGACTGGAGCTACTCTATCAAAATCTGAGAAGAGGAAAATTAAACAACAAGCATTGAAATTTTCCTTGATCGCAAGAACACTATACTGGCACGGTGTTGATGATATCTATCACCGATGTGTGATGCTTGACGAGGTTCCATTTATCTTGGAGGAGCGCCATGACTCTGCTTGTGGGGGGCACTTTGCTGGGTGGTTGATGGCACAAAAGGCTTTAAGAGCTGGATATTGGTGGCCGTCCATCTTCCAAGATTCATTTGAGTATGTTAAGAGATGCAATACATGTCAAAGACATGATAGTAGAGAGAATAGGAAGTGGCCACTTATGCCGATTATGGCTGCCCTTCCATTTGAGAAGTGGGGCATCAACTTTGTGGGTCCTATTACCCCGTCATCTAGTACTCAGAAGAGATACATTACAGTAGCCACTGATTACTTTACAAAGTGGTCAGAAGCACGATGACAAGGCAGGACAATGCAAAAGAGATTGCAAGTTTCCTACTTGAGCTGATCATTTATCGTTTCGGTCCACCAAATGAAATAGTATCAGACCGTGGAACTCACTACCTAAACAATGTGATTAAAATTCTGACTAAAACATGGAAAATGAAGCATAACAAGACGACCCCCTATAATCCGCAAGCAAATGGACAAGTTGAAAGTATCAATAAGTAGCTTGTGGGTATCCTATCCAAGATAGTCTCCGAAAAGAAACGTGACTGGGATACAAAATAATATGTGGCAGTGTGGGTGTATAACACAACGTTTAAACGAGCCACTGGCCACAGCCCATTCAAATTAGTTTATGGGGAGGAGTGTGTCTTGCCCTTAGAAATTGATTTGTCGACCATAAGATTCGCAATCAATCATTCTTTGGGTGACGAGGATGCCCTATTCAAGTGTTTTATGACTATAGCCCACTTGGATAAGCTTAAATTGCAAAGTTTATTGCACCAATAAGTGGCTAAGTGTAAGATGAAGTAGCTCTATGATTTAAAAGTGAAGAAATATACCTTTAAAAAGGGGCAACTAGTTCTATGCTACGATGTGCATAGGGATCTATTTTCAGGAAAGTTGAAACCTGGATGGGATGGGCCTTACAAGGTAGCTAGGATAGGTAAAAATAAGTCCACGGCTTTACTGGCTGATCTATAGGGAGTGGAATTTAAAAATAAGGTTAATCTGAATAAGATTAAACCTTATTATTTTTTAGTATGCTAACGTGCTAAATGCATTGAAGGTCCATGCTGGGGCTGACTTGAAACCTGCAAGAGAGCTTACATTGGTTGATGGGCCAGTTAATCCCTTATTTGAAGCACCCATATCTAGAGAAAAGATATCATTAGGGGAAGCTTATCTGGTGGAGCAAAGGATACAAAGTGATTGAGCACGAAGACGGTACCTTTGTGTGGGAGATCAAAGTTTTTTGCCATCATTGCTTACAAATTTTCACAAGCATCCGTGTTGAGTTTAATGAAGAAGGTGGGATGGAGCCGTTAGTTCATCCTCTAAATATGTTGAATTTTGACTATCATACTTACAAATAGGGGAGTTCTTGATGGCTGATTGTGTAAACCCATTGTGGATGTATACATTATACTTTGATGGAGCATCCATGGGCCCTAATAAAAAGGGAGTGTTGGAGTTGTTATTCGAGATCCTCGATGTAGGGTTACAATAAAATTAGCTATTTATCTTGGGGTAGGATTCACTAACAACATGGCAGATTATAAATCCTTGATTATGGGATTAAACATTGCCAAGAAAGGTGGTATTAGGCAGTTGTTAGTAAAAGGGGATTCCCATCTGATCTAAAATCAACTAACTAAGACATACATAGTCTGGAATACCATCCTTCGCATGTATCATCGAACTGCTATGATCCTACTTGATGAATTTGCGAGCGTCTCTCTTCAGCCAATTCCATGTTGTTGCAGTACATAGGGTTGAAGGTCACCACAAGGGTTTGGCAAGAGAAGAATATATGGGGGTTCAAGAGCTTAGACTTTGGAGATGGTAGAGATAAGAGAAGAGTTGAAGGTTTCAAGCCAAGTTCTTGAAGATAAGAGACATCAGGGTGTAGGTAGATTCAAGGAGAGGAGTAGACGGAAGAAAAGGGGTTTGAAGAGATTGAAGATGTAGAAGAATACTCACAAAAAGAATTAGAAAATATAGAAGAATACTAACAGAGATGAAGCCTGTCAGTTTCTTTCAGCATTATGAGAAAATATAACTCTAATAGATAAAAACGTGTACAAAATAATACCTTCCTCTATGCTGCTCAAATTTCCAATTTGATGCTTCTAATGGCTCCGAAAGGGGGGTTAAATACTAGGACACCTGGCCAGAATCCTGCCAGATCACTCCTTCTTCATCTCCCACTTTCGGATGCTGTTCACTGCTTGAAAACAGCAATCGTGTGTCGTGCGATTTCGTTAATCTCTTTTTTTACATAAAATCCTCTCAAATTGGCTAAAAGCTACATGCTTTCTTTTACATGTCCTCCTAATCTAGAAGTTATCTATAGTTTTATGGAATTTTACAAGAGATAATATCTGAAATATCAAAAATTGATTAAAAATTTATCCAAAAAAATCTAATATTTTGAACCATGGACACTAATACTAATGTCTAAAGTGGCATTGGCTCTCTAAATCTAAAAGGAAGCCACACTCTAGATTTTTTTACACGGTGTGCGCGTAGCGACACGACATTCACCCCCTCCTAACCTGCACATCCTCTGGCATGTCCCAAAGTCTTACGGATTTGCAGTGTCAGAAGAAGTATCTTCTACCATGTCAATGTCTTCATCTTCTACCTCTTCTTCTTCCTCTATGTCTTCATGCTCTTGAATTATATTCAAGTATTCTAGCTCATATGTTGAACTTTCTCTTCATTTGAAGAGCTTGATTCTTTTCCAGCTATGGGTATCTTCATGCTTGTTCTATCAAATTCAGTTAATGAATATGTGACATTGTCATGAACGACCTTTACCACATATGGGCCAAACCAATGCTTTACCATCTTCCTAGAAGCACTGTATTGATTGCCTAGGCTGCTGTCATAGACAAGAACCCCGTCATTTTCTTGAATTGCTCTTGGCTGAAGTTAATGCCGCTTATCAAATCTTCTTTTGTTCTTTAGTCTTGCTGTCTTTAGCTTCTCAATAGCTGCTTGAACATCTTCAGGTCTTCTTTCTAGCTGCCTTATGCGCAAAGTCAGCAACTCTTGTCTACTGATGCCTTGCTCCCAAGGTAGAAGACTCCATGTGAGAATAGATTCTTCAATTGGCATAATTGGTTGTTGTCTATGCATAAGTTCAGCTAGCATATAGCATAGTCATCACTGAACTATGAGTAGTCCGGTCAGCCCATAATGCAAAAGGTAGCATTTTAGGCCATTCTTTGATCTTTCCTCTACAAAACTTTGCTAGAGCTTTGAGTATAGGTTGATGACCTCTCTCACTCTTTCCATTGCCTTTAGAGTTTTAGGATGAAGTTAAAGCCAACTTAATACCCAATTGAGCAAAGAAGTTACGTACCTCATCAACATCCAACTCTCCTCTATCTGCAGTTACTTTACCCACACATCTATATCTACAAAACACATCTTCAAGCAAAAAACGACAAACAGCTTGAGTGGATTTGGTTGTTAAGGCTTTGCCTTCAACTTGATTGGTAAGATCCTCTCTTGCAAGTACTAAATACTGCATATTCCATATTCATGTAGGCATGGCTACAAGATCAATAACCCATCTATAATTTATAGACAAAGGATAAGTTGGTTGTAACCCATCTCGATGCTTGACCATAGAATACATTTGACACACATAATAGGTTTCAACAAAATGTGCTATGTCCCGATACATGTTTTGCCACCAATATTTTTCTTTGACTTTACTAAATGTTCCCCATATGCCTCTATGGCCAGCCCACAGGCTTTCATGAAATTCCTTCATTATCTGTTGTTGCAATCTTTAGTTACCTAAAAATCGGACAGGTGCTCCTTTCTTCTTCTTTGCGTGCTTCCATAGATATCATTCTTTAAGAAAAAATCCATAAGCTTTCCTCTTGATATGTTTGAACTCCTCATCAGTCCAAGTCTCCTTCTTCTTCATTGTGCTTAAATATTGGCCGATCTTTAGCCAATCTTCTTCATAATCTTCTTCAAGGAAATGAACTAGAACTTAAGCAATGCAATGAGCATGCTAGCTTTTAGTTGACCATCCTGTTGTTTTCAGCTTTGGACCAGTATATGTAGTAACTAAAAAGGTATTTTCAGCAGCCATGAAATGAAATTCAGCAAGTATAGATTCTTCAGCTTCATCTTCTTCCATCAACTCTTCTTCATTGTCATATCTTGCATGTGATAGCATGTCAGTAACTGGATTTTCCTTTCCTGCAATATGCTTTAATTCGGGATTAAGAGACTTAATATATTTAATCCATCTTAGCATAGCAATGTCTGGTGTAGAACAATTGGCAATCATGTCTAAGAGTGGAAGACAATCAGTTTCTACCACTATAGAAGCACCTATAAAGTATTCATGATCACACTTTAATGATGTTACAACTCCCCACAATTCCCTTTTTACTTGTGCATACCTTCTTTAACATTCATTGAGAACTTTTGCTCCAAAATGAATTGCATACATGTTACCTTTAAGATCCTCTTGGCCATCAGCCCATCCTATCTCAATGGGACTTGTATCCACAAGGATGATGGGTTGACCTTTTGAATAGTCATCCCTTTTGAGAGTGGGGGCTGAAATTAATAGCTTCTTTAATTTACGCATAGTGAGAGTATCCTCTTTATTCCAAGAGAATCTTTGGCCTTTTCTTAATAATTGATAAAGATTTTCAGCTACATGAGCAAAATGTGGTATCCATATGAGATAGAATACACATGCGCCAATAAATATTCTCAACTCTGAAACATTTGTGCATTTTTCTTACATTCTGCTGATGGCATCTATCTTGATTGGAGAAGGTTTGAGTCCATAGGGGCCACATAGATGACCGACCACTAGGACTTCTTCTACTCCAAAAATCGACTTAGCTCCAGAAAGGGTAAGATGTACCTCTTCTAGCCTTGTCAAAATCCTGTCACAATCTTGAATATGGTTAACTACAAATGTCCTGCAACCATCTTTGTCAAGCTCCTCATTCTTTTCATTGACTTCACATCCCTTGATAGGTACATCATCAAGAAATGGAAGAGTAAGTTGTGGAATAAAGTCCCTTAAGACTTTGTGCATGGCATTCATCATATGGGCTACGGAGTTTGTTGCACCTTGTGGTAGAGTGCACATGTGGACCAATCCAAGAGGTGTCTTCATTGTGGTAATCTCTCGGCTTTCTAATGAAAGCTAAAATTGGTCATATCCTGAATATAGGTCTCCTATAGAATAAATTGCTCTACTTGCAAAAGCTTTAGCAAACTCATCAACAATTGGACCCGAACCAACATTTTAGATTGTGACACGATTGACAGGCTGTAGATCTTGAATGAATCGTAAAGATCCATTTTTCTTAGGCACAGTAAACCATCGATTTGAGTAAGGTGCTGAAGAAGGTTCTAAAATCTTCATTTTGATCTTCTCATTTAGCAGCTCCAATAATTTGGGTAGATGCACCCTTGGAATGGGAATGGGCTTGAGGTTCCAAGGCACATGTAGGACCGTAAAAATGACCATAGGAACCACAATATTTGGATCCACATAGCCTATTTCACTTGGTTGAAAAGCAAAAGCTTTTCCATGTTTCATTAGCATTTTCATAAAAGAGTGTTTTTTAGCTGGCGAAAGGAAAGAATTTTCACCTATTTTGAGCTCTTTTATACTTTCAGATGTGAACTTGTGACCAATGTTGGAAGATCACGAAGACTTGGCTGATTTGCTGCCCTATCAGCGAGCCCTTCACTTTCAGGAGGCAGTGGGACTGCCACAGGTTTGACTTTCTTATCCACTGTCTTGTATTTTGTCTCCACTTGTGCTTTAGCCTTGTTGAGTAAACCATTGTCTTCATGTTCAACAAATTCTTGAATTGTTTGATAAAAATCCAATGTACATACTTGTATGGACTGATTTTCAGCGTGATTTTCAGCACGAGCAGCTGCATATATTTCAGCCAATGTGTCAGTAGTAATCAGTTAAAAAAAAATGCCCGAAATATCTTCATTTTCAGCCATCATATCATAAGTTTTCAGCTCCCTTTTTACATGACATAAATATTTTCTTTCAGCCTTGGGCATGGCCGGAAGAGACTTATAACAACCCATACTATTGGTTGTACATACATATAAATTTGGTAGAGGCACAATTTCTATTGCATGAGGAGGTTCAATCTTTTTACATGACGCACTACCATAGCCTCCCTTTATAGTAGTGCAACCTGAAAACCCTTGAATTCTCGGGCATTAGGAGACACAGGATAATCATGTAGTCGATCTCCGTTTCGATGATGGTTAACACACACAGTAAGAAATTGGACAGCTCGTTCATTATCCTTGCTTCGGATTCGAGCATAGAAAGAACCATCATCAAGAGCTTTTGTTTCCAAGTAGGCTTCAGAAATGTAAGGTTGCCCAAGAATGATAGGGTAACTACAAGAGTCTTGAATAAAAAAGTGAAATTTGTCTTTTATGTCTCCAATAGTTACCTGCACATTAGGACATGCAACATATAACTCTTCAAAAGAGTTGTTTGTAGCTCTCATTTGCCAACCTGTATCAGCATCTATGGGCCATCCGCCACTTTCATAGAGACTCCTTGCCATGACGTTTATCTCCGAGCCATGGTTTAAGAGTGCAATACATGGTGTTTCTCTTTCTCCAATTTTGACGACTGTCTCCATTGTTGCTCTTGCCCAATGCGTACGGGAGTAGTGACTACGTGGAATGAACCGAGCCTCTTCTTCCTCATGCATGTGCTGTAGACGGCCTTCCTTTTGAGAGGTGGGCTGCCCAACTAGTTTGGACCAGCCAACCATTACATTTTCAGCTTTCACTTCTTTAATTTTTGCATTCATGTTTTCTTTATCTTCAGCTTCAATTGCTGCAATTAATTCTTTAATTGCTTCAAGTTGAATTCCTTGTGAAGTTAGCTTCTCTTCATTTTGCACAAAAACTCGAAGAACTTGCAAAAAAGCATGCACTGTTTCTTCATCACCAACATATTGTCGTTTCCTTTTGATTACATTAATAATTACATCTTGGAGTTCACGTTTGGCAATTCCAAGAATTTTGCCTAAGGTGAATTCAATTTTGCTTCCTAGAATTTGTTCTTCTAGGACTCATTTGAGATTGGTTGCAGATTCTATGCCAGATTACAATTTGTAGAATGGCTGCTTGCCTTTCTTCTTTTCTTCGGTCTTCTTTGTTTGTGGCACATCTTCCATCTCTTGATCTGGGGTTATATTTTCAGCAAGCTTTGGTTGTTCAGGTGTTCTTCTAGTTACCCGTTTTGGAGGGCCAAAAATACCAACCATCTGCCTATACATAGTCTTATCCTCAACTTCAGCCCCAATGCTCATGTCTAGCTTTAGATTCTGATCAAGAGGTGTATCCAATGGTTTGCATTTAGCCATGCTATACTTCTTTAGCATTTCCATGGCATAGTGCTCCTGCATTAGCCATAAACCATTTTTAGCTTTAACCACCTCAATGCCCAAGAAATACTTCAAATCACCTAAGTCTTTCATGTCAAATTCTGATTTTAGAATTTTCATAACACGATGTGTGCCCAAGTCATCATCCCCAGTAATTATCAAATCATGAACATACATGACCAGCACTACCAAGCCACTGTCAGTATTTTTCATAAATAGGCTATGATTAGCCCTGCCAATAGTAAATCCCAAGCTCTGCAAGTAGTTATTGATCCTTGCATGCCAGGCTCTTGGAGCTTACTTCAGCCCATACCATGCTTTTTTCAGTTTGCACACATAATGCTGAAAATCAGGGTGAACATACCCTTTGGGCTGATCCATGTAGACATCCTCTGCCAAGTCACAATTGAGGAAAGCATTTTTCATATCCATTTGCTGCAATTTCCAACCTTTAACAGCAGCCAATGTGATCATTGTTCATATGGTTGCCATCTTGGCAACATGGCTGAATGTTTCCTCATAATCTGATCCATACTGCTGAGCATATCCTTTAGCAACTAGCCTGGCTTTGTACCTCCCTACACTGCCATCCAACTTGCATTTAATATTGTAGGCCCATGTGCAGCCAATGGTCTTCTTTCCTTCTAGCAATGGTACAAGATCCCAAGTACTATTTTTAGCCGAGGCATCTACCTCCTCATCCATAGCTATGCACCAATTTTTTTCCATCACTGCTTCAGCAAATGTAGCAGTCTCTTTGATCTTTGTCACCTTTGTCATATAAGCAAAATGGTTCGTAGAAAAACCATTGTAAGTCAGCCTATCCATAGGAGACTTGACTCTATGCAATCATCTAAGCTATCATGCACTACTTGATCCTCACTCTCATGAGGCAGAATGTACCACTTCTGCCTAATACCAGGCATATACACAGTCGGAATACCAAGATCACTGTCTAGATTGTCAGTTGAGTCATAGCCTAAAGTCATCCTGCCAGGTGTCATCACACCAAATATATCATCAACGACTTTTCCTTTTCCTTTGTTGTCCACTACATCATATCTCCCCCTCACTAACATAGTGGTGTCAGTGGACGGTGAGCCGGAGCTCTGCAATCTCCCTGTCCATGGAGATACCGTTTGACCACTAGGAGCTATCATAGTAGTGGACGGTGAGCCAGAGATCCGCAATCTCCCTGTCCATGGAGATACCGTATGACCACTAGGACCTATCATAGCAGTACTCTGCTACGAATCAGTTATAGATACATGAGTAGAAGGTGTATCTGGTGGCACTGCAGTCGGTCATACATACCAAGAGGCCATCTCTGTAAGGGGCATAGGAACCCTCCCCTTAAATATTAAAAGAAAAGGAAAAAAATTTCTTTCATTTAACTCAAAATTTTTTACTCCCCTCCCCTCTCTCCCCATCGACAGTAGTCGGGGGAGGGGGAGAGAGAGTGGGAGTGGTGGATTGGAAGGGGAGGCATGCAACCTCCAAGTGGAGGGTGGCCATGCCAATTGTCAAGATTGTGGGAGAGAAGGAAGGAGTCTCACTTGAAGCTTTCTTGCTTGCACAATGGGGGAATACACACAAGGGTGGAGGCTGAAAACAGTTTTCCTCTTCTTCGTTGTGGAAGCCAAAAGAACTCAAGTACAAAGAAATAGAAGAACCCTAGATATGGGTCTCAAACCAAACTCAACTAACTAAGGTGGCATACTAACTGAGCCACGAACTAGAGTAGATAAGGATAGCTATCATGTAGCTATTATTCAGGGGCGGTGTACCAACCGCATCTGCAACTGACAAGTCGGTGACATAAATACACAACGGTCACCCTGGCATATCACGAGTGGAGCTCGATATCTCAATACTCCCCCTCGAGCTCAATCCCAATTCCTGCACACCAAGCAGGTCTCTGAACTTGCGCAGCTTCTCTGCGCCCAATGCCTTCGTGAATATGTCAGCTACCTGATCCTCTGTGCTGACATAAACTAGATCAATAAGACCTAGTAAAACCATCTCTCGCACATAGTGATAATGCACCTCAATGTGCTTTGTTCTAGCATGATAGACTGGGTTATTTGCCAAGTGTATACTACTCATGTTGTCACAATAAATGACAACTGGCCCATCTGTAGACTGATGCATATCATAAAGTAGCTTATGCAACCAAGCTACCTCACATGCAGCCATTGCTGCACCCCTGTACTTAGCCTCTGTGCTCGACAAGGCAACTGTAGGCTGTTTCTTGCTGCTCCAAGTGACTGCAGCACTCCCAAAAGAGAACACATATCCACTGGTAGATCATCTATCAGAAATACTACTAGCCCAATCAGCATCAGTGTATCCATGCAACTGTATCTGAACTCCAGTCTCATAAAATAGTCCATACTGCAATGTGGACTTCACATACCTGAGTATGCGTCTAGCCGCATCCAAATGTGGTTTCCTTGGAGCCTGCATAAACTGACTTACCAATCCAACAGCATAGCTCAAATCTGGCCTGGTAATAGTCATATAAATCAAACTTCCTACTATGCGTCTGTACATAGTAGGGTCTTCTAGAAGCTCACCTGCATCTGTGCTCAGCTTCACATTCTGCTCCAAAGGAACTAAAATAGGCTTACAGCCTGTCATCCCATATTTGGACAGCATGTCCAATCCATACTGCCTCTGCAAGAGCTGTATCCCACTTGGTGATCTAATCACCTCAATGCCCAAGAAATAACGTAGCTCTCCCAAATCCTTCATCTCAAACTTCTGCTTCAATAGCATTTTCACATGAAGGATATCTTCATCACTGTTACCTGTCATAATCAAATCATCAACATAAATGACAAGTAGCATAATACCTTTCTCTGTTTTTCTCACATAAAGTGAGAAATCTGCCTTGGAAATCTGAAAGCCAATAGTGACAAGATACTGTCCTATCTTGTCAGACCATGCTCTAGGTGCTTGCTTCAAGCCATACAAGGCTTTCTTCAACCTGTAAACAAACTCAGGATGAACAGCATGCACATAACCTGGTGGCTGCTCCATATAGACCTCTTCTTGCAAATCACCATGCAAGAAGGCATTCTTTACATCCATCTGATGTAAAGACCATCCCTTTGATGCAGCCATAGCAATGACTGCTCTTACAGTTGCCATCCTTGCAACTGGACTGAATGTTTCTTCATAGTCAAAGCCATATGTTTGTGCATACCCCTTGACTACTAATCTTGCCTTGTATCTGTTCACAGAACCATCTACATTGTGCTTCACCTTATAAACCCACTTACAGCCAATTGCATTCTTACCTTTAGGCAAAGGTACTAACTCCCATGTAGCATTTGCTTCCAAGGCATCCATTTCTTCATCCATGGATTTCTCCCATTTTTCTTTTCCCATGGCTTGCTCAAAAGATGTGGGTTCTGGTTCCTGTATCACTTTGACCATATATGCATAGTGAATGGCTATAAATCCATCATATTTCAGCCTATCCACAGGATACCTAGCTCTCGTAGACCTGCGCAAAGTAGGTTCACTCCCAGGTGCTCTCAAAACATCCCTGGTCTTCCTTACTCCAGGTGTAACAATAGAAGGAATACCCAACTCATCATCAATGCTCTGTTATGAGCCACTGGATTCACTATCCACATAAGAGTGACCTGCATTCACATCAAACATGGGCTGATCAACCTTCTCTTTTCCTTTTCGTGATACCTGCATACCACTATCTGCATTGCTTTGAGAAGATTCTCCTGATCTCAATCTGCCTGTCCATGGCGAAGAATGTGAACCACTACTAGAGGACGCTCCAGGTCCACTAATATTTTGTGACTGCTGCTGTGAATTCTGTGCAGCATTACCATTTTGTGCATCTACATCATCAATCACATTTACTGGTGTATACCAGCTACTCATCTCATCAAAAACAACATCTCTGCTCACTGTAAACTTACGAGTAGAAGGGTTATAGCATCTATACCCTTTTTGCTGCAGAGAGTAACCAATAAAGATGCACTTCTCAGCTTTTGGATCCAACTTGGATCTCAACTCATCTGGCACATGTACATAGACAATGCAACAAAAAATTTTCAAATGAGAAATATCTGGTTTCCTACCAGTATACCTCTCCTCTGGAGTCATCCCATGTATTGCTGCAGTGGGAGTCCTGTTCATTATATAGACTGCTGTAGCAACTGCTTCAGCCCAATAAAAATTTGGCAAGTCTTTTTCATTGAGCATGGCACGAGATACCTCTCCAATATGCCTGTTTTTCCTTTCTGCAATTCCATTTTGTTGTGGGGTATAACTGCATGAATATTGCTGCTTTATGCCATGCTCCTGCAAGAACTTTGCAAACTCATTTGAGAGGTACTCTCCCCCTCCATCTGACCTTAGGTATTTTATTTGCAGACCTGTTTCTTTTTCAGCCATAGCTTTAAGGGTTTTGAAATGCCCAAAAACTTCACTTTTCTTTTTCATAAAATACACCCAAACTTTTTTGCTATAGTCATCAATAAAAGTGACAAAATAATGATAGCCTCCAAGAGATGCAGCTTTAGTAGTCCACACGTCAGAGTGGATTAATTCCAATGGCTTCTCACTCTCTTGAACATGTCTAGGAAATGGTTTCCTTGCCTGTTTTCCAAACTGACAGGCTTCACATACCTTATGCATTTATGCAACCTTGAATTTTGGCAATCCTGCAACAATATTTTGGGCCTGCATTGATTTAAGTCGATGTACATTAACATGACCAATGCGTTTATGCCAGATATCAATATCTGCAACTACACCGGTCCCATGTGCAAACATTGCTGCACTCAATTCAGACATGTCTGCATCCAACGTAAACATTCTGCCCTTCTTCTTTCCTTTTGCTATCAAGCGACCTTTATTTTTCATATCCTCAACAAAACATCCATGAGGATTAAATCTGACCTGCAAGCCCTGCTCAACCATTTGACCAACAGAAACCAGATTCTTGGTGATATTCGGAACATGAAATACATCGGAGAGGTATTTCTTTTTCCCATCCTGCATAGACAAAGGAATTTTTCCAATCTGCACAATAGGATGTGCAGTATCATCACCAGTCTCCACAAATCCTGGTTTTTCCATTTTCCTTGTATCCTCCATCCATTCTGCATGACCTGTCATGTGGTTTGATGCACCTGAGTCAACATACCATACATCATTGCTTTCTTCTGCACTTGTCACAGAATTATTCATGTGCTGCACCATAAACAAGTGCTCATTTCTGTCATCACCCTGTCTACTAGAAGATGCATAATTCCCTTGTTGCAGTTTTCCATTCATGATGTCATTCTGCTTTTTATAGCAGTCTTTAGCCATATGACCCATTTTACCACAGTAGTAGCATTCAACATTACTGTTTGCATTTTGGCCTCTTTGCCATCCACCACGACCTCTTTGACTCCCCCTGCCTCTAGAGTTACCACGTCCTCCTCCATAGGACTAGTTTTCTTGAGTTTGCTGCATATTCTGATTTCTACCACGGCCTCCATATCGGCCTCCTCTACCTCTGCCTCTACCTCTTCCAGCATTTGAGTAGAAGACAGCTTCTTTTGAAGTTCCTCCTGAAGAAGATGCACCACCATTTCTCTGTTCCTCAGAAATTAGAAGAGCTATCAACTCCTCAAAATCAGGAAATCTTTCACGAACTGAAATGGATGTCCGAAACTGTGCATAATCCTTTCCTAGACCATTCAAGGTCACAGAAACTAAATCATCATCTTCCACTGGTGACCCAATGGAAGCAAGTGCATATGCAATCTTCTTCACCTTCATGTGGTAGTCGTTGATGCTCATATTTTCTCTTTGCACATTGTGCAACTCTTGCTTGAGCTGCATTTTCCTGGCTTACGTATTTGTGCTATACATTTTTGACAAAGTATCCCATGCCTCCTTTGGCGTACTTGCATCCTGAATATGCACAATCATAGAGTCTGAAATGCTGATAGACAGCCAATACATAACTTTCCTGGCTCTCTCATGCCATGCTTTAAATGCCTGCATTTACTGTTGATTGGGAACATCAGGAAGAACTGGTTCTTCTTCATTTCCTGCAACAAATTCCCAATATCCTTTTCCCATAAGGAAATTCGTCATTCTAAACTTCCATGCTTGGAAGTTGTTCTTGTCAAGCTTTTCAGTGACAATCTGTAAAAGAGAATCAGATGCCATTACAGAACACTGCAAAAAATTCCGTCACTGCAAAAAACATAGCTTCACCCTCACAAGGGAAAATCTACAAAACTGGTGAAAGTGGTATTTGACCACACAGTCACTTCCTAGTGACGATTTTCCATCAACAGGCAACAGGGATGATTCTATAACTCCCAATGTCTCTGCGCACAAGCATACGATGCAATTTCTATAGTAACTTTTCACCGACCTGTAGAACAGTGGCTGCACAACATAAAACTGGGCCTTTTTCTGAGTGCGTGCAGAAAACTTCCGCCTCCAAAACAGGCCCAGAAATTGCCTCAAATAAAAAAAAAAGGTCGCCAAGGGCTAAAGCCCTTTCCCGCAGCATATACTGCCCTCTTGCTTCACCGCGAAGGGCGTCTCAACCTGAGACAATGCACTCCTGCACTTCCGGCTGTGCTACATGCAGAGATCTGCTCCCAAAACAGAAAATGAAAGCAACACTGCTCCTCTTACCAGAACACCGCGAGCTTGGCTTGCTTTCTTGAGCTCCTTACCACGAACAAGGCTCTGATACCATGTCAAGATTGTGGGAGAGAAGGAAGGAGTCTCACTTGAAGCTTTCTTGCTTGCACAATGGGGGAATACACACAAGGGTGGAGGCTGAAAACAGTTTTCCTCTTCTTCGTTGTGGAAGCCAAAAGAACTCAAGTACAAAGAAATAGAAGAACCCTAGATATGGGTCTCAAACCAAACTCAACTAACTAAGGTGGCATACTAACTGAGCCACGAACTAGAGTAGATAAGGATAGCTATCATGTAGCTATTATTCAGGGGTGGTGTACCAACCGCATCTGCAACTGACAAGTCGGTGACATAAATACACAACAGTCACCCTGGCGTATCACAAGTGGAGCTCGATATCTCAACACTATCCCCTCCCCTCCCCTATATAAGGGGAGGGATTCTCCCCTCCCCAGAAAGGAAGACAGAGGCTACGCCCATCTCACGCCATTACCACCCCACCATCCTGTTGCACAAGCCCTTGGGGCCTTGTCCGTAGCCACCCCCATTGCTTGGACAACAAGCGCTGTGCCACCTCCCTACGCGCCGTCCGAATGAGGTATCTTCCCCCCTGCGATTGGCTGCGCCAACCCCCCTTGGGGCCTCATCCATAGCCACCCCCATTTCCTAGACTATAGGCACTTGCCATCTCCCTGTGCCCTTCCGAATGGGTCTCTTCCCCCCTTGTGATTGATTGCGCCACTCCGCCACCCAGTTCCCCACGTGTCATTTTCCCCCCTGTCAACTCTGTGCAGGCCATCTAGGGCCTTTGATCCTAGTCAAACCCCCCAATTACGTGACGTCGCGGGACCCTCCCTGGGCCCTCCAAAATTAAACGGCCTCCCTCCCTGGTTGTTGGGCCGTGAAGAGAAAAAGTAGAGCGAGAGGATAAAAAGAAGAGGGTGGGAGAAGAGAAAGAAGGTGAGAGAGAGAGAGAGAAAGAGGAGGAAGAGGAAGAGAGAAGGAGAAGGTGAGAAGGAGTGGAAGAAAGAAGAGAGAAAAGAAGGAGAAGGTGGAAGAGCAAGAAGGAGGGAGAGAGAGAAGAGAAGGAGAAGGAGTGAAGAGAGAGTAGAAGGAGGAGAGGATAGGAAGTAGAAGAAGGAGAGGATAAGAAGTAGAAGAAGGAGAGGATAAGAAGTAGAAGGAGGGAAGAAAAATAAGGAGGGAGAGAAGAGGAAAGAAGAAGTGGGTAGAGAAGAAGAAGGAGGTAGAAGAGCAAGAAGGAGGAAGAGAGAGAAGAGAAGGAGAAGGATTGAAGGAGAAGGAGGGAGGAAAAGAAGGTAGAGCAAGAGGGAAGTAGAGGGAGAGTAGTATAAGAAGAGAAGGAGTAGGAGAGAGGTAGAGGAAGAGAAAGAAGAGGGAGAGAAGGGGGAGAGGAGAAGAAGAAGGGAAAGGAGAGAGGTAGAGGAAGAGAGGTGAGAAGTGGTAGAGGAAGGAAAAGAGGAAGGAGCAGAAGGAGAAAGAAGTGGGAGAAGAACAAGAAGAGAGATAGAGAAAGAAGAGAGAGAAAGGGGGTAATCGCTACGAGTCACCCAAACCACTCTCCTGGCAACAAACCACATCCGGTGGTCTTCCCAATCGATCGTGTCTAACCAAAACCGTTAAGGTCCAAACTGCCCAATCTCCACAAAAGGCGAATGGCTCCCAAGAAGAAAGTCGCAGGAAGCATAGGTGCCCAAGCCACCGGTAATGCTGAGGGGATGAGCGGCACGACCAACACAGCACACACGAATCAAGCCCAGGTTCCAAGCATTAAAATTTTAATTTAGGACTTTGTTCTCGTGGAAGGGATAATGTCATGCATAAGGTTTTGTTTATAGTAAGAACTAAATTGCATACAACAGTAGGGTTGAATTCGCATAAGATTTTACTCACATAAAATGATAAGGTTATCACCTTATTTCACATAAAATGATAGATTTTTAACCAAATCATTGCATGAATAGTCATTTAGAATTCACGTTGCGCAATCATGGTTAAAAGAAACACATGAAATGTTAATTTATGTTCATAAGATACGCTTGCTTCGTTAGGAACAAAACCCTAGGACTTTCATAGACGCAACTCACATGTGATCAAGTGCATTAGAAATAAGTACTCATTGCCAGGAATAAAAAGAGATAAAAGCCGTTTAGGGGTACAACTATACTAAACGCACAACGTGCATGATGGTTGGGAAATCTTGCATAGAGCCGCACTAAGAGAATTGGAAGGGTCGCATGCATCTGAACCGCATCTTGGAAGTTTAAATGAGGAATCATGTGTTGCCATGTGTGTTAACTTAACTTGGCTAGAATTAGAGATTAAAAGACCCTTGGTTGAGTTGCGAATAAGGCATGTCCATTGCCTTGACTGACCAGCTAGTGCTTGAGTTAGGGACTAAGATACCCTAAGAAAGTATAGGTCAACTTACCAAGACCATTTGCTCTTGTTGAAATTATTGGGATTTTGCCAAGTCAGAGAAAGACCCAAGATCGAGTGTTGGGCATCCGGGAAAAAGGAGTCACACCTTAGCAGTTGGTCGCACAAATGACCTCCGAAATTTTCGTGCTTGTACTTAGATACATTATTTGATTTCTTTGCTCAAGGAACTAATTCAAGGAAAACACTTAATACTTCAAGTTGAAAGCCTGGAGGGAGAGGCAGGAATAGTTACCTCCGACTGTCTCCGTGGCCCTATCCAAGGAGGTTGTTAACCACACCGGGTATATAGATCTAGCCCGCCGTGAGAGGTCTCTCTGTGGGTACTGCTTGGAGCGGGAGGACGCTTGGGTGCCAAGGGAGGCTTTGGCTGTAATCCCTTGCCTCCAGATCCCACACAAGAGGTCGACGTGACTCGAGATGGGATATCGAGGCCCGTGTACTAGTCTACAGGCAGAAGTTGGAGCAGTGATCCTGTAAATTGCTGGGATGGCCTTCGGGCGTGATATTGGATGTAACCCAGGATTATGATAAATAAAGAACAGATACTTGAGAAAGAGGAACTTGTTTGACATTGTTTTTTGTCAATTTCTAAGTTACGTGAAGGAACCTGTGATGAATTTTTTAAATTAAGGAAGCTAGTTTTACATGTCAAAGCATAATGTGTTAGGTAATTAGATAACTAAATCAAACTAACATAATATTAGTGAGTTTGGGAATCTCCCAATTCCCATTTTTTGAATACTAAAAAGGTGGCACCCGGATAACATGCCCATAAGTTTCTCAAAACCATATGATGTGACCTATCATTGGAAAGTGCTTGAAAAATGGAATCTATTGAGCTATAGAGTGCTCAATTTGGAGTTATAATGTTCAAGTGATAAGAAATTCAAAGATTTGACCACATATCCCAAAATTATGGGAAATTCCCATATTCTCCAATATGGTGTTAACTGAGAAAAGTGCGGTGGATGTGACTTAGGTTTCATCCTACGGAAGGGTGGTCCCGGTTAGCTGGGAACTTTTCTCAAATGATGAGATAATAAGACAACGAAGACCTAGTATCAGTAGATGTAGAAATTTCGAGTTTATTCTATTTAGGGGAAATGAATGAGATTAAGCTGTTTGGCAGAGAGGTTGAGCTTTGCAACCCTCTCGGTTCCCATTGTAATGTGTCCACCTATTCCCTTCAAGACATGTCTTAGCAGTCCATCAGAAAGGAGGTCTATCAAGCTCCGCCAGGCACTCCCATGGAATGTCACGGCATTTGCGATCTACGACTTTCCACGTCTGCCATGTAGCGGAAGTATTTTGGCCATTCCCACTTAGGACCGACCTGAATCACGGTTTTTCCTAATGGTCATTTCCTAAACGGCAACTAGCATCGCACCCCGAAGCGAACTACTTTACGCAGAAACGCCAGGGCCGAAGCGGATTCATGCTACACTTAGTTCAAAGAGAATGGTTCAAAGAGAATGATTCACGCTGCACTTGGCTCAAAGAGAATGGGAAATGAGAGGGATGCAAAGCTCGACCTCTCTGCCATAAGGCATAGCCCCATTCGGTTCCCCTAAAATAGCGTAAACTGGGAATATTATAACATAGACTCTAGATCAGTGCCCTTGTGATTCATTTCCTTTGAAACGATCTTCTTGCTGTCCATCATGATTGAGAAAAGTTATTGGCCAACCGAGACCACCTATCCGTAAGACGGACATATGGCCACATCCACTGCACTTTCCTTAGGTGAGACTAGAGTTTTGAGCTTGGGATGTGCCTAAAAATTGCCAAAAAATCCGAAATTTAGGGGTGAAATATTCAACATCGAAGGCGGTGGCTCCAGCTAGGACGATTTTAAGCACCAAGTGAAATACGACCCTTAAAAGGTACCTGTGCGACACTTGCAGATTTTTAGTAATTTTTCCATCCACCAGATCGAGTTGCAGGAGCTGCCGGCCAGTGTGGGAGGCCGAGACAGACGCCTAGGATTTTTCGGATTGCTAATTGGACGCCGGACACGGGAGGTGCCAAAATTTGGCCACATTTGGAAAGGCATGTATCTTGTGACTAGTGGGGGGTGCCCTTTGGCCCCCCCAACCCCCAATTTTTTGGGCACATGTCGGAGTATGTTCTCCATCTTCATGCGGCACAGAAAAACGCCCCCCCCACAAATGAGAGATATGGCTTACAAAGAAGCCATAGAACCGATCACAGCAGGCAGATGCACTAGTCTTTCACTCTCAATCACCACCTCTCGCACATGGAATGATGGACTGTAGAGAGAGAACAAAAATTAGTCTTTCTCTCTCCTCCCTCTCTCTCCCTTAAGGGGCTGTTCTTGTGTGCAAGAGGAAAATGAAGAATGGTGAAGGAAAGCTTGTCCTGTTGGAACCGGATTGCTTCCGGATCGTTGTAGACATGAAGATTGTTGATTGTGAAGATGTTGGACATTGAATGTGGGCTGATCCGCAGTCCTGCACCAAAACCAAGATCTCGAGACATGAAACCTAAGCGGTAATTCAATTTTTATGAAGAAAACCTGAGTTTTTATGCTATTTGGTTGATTAAACATTGTTCCCATGGGCTGAATATTCATTATGATGTTGTTTGCTATGAGTTTCAACAGTTTATAATCTAAAAATTAGAAAACATAAGTGATATGGCTGAAATTAATGTCATAAAATCCGTAAAACACTCGTTTAAGGGGTAAAATTGGGGTTTTTTTGCAAAATAAATGGAAAATATGAGACACAATGCCTACAAAACCTGAAATTTTACTGTCAAGGAACCTAAGGGCCATAGCCCACAATCAATCTTAATTTCTACTCATTTTTTAATTGAAGAAAATAGAGGAAAAATACCAAAAAATGGTGAAAAATGGGTTTTAAAGGGGAGAAAATTAGGAAATGATAAAAAGAAAATTCCAAAAAATTACATAAGCGTTTGTGCAATGTATAATGAAGGTAGAGCACAAGATTTGCCTCGGTTTACCCTCGTTTCTATGTTTTCGTCCGTGTTTATCGCTTTCTTTATAAAGAAATACACATAAAATGACTCTTTCACCTATCAACGAATGCAAAACATTAAACGGTAGGGTGAGAGGGGAGGTTGAATGTCAAAGTATAATCTTAAATCTGTTTTATGTGTTGCATCATGCCTATAGGCCGTTGTTTTAAGGAAAAGGTAGCATGAGCGTAAGGCTCGGTGTCTGTTCTCTTTGCAATACATAAACGGTAGTATGGAAATCATGAAAAGACTGGTTTTGCACGATGCACAATGCTGATTTTCTTTTGTTTGTGCACTAAACCATTCACATTTTGCACTATGCATGGTTTATGGTATCAAAGAAAAATCTCCT
Source organism: Lygodium microphyllum (assembly GCF_053477565.2). NCBI lineage: Eukaryota > Viridiplantae > Streptophyta > Polypodiopsida > Schizaeales > Lygodiaceae > Lygodium > Lygodium microphyllum. The sequence goes on along the minus strand of NC_141141.1, from coordinate 49,185,593 downwards.
GGACTGCATAGCAATTGTTTTCTTAGGAATTTAACCCACGATTGAGAGTGTGAGGTTATCCCTTGCCGTAGGATAGAGGGTCGGTTTCCTAAGGGACTGTTAAGTGAGGAAGCATGGTATATATCTTGGAAATATGAGAAATATAAAAGAGAAGAGTTTGTGTTATATGTTTAGCAGTGCATCAAAGAGCCAATCCCTGCAATGTAGGAGAGCTACAGTGGGGCTCCGACTAGTAGTCGGTGGAGTGCCTCCTATGTACGTGTGACGAGGCGTTATGACTATGTACTTTGGGTTCTCCCTTTGAGGAGTTTAAGGGAAATGTTGGACTATAAACTAAAAACGCATGGATTAAGCTTTAGGGCATTTTGTCCTTTAGCATTAGATTGACACTCCTAGTCGGCGAGGCCGTGAGGGTGTTCGTGTGTCAGATCATGAGGTCCGGCTAGTGCTATAGCCAGTGCTAGCCCATTTCAGGTCCCATCAGTGGTGCGTTTGCTGGGAGCCGCCTATAAGTGGTGGTTCTCAAATCTAGGGATTCTAAGGACCAAAAGAAAGTTGGTTTATGTCCTCTAACAAGGACCGTCAAGCCAAAATCCAAAAAGCAGAACGTGCTGAGAGGGCTAAACGGCGTTTAGAGATTGTAAGTCATTATTCTCCTCAAAGGAGTAGCCCGATACGCATAAGAGGCAGTGGTTTTAATAACCCAACTGCTCCACATAGTCCGGTAGGTGTAGGAGAAAGCGTATGTTCTTCCTCTCTTCCATCAAGTCTACCCACTTCAAGTGAGGGTGTGAATCCATCAGTTCCAGCTCCTAGTGTTAATCCGATTGTCGCCATGGCACAACCCATTGCAATTCCTGCAGGGACGCCGGATTTACCAGCTTTAGGAGTTCCCTTGCCCATTTTTAATGGGTTAGCGGAAGAGGATACAGAATTTCACATTTGTGAATTCCAAAGATTGATGTTCAATTATTGCATCCAAGACGAGGGACATCTCATGATGTTCTTTAATATGACGTTAAAAGGAAGGGCTACGGTATGGTATCACAGCATAGAGTCTGGAACCATAACCACAATTGATCAATTTTATGCAGCTTTCCAAGGAGAATATGCCCTTGAAAGAGGTGGCCAATATTGGTTGCGTATCTTGAATGTAACACGCCAAGACCCTCATGAGAATGTGAAAGCTTATGCCAAGAAGCTTAAGGAAGTGTTTCGTAAGTACAAACTTACATTCTTATTCTGTCAGCTGCTCAATTGCAATACTTCTTGCATGGATTGGATTTTAATATTCAAGTGCAATTGAGTAGTGTGGCTTTGGCTGATATAGACACCGCTATTACGCGGGCAGAGGGAGTAGAAGCACGATTACAAACAGCCTACTCCTCTCGAATGAATGTTAATGCAGGTTTAGTACCTGGAGGCTAAAGCCTTGATTATGAGACTGCATATTGCCAAACAAGTGTTGAGATATCGAGCTCCACTCGTGATACGCCAGGGTGACCGTTGTGTATTTATGTCACCGACTTGTCAGTTGCAGACGCGGTTGGTACACTGCCCATGAATAATAGCTACATGATAGCTATCCTTATCTACTCTAGTTCATGGCTCAGTTAGTATGCCACCTTAGTTAGTTGAGTTTGGTTTGAGACCCATATATAGGGTTCTTCTATTTCTTTGTACTAGAGTTCTTTTGGCTTACACAACTAAGAAGAGGAAAACTGTTTTCAGCCTTCACCCTTGTGTGTATTCCCCCATTGTGCAAGCAAGAAAGCTTCAAGTGAGACTCCTTTCTTCTCTCCCACAATCTTGACAACAAGGTGGTATTCGTCGGTTGTTAGTAAAAGGGGATTCCTAGTTGATCCTGAATCAGCTAGATGGGACATACATAGTGCGGAATCTCATCCTTTGTATGCATCATTGAACTGCTATGACCCTACTTGAGGAGTTTGAGAGTGTGTCTTTTCAGCTGATTCCACGTTACTGGAATCAATTTGCGGATTCATTGGCAAATCTTGCTTATGAAGAAGACATTTTCTTCAACTGTGGTCCTAGCTTGGATATTGCTATCAATCACGAGACGGGACCCGGTCGCTTGTGGGGAATGTTATAAGAGCATGCTATATATGGCAGACGATGGTTGATATGGGTGATGCAAAGAGTAGCTGAGACCAATTTACCGTTGTTATCCTGGACCCATAGGTTGATTAGACAACATGTTATGCGTATGCCTCTTGCTATATATGCAGGAGGGATGGGTCATAACCTTATGCATTTAGTTTAGGGCTGGGAGCCCTGGTTTTTCCTCCTTGGAAAGGAGCTTATTATTGTATATATGTATTCTTTCAGGGAGGGATGTGTAGGTGCTATTCTGTTTTATCTCGTTAGGCCAAGAGGGCTAGTTTTGCGAGGTTTTGAATGTTTTACTTTATTAGGGCAAGAGGGTCGACCAAGTTTTGTAGTGAAGTGCTTTATTTCATTAGGCCAAGAGGGCCAGTTGTCTGTTTAGTACAAGTACGGTTAATGGTTTCTTGTTTTAGTCTTGTGCTAGACAGGTTCAAAAAAGAGCTTGGAAGGAGCCTTTGTTGCACAGGCACTTCTCCTGGCCCTATCGAGGTGATATCTCTCCTTTATGAGTACTGTGGTTTTTATGCTATATATATTTGTGTGCTTGTAAGGGGTTTTTCCTTTCTTTTTGGGGATCGGCGTCCAAGGCATGAAGTCCCGGGTTTAGGTTCAGTATGTTTGAGGGAGGTCTGAGTAGTTGTTGCATCTTGTAAAGACATTGTCAGGCATCGAAAGATCTATTTTAGAAGGGAGTCCTAGTGACCCTGTTCTGCTAGCCTACTAGGCAGCCGTTCTAAGAGTTCTTGTTAGTTGTGAGGCACTTAGAGAAGCCTGCTGAAAGTAAAATAATGATGATAGAGAGAAAAGAAACCTTGAATATCTCAAAAGACAATAAATATATACAAAGGTGTGTAAAAAGGGATTCTAACCCCTATAAAAATTGAAAAGAAAAGAAAGGAAAATTCATCAGCAGTTGATCATCGCCTTGCGAGGGCCTGGTAGGTTCCTGGGGATGAGTCAGCCCAGGGCCAATGCCTTGTCTTCCTAGGGGTGGCATCTTGCTGGAAAAGAAGAAAGTTAGGAAGGTTGGAGTGAAAATAAAAGTGAGCGTCAGAAAAGGATTAAGTGGCGCCTTGCGAGGGTTTGGTAGGTTCTTGGGTACCGAGACAAGACCTGAGACCGACGCCCTGTTCTCCTTAGGTCACTATTCTCCACTCCCTTCTTTTTACATGTCCGAGTATGGAAAAATAAAAACCTAAAATAAAAAATGTGCTGAAAGAAAATACTTCTTGACCAGGCTATAGGAGTCCTCACCTAGTAGGAGCTCCTTGTTGTGTTGTCCCTAGTTAGGTAGGTAGTTCAGACCACCACTTAGGGCGACCTCTTTGATAGTTCTTTTTAGTTTGGCCGTGTTGGAGCAGTTGGTTAGTGACTAGCTTCCAACCTTCTATCAGATTATGCTAGGCCTACTCCTTGTGGATGTCATGCCTTGGTTTTGTCAGGGGGTAGGGTGAGCATTGTGTTGTGTTTTTAGTATATGTCTATTTTGTATCAGCTTGATGCTTCCTTTGGTTGTTTTGTGCAGATCTATTGCGGGATTTGACGGGCTGAGTCACCCTACCCTGTGTTTGCCAATGAGAGTGGAGTTTTGAGCTCGGGATGTGCCTAAAATTTGCCAAAAAATCCCGAATTTAGGGGAAAAATATTCGCAATCGAAGGCGGCGGCTCCAGCTGGGACGATTTTAAGCACCAAGTGAAATACGACTCTTAAAAGGCGCCCGTGCAACACTTGCAGATTTTTAGTAATTTTTTTGTCCACCGGATCGAGTTGCGGGAGTTGTTGGCCAATGCGGAAGGCCAAGACGGACGCCCAGGATTTTTCGAATTGCGAATCGAACACCGGACGCGGGAGGTGCCAAAATTTGGCCAAATTTGGAAAGGCATGTATCTTGTGACTAGTGGGGGGTGCCCTTTGGCCCCCCCAATCCCCAATTTTTCGGGTGCATGCATGAGTACGTTCTCTGTCTTCACGCGGCGCAGAAAAACGGTCCCCCCAACAAGTGAGAGATATGGCTTACAAAGAAGCCATAGAACCGATCACAGCAGGCAGATGCACTAGTTTTTCGCTCTCAATCGCCGCCTCTCATGCATGGAATGATGGATTGTAGAGAGAGAACAAAAATTAGTCTTTCTCTCTCCTCCCTCTCTCTCCCTTAAGGGGCTGTTCTTGTGTGCAAGAGGAAAATGAAGAATGGTAAAGGAAAGCTTGTTCGGTTGGAACCGGATTGCTTTCGAATAATTGTAGACATGAAGATTGCTGATTGTGAAGATGCTGGACATTGAATGTGGGCTGACCCATAGTGCTGCACCAAAACCGAGATCCTGAGACATGAAACCTAAGCGGTAATTCAAATTTTATGAAGAAAAAATGAGTTTTTATGCTATTGGGTTGATGAAACATTGTTCGCATGGGCTGAATATTCATTATGATGTTGTTTACTATGAGTTTCAACATTTTATAATCTAAAAATCAGAAAATCATAAGTGATATGGCTGAAATTAATGTCATAAAACCCGTAAAACACGCATTTAAGGGGTAAAATTGGGGTTTTTTGCAAAATAAATGGAAAATATGAGACATAATGCCTACAAAACCTGAAATTTTACTGTCAAGGAACCTAAGGGCCATAGCCCACAATTAATCTTAATTTCTACTCATTTTCTTATTGAAGAAAATAGAGGAAAAATACCAAAAAATGGTGAAAATTGGGTTTTAAAGGGGAGAAAATTAGGAAACGATAAAAAGAAAATTCCAAAAAATTACATAAGTGTTTGTGCAATGTATAATGAAGGTAGAGCATGAGGTTGGCCTCGGTTTACCCTCATTTCTATGTTTTCGTCCGTGTTTATCGCTTTCTTTATAAAGAAATACACATAAAACAACTCTTTCACCTATCAACGAATGCAAAACATTAAACGGTAGGGTGAGAGGGGAGGTTGAACGTCAAAGTATAATCTTAAATCTGTTTTATGTGTTGCATCATGCCTATAGGCCGTTGTTTTAAAATAAAGGAAAAGGTAGCATGAGCGTAAGGCTCGTTGTCTGTTCTCTTTGCAATACATAAACGGTAGTATGGAAATCATGAAAAGATTGGTTTTGCATGATGCACAATGCTGATTTTCTTTTGTTTGTGCACTAAAACATTCACATTTTGCACTTTACATGGTTCATGGTATCAAAGGAAAATCTCCTGAACTGCATAGCAATTGTTTTCTTAGGAATTCGACCCACGATTGAGAGTGTGAGGTTATCCCTTGCCGTAGGATAGAGGGTCGATTTCCTAAGGGACTGTTAAGTGAGGAAGCATGGTATATCTCCTAGAAATACGAGAAATATAAAAGAGAGGAGTTTGTGTTTGTTTGTGTTATATGTTTAGCAGCGCATCAAAGGGCCAATCCTTGCGATGTAGGAGAGCTACAGTGGGGCTCCGACTATTAGTCAGTGGAGTGCCTCTTATGTGCGTGTGATGAGGCATTATACCTATGTACTTTGGGTTCTCCCTTTGAGTAGTTTAAGGGAAACGTTGGACTATAAACTACAAATGCATGGATTAAGCTTTAGGGCAGTTTTTCCTTTAGCATTAGATTGACGCTCCTAGTCCGCGAGGCCGTGAGGGTGTTCGTGTGTCATGAGCATGAGATCTGGCTAGTGCTATAGCCAATGCCTCCATTTCAGGTCCCATCATCAGGTTGTTTTAGTTGTAAAATTACCTACCACATTTAGTTGTTCATGCATTAAACAACTTCCTTAATTAGTCCGTTAGGGACCGGTTCCTTCACGTAATCATAGCACTTGACATAGAAAAAGCAGTGTTAAACAAGTTCCTTTTCAACAGGTTATCATATTTATCTTTGAAATACATTTATAAAGTCCAGCCTGTAGGCTTATCCATAATCCGCTTGAAGGCTATCTAGCAATCCATAGGGATTACTAATCCAAGATTCCGCCCATAGACTAGTATGCAGGCCTCGATATCCAATCCCAAGTCACGTTGGCCTCTTGTGCATGGTCCGGAAGGCGAGGGATTTATGGCCAGAGCCCCCCTAGCACCCAAGCATCCTCCTGCTCCAAGTAGCGCTCAACGGAGAGACCTCTCGCGGCGGGTTTGGTCCACCTACCCAGTGCGGCTAACAACGCCCTTGGTTAGGGTCAAGCAGATAGTTGGGGGTAACTGAGGCTGCCTCTCCCTTCAAGCCTTTAGCCTGAAGCATTATATATCTTTTCATCTTTTAATTCCTTGAGAAAACAAAGCAAACAGTGCTCTCGAAACTAATTTACAAGCACAATAATTTCCAGTGGTCTTTTTTTTTTTTGCCAACTGCTAAGGTGTGAATCCTTCTCTTTGAATGCATCCAACACTTGATTCGGGATCAATTGTGACTTTGCAAGATCCCCAAGGATTTGTTTGTTAACCCGTATGTCCTTGGGTTAGGGCCGTACCCTATTAACCCAACTTAACCAATACCTTAAGTCCTATTAGCAGTAAATATGTTATTCCAAATTACTGATTGGTCTTTTGCTTCCAAGCAATTATCTAATCCCCTTATCTTGGTCACTTTTCCCAAGAAAGGTGCTATGTTAGGATGACTACTCATCCACTTGCAAGATAAACTTGCGAAAGAATCTGCCAATCTCATTCCGAGGAATTGGCCATTCCCTTGTGATCAAACCACAAGATCATGTGACTCTGTAACTTGTTGCACAAGTGCCACATCTAATCCATGGGACTATTTTACCCATCAAATGACATTTTCTAATCACGGAATCATGATTAGATAGGAAACAGGGTTAGGGTGTCTTCATATCCAATCTGTTCCTGATTGCACTAGGCCAATATTGTCGGTCCTAGGGTTCCAAATTCAAACCGAGTTTCATCTTTTTAGTGAGTGATCCTTAGGGTAGAAACCCTAGATCTTTTCTCCCAAGTATGTCCTATTGTCCCTACATTCCGTGAATGTGGACAGGTTTTTAGGGTATGAGAGTTTCAACTTGGCAATAAGTGCGACTATGTCACGTCCTCAACGTGCTAAACCCTAGTTAGCACTTTGGGATATGTTGCATCGATTTAACCCTTCCTAAGTGATTCCTTCGCGGTTTAAGGTGCTTAGGGTAAACCAATTTACTTGTTTATTCATGAAGATATTGTCTTGATCAAATAGGGAAAAGGCTAGTTACATTACGATACCATTCTCGTAAGCACACAATTTATTACCTACGTATGATTAGATTTGCAATCCCTAACTTTTCTAGTTAAGATCAAAGCGTATGTTAAGTTATGGCATAATTCCTATTGATCCTTTTATAACATGCAATCAAGGTTCATGCTACTAAGCTTTAGGGTTTTATGTGAACCATGCAACCTTTTCCTAATTTCATTTCTGAATGAATTATTCGTATGTTGAATTTACACAAACTCTTTCGTAACTACTTACCTAATTGATTGAGATTTATGCCAATTTCCTAGAGATTAATCTACTTCATGCAGCCCTAGAATCATTTCCATGTCTTGCAAATTCCTATGGTTATTAGCAACCTTCTTTAATGAATCATTGCAAAGTAAAGATGTCTAATAGTGCGACATGCAAATTAATTATTTCCATGCATAATCAAAGTGTACTACAATAATTTCGACTTGTATAGATGATCATTAGTTGATTTAAATTTGTTACTTTGCAATGCATTAAAACCACTTGCTAAGAATGCATAGAGATCTTATGCTCTTTTTTTTTTGGTTCATTTCATTGAAAAATACCAATGATCAAATTCTTCAATCGTGAGCTATTTCATTTAATTTAGCCAAAGTATTTCAATAAAAAAAGTGCATCCCAATTCCATAAATGATCCATGCACAATTGTAATATTACAACGTAAATCAAAATTAGGAAGAAAACCTAGACTTGTGGTGAAATGTCCACATGGATATTAGGAGATGATCCTCATGCGGTTGTGTCTTGTGCCTTTTTAGGGGCCATCGCGTATTCGACCTTCTTGCCTTGGCTGCGCAGACATGATCTTGGCCCATCTCCCTTGCACACGTAATTCCCTTTTGAAATAGGGCTTCCTTGACCAATGCACCTTCTTGCAAAATTTGGGCTTTAGAAATGGGAACTTATGAACTCCCCTTCTTTTTGTAGAAGTTCAGGGAATACAATTGATCTTCACAGAAAGGGGATTAACCGTCTAGTGTGGGAATCCACAAAAAGGAGAAAAATAGCTTTTTAGTATGCAAGGGGGGAAAGGTTGCTTAAATACCGGGGGTCATAAAGATCCCTTGGGAAGGGTTTATAAAAGTCCCTGGGAAGGGCTTTAAAAGAACTTGTTTGGGGGAAATCCATGGGAATGGCTTTGTGGAAATGCTAAGGGGAAGGCTTTGAAAAACTTGGCTATGGTGTCTTTTGGGGAAACCAAGGGGGGAAAAAGGGTTTAATTCTTGGAGTAAGTCGAATTTTAAGGGGACTTGGGTGGAAATTTCAAGGAGAAAGGGGACTTGGGTGGAAATTGCAAGGAGAAAGGGGACTTGGGTGGAACCCCACGGGAATGGGTGCTTAAATCCTGGGGGGGGGGGGGGGGGGGGGGTTATAATACCCATTTGGAAGGGGCTTATGAAAGCCCACAAGAAAGGGGGCTTTCTAAGGGGCCCTTAGAAGCTTCCCAAGAAGCTTCTTGGAAGTTTCTGTGGCCCATAGAAATCCACCACGTGGAAGAAGAAGAGATGATTTTCAATGACGTTTGTTGGTAGGCAGAAGTCGAACGATTGCTCTCTTCTCTTTCTCTTCTCTTTCTCAGATTGGCGGCGTTACAGCTCTCCCCTCCCTTTACTCCACCCCCCCCCCCCCCCCCAAGGGGGTTTTTATAGGGTAGGGAGAGGAGACCTCTCCCTCCCATGCGGCCAATTGCATGGCCATTCTCTGCCCCCATGACCTCCAGCAAGGGGGCTTACGCACCCCGCGCCTTACTCCCCCTCCTCCAGCACAGCCTTTGGCTGGGGAGGAAAGAAAGGTTTAAAAAATTTGCCATAAATCTTCTCAATCATCCTCTTGACCTCCTCCCAAGAGGAGTTTCACATGAAAATATGCGGGTTTCTTTAAAGCTTAGTCTCGATTCTGCCAATGGAGATCATGATACGTCATGTAAAATTAAAGTTTGCACTGTCCCTAACTTTGATGCCGGAATTGTCCTTGCATGAGTCTCACGCGGGCTAGTAATATTTTTCAACAGAAATATTACATTCTCTCCCCCTTGGAGGAATCGAGATGTCCTCATCTCGAGATAAACTGGGGATATTGATGGTTGAGAGTGCTTTCATCTATCCAAGTGGCATCCTCCTCAAGATAATCTTTCCACTGGATGAGGCATTCTCTCAAGGTTCTGGATCTCAGTTGTCTCTCCCTAACATCTAAGATCCTATCAGGCCATAGCTCAAGGACTCCTTGGCTAGGCATTACAACTTGTTGGTCATCAACTACATGGCTAGGATTAGGTACATACTTCTTCAATAGGTTGATATGGAATACATTATGGACCTTTAGGTTCTCAGGGAGTTGCAATCTATAAGCATTAGGTCCTAGGCACTTGAGGATCTTGTATGGTCCACAATACCTTGGACTTAGCTTCTTGCAATTTCCTAAGGATAGGGAACTCTTCTTTGGGCGTACAAGAATGAAGACCATGTCTCCTTCCTCGAAGATTCTATCTTGATGCTTCAAATCCGCGTATGCCTTCTGTCTATCCTTGGCGGCTTGGATGTCCTGTCTTATTGACTTTACTTGGTCACCCATCTCCTCCAACATCTGCCTTGAAGCTTCAACCCTCAAGGTTGGATCTGAGAAGTTTAGGGGACTTCGACAGTCATGACCATACAATGCTTGAAAAGGGGTCATCTAAATGCTTTGTTGGTAAGAAGCATTGTAGGCAAATTCAACCAAAGGCAAGTATTGAATCCACCTTTTTGTTTCACGAAAATAGTGTGCCCTTAGCATATCCTCGATAACTTGATTGACTCGCTTTGTTTGGCCATCAGTTTGGGGATGGTAAGCTATACTAAAATAGAGTTGAGTCCCAATGGCTTTAAAGATAGCTCTCCAGAAGTGTAATGTGAAGAGAGAATCACGATCACTAATGATTCTTCTGGGTAACCCATGTAGCTTGAATATCTCCTTGATAAACATCCTTGCAATGTCTGAGGCTTTATAGTTTGTCTTTACTGGAATAAGGTGTGCAACCTTAGTAAGCATGTCAACCACAACCATGATGGAGTTGTATCCTCCCTGAACTTGGGTTAGGCCAACAACAAAGTCCATACTGATGAATTCCCATTTCATTTGGGGAATGTCAAGTGGTTGTAACTTTCCCGGAATTTTGACATGTTTGGCTTTGATACGTTGACAAGACAAACACTCAGTGAGATATTTGAGAACGTCACCTTTAAGCCTCTCCCAATAATAGCTCTTCCTAACTGCATTGAGAGTCTTGGCATAGCTAGGATGTCCTGAGAAAGGGGAATCATGAGCTTCCCACAATAACTCATGCTTAAGTGACCGGCTTGCCGATATACATAACCTCGTTCTATAGTAGATAAGTCCACTATTGATAGAGAATTCATGATACTTAGCCTGTAGCTTTTGGTCCTGGTCCTTGATAGGGATCTCCCTTAGCATCTTTTGATAGGATGGATCATGGCATGCTTCTTCTCTAGCTAGCTCAAGTATTGGGTTGTTTGGCATGGACACCTTTGTGGCTAGAGATCTGGCTGTTGATGGGTTTTGCAAGATTAGAGAATTAAGGAATGCCTTGCGATTGAGTGCATCGGCAACTACTTCTCCTTTCCCGGTTGGTACTTGATTTCAAAATCATACTCCTCTAGCACTTCAATCGACCGACATTGCCTCATGTTGAGCTCATTCTGGGTAAAGATCCACTAATCAGTCACTAGAGTAAAAACTTGTTACCCAACAGGTAGTGTCTCCAAAGCTTTAAAGCATGGATGACAACTAACAGTTCTAGATCATGGGTAGCATAATTCTTCTCATGGCTCTTCAGTTTCCTTGAAGAGTATGCTATAGGATGACCTTCCTGCATGAGCACACATCCTAGGGCAAGTGTGCTAGCATCAATTACTACCTTGAACTCCTTACTGAGGTCTAGAAGTCTTAGGATAGGTGCTGATACCAAACTTTGCTTCAATCTCTCAATGCTAGTTTGTTCGGCAGTTGACCATGTAATGGATGTTTGCTTCTTTAGTAAGTCTGTCAGAGGTGCTGCAATCAAAGCATAGTTTTTGATGAAGACCCTATACCATCCTGTCAATCCAAGAAATTTGTGTATTTCTTTAACAGTCCTTGGTATTGGCCATTCTAGAACATCTCTGACTTTGACCGAGTCCACTGAGATTCCTTCCATTGATACGATGAATCCCAGATATTTAATCTAATGTTTGAATAATGCAAATTTCTTCATCTTGGCATAGAGCTTATGTGCTGTCATTATCTCAAGGACAATCTGAAGTTGGGGTTCATGATCTTCTTCCTGTTTAGAATAGACTAAGGTGTTGTTGAAGAAGACAAGTATGAAGCCATCAAGATATGGCCTAAAGATATCCTCCATTAACCTGTTGAAGGTGGCATGCGCATTTGTAAGCCCGAATGACATAACTAGGAACTCAAAGTGTCCATATCTTGTGTTGAAGGCCATCTTTGGGATATCTTCTTTCTTGATTCTTATCTAATAGTAACCAGACCTGAGATCAATCTTGGAGAAGATCTTTGCACCCTGAAGATGATCAAGAAGCTCATCTATTCTAGGAATAGAGTACTTGTTCTTGACAGTTGATTGATTTAACCCTCTGTAATCAATACACAGTTGAAGCATTCCATCTTTCTTTTTCTAGAACAGTACTGGAGCTCCCCATGGTGAACTGCTAGGATGGATGTAGCCTTGATTTAGCAGTTGCTTAAGTTGTTCCTTCAGCTCAATTGCTTCTGGGATGGACATTCTATAAGGTCTCTTTGCAATTGGCACATCTCTTGGCACTAGCTTGATCTCATGATCCACTTCCCTTTGAGGTGGAAGTTCTGTCAACTCTTCAGGAAATACATCTACGTATTCCTTTAGCCAAGAAGGTCCTTCACTAGACTCTTGCTTCTGATCTAACTTATTGAGCTTAATCAAGTAGACATGTAGTCCCTTTCTGACTTCCTTTATAATTCGAAATGCTTTGGCCAATTGTATTTTTGGCTTTCCAGCCTCTCCTTGAGTTGTGACCAATTCCCCTTCAGAGTTCCGAAAGGAAATTTGGCCCTTTCCATAATGAATGTGGGTGTCATTAAGTTTAAGCCAATTCATTCCGAGTAGACACTCATGGATGCCTAGGTTCATGACTTTGAATTCGACCAAAGTCGCCTTTCCTCCCAGAAACAATTCCACCTTAGTAGTTTGCCTGGTACAAGTGACCTCATGACCATTTGCTAATTCCACAAGCAAGGTAGGTGCATCTACTGTGGCTATTCCTAATCTTCTTACACAAGCTGGTGAGATAAAGGAGTGTGTACTGCCACAATCAATCAAGGTCTTGAAACCTTTACCTTGATAGTTCGACGGTGTCTGAATCACCGAGAACTGGTGATTCGGCCCTTTCTTGTGAAGAGGGGCATGGACTGTCGCCCTTTCAAACTCTGCTTCCATGGTCGGATCTTCTTCTTCGCACATTTCCCTGTTGGCAACGCAGGTGGTTCTTCCTTTGCCTCAGGTAGCGGATCCCTGGCCACGGCCAGTTCCTTGGAAAGGCGCTTGGCGATGTTCTCCTCCAAGATTGGAACATTGCCTCTTGAAATGATCGGGTTCGTTGTAGTGGAAAAAATGGAGGTTTCGGCCATTGCTTTGAGTAGGGACAAAGTTGTTGACATGATTAGTCCTTGCTTTCTTTCTTTGTCCCCAATTTTAACCTTGAACTCTCTTCATTTGAGGCCTATATGCTCCTCTGTTTGGGTCATTATAAGACCAAGTTTTATTACTTCTTGGCCTAGCCTACACCTCCTGAATTATAGGCACAGCTCAAATGAGTGCATCCTGAAGATCTGATGGGCGCATAGATTCAAGATGGGTATTCACTGGTGGGTTTAAACTAGCACTAAATTTTGACACCTGCTGTGTCATGTCCATCTGTGGCGCATACTTAAGAAGTGAGACAAATTTAGAGTAGTATGCGTCAAGAGTGAGTCCCAGCTATTTCAGCTTGTAGAACTCGTTCATTTTCTACGTGTAATACATAGGTGGTAAGTATCTTCCTTGCACCGCTTTCTTCAGCTTTTCCCAGGTAACAAATCCTTCTGCGATCCCTTGATCTCTGCACCATTGTTTCCACCAAAGCGTGGCTTTGCCGGTGAACTTCAGCTTGGCGAGCATAGCTTGGTTGGCGGGTGCAGTACCACGGCTGCTTCAAAGTAATCCTCCATAGACTCTATCCAAATTTTAGCATCCGCTTGGATAGTCCTACCTTTCCCGTCAAATTCGGGTGGCTTAATCAGCTTGAGAAGAAACTTCTTCTCTTGGATTACGGTAGTACTTGATGTAGGAGGCGAACTAGGAATCTGTACCTGGGGTTGTGCTTGGATAAAGGATTCTTAACATTATAACTCACTAATCGTTATGATTTATATTACATACCCAAATTCAATATCAACCAAGAATCCTAGCCACTTAACTTTTTATCAATTCTCATGGACAAGACAGACATTGATAAAAAGAAGTCTTATTGCATTCATATGGGCGTAGCCCTTTCGAAGTACAACATTTCCTGAGATGATAGGGCAACTGTTACATTTAGTTTGGGGAGAATAATGTTGTATTATATTTATCTACGGGAACTGGATAATAGTATAGTTTTGGGTCATGGATCTTCAGGAATCGGTAAGTCATCCGAAGATTAGGGTATCATTTCCTTTGGAACCCATTCTTCTCATAGCGCCCCAACAACTTGATCCTGTTGGTGGGGATTACACAGGTCACTTCCTCATATACATATGAGTTCAGCTCAACCCTCCGACCTTGAATATGTAAAATTGAGTTTACGTGAGGCTCCACAAAAATGAACAGCTTCATGATCTTCAGGTCTTCCAACCACTTGATCCTCTTTAGGTTAGTTTAAAGGTATGCAAACCGGTGGACAACTATATAGTAGATTCCTAAGTCACCCATCCATCTTCGTTCCACGTACAAAGGCGATGGATTATAAATACAATCTAGGATGTTCATAATCTCAACCCTTTGTTGATAATTCGGGGAATGCATCACGGTCATAAACATGACTCGGAACACTAAGAACCTATTCCATGCTTCATAACTCTGCAAGACAACATTGAAAGTAAGGAAATGTTCTGAATAGCAACATTTGCTTTACTTGTTCTTATTAAGATTTCTTTAAAAAAAATTCTTTGTTGGTTCGCTCTGATACCAACTGTAATGTATCCACCTGTTCCCTTCAGGACACATCTTAGCAGTCCATCGGAAAGGAGGTCTAGGAAGCTTTACTCGGTACTCCCATGGAATGTCACAGGGTTTGCGATCTAGGACTTTCCGCGTCTACCACGTAGTGGAAGTATTCTAGCCGTTCCCACTTAGGACCGACCTGAATCAGGGTTTTCCCTAATGGTCATTTCCTAAATGGCAACTAGCCTCACACCCTGAGTGAACTACTTTATGCAAAAATGCCAGGGATGAAGCGGATTCATGCTGCACTTGGTTCAAAGAGAATGGGAAACGAGAGGGATGCAAAGCTAGACCTCTCTTCCATAAGGCATAGCCCCATTCCTTTTCCCTAAAACAGCGTAAACTGGGAATATTACAACTTAGACTCTAGGTCAGCGCCCTTGCTATTCATTTCCTTCGAAACGATATTCTTGTTATCCATCATGATTGAGAAAAGTTCCCGGCCAACCGGGACCACCCATCCGTAGGACGGACCCATGGCCCACCTTCCACGGGTGGTATGAATTTCCTGTTATTTATAACTCCACTACAGTATCCTTTGAGAACGCCCTTCTTTTTACCGCAGAAAGCCTAGACGAGTCTATGATGCGCTTACTTGCGGACTTTTCCTCATGTCCTAACCCCGCTTTTATAACCACTTGTAATTATCTTAGGTTACTTAGGCTACTTCTTAAGTAGGACCTGGCTCCACAAGAGCGCGGCCTGCCTCCCCTATTTTGAGTTGCCAAATTACCTACCATATTTAGTTGGACATGCATCAAACAGCTTCCTTAATTAGTCCGTTAGGCATCGGTTCCTTCACGTAATCATAGCACTTGACATAGAAAAAGTAGTGTCAAACAAGTTCCTTTTCAACAGGTCATCATATTTATCTTTGAAATACATTTATAAAGTCTAGCCCGTAGGCTTATCCATAATCCACCCGAAGGCTATCTAGCAATCCACAGGGATAATTAATCCAAGATTCTGCCCATAGACTAGTATGTGGGCCTCGAGATCCAATCCCGAGTCATGTTGGTCTCTTGTGCAGGGCTTGGAAGGTGAGGTATTTATGGCCAGAGCCCCCCTGGCACCCAAGCGTCCTCTTCCTCCAAGTAGCGCTCAATGGAGAGACCTCTTGCGGAGGGTTCGGTCCACCTACCCTGTAATGTGTCCCCTAGTATCATCCAGGACACGCCTTAGCAGTCCATGGGAAAGGATGTCTAGAAAACTCCGCCCGACACTCCCATGGAATGTACGGGTTTTGCGATCTAGGTCTTCCCGCGTCTGCCACGTAGCGGAAGTATCCTGGCCGTTTCCCACTTAGGATCGATTGGAATTAAGGTTTTCTTGTTTGGTCATTAGCTAACAGCAACTAGCGTCAGACCCGAGCGAACTACTTTACGCAAAAACGCCAGGTCCAAAGCGGATTCACGCTGCACTTGGTTCAAGGAGAATGGGAAACGAGAGGGATGCAAAGCTCAACCTCTCTACCATAAGGCATAGTCCCATTCCGTTCCCCTAAAATAGCGTAAATCGGGTAAGACGTAACTCTCGGTTATTGTTCTCGTTATTCGTTTTGATGATGATGTTCATTTCGCTGTTCTTCGAGATTTTTGAGAAAAGTTCCCAGCTAACCGAGACCACCCAACCGTAGGACGGACCCATGGCCCATCCTCCGCACTTTCCTCGGTTTGTTTTAGTTATGTAATTATCTAACACATTAATTTGACATATAACAATCAGCTTCTTTAATTAACCCTGTTAAGCATTGGTTCCTTCACGTAATCTTATCACATGACATAGAAAAACAATATCAAGCAAGTTCTTTTAACATTTCATCATTTTTTCTTTGAAATACAAGGAGTTCTGCCCGTAGGCTTGTCCATAATCCGCCCGAAGGCTATCCAGTAATCCCCAGGGATCACTATTCCAAGCTTCCGCCCGTCAACTAGTATGTAGGCCTCGAGATCCAATCCCGAGTCACGTTAGCCTCTTGTGCAGGACCCGGAAGGCGAGGAATTTACGGCCAGAGCCCCCTGGCACCCAAGCGTCCTCTTGCTCCAAGTAGAACTCAACGGAGAGACCTCTCATGGCGGGTTCGATCCACGTTACCAGCGCGGTCAACAACCCCCTTGGTTAGGGTTAGGCAGGTAGTCGGGGGTAACTGAAACTGCCTCTTCCTTCAGGCCTTTAACTTGAAGTATAGGTACTCATTTAATTTGTAATTCATAATTCAAACAGAGCCCTAAAATCTCTAGCAAGCACAAACATTTCCATTAAACAACCCAGTTGTTTGGCAAACTGCTAAGGAAGTGTTCTTTCCTTTTTGAGTGTATCAGCACTCGTTCCTAAGGTGTCTTGTAAATTGGCAAGATCTTTTACATTCCGGTGTAGGGCATACCCAACTTGGTTAACCCTAAAGTTCCTTAGATATGCTAGTTTCCGGTTTACAACTTTCCTTATTTAGAAGGATATCCAAAAAGACGTCTTTTTGCAAGATAACTTGCGTAGGGATCTGCCATCCTTGATGAGGGTTTTTACCCTTTCTCCTTGTGAATCAATCACAAGACTAAATGATTTCGTACTTGTTGTGCAAGTCCTGCGATGGAATAATCTGTTTAGATCCTTTAAGGTGACGTATGTCAGGCCAAGGGTTTCTTCTTTTAAGAACCTTAGGGACAAACCCTAGTTCCTTATCTTTATGAATTTATTGTCCCTACAGTAAGGAAAGTAGTCAAGTGTTTAGGGTATGAATGTTTCTATGTTTAGATTGGTTCAGTTATCTTTTGGAAGGTAATATTAATCGTCTTGTCACGGTTTTGCTATCCTTATGACAATTTACTTTCCAGTCAATACAGTTTAATTTAACTTCCGTTTTCCTTAAAGATGAACTCATGCCAAATAACAACAATTGCCTTGCTAAGATGTGCAATTAGCAAAGATAACTGTCTAGTAATTTGAGCATCGAAAGAAACCTTTCATGAATTTAACCATTTACAATGATTCGTTGTGAAAGGAATAAGACTAATGGTGCAAGATATAATTTCTACACCTTAGGATTTAACTAAAATATACTACTATAGTAAATGGATAATCTTGCTCGTAATTTATAATGCTTGATGCAATTTGAAGAAAACTAAGTTCTATACATTGTCATTCATAAGCTAAACTCATTCGTTACAAATAACTCGAACAAATATATCCTATCCTTAACAAATTTTCTTTGCATGATTGACTTAAAACCGAATTAAAGCCAAGAAGAAAAACCTGGTTTTGGGGTGAAATATCCACATGGATACCGGGAGATGACCCTCCCGCAGCTACACCTTGGACTTTCTTCGGCGGCATCGTAGTTCGAATGTGAGATAGCCTTTTTCTCTTTCTTCTGGAATTCCACCGTCTCTTTGGATCAAAAAAGTTAATGGGTGAGTGTGGTTTTGCAACCACAGGAACCCTTGGAGGATTTTGACTTGGGATAGAAGGAATAGAAAGCACTTATTCTCCTTCCTTCCCTTTCTTTTATCTTTTTCCCACTCTTCCTCCTTCACTCCTTCTTTTCACTCCCTCTACTTTCCCTCCCTATCTTTTATCTCACGGCTATTTCTCCCTTACAGGATACCATCCGAGGCCATGATGATGATTTGGATTATTAGGTTCAGGGGGGAAAAATAATAAGGGGGATTCGGGGGATTAAGAGGAAAGCTTAGGGAGTTGTGGGAAAAAAAAAGAAAAGAGTTATAAGGGGGTTGAAAAAGGGTTAAAAAGGGTTATAAGGGGGTGATAAGGTTTAGGGGAATAAAACACGGGGGGGGGGGGGGGGGGGGGGGTAGGTTCCCAAAGTAAAGGGAGGGGCTTAAGGGGAAAAGGGAATTTAAAATCCTAGGGGGGTTTGAAACCGGGGGGGGGGGGGGGGGGGGGGGGGGGGAAACAAGGGGGCTTAGAAGGCCCCTTGGAATCTTCTAAGGGCCTTCTGGAAGCTTACGAAGGCCACGTGGGGGGAAAAAAGGAATCGATGACTGGGCTGTCGGCCCAGCCTGGCGGCTAATTAGCCAGGCGGCGAGGGCCGTGAGTGAAGATGGCGGTGACCTCTCCTGACTCCACAGCAGTTGCCAGGAGTTTGGCATCTCCTCCCTCCCTCTTGGTGGTGATGTTAGCAGCCTCACGCCCCCCCCTCTGGACAACAGCTATGATCGGAATCCCCTCGACCTCTACGGCAGTGATGGCAGTGTCTCCACTCCTCCCTATCGGCAGCAACACGACGTAGGAGAGGGGCGGCCTCTTACGACCCTTCTTCCTCTCTTCCTCACGGCTCTAGCCTCTGATCTCCAGCGGCCCCCTCGTTTAAATAGTGGAGGGGAGGGGGATCTTCCCTCCCTGCATGTCATCACGCATGTTCCCCTCCCTCATCCCGAGCTCCACCAAGGAGTTTAATGGCTCCTTCTATTTCCCTCCCCCTCTAGCTCGTCAGTCGGGTTGAGGGATAGGGGGGAAATTTAAAAAAAAATATTTATCCAAAATCATATTCATTTGAGGCAGTTCACACGGAATATTACATTCTCTCCCCCTTAGAGGAATCGAGATGTCCTCATCTCGAGACAAACTAGGGATATTGATGGTTGAGAGAGCTTTCATCTATCCAAGTGGCATCCTCTTCGGGATAATCTTTCCACTGGACGAGGCATTCTCTCAAGGTTCTAGAGCTTAACTGTCTTTCCCTAACATCTAAGATCCTATCTGGCCTTAGTTCAAGGACTCCTTGACTAGGCATTACAATTTGTTGGTCATCAAGTACATGATTAGGGTTGGGTACATATTTTTTCAATAGGTTGATATGGAATACATTGTGAACCTTTAGGTTCTCAGGGAGTTGCAATCTATAAGCATTGGGTCCTAGGCATTTGAGGATTTTGTACGGCCCACAATACCTTGGACTTAGCTTCTTGCATTCTCCTAGGGATAGAGAACTCTTTTTAGGGCGTACATGAATGAAGACCATGTCTCCTTCTTCGAAGACTCTATCTGACGTTTCAAATCTGCGTATGCCTTTTGCCTATCCTTGGCCGCTTGTATGTCTTGTCTTATTGACCTTATTTGATCATCCATGTCCTCCAACATTTGTCTTGAAGCTTCAACTCTTAGGGTTGGATCAGAAAAGTTTAGGGGACTTCGACAATCATGACCATACAATGCCTGGAAAGGGGTCATTTGAATGCTCTGCTGGTAAGAAGCATTGTAGGCAAATTCAAGCAAAGGCAAGTCTTGAATCCACCTCTTAGGCTCTCGACAACAGTATGCCCTAAGCATATCCTCGATGACTTGATTTACTCGCTCTGTTTGGCCATCCGTTTGGGGATGGTAGGCGGTGCTAAAACAGGGTTGAGTCCCAATAGCTTCAAAGATAGCTCTCCAGAAGTGTGATGTGAAGAGAGAATCTCGATCACTAATGATTCTTCTAGGTAACCCATGTAGCTTGAATATCTCCTTGATAAACAATCTCGCAATGTCGGAGGCTTTATAATTTGTCTTTACTGGAATCAGGTGTGCAACCTTGGTAAGCATGTCAACCACAACCATAATGTAATTGTATCCTCCTTGGACTTGGGGTAAGCCCACAACAAAATCCATACTGATGAATTCCCATTTCATTTGGGGAATGTCAAGCGGTTGCACTTTCCCTGGCATCATGACATGTTCGGCTTTGATACGTTGGCAAGACAAACACTTAGCGACATACTTGAAAACGTCACCTTTAAGCCTCTTCCAATGATAGCTCTTCCTAACTGCATTAAGAGTCTTAGCATAGCCAGGATGTCCTGCGAAAGGAGAATCATGAACTTCCCATAATATCTTCTGCTTAAGTGACTGGCTTGTTGGTATACACAGCATTGTTCTGTAGTAGACAAGTCCATTATCAATGGAAAATTCCTGATACTTAGCTTGCAACTTCTGATTTTGCTCCTTGGTAGATATTTCCTTTATCATTGTTTGGTAGGCCAAATCATGGCATGCTTCCTCTCTAGCTAGTTCAAGTATAGGGTTGTTTGGCATAGATACTTTTGTAGCCAGAGATCTGGCCATTGATGGATTTTGCAAGATTAGGGAATTTAGGAATGCCTTGCGACTGAGTGCATCGGCAACTACATTCTCCTTCCCTGGTCGGTACTTGTATTCAAAATCATATTCCTCCAATACTTCAATCCACCGACGTTGCCTCATGTTGAGCTCGTTCTAGGTAAAAATCCATTTGAGACTCTTATGATCGGTTACTAGAGTAAACTTGTTACCCAACAGGTAATGTCTCCAAAGCTTTAGAGCATGGATGACAGCTAGTAATTCTAGATCATGCGTGGCTTAATTCTTTTCAAGACTCTTCAATTTCCTTGAAGAGTATGCTACTGGATGACCTTCCTGCATAAGTACACATCCCAAGGCAAGAATGCTAGCATCAGTTACTACCTCGAACTCCTTATTGAGGTCAGGAAGTTTTAGAATAGGTGTTGATACCAAACTTTGCTTCAATTTGTCGAAGCTATTTTGTTCGGAAGTTGACCATGTAATAGAAGTCTGCTTCTTTAGTAAGTCTGTAAGAGGTGCTGCAATCAAAGCATAGTTTTTGATGAAGACCCTATACCATCCTGTCAATCCAAGAAAGCTACGTATCTCTTTGACGGATACTGCTATTGGCCATTCAAGCACATCTCTGACCTTGGCTGGGTCTACTGATATTCCTTTTGATGATACTATAAATCCCAGATATTCAATCTGACGCTTGAAGAATGCACACTTCTTCATTTTTGCATACAACTTATGAGACTTCATTGTCTCAAGGACAATCCGAAGTTGAGGTTCATGATCTTCTTCCTGCTTAGAATAGACTAAAGTGTCATCGAAGAAGACAAGCACAAAATCATCAAGATATGGTCTAAAGATATCTTGCATTAATCTGTTGAAGGTGGCAGGTGCGTTTGTAAACCCGAATGACATAACTAGGAATTCAAAGTGCCCATATCTTGTATTGAAGGCCGTCTTTGGAATATCTTCTTCCTTGATCCTTATTTGATAGTAACCTAACCTGAGATCAATCTTGGAGAAGATCTTTGCACCCTGAAGATGATCAAGAAGCTCATCTATTCTAGGAATAGGATACTTGTTCTTAATTGTTGATTGATTCAACCCTCGGTAGTCAATACATAGTCGAAGTGTCCCATCTTTCTTTTCCTAGAATAGTACTGGAGCTCCCCATGGTGAGTTGCTAGGCCGGATGTAACCTTGATCTAACAGTTGCTTGAGTTGTTCCTTCAACTCAATTACTTCCGGTATGGACATTCTATAAGGTCTCTTTGCAATTGGTGCAGCTCCAGGCACTAGCCTAATCTCATGATCTACTTCTCTTTGAGGCGGAAGTTCAATCAATTCCTTAGGGAATACGTCAGCGTATTCCTTTAGCCAAGAAGGTCCTTCACGAGACTCTTGCTTTTCATCTAACTTGTTGAGTTTGATCAGGTAAACGGGTAATCCTTTTCTTACTCCTTTTATGATCCGAGATACTTTGGCTAATTGGATTCTTGGGACTCCTGCCTCACCTTGAGTTGTGACAAATTCCCTTTCAGAGTTTTGAAAGGAAACTTGACCCTTTCCACAATGAATGTGGGCGTCATTAGGCTTAAGCCAATCCATCACGAGTAGACACTCATGGAAACCTAAATTCATGACTCTAAATTTGACTAAAGTCTTCTTTCCTCCCAGAAAGAATTCCACCTTAGTAGTTTGCCTGGTACAAGTTACCTCACGACCGTTTGCCAATTCCACAAGCAGGTAGGTGCTTCTACTGTGGCTATTCCTAATCTTTTTGCACATGCTGGTGAGATAAAGGAATGTGTACTGCCACAATCAATCAAGGTTTTGAAACCTTTACCTTGATAGTCCGACGGTGTCTGAATCACCGAGAACTGGCGATTTGGTCCTTTCTTGTGTAAAGCGGCATGGACTGTCGCTCTTTCAAATTCTGCTTCCATAGTCGGATCTTCTTCTTCTTCTTATTCACATCTTTGCCTATTGGCAATGCAAGCGGTTCTTCCTCTTCCACGGGTAACGGCTCCTTGACCGCGGCCTGCACCTTGGAAAGGCGTTTGACGATGTCCTCCGCTGAGCTTGGGACATTGCCTCTTGAAGTGACTGGGTTTGTTGCAGTGGAAACAACGGAGGTTTTGGCCATTACTTTGAGTAGGAACAAAGTTGTTGACGTTATTTGTCCTTGCTTTCTTCCTTTGTCCCTAATTATGACCTTGAACTCTCTTCATTTGAGGTCTGAATGCTCCTCTGTTCGGGTCACTATAGGACCAAGTTTTGTTACCCCTTGGTCTAGCTTTCACCTCCTGAATTATAGGCGCCGCTCGAATGAGTGCATCCTGAAGATCTGATGGATGCATAGATTCGAGATGGGTATTTATGGGCGGATTTAAGCCCGTGCAAAATTTGGACACCTGTTGTGTCATGTCCATCTGTGGCGCATACTTTAAGAGTGAGACGAATTTAGAGTAGTATGCGTCAAGGGTGAGTCCTAGCTATTTTAACTCGTAGAACTCATTCATTTTCTGTGTACGATATGCAAGTGGCAAATATCTTCCCTGCACGGATTTTTTCAACTTCTCCCAGGTAACGGACCCCCCTAAAGTCCCTTGATCCCTGCACCATTGCTTCCACCAAAGTCTGGCTTCGCCGGTGAGTTTTAACTTGGCGAGCATGGCCTAATTGGTAGGTGCAGTACCAGCTGCTTCAAAGTAATCCTCCATGGATTCAATCCAAATTTTAGCATCAGCCTGGACGAATCTGCCTCTCTCGTCAAACTTGGGTGGCTTTATCTGCTTGAGGAGGAACTTCTTCTCCTGGGTCACAGTAGTACTTGATGTAGGAGGCGAATTTGGAACCTGTACCTGGGGTTGTACTTGGATAAAAGTTTTCTTAACGTTATTATATGATAATTGATGTTAGCTTATCTTTCATTTTTAGTTCAGCTATCTCGTAAACAATGTAGCTACTTAACTTTTTAACATCTCTTATTCACAACCAGATATTGATAAAAGAAGTCTTTATTTGTATTTACATGGGCATAGCCTTATACAACGTTTCGTGTGATGATAATCCAATCATTACATTCAGTTTGGGGAGAACAACGTTGTATTGCATTTGTCTACAGGAACTGTGTAATAGTAGGGTTTTGGGTCATGGATATTTAGGAATTGATAGTTCATTGGAAGTTCAGGACACCCTTTCCATTGGAATCCATACTTCTGATGGCGGCCCAACACTTTAATCCTATCGGCTGGGATTACACGGGTTACTTCCTCATATACATATGAGTTCATTTCAACCCTCCGACCTTGAATATGTAAAGTTGAATTTACGTGAGCTTCCACAAAAATGAACAGCTTCACGACTTTCAAGTCTTCCAACCACTTGATCCTCTTTAGGTTAGTCTGTAGATAAGAAAACCGGTGGGCGGCTATATAGTAGATTCCTAAAGACCCCCGTCCATCTTCGTTCTATGTATAAAGGTGATGGATTATAAATCTGCTCTAGGATGTTCATCATCCCAATTCTTTGTCTATAAAGGGGAGAATGCATTGCAGTCATAAACATGACCCGAAATACCAAAAACTTGTTCCACGCTTCATAGTTCTACAAGACAGCATTTGAAGATGAGAAAATGTTTGGACAACAACAATTTCTTTACTTCATTTTATTGAGATCTCATAAAAACAATTCCGTTGTTGGTCGGCTCTGATACCAACTGTAACGTGTCCCCTAGTATCATCCAGGACACACCTTAGCAGTCCATCGGAAAGGATGTCTAGAAAACTCCGCCCGGCACTCCCATGGAATGTACGGGTTTTGCGATCTAGGTCTTCCCGCATTTGCCACGTAGCGGAAGTATCCTGGCCGTTTTCCACCTAGGATCGACCGGAATTAGGGTTTTCTTGTTTTGCCATTAGTTAACAGCAACTAGCGTCAGACTCGAGCGAACTACTTTATGCAGAAATGCCAGGTCCGAAGCGGATTCACGCTGCACTTGGTTCAACGAGAATGGGAAACGAGAGGGATGCAAAGCTCAACCTCTCTGCCATAAGGCATAGTCCCATTCCATTCCCCTAAAACAACGTAAATCGGGTAAGACGTAACTCTGGGTCATCGTTCTCATTATTCATTTTGATGATGATGTTCATTCCGCTGTTCTTTGAGATTTTTGAGAAAAGTTCCCAACTAGGACCACCCACCCGTAGGACGGACCCATGGCCCATCCTCCGCACTTTCCTCGGTTTGTTTTAGTTATGTAATTATCTAACACATTAATTTGACATATAACAATCAGCTTCTTTAATTAACCCTATTAAGCACTGGTTCCTTCACATAATCTTATCATGTGACATAGATAAACAATATCAAGCAAGTTCTTTTAACATTTCATCATTTTTTCTTTGAAATACAAGGAGTTCCGCCCGTAGGCTTGTCCATAATCCGCCCGAAGGCTATCCAGTAATCCCCAGGGATCACTATTCCAAGCTTCCGGCCATCAACTAGTATGCGGGCCTCGAGATCCAATCCCAAGTCATGTTAGCCTCTTGTGTAGGACCCAGAAGGTGAGGGATTTACGGCTAGAGCCCCCCTTGGCACCCAAGCATCCTCCTGCTCCAAGTAGAACTCAACGGAGAGACCTCTCGCGGCGGGTTCGGTCCACGTTCCCGGCATGGTCAACAACCCCCTTGGTTAGGGTTAGGTAGGTAGTCGGGGGTAACTGAAACTGCCTCTTCCTTCAGGCCTTTAACCTGAAGTATAGGTACTCATTTAATTTGTAATTCATAATTCAAACAGAGCCCTAAAATCTCTAGCAAGCACAAACATTTCCATTAAACAACCCAGTTGTTTGGCAAACTGCTAAGGAAGTGTTCTTTCCTTTTTGAGTGTATCAGCACTCGTTCCCAAGGTGTCTTGTAAATTGGCAAGATCTTTTACATTCCAGTGTAGGGCATACCCAACTTGGTTAACCCTAAAGTTCCTTAGATATGCTAGTTTCCGGTTTACAACTTTCCTTATTTAGAAGGATATCCAAAAAGACGTCTTTTTGCAAGATAACTTGCGTAGGGATCTGCCATCCTTGATGAGGGTTTTTACCCTTTCTCCTTGTGAATCAATCACAAGACTAAATGATTTCGTACTTGTTGCGCAAGTCCTGCAATGGAATAATTTGTTTAGATCCTTTAAGCTGACGTATGTCAGGCCTAGGGTTTCCTCTTTTAAGAACCTTAGGGACAAACCCTAGTTCATAATCTTTACGAATTTATTGTCCCTACAGTAAGGAAAGTAGTCAAGTGTTTAGGGTATGAATGTTTCTATGTTTAGATTGGTTCAGTTATCTTTTGGAAGGTAATATTAATCGTCTTGTCACGGTTTTGCTATCCTTGTGACAATTTACTTTCCAGTCAATAGAGTTTAATTTAACTTCCGTTTTCCTTAAATATGAACTCATGCCAAATAACAACAATTGCCTTGCTAAGATGTGCAATTAGCAAAGATAACTCCCTAGTAATTTGAGCATCGAAAGAAACCTTTCATGAATTTAACCATTTACAATGATTCGTTGCGAAAGGAATAAGACTAATGGTGCAAGATATAATCTCTACACCTTAGGATTTAACTAAAATAAACTACTATAGTAAATGGATAATCTTGCTCGTAATTTATAATGCTTGATGCAATTTGAAGAAAACTAAGTTCTATACATTGTCATTCATAAGCTAAACTCCTTCGTTACAAATAACTCGAAAAAATATATCCTATCCTTAACAATTTTTCTTTGCATGATCGACTTAAAACCAAATTAAAGCCAAGAAGAAAAACCTGGTTTTGGGGTGAGATATCCACATGGATATCGGGAGATGACCCTCCTGCAGCTACACCTTGGACTTTCTTCGACGGCATCGTAGTTCGAATGTGAGATAGCCTTTTTCTCTTTCTTCTGGAATTCCACCGTCTCTTTGGATAAAAAAAGTTAATGGGTGAGTGTGGTTTTGCAACCACAGGAACCCTTGGAGGATTTTGACTTGGGGTAGAAGGAATAGAAAGCACTTATTCTCCTTCCTTTCCTTTCTTTTATCTTTTTCCCACTCTTCCTCCTTCACTCCTTCTTTTCACTCCCTCTATTTTCCCTCCCTATCTTTTATCTCACGGCTATTTCTCCCTTACGGGATACCATCTGAGGCCATGATGATGATTTGGATTTTTAGGTTCAGGGGGGAAAAATAATAAGGGGGATACGGGGGATTAAGAGGAAAGCTTAGGGAGTTGTGGAAAAAAAAAAGAAAGGAGTTATAAGGGGGTTGAAAAAGGGTTATAAGGGGGGGATAAGGTTTAGGGGAATAAAACACGGGGGGGGGGGGGGGGGGGGGTCAAGGGGGCTTAGGGGGGATTAAACCGGGGGGGGAACAAGGGGGCTTAGAAGGCCCCTTGGAATCTTCCAAGGGCCTTCTGGAAGCTTACAAAGGCCACGTGGGGGAAAAAAAGGAATCGACGACTGGGCTGTCGGCCCAACCTAGCGGCTAATTAGCTAGGCGGCGAGGGCCGCAACTGAAGATGGCGGCTACTTCTCCTGGCTCCACAACAGCTGCCAGGAGTTTGGCGTCTCCTCCCTCCCTCTTGGTGGTGATGTTAGTAGCCTCATGGCCCCCCCCTCTGGACAGCAGCTATGACCGGAATCCCCTCTACCTCTACGGCAGTGATGGCAGTGTCTCCACTCCTCCCTATCAGCAGTGACACGATGCAGCAGAGGGACGGTCTCTTACGACCCTTCTTCCTGTCTTCCTCACGGCTCCAGCCTTTGATCTCTAGCGGCCCCCTCAAAAAAAAGGGTGGAGATCAAAGGCTGGAGCCGTGAGGAAGACAGGAAGAAGGGTCGTAAGAGACCGTCCCTCTGCTGCATCGTGTCACTGCTGATAGGGAGGAGTGGAGACACTGCCATCACTGCCGTAGAGGTAGAGGGGATTCCGGTCATAGCTGCTGTCCAGAGGGGGGGGCCATGAGGCTACTAACATCACCACCAAGAGGGAGGGAGGAGACGCCAAACTCCTGGCAGCTGTTGTGGAGCCAGGAGAAGTTGCCGCCATCTTCAGTCGCGGCCCTCGCCGCCTAGCTAATTAGCCGCTAGGTTGGGCCGACAGCCCAGTCGTCGATTCCTTTTTTCCCCCTACGTGGCCTTCGTAAGCTTCCAGAAGGCCCTTGGAAGATTCCAAGGGGCCTTCTAAGCCCCCTTGTTCCCCCCCCGGTTTAATCCCCCCTAAGCCCCCTTGTCCCCCCCCCCCCCCCCCCCCCCCCCCCCCCGTGTTTTATTCCCCTAAACCTTATCCCCCCCTTATAACCCTTTTTCAACCCCCTTATAACTCCTTTCTTCTTTTTTTTCCACAACTCCCTAAGCTTTCCTCTTAATCCCCCGTATCCCCCTTATTATTTTTCCCCCCTGAACCTAAAAATCCAAATCATCATCATGGCCTCAGATGGTATCCCGTAAGGGAGAAATAGCCGTGAGATAAAAGATAGGGAGGGAAAGTAGAGGGAGTGAAAAGAAGGAGTGAAGGAGGAAGAGTGGGAAAAAGATAAAAGAAAGGAAAGGAAGGAGAATAAGTGCTTTCTATTCCTTCTACCCCAAGTCAAAATCTCCAGCGGCCTTTGATCAAAATAATGGAGGGGAGGGGGATTTTCCCTCCCTGCGTGTCATCACACATGTTCCCCTCCCTCATCTCGAGCTCCACCAAGGAGCTTAATGGCTCCTTCTATTTCCCTCCCCCTCCAGCTCGTCAGTCGGGTGGAGGGATAGGGGGGAAATTTTTTAAAAAAATTATTTATCCAAAATCATATTCATTTGAGGCACTTCACGTGGAATATTACATACTCGGCGTGGCTAACAACCCCCTTGGATAGGGTCAAGCAGATAGTCAGGGGTAACTGAGGCTGCCTCTCCCTTCACGCCTTCAACTTGAAGTATTAAATATCTTTTCATCTTTTAATTCCTTGAGCAAACAAAGCAAACAATGCTCTCTAAATTGATTTACAAGTACAATCATTTCCAGTGGTCATTTTTTTTTTTGCCAACTGCTAAGGAGTGAATCCTTCTCTTCGAATGCATCTAGCACTCGATTCGGGATCAATTGCGACTCAGCAAGATCCCCAAGACTTAACCAATACCTTAAATTCTATTAGCAGTAAATATGTTATTCCAAATTACTGATTGATCTTTTGCTTCCAAGCAATTATCTAATCCCCTTACCTTGGTTACTTTTCCCAAGAAAGTTGTTATGTCAGGATGACTACTCATCCACTTGCAAGATAAACTTGTGCAAGAATATGCCAGTCTCATTCCAAGGAATTGTCCATTCCCTTGTGATCAAACCACAAGATCATGCGACTCTGCAACTTGTTGTGCAAGTGCCGTATCTAATCCATGGGATTGTTTTACCCATCTAACGGCGTTTTCTAATCACAGAATCATGATTAGATAGGAAACAGGGTTAGGGTGTCTTCATATCCAATCTATTTCTGATTGCACTAGGCCGACATTGTCGGTCCTAGGGTTCCAAATTCAAATCGAGTTTCATCTTTTTAGTGAGCGATCCTTAGGGTAGAAATCCTAGATTGTTTCTCGCAAGTATGTCCTATTGTCCTTGCATTCCGTGAATGTGGACAAGTTTTTAGGGTATGAGAGTTTCAACTTGGCAATAAGTACGACTAGGTCACATCCTCAACATGCTAAACCCTAGATAGCACTTTGGGATATGTTGCATTGATTTAACCCTTCCTAAGTGACTCCTTCATGGTTTAAGGTGCTTAGGTAAACCAATTTACTTGTTTATTCATGAAGATATTGTCTTGATCAAATACGGGAAAAACTAGTTGCATTACGATACCATTCTCGTAATCACACAATTTATTGCCTACATATGATTAGATTTGCAATCCCTAACTTTTCTAGTTAAGATCAAAGCGTATGTTAAGTTATGGCATAATTCCTATTGATCCTTTTATAACATGTAATCAAGATTCATGCTACTAAGTTTTAGGGTTTTATGTGAACCATGCAGCCTTTTCCTAATTTCATTTCTGAATGAATTATTCGTATGTTGAATTTACACAACCTTTCATAGCTACTTAAGTAATTGATTGAGATTTATGCTAAGTTCTTAGAGATTAATCTACTTCATGCAGCCCTAGAATCATTTCCATGCCTTGCAAATTCCTACTGTTATTAGCAACCTTCTTTAATGAATCATTGCAAAGAAATGATGTCTAATAGTGCAACGTGCAATTTATTCTTTCCATGCATAATCGAAGTGTACTACAATAAATTCGACTTGTAAAGATGATCATTAGTTGATTTAAATTCGTTACTTTGCAATCCATAAAAACCACTTGCTAAGAATGCATAGAGATCTTATGCTCTTTTTTTTTTGGTTCGTTTCATTGAAAAATACCAATGACCGAATTCATTTAATCGTGAGCTATTTCCTTTAAGTTAGCCAAAGTATTTCAATCGAAAAAGTGCATCCTAATTCCATAAATGATCCATGCACAATTGTAATATTACAATGCAAATTAAAATTAGGAAGAAAACCTGGACTTGTGGTGAAATGTCCACATGGATGTTAGGAGATGATCCTCCTGTGGTTGCGCCTTGTGCCTTTTTAGGGGCCATCGCGTATTCAACCTTCTTGCCTTGGCCACAAACTTATGATCTTGGCCTGTCTCCCTCGCACACGTAATTCCCTTTTGAAATAGGGCTTCCTTGACCAATGCACCTTCTTGCAGAATTTGACCTTTGGAAATGGGAACTTATGAACTCCCCTTCTTTTCATAGAAGTTCAGGGAATACAATTGATCTTCACGGAAAGGGGCTTAACTATCTAGTGTGGGAATCCACGGAAAGGAGAAAAATAGCTTTTTAGTATGCAAGGGGGGAAAGGTTGCTTAAATACCGGGGGTCATAAAGATCCCTTGGGAAGGGTTTATAAAAGTCCCTAGGAAGGGCTTTAAAAGAACTTGTGTGGGGGAAATCCATGGGAATGGCTTTGTGGAAATGCTTAGGGGAAGGCTTTGAAAAACTCGGCTATGGTGTCTTTTGGGGAAACTAAGGGGGAAAAAAGGGTTTAATTCTTGGAGTAAGTCAAAATTTAAGGGGACTTGGGTGGAAATTTCAAGGAGAAAGGGGACTTGGGTGGAAATTGCAAGGAGAAAGGGGACTTGGGTGGAACCCCACGGGAATGGGTGCTTAAATCCCGGGGGGGGGGGGGGGGGGGTTAAAATACCCATTTGGAAGGGGCTTATGAAAGCTCGCAGGAAAGGGGGCTTTCTAAGGGGCCCTTAGAAGCTTCCCAAGAAGCTTCTTGGAAGCTTCTGTGGCCCATAGAAATCCACCACATGGAGGAAGAAGAGATGATTTTCAATGACGTTTGTTGGCAGGCAGAAGTCAAATGATGGCAGTGCGGAAGTAGTTGGCGGCTCTTCTGCGGAATTCCTCCCCCCTCACGGCGCACATAGAGGCGATGTTGCTCTCTTCTCTCTCTCAGTTTGGCGGCGTTACAGCTCTTCCCTCCCTTTACTCCCCCCCCCCCCCACAGGGGGTTTTTATAGGGTAGGGAGAGGACACCCCTCCCTCCCACGCGGCCAATTGCATGGCCATTCTCCCCCCCCCTCCCCCCCCCCCCCCCCCATGACCTCTAGCAAGGGGGCTTACGCACCCGTGCCTTACTCCCCCTCCTCCAGCACAGCCTTCAACTGGGGAGGAAAGAAGGGTTAAAAAAAAAATCCATAAATCTTCTCAATTATCCCCTTGACCTCCTCCCAAGAGGAGGTTCACATGAAATTATGTAGGTTTCTTTAAACCTTAGTCTCGATTCTGCCAATGGAGATCATGATACATCGTGTAAAATTAAAGTTCACACCATCCCTAACTTTGATGCCGAAATTGTCCTTGCATGAATCTCACGTGGGTCAGTAATATTTTTCAACGGAAATATTACAGCCATTCTCCATGAACCAAGTATATCATGAATCTGCATCGACTCTGTTGTTCCTACACAAAGTGGTACAACTGGAACTCGACGCTAGCTCCTTCCTAGAGACTTTGCTGATAGGGAAGGAACCATGACCTCAAGTCGATCCCAAGTGGGAATAACTGGACACTTCCACTCAGGACAGACTCAGGAAGGCCTAGATCACAAACCCTATGTCATTCCCTGCGAGTGCCAGGCGGAGCCTTCTAGACCCTCCTCTTCCCAATGGGCTACTAAGATGTGTCCTGCAAGTTGACAAACGAGCACGTTATAGTTGGTATCGAAGAAAACCAATGGAATATAAGATTTACAAAGCAACTTAATGGAGGAAAGTAAAGGGAATGAGGGGATAGCCATGGTAAGGTGAGTGGGATAGAGTAGTGTTTGTTGTTGATAACATTTCCTTACTCACTTATGGATGCTAGGCTATAGAGTCACAAAGCATGGAACAAATTCTTGGTGTTCCAGGTTATGTTTATGACTACAATGCGTGCTTCGGATTATCGTGACGGAGGCTAGGCATGATGAATATTCTAGACCGCATCTACAATCCTTCACCCCTGTACGCGGAACGGAGATGGATGGTAGAATCAGGAATATACTACATAGCAGCCCACTGACTTGTGTACCTTCAGACCAACTTGAAGAGAATCAGGTGGATGGAGGATTTAAAAATCGTGAAGCTGTTCATCTTTGTCGAAGCTCACGCAAACGCAACCTTGCATGTTGGCGATCGGCAAGTCAAGCAGAACAAATATGTATATGAAGAAGTGACTCGGGTGATCCCTGCCGACAGAATCAAAGTGCTAGGGCATTGTGAGAGGAACGGGTATCAAAGGAAGGGATACCCCAAGCTTCCTATGACTTATCGATTCCTAAAAATCCATGACCCCTCTCCATATTATTACTGAGTCCCTGTACTCGAATGTACCACAATCCTATTTTCGCTAAACTGATGTGCCAATCAGCTTGTTCTACTTTTTCAAAGTAAATGTACTCAAAAGGGCTATGCCCTCATGAATGAATAAGATTTTTATTACTGTCTATCCTGACTATAAATGTTGGCAAAGGAGTTAAGTGATTAGGTCACTGGGCTAAAAGCTATGCTGGTCATATTAATTTAATGTGAGAAACGTTTGGTAAGTTTTTAACATAAAGAATCTTATTACCCAGGCGCAACCCCAAGTGCAGGTTCCAAGTCCCACCCCTGCACTAAGTACAACTGTGATTCAAAAGAAGAAGCTTCTTCTCAAAAAAATCAAGCCACTTGAATTCGATGGTAAGGGAAGGACTGCTCAAGCTGATGCCGAGATTTGGATCAAGTCCATGGAGGACTATTTTGAGGCAGCAGGAACTACACCTGCTAACCAAGCTATGCTTGCCAAACTCAAGCTTACAGGCAAAGCAAGAATTTGGTGAAAACAGTGGTGTAGAGACCAAGGGATCTCAGAAGGGACGGTCACTTGGGAAAAGCTTAAGAAAGCTGTGCGAGGGAGGTATCTGCCACCTACCTACTGCACACAAAAGATGAACGAATTTTATGAATTGAAGTAGCTTGGACTATCCCTTGATGCATATTATTCAAGGTTTGTCTCTCTCTTAAAGTATGCACCAAAAATGGATATGACACAACACGTGTCAAAGTTATATGTTGGGTTAAATCCACCCATAAACACTCGCTTGGAATCAATGCGATCAAGGACCTACAAGACGCACTTATTCGAGCTACACCAATAATATAAGAGGTGCAGACCAAGCCAAAGAACAACAGGACTTGGCCATATAGGGATCAGAACAAGGGAATGTATAGGGCTTAGGCTAAGAGAGCACAGGGTCAGAAGTAGGGACAAAGGAAAAAAGCTAGGACCAATGCTGTCAACAACTTTATTCCTACACAAGGTAATGGCCGCAACCTTTGTTGCTTCCATTGCAACGAGCCTAGACACTTCAAGAGGCAGTGTCCCAAGCTTAGAAGAGGACAATGCCAAGGGCCATTCCAAAGAGCCTCCCTGTTGAGATATCGAGCTCCACTCGTGATATGCCAAGGTGACCATTGTGCATTTATGTCACCGACTTGTTAGCTGCATATGCGGTTGGTACACCGCCCATGAATAATAGCTAGATGTAAACTTTCCTTATCTACTCTAGTTCATGGCTCAGTTAGTATGCCACCTTAGTTAGTTGAGTTTGGTTTGAGACCCACATATAGGGTTCTTCTATTTCTTTTGTACTAGAGTTCTTTTTGTCTTACACACAACTAAGAAGAGGAAAACTATTTTTAGCCTCCACCTGTGAGTGTATTCCCCCATTGTGCAAGCAAGAAAGCTACCAGTGAGACTCCTTCCTTCTCTCCCACAATCTTGACATGGTATCAGAGCCTGGTTCATGGTAAGGAGCTCAAGAAAGCAAACCAAGTTCACGGTGTTCTGGTAAGAGGACCAGTGTTGCTTTCATTTTTCGAGTTTGGGAGCAAGTCTTTGCAAGTAGCATAGTCGGAAAGTGCAAGAGTGCATTGTCTCAGATTGAGACGCCCTTCGCGGTGAAGCAAGAGGGAAGTATATGCTGTGGGTGAGGGCTTTACCCTGTTTTTTTATTTGAGGCCATTTCGGGGCTTGTTTTGGAGGCGGAAGTTTTCCGCACGCACTCAAGAAAATGCCCTATTTTTTGCTGTGCGACCACTGTTCTACAGGTCAGTGAAAAGTTACTGTAGAAATTGCATCGTATGCATGTGTCCAGAGACATTGGGAGCTACAGAATCATCCTTATTTCCTATTGATGCAAAATCATCACTAGGAAGTGACTGTGTGGTCAAATACCGCTTTCGTCAGTTTTGCAGATTTGCCCTTGTGAGGCGGAAGCTGTGTTTTTTGCAATGACAGAATTTTTTGCAGTGTTTTGTAATGGCATCTGATTCTCTTTCACAGATTGTCACTAAAAAGCTTGACAAGAACAACTTCCAAGCATGGAAGTTTAGAATGACGAATTTCCTTATGGGAAAAGGATATTGGGAATTCGTTGCAGGAAACGAAGAAGAACCAGTTCTTCCTTATGTTCCCAATCAACAGCAAATGCAGGCATTTAAAGGATGGCATGAGAGAGCCACAAAAGTTATGTACTGGCTGTCTATCAGCATTTCAGACTCTATGATTGTGCATATTCAGGATGCAAGTACGCCAAAGGAGGCATGGGATACTTTGTCAAAAATGTATAGCACAAATACGCAAGCCAGGAAAATGCAGCTCAAGCAAGAGTTGTACAATGTGCAAAGAGAAAGTATGAGCATCAATGACTACCACATGAAGGTGAAGAAGATTGCAGATGCACTTGCTTCCATTGGGTCACCAGTGGAAGATGATGATTTAGTTTCTGTGACATTGAATGGTCTAGGAAAGAATTATGCACAGTTTCGAACATCCATTTCCATCCGTGAAAGATTTCCTGATTTTGAGGAGTTGATTGCTCTTCTAATTTTTGAGGAGCAGAGAAATGGTGGTGCATCTTCTTCAGGAGGAACTTCAAAAGAAGTTGTCTTCTACCCAAATGCTGGAAGAGGTAGAGGCAGAGGTAGAGGAGGCCGATCTAGAGGCCGTGGTAGAAATTAGAATATGCAGCAAACTCAAGAAAACCAGTCCTATGGAGGAGGACATGGTAACTCTAGAGAGACAGGGGGAGCCAAAGAGGTCGTGGTGGATGGCAAAGAGACCAAAATGCAAACAACAATGTTGAGTGCTACTACTGTGGTAAAATGGGTCATATGGCTAAAGACTGCTATAAAAAGCAGAATGACATCATGAACGGAAAATTGCAACAAGGAAATTATGCAACTTCTAGTAGATAGGGTAATGACAGAAATGAGCATTTGTTTATGGTGCAGCACATGACCAATTCTGTGACAAGTGCAAAAGAAAGCAGCGATGTGTGGTATGTTGACTTAAGTACATCAAACCACATGATAGGTCATGCAGAATGGATGCAGGATGCAAGGAAAATGGAAAAACCAAGATTTGTGGAGACTGGTGATGATACTGTACATCCTATTGTGTAGATTGGAAAAATTCCTTTGTCTATGCAGGATGGGAAAAAGAAATACCTGTCGGATGTATTTCATGTCCCGAATATCACCAAGAACCTAGTTTTTGTTGGTCAAATGGTTGAGCAGGGCTTGTAGGTCAGATTTAATTCTCATGGATGCTTTGTTGAGGATATGAAAAATAAAGGTCGCTTGATAGAGCAAAAGGGAAGATGAAAGGCAGAATGTTTACGTTGGAAGCAGACATGCTTGAATTGAGTGCAGCAATGTTTGCAGATAGGACTGGTGTAGTTGTGCAGATATTGATATCTGGGATAAACGCATTGGTCATGTTAATGTACAGTGACTTAAATCAATGCAAGCCCAAAATATTGTTACAGGATTGCCTAAATTCAAGGTTGCAGAAATGCATAAGGTATGTGAAGCCTATCAATTTGGAAAACAGGCAAGGAAACCATTTCCTAGACATGTTCAAGAGAGTAAGAAGCTATTGGAATTAATCCACTCTGATGTGTGGACTACTAAAGTTGCATCTATTGGAGGCTGTCATTATTTTGTCACTTTTATTGATGATTATAGCAAAAAAGCTTTGGTGTATTTTATGAAAAAAAAAGTGAAGTGTTTGGGCATTTCAAATCTCTTAAAGCTATGGTTGAAAAAGAAATACGCCTGCAAATAAAATGCCTAAGGTCAGATGGAGGGGGAGAGTACCTCTCAAATGAGTTTGCAAGGTTCCTGAAGGAGCATGGCATAAAGCAGCAATATTCATGCAGTCATACCCCACAACAAAATGGAATTGTAGAAAGGAAAAACAGGCATATTGGAGAGGTATCTCGTGCCATGCTCAATGAAAAAGATTTGCCAGATTTTTACTGGTGGGCTGAAGCAGTTGCTACAGCAGTCTACATAATGAACATGACTCCCACTATAGTAATACATGGGATGACTCCAGAGGAGAGGTATACTGGTAGGAAACCAGATATTTCTCATTTGAAATTTTTTGGTTGCATTGCCTATGTTCATGTGCCAGATGAGTTGAGATCTAAGTTGGATCCAAAAGCTGAGAAGTGCATCTTTATTGGTTACTCTCTGCATGTAGAAAGGGTATAGATGCTATAACCCTTCTACTCATAAGTTTACAGTGAGCAGAGATGTTGTTTTTGATGAGATGAGTAGCTGGTATAAACTAGTAAATGTGATTGATAATGTAGATGCACAAAATGGTAATGCTGCACAGAATTCACAGCAGCAATCACAAGATATTAGTGGACTTGGAGTGTCCTCTAGTAGTGGTTCACATTCTTCACCATGGACAAGCAGATTGAGATGAGGAGAATATTCTCAAAGCAATGTAGATAGTGGTATGCAGGTATCACGAAAAGGAAAAGAGAAGGTAGATCAGCCCATGTTTGATGTGAATGCAGGTCACTCTTATGTGGATGGTGAATCCAGTGGCTCAGAACAGAGCATTGATGATGAGTTGGGTATTCCTTCTATTGTTACACCTGGACTAAGGAAGACCAGGGATGTTTTGAGAGTACCTAGGAGTGAACCTACTTTGCGCAGGTCTACCAGAGCTAGGTATCCTGTGGATAGGCTAAAATATGATGGATTTACAGCCATTCACTATGCCTATATGGTCAAAGTGATACAGGAACCAGAACCCACTTCTTTTGAGCAAGCCATGGGAAAAAAAAAAGGGAGAAAGCCATGGATGAAGAAATGGATGCCTTGGAAGCAAATGCTACATGGGAATTTGTACCTTTGCCTAAAGGTAAGAATGCAATTGGTTGTAAGTGGGTTTATAAGGTGAAGCATAATGCAGATGGTTCTGTGAACAGATACAAGGCAAGATTAGTAGTCAAGGGATACACACAAATATATGGCATTGATTATGAAGAAACATTCAGTCCGGTTGCAAGGATGGCAACCGTAAGAGCAGTCATTGCTATGGCTGCATCAAAGGGATGGTCTTTACATCAGATGGATGTAAAGAATGCCTTCATGCATGGTGATTTGCAAGAAGAGGTCTATATGGAGCAGCCACTAGGTTATGTGCATGCTATTCATCCTGAGTTTGTTTGCAGGTTGAAGAAAGCCTTGTATGGCTTGAAGTAAGCACCTAGAGCATGGTCTGACAAGATAGGACAGTATCTTGTTACTATTGGCTTTCAGATTTCCAAGGCAGATTTATCACTTTATGTGAGAAAAACAGAGAAAGGTATTATGCTACTTGTCATTTATGTTGATGATTTGATTATGACAGGTGATAGTGATGAAGATATCCTTCATGTGAAAATGCTATTGAAGCAGAAGTTTGAGATGAAGGATTTGGGAGAGCTGCGTTATTTCTTGGGCATTGAGGTGATTAGATCACCAAGTGGGATATGGCTCTTGCAGAGGCAATATGGATTGGACATGCTGTCCAAATATGGGATGACAGGCTGTAAGCCTATTTCGGTTCCTTTTGAGCAGAATATGAAGCTGAGCGCAGATGCATGTGAGCTTCTGGAAGGCCCTACTATGTACAGACGCATAGTAGAAAGTTTGATTTATATGACTATTACCAGGCCAGATTTGAGCTATGCTATTGGATTGGTAAGTCAGTTTATGCAGGCTCCAAGGAAACCGCATTTGGATGCGGCTAGACGCATACTCAGGTATGTGAAGTCCACATTGCAGTATGGACTATTTTATGAGACTGGGGTTCAGATACAGTTACATGGATACACTGATGCTGATTGGGCTAGAAGTATTTCTAATAGACGATCTACCAGTGGATATGTGTTCTCTTTTGGGAGTGTTGCAGTCACTTGAAGCAGCAAGAAACAACCTACAATTGCCTTGTCGAGCACAAAGGCTGAGTACAAGGGTGCAGCAATGGCTGCATGTGAGGTAGCTTGGTTGCATAAGCTACTTTATGATATGCATCAGCCTATAGATGGGCCAGTTGTCATTTATTGTGACAACATGAGCAGTATACACTTGGCAAATAACCCAGTCTATCATGCTAGAACAAAGCACATTGAGTGCATTATCACTATGTGCGGGAGAGGGTTTTATTAGGTCTTATTGATCTAGTTTATGTCAACATAGAGGATCAGGTAGCTAACATATTCACAAAGGCATTGGGTGGAGAGAAGCTGTGCAAGTTCAGAGACCTGCTTGGTGTGCAGAAATTGGGGTTGAGCTCAAGGGGGAGTGTTGAGATATTGAGCTCCACTCGTGATATGCCAAGGTGATCGTTGTGCATTTATGTCACCGACTTGTTAGCTGCAGATGTGGTTGGTACACTGCCCATGAATAATAGCTAGATGACAGCTATCCTTATCTACTCTAGTTCGTGGCTTAGTTAGTATGCCACCTTAGTTAGTTGAGTTTGGTTTGAGACCCACATATAGAGTTCTTCTATTTCTTTTGTGCTAGAGTTCTTTTTGGCTTACACACAACTAAGAAGAGGAAAACTGTTTTCAGCCGCCACCTGTGAGTGTATTCCCCCATTGTGCAAGCAAGAAAGCTACCAGTGAAACTCCTTCCTTCTCTCCCACAATCTTGACACGCCCATGGCCAAGGAGCCACCGTCATGGCCAAAGGGAGAACCTCCAATGTTGCCAACAAGGAGCTGGGTGATGAAGAAGATCCATCCATGGAAGCTGACATTGAGAGGGCAACGGTTCACGCCGCTCTTCACAAGAAGGGTCCGAATCACCAATTCTCGGTGATCCAATCTTCATCAGATTATGAAGGTAAAAGCTTCAAAAACCTAATCGATTGTGATAGTACACATTCCTTCATTTCACTAATCTGTGCAAAAAGACTAGGGATAGTCACAATAGATGCACCTACTTTACTGGTGGAATTGGCAAATGGTCATGAGGTCTCTTGTACCAGGTGAATTGCTAAGGTGAAATTCCTACTAGGTGGGAAGCCAACTTTGGTGAGATTCAAGGTAATGAACCTAGGTGTCCACAAATGTTACTCAGAATGGATTGACTGATACCAAATGATGCCCACATCCACTGTGGTAAGGGCCAAGTCTCCTTTCAAAATTCTAAAGGGGAACTAGTTACAACTCAAGGAGAGGCTAGTAAGCAAAAAATTCAACTGGCAAAAGAAACACGGATAATAAAAGGAGTTAAAAAGGGTCTACATGTCTATCTGATTAAACTAAATAAGCTAGATCAGAATCAAGAATCTGGGGAAGAACCCTCATGGTCAAAGGAATTTCTAGTGATGTCATTTGGGCTGACAAATGCTCTTGCTACCTTCAACAGGTTAATGCAGGATATCTTTAGGCCCTATCTTGATGACTTTGTACTTGTCTTCTTTGACGATATCCTAGTCTACTCTAAGCAAGAAAAAGATCATGAACCGCAGCTTCGCATTGTTCTTGAAACAATGAGAGCACACAAGCTTTATGCCTAGAAGAAGAAGTGTGCATTTTTCAAGTGATAGATTGAATATCTGGGATTCATCGTATCGATGGAAGGAATTTCAGTGGATTCGAGAGATGTTCTGGAATGGCCAACACCAACTTCTATCAAAGAAATACGTAGTTTTCTTGGATTGACAGGATGGTACATGATCTTTATAAAAAACTATGCTTTGATTGTAGCACCTTTGATTGATCTACTAAAGAAGCAAGTAGCAATTGTATGGTCACCTGCTGAACAGACTAGCTTTGACAAACTAAAGCAAATCTTGGTATCAACACCCATCCTAAAACTTCCTGATCTTAGCAAGGAGTTTGAAGTGGTAACTGATGCTAGCGCACTTGCCTTAGGATGTGTGGTTATACAAGAAGGTCATCCCATAGCATACTCTTCAAGGAAACTGAAGAGCCATGAAAGGAATTATGCTACCCATGATCTGGAGCTGTTGGCTATCATCCATGCTCTCAAACTTTGAAGACATTACTTACTGGGTAACAAATTTGCCTTAGTAACGGACCACAAGAGTCTTAAATGGAACTTCACCTAGAATGAGCTCAATATGAGGCAACATCGATGGATCAAAGTGCTAGAAGAATATGATTTTGAAATCAAATACCGGCCTGGAAAGGAGAATGTAGTTGCCAATGCACTCAGTCGCAAGGCATTTCTGAATTCTTTGATTTTTCAAGATCCATCAACAACAAGATCTCTAGCCACAAAGGTATCAATGCCAAGCAACCCAATTCTTGAGCTAGCTACAGAAGAGGCATGTCATGACCTGAAGCTAAAGACGAAGTATCAAGAATTCTTTGTTAGTAGTGGACTTGTCTTCTTTAGGACAAGATTATGTATCCCCGCAAGCCAATCTCTCAAGTGGAAGATACTTTGGGAAGCCCATGATTCCCCTTTCTCGAGGCATCCTGGCTATGCCAAGACCCTTAATGCGGTCAGGAAGAGCTATTATTGGGATAGGCTCAAAGGTGACGTTGTCAAATATGTCACGGAATGTTTTTCTTGTTAGCGCATTAAGGCAAAACATGTCAAAATGCTAGGGAAATTGCAACCACTTGACATTCCCCAAATGAAATGGTAATTCATTAGTATGGACTTTGTTGTTGGCCTACCCCAAGTTCAAGGAGGATACAACTCTATTATGGTTGTAGTAGATATGCTCACCAAGGTTGCACATCTCATCCCTGTCAAGACAAACTATAAAGCCTCAGACATCGCAAGATTATTCATCAAGAAAATATTCAAACTGTATGGGTTACCCAGAAGAATCATTAGTGATCATGACTCTCTCTTCACATCACACTTCTGGAGGGCTATCTTCAAGGCCATTGGGACTCAACTCTGTTTCAGTACAGCTTACCATCCCCAAAGTGATGGTCAAACAGAATGAGTCAACCAAGTCATTGAAGATATGCTTAGGGCATACTGCTGTCGCGAACCCAAAAGGTGGATTCAATATTTGCCACTCTTTGAGTTTTCCTACAATGCTTCCTACCAACAAAGTATTCAAATGACCCCTTTTCAAGCATTGTATGGGCACGATTGTCGTACTCCTTTGAGCTTCTCGGATCCAACCATGAGGGTAGAAGCTTCAAAGCAGATGCTGGAAGACATGGATAACGAAATCAAATCAATAAGAGAAGACATCCAAGCCATCAAGGATAGACAAAAGGCTTACACAGACTTGAAATGGCAAGACAGATCCTTTGTTGAAGGTGATATGGTCTTCATTCGCGTACACCCTAAAAAGAGTTCACTATCCTTGGGAGAGTACAAGAAGCTAAGTCCAAGGTATTGTGGAACTTATAAGATCACTAAGTGCCTATGACCTAATGCTTACAGACTGCAGCTACCTGCAACCCTAAAGGTTCATAATGTATTCCATGTTAGCCTATTGAAAAAGTATCTACCTAATCCAAATCATGTACTTGATGATCAAGAAGCTGTAATGCCTAGCCAAGGAGTCCTTGAGCTACGGACCGATAGAGTCCTAGATGTTAGGGAGAGGCATTTGAGGTCAAAGACCTAGAAAGAATACCTCATCCAGTGGAAATATTTTCCCAAAGAGGATGCCACCTAGATGGATGAAGATACTCTCAACCAACAATACCCCCAGGTCCTCTCGAGATGTGGACATCTCGATTCCTGTAAGAGAATGTAAGGGGCATAGGAACCCTCCCCTTAAATATTAAAAGAAAATGAAATTTTTTCTTTCATTTAACTCAAATTTTTTTAATCCCCTCCCCTCTCTCCCCCCGCCGACGACAGTTGAGGGAGGGGGGAGAGAGACTGGGAGTGGTGGATAGGCAGGGGAGGCATGCAACCTCTAGGTGGAGGGTGGCCATGCCAACTATCCCCTCCCCTCCCCTTATATGGGCTTCTCCCCTCCCCAGAAAGGAAGACGGAGGCTACGCCCATCTCACCTTGTTACC
Organism: Lygodium microphyllum; assembly: GCF_053477565.2. Classification (NCBI taxonomy): domain Eukaryota; kingdom Viridiplantae; phylum Streptophyta; class Polypodiopsida; order Schizaeales; family Lygodiaceae; genus Lygodium; species Lygodium microphyllum. The sequence goes on along the minus strand of NC_141141.1, from coordinate 49,143,000 downwards.
GCCTCGCCATCTTGCTGCACAAGCCCTTGGGGCCTCTTCCGTAGCCACCCCCATCGCTTGGACAATAGGCACTGCGCCACCTCCATTCATGATGTCTGAATGAGGTCTCTTCCCCCCCTACGATTGACTGCGCCAACCCCCCTGGGGCCTCTTCCGTAGCCACCCCCATCGCCTAGACTATAGGCGCTTGCCACCTCCATGGGCCCTTCCGAATGGGGTCTCTTCTCCCCTGTGATTGACTACCACAATAGCTCTGCCAATGGCTGCTCCGCCACCTAGTTTCCCATGTGCCATTTCCCCCCCCCCCCCCCCCCCCCCCAATTACGTGACGTCGCGGGACCCTTCTTGGGCCCTCCAAAATTAAGCAGCCTCTCTCCCTAGTTGTTGGGCCGTGAAGAGAAAAAATAGAGGGAGAGGATAAGAAGAAGAGGGTGGGAGAAGAGAAAGAAGGTGAGAGAGGGAGAAGAAGAGAAAGAGAAAGAGAGAATGAGAAGGTGAGAAGAAGGAGTGGAAGAAAGAAGAGAGAAAAGAAGGAGGAGCTGGAAGAGCAAGGAGGAAGAGAGAGAATAGAAGGAGAAGTAGGAGTGAAGAAGAAGCAGGGAGAGAGAGAAGATAAGGAGAAGGAGTGAAGGAGTAGGAGTGGAAGAAAGATGAGAGAAAAGAAGGAGGAGGTGGAAGAGCAAGAAGGAGGGAGAGAGAGAAGAGAAGAAGGAGTGAAGGAGTAGGAGTGAAGGAGAAGAAGTGAACAGAGAGTAGAAGGAGGAGAGGATAGGAAGTAGAAGAAGGAGAGGATAAGAAGTGGAAGGAGGAGAGGAGTAGAAGGAGGAGAGAAGTAGAAGGAGGAGAGGATAAGAAGTAGAAGGAGGGAAGAAAAAGAATGAGGGAGAGAAGAGGAAAGAAGAAGTGGGTAGAGACGAAGAAGGAGGTAGAAGAGCAAGAAGGAGGGAGCGAGAGAAGAGAAGGATGAGTGAAGGAGAAGGATGGAGGAAAAGAAGGTAGAGGAAGAGGGAAGTGGAGGGAGAGTAGTAGAAGAAGAGAAGAAGTAGGAGAGAGGTAGAGGAAGAGAAAGAAGAGGGAGAGAAGGAGGAGAGGAGAAGAAGAAGGGAAAGGAGAGAGGTAGAGGAAGAGAGGTGAGAAGTGGTAGAGGAAGGAAAAGAGGAAGGAGCAGAAGGAGAAAGAAGTGGGAGAAGGACAAGAAGAGAGATAGAGGAAGAAGAGAGAGAAAGGGGTAACCGCTACGAGTCACCCAAACCACTCTCTTGGCAATGAACCACATCCGGTGGTCTTCCCAATCGATCGTGTCTAACCAAATCCGTTAAGGTCTAGACTGCCCAATCTCCGCGAGGTGAATGGCTCCCAAGAAGAAAGTCGCGGGAAGCATAGGCTCCCAAGCCACCGGTAATGCTGGAGGGGCGAGTGAAATGACCAATGTAGCACACACAAATCAAACCCAGGTTCCAAGCATTAAAAATTAAATTTAGGACTTAGTTCTCGTGGAAGGGATAATGTCGTGCATAAGGTTTTGTTTATACTAAGAACTAAGTTGCATGCAACGGTAGGGTTGAATTCACATAAGATTCTACTCACATAAAATGATAAGGTTATCGCATTATTTCACATAAAATGATAGCTTTTTAACCAGTTCATTGCATGAATAGTCATTTAGAATTCACATTGCACAATCATGATTAAAAGAAACACATGAAATGTTAATTTCTGTTCATAAGATACGCTTGCTTTGTTAGGAACAAAACCCTAGGACTTTCATAGACGCAAGTCACATGTGATTCGGTGCATTAGAAATAAGTACTCATTGCCAGGAATAAAGAGAGATAAAAGCCATTTAGGGGTACAACTATACTAAACACACAACGTGCATGATGGTTGGGAAATCCTGCATAGAACTACACTAAGAGAATCAGAAGGGTCACATGCATCTAAACCGCATCTTGGAAGTTTAAATGAGGAATCATGTGTTGCCATGTGTGTTAAGTGAACTTGGCTGGAATTAGAGATTAAAAGGCCCTTGGTTGGGTTGCGAATAAGGCATGTCCATTGCCTTGACTCACCAACTAGTGCTTGAGTTAGGGACTAAGATACCCTAAGAAAGTATAAGTCAACTTACCAAGACATTTGCTCTTGTTGAAATTATTGGGATTTCACCAAGTCGCGAAAAGACCCAAGATCGGGTGCTGGGCATCCGAGAAAAAGGAGTCACACCTTAGCAGTTGGTTGCACAAATGACCTCCAAAATGTTCGTGCTTGTACTTAGATACATTATTTGATTTCTTTGCTCAAGGAACTAATTCAAGGAAAACACTTAATGCTTCAAGTTGAAAGCTTGGAGGGAGAGGCAGGAACAATTACCTCTGACTATCTGCCTGGCCCTATCCAAGGGGGTTGTTAGCCGCGCTGGGTATATGGACCTAACCTATTGCAAGAGGTCTCTCCATGGGTATTGCTTGGAGCGGGAGGATGCTTGGGTGCCAGGGGAGGCTCTGATTGTAAATCCCTTGCCTCCGGATCCCACGCAAGAGGCCGGCGTGACTTGAGATGGGATCTTGAGGCCCGTGTACTAGTCTACGGGCAGAACTTGGAGCAGCGATACTATAGATTGCTGGGATGGCCTTCGGGCGTGATATTGGATGTAACCCAGGATTATGATAAATAAAGAACAAATACTTGAGAAAGAGGAACTTGCTTGACATTGTTTTTGTGTCAGTTCCTAAGTTACGTGAAGGAACCCGTGATGATTTTGTTTAATTAAGGAAGCTAGTTTTGCATGTCAAAATGTAATGTGTTAGGTAATTAGATAACTAAATCAAACTAAGGAAAGTGCGGTGGATGTGACTTAGGTCCGTCCTACGAAAGGGTGTTCCTGGTTAGCTGGGAACTTTTCTCAAATGATGAGATAATAAGACAACAAAGACCTAGTATTAGTAAATGTAGAATTTTCGAGTTTATTCTATTTAGGGGAAAGGAATGAGACTATGCCGTTTGGCATAGAGGTTGAGCTTCACAACCCTCTCGGTTCCCATTCTCCATGAACCAAGTACAGCATGAATCTGCATCGACTCTGTTGTTCCTACACAAAGTGGTACAATTGGAACTCGACGCTAGCTCCTTCCTAGAGACTTTGCTGATAGGGAAGGAACCTTGACCTCAGGTCGATCCCAAGTGGGAATGGTTGGACACTTTTGCTTGGGGCAAACTCGAGAAGACTTAGATCACAAACCCTGTGTCATTCCCTGCAAGTGCCAGGCGAAGCCTTCTAGACCCTCCTCCCGATGGGCTGCTAAGATGTGTCCCGCAAGTGGACAAACGTGCATGTTACAATCTCATCAAAGATAACATCCTTGCTTAGCAAAATCTCCCTGGTAGAGGGATCATAGCATTTTTATGCCTTCTTCTCCTGTGAATATCCAATGAAAACACACTTATGCGATTTTGGATCCAGCTTCTTTCTTTTCTCATCTCGGATGTGCACATAAGTAAGACAGCTAAAGACTTTTACGTGACTTACATTCGGCTTATAGCCATACAGCTTCTCAAATAGTGTCATCTCATGAATACTTGCAGTGGGAGTGCGATTCAAGATATACATGGCTGTCATAACAACCTCAGCCCAATAATAGAGCAACATCTTCTTCTCGTTCATCATGGCATGAGTAGCTTCCATCAATACTTTGTTCTTACATTCAACTACACCATTATGCTTTGGAGTATAGTTGAAAGTAAGCTGCCTACTATGCCATTTTCAGCCAGAAAATTGTTGAACTCATTTGGCACATACTCCCCACCACTGTCTGATCTCAAGCAAGAGATGCAGCAGTCAAATACCTTCTTAACTTGCTTTTTAAACTATTGAAAAATAGCAAATACCTCATCCTTTATGTGCAAAATATACACCCAAGTATAACAACTGTAATCATCAGTGAATGTCACATAGTACTTTGAGCCTCCCATAGATGCATTATGGGCTGGCCCCCAGACATCAGAGTGCACTTACCAAAATGGATGTGTACTTTGCCTTACATGCCTGACAAATGGCAACCTTGACTGCTTACCAAACTGGTGAGCATTGCATACATGACCAATGTCTGTGTATTGGAACTTGGGTAAACATGTAACAAGCTACTTTTTCTACATAATTTGCAACCTTTGCAAATTCACATGTCCCATTCTCTTATGCCAAATTTCCAAATCTCTGACAGTGCGAGAACCATGGGCAAACATAGCTAAATTCAGCTCTAGCAAAATGGCATCAATAGTAAACATTCTGCTATTCCTGTGACTACAAGCAATCAACTTGCATCAATTTCCAAACTCTTAAATAAAGCATCCATGCTTATTGAACCTAGCTTGCAAGTAGTTTTGCTTCGCGTCATATGACCGACAGACAGTAAGTTTTTCGTTATCAATGGGACATGCAGTACATATGCAAATTTTTCTTTCTGCCATCATGAACCACAAGAGGCACTTTGTATTTATGCTCAATGCTATGCTGCGTGTCATCACCTGTTCATATATAGCCATGTCTTTTAGCTATTATGTTAGTGAACCAATCACCGTGAGGGGTCATGTGGTTTGATGCCCTGGAATCAATGTACCATACTACACCATCAATGGATTTTTCAGCAGCCCTATCTTTCACATGCTGCATGGCAAACAATCTATCTCCTAAAGCATCATCTGCTTGGCTGGACGTAGAAAAATGTCCATGTTTTTTGCCCTTCTGATTGCCCTGCTTCTTCTAGCAGTCCTTGGTAATATGACTATACTTCCCACAGTAATGACAATCCTTATCCTTATTCCGATTGTCAGGTGGATGCTGCTGGTGCTGCCAGGAGCCTCTACCTCTAGGGCTAGATCACCCCCTGTCTCTAAAGTTTCCACTAGCTCTTGCATTCAATACCTACTAGTTGCTATTGCCACAGGATGAATTTTGCTGGCCTCCTCTGCAAGATCCATAGCCTCTACCACAGATACCATGATTGTGCTGATTGGAACAAAAGACTACGCCTTGTTTTTGGAACTGCTTAACCCTGTAGCCAAACCAAGTTTAACCTCCTCATGGATAAGCAATGCAACTAGCTCATTGAAATCAAGTATTTCAGCCAGCACAGACACAGAAGTATCAAAATACTTATACTTAGGCCCCAAGCCATTCAAAGTCACAGCAACCATGTCTTCATCTTCAACTTGTGATCCAATAGATGCTAGCTCATCTGCAATGTTCTTGATCTCCATGACATAATCATGTATAGATCTGCTCTTTCGCTCCATGTTGTTAAATTTTTGCTTTAATTGGATCTTCATGGCACTTGTGGTTGTGCCATTATACTTGACCAGGATGTCCCAAGCATCCTTAGGAGAGCTACAGTTCATTATCTGCATTATCATGGCATCTGATATACATAGAGATAGCCAGTGCAACACCCTGGGAGATCTTTCTGTCCAAGTTTGGTGTAGTCGTCTTTGATTAGCTATAGGTCTCTTTGTGGGAGCTCTGGTTTGGCTTCTACTCTAGTCACCAACTCCCAATATCCTTTCCCTATTAAGAATTTCTCCATGTGAAACTTCCATATGGCATAATTATGGCTGTCTAATTTCTCCCCCACAATCTTGGTAATATTGTCTGTCCTATCAGCATTTGCCATGTCATAAACAATGCGTGACTACCTGCAAGTCAACAAGTCTAACTGACTAGCTACATACTTTGACTATTTATGACAAGTTCCTACACCAAATTCATTGTTAAAACCAGAGTATTTCAGCCCATCAACATCTCAAAACCATCCACAAACATATGACATAACCGGTAGGTACATCAGTCAGTACATAAACCATGTAGTTACTTTAAGTCTGTATCATGCAACCTTGTTGCCAAGGTATATACATACAATCTAAAATTTGCAAGTTATAAATGACCAACCACTAATTTATAGCCAAAAACAAGGTTTATGCATGTCATACATGTCCCAAAAGCTCACAGACATCTGCCAATACATGTAGGGTTCCATACATGATCATTCGGGCACATATTGGTGCATATACATTAAGTACAAGTGTCAAATATCTTGATTGCAGGTTGCAGTCAGCAAATATTTAGTAAAGCAAGGTTTATCTAGCTCCAAAATGTCCTCAAAGTACTTCATACATGTGCTATCAGATGTAGGGGTCAATACATGACCATACAAACAACCATAGACACTTTGTCTTCAACAGACAATGCCATAAAATGCATTCCCTGTTTGTAACCAGCCAAGATAACATCACTGTATTTGTTTCCAGCTTCAAATATTAGCATACAATCCCTTTCTCAGTCCACAATACATTTACCAAGCAAGTGCCAAAGCATACATCTCATAGGAGTCAATCAAGGTAATTTTGTGCTTCAATATAAACGAATGCATACTGCCAACAGTTTATGACAGTTTTCCAACTTGTCATACATTCTCAAATCTGTATATTGTAGCACATAAATCTCTGTTCAAACTCAAAAAATGAAGCACTTGAATAAGGCCAGTCATCTCACAGCATAAGCATAACATCCTCAAGTGTTCAAAATCAATCATAGCCATTTGGGCATCAGATGAGCATAGCCAAAGAGCTTGAATCATCAAGACAAGGAGCTGCCTTGTTTTACACACTTTTAGACTATTCTTCACAGTCCAAAACTAAGTATGTGGTGGTCAATCTCAATACCACGTGTCAACAGTTGATGACAAGGATCATTTCCACTATATCCAAGAGTGTCACAAGGAAGGATAAGCGGCCACTAAGCTAGAGTAGAAGTTGGAGAGGGCTGATACGAGAAGAAGCAGATCTAGACAGCAGGGACTGGGCAGCAATGACTAATGGATCATAAGCCTCAATCAAGGCTCTATACAGGCTTGGATAAGTCTAGACCAAGTCTAAAGCAAGCCTCCATTGTAGAACAAGAGAAAACAAGTTGCCAATCTCCAATGCAAATTGAGGTGAATCTGCCCTATGAATTGAGTTGAAAGCTCACTCTCCTGAGTTTAACACAAGCTCAAAGAAGCCCTATAAGGCATCCACAAAACTTGCTCTGATACCATGTTAAAAGTGAGAAAGACAGAGACAGAGAATTGGAACAACTGTGAGGAGCCATATGCTCACACACCATTTCTTTAAGTTCAATTATCCATATATATCAAATGATTACAACACACTAAGAACTATAAGACCATTCACACCAAGTACTTAATAATTCTAAATTCACCAACTTCTTTAATTTCCCACACTTGCTGATACAGCTGGACACAGCAAAGACTCTGTTGGCGGTCACACACCATACGAGCTTGAAGTCTCATCATTCTTGAGGTGAATAATGGAGGATCTTTCTTCCTTTTCTTGGTGAGATTCAGGACAACAATAATAAATCTCATCACTAAGGCATTTTCATTCACTCCAAGCTTGCTCTCTTAAGCCAATGTACATCACTAAGCTATTTCCAAAGCTTTTCCCTCTTTCTTCACCATTGAAGCTTGATCATTCTCCTTCCATGGTTGCCATAAACAAGGCAACATAGAATTTTCTTGAAATTTTGATCTAATCATGGTCTTATTATCAAGGGGATAAAAACATGGTCTTATTATCAAGGGGATTTTATCCGTTAAACACTCATGGGTACTTCTTCAACAACATACCTCAAGAAATAACCAAGATTTGTTCAAATTTTTAGAGAATTCAAGGATTATTCTCTCTTGAACTCTATGTAGAGCAGAGTATCATGAGTTTCTCTTGAAATCTGTAATAACCCAAAGAGCCACCATGAGACCCTCTTTTTAAATCAATTAAAGATGAATTTTCTTTTTGTGACCTCCTCCCTTGTGATGCCGCTAGCTAGCGGAGGGAGGGGGAAGATAAACGGGCAGTCGACGGAGGCAAGGAGGAGATCTTGTGACGGCACTGGGAGAGGGAGATGATGTGGTAGCGTTGGAGTTGCCGAGGACATGAAGTACAAGAGGATGATGATTTTGATGAGGGGAGGGGCACACGTGTGCCACCTCCAACCCCCCCACTACCCCTCTTTTTTTTTGGCCGCATAACAACATGCACATTGGCCGTTAGAGTGGAGTTAAGGGTCCCTGTCACAACACCCCTCCCCCCCCGCCCCCCCCAAAATCAATACCCATCTCACTCCTATAAACCCCCCTCTCCTTAAGTAAGGATGATAATTCTCTTCTTTTCCCCCCCAACTATTACCCATCTTCCCCTTATAAATCCCTCCCCCTTCCTTTCAGTGACATGCTATTCTTCTTTCCTCCCCCCTCCCACCCCGTACTGCCAAACTCATGAGAGAAAGAGAAAGAGAGAGAGAAAGGAGGGCTTAAGGAAATCTCTATCCTTCTCTCTCTTGAGAAGCAGATATGACTACCCTCCCTCCCTCGCAATTCCTGCAATCTCTCCATCAACCACCCCTCTACATGGCAAAAGGTTACAGAAGTCAAGCAAAGCGTAGGAAACTCCGGCACAAAGGACTGCTTCGAGAGAAGAGGAGGCCCACATTCCAAGATCCAAAATGGCCCTGAAGCATAAACTCTCCCAAGTAACTGGAAAGGCCACAACTATGGAAGGAGGATCGGGCAAAGATGCCACCACTAACATGAACGGGTTATTTGGCGTAAGTGCTAATTCAACACTCCAAAACCAGGCACTGCTACTGTGTCTAGTACTTTGAATTGAAGAGTTAAGCATGGACACCATTCGGGAGAAGTCATACTTCGCATCGCGTAACTTGCATAACTCGAAAGGTAGTTGTAAAGGCTTAATAACCATGATTTTCCACGAATAGATTAAGCATCTATAGGTTGTTGCAATACTAAGCCAAGTATTAGGTTTGAATTTTTGCAAGTGCATCTTAGATTGCCAATGTATATATGCATCCTACAGACCATTAGAGTGAATTAACTCACATTTAAGTTAAATAAGATAAACTCATGTACGCTCGTACTTAAATACTTAGGTCATGCTTTATGACTCACATAAATGCACTAGAAGGAATTTTCATGAATGGGAATCCTGCATTGAATCATCAACTCAGTAAATACCTGCATCTAGATTTGCTTGGCATCATGGATAGTTTCAGTTGCACAAAATAATAGGGATGCATCTTAAATGATAGATTTAAGAGGCGCATGTGACTTGCTAAACTTAATTGCAAAAGGCAGTTCACTAATTGAAATTCTATATGATAAGTAAGGGTAGGGTTTAATTTGACTCAATTAGGATTTAATCATAAATAGGTTAATTGATTGTTATGATCATATGTTAACTTAGAGTCCAGTAAACATGCTCTTTGGTGTCTATCGTAACAACTAGCCACGATGAGTCCAAAACACCCTTGGAGATATCATTTTCAAATTATGATACTCTCGAAGCCAATACAAGAAAACTCAAATGTCGTATCCACAAGAAAGAACGACCATTCGCCACATGACATTTTATGATCGCAAGCATCTAAGGATTGAAATAGGCCTTACTTTACTCTTGAATTGCGGGAGGAATGAACAAAAGTTTCTGTTACAAATTCTTAAGGGATTGAAACCCTAGAGCAAACTTAGCAACCCCAATAAGGTTCTAAGGAGAAAAATGGTTACCAAATAACCAATTAAAATCGTAGGTTGAATTATTTAAGACCTGCGATTCCAAGACAAGAACCTTGGACTAAAGGCTAGCCAACTAAGGTAGCTACCATCCAAAAACTATCGGATATAGATCCAATAGCATAATTTCTCACTCCTATCACATAGGAGTGAGGTCTGAAAAGAGGGTATTCTCTATCCCTAAGAAGGTCATGGAAGTTGATACCAAGGCAAGAAAGACCTAAGAAGGGCGAACATTAAGTGTTCAAAGATAGGAACTCCACCTTAGAAAATGTCCTGAGGACTCGCCTTCATTGTTATTTGTGCTTGTAAATCTAGAACCATTGTTTGTGAAATGAATGTATGACCCAAGCTCATAAAAGAAATTTGAATAATGAAGTAGGTTGAATTCATGGAGGAGGGCGTCCCAAGCTACCCCGAGCCTGCTGCCAACCCTAGCTAAGGGGGTTCCAAATAATCGTGATGGAAACATGGGCCAAACCTGCCATGAGAGGTCTCTCCGTGGGTTAGTTTGAATGTAGGAGGACGCTTGAATGTCGGGGGGCTTTGGCTGTAAATTCCCTGCTTCTTCGGGTCCTACTCAAATGATCTACGTGACTTGAGATGGATTCTCGAGGCCCTTTTGCTAGTGCAAGGGGGGAAACTTGAAAGAAATAAGGCACATCCTCACGGATTGCAAAAACTATCCTTTTTGGACAAGACTTGTATCTCGGTTAAAATGCTAATATAAAGTTTACTTTGAAGGAACCTATTTTGAACTATTTTTGTGTCAATGCCATAAGTTACGTAAACAAACCCTATTCTCTAAAATTCTTAATTAAGGAAGTTGATTTTAAATGCCACACATGAATGTGATAGGACCTAATTAGATAACTAAAGAATGCCTATTAAAGGAAGCAGGTGGGCGGAACCCCCAACGGGTCTGCCCTATGAACAGGTGGTCCTAGAGGACTAGGAGGCTTCTCACAAGGTTCTTCAATCATAAAACCTTTAGGTATTGTTAGGTTGAACCCAATTCATGCCGTTTTAGGGGACCGGAATGGGACTATACCCTATGGGTAGAGAGGTTTAGTAGTACATCCCTCTTATTTCCCATTCTCTTTGAACCATGTGCGGCATGGGCCTTCTTCGGTTTGAGTATCTCTTCGTAAATTAGGATATCCAAGACCTGACACTAGGATGTTACAAGGAGACATTTTCCACTAAGAACCCTGATTTCAGGTCAATCCCAGTGGTTTGTCCATGAACGTTCCATTGCGAGGCGGTCTGGGAAACCCTAGGTGATAAACCCTGTAACATTCCATGGGAGTGCAGGCAGCATTGCTTAGATTCAGGACCACTAAAAATGTGCCAAGACAAGCACATTACATTTGGTATCAAAGCAAACCAATGAATAAAAAAATTAGGATAGGAATAAATCGAGAAGAGTGAAGTGATGTTTTCACTAGAGATTTTTTTTCTGTTACTCATTTGTGGATTGTTGCCGCTTCCAGACTTACGAGTCATGGAGCATGTTCCTCGTATTTCAAATCATGTTCAAGATGGCTATGAACTCTTCAAGTTATCACATACAATCCAACATGATGGTGATCCTGGATTGACTCTACAACCCTTCACCGCTATATGTGAAAACGCGTTGAACTTGGAGCGCGGGTTAGTGCTACATAGATGCCAACCAACATGCCTATCTTCAAAACAATCTGAAGAGGCTAAAATGGTTGGAAGACTTGAAGATCATCAAGTTATTCATCTTGCATGAGGAATGTATAAACTTGATCCTACACATTGAATACCAGCAAGTAGAACATAATCGCTAATCTATGAGGAGGTGGTCAAAGTCTTGCTAGCAGATAGAGCTAAAGTAATGGGGCGAAACAAACATCATGGTTATGAAAAATGGGGATTTCTTGAACTTCCCATGACTTACCCCTTCTCGAGAATCCATTCCCCCAATCCATATTACTATTCTGTCCTTGTTGCTGAATCCATAGGGGATTATTAACTTGGCATTGATGTATCTCCTAAAAAGAAAATCATGCCAGCCAATCTCTATCTATTCCCAAATAATTGTTCTTGAGGTTTTCACTTCATTATGGATAAACAAGATGTCTATGATTATTTGATTTGTCGCACTATAGTAATGAGAAATAATTTACGCATTGATTTAAGTTGTGAAGAGATGTGTAAATGCAATCTTAACGTGAAGGTTTAGATTGAAAACCAAATACAACCCCAAGCGCAGAACCAGAATCTTGTTTCCGCACCAAGCCTAGCAGAGGCACAAGAGAAGAAGTTTATTCTCAAACAAATTAAACCATCAAAATTTGATAAAAAAGGCATGATTTTTGAAGACAATGCCGAAGTATGTATTGAATCCTTGGAGGATTACTTTAGAGTGCAACAGGAACAACACCTGTAAACCAGGCTATGATTGCCAAGCTCAAGCTTTCCGGCAAATCTAGGCTCTAGTGGAAGAAATGGTGTAAAGACCAAGCAGTCACATAAAGCACAATAACTTGGGATAAGCTAAAGAAAGCAGTGTAGGGAAGATACATGCCACCTGCATATAGAACTCAGAAGATGAATGAGTTCTTCAAGTTGAAACAATTGGGCCTATCTCTAGAGGCGTACTACTTGAGATTTTTCTCCTTATTGAAATACACCCCGACAACAATGAGTATTTTCCAACAAGTCTTGAAGTTCTGTGATGGGCTAAACCCACCAATGATGCATTGATAAGAGTAGGACCTATTGCCCAAGAAGTCTAGCCCAGGAATAACAAGCTGCCCTGGTCTCATAAAGAGCAGAATCCAGGGATGTTGAAAGCTCAATTTAAAAGGGCGCAAGGATAGAGTCAAGGCCAACAAAAGAAACTGAGGGCAAATGCAATCAGATATTTTGTCTCCACTCAAAGAAATGACTAAAGGCTGTGATCTTTTCACTACAATGAACCCGAGCATTTCAAAAGCGAATGCCCCAAACTTGGCGAAGATCATAGTCAAGGAAAATTCAATGGCCAAGTAGCAAGAGCTACTCGTGGCCGTGGTCATGTAGTAATGGGAAGGGCAAAAGCTTCCAATATTTCCACTAAGGGAATCAGCAAAGAAGAAGAATTGTCCATGGAAGCTGAGATTGAGAGGGCATCCATTCATGTCGCTCTCCATAAAAAGGGCCTGAACTGCCAATTTTTGGTTATCTAAACACCATTGGGTTACGAAGGTAAGAAATTCAGAACCCTGATAGATTGTGGCAGCACTCATTCTTTCATTTCACTAGCTTGTGCAAGAAGGTTAGGGATAGCCATTGTAGCCTCACTTACTTTGCTTGTCAAACTAGAAAATGGGTGAGAAATCACTTGCCCTAGACAATTTGCTAAAGTGTAAATCCTACTCAGAAACAACCCCACATCTGTTAAGTTTAGGGTAATGAATCTAGAAGTCCATGAGTGCCTTCTTGGGATGGATTGGCTAATCAACACAAGGAGAAGCAAGTAAACCAAAAATCCAGCTAGCTAAGGCAACATGAATAGTTCAAGGAATAAGAAAAGGATTACCCGTCTATCTTATCAAGCTAAACAAACCACAACAGGTATTTCCAATGAAGAACCATCTTGGCTAAAGGAGTATGCATACAATCCTAGACATTTGGGAAAAGAGATTAAGGAGTAGAACCCTCAAAGAGTACCTCATCCCCAGTGGAAGGACTATCCAAAAGAAGATGCCACATGGATTGACGAGAGTACTCTCAACCAACAATGCCCCCAATTCCTCTTGAGAAGTTGGTAAACCAAAGATCCAGTTAGCTAAAACAAAGTTACAACACAAGGAGAAACAGGTAAACCAAAGATCCAGCTAGCTAAGGCAACGTGAATAGTTCAAGGAATAAGAAAATGATTACCCATCTATCTAATCAAGCTAAACAAACCAGAACATGTAGAGGACTCCAATGAAGAACCATCTTGGCTAAAGGAGTATGCATAGAATCCTAGACATTTGGGAAAAGAGATTGAGGAGTAGAACCCTCAAAGAGTACCTCATCCAGTGCAAGGAAAATCCAGAAGAAGATGCTACATGGATTGACGAGAGTACTCTCAACCAGCAATACCCACAGTTCCTTTCAAGATGAGTTTATCTCGATTCCTTAGAGGGGGAAGGATGTAATAACCCGAAGAGCCGCGGTGAGACCCCCCCTCTTTTTAAATTAATTAATGATGATTTTTTTAAAGATCCCCTTCGTGGCGATGCTGCTAGTTGGTGGAGGGAGGGGGAGAAGCTAAACAGGCAGTCGACGGAGGCAAGGAGAAGATCATGTCAGCATTGGGAGAGGGAGACGATGTGGCGATGGTGGAGGTGCGGAGGACATGAAGTCCAAGAGGATGATGATTTTGATGGGGGGAGGGGCACATGTGTGCCACCTCCAAACCCCCCCCCCCCATACCCCTTTTTTTTTTGGCCGCATGGCAACAGGTACACTGGCTGTTAGAGTGGAGCTAATGGCCCCTATCACATCACCTTTTCCCCCACCCCAAATCAATACCCATCTCACTCATATAAAACCCTCCCTCCTTAAGCAAGGATGATAATTATCTTCTTTCCCCCTCAACTATTAGCCATATTCCCCTTATAAATCCCCCCCTTCCTTTCAGCAAGGACACACTATTCTTCTTTCCCCCCCGCTGCCAAACTCATGAGAGAGAGAGAGAGAGAGAGAGAGAGGAGGGCTTAAGGAAATATCCTTCCTTCCCTCTCTTGAGAAGAGGATATGACTACCCTCCCTCTCTTGCGATTCCCACAATCTCTCCATCAACCACCCCTCTATGTGGCAAAAGGTTGCGGAAGTCAGGCAAAGTGTAGGAAACTCTAGCACAAAGGAGTGCTCTGAGAGAAGAGGAGGCCTGCATTCCAAGCTCTGAAATGGCCCCGAAGCGTAAACTCTCCCAAGTAACCAGAAAGGCCGCAACTACGGAAGGAGGATCACGCAAGAATGCGACCACTAACATGAATGGGTTATTAGGTGTAAACACTAATTCAACACTCCAAAACCAGGCACTGCTATTGTGTCTAGTACTTTGAATCAAAGAGTTAAGCATGGACACCATTCGGGAGAAGTCATACTTCTCATCACATAACTTGCATAACTCGAAAGGTAGTTGTAAAGGCTTAATAACCATGGTTTTCCATGAGTAGATTAAGCATCCATAGGTTGTTGCAATACTAAGCCGAGTATTCCGTTCGAATTTTTGCAAGTGCATCTTAGATTGCCAATGTATACAAATATTCCATGTAGGTTGATTGCATCCTGTAGACAATTCGAGTCAATTAACTCACATTTACGTTAGGCATGATAAACTCATGTACACTCACACTTAAATACTTAGGTCATGCTTTATGATTCGCATAAATGCACTAGAAGGATTTTTCATGAATGGGAATTCCACATCGATTCATCAACTTAGGAAGGACTTGCATCTAGATTTGCATGGCATCATGGATAGTTTTAGTTGCACTACATAATAGGGATGCATCTTAAAAGATAGATTTAAGAGGTGCATGTGAATTGCTAAACTTAATTGCAAAAGGAAATTCGTAAATGAAATCCTATATGATAAGTAAGGCTAGGGTTTAATTTGACTCAATGAGGATTTAATCATAAATAGGTTAATTTATTGTTATGATCATATGTTGACTTAGAGTCAATTAAACACAATTTTTGGTCTCTATCTTAACAACTAGCCGCAATGAGTCCAAAATACCCTTGGAGATATCATTTTCAAAATATGATACTCTTGAAGCCAATACAAGAAAACTTGAATGTCGTATCCAAAGAAAGAATGACCATTCGCCATGTGACATTTGACGATCGCAAGCATCTAAGGATTGAAATAGGGCTTATTTTACTCTTGACTTGTGGGAGGAATGAACAAAATTTTCTAGTAAAATTTATTAAGGGAGTGAAACCTTGGGTGAACTTAGAAACCCTAATAAGGTTCTAAGGAGAAAAATGGTTACCAAATAGCCAATTAAAATCCTAGGTTGAATTATTTAAGATGTGCAATCCCAAGACAAGAACAAGAACCCTAGACTAAAAGATAGTAAACTAGGGCAGCTACCATCCAAAAACTATCAAATATAGATCCAATAGTGTAATTTCTTGCTCCTATCACATAGGAGTGAGGTCAAAAAAAGGGTATTCTCTATCCCTCAAAAGGTCATGGCGATTGACACCAAGGCAAGAAAGACCCAAGAAGGGCAAATGCTAAGCACTCAGAGATAGGAACTGCACCTTAGCAAATGTGTTGAGCACTCGCCTTCATTGTTATTTGTGCTTGTAAATCTAGAATCACTATCTGTGAAAGGAATGTATGACCCACCTCACAAAAGAAATTTGAATAATGAGCCAGGTTGAATTCATGGAGGGCGTGCCAAGCCACCTCCAATTGGCTGCCAACCCTAGCCAACGGGGTTCTAAATAACCATGATGGAAACATGGACCAAACCTGCCATGAGAGGTCTCTTCGTGGCTTAGTTTTTGAACATAGGAGGATGCTTGGATGCCAAGGGGGACTTTGGTTGTAAATTTCCTGTCTCCGAGTCCTAGTCAAACGATCTACGTGACTCGAGACGGATTCCCGAGGCCCTATTACTAGTGCAAGGGTGGAAACTTGGAAGAAATAAGGCGCATCTTTACGGATTGTGAAAATTGTCCTTTTTGGACAAGACTTGTATCTCAATTAAAATGCTAATATAAAGTTTACTTCCAAGGAACCTGTTTTGAAGTGTTTTCATGTTAGTGCCATAAATTATGCAAACAAACCCTACTTTCTAAACATGTTAATTAAGGAAGTTGATTTTAAATTTCACATATGAATGTGATAGGACCTAATTAGATAAGTAAAGAACACTTATTGAGGGAAGCGGGTGGGCGGAACCCCTAATGGGTCCGTCCTATGGAAGGATGGTCCCAGAGGATAGGGAGGCTTCTCACAAGGTTCTTTAGTCATACGACCTTTAGGTATTGTTAGGTTAGAACCTGATTCATGCCATTTTGGGGGACGAGAATGGGACTATACCCTATGGGTAGAGAGGTTGAGTGGTGCATCCCTCTCATTTTCCATTCTTTTTGAACGAAGTGTGGCATGGGTCTACTTCGGTTTGGATATCTGTGCATAAAGTAGGATATCCAAGACATGACCCTAGGATGTTGTTAGGAGACCTTGTCCACTAAGAACCCTAATTTCAAGTCGATCCCAATGGGTTCAGCCGTGAATGTTCTGCTGTGAGGTAGGCTCGAAAAACCCTAGGTGGCGATAAACCCTGTAACATTCCATGGGAGTGCTGGGTGGCATTACTTAGATTCATCTCTCCATGGATTGCTAAAAATGTGCCAAGATAGCCAATAGGCGGGCACATTACAAAACCCTAGCTAGTAAAGCTTCTAATCATAGGGATTTTCATACATTCCATATTGAGAATCAAGCTTAGTCTTAGTGTGACTGACCCTAGTTAGTAGATAGATGTAGCCTTAGCTATCATCTATCATGTGTGGCATAATAAATGAGTCAGTTTGATTCAATTGTAGTTAATTTGTGTGGTCAAGTAGTGACACATCTCTTCACTATAGTATGTGACTTTGTTGTTGTTGTATATTATTATATATCTATGGAATAAAGAGAGAATGAGGGTACTTTTCCCTCTATTCTAATGGCTTCATCATGTGTCTATCTCTCTCCCTCTCTTTGAACATGATATCAGAGCTCAAATTTGTGGGAGCTGGAGTTGTCAAGCTAGACTAGACCTTTAGTCTGTGAACTTTGAGTTTGTGAGAAACCCTGCAACATCCCATTTTTTCATATAAGTCATATCTTACTATAGAAATGGATTTTGGAGAAATAGCCTATTGTTATTAATAGTTTTAACCTATTTTACAAAAAATGAAAAATAAAGTTTTTCATAATTCTACTTGGATTTTGAGATATTCAATATAGACCTATGCATACTGGCTATTTATTGCAGTGGGGATAACACTCTCATTTTGGCTTGAGGTTTCAGTAAAATGTTTCAAGAATGTGATGATGACATTGATATATTGGAGCTCCCGTGTGTGATATTTTGCTCTTGTACCTTGCTCATTGAGGGCTGAAGATATTGATTTATGCTTAAAATCTACTATAGATTCATTCTTTATAGGCTTTGAATGCTTCCATATTGCAATATCTTTAAATGCCTTGAGAGCATTTTTTGCTTAAATTAGAGCTATTTTACTACTAGTTATATCATGCCTTACACTAGTTACTACTTCGCAAGGATCTCCTTCATGTTTGCATGGACATGTGTTGAAGATGGGATGCTATGGTGTTGTTTTAAGATGTTTTCGGGCTATTTTGAGCTTGCATTTTTCTCAGTTTAAATTGTCATTTTGTTGCTTGCTATAATATAGTATACAACCCAACACTTATTTGGGATAGGTGAAGCATAAAGTTTTCAAATGATATTTGAGTACATCCATTAGATGTATTGCTATTGGCTATGACAAATATGCACAGTTTATATCATTTTGAGCAGTAAATGCATGCTCATAGTGGATTGCAACAACTGAACCACAACCAAATTACTTGATCTATAATGAAGCATTCAACTAGGAAAAGAAATCTAACTAAACTGAAGAAATCTAACTAAACTGAAATAGACATAAAATAACAAAGAACTATTGCATGTAACTTGTAGGACACGTCTTAGTAGCCCATCGGGAAGAGAGTCTAGGAAGCGCTGCCTAGTACTCACAAGGAATGTCACGGGGTTTGCGATCAAGGTCTTCCCAAGTCTGCCACGAAGCATAAGCATCTGGCCGTTCCCACTTAGGACCGACCTGAGTCAGGGTTTTCCTAATAGTCAAGTTTCTAGGAAGTAGCTAGCGTCGAGGCCCAGACAAATCACTTTGCGTAGAAACATCAGGGTCAAAACGGATTTATACTACACTTGGTTCAATGAGAATGGGAAACAAGAGGGATGCGAAGCTCGACCTCTCTGCTCGTAAGGCATAGTCCCATTATGTTCCCCTAAAACAGCATAAATCGGGACTCTGACTCTATTGATGCAAGGTCATCGCTACTTCGCTGTCAATTCCTTCGAGAAAAGTTCTCGGCTAACCAGGACAGACCCAGAGTCACGTCCACCGCACTTTCCTCGGATTGCTTAGTTATCTAATTACCTACCACATTTAGTTTGACAAGAAAAAAGAACTTCCTTAATTAACCAATTAAAGACTGGTTCCTTCACGTAACTTAGGCACTAACATAGAAAAGCAATGTCAAGTAAGTTCCTTTTCAACATTTGATCTTTATTTATCATAGTGTTTGGAATACATCAAATATCTTGCCCGAAGGCTATCCTAGCAATCCCTAGGGATCACTATTCCAAGTTTCGCCCGTTGACTAGTATACGAGCCTCGAGATCCCATCTCGAGTCACGTCGGCCTCTTGTGCAGGATCCGAAGGCAAGGAATTTATAGCCAGAGCCTCCCCTTGCATCCAAGCGTCCTCCTGCTCCAAGCAGCAACCATGGAGAGACCTCTCGCGGCGGGTTCGGTCCATGTACCCGGCGCGGTTAACAACCCCCTTAGATAGGGTCAAGCAGACAGTCAGAGGTAACTAATACTGCCTCTCCCTTTAGGCTTTTAACCAAAAGCATTAGTTATTTTTCCTGCATTAGTTCCTTGAGCAAAGAAGTAAAAACAATGCATCTAAGTGTACAATCACAAGCATTCGAGTGGTCGTTCGTATGGCCAACTGCTAAGGTGTGATTCCTTCTCCCCGAATACTTCTAGCATTCGATCCTAGATCATTCGTAACTTGGTAAGATCCCAAAGGTTTAGCAAGCTGGGTTAGTTGTTTACCCTTTTTCCTTGAGATAGGGTTTATACCTTGTTGACCCCAAATTGTTACTACCTTGGGTTTCCTTATGTTATACTTGAATAGCTTCTAGACAACCCCGTCGTCCTAACTTGGTTGGTCAAATTGCTTCTTGGCAGTTCACCAGTGGCCTAAACTTGACAAAACAGTTTCCAAGAGGGAGTGTTGTAGTAGGGAAACTACTCAATTCCTTAGGAAAACTAATTTGTAGTTAGAACTCACCAACCTTGATCTAAGGTATAGCAGTACTAACTTGTGATTTAGATGCAAGAGCATATGACCTTGCACGCTTGTTGCATGAGATAGGTGACAGTACCTAACTTGTGGGATTATATCTCCCATCATATAGTATTCCTTGATTACTATATAGGGTTCGAGAGTCCTATTGACCCTAATTCTACTAGACTGATAAACGTTTTGGCCCAAGGGTCCCTAAATTCCTTACGGAAGTCTAGTATTTGGTCATCTAATCCTTAGGGTGAGAATCCTAGATCATTCTTACACAGGCGTTTAAATAATCCTAACATTTTGTGAATGTGGATAGGACCTTTAAGATCGTAAATATTAAATCGAAATCCTAAGTGCGATACTAAGCAGAATTTTATCATAACTTAACCCAACCTAGCACATTGAGGTGATCATTGTATGCTAACTATTCACGCCTTTATGAATCTTATGTGAGTTACTCAATTACATGCGAATTACTTTAGTGATCTAACTATCTTACGAATAAAGATGATCCTTCCTTTAGAGATGCAAATACTTCCCCTAAATTTTGCAAGTACCTTCCTTAAAAGATGAAAGTAACTGCAAGATGTATGCAATGTATCATTCCATGCGAATATGCAATTTCAAGACCATAGGCCTTCCACCTTTATGCAACTATGGGACCTACAGTAATCTTTCTTTTCCTTGCCCTACACGATATTGATTGACATTCAGAGCTATTTCTCAGAAACCCTACGTTTATGCATCGACTTCAAGCTTTAGTATTTTAATGAAGATGCATCCTTTCCCAACTTCGAGCTTTGATAAAAGAACTCCACGCATGGATGCACCATTCCTTCATGACCAGATGCCAATGAATACACCATTGATTTAATCCTTCCTTTATCACTTAACTTAACCCTAAATGTAACTACCATTGCATGCGAATTGCGTACTATATGTTTTTTTTTGTCAAAGACCATAAACCTTTTCCTTTCATTGCAACTATTTAGTCGATATGTAATGACCTTCCACAATTTTCCTATATACAAGTCATAGCCAAGTATTTATTACATAAGTGCATCATGTGCTATATGCCCAATCCTTTGCGTGATGCAACAAGGATGCCTTCGCACAATTTCAACTTTTAACTTATGCATCATACGTTCAAAAATGTGACTACCCTTGACCATGGAAGTGCAAGCAAATCCAAGTACCTCGTCATGCAACTAAACCTTGTAAATCGAACAAGTATATAAATTTTCCAATGTATTTAAGTTTCCCTATGTGAATTAAAATATGCTTTATGCATCCTTTCCATGCGGGGATATTTTTCAGAACCTGGGCATTCAAAATCGGGGCGTTGTCCACTCTCGTACTTTGGGTGGAAGCTCCGGCGTGCTCTCCTCTCGACTTTTTCTTAGGAGCCATTCAACTTAGAGAACTCTCCCTTGGTACCCTTACGAGTTTTGAAGTTACTACTGCCGAAGATCTCCTTTCGTGCACAGGAATCAGGCCTTGCAAGACACGGCCTAAAAACCCCGGGAAGCGCAGGTGAACTTGGTCTAGAGAAGCTTCTTAAGCTTCTGGATGAACAAGGATGACATGTGAAGAAATGATGGTGAGATGATTGGAGTGATGATGGTGAGGATGACGATGAGGATGATGATGGCGTTGGCTGCGGGCAGCAGCCTAGCGGCGTGGTGCAGAGTGGCGGCGGTGGCAGTTCGACGGCGGCAGCAGCTCGACAGCAGGCAGCACAGACAATGCCCCTCCCAAGCTTGGGAGGGGGGTTTATATGAGGTGAAGGTGGGGGTGGGTGGCCACACAGGTGGCAATTGCATGCTTATCCCCCCATGCCCCTCCATAACACCTACTCACTCTCTCTCTCCCCTCCATGCAATGGTGAAGGAGAGGGAGTTATATTTTAAAAAAATTGCAATTTATTGATTATTATTTTTCCCTTGAAGGGGAGTTCCCGTGGTGGGTTACTGTTTTGAGCCACGGTTTCCTATGCACAATGCGGGGCTGGTATTGTTAGTACACGAGGATGGAGCACTTAGGCCAGAGTTTCTTGTCGCGGGAGATTACTTCAAATTGTTTTTGCATGGGATCTAGGGTCATAATATTTTATTGTAGAAATATTACATTCTCTCCCCCTTAGAGGAATCGAGATGTCCTCATCCGGAGAATATCTGGGGGTATTTTTGGTTGAGAGTACTTTCATCCGTCCAAGTGGCATCCTCTTCAGGGTAATATTTCCACTAGATGAGGTATTCTCTCAAGGTCCTGGATCTCAAAGGCCTCTCCCTAGCATCTGAGATTCTGTCAGGTCGTAGCTCAAGGACTCCTTGGCTGGGAATTACAATTTGTTGATCATCAAGCACATGACTAGGGTTAGGTACATACTTTTTCATTAGGTTGACATGGAATACATTATGAACTTTTACGTTTTTAGGGAGTTGAAGTATGTAAGCATTAGGCCCTAGGCACTTGAGAATCTTGTAGGCTCCACAATACCTTGGACTTAGCTTTTTGCATTCACCCAAGGATAGGGAACTCTTCTTTGGATGTACACGAATGAAGACCATCTCACCTTCAACGAAGGATCTGTCTTGTCGTTTCAAGTTTGTATAAGCCTTCTGTTTGTCCTTGGTGGCTTGGATGTCCTGTCTTATTGATTTGATTTAGTCATCCATGTCTTCCAGCATCTGCTTTGAAGCTTCAACCCTCAAGGTTGGATCCAAAAAGCTCAAAGGAGTATGACAATCGTGCCCATACAATGCTTGAAAAGGGGTCATATGAATGCTTTGTTGGTAAGAAGCATTGTAGGAAAACTCAACCAGTGGAAAATATTGAATCCACTTTTTGGGTTTGCGACAGGAGTGTGCCCTAAGCATATCTTCAGTGACTTGGTTGAATCGTTCCGTACGACCATCGTTTTGGGGATGGTAAGCTGTACTGAAACATAGTTGAGTCCCTATGGCCTTGAAGATAGCCCTCTAGAAGTGTGAGGTGAAGAGAGAGTCACGATCACTAATGATTCTTTTGGGTAATCCATGTAGTTTGAATATTTCCTTGATGAATAACCTTGCGATGTCTGAGGCTTTATAGTTTGCCTTAACAGGGATAGGATGTGCAACCTTGGTGAGCATATCTACCACGACCATAATGGAGTTGTATCCTCCCTGAACTTGGGGCAGGCCAACAACAAAGTCCATACTAATGAATTCCCATTTCATTTGGAGAATGTCCAGTGGTTGCAATTTCCCTGGCATTTTGACATGTTCTGTCTTAATGCGTTGACAAGACAAACATTCCTTGACATATTTGAGAATGTCACCTTTGAGCCTATCCCAAAAATAGCTCTTCTTGACCACATTAAGGGTCTTGGCATAGCTAGGGTATCCTGAGAAAGGGGAGCCATGGGCCTCCCAAAGTATCTTTTTCTTGAGTGATTAGCTTGCTGGGATACATAATCTTGTCCTAAAGTAGACAAGTCCACTATTGATAGAGAATTCTTGATACTTCGTTTCCAACTTTGGATCTTGATCTTTGATGGGGATCTCCCTTAGCAATTTCTGATAGGTTGGGTCATGACATGCCTCTTCTCTAGCTAGCTCAAGAATTTGGGTTGTTTGGTATGGATACCTTTGTGGCTAGAGATCTTGTTGTTGATGGATCTTGCAAAATCAGAGAATTTAGAAATGCCTTATGACTAAGTGCATCGGCAACTACATTCTCCTTTCCAGGACTGTATTTTATTTCAAAGTCATATTCTTCTAGTACTTCAATCCATCGACGTTGCCTCATATTGAGCTCATTCTGGGTGAAAATCCTTTTAAGACTTTTGTGGTCCATCACTAAGGCAAATTTGTTACCCAACAAGTAGTGTCTCCAAAGTTTGAGAGCATGGATGACAGCCAACAGCTTCAGATTGTGGGTAGCATAGTTTCTTTCATGGCTCTTCAGTTTCCTTGAAGAGTATGCTACGGGATGACCTTCTTGTAAGAGCTGTCACTTCAAACTGTTGAGAATCAACAATCACACTCACTAAACAGCCTCTTTGTATGGAGCTTCAGGGTCAAGGATATGCAGGCTAACTTATCCCATATGCACAATGGTGCCTACTGCAGTTTCCTACTTTCCTATAAAGCATTGTACTTGCTTCCTTTCTTAATGCAATGATAGTACTCTTTTCTTTTCAGTGAAGTGTCAATCTCATTGTCCACATACACAAGATTGTGTTTGTGAGTCCAAGTCTCAATCTTGGAACCTAATTCACTTGTGTAACAAACAGTGTCTTTGTCTTCTCCATCATGAGTCCACACTTCTCATTTCATCCTCCATAGCTTCCGGTTTTGCCATGCTCTAGATCCCGCATTTCTCACATGGTATCAGAGCTAGTTGGGCATGGCATTGCTTCTCTAGCCTCTCTTGATTCCTCTCAACCTCTATCCAGCTCACATCCAACTCAGTGTGAGTGTATGACTCCAATCTCTCACTTGAACCCCATAGCCACTGTTTGGCAGCCATAGCCAGATAGGACATACAGCACTTGGAGCTTCTATATCTTACTCTACAGGCCATCTTAGCCCACGATTCCTTCTGGAGAAACATTCCTCTACTCCTGGCAAAGCTCCCTGATACATCACAGTCCAACATTGCTCATCATCGAGCCCAGCATTGCGTGAATTTGAGCTCGCTAGAAATTTTGTGCCTGTATCAGGTCATACTGTTGTCTTTGCGCGCACAGACTGCGATCTCCCCTGCGACCATAGGGCAATTCAAGGATGGCTCATAAGCTCTCTCCCCACTGAGTATTGGTTCGAATTGCTCTGCTGATTGTCTGCACGAGCTGGTTTAACAGTCTTGTCTTCTTTGTCTATGTCATCATGAGGTTTATCTCTACCTTCCAACCTCCATAGCTTTTTCCATGCTCTCAATGTCAGCTCATGACTTCATCTCCCAACTCTACTCTCACTGAAGCTTCCATGGCAGCCATAGCCAAAGCTTTAAAATTCTGACATTTTTCACTGTTTCTCTCACTGAAGTTATCAACAGTGATTTTAATCACTGAGCAATACTCTCTGAAGTTCATTAAAGTACTGTCACTCAGATTTGAAGGTATCAGCATCAAATCAAGAAGGGGAAGATTATACTTGGATTTAAAAAGAGTAAAGGACTTTGCAGATTTGATATTCATTGACACTCAGTTAGTGTTTTTTAGCACTTGTGTCTCTCAACCAACTCTTCTCCTGCTCAAATCTAATAAGTCTGAAGTTGATTTGCTACTGTTCCCGTAAGTCTAACATGGAAAAAGACTCTCCAAATGCTCGATTCAAAGGAGTCGGTTTTCACACGTGGAAAAACCGTATCAAGCTCATCTTGATGAAAAAGGGTCTCTGGGCCATCACAAATGGCAAAGAGAAGAAACCTCGGGACGCGGACCTTGCAACTACTTGGCAAAAGAATGATGACAGAGCCCAGGCCATTATCAAACTGGAGCTAGATGACAGTTATATCCACCATGTGGATAACTGTGAGACCTCACAGGATACATGGAAAAGACTTGATACCCTGTTCGGTGCACAATCTAAATCATCAAAGTATGGTCTCCTGATTGAGTTCTTCAGACTTGAAATGAAGTCCAGCACATCACTTGCCACACATCTTAATTACATGGAAGGACTCCTAACCCAACTTGCAGGAATCAACATTAAAATGGATGAAGATGTTTGCATCGGTGTTCTACTTAAGAGCTTGCCTCTTGAATATAATAATGTATCAACAACTTTAATCAACATGCCAAATCCTGAACTTGTTGATATCCAGGCATCACTGTTAGAAGAGGAAAAGAAGCTAAAAACTAAGGAAGAACCAAGTACCTCTAGAGATGAGCATGCATTATATGTTGGCAACAGGTACAAAGGCAAGAAGGATCAGCTCTTCTGTGACTTCTGCAAAAGGACCGGACACACCGAGAAGTTCTGCCACGCAAGAAAGAGATCCCAAAAGGCCTATCTAGTTGCAGTCAAAGAAGAAGAAGAAAATGGATCAAAGGAAGATGAAGATGAAGATGAAGACCACCAGGATCGGAAGGACAAGACTCATCAGTCCTTGTACTCTCATAATTCTGATAGACTGTTTTAAAAGCCTTGTACTTCATTGCCCTAATGCTTCCTGCCATAAGCTTTGTAAACTCCTTATGTAACTTGGCATTACAGTTCCTGTACACTTTGTGAGGCCCCTGTTATAGCCTCTGGATGTCCACCATGTTTATGGTACCCACACTTAGCCTTTTCTGCGACAGCCTCTGGTCATGTTTGTGGTATGCCCACACTTTGCAGGTGGTTCTCATTACAGCCTCTACACACTTTGTGCCTTTCTAGTTGTGATTGAGGAGGGGTGTTGAGAATCAGCAATCACACTCACTAAACAGCCTCTTTGTATGGAGCTTCAGGGTCAAGGATATGCAGGCTAACTTATCCCATATGCACAATGGTGCCTAATACAGTTTCCTACTTTCCTATAAAGCATTGTACTTGCTTCCCTTTCTTAATGCAATGATAGTACTCTTTTCTTTTCAGTGAAGTGTCAATCTCATTGTCCACATACACAAGATTGTGTTTATGAGTCCAATGCTCAATCTTGGAACCTAATTCACTTGTGTAACAAACAATGTCTTTGTCTTCTCCATCATGAGTCCACACTTCTCATTTCATCCTCCATAGCTTCCGGTTTTGCCATGCTCTAGATCCTGCATTTCTCACACAAACTTCTTATAAGATTAAGAAGTTTCAGGATGGATGCTGATACCAAGATTTGTTTTAGTTTTTCAAAGCTAGTCTGTTCAGCAGGTGACCATACAATTGATACTTGCTTCTTTAGTAGATCAGTCAGGGGCGCTGCAATCAAAGCATAGTTTTTTATAAAGACCCTGTACCATCTTGTCCATCCAAGAAAACTACGTATTTCTTTGACAAAATTTGGTGTTGGCCATTCCAGAACATCTCTGACCTTAGCTGGATCTAGTAAAATTCCTTCTGCTGATACAATGAATCCCAGATATTCTATCTATCACTTGAAAAATACACACTTCTTCTTCTTGGCATAAAGCTTGTGTGCTCTCATTGTTTCAAGAATAATGCGAAGTTGGGGTTCATGATCTTTTCCTGCTTGGAGTAGACTAGGGTATTTTCAAAGAAGACTGATAGCCTCCAATTTTGTCATTAAAAAAGGCTAAAAGATTTGGGATCTACATTGACAAATTATTCACTTTATCAAAAATATTTGTGATATTGTATCTAAGTTGTACTTCATTGATATATATTTTTACCATTGTAAATGCTTGGCTTGGAGCTATAAAAGCCATTGCATATGTTCCTTGATTTTAAAAACCTTAGGAATCTTGCCTAGAATACATGTAACACATAAGGGCTTCAACCTTAGTCTTTTTGTATGGTCAAAAATATTTGATTTAATAAAGGTTCAAAAGGGTGCAATTGGGGTTCTTGGGGAAAAGTGGTTGAGGAGGTTGGAGCACGGCAGATTGTGGTGCCTCTTTAACTTCTCTCTTCCCTCTTTTCCAAACTCTCTTTGTCCATCCTTCTTCTTGCTCTTCCTGTGTGCTGCAACTATGGATCTTGAGTGTGTAGAGGAAGAGGAGGAACCTCCTGATCTTGTTTCTTGATTAGTGAGGGTGTGTCTTGAGTCTTTTGTGTGTGTGTATTCATGGCAAGAGAGGCGTGTTTGCAGGTTTCATGGTGAGGAGCAAAGCTCCAAGCATATACTTTGCTGCTCGGTACCCTGGTTTTATGCTTTCTTGAGTGCTGGGTGAGAGCCAGTCATTTTTGGTTCCGTTGCCGGGACTGGGCTAGCCATGGATTCTGCAAAGTAAAGAGCAGGTTTTCAAGATCTTTGAAGAGCAGGGAGTTAAGAGAATCAATTCTTGGAAAGAAGACCATATTGAAAAGCGGCCAATGAATTGTGGTTGAGTGCCTAGCTTGATATTCTTTTTACTCCGAGGGGTTTCCTGAGGCATCTTCCATGATGGCGAGGCAATGGAAACAGCAAGTGCAAGCAGCACGAACAGTGTATGCATACAACTGCAGTCTGAACCATCAAAGGAAAGCTTTCCGATCGTTGATGCGAGGTCCACGTCTGTGGAGATTTGGCTGGATTAAGTCTATCTGATGATAGCCTCATGAGCATTACTCTAAAGTTTTCAGATAGCGAGGAGGAAGAATAAGTGAATGAAGAAGGAGAGGAAGCAACGATGATAGCCTTTTGCCAATGCAGAGAAATAGCGGCTCAGATCTATAATGCCTGTTCATTCTTCTCAGAAGCCGTAAAAAAATGGAGAATAAAGAATATGGCGAGGGTAAGGAGGAAGACGAGACAAAGCAGCACGAGTGAAAGGCCTTCTCCGCCTCTCATCCTGTAAAATACAAGGGCTAGTATGGGCATCAACAACTTAGGATCTCACAAGGGATGTGATATCTGGGGGTTTTACGGCTTTCCATCTAAAGGCATGACAGAAGAAGAAGAAGAACATTTTGTTGCTGTTGTGCCGTCGTCCACCAGACAATCCACATATACTGACGCCCTCATCCACAGGCGGCGTCTGCACGAGACGGCAACCAAAAAGAAGATCAGATAAATTTTTTTGCTTTTATCAAAACCTTAAAACCCTAAGGTTAACCACTCTATGGCAGGAGTTCATATGCAACACATTAAAGAAAATCAAGCATCCAATGTTCTATTTCTGTCTTTTCTTTGAATAAGCCAAGCATTGAGTCACACGGGTGGGAGTGCTTCAAAGATGAATCTTAAGAGTGGGAGTAGTTATTGAAGATCTTTTGTGGGTTTTTCACCTTTTTGGTGTCAAATTGGTGGATTTTCAATGTTTCTTCTTCATGGAGATAGTGTGTCTCCCAAAATCAAAGCATTGTGGTATTCATCCTTATCAGTGTATTAGTTAGTGATGGGTGTTTGGAATCAAGACAAAATATTGATGTGAAGAGATAATGGTTGTTGAAGAAGTGGACAAATGATCCATGGAAGTGTGAAGAAATGAGAAGAAGGATATGATGTTTTTCTTGAAGCTTACAATGGAAGTTTACCATGGTTCTTTGGTTCGCGGGAGCTCACCAATTTAAGTGTGGGAGGAATGATAGGCTCCAATTTTGTCATTAAAAAAGGCTAAAAGATTTGGGATCTACATTGACAAATTATTCACTTTATCAAAAATATTTGTGATATTGTATCTAAGTTGTACTTCATTGATATATATTTTTACCATTGTAAATGCTTGGCTTGGAGCTATAAAAGCCATTGCATATGTTCCTTGATTTTAAAAACCTTAGGAATCTTGCCTAGAATACATGTAACACATAAGGGCTTCAACCTTAGTCTTTTTGTATGGTCAAAAATATTTGATTTAATAAAGGTTCAAAAGGGTGCAATTGGAGTTCTTGGGGAAAAGTGGTTGAGGAGGTTGGAGCACGGCAGATTGTGGTGCCTCTTTAACTTCTCTCTTCCCTCTTTTCCAAACTCTCTTTGTCCATCCTTCTTCTTGCTCTTCCTGTGTGCTGCAACTATGGATCTTGAGTGTGTAGAGGAAGAGGAGGAACCTCCTGATCTTGTTTCTTGATTAGTGAGGGTGTGTCTTGAGTCTTTTGTGTGTGTGTATTCATGGCAAGAGAGGCGTGTTTGCAGGTTTCATGGTGAGGAGCAAAGCTCCAAGCATATACTTTGCTGCTCGGTACCCTGGTTTTATGCTTATTTGAGTGCTGGGTGAGAGCCAGTCAAAGACGAGTATGAAGTCATCAAGATAGGGCCTAAAGATATCTTGCATTAACCTGTTGAAGGTAGCAGGAGCATTTGTCAGCCCGAATGACATGACTAGAAATTCAAAGTGTCCATACCTTGTGCTAAATGCGGTCTTCAGGATATCTTCTTCCTTGATCCTTATCTGATAATATCCATACCTGAGATCTATCTTGGAGAAGATCTTCGCACCTTGAAGACGGTCAAGAAGTTCATCTATTCTTGAAATGCTGAAGCGTTCCGTCTTTCTTCTTCTGGAACAGCACTGGAGCTCCCCAAGGTGAACTACTAGGATGGATGTAGCTTTATTCTAATAGTTTCTTGAGTTGCTCCTTCAGCTCAATCACTTCTGGAATGGACATCCTATATGGTCTCTTCAACTGGTATAGCTCTTGGCGCCAGCTTGATTTCGTGATCGACTTCCCTTTGAGGAGGACGTTCTGTCAGCTCTTCAGGAAATATGTTTACGCATTCCTTCAACCATGAAGGTTCTTCCCTAGATTCTTGATTCTGATCTAGCTTATTTAGTTTAATCAAATAGACAGATAGGCCCTTCCTAACTCCTTTTATTATTTGTGTTACTTTTTCCAGTTGTAGTTTTGGCTTACCAACGTCTCCTTGAGTTGTGAGTAGTTCCCCTTCAGAATTTCAAAAGGAGACTTGGCCCTTTCCACAGTGAATATGGGCATCCTTGGGTATTAGCCAATCCATTCCGAGTAAACATTCGTGGACACCTAGGCTCATTACCTTGAATCTGACCAAAGTCGACTTTCCACCTAGTAGGAATTTCACCTTAGCAGTTTGCCTGGTACAAGAGACCTCACAACCATTTGCTAATTCCACAAGTAAGGTAGGTGCATCTATTGTGGCTATTCCTAATAATTTTTCACAGACTGGTGAAATGAAGGAATGTGTACTGCCACAATCAATCAAGGTTTTGAAGCTTTTACCTTGATAATCTGATGGAGTTTGAATCACCGAGAATTGGCGATTCGGGCCTTTCTTGTGAAGAGCGGCATTAACCGTTGCCTTCTCAATGTCGGCTTCCATGGATGGATCTTCTTCATCACACAGCTCCTTGTTGGCCACATTGGAGGTTCTCCCTCTGGCCATGACAGTGGCTCCTTGGCCATGGATGTCTCCTTGGAATGGCCCTTGGCGTTGCCATCTGCTAAGCTTGGGACACTACCTTTTGAAGTGACCAAGCTCGTTGCAATGGAAGCAATGGAGATTGCGGCCATTACCTTGTGTAGGAACAAAGTTGTTGATAATGTTGGCCCTAGCTTTCTTCCTTTTCCCCTGATTTTGGCCCTGCACTCTCTTAGCCTGAGACCTATACATTCCCTTGTTCTGACCCTTGTAAGACCAAGCCCTCTTATTCCTTGGCTTGTTCTGCACCTCCTGTATTATCGGTGCAGCTTGAATGAGCGTGTCTTGTAGGTCCATTGGGCGCATTGATTCCAAGCGGGTGTTTATGGGTGGATTTAACCCAGCACAAAACTTTGACACTTGTTGTGTCATATCCATTTGAGGTGCGTACTTTAAGAGAGAGAGAAGAACTTTGAATAATATGCATCCAGAGATAGTCCAAGCTGCTTTAATTCATAGAATTCATTCATCTTCTATGTGCAGTAGGCAGGTGGCACATATCTCCCTCGCACAGCTTTTTTAAGCTTCTCCTAGGTAACTAACCCTTCCGAGATCCCTTGGTCTCTACAATATTGTTTCCACCAAAGTCTTGCTTCGCCGGTAAGCTTCAGTTTGGCGAGCATAGCTTGGTTAATGGGTGCAGTTTCTACTACCTCAAAGTAGTCCTACACGGACTCAATCTAGACCTCCATGTCAGTTTGGATAGTCCTTCCCTTTCCATTGAATTCAGGTGGCTTGATTTTTTTGAGAAGGAACTTCTTCTCTTGAATTACAATTGTACTTGGTGCAGGGGTTGGACTAGGAATCTGCACTTGAGGTTGCGCCTGGGCAATAAGATTATTTACATTAAAAACTTACTAAATGTTTCTCACATTACATTAATATGCCCAGTTTAGCTTTTAGCCAAGTGACCTAATCACTTAACTCCTTTACCAACACTTACAACCATGACAGACAGTGATAAAAAATCTTATTCCTTCATGTGGCCATAGCCCTTTTGAATACATTTATTTTGGGAAGGTAGAACAAGCTGATTGGCACATTAGTTTGGGAAAAATAGGATTGTGTTACATTGGACTACGGGGATTAAGTATAATGGAGAGGGGTCATGGATTTTCAAGAATCGATAGGTCATAGGAAGCTTGGGGTATCCCTTCCTTTGATATCTATCCTTCTCATAACATCCCAGCACCTTGATTCTGTCGGCAGAGATTACTCGAGTCACTTCTTCATACACATACTTGTTTTGCTTGACTTTCCGACCGCCAACATGCAGGGTTGCCTTTGCGTGAGCCTCGACAAAGATGAACAGCTTCACGATCTTTAAATCCTCCATCCACTTGATTCTTTTCAAGTTGGTCTAAAGGTACGCAAGTCGGTGGGTTGCTATGTAATATATCCCTGATTCACCCATCCATCTCCGTTCCATGTATAGGGGTGAAGGATTGTAGATGCAGTCTAGAATATTCATCATGTTTAGCCTCCGTGGATAATCCGAAGCACGCATTGCAGTCATAAACATAACCTGGAACACCAAGAATTTGTTCCATACTTCGCGACTCTGCAACCCAGCATCCATAATTAAGTAAGGAAATGTTCTTAGTGGAAACATTGCTCTACTTCCCCTCATTAATTTCCCTTGTAAATATTAGATCCTGATGGTTCGCTCTAATACCAACTGTAACGTGTCCCCCTGTCCACTTGTAGGACACGTCTTAGCAGCCCATCGGGAAGAGAGTCTAGGAAGCGCTACCCAGCACTCACAAGGAATGTCACGGGGTTTGGAATCAAGGTCTTCCCAAGTCTACCACGAAGTGGAAGCATCTGGCCGTTCCCACTTAGGATCGACTTGAGTCAGGGTTTTCCTAATAGTCAAGTTTCTAGGAAGTAGCTAGCGTCGAGCCCTAGAAAAACCGCTTTGCGCAGAAACATCAGGGTCAAAATGGATTTATACTGCACTTGGTTCAAGGAGAATGGGAAATGAGAGGGATGCGAAGCTCGACCTCTCTGCCCGTAAGGCTTGGTCCCATTCTGTTCCCCTAAAACAACATAAATCGGGACTCTGACTCTATTGATTCAAGTCATTGCTACTTCGCTGTCAATTCCTTCAAGAAAAGTTCCCAGCTAACTAGGACCACCCTTCCGTAGGACAGACCCAGAGTCACGTCCACCACACTTTCCTCGGATTGCTTAGTTATCTAATTACCCACCACATTTAGTTTGACAAGCAAAAATAGCTTCCTTGATTAACCAATTAAACATTGGTTCCTTCACATAACCTAGGCACTGACATAGAAAAGCAATGTCAAGCAACATTTGATCTTTATTTATCATAGTCTTTGAAACACATCAAATATCCTGCCCTGAAGGCTATCCCAGCAATCCTCAGGGATCGCTATTCCAAGTTTCGCCCGTTGACTAGTATACGGGCCTCGAGATCCCATCTCGAGTCACGTCAGCCTCTTATGTAGGATCCGGAGACAATGAATTTATGGCCAGAGCCTCCCTTGGCATCCAAGCATCCTCTTGCTCCAAGTAGCACCCACATAGAGTCCTCTCGCGGCGGGTTCGGTCCATGTACCCGGTGCGGCTAACAACCCCCTTGGATAGGGTCAGGTAGACAGTCGGAGGTAACTGATACTGTCTCTCCCTCCACGATTTTAACCTGAAGCATTAGTTATTTTTTATGTGTTAGTTCCTTGAGCAAAGAAGTGCAAACAGTGCATCTAAGTGTACAATCACAAGCATTCTAGTGGTCGTTCGTACGGCATACTGCTAAGGTGTGATTCCTTCTCCCCCAATACTTCCAGCATTCGATCTTGGATCATTCGTGACTTGGCAAGATCCCAAAGGTTTAGCAAGCTGGGTTACTTGTTTACCCTTTTTCCTTGAGATAGGGTTTATACCCTGTTGACCCCAAATTGTTACTACCTTGGGTTTCCTTATGTTATAGTTGAATAGCTTTTGGACAACCTCGTCGTCCTAACTTGGTTGGTCAAATTGCTTCTTGGCAATTCACCTCTGCCCTAAACTTGACAAAACAATTTCCAAGAGGTAGTGTTGTAGTAGGGCAACTACTCAATTCCTTAGGAAAACTAATTTGTAATTAGAACTTGCCAACCTTGATCTAAGGTATAGCAGTACTAACTTGTGATTTAGACGCAAGAGCATATGACCTTGCAAGCTTGTTACATGAGATAGGTGACAATACCTAACTTGTGGGATTATATCTCCCATCATACGGTATTCCTTGATCACTATATAGGGTTTGGGAGTCCTATTGACCCTAATTCAAAATCCTAATCCTACTAGGCTGATAAACGTTATGGCCCTAGGGTCCCTAAATTCCTTGTAGAAGTCTAGTATTTGGTCATCTGATCCTTAGGGTGAGAATCCTAGATCATTCTTACACGGGCGTTTAGATAATCCTAACATTTCGTGAATGTGGGTAGGACCTTTAAGATTGGAAATATTAAATCGGCATCTTAAGTGCGATACTAACCAGAATTTAATCATAACTTAACCTAACCTAGCACATTGAGGTGATCATCATACGCTAACTATTCACGCCTTTATGAATCTTATGTGAGTTACTCAATTACATGCGAATTACTTAAGTGATCTAACTATCTTACGGATAAAGATGATCCTTCCTTTAGAGATGCAAATACTTCCCTCTAAATTTTGCAAGTACCTTTCTTAAAAGATGAAAGTAATTGCAAGATGTATGCGATGTATCATTCCATGCAAATATGCAATTTCAAGACCATAGGCCTTCCACCTTTATGCAACTATGGGACCTACAATGATCTTTATTTTCCTTGCCCTACACGATATTGATTGACATTCAGAGCTATTTCTTATAAACCCTACATTTATGCATCAACTTCTAGCTTTAGTATTTTAATGAAGATGCATCCTTTCCCATGGAAGTAGTATGATTCCAAATTACAAAAGTATCAAAGTATTTTTCTTTTATGACATGATCTTATATGTCTTGAATAGTTGATGCATGTTGAAATCTTGGTTGTGAAATATGTGTAGATACAGTTAGTAAACTATGATAGGTCTTTGTAGACTCGTAAACACAATCAGTGGAAGTGCCTACATAATGCAGTTAAGGATCATCCTGATAATGGACAAGCTTGGAATAATAGAAAAGACAATGTTTAGGAAACACTAGACAAAGTATTCTTTTATTGTGAAAAAATTGAGTGGAATGATAATGATCTCAAAGACATCAAAAAGCAATTGAACCTTTTTAAAAAGGCAATGACAAAAGCTTGGGGTAATCAACACTTCACTCACTATATGGTAAGAAGTTTGCATATGTATGTCTTTTTATTCTCTAACTCATATAGGGTTTTCTAATTGAATTTCTTTATTTTTTTAACTATACAACATATTTTATACAACCATGCTCCATATTTTATCAAGAAATATGGATTTCTATCAATGGACAACCACTTTACTACTCTGAGTAGTTGACTACAACATCATGACAAATGCAATGGGTGTAGAAAATATTACCCAAATTGTAGGGGAGAAATTGGACAATAATAATTTTACCTTATGGAAGTTTAGAATGTAGAACTTCCTGATTGGAAGAGGTTATTGGGATCATTCATGTATTGGAGATGAAGATGAACTAAAAGTGCCAAATAGAAATCTAGCTTTTGAGCAATAGAGAGCTCATAAGCAATGGATGGAAGAGCAAGTCCTACATTGCTTCTCGTTATGCATAATAGATGCTATGGCCATGTAGATCACTAACTATTGATCTTTGAAGAATGCATGGGAGATTCTTATGAAAAATTATAGGAATGTAACACATGCGACGAAAATTAAGCTTAAGCAACAATTTAATAACATGACTAGAAATCAAAGAAGTATACAAGCCTACACCACTAAAATTAATACCATTGTTGATCAACTTGCTTCTATTAGATTGAAGGTTGAGGATGATGATATGGTTGCAATTACCTTGAATGATTTTGGTAATGAGTACAAAGCCTTTGACACATCTATTTCTATAAGACCAAAATCCCTTGACTGGGATGAGTTGCTTGTACTATTGCTACATGAAGGGGTCAAACTTGGGTTGAATACAAGTTTGAGTACCTCTTAGAGTAGAGATACCATCTTTTTCCCTAGTTAGAGAGCTAGAGATGGCAGGGCTTGAGGAGCCTATCGAGGTCATGGTGACACTCAAAATAACTATGGGTAGTAATGCAAGAAAATGCTTGGAACAATCAAAATGCATAAGGTCAAAGAGGATCATGATCTTTTAGAGGTAGGGGGAGATCACCTAGAGGTAGAAGTGGTTCTTGGCAGTCTTATGATCAATCAAAGAGACACAAAGATTTTCATTATTGTGGTAGGTATGGATGTATAGCAAAATAATGTCATAAAATAATAGACTGATATGAAAGCTAAGGGCACATACAACATGGTAACTATGCATCCTCTAGTAATGCTACTGGTGATCAAATAAATAGACTATTTGTGCTATGACACATGTAGAAATAATATGCATAAGCAAGGCAAGGCTAATGAAAGATGGTACATTGACTTATGTGCCTCAATTCATATGACCCCACATGGACAATTGTTTGATGAGATGACTATAAGATCTCATGGCTATGTATATATAGGTGATGATACATAGCATGGCATCAAGCATACACGTGTTGTATTGTTAGTCATACATGATGGGAAGAAAAAATGTATTTATGATGTTATACATGAATTGTCTTTCACTAAAAATTTAGAGTTTGCTAGACAAATGGATGTGTAGAATCTATTGGTTAGATTCAATAAAGATGGTTGTTTTACTAAAGAATATAGAAATGGGTGGATATAAGATGATTGCAAAAAGAAAAAGGGATGGTAGGATGTTTACCTTTTGATACTATTATTCCTAATAGCCATGTTTACTCATGATAGTGGAGCAATCAAAGATGTTGAAATAGAGGAGTTGAATATGTCTCTCTGGCTAAGCATGGAATCAAAAGGTAGCTTACATGCAGTTATACACTACAAAAGAATGGTGTAACAAAGACAAAAAATAGAGCGATTACGGAAGATATAAGAACTATGCTAAATGAGAAGAATTTTCCAAACTATTATTGGGCTGAAGTAGTTGTGACTATAGTGTATGTTGTGAATAGGACTCCTATAGCTAGCATTCATGACATTACACCTTATGGGAAATTGTATGGCCACAAACCTGATATCAACCATTTAAAAGCATTTGGATGTATTTCATATATACATGTATCAAATGAGAAAAGGAAGAAGCTAGATCCAAAGGTAGTCAAGTCTGTATTTATTGCTATATACAAGACAATAAAGCATACAAATGCTACAACCCTATATGCGTCAGACATTGTTTAGTAGATATGTGTGTTTTATGAGCTAGCTTCTTTCTATGGTGGTCAAAATGTGTGTTTTTTTTAAATGGATGAATAGATAATACTCATGCTAAAATTTATCCTTCGAATAGTACTGCTATTAGTGGTCCTATTGTACCTAACATGTCTTCTACTATCAACCCATGAATAGGCCACTTGCTAGTCATGGTTCTATGTCCACTAATACGGATATGTCAATGAGAGAGAGATTGGGTAAAAGAAAAGGGAAAATGTTTGAAGTTGTCATTGGGCCACTTACATTTGATAATGAGTCACATGGGAGTAAAAACTTAGATAGTGAACTTGATATACCATTAGTGACTACGCTTGGAGTCAAGCAAAACAGGTATGAACCACCTCATAAGAGGAAATCCCATAGTGCATGACTAAAGGGATGGAAAATTTAGTAGATGGATGTCAACAATGCATTTTTTAATGGGGATTTGATTGAGAAAGTGTATATGGAACAACTCGAGGACTGTGTACATCATGATTACCCTAATCATATGTCTAGGCTGAAAAAGGCACTTTATGGTTTAAAGCAAAAGCACTGAGAGCATGGATTTCTTGGATCAGCTTGTATTTACATCAACTTGGATTTCCGATGCGAAATGAAAAAATTATGTTTACCAAGAAGACAAAGACAAGTTATGTATTCTTGGTCATTTATGTTGATGACTTAATCATCACTCGAGATGATGATTCTAGTATTGCTGAATTAAGCTTATGCTACAAGTTGAATTCAAAGTAAATGACTTGGGGAGCTAAAATACTTTCTTGGCAGCATTGAGGTATTTACTACACCTCAAGGGATTTGGCTGCTATAGAAGCAGTGGGCATAGGATATCTTTATCAAATATGGAATACTAGATTGTAGGCCCATGGAAACAATGTTAGACCAAAATGTCAAACTTGGAGTTGATGCTGGTAGTGAGATAGAGAATGCTACAATGTACAAGCAGATGATGGGAAACCTTATCTATCTTAGAATTATGTGTCCCGACCTTAGTTACTCAGTGGGGTTGATTAGTTAGTTTATGTAGAAGCCACCAAAACCTCACGTGGATGCAATCAAGAGGAGTATGTAGTATGTTAAGGGTACATCCGAACATGGGTAGTTTTAAAAGTTTGGAAAACCTCTTGAGTTAGCAAGATATAATAATGTAGATTGGGATGGTTGTTCATATGATAGGTAGCCTACAATCACTCTATCTAGTATAGAGGCAGAGTATAGAGGTACAACCCTCGCTACATGTGAAGTAATTTTGGCTCTTGAAAAACCTAAATGACTTGAGCATATAGATGGAGGGATGTTGAGATTCAAGCTTAGCGGTACTTATGGCCAACACTATGGACTAAACATGTGTGTGTATTGAATATGTCAGGTAGGTTAACTATAGTTAGTTGAATATGGTCATTGATAGACCTATCTCTTTACACTATTGTTACTTAGTTAGTGTGTATTACACTGCTCTATGTTGGTGGTAGCTCCATACCATTGTTTGTCTCTTCACCTCTCTTTGAACATGGCATCAGAGCTAGAGAGCTTGGCTTTGTGGTGCACACGAACTTAGTCTTGAAGGAGCTGGAAGCTAGAGGGTGACTTAGACCTGCAACCTATGGAAAAGATTGACTTGCAACATTGGTAGCCATAGCTTACACTTGAATGGTATGTATCAATGTGTTTTTGGAGCCTACATATGACAAAGCCTTTTGAGGCTAGCAAAGAGAGTTCATTGGCTTGTGTTGAGGCTTGAGAAGTATTCAGAGGACAATTAGTATTTACGCCAATAAAGAGCATGGTTTTTTTAGATTTGTGTCTATTTTTGGGAAGTCGGATGGGCAACATCAACATGGGATTACCATGTGGTGGCATACTTGGTATCTTTGAGGGTCACGTCAAGATCACTTTCAAGACCATATTTAGCATCATCATAACCAACATTAGTAACATGATTAGCAGTATGCACAAAAACTTTGGAATCAACATGAGACCTACAAGATAATGGCACCTGTGCCTATTGGACAAAGTCTAAAGTTTTCAACCATATAATCCTTGGATTTGGCATACTAAAACATCATGGGATGCTTAATAATGGGCATGGCATTATTCATGTACACCTAGCATCTTAAAGAAGGGATGAAGTATATCTACTAGATGTGTTTGATAGGTGAGGTGTTGTCCTTAATCTATGCTAGCATGTATGTGATATTTGGAACCTACTGAAGCATGTATTGATACTCAATTTTGGATGTTACATCTCATGTTTGAGATCTAATGGGGTGGAGGTGGTGAATATGTGTCTTAGGTACTTGGAAAAGTATGGCATTAAGAGGTAGCTTACGTGTAGTTATATACCATAGTAGAATGGTGTGCTAGAGAGAAAGAATCAGGTACTTATGAAAGATGCTAAGGCCATGCTCAATGAAAATAATTTGCCATTGGGTTGAAGCAATTGTTACTACAAGTGTAACGTACCTACCTTTATTACATGATGAGTAACATTTTAGTAGTTGCCGAGAGTTTACCTTCCCGTCATTGCCATCTGTACTCTAACTAGAATGATCGGCTCCATAACCCTAGATCTACCCCGCAAGGGAAGCATCCTGCCGTTATCCACAGAGGACCGACTTGAAGGTTCCTAATTGACCTAACAATCACCAATCAGCAACTAGCTCACATCTGGAGGTGTCCTTCAAGAGGCTTCTTGTCTGGAAGGAGCAACTTCCATTACCCTTGGTTCATGGAGTATGTCACTTTTTTCCATTAGCAAATTAAGGATTTATGAAATCCCTTATAGTGCTCTAGCATAGCTGCCATACCTTTCCCCTAAGATAATTTTTAGTTTGGCCCTTCTTAGCATTTGTTTTTGGGGAAACCTCTCCGTTAACCGAGACTCCATTAGTGACTCCCAGGCTTGCAATTCCAACTATTGCTTCCATGTTAGTAGGGTCATTCGCAATTTCTACTTTTTGAATTCTTTCTCTTTGGGGCCATGACGGAAATATGATTTGTAGAATAAGAAGAACATGACAGTAACACAGGTTGGCAAGGGTGTAAGACTCTCGATGATGATGATGATGGCTATTACGGGATTCAATGATGTAGGCCTCACGGATGGTTCTTCTTGCCTCATGGAGAGCAATGCTTCTCTCTCTCTGGTAGAGACAGTGAGAGTAGAGGTATGACTTTTAACTAGATTGATAGAATAGGATAAAATTCTTTGGTGTCTTCTCTTCTCCAATTAGAGTAGAAGAGGATGAGAGACCTTTTACGTATCCCCTTCATTGGGTTGAATGGAATGATGTCTCTTCGTCTCGTGGAATAGAGTCTCCTCCTTCTCGATCAATGTCTCGTCCTCATCAAGATTGCTCTTATTCTCCTTCTTGGTCATCCCCAAGCTCTCAATTTATAGTTTTGCAAGGGGATAAAAGAGAGGGCGCTTGCTTTTTACCATTTTTTATGACATCATTGATGACAAAGAGAGAATTCTTTCTTTTAGCACTTCTAATGACATCATTGATGACGTCACAGAGAGAGAGAGCTCCATTTGTAGCACGAAGATAAAAATTGACAAATCTATGGGTGAGCACCACATGGCACCATCACTTCAAGGCTTATGACCAAGGCATAGACCTTGGCATACTTGGCAACGGGCTACGATGAAGGCTTCGTTGGCTACACACGAGAAGCTCCCACTAGCTTGTAGGAAAATCTTCCCATGAGGTCACTCATCCCGGTAGTGTCATCACCCAAGTGCACTTAACTACCAAGTGATTATCCACTAGGATAGTACTTTTTGTTGTTCTATACTACAAACATAGTTTTAATAAGCTAGTCTTGGGAGGGTCTCCCAAGACTTTCTTCTATGAAATGGCATATAATACCTCATTAATAATAATTGTTATCTTCATAATGAGAGTCAGTTTCATGCATTAAAATAAACTAAGTATTGGGGACATTACAACAAGTTATGTCTTGAAAAAGCCACCTATAGTTGGCATTCATGATCTTATATTGTATGAGAAATTGTATGGATAAAAACCAAATATCAACCACGTTAAAATATTTGGTTGTATTTCTTATGTTCATGTGCTTGATGAGAAGAGGAAGAAGTTAGATTCGAACATTGTTAAGAGTGTTGTCCTTGGTTATGCATAGGACAAAAAAGCCTAGAAGTGCTACAATCCATCTATTCATGAGACTTTTATTAGTAGTGATATATTATTTGATGATTTGGCATCATGGTATGGTGGTCAAAATCCAATGGCTTCTAATTTAACTAGCCAGTCATACTCATGCTAAAAATTATCCTTCTACTAGTACTATAGTGAGTGGGCCTATAGGTGATGATTTTTCTAATGCTAGTCCCCTTGGACAAGATATCTCGACTAAGATGAATATGTCAGTGAGGGGAAGATTAGATAAAGGAAAAGAGAATATGTTTGATGATATTACTAGCCCATTCACATTTAGCTATGAGTCATCTAATAGTGACCAAAATAACATTTTGCATCAAATCAAACCTATAGTCATTGCTCTACCATTTGTCCAATAGACACTAAATTCTTTGTGATGGTTGGCACATGTAATATATTTGGAAAACTTTTGTTTAACCATCATACAAATAAAATGAAACTTTTTGAATGTGTGAAATTGGGTGGCATGAATATCACCCATCTCTACATAACCTAGATTTTGTAAATCTTGCATCTCTCCAAACTATTCAGCATGGCTAGTCATATGATTAGATCCACTTGATTCAACATACCTTACATCATCATGTGTCCCCTTTCCTCTAACAACATTCATCATATGTTGCATAACAAATAGATGCTCATTTTTGTCTTCATTCTATCATGGTGCATAATTTCCTTGCTATAATTTACAATTGCAGATATCATCCTTCTTAACATAATATT
Organism: Lygodium microphyllum; assembly: GCF_053477565.2. Taxonomy (NCBI): domain Eukaryota; kingdom Viridiplantae; phylum Streptophyta; class Polypodiopsida; order Schizaeales; family Lygodiaceae; genus Lygodium; species Lygodium microphyllum. The sequence goes on along the minus strand of NC_141141.1, from coordinate 49,100,938 downwards.
AGGCTCCAACATGACCTATTTTTCCACAATAATGACAAACAATACCAAAATTTCTAGAACCTTTGTTCTACCATCCACCTCTTCCTCTAGAGGTCCCCCTCCCTCTAAAGTTTCCACGGCCTTCTAAAACCTACATTTCACCAAACTATTGATTTAATATGTTTTGTTAGTTGTTACCACCACATTCTATACCATAGCCTCTTTAAAAGAGTATACCACATCCTCTTCCTAACCTTGAGTAAAATTATTGAATTTTTTCATCACTTCTTTAAGATGATTCACCCTACATGTTGATCTGTTTACCAACTCATTAGGAATTGGAAATGGCTTTCATACATACACAAAACTAACAAATGATTTCTAGGCCTTCTCATTATTAAGGCTAACAAAGGTAGATGAAACCAAATCATTATCATGTAGAATTGCACCAATAGCTTCTATGGAACCCTTGCTTGAGTTGAATATTTTGTGCATTTGTATTTATTGAAACATGTTCTCACAAATTTTCCAAGTTGTGTGTGCAGATTCTTTTTTGATATGTCCCAACAGCTATGGAAAAATAGGAGCTTATTATCTAAGTAGTTGCTATACGTCTGGAGAGAAGTGACTTCATCTTAATCAAAGTAGACATTTTTCTTCAAAGTGAGGGAAGAGTGGAAAATTGAGGCAAAAAGAGGGCATTAATATCATCATGAAGGCTAAGGGTGCTCTTGTACTTGATATAAGGGAAGATCAATGCTATTATAAGACAATGTATCATCAAGAAGACAGTGAAAGTTAGTCTGCTTTTGCAACACAGTCACTAAAGGCTACAACTAGTCACCTTGGGGCATACTTATTTGAATTGAAAAACTCGTAAAAAAAATATGTGTTTCCCTTTCTTTGGAGACTCTTAATCAATGATATTGATATACATTTTTATTTTTCCATCTTGCTTCCTTCATATCCTTTATGGATTTGTAGCATGACATAATTGCCCTTTGACATCGCATAGAGAATCAACTGAAGCCATAACTAGAGTGCCAAAAAGATGGAAGAATCATTATTGTTTGTAGGTCCATCCATGTCTGAAGACATGAAACAACTCCTTCATACACTTATGGAGTGGCAATAGCAACACCATCAGTAGAGCAAACACTACAAAAGATGCAGCCACAAGCCGATGCACATATATGAAGCTGATGCTCTAAAGGCTATAGAGGCAATAGAAAGCTAGAGGTAACTTTTTGATGGCCACAATGTTACGAGTTACTTGAAGCTCTATGAGCTGAAGATGGAGCCCTTTGGTATGCCTACTCACATGATGAGCCAATTTTTTGTGTGACTAATTACCTCTTTGAAGCCATGCATCGATCAGCTGTATGCTATGAGTACTATTTGGGCTACCTTCAAGAAAGCTTTGAAGGAGGATACAAGATATTGGGATGGATACAAGATGTAGCTTTTGTGAGTGGGTCCATGAGCCAAACAAGGGTTTGATGGCCACCACTAAGCTTCTCTGGGAATTTGAGTCCAAATTTAAAGAGATGGATGTTGTAGAGTGAGTGGCCTTAGAGCATAAAAGGGTGGAGTTCTTTTTACAAGCAGCAAATCCCATGCTACAAGCACATATAGGAGATATTTTGGAGGATAGGATGTAGCCTACAGGCTTGAAGACTAACTAGAAAAATGTGAAGGATGCTATCACCCACTTTGGTGAAGTGATAGATATAGATGTCATGGCTACAAAATGTCATTGTGTTACCCACGATCCCTCCTACTACTATGCCATCTACTCCATCCATAGATCCTATCTCTCTACCTACACCCACTCATATACTTTCTCTTGACATGCCCACACCTACTATGCCTACAATTGTTCTTCCTACACCTTACTTGCCTCCTTGAGCTCCTATGCCTACATCAATTTCTACCCCTATATCTATGCCAATTCTCGTACCTCCAGCTACATCACCAACTTTTGCTCCACCACCATTCAATAATGAAGTTATTAAGGAGATAACTAAAACCATGAAATATCTAAGATTTGTTGATTGGTATAAACTTATAAGGCAACTAATATAAGCTCCTCTACCTCCAAGAAGAAATAATAATAGGTGATGTCTTTGGTGTGATAGTCCTGAGCATTATTATAAGTTGTGTGAGTCTTTCAAGGAAGCAAGGAGAATGAATTTGGTGTTTTGGGGGCTTGAGAACAAAATATGTATGGGTTTCCTATGCAGTCCAATTTTGGAAAAGGAGGGATGAAGCAACTTCTTGAAGAGATGGCTGCACAGAGTTCTTATGTGGTGAGAAGTGATGCTTCTGCCTATGGTATGTAGATTGAGCAGAGTTCATAGAGTAATTCTGCTTTATGGTCATTTTACCTGGATACATCTCATAGGAGGAAGATGTAATAATGAGAGTTAGCTACTTGAAGTCAAAGATTACAGAGAGAGATTGGTTGGGATGCACCAATGGACACTTGGTCTATGCTTACTTAGCAAAGTCCTAGGGAGATGAAGTACAAGTTGAGGAGACAAGATGATGAAGCTCCTACTACATTGAAGAAGACTAGAGGGGGTGAGTCTTCTGCTCTCCCTTCTAGGCTAGTCCCAGAGCAAGTTATGGATAATGTTTAGCCCAAGGAGAAGAAGCAAGATACACTACCTAAAAAGTAGCCTAGATATAAATTCTTTTCTAACATTGAGTGTAACACCCTTGCATAACCTTGCATGGGAAGCAACCCCCTGAAAATGAATTAAAATGTTTCAAAAATTTCCACCCTTTCCCCCCTTGTTGTCATTGATAGGCAGCGAGGGGGAAAGAAGAGAAAGGAGGGAGATGCCAATAAAAAGGAGGAGGTCAAGAACGATAGATGATGCTGGATTGGGGGGGGGGGGGGGGAGAGTGAACGATGTGGTGGGGTTAGAGGATGATGGTGAGGGGAAGGAGGATGTTGACAATGGCAAGGAAGGAGTGAAGGAAGTTGAAGACACGGCGGAAGAAGGAGGAGTCGACGAATAACAAGACGATGAAGATGATCAGTCATCGGGCATAACAGCTAGTTATGGGTAGTTGGGAGGCCCCAATAATACTCTAGCCCCCCCCCCCCCCCCCCTCTTTGCTGCCATGAGAAAGAGAGAGACCCCCCTTGTTGCCAAGAAGAAGGAGAAGAAGAAGAAGAAGAAGAAAAAGAAGAAGAAGAGAGAGAGAGAGAGAGAGAGAGAAAGTGAAGGTTCTAGAAGATTCCTCCCTTCCCCTCCTTAGAGGGTGACCACACACTCCTTCTCTTCCCCGCAACTTATTCCCTGTCTTTGCGGGTTAAACCCCCCCTCGAGATAGAGGAGAGTCACCCCAACACACCATCTCTCTAATGAGAGACAAAGAGAGGGAGATTCATAAGCCAAAAGTGATGGGACCTAAAATGGGCCGGCACTGGCTATGGCACTAGTCGGACCTCATACTCATAACAGAAAAACACACCCTCACGGCCTCGTGGACCAAAAGTGTCAATCTACTGCTAAAGGACGAACTGTCCTAAAGCCTAATCTATGCGTTTATAGTTTTATAGTTTTGTAGCCCAACGTTTCCCTTTCTATAAACTCCACAAAGGGAGAACCCATACACATTGGCAATAAATACCATGATAATCACATACATTGGAGGCAACCTCTCGGTAGAAACACCACGACCCCACTGCAGCTCTCCTGCATTGCAGGGATTGGCCCCTTGATGCACTGCTCAAAATATAAAACAAACGAACAAACTCTCCTCTTTCATTTTGCAAGTACTCCAAGATATACCATGTTTCCTTACCAAATAATCCCCCCAAGAAACGAACGTCCATCCTACGGCTTAGGATGCCTTTTCACACTTAAGCGTGGGTCATTGGCATTGAAAACAGGTGCTAAGCATCTAGTCTTTCTTATTCCGATACCATGGTTTACATGCACATGCAAAGGTGAATGGTCCTAAAGTACTCAAACATAATTTTTAAATCAGACACGTGTTGTATAACCAGGCTTTCCAATGCATCTAGTCTTTCTTATTCCGATACCATGGTTTACATGCACATGCAAAGGTGAATGGTCCTAAAATGCTCAAACATAATTTTCAAATCAGACACGTGTTGTATAACCAGGCTTTCCAATGCATCCAGTCTTTCTTATTCCGATACCATGGTTTACATACACATGCAAAGGTGAATGGTCCTAAAGTGCTCAAACATAATTTTCAAATCAGACACGTGTTGTACAACCAGGCTTTCCAATGCATTTACTAACCCATTGCAGCGATGAAAGGATAGCACGGAGATAACACTTCTGGTACTATCCTTTTAATTAAAATACACCACGAACTCTATGTTATGATGTGCATCAAAAAATCAGCAACAATCAGCATGCAAATCAAACCATCCAAACATCCCAACCCCCTACGTTTAGGTATTACTTTCGTTGCATAGGTGTAGAGGTTCATTTTGTCATGTTTTGATGTATAAAAAGCAATAAATCACAAACTATGACAAGGAGATAGGGCAAACTGAAACCTCATGCTTTGCCACTACCATACATCCACAAACAATTATTATATTTTTCCTTATTTTTCCAAGACGTATTTCTATTTTTCCCCTTATTTTTCCCATTTCCTTGATTTATTTGGCAATAAAATATGTTATTTTCTAATTTTTCTTAATCCAATCACTTTAGCATACTAACATTCAATTTATCTTTCATTTTCCCCCATGGAAACACCTTTCACCCACTCGAAATGGAAAAACTACCATTTTACCGCTTAAAAATAATATTTTGGGTTTTTTAGAATTAAATAAAGCATGTAAATCATTGCAAAATCAAGATTTTTTGATACACAGTAATTACTCATGATGCAACCATCACACAAACAAATTTTCATCCAATAAGAACATAATTATCATCATAAACTATCAAAAATCCTTCATTTTCTTCATAAAAATGATCATACCGTGGTTTTTACGTAACTCGAGACGCCTTGAATGACTGCATAACCAGTAGATGAAGTGTGCATTGCTCTCAATCCAATGCTGTACTTCAATCTTCGGCATCTCCATCAATCTCCATCACCATTTCCTTCATTCTCCTTCCCGGTTCCTTCTTCAAGATGGTACACATGAACAACCCATAGAGGGGAGAGAGAGGGAGGAGAGAGAAAGACTAGATTATGATCTCTTCATCCAGACACCCATTCCTCACGCGAGGACCGGCGATATGATCAGCCAAGAGGGAGAAGTTGAGGCCCAATGTTTGATTCATGGCTTGTTCACAGCCTCCAATCATAATGTGGGGGGATGAGGGCGCATTTTTTGACGCCATGAACTGCACGCCATGCTTACAAATTCTCACACCTTCTTTCATCCCAAAAATTGAGGAGGGTTAAAATCCCCAAAGGGCACCCCCCTTTGGTCTTCAATTTGGTCCACCTTTTCAAATCTTGGCCATTTTTTTACCCCTTTCTCGTCCGGGCTCTGTTTCAGCCTCTGAAAAACCCTGCGTGTCCGTCTTGACATCTCACATTGACTAGCAGCTCCTGGCATACGGCACAGCAATCGGGAAAATTATCAAAAATACACAAGTGTCGCTCGGGTGCCTTTTAAAAGTCATCTTTCACTTGGTGCTTAAAATCGTCCCAACTGCAGCCGCTGCCTTCGATGTTAAATATTTTTCCCCTAAATTCCAGATTTTTTGGCAAATTTTAGGCACATCCAGGGCTCAAAACTCCGTGCTCAAAAAGTATGGCCCTCAAACAAAGGGAGACACACACCAATGGTAATCTCACATCCAACAATGGAGTCGTTGGCAAGGGTGTTAACTATCGAAAAATAAATTCAAGCTACTTGTTGAAATGAATTCATGCGCATGCCTATGCCTCAATGAATAGTGGTGATGGAAATTAGTACCTAGATATTCGGATATGAATTATCCGTACCCGACATTGTAATCGTATTAGCAATAACACTCATAGGGGATCATAGGTTAATTCTTTCCTTAACCATAGATGTCCTTTCATAGATTTATGCATATGGCACATTGAGGTTTTCACAAACCCATGTACTCAAATACTTTGCATCCCAGTGCTATGCGACAAAGTCATATGTAGCATAAAGGGCATATAAGGTTACTTAAGGTGTATGCACATAGACGGTGCATGTGTGGGAAACATTATATGAAACATGCATTGATAGTACACAAATTGAGCTTGCACTAAAGTCTTTCTAATATCACAAACTATTAGTTCATTGGGATCTTGAAGTTGTGCGTAGCTAGTATAAACAACAATCATTAGGATTAAAACTACGATGCCTTGAGATCTGTTTGCTGATAGCAACTATATTTATCAATCATATTTGGGGTTGGGCTAAATGCAAACAACATCTCCAAGCCTCAAAGGTGAGGGGAAAATTAAAGGGATTAGGAAACCCTAAGTCATTCTATGACCTTCTAGTGTCAGTCTTCAGAGCATCTTAACTGAGGTGGACTCATATCTCACTTGGTTCAAAGATAATGGGAAACAAGAGGGATGCATCGCTCGACCTCTCTACCTGTAGGGTAAAGTCCCATTCTGATCCCCTAAAACAATATGAGCCAGGGTTTTACCCTACATTATCTAAGGTCAATATATCATTGCGATTTGAATGTTGAGAAGCCTCCTAGTTCTTTGGGACCACCCTACCATAGGACAATGTTGGGGGTTTCGCCCACACGCTTCCCTTGATAGCTTTAGTTTCCTACTTACCTAAGGACACATTAGTGGTAACACATACAAGTAGCTTCCTTAATTAACCCATTAGTCACATGTTCCTTTATGTAATTTTATGTAGTGACACAAAAATAGATAAGAAAAATTCCTTGAAAGTAAACTTTATATTAAAGTTTCAATGAGATACAAATCTCGTCCATAGGACGATTCTTGCAATCTATAAGGATGAGTCTTATTTTCCTCCAAATTTCTACCCTTGCACTAGTAATAGGGTCTCCAGATTCCTTCGCGAGTCACGCAGATCATCTGAGTAGGACCTGGAGGCAGGGGATTTACAGCCAGAGCCCCCCTAGCACCGGAGCATCCTCCTACAAATGGATTTTTCTATGGAGAGACCTCTTATGACGGGTTCATTCCACATTCCCAACATGGCTATCAAAAACCCCCTTGGATAGGGTTGGCGGCTAGCTGGGGGTGCACAAAAAGCCTTTCCCAAGTGTTTCAACCTGAATCCAATTTGAAATATTTTCTTCTTATCAATTCCTTTTTAGATGACTCCTTCTCCAAACGTGTTCCTAAGTACAAACATAAGCAGAACTGCACAATATGTACTAGACAATTCCTTGTCTCTCTATTGAAGGAAATTCCAATTTGATGCGATAGCATCTAGTTTTGGTTTTATCCCAGTTATCGTCTGAGATTTCTAGAGATAACCTTATTTAATTTCCTCATTCTTTTGAATGAAGGAGTATCCTTGCAATATTGATTTCAATTTGGGGCATTGGCTTCCCTACAATGAAACCCTACGTATTCATTTGAACTAGGGTTTATCGTGTAATTCATAAAGTTACTTAAGGAATTTGAATTCCTTTTAGCTTCAAGCAAGATGGGCCTTGAGAAGCATCTTTTTAACTTCTAACACTTTAGGGTTTGAAAATCTTTCAACTTTCTAGGAACCCTATGTATTCTATCACAAGTTCAATCTATGTTTTGTGAGATGTAATAAGATTTCCTATTATTTCAACCAAGCAAATGGATGCAGATGCATAAAATCTATCTGGCTTAATCGCAATTCAATGCATATTCTTGAAAATTTATATATATATATATATATATATATATGCATGAAATTTCCATGCAATTTATGTGAACACAATATTAATGAGTTTGGGAATCTCCCAATTCCCATTTTTTGAATACTAAAAAGGTGGCACCCAAATAACATGGCCATAAGTTTCTCAAAACTATATGATGTGACCTATCATTGGAAAGCACTTGAAAAATGGAATCTATTGAGCTATAGAGCGCTCAATTTGAAGTTATATTGTTCAAGTTATGACAAATCCAAAGATTTTACTACGTGTCCCAAACTTATGGGAAATTCTCATATTCGCCAATATGGTGTTTGTGCAATTTATCAGCTTCTAAGTGCAATTTTAATCGATCACCTAAGATGAATGCAATGAATAAAAATTTCCTAGTACACACATTATCTCGAAACATGATCAATTAAGTTGCGATAATTAATGCAAACATTCTTTTCTCCCAATTTCTTTTCCCTAATACAACGGGTTGCACCTAATTCATAAGAGATGTGTTTCCTATAGTTGCAGTCCCTTGGTTCGTAGTCCCATTGGTTGTGGTATGAGTTTTAATGTTCGGAGAGATCTTTCACTTGGGGTCCATCATCCGCAAGTGGATTCAAGAGATAAAGAAAAAGGAATGGATTTGAGATGGGAGAGCATAAGAGAAGATGGCCTAGTTGAAGACCGAGATAGGGGGGAAGCTCTCTCTCTCCCTCACAACCTTTCGAGGTAACTCTCTCTCTCTCTCTCTCTCTCTTAATCTCTTGGAGGGATATCCTTCTATCTCCCTTTCTCTACCACTCTCTCGTAGCCTCTCAGGGTCTCCTTGTGCTTCTCTAACTGCTCCCCATGCCTCATATTTATAGCTAAACAAGAGAAGAAGGGTTGTGGCTGAGAAGAAGCTCTCTTTATAGAGGGGATCTTGAAAAAACTACAATGTGATGCTCAAATTACAATTCTGATAGTTTCGTTGGCTTCAAAAGGGGGGTAAAACCCCAAGCGGTTTAATTAGATATCTTGCAAATCATTCCTTCTTCTCCTTGTTCAAAGTGTTGTTTACTGCCTATAAACTACAATTGCGACGGTGTGATTTTGCCAATCCTTTTTTGTATGAAATCTCCAAAACAAGCTGAAAAAAACCACTTTTTTTTTTACATGACATCCTATTTTAGAAATCTCCATAGCTTTTTAAGATATTTACAATAAGTAATATCTAAAATATCTAAATTATGCTAGTTTTGCCCAAAAATCTAATATTTTTGGACCATCCATACTATACACATTAACATTAGTGATTAATATAGCTCGTAACTCTCATTCACATTGTAACTTTTGTGAAGGATAGCTACAGTCCTTGTCAATCTAGGAAAAATGTCACATTATGACTCTCTCTTTTTTAATATTTTAATTAAATAAAAAGTAGTGGTTATTAATGTTAGTTAGTTTTTACTTTAGTTAGTAACCTTACTAGGTTATTAATTGACTAACTAACTTTCGAACTAACCAACTAATTTTTAATTGTCTGAAAGTATTACAAAATCCTAGTCACACATGAAGAAAAAAGTGACTTGTGAATGTCTTCATGATTCACATTTGTGTCATGGGTAATTGTACTCGAGATTTTGTATTCATCCATTGCATGAGGGTACTCCTACCCAAGTTGCATAGAGATCAAAAGTTGTTTTTATGCATGTAAATCTCGATATGTGTTCAAGATAAGGTTGCACAAGAATTGGCTTGAGTGAGAGGTTCTCTACTCGAGACTAAGATCTCAAAGAAATTTGTGAGTGCATGGTATCTAGAGGGTACACATCATTGTTGCACATGTGGTATTGTCATACCTTTCCTAAAAATTGTAATTATTCAAAAGGGATGGGGTAGATTCACCCGAGAAAGTGGTGCTCGAACGAACATTGTTACATGCACATGAAGCATGCATATGGTGTCTAGTTATGTGAACACTCTAATATAGCATTGAGGGGGAGTGTTAAGATATTGAAAGATAGCAATTGTGGTTGTGGAATGCTACATTTGATGGGTGAAATGATTAAAGGGAACACCTTGCTTAAGAGGGGGTGTTGAGAATGTAAGCTCAACATATGTATATGTGTGTGTGAAAGCACTCTATGTGCTTAAGATTGTATGGTACATGAATATGAATGAGAGATGTGGAGTGAAGTATTCCACATAAGGAGTTTTCATGCTAAATCATCCTCATTTTATGTACTTTTGATGGTACTTGGTGGGCAGCATCATTAGCTATCAGTTCGTGGTCATTTTGCCTTGGTTTTGGTGGTATTTTGGATGTTTATGGTAGAAAACAGCAAGCAATCTTGAATTGTCTGCACTGTTTTGGATTGCAGTATGGCATCTTCTTCCACTGACAGTGCTCTCTTCAACATCACTAAGCTTGATGGTATGAATGATGCCTATTGGAAGAGCCAAGTTTGATATGTATTTGTACAAAAATCATAGATAAAGCCACTAAGGATGCATGGCAAGCAGCCTGAAACTATGACTAATGACAAAAGGGATGAGCTTGATGAGTTGTGCAAGTTCACCATCATCTTGTCTCTCACTGAACAAGTGCATTACAATGTGGTTGAGGAAGCATAAAATGCTTGGTAGCTTTGGGATAAAATCAAGAATCTCTATGACAAGAAAAGTCTAGCAAGCCAGATGTATTAGTTGAAGCAACTTATGGACCTACGCATGAAGGAGAATATGATGATGTCTACTCATTTAAGCTAGCTCCATGCTATTGTCAAGAACTTGACTTTGCAAGGCATTACCTTCAATGATGAGGTTACTCCATTGTTTTTGCTTGGGACTTTGAGTGAGTCATGGGATATATTCCGCACTACCTTATGTGCTCCTGCTACTATTTTGAACTTACTTGATGTAGAGAGTGCTCTTCTGTAGGAAGAGATCAACTATAAGAACTTGGATGCCTCTCGTATGTCACATGCTTTGACTGTTAGAGGAAAAGATGGTAATGGAAAGAATGACCATGGGTATGGACGTGGCAGAGACTCACAGAAGTCTAGGTCTAGGTCATGTGGTAAGTCACACAGCATGTCTTGTGGGAGAAATGCTAATGTGACATGTCATCATTGCGGCAAGAAGGGTCATATATGGCCACAATGTCATGAGTTGTGCAATGAGAAGCACAAAGAGAATGGGAAAGAAAAATTATAGGAAAAATCCTCTGATCGCAACATTATGCCTGCAAAATCCAGTGTGAAAATTGAGGAGGTAAATGTCATACAGACTGATGAGTCCAATGGAAAGTACATACTTATAACTAGTTCTTATGATGCTACGTCATTGATGGAGGTTCACTCCATGTATGCACAATGCTGGCTTTTGGATTTTGGTGCTTCATTTCATGTTACACCATGTTATGAGTGGTTCCATTCCTATCACACTGTCTGTGGTTCAGTTCGCTTTGGTGATGACAGGTCACTTGCTATTGTTGGCATTGAGGATGCATGGTTGCAATTCTCTACTGGCAGTACATTTTTATTACAGGATGTACATCATGTACCTGTGCTTACACATAGTCTTATGTCTACATGGTAGTTTAATGATGCTGGATTTCATGTCTCATTTGGGGATTCTACCTGAAAGATCACTCGTGGCAGAGTTTTGCTAGAGGTGCCAAGGCTGGTAGCCTCTATCCTCTTATAGTTGATGGGTCCTCTATTCACCATGTTTTATCAGTCAGTTCCATCCCACATGTATCTCTTTGGCATGCCTGTTTAGGCCATATGTCCTTGAAGGGAATGAAAATGCTTTCAAGCTTTCAGTACTTACCGCCCCTTGACTATGCATGTTTTGATTCATGTGAGGATTGTCTTTATGGCAAAGAGACTAGGAATACACATAAGAAGTCTAGTAGGACACGCATGAGTGAGCCCCTGGCATTGGTAGATTTGGATGTCTATGGGCCCATGCCATGTCAGTCTATGGGTGGTGCAAAGTATTTTGTGGCGTTCATTGAGGATTTTGTTGAGATTGAGAGAGGCAAAGATGGAGTGAGGAGAAAGCATGCTCTCATCTTCTTCATTCATTCATTCTCTCACTTAACCACACACATAAAGTAAGTGTATACAATAGTATTAAGGTCTGTAGGACCATTCACACTGGGTCTAAGACCACCGACTTATTTAATGTCCCACACTTGCTGATATAGCTGGACAAGGCTAATGTCGGTCATATATACTAATAGGAGAATAGTATGGGCTTGATATTCTAACACTCCCCCTCAAGCTTAAATCATCTGATGAACTCCAAGTAGCTGTCTAAAACTACTAAACTTATCTTTACCCAAAGACTTGGTAAAGATATCTGCAACCTATTCATCACTCTTCACATGCATAAGATCTACTCTCCCTGCAAGAACCATCTCTCTGATAAAATGGTAGTGTACCTCTATGTGTTTTGTCCTAGCATGGTATACTGGATTCGTTGCCAAGAGTACACTACTGAGATTGTCACATAATAAGGTCACTGGAGCATCCACCTAAATATCCAAATTAGCCATAAGCTTGAGCAACCATGAAATCTCACATGTTGCCAATGCAACACCCCTGTACTCTGCCTCAGTACTAGACAATGCAACCGTTGGTTGCTTCTTGCTGCTCTAGCTGATCATGCCACTTCCAAAGCCAAAAGCATAACCACTCGTAGATCTGCAATCATATGAGCATCCTGCCCAATCCGCATCTGTGTATCCAACTAGTTTCAAGGGCTTATCTCTCATATAGAACAACCCATAATCTACAGTGGACTTAATATACCTCATAATCCACCTAACAGCATCCAGATGTGGCATCTTGGGCTTTTGCATAAAGTGACTTATGAGCCCAACTGCAAAACTCAAATCTGACCTATTGATGGTTAAGTAGATCAGACTTCCAACCATCTGCCTGTACATAGTCACATCCTGAATTTCAGCTCCAGTGCTAATGTCCAGCTTGACATTCTAATCAAGGGGTGTATCCAATGGTTTGCATTCAGCCATGCCATACTTCTTTAACATTTCCATGGAATAATGTTTCTGTATCAGCCATAAACAATTTTCAGCCTTGATTACCTCAATACCCAAAAAGTACTTCAATTCACCTAGATCTTTCATGTCAAATTCAGATTTCAGCATCTTCATTACATGCTATATGCCCAAGTCATCATCACGAGTGATTATCAAATCATCAACATATATGACCAGCACTACTAAGCCACTGTCAGCCACTGTCAGTCTTCTTTGTAAATAGGCTATGATTAGCCCTACCAACAGTAAATCCCAACATATGCAAGTAGTTACTGATCCTAGCATGCCAAGCTCTTGGAGCCTGCTTCAACCCATATAGTGCCTTTTTCAGCTTGCATACATAATGTTGAAAATCAGGGTGAACATACCCTTCTGGCTGAACCATATAGACATCTTCTGCTAAGTCACCGTTAAGAAATGCATTCTTAACATCCATCTGTTGTAATTTCCAGCCTCTAGCAGCAGCCAAGGCAATCATAGTGCGTATGGTTGTCATCTTGGCAATAGGGCTAAATGTTTCCTCATAATTAAGTCCATATTGTTGGGCATACTCCTTAGCAACCAGCCTGGCTTTGTACCTTTCCGCACTGCCATCCGACTTGCATTTGATTTTGTAGACCCATTTGCAGCCAATGGTCTTTTTTCCTTCAGGTAGTGGCACAAGATCCCATGTCTTATTTTCAGCCAAGGCATTCATTTCTTCATCCATGGCTGCACACTAGTTCTCATTTTTCAATGCTTTAGCATATGTACCTGGTTCTTTAATCTCCATCACTTTCGTCATGTAAGCATAATGCTTTGCAGTGTAGCCACTATATGTCAACCTCTCAACAGGGTATCTAACCCTCTGTGAGCGTCTGAGCTGTGGTGCACTGCTCGATTCCCCTCTCTCATGAGGTAGAATGTACCTACTCTGCCTTGCGCCAGGTGTATAGACAGTCGAAATACCAAGTTCACTGTCTAAAGTGTCAGTAGACTCATATCTAGAAGTCATTCTACCAGGTGTCATCATCCCAGATACATCCTCAATAACTTTCTCTTTTCCTTTTTCTGCGACATCATATCTCCCCCTCACTGACATACTAGTGTTAGTGGACGGTGAGCTCCTCAATCTCCCTATCCATGGGGATGCTATTTGACTACTAGGTCCTATCATAGCAGTGCTCTGCTGCATATCAATTGTGGATACATGAGTAGAAGGCATATCTGATGGCACTGTAGTCGGTGATACATACCAAGAACCCATCTCATAAAAAATAACATCCCTACTCACTAAGGTCTCCTTGGTAGAGGGATCATAGCATTTGTATGCCTTCTTCTCCTGTGAATACCCAATGAAAACACACTTATGTGCTTTTGGATCCAGCTTCTTCCTTTTTTCATTTGGAATATACACATAAGCAAGACAGCCAAAGACTTTCATGTGACTTACATCTGGCTTGTAGCCATACAGCTTCTCAAATGGTGTCATCTCATGAATACCTGCAGTGGGAGTCCGATTCAAGATATACATGGCTATCATAACAACCTCAGCCCAATAATAGAGCGGCATCTTCTTCTCATTCATCATGGCACGAGCAGCTTCCATCAAGACCCTGTTCTTTCTTTCAGCTACCTCATTCTGCTGAGGAGTGTAGCTGCATGTAAGCTTCTTGCGTATGCCATTTTGAGCCAAAAAGTAGTCAAACTCATTTGATACATACTCCCCACCGCTATCTGATCTCAAGAAAGAGATATAACAGTCAAATTCCTTTTCAACCTACTTTTTAAACTGCTAAAAAATAGCAAACACCTCATCATTTGTCTTCAGAATGTAAACCCAAGTATAGCGACTGTAATCATCAATGAATGTCACATAATACTTCGATCCTCCCATGGATGCATTATGGGTTGGCCCCCAAACATCAGAGTGCACTAACTGCAATGGACACGTACTCTGCCTTACATGCCTGACAAATGGAAACCTTGAATGCTTACGAAACTGGCAAGCATCACATACATGACCAATATCTGAATATTGGAACTTGGGTAAACCTGTAACCAGCTTTTTTTTTTGCATAATTTGCAGCCTTTGCAAATTTACATGCCCCACTCTCTTGTGCCAAATTTCCAAAGTCTCTAATAATGCCAGAACCATGGGCAAACATAGCTGAATTCAGCTCTGGCAAGGTAGCATCAAGTGTAAACATTCTGCCATTCCTGTGACCGCGAGCTATCAACTTGCACTCATTGGCAAACTCTTCAATAAACCAACCATGCTTGTTGAATCTAACCTGTCAGTTTTTCTCCGTCATCTGACCAACAGATAATAGGTTCTTCGTAATCGAAGGAAAATGCAATACATCATGCAAATTTTTCTTTCTGCCATCATGAACCACAAGAGGCACTTTGCCTTTATGCTCAATGCGATGCTGCATGTCATCACCTGTACAGACATAACCATTTTTTTCAGCCACCACATTAGTGAACCAATCACTGTGAGGAGTCATGTGGTTTGATGCCCCTAAATCAATGTACCAAACTGCATCATTAGTGCATTTTCAACAACTCTGTCTTTTACATATTGCATGGCAAACAATTTATCTCCTGAAGTATCATCCTTTCTGATTGCCCTGCTTCTTCCAGCAGTCCTTGGCAATATGCCCATACTTCCCGCAGTAATGACAATCCTTATCCTTGTTCGGATTGTCAGATAGACGTTAATGTTGCCAAGAGCCTCTATCTCTAGGGCTAGATCTCCCCCTACCTCTAAAGTTTCCACCACCTCTTGCATTTGATACCTACTAATTGTTATTGCCATAGGATGCATTTTGCTAGTCTCCTCTGCCAAATCCATAGCCTCTACCATGGTTTCCATGGCCGCATTGATTGGAATAGAAAGCTACATCCTTGTTTTTAAAACGGCTAGATCCTGCAGCCAGGCCAAGCTTAACCTCTTCATGGATAAGCAATGCAACCAACTCATTGAAATCATGCATTTCAGCCCACACAGACACAGAAGTGTCAAAAGACTTATACTCATGCCCCAAGCCATTCAAAGACACAGCAACCATGTCTTCATCTTCAACCTATGAACCAACAGATGCCAACTGATTTGCAATGGTCTTAACCTCCGTGACATAATCCTATATAGATCTTCTCTTCCTCTCCATGTTGTTGAACTTCTGCTTCAATTGTATCTTCCTGACACTTGTGGTTGTGCCATAATACTTGACCAAAATATCCCATGCATCCTTAGGAGAGCTGCAGTTCATTATTTGCATTACCATGGCATCTGAGATACATAAAGAGAGCCTGTGCAAGACTCTATGAGCTCTTTCTGTCCAAGCTCGGTGTAATCATCTCTGATCAGCGGTAGGTTGATCTGGGAGCTCAGGTTCAGCTTCCGCTCCAGTCACCAACTCCCAATAGCCTTTCCCTATTAAGAAGTTCTCCATGTGGAACTTCCATATGGCATAATTGTTACTGTCAAGCTTTTCCCCCACTATCTGGGTTATGTTGTCAGTCCTCTCTGCATTAGCCATGTTGTACCAGACACTATTTAGTCACTACCTGACTTCCTGCAAGCCAACAAGTATGACTAACCAAGTTCAATCCTCAACTATTTATGACAGTTTTCTACAATTAATTGTAGTAAAAAACCAAGGTATTTCAGCCCAATGACAGCTCAAAATAGTCCACTAGTGGTCTAACTCATAAGTATAGCAGTCAAGACATATGCTTTGGAGTTGCTTCAGCTTAAACTCCTGCAACCTCACTGCTAGGGTAGATACATACAATCTAAAAACTATAAACTGTTAGTGACCAACAGCTTATTCAAAGCCAGAACTGAGTCATATATATGTCATACATGTCCCAAACTTTTATAGACAGCTGCTAGTACATGTAGCAGTCCAAGCATAACCATACGGGCACAAAACAATGCATAATCAGCAAGTATAGGTGTCAAACTTCATGCTCATAGATTTCATTCAGCAAATGTTCAGTGAGGTTAAGCCTTTTTAGCTCCAAATTAGCTCAAAAACATGCCAAACATCCACTTTAAAGTGTCAAGGTCACTGCATGACCATATGGGCACCCATAAACAAGATGTCTTAAATAGCCAATTGCATACATTGCAATTAGAGTTTGTACCCAACCAGGACAATGTAAATGCATTCAATTTTAGCTTCAGATTTCAGTTTTTATAAGTCTTCAATGCTTGTTTTAATCCCAACACATTCAACATCCATATCCCATACCATACATCTTCCTAAAGCTAACAGAAGGCATGTATTTCTTCAAGACCATGTCAAGATTGTGGGAGAGAAGGAAGGAGTCTCCCTTGTAGCTTTCTCACTTACACAATGGGGGAATACACACAAAGATGGAGGCTGAAAACAATTTTCCTCTTCTTAGTTGTGTAAGCCAAAAGAACTCTCATACAAAGAAATAGAAGAAACCTATATATGGGTCTCATACCAAACTCAACTAACTAAGGTGACATACTAACTAAACCACGAACTAGAGTAGATAAGGATAGCTATCATCTAGCTATTATTCATGGGCGGTGTACCAACCGCATCTGCAACTAACAAGTTGGTGACATAAATGCACAATGGTCACCCTGGCATATCACGAGTGGAGCTCGATATCTCAACACTCCCCCTCGAGCTCAATCCCAATCCCTACACACCAAGCAGGTCTCTAAACTTGCGCAGCTTCTCTGCACCCAATGCCTTCGTGAATATATCAGCTACCTGATCCTCTATGCTGACATATACTAGATCAATAAGACCTAGTAAAACCCTCTCTCGCACATAGTCATAATGCACCTCAATGTGCTTTGTTCTAGCATGATATACTGGGTTATTTGCCAAGTGTATACTACTCATGTTGTCACAATAAATGACAATTGGCCCATTTGTAGGCTGATGCATATCACAAAGTAGCTTATGCAACCAAGCTACCTCACATGCGCCATTGCTGCATCCCTGTACTCAGCCTCTGTGCTCGACAAGGCAACTGTAGGTTGTTTCTTACTGCTCCCAAGTGACTGCATCACTTCCAAAAGAGAATACATATCCATTGGTAGATCGTCTATCAGAAATACTACCAGCCCAATCAGCATCAGTGTGTCCATGCAACTGTATTTGAATCCCAGTCTCATAAAATAGTCCATACTGCAATGTGGATTTCACATACCTGAGTATGTGTCTAGCCGCATCCAAATGCGGTTTCCTTGGAGCCTACATAAACTGACTTACCAATCCAATAGCATAGCTCAAATCTGGCCTGGTAATAGTCATATAAATCAAACTTTTAACTATGTGCCTGTACATAGTAGGGTCTTCCAAAAGCTCACCTGCATCTGCGCTCAGCTTCACATTCTGCTCGAAAGGAACTGAAATAGGCTTACAGCCTGTCATCCCATATTTGGATAGCATGTCCAATCCATACTGCCTCTGCAAGAGCCATATCCCACTTGGTGATCTTATCACCTCAATGCCCAAGAAATAACGCAGCTCTCCCAAATCCTTGATCTCAAACTTCTACTTCAATAGCATTTTCACATGAAGGATATCTTCATCACTATCACCTATGATAATCAAATCATCAACATAAATGATAAGCAGCATAATACCTTTCTTTGTTTTTCTCACATAAAGTGAGAAATCTGCCTTGGAAATCTGAAAGCCAATAGTGACAAGATACTGTCGTATCTTGTCAGACCATGCTCTAGATGCTTGTTTCAAGCCATACAAGGCTTTCTTCAACTTGCAAACAAACTCAGGATGAACAATATGCACATAACCTAGTGGCTGCTCCATATAGACCTCTTCTTGCAAATCACCATGCAAGAAGGCATTCTTTACATACATCTGATGTAAAGACTATCCCTTTGATGCAGCCATAGCAATGACTGCTCTTACGGTTGCCATCCTTGCAACCGGACTGCATGTTTCTTCATAATCAATGCCATATGTTTGTGTATACCTCTTGACTACTAATCTTGCCTTGTATCTATTCACAGAACCATCTGCATTGTGCTTCACCTTATAAACCAACTTACAACCAATTACATTCTTATCTTTAGGCAAAGGTACCAATTCCCATGTAGCATTTGCTTCCAAAGCATCCATTTCTTCATCCATGGCTTTCTCCCATTTTTCTTTTCCCATGGCTTACTCAAAAGAAGTGGGTTCTGGTTCCTGTATCACTTTGACTATATAGGCATAGTGAATGGCTGTAAATCCATCATATTTCAGCCTATCCACAGGATACCTAGCTCTGGTAGACCTACACAAATTAGACTCACTTCCAGGTGCTCTCAAAACATCCCTGGTCTTCCTTACTCCAGGTGTAACAATAGAAGGAATACCCAACTCATCATCAATGCTTTGTTCTGAGCAACTGGATTCACCATCCACATAAGAGTGACCTGCACTCACATCAAACATGGGCTGATCTACCTTTTCTTTTCCTTTTCATGATACCTACATACCACTATCTACATTGCTTTGAGAAGATTCTTCTGATCTCAATCTGCCTGTCCATGGTGAAGAATGTGAACCACTACTAGAGGACACTCCAGGTCCACTAATATCTTGTGACTGCTGCTATGAATTATGTGCAGCATTACCATTTTGTGCATCTACATTATCAATCACATTTACTAGTTTATACCAGCTACTCATCTCATCAAAAACAACATCTCTGCTCACTGTAAACTTACGAGTAGAAGGGTTATAGCATCTATACCCTTTCTACTGTAGAGAGTAACCAATAAAGATGCACTTCTTAGCTTTTGGATCCAACTTGGATCTCAACTCATCTAGCATATTAACATAGGCAATGCAACCAAAAATTTTCAAATGAGAAATATCTGGTTTCCTACCAGTATACCTCTCCTCTGGAGTCATGCCATGTATTGCTGCAGTGGGAGTCGTGTTCATTATGTAGACTGCTGTAGCAACTGCCTCAGCCTAGTAAAAATCTAGCAAGTCTTTTTCATTGAGCATGGCACGAGATACCTCTCCAATATGCCTGTTTTTTCTTTCTGCAATTCCATTTTGCTGTGGGGTATGGCTACATGAATATTGCTGCTTTATGCCATGCTCCTGCAAGAACCTTGCAAATTCATTTGAGAGGCACTCTCCCCCTCCATTTGACCTTAGGCATTTTATTTGCAGGCCTGTTTCTTTTTCAACCATAGCTTTAAGAGTTTTGAAATGCCCAAAGACTTCACTTTTCTTTTTCATAAAATACACCCAAATTTTTCTGCTATAGTCATCAATAAAAGTGACAAAATAATGACAGTCTCCAATAGATGCAGCTTTAGTAGTCCACACATCAGAATGGATTAATTCCAATGGCTTCTTACTCTCTTGAACATGTCTAGGAAATGGTTTCCTTGCATGTTTTTCAAATTGACAGGCTTCACATACCTTATGCATTTCTGCAACCTTGAATTTAGGCAATCCTGCAACAATATTTTGGGCCTGCATTGATTTAAGTCGCTGTACATTAACATGACCAATGCGTTTATGCCAGATATCAATATCTGCAACTACACCGGCCCCATGTGCAAACATTGCTGCACTCAATTCAGGCATGTCTGCATCCAACGTAAACATTCTGCCCTTCTTCTTTCCTTTTGCTATCAAGCGACCTTTATTTTTCATATCCTCAACAAAGCATCCACGAGGATTAAATCTAACCTGCAAGCCCTGCTCAACCATTTGACCAACAGAAACCAGATTCTTGGTGATATTCGGGACATGAAATACATTTGACAGGTATTTCTTTTTCCCATCCCGCATAGACAAAAGAATTTTTCCAATCTGCACAATAGGATGTGCAGTATCATCACCAGTCTCCACAAATCCTAGTTTTTCCATTTTCGTTGCATCCTGCATCCATTTTGCATGACCTGTCATGTGGTTTGACACACCTGAGTCAACATACCACACTCGTTGCTTTCTTCTGCACTTGTCACAGAATTGGTCATGTGCCACACCATAAACAAATGCTCATTTCTGTCAACGCCCTGTCTACTAGAAGATGCATAATTCCCTTGTTGCAATTTTCCATTCATGATGTCATTCTTCTTTTTATAGCAGTCTTTAGCCATATGACCCATTTTACCACAGTAGTAGCATTCAACATTGCTGTTTGCATTTTTCCCTCTTTGCCATCCACCACGACCTCTTTGGCTCCCCCTGTCTCTAGAGTTACCACGTCCTCCTCCATAGGACTGGTTTTCTTGAGTTTGTTGCATATTCTGATTTCTACCACGGCCTCCAGATTGGCCTCCTCTACCTCTTCCAGCATTTGAGTAGAAGATAGCTTCTTTTGAAGTTCCTCCTAAAGAAGATGCACCACCATTTCTCTGCTCCTCAGAAATTAAAGAGCAATCAACTCCTCAAAATCAGGAAATCTTTCACAGACGAAAATCGATGTTCGGAACTGTGCATAATCCTTTCCTAGACCATTCAAGGTCACAGAAACTAAATCATCATCTTCCACTGGCGACCCAATGGACGCAAGTGCATTTGCAATCTTCTTCACCTTCATGTGGTAGTCATTGATGCTCATACTTTCTCTTTGCACATTGTGCAACTCTTGCTTGAGTTGCATTTTCCTAGCTTGCGTATTTGTGCTATACATTTTTTATGAAGTATCCCATGCCTCCTTTGGCGTACTTGCATCTTGAATATGCACAATCATAGAGTCTAAAATACTGATAGACATCAAGTACATAACTTTTCTGGCTCTCTCATGCCATCCTTTAAATGCCTGCATTTGCTGTTGATTGGGAACATCAGGAAGAACTGGTTCTTCTTCATTTCCTACAACAAATTTCCAATATCCTTTTCCCATAAGGAAATTCATCATTCTAAACTTCCATGCTTGGAAATTGTTCTTGTCAAGCTTTTCAGTGACAATCTGTGAAAGAGAATCAGACGCCATTACAGAACACTGCAAAAAATTCTGTCACTGTAAAAGACACAGCTTCAACCTCACAAGGGCAAATGTGCAAAACTGACAAAAGTGGTATTTGACTACACAGTCACTTCCTAGTGATGATTTTGCATCAATAGGAAACAAGGATGATTCTGTAACTCCCAATGTATCTACGCACAGGCATACAATGTGATTTCTACGGTAACGTTTCATCAACCTGTAGAACAGTGGTCACACAGCATAAAACATGGCCTTTTCTTGAGTGCGTGCAGAAAACTTCTGCCTCCAAAACAGACCCTGAAATGGCCTCAAATAAAAAAAAGAGAGCAACCAAGGGCTAAAGCCCTGCCCCGCAGTATATACTGCCCTCTTGCTACACCGCGAAGGGCATCTCAATCTGAGACAATGCACTCTTGCACTTTCCGGCTGTGCTACCTGCAGAGACTTGCTCCCAAAACAGAAAAATGAAAGCAACATTGGTCCTCTTACCAAAACACCACAAACTTGGTTTGCTTTCTTGAGCTCCTTACCACGAACAAGGCTCTGATACCATGTCAAGATTGTGGGAGAGAAGGAAGGAGTCTCCCTTGTAGCTTTCTCACTTACACAATGGGGGAATACACACAAAGGTGGAGGCTGAAAAGAATTTTCCTCTTCTTAGTTGTGTAAGCCAAAAGAACTCTCATACAAAGAAATAGAAGAACCAGATATATGGGTCTCAAACCAAACTCAATTAACTAAGGTGGCATACTAACTGAACCACGAACTAGAGTAGATAAGGATAGCTGTCATCTAGCTATTATTCATGGGCGATGTACCAACGACATCTATAACTAACAAGTCGATGACATAAATGCACAACGGTCACCCTGGCATATCACGAGTGGAGCTCGATATCTCAACAAACCAGTGAGTATATATTGATGACAGTTTATGACACTTTTCAACCTATCATAAACTCACAGATCTCAAATAATTCTAGCTCCAATGCATGACATCAAGTCAATATGTCTTCCTGGCATATATCTGTGCTTCAATGATGCTTCTAAGCATGTTTGAATGCTCCTATCTCATGTTAGAGATGCATACCTGCTGTATGTTACTTGTATACAATAGTCCATCATTTATTCCAAATATGTAAATAGTCCTTCAAGCTCATTAACGAGTCCATGATCAAGTACTAACATATCCAGAACTTCAATGACCTTCCAAAGAGCATAGACAAGATGTGTGTCAGTCCATGGATGATGGAGTTGATGATTTGCAGACCATGATGGCAGCAACATAAACATGCACAGTCACGCTGTTTTCAGATTGTGGACCAACAACTACTATTGATGATAATGATGATGATGATGATCACTCAAATGTGCTCAAGGATACTCCCAAAGACTCCCAGACAGGTCTTCACTGCTACCATGAAGCATAGAGTCTCACATGAACAAATGCATACCTTGTGTTAGAGCAATGGAGGAAAATGACAATCAGTCCTTTGTTCTCTTCAAACCTGATAGTTTAATCTTCAGGTCTTCTTCTTCCCATATGCACTCCACAGAGCCCAGTCATGGGCGCTCTGATACCATGTTGAGATTGAGAGAGGCAGAGACGGAGTGAGGAGCAAGCATGCTCTCATCTTCTTCATTCATTCATTCTCACTTAACCACACACATAGAGTAAGTTTATACAATAGTACTAAGGTGCGTAGGACCATTCACACTGGGTCTAAGA
Organism: Lygodium microphyllum; assembly: GCF_053477565.2. NCBI lineage: Eukaryota > Viridiplantae > Streptophyta > Polypodiopsida > Schizaeales > Lygodiaceae > Lygodium > Lygodium microphyllum. The sequence continues at coordinate 49,077,412 of NC_141141.1, read as the reverse complement.
CCACCGACTTATTTAATGTCCCACACTTTGCTGATATAGCTGGACAAGGCTAATGTCAGTCATGCATACTAATAGGAGAATAGTATGAGCTTGATATTCTAACAAATTTTTTGCATAAAGTCTGGGGTTACCCCATTAAGCTTAAGTTTGATGTCTTGGCTATATTTTAGAGATGGCTTGCATTTTTTGAAAACCAAACTGGGCATAGGCTGAAATGCCTTAGGACTGACAATGGGGAAGAATATGTGTCACATGCTTTTGAGCAACTATGTGACGAGAGGGGTATTAAGTGTCAATTGACCACCCCCTATACCCCACCCCAGAATGGCTTGGCTGAGCAGATGAATAGAACCATCCAGGAGCGTGTATGGAGTATGCTTAGCCATGCATGCCTACCACATAGCTTTTGGGCTGAGGCAGTCAGTACAGTTGCGCATGTCATCAATAGATCACCTTCCAGTGGTTTCGATTTCCAGGTTGCAGAGGAGGCATGGACTAGGAAACCTTTGTCTTATGCACATCTACCTGTCTTTAGATGTGAGATATTTTGCCATGTGCCTAAGGACAAAGGACAAGTAGACTAAGTTGGATCCTAAAAGTGTCAAATGCATTTTCCTTGGCTATGGAGATGCAAGTGAGATGGGTTACTGCCTCTGGGATCTGCAAGCGCGAAAAGTTATCCATAGTCATGATGTAGTCTTCCATGAATACAAGATGCATATGTAGCTTGAGAAGGTGGTAGAGATATACAGGGTTATATTCTAGGAGGAGCCACGTGCTCCCACACAGCTAGTTGGATAGCCTATAGCATTAGTTGGTACACATGGCTAGGGTGTTGGACAAGATGCTAGACATGCAACAAAGCCTACAGTGAGACAATCTACTAGAGCTAGACGTCCACTTGATCGATTGGAATCCTCGATGCATTATGTTTTGGTTACAGATGTAAGAGAATCTCTCACCTATGATGAGGCTATGTGCAAGGGTGCCAGTTACTCCTAGGAGAGGGAGACGAACTCCTTGCATAAGAATATAACTTGGAATTTGGTTGCATTTCCTAAGTGCAAGAAGGATTTGCCATGAAAATGGGTTTACAAGCTAAAAAGTATCCCTAGGTACCCCAAGTTGGCTTATAAGGAAAGACTTATTGCTAAGGGTTTTAAACATGAGCATGGAGTCGATTGTGATAAAGTATTTTCCCCTATGGTCAAGATGACTACCCTACACTTGGTTTTGGACTTAGTCATGTAGCTTGACTTTGACATGTATCAGATGGGGATGTCAAGACTCCATTATTGCATGGGGATTTGCATGATGAGATTTACATGGAGCAACCCAAGGGCTTTGAAAAACCTGGTAGGGAGCACCTAGTGTGTAGGTTGAAGAACAGTATTTATGGCTTGAAGCAGGCACCTAGGGAGTGGTATCATAAGTTTGATGCCTTTATGTAGTCACAGGGCTATAGCAAGAGTGCTATGGATCCATGCCTTTACACGAAGATAGTCTGTGATGGCTCATTGCTTATTTTGGTACTTTATGTGGATGATATGCTAATAGCATGGAAATCTCATGATGAGCTAGATTCTCTTAAATATCTAAAGAAGAGCTTTGAGATGAAGGATTTGGGACATACCTCTCACATTCTTAGTATGCATATTAAGTGTAACATGCATCACGGACTACTCTACCTCTCACAGAGGGAGTATATTTATAAAGTCCTTGAGTGTTTTGACATGTAGGACATGAAGCCTATAGGTTGTCCATTACCTTGTTATCTGAAGGTTTCACAGGTCGATTGTCTACAGATAGATTAGCAAAGAGATAAGATGGCCAAGATCCCTTATGCGTCAGCCATGGGCAGTTTGATGTATGTCATGATAGCCACTCACCCAAATATTGCCTTTGTAGTTGGTGTTGTGGCACGCCATATGGCTACGCCTAGCAAGAAACATTGGGATGCTATGAAGGGTATCATGAGATACATGAAAACCACAACAAATATGTGTATCTACTATGGCAACCAGAATATAGAAGTTGTGGGGTACATAGACTCTGATTATGCAGGACATGCAGATAGTAGGAAGTCCACTTCTAGCTATGTATTTACCTATGTTGAAGGTGGTGTCTCTTGGATGTCCAGGGTTTATAAGTGTACGGCTCTCTCTACCACTAAGGTCGAGTATGTTGTAGCCACTCATGCTTGCAAGGAGGCCATATGGTTGGGCCGTTTTGTTCATAACCTTGGGATTGATTCTATACCTACGTTGCATTGAGATTCTATGAGTGCTATTCAACTAGCCAAGAATTCAGTCTTCCATGCGAAGACAAAACACATTGAGGTGAGGTATCACTTCATAGATGGGGGATCATGGAGGACAAGTTTGTTGACCTTGTCAAGATCTCCACTGATAAAAGTCCTATAGATCTGCTCACGAAAAGCCTTATTACTGAGTGCTTTTCCTCCTTCAAGAGATTGATGGGCATTGGATGAGATTATGTTTTTCCTCATCCTGTTATAGATGTGTACATTTTACTGTCTTTTCTTTTTTCTTTTCACTCCTCACTAGGGAATATTCGCCTTTAAGTGGGAGGTTTTTGGGGGTAAAGGCGCCTTTGCCTAGCTACCTGTGTATTACTACACTCACACTACCTACCACTACACACTGTAGTGGCAAGCACGCATCACCATCACTTTATTCTTTATTATTTTAGTGATAGTTTGAATAAAGGAAGGCCCATTCACACATTGTGACTATTGGAGTTCCCATTTGGTCTCTCTCTCTCTTTCTTGCTCTTGCTCTCCCACCATAGCTCTTTCAAACAAGCTTCAATCCTTCTCTCCTTTCAACCCAGTGCCAATCCTTCTCTCCTTTCATTTCAAAGGATGTGTTTATGGATGATGAGTTTGGGATACCACATGTCAGAACTCTAGGAATAAAGAGTGCATGAAAGTATGTACCACCATATGCAAGAACGATTGAGACACCATCTGGTGCACCTGGATTGAGGAGATCGAATAAAGTAAGACATCTAATTGATATATTGAGATATAATGGCTTTAAAAAATACTATGGATGAGAAAATGGCAGCATTGAAAAAGAACAAGAAATGGGATCTAGTTAAGCTACCTTATGCAAAAGCAATTGGTTGCATATGGGTTTATAAATTCAAGTGTGAATCCAATGGCTCATTGGAAAGATACAAAGAAAGGTTGGTTGCAAAGGGTTATGCATAAACATATGGATTGGACTATGAGGAGACATTTAGTCCAATAACAAAGATGACTAAAGTGAGATCTATGATTACCTTAGCTTTGATTTTATGGTTGGAAATTATATCAAATGTATTTCAAGAATGTTTTGGAGGAGATATTTATATGGAATAGTCAAAAGGGTATGTGCACCCTAAGTATCCACATTATGTGTGCAAGTTAATGAAGGCATTGTATGGGTTGAAGTAAGCATCTAGAGCTTGAGATGAGAGGATTTGCAGGTTCTTATGTAGCATGAGATTTCAACAAAGCATGGTTGATTATTCACTTTATATCAAACATACAGAGGATGAAATGGTAGTTGTGTTCATCTATGTTGATGATCTTATCCTTATAGATACTCTTGAAGGAGATATTATTGAAGTAAAGCATACGCTCCATAAAGATTTTGACATCAAATATCTTGGATAAGTGATGTACTTTTTGGGCATTGAAGTGATTGACACTCCACACAATTTTTTTTTGGTGCAAAGAAAACATTATTTAGAGATATTAGAGAATTATGGGATGATAGCATGTTAGCTAGTAGATAGACCATTGGATAAAAACATAAAGATGTTGAATTATGGATAGTATGTTGAGGCTATTACTATGTTTAGAGAGATGGTTGGTAGCTTGATCTATTTAACCACATAACAAGACTGAACTTGAGTTATTCAATGGGAGTGATAAGCCAATTTATGCAAGAGCCATGCAAGTCACATTTGGATGCAGTGAGGAGAGTCTTGAGATATGTAAAGAATACAATTAGCTTTGGCTTGCTCTATGAGAAAGGGATCAAGCCTACATTATTTGGATACACAAATGGAGAATGGGTAAAAATTATTATGGATAGGAGATATGGATAGGAGATCCACTAGTGGTTATGCTTTTCCATTTGGTTTAGCCATGTGAGTTGGAAACAAGAAGCAACCTATAGTTTCTTTGTTGAGAGCGGGATTTTGATGCCGATAAGTGCTTAGAAATAGCCAAAAATTACGAATATCAAGGGAAAAATATTCAACGTTGAAGGCGGCAGCTCCAGCTGGGATGATTTTAAGCGTCAAGTGCTTTAAAGGCGCCCGAGTGACACTTGTTGATTTTTGATAATTTTTTAGACTGCTGTGCGGGTTTTCAGGAGTTGTCAGCCAATGCGGGATGTCAAGAGGACTCTCAAAAATTTACAGCACTCGATTTGGACACCGGACGGGGAAATGGCCACAAATGGGGCAAGATATGAAAAGGTGGACATTGGAGAAGACCAAAAGGGGTGCCCTTTGGCACATTTTAACCCCCCCCCCTTCCCCCCTTCAAATTTTTGATCAAGAAGCATGAAAAAACGTGGAGAGAGAATGAGGCATGAAGGCGCCATCTTCACGCCTTTTTTTTTGCGCCTCCATGGATGGAGATGGAGATGACAGGCTGTGAGTACCCCATACAACCGATCTTGGGGCTTATCTTCTCCTTCTTGGCTGATCTTATCGCCTGTCTTTGCCCGTGGCCTGAATGAAGAGAGCCAATTGTAGTCTTTCTCTCTCCTCCCTCTCTCTCCCTTAAGGGGCTATTCTTGTGTGGAAGAAGACAATGAAGAATGGTGGAGGAAAGCTTGTCCGGATGAGACCGGATTGCTTCCGAATCGATGAAGACATGAAGAGTGCTATTCTTGAAGATTCTAGCATTAAATGCATGCTGGAAATCAGTCTCGTGATCAAGACCAAGAAACCGAGACTTGAAAATAAGCGATAATGTTATTTTTATGAAGGAAAATGATCTTTTTATGCTATTTGCTTTATGAAACCTTGTTCATATGGGATGAAAGTTCATTATGATATTGTTTGCCACGAGTTTCAACTATTTGCAACCTGAAAATCAGAAAATATAAGGCTACATGGCCGGAATTAGTGTTAAAATACATTAAAAAACACGTGTTTTAAGGGTAAAATTGGGGTTTTTTGCTATATAAATGAGAAATATGATATGTCACACCAACTAAATCTGAGTTTTTGCTGTCAATGAACCTAAGGGCCACAACCCACAATCAATTTTCATTTTTAGTCACTATTTATTAAAGAAAAATAGAAAAAAATACCAAAAAATGAGAAAAATGGATTTAAAATTTAGAAAAAATAAAAAATGGGCTGAGGAAAATTAGGGGAAATTATATGTATGTTTTTACAATGTATAACGATGGAAAAGCACGATGTTGGCCTCGGTTTGTCCCCGATTCTATGTTTTGTGTGTATTTATCATTCTTTTAAAAGGGAAAAATGTATAGAAATCCTATCTAACTGATCAATGATGCAAAATGCTAAGAGTTGGATGAAGAGGGGCTGAAACACTGAAAGATAAAGAAATGATTTTATTTATGCATTGCACTTGGCATATAGGTAATGGTTTAAATAAAGGGGATGGTAGCATGGGCATATGGCTCGATGCCTTCTTTCAACGTAGCACGTGCTAGTAAAATTCATGGAAAGAATGCTTTATGCACCATGCACGATGTTGATCTTTCTTTTGTCTGAGCACATAGTCATACACGATTTGCATTAAGCATAATAATTAAAAGGTATCAAAAAAACCTCCTGGATGGATGGCACCTGTCTTCCTTAGGTTGTGACCAACGATGAGCGTGAGAGGATATCCTAAGCTATAGGTTAGTCGTTGGGTCCTAAGGGGAAAGTGTAGTGAGGAACGATACATCCTGGAACGTAAAATATTGGTACCCTGAGAGGAGTTTGTGCTCAATTTTGTTATATGTTTAGCAGCGCATCAAAGGGCCAATCCCTGTGATGTAGGAGAGCTGCAGTGGGGTTCCGACTATTAGTCGGTTGAGTGCCTCCTATGTGTGTGTGACGAGGCATTATGCCGATGTACTTTGGGTTCTCCCTCTGAGGAGTTTAAGGGAATGTTGGACTATAAACTATAAACGCATGAATTAAGCTTTAGGGCAGTTTGTCCTTTAGCATTAGATTGATGCTCTTGGTCCGCAAGGCCATGAGGGTATTTGTGTGTCATGAGCATGAGGTCCGGCTAGTGCTATAACCAGTGTTGGCCCATTTCAGGTCCCATCAGTGGTGCGTTTTCCAAGAGCCGCCTATAAGTGGTGGTTTTCGGATCTAGGATTTCTAGGGACCAAAAGAAAGTTGGTTTATGTCCTCTGACAAGGACCGTCAACCGGAAATCCAAAAAGCAGAACGTGCTGGGAGGGCTAGACGGCGGTTAGAGATTGTAAGTCGTTATTCTCCTCAAAGGAGTAGCCCAGTACGTATAAGAAGCAATGGTCTTAGTCACCCAACTAGTCCACATAGTTTGTTAGGTGCAGGAGGAAGTGTAAGTTCTTCCTCTCCTCCATCAAGTCTACCCACTTCAAGTGGGGGGGGGGGGGTGAATTCACCCGTTCAAGCTTCTATTGCTAATTCGATTGTCGCCATGGCACAGCCTATTGTGATTCCTGTAGGGACGCCGAATTTACCAGCCTTAGGAGTTCCCTTGCACATTTTTAATGTGTTAGCGGAAGAGGATGCAGAATTTCACATTTGTGAATTTCAAAGATTGATGTTTAATTATCGCATCCAAGACAAGGGACATCTTATGATGTTCTTCAATATGACATTAAAAGGAAGGGCTGCGGTATGGTATCACAGCATAGAGTCTGGAACCATAACCACCATTGACCAATTCTATGCACCTTTTCGAGCGGAATATGCCCCTCAAAGAGATGGCCAATATTGGTTGCGGGTCTTGAATGTAACATGCCAAGATCCTCATGTGAATGTGAAAGCATACGCCAAGAAGCTAAAGGAAGTATTCCGTAAGTTACAAACATACATTCCCATTCCGCTGGCTACCCAATTGCAATACTTTTTGCTTGGGTTGGATTTTAACATCCAAGTACTTTTGAGGAGTGTGGCCTTGGCAGATATAGACACCTCTATTATGCGGGCAGAGGGAGTAGAAGCACGATTACAAATGACCTACTTCTCCCGAATGAATGTTAATGGGGGTTTAGTATCTAGTGGCAATCCATCATTGACGAATGGAAGTCAAGGGATGCCTATGACTAACCCTAATAGGAGAGGAAGTATGGTTCAGAATGTACCTTTGGTGCCAGCTCCTCCTAGTGTGACTATGCCTATGGTAAGTCAGTTGGCTCCACCAAATGTTGGAGGCCAAGTTTCAAATTCTAATGTTGTTCCTGTGGGTCAACAGCCAATGTCAAATCAGATTGTTAGGCCAATGGAATGACGGGTCGACGATCGAGGCTATGAGTCGAGTGCATCTAATGTCCTTGGCGAAGTTAAGGACATGATGAAGCATTATACGGATATGATTTCCGAACAATATCGACAAATAGCTGTCAACGTTACTTTCTTGAAGAAGCAACAAAATCTGATAGGGAGTCGATGCCCTGAAGAGGGTGGACCCTCTAGATTCAGTTGTAAATGGTGTAGTGGACAGCGATTCCCCAGAAACTGTCCAAATGTGAAATGTGACATTTGTGGGAAGTCGAGCCATTTAGCTGCTACCTGTTGGAGTAAGATTAGTTCCCTCCAACAAGGGAGTAACTAGCCAAGTCCCATGAATCATAAAGCGCAAGGAAATAACCTGCAGCAGAATGATGCACCAAGACAAATATTATAGAGGGAAAAAACAACTATAGAAGAGTTGCCACAAGGCAATGGAATCAGCCTTATCGAGGCTATACGAGTCAATGATGCTGAAACCTCTAACTTAAGAGCCGTGACAAGAGGCCAAAAGGCTAAAGAGGCTGACAAAGATTATACAAAACCAATCGAGGTAAACCCTAAACAAGGGGATAAGGGGATGCAAGTCCAGAATCCTAGCGTAGAAGGGGGACCGCTAAAGCTAGTTGACAAAAAAGTCGACTCTAAAAAGGATGAGGAAGTGCCAGAAAGAAGGCAAGAGCTAAGAAAGAAGCACCAAAACCAGTCCAAAGACCAAAAGAGAGGATGGCGTGGCGAGAAAAGAGAGCTTTGGCTACTTATCATGACTTTGATTTAGCGAGTTCTCTTTGCGAAGTTAAACCAGATGTGAACCTCTTGCAATTGATCAAATTATCTCCAGGAGTGCACAAGGAATTTAAGAAGATCCTGCGTATTGGGTATATTGTAGAACCTTTGGGCATAGCATGAGTAGGGGAAGATTGGTTTGACCATGCTGAAAAGAACTGCCCTAGGGTTCCAGCTTATGTGGATGGAATATGCCCCTCAAAGAGATGGCCAATATTGGTTGCGGGTCTTGAATGTAACATGCCAAGATCCTCATGTGAATGTGAAAGCATACGCCAAGAAGCTAAAGGAAGTATTCCGTAAGTTACAAACATACATTCCCATTCCGATGGCTACCCAATTGCAATACTTTTTGCATGGGTTGGATTTTAACGTCCAAGTACTTTTGAGGAGTGTGGCCTTGGCAGATATAGACACCTCTATTATGCGGGCAGAGGGAGTAGAAGCACGATTACAAATGACCTACTTCTCCCGAATGAATGTTAATGGGGGTTTAGTATCTAGTGGCAATCCATCATTGACGAATGGAAGTCAAGGGATGCCTATGACTAACCCTAATAGGAGAGGAAGTATGGTTCAGAATGTACCTTTGGTGCCAGCTCCTCCTAGTGTGACTATGCCTATGGTAAGTCAGTTGGCTCCACCAAATGTTGGAGGCCAAGTTTCAAATTCTAATGTTGTTCCTGTGGGTCAACAGCCAATGTCAAATCAGATTGTTAGGCCAATGGAATGACGGGTCGACGATCGAGGCTATGAGTCGAGTGCATCTAATGTCCTTGGCGAAGTTAAGGACATGATGAAGCATTATACGGATATGATTTCCGAACAATATCGACAAATAGCTGTCAACGTTACTTTCTTGAAGAAGCAACAAAATCTGATAGGGAGTCGATGCCCTGAAGAGGGTGGACCCTCTAGATTCAGTTGTAAATGGTGTAGTGGACAGCGATTCCCCAGAAACTGTCCAAATGTGAAATGTGACATTTGTGGGAAGTCGAGCCATTTAGCTGCTACCTGTTGGAGTAAGATTAGTTCCCTCCAACAAGGGAGTAACTAGCCAAGTCCCATGAATCATAAAGCGCAAGGAAATAACCTGCAGCAGAATGATGCACCAAGACAAATATTATAGAGGGAAAAAACAACTATAGAAGAGTTGCCACAAGGCAATGGAATCAGCCTTATCGAGGCTATACGAGTCAATGATGCTGAAACCTCTAACTTAAGAGCCGTGACAAGAGGCCAAAAGGCTAAAGAGGTTGACAAAGATTATACAAAACCAATCGAGGTAAACCCTAAACAAGGGGATAAGGGGATGCAAGTCCAGAATCCTAGCGTAGAAGGGGGACCGCTAAAGCTAGTTGACAAAAAAGTCGACTCTAAAAAGGATGAGGAAGTGCCAGAAAGAAGGCAAGAGCTAAGAAAGAAGCACCAAAACCAGTCCAAAGACCAAAAGAGAGGATGGCGTGGCGAGAAAAGAGAGCTTTGGCTACTTATCATGACTTTGATTTAGCGAGTTCTCTTTGCGAAGTTAAACCAGATGTGAACCTCTTGCAATTGATCAAATTATCTCCAGGAGTGCACAAGGAATTTAAGAAGATCCTGCGTATTGGGTATATTGTAGAACCTTTGGGCATAGCATGAGTAGGGGAAGATTGGTTTGACCATGCTGAAAAGAACTGCCCTAGGGTTCCAGCTTATGTGGATGGAATATGCCCCTCAAAGAGATGGCCAATATTGGTTGCGGGTCTTGAATGTAACATGCCAAGATCCTCATGTGAATGTGAAAGCATACGCCAAGAAGCTAAAGGAAGTATTCCGTAAGTTACAAACATACATTCCCATTCCGATGGCTACCCAATTGCAATACTTTTTGCATGGGTTGGATTTTAACGTCCAAGTACTTTTGAGGAGTGTGGCCTTGGCAGATATAGACACCTCTATTATGCGGGCAGAGGGAGTAGAAGCACGATTACAAATGACCTACTTCTCCCGAATGAATGTTAATGGGGGTTTAGTATCTAGTGGCAATCCATCATTGACGAATGGAAGTCAAGGGATGCCTATGACTAACCCTAATAGGAGAGGAAGTATGGTTCAGAATGTACCTTTGGTGCCAGCTCCTCCTAGTGTGACTATGCCTATGGTAAGTCAGTTGGCTCCACCAAATGTTGGAGGCCAAGTTTCAAATTCTAATGTTGTTCCTGTGGGTCAACAGCCAATGTCAAATCAGATTGTTAGGCCAATGGAATGACGGGTCGACGATCGAGGCTATGAGTCGAGTGCATCTAATGTCCTTGGCGAAGTTAAGGACATGATGAAGCATTATACGGATATGATTTCCGAACAATATCGACAAATAGCTGTCAACGTTACTTTCTTGAAGAAGCAACAAAATCTGATAGGGAGTCGATGCCCTGAAGAGGGTGGACCCTCTAGATTCAGTTGTAAATGGTGTAGTGGACAGCGATTCCCCAGAAACTGTCCAAATGTGAAATGTGACATTTGTGGGAAGTCGAGCCATTTAGCTGCTACCTGTTGGAGTAAGATTAGTTCCCTCCAACAAGGGAGTAACTAGCCAAGTCCCATGAATCATAAAGCGCAAGGAAATAACCTGCAGCAGAATGATGCACCAAGACAAATATTATAGAGGGAAAAAACAACTATAGAAGAGTTGCCACAAGGCAATGGAATCAGCCTTATCGAGGCTATACGAGTCAATGATGCTGAAACCTCTAACTTAAGAGCCGTGACAAGAGGCCAAAAGGCTAAAGAGGTTGACAAAGATTATACAAAACCAATCGAGGTAAACCCTAAACAAGGGGATAAGGGGATGCAAGTCCAGAATCCTAGCGTAGAAGGGGGACCGCTAAAGCTAGTTGACAAAAAAGTCGACTCTAAAAAGGATGAGGAAGTGCCAGAAAGAAGGCAAGAGCTAAGAAAGAAGCACCAAAACCAGTCCAAAGACCAAAAGAGAGGATGGCGTGGCGAGAAAAGAGAGCTTTGGCTACTTATCATGACTTTGATTTAGCGAGTTCTCTTTGCGAAGTTAAACCAGATGTGAACCTCTTGCAATTGATCAAATTATCTCCAGGAGTGCACAAGGAATTTAAGAAGATCCTGCGTATTGGGTATATTGTAGAACCTTTGGGCATAGCATGAGTAGGGGAAGATTGGTTTGACCATGCTGAAAAGAACTGCCCTAGGGTTCCAGCTTATGTGGATGGAATATGCCCCTCAAAGAGATGGCCAATATTGGTTGCGGGTCTTGAATGTAACATGCCAAGATCCTCATGTGAATGTGAAAGCATACGCCAAGAAGCTAAAGGAAGTATTCCGTAAGTTACAAACATACATTCCCATTCCGATGGCTACCCAATTGCAATACTTTTTGCATGGGTTGGATTTTAACATCCAAGTACTTTTGAGGAGTGTGGCCTTGGCAGATATAGACACCTCTATTATGCGGGCAGAGGGAGTAGAAGCACGATTACAAATGACCTACTTCTCCCGAATGAATGTTAATGGGGGTTTAGTATCTAGTGGCAATCCATCATTGACGAATGGAAGTCAAGGGATGCCTATGACTAACCCTAATAGGAGAGGAAGTATGGTTCAGAATGTACCTTTGGTGCCAGCTCCTCCTAGTGTGACTATGCCTATGGTAAGTCAGTTGGCTCCACCAAATGTTGGAGGCCAAGTTTCAAATTCTAATGTTGTTCCTGTGGGTCAACAGCCAATGTCAAATCAGATTGTTAGGCCAATGGAATGACGGGTCGACGATCGAGGCTATGAGTCGAGTGCATCTAATGTCCTTGGCGAAGTTAAGGACATGATGAAGCATTATACGGATATGATTTCCGAACAATATCGACAAATAGCTGTCAACGTTACTTTCTTGAAGAAGCAACAAAATCTGATAGGGAGTCGATGCCCTGAAGAGGGTGGACCCTCTAGATTCAGTTGTAAATGGTGTAGTGGACAGCGATTCCCTAGAAACTGTCCAAATGTGAAATGTGACATTTGTGGGAAGTCGAGCCATTTAGCTGCTACCTGTTGGAGTAAGATTAGTTCCCTCCAACAAGGGAGTAACTAGCCAAGTCCCATGAATCATAAAGCGCAAGGAAATAACCTGCAGCAGAATGATGCACCAAGACAAATATTATAGAGGGAAAAAACAACTATAGAAGAGTTGCCACAAGGCAATGGAATCAGCCTTATCGAGGCTATACGAGTCAATGATGCTGAAACCTCTAACTTAAGAGCCGTGACAAGAGGCCAAAAGGCTAAAGAGGTTGACAAAGATTATACAAAACCAATCGAGGTAAACCCTAAACAAGGGGATAAGGGGATGCAAGTCCAGAATCCTAGCGTAGAAGGGGGACCGCTAAAGCTAGTTGACAAAAAAGTCGACTCTAAAAAGGATGAGGAAGTGCCAGAAAGAAGGCAAGAGCTAAGAAAGAAGCACCAAAACCAGTCCAAAGACCAAAAGAGAGGATGGCGTGGCGAGAAAAGAGAGCTTTGGCTACTTATCATGACTTTGATTTAGCGAGTTCTCTTTGCGAAGTTAAACCAGATGTGAACCTCTTGCAATTGATCAAATTATCTCCAGGAGTGCACAAGGAATTTAAGAAGATCCTGCGTATTGGGTATATTGTAGAACCTTTGGGCATAGCATGAGTAGGGGAAGATTGGTTTGACCATGCTGAAAAGAACTGCCCTAGGGTTCCAGCTTATGTGGATGGAATATGCCCCTCAAAGAGATGGCCAATATTGGTTGCGGGTCTTGAATGTAACATGCCAAGATCCTCATGTGAATGTGAAAGCATACGCCAAGAAGCTAAAGGAAGTATTCCGTAAGTTACAAACATACATTCCCATTCCGATGGCTACCCAATTGGAATACTTTTTGCATGGGTTGGATTTTAACGTCCAAGTACTTTTGAGGAGTGTGGCCTTGGCAGATATAGACACCTCTATTATGCGGACAGAGGGAGTAGAAGCACGATTACAAATGACCTACTTCTCCCGAATGAATGTTAATGGGGGTTTAGTATCTAGTGGCAATCCATCATTGACGAATGGAAGTCAAGGGATGCCTATGACTAACCCTAATAGGAGAGGAAGTATGGTTCAGAATGTACCTTTGGTGCCAGCTCCTCCTAGTGTGACTATGCCTATGGTAAGTCAGTTGGCTCCACCAAATGTTGGAGGCCAAGTTTCAAATTCTAATGTTGTTCCTGTGGGTCAACAGCCAATGTCAAATCAGATTGTTAGGCCAATGGAATGACGGGTCGACGATCGAGGCTATGAGTCGAGTGCATCTAATGTCCTTGGCGAAGTTAAGGACATGATGAAGCATTATACGGATATGATTTCCGAACAATATCGACAAATAGCTGTCAACGTTACTTTCTTGAAGAAGCAACAAAATCTGATAGGGAGTCGATGCCCTGAAGAGGGTGGACCCTCTAGATTCAGTTGTAAATGGTGTAGTGGACAGCGATTCCCCAGAAACTGTCCAAATGTGAAATGTGACATTTGTGGGAAGTCGAGCCATTTAGCTGCTACCTGTTGGAGTAAGATTAGTTCCCTCCAACAAGGGAGTAACTAGCCAAGTCCCATGAATCATAAAGCGCAAGGAAATAACCTGCAGCAGAATGATGCACCAAGACAAATATTATAGAGGGAAAAAACAACTATAGAAGAGTTGCCACAAGGCAATGGAATCAGCCTTATCGAGGCTATACGAGTCAATGATGCTGAAACCTCTAACTTAAGAGCCGTGACAAGAGGCCAAAAGGCTAAAGAGGTTGACAAAGATTATACAAAACCAATCGAGGTAAACCCTAAACAAGGGGATAAGGGGATGCAAGTCCAGAATCCTAGCGTAGAAGGGGGACCGCTAAAGCTAGTTGACAAAAAAGTCGACTCTAAAAAGGATGAGGAAGTGCCAGAAAGAAGGCAAGAGCTAAGAAAGAAGCACCAAAACCAGTCCAAAGACCAAAAGAGAGGATGGCGTGGCGAGAAAAGAGAGCTTTGGCTACTTATCATGACTTTGATTTAGCGAGTTCTCTTTGCGAAGTTAAACCAGATGTGAACCTCTTGCAATTGATCAAATTATCTCCAGGAGTGCACAAGGAATTTAAGAAGATCCTGCGTATTGGGTATATTGTAGAACCTTTGGGCATAGCATGAGTAGGGGAAGATTGGTTTGACCATGCTGAAAAGAACTGCCCTAGGGTTCCAGCTTATGTGGATGGAATATGCCCCTCAAAGAGATGGCCAATATTGGTTGCGGGTCTTGAATGTAACATGCCAAGATCCTCATGTGAATGTGAAAGCATACGCCAAGAAGCTAAAGGAAGTATTCCGTAAGTTACAAACATACATTCCCATTCCGATGGCTACCCAATTGCAATACTTTTTGCATGGGTTGGATTTTAACGTCCAAGTACTTTTGAGGAGTGTCGCCTTGGCAGATATAGACACCTCTATTATGCGGGCAGAGGGAGTAGAAGCACGATTACAAATGACCTACTTCTCCCGAATGAATGTTAATGGGGGTTTAGTATCTAGTGGCAATCCATCATTGACGAATGGAAGTCAAGGGATGCCTATGACTAACCCTAATAGGAGAGGAAGTATGGTTCAGAATGTACCTTTGGTGCCAGCTCCTCCTAGTGTGACTATGCCTATGGTAAGTCAGTTGGCTCCACCAAATGTTGGAGGCCAAGTTTCAAATTCTAATGTTGTTCCTGTGGGTCAACAGCCAATGTCAAATCAGATTGTTAGGCCAATGGAATGACGGGTCGACGATCGAGGCTATGAGTCGAGTGCATCTAATGTCCTTGGCGAAGTTAAGGACATGATGAAGCATTATACGGATATGATTTCCGAACAATATCGACAAATAGCTGTCAACGTTACTTTCTTGAATAAGCAACAAAATCTGATAGGGAGTCGATGCCCTGAAGAGGGTGGACCCTCTAGATTCAGTTGTAAATGGTGTAGTGGACAGCGATTCCCCAGAAACTGTCCAAATGTGAAATGTGACATTTGTGGGAAGTCGAGCCATTTAGCTGCTACCTGTTGGAGTAAGATTAGTTCCCTCCAACAAGGGAGTAACTAGCCAAGTCCCATGAATCATAAAGCGCAAGGAAATAACCTGCAGCAGAATGATGCACCAAGACAAATATTATAGAGGGAAAAAACAACTATAGAAGAGTTGCCACAAGGCAATGGAATCAGCCTTATCGAGGCTATACGAGTCAATGATGCTGAAACCTCTAACTTAAGAGCCGTGACAAGAGGCCAAAAGGCTAAAGAGGCTGACAAAGATTATACAAAACCAATCGAGGTAAACCCTAAACAAGGGGATAAGGGGATGCAAGTCCAGAATCCTAGCGTAGAAGGGGGACCGCTAAAGCTAGTTGACAAAAAAGTCGACTCTAAAAAGGATGAGGAAGTGCCAGAAAGAAGGCAAGAGCTAAGAAAGAAGCACCAAAACCAGTCCAAAGACCAAAAGAGAGGATGGCGTGGCGAGAAAAGAGAGCTTTGGCTACTTATCATGACTTTGATTTAGCGAGTTCTCTTTGCGAAGTTAAACCAGATGTGAACCTCTTGCAATTGATCAAATTATCTCCAGGAGTGCACAAGGAATTTAAGAAGATCCTGCGTATTGGGTATATTGTAGAACCTTTGGGCATAGCATGAGTAGGGGAAGATTGGTTTGACCATGCTGAAAAGAACTGCCCTAGGGTTCCAGCTTATGTGGATGGAATATGCCCCTCAAAGAGATGGCCAATATTGGTTGCGGGTCTTGAATGTAACATGCCAAGATCCTCATGTGAATGTGAAAGCATACGCCAAGAAGCTAAAGGAAGTATTCCGTAAGTTACAAACATACATTCCCATTCCGATGGCTACCCAATTGCAATACTTTTTGCATGGGTTGGATTTTAACATCCAAGTACTTTTGAGGAGTGTGGCCTTGGCAGATATAGACACCTCTATTATGCGGGCAGAGGGAGTAGAAGCACGATTACAAATGACCTACTTCTCCCGAATGAATGTTAATGGGGGTTTAGTATCTAGTGGCAATCCATCATTGACGAATGGAAGTCAAGGGATGCCTATGACTAACCCTAATAGGAGAGGAAGTATGGTTCAGAATGTACCTTTGGTGCCAGCTCCTCCTAGTGTGACTATGCCTATGGTAAGTCAGTTGGCTCCACCAAATGTTGGAGGCCAAGTTTCAAATTCTAATGTTGTTCCTGTGGGTCAACAGCCAATGTCAAATCAGATTGTTAGGCCAATGGAATGACGGGTCGACGATCGAGGCTATGAGTCGAGTGCATCTAATGTCCTTGGCGAAGTTAAGGACATGATGAAGCATTATACGGATATGATTTCCGAACAATATCGACAAATAGCTGTCAACGTTACTTTCTTGAAGAAGCAACAAAATCTGATAGGGAGTCGATGCCCTGAAGAGGGTGGACCCTCTAGATTCAGTTGTAAATGGTGTAGTGGACAGCGATTCCCCAGAAACTGTCCAAATGTGAAATGTGACATTTGTGGGAAGTCGAGCCATTTAGCTGCTACCTGTTGGAGTAAGATTAGTTCCCTCCAACAAGGGAGTAACTAGCCAAGTCCCATGAATCATAAAGCGCAAGGAAATAACCTGCAGCAGAATGATGCACCAAGACAAATATTATAGAGGGAAAAAACAACTATAGAAGAGTTGCCACAAGGCAATGGAATCAGCCTTATCGAGGCTATACGAGTCAATGATGCTGAAACCTCTAACTTAAGAGCCGTGACAAGAGGCCAAAAGGCTAAAGAGGCTGACAAAGATTATACAAAACCAATCGAGGTAAACCCTAAACAAGGGGATAAGGGGATGCAAGTCCAGAATCCTAGCGTAGAAGGGGGACCGCTAAAGCTAGTTGACAAAAAAGTCGACTCTAAAAAGGATGAGGAAGTGCCAGAAAGAAGGCAAGAGCTAAGAAAGAAGCACCAAAACCAGTCCAAAGACCAAAAGAGAGGATGGCGTGGCGAGAAAAGAGAGCTTTGGCTACTTATCATGACTTTGATTTAGCGAGTTCTCTTTGCGAAGTTAAACCAGATGTGAACCTCTTGCAATTGATCAAATTATCTCCAGGAGTGCACAAGGAATTTAAGAAGATCCTGCGTATTGGGTATATTGTAGAACCTTTGGGCATAGCATGAGTAGGGGAAGATTGGTTTGACCATGCTGAAAAGAACTGCCCTAGGGTTCCAGCTTATGTGGATGGAATATGCCCCTCAAAGAGATGGCCAATATTGGTTGCGGGTCTTGAATGTAACATGCCAAGATCCTCATGTGAATGTGAAAGCATACGCCAAGAAGCTAAAGGAAGTATTCCGTAAGTTACAAACATACATTCCCATTCCGATGGCTACCCAATTGCAATACTTTTTGCATGGGTTGGATTTTAACATCCAAGTACTTTTGAGGAGTGTGGCCTTGGCAGATATAGACACCTCTATTATGCGGGCAGAGGGAGTAGAAGCACGATTACAAATGACCTACTTCTCCCGAATGAATGTTAATGGGGGTTTAGTATCTAGTGGCAATCCATCATTGACGAATGGAAGTCAAGGGATGCCTATGACTAACCCTAATAGGAGAGGAAGTATGGTTCAGAATGTACCTTTGGTGCCAGCTCCTCCTAGTGTGACTATGCCTATGGTAAGTCAGTTGGCTCCACCAAATGTTGGAGGCCAAGTTTCAAATTCTAATGTTGTTCCTGTGGGTCAACAGCCAATGTCAAATCAGATTGTTAGGCCAATGGAATGACGGGTCGACGATCGAGGCTATGAGTCGAGTGCATCTAATGTCCTTGGCGAAGTTAAGGACATGATGAAGTATTATACGGATATGATTTCCGAACAATATCGACAAATAGCTGTCAACGTTACTTTCTTGAAGAAGCAACAAAATCTGATAGGGAGTCGATGCCCTGAAGAGGGTGGACCCTCTAGATTCAGTTGTAAATGGTGTAGTGGACAGCGATTCCCCAGAAACTGTCCAAATGTGAAATGTGACATTTGTGGGAAGTCGAGCCATTTAGCTGCTACCTGTTGGAGTAAGATTAGTTCCCTCCAACAAGGGAGTAACTAGCCAAGTCCCATGAATCATAAAGCGCAAGGAAATAACCTGCAGCAGAATGATGCACCAAGACAAATATTATAGAGGGAAAAAACAACTATAGAAGAGTTGCCACAAGGCAATGGAATCAGCCTTATCGAGGCTATACGAGTCAATGATGCTGAAACCTCTAACTTAAGAGCCGTGACAAGAGGCCAAAAGGCTAAAGAGGCTGACAAAGATTATACAAAACCAATCGAGGTAAACCCTAAACAAGGGGATAAGGGGATGCAAGTCCAGAATCCTAGCGTAGAAGGGGGACCGCTAAAGCTAGTTGACAAAAAAGTCGACTCTAAAAAGGATGAGGAAGTGCCAGAAAGAAGGCAAGAGCTAAGAAAGAAGCACCAAAACCAGTCCAAAGACCAAAAGAGAGGATGGCGTGGCGAGAAAAGAGAGCTTTGGCTACTTATCATGACTTTGATTTAGCGAGTTCTCTTTGCGAAGTTAAACCAGATGTGAACCTCTTGCAATTGATCAAATTATCTCCAGGAGTGCACAAGGAATTTAAGAAGATCCTGCGTATTGGGTATATTGTAGAACCTTTGGGCATAGCATGAGTAGGGGAAGATTGGTTTGACCATGCTGAAAAGAACTGCCCTAGGGTTCCAGCTTATGTGGATGGAATATGCCCCTCAAAGAGATGGCCAATATTGGTTGCGGGTCTTGAATGTAACATGCCAAGATCCTCATGTGAATGTGAAAGCATACGCCAAGAAGCTAAAGGAAGTATTCCGTAAGTTACAAACATACATTCCCATTCCGCTGGCTACCCAATTGCAATACTTTTTGCATGGGTTGGATTTTAACATCCAAGTACTTTTGAGGAGTGTGGCCTTGGCAGATATAGACACCTCTATTATGCGGGCAGAGGGAGTAGAAGCACGATTACAAATGACCTACTTCTCCCGAATGAATGTTAATGGGGGTTTAGTATCTAGTGGCAATCCATCATTGACGAATGGAAGTCAAGGGATGCCTATGACTAACCCTAATAGGAGAGGAAGTATGGTTCAGAATGTACCTTTGGTGCCAGCTCCTCCTAGTGTGACTATGCCTATGGTAAGTCAGTTGGCTCCACCAAATGTTGGAGGCCAAGTTTCAAATTCTAATGTTGTTCCTGTGGGTCAACAGCCAATGTCAAATCAGATTGTTAGGCCAATGGAATGACGGGTCGACGATCGAGGCTATGAGTCGAGTGCATCTAATGTCCTTGGCGAAGTTAAGGACATGATGAAGCATTATACGGATATGATTTCCGAACAATATCGACAAATAGCTGTCAACGTTACTTTCTTGAAGAAGCAACAAAATCTGATAGGGAGTCGATGCCCTGAAGAGGGTGGACCCTCTAGATTCAGTTGTAAATGGTGTAGTGGACAGCGATTCCCCAGAAACTGTCCAAATGTGAAATGTGACATTTGTGGGAAGTCGAGCCATTTAGCTGCTACCTGTTGGAGTAAGATTAGTTCCCTCCAACAAGGGAGTAACTAGCCAAGTCCCATGAATCATAAAGCGCAAGGAAATAACCTGCAGCAGAATGATGCACCAAGACAAATATTATAGAGGGAAAAAACAACTATAGAAGAGTTGCCACAAGGCAATGGAATCAGCCTTATCGAGGCTATACGAGTCAATGATGCTGAAACCTCTAACTTAAGAGCCGTGACAAGAGGCCAAAAGGCTAAAGAGGCTGACAAAGATTATACAAAACCAATCGAGGTAAACCCTAAACAAGGGGATAAGGGGATGCAAGTCCAGAATCCTAGCGTAGAAGGGGGACCGCTAAAGCTAGTTGACAAAAAAGTCGACTCTAAAAAGGATGAGGAAGTGCCAGAAAGAAGGCAAGAGCTAAGAAAGAAGCACCAAAACCAGTCCAAAGACCAAAAGAGAGGATGGCGTGGCGAGAAAAGAGAGCTTTGGCTACTTATCATGACTTTGATTTAGCGAGTTCTCTTTGCGAAGTTAAACCAGATGTGAACCTCTTGCAATTGATCAAATTATCTCCAGGAGTGCACAAGGAATTTAAGAAGATCCTGCGTATTGGGTATATTGTAGAACCTTTGGGCATAGCATGAGTAGGGGAAGATTGGTTTGACCATGCTGAAAAGAACTGCCCTAGGGTTCCAGCTTATGTGGATGGAATATGCCCCTCAAAGAGATGGCCAATATTGGTTGCGGGTCTTGAATGTAACATGCCAAGATCCTCATGTGAATGTGAAAGCATACGCCAAGAAGCTAAAGGAAGTATTCCGTAAGTTACAAACATACATTCCCATTCCGCTGGCTACCCAATTGCAATACTTTTTGCATGGGTTGGATTTTAACATCCAAGTACTTTTGAGGAGTGTGGCCTTGGCAGATATAGACACCTCTATTATGCGGGCAGAGGGAGTAGAAGCACGATTACAAATGACCTACTTCTCCCGAATGAATGTTAATGGGGGTTTAGTATCTAGTGGCAATCCATCATTGACGAATGGAAGTCAAGGGATGCCTATGACTAACCCTAATAGGAGAGGAAGTATGGTTCAGAATGTACCTTTGGTGCCAGCTCCTCCTAGTGTGACTATGCCTATGGTAAGTCAGTTGGCTCCACCAAATGTTGGAGGCCAAGTTTCAAATTCTAATGTTGTTCCTGTGGGTCAACAGCCAATGTCAAATCAGATTGTTAGGCCAATGGAATGACGGGTCGACGATCGAGGCTATGAGTCGAGTGCATCTAATGTCCTTGGCGAAGTTAAGGACATGATGAAGCATTATACGGATATGATTTCCGAACAATATCGACAAATAGCTGTCAACGTTACTTTCTTGAAGAAGCAACAAAATCTGATAGGGAGTCGATGCCCTGAAGAGGGTGGACCCTCTAGATTCAGTTGTAAATGGTGTAGTGGACAGCGATTCCCTAGAAACTGTCCAAATGTGAAATGTGACATTTGTGGGAAGTCGAGCCATTTAGCTGCTACCTGTTGGAGTAAGATTAGTTCCCTCCAACAAGGGAGTAACTAGCCAAGTCCCATGAATCATAAAGCGCAAGGAAATAACCTGCAGCAGAATGATGCACCAAGACAAATATTATAGAGGGAAAAAACAACTATAGAAGAGTTGCCACAAGGCAATGGAATCAGCCTTATCGAGGCTATACGAGTCAATGATGCTGAAACCTCTAACTTAAGAGCCGTGACAAGAGGCCAAAAGGCTAAAGAGGCTGACAAAGATTATACAAAACCAATCGAGGTAAACCCTAAACAAGGGGATAAGGGGATGCAAGTCCAGAATCCTAGCGTAGAAGGGGGACCGCTAAAGCTAGTTGACAAAAAAGTCGACTCTAAAAAGGATGAGGAAGTGCCAGAAAGAAGGCAAGAGCTAAGAAAGAAGCACCAAAACCAGTCCAAAGACCAAAAGAGAGGATGGCGTGGCGAGAAAAGAGAGCTTTGGCTACTTATCATGACTTTGATTTAGCGAGTTCTCTTTGCGAAGTTAAACCAGATGTGAACCTCTTGCAATTGATCAAATTATCTCCAGGAGTGCACAAGGAATTTAAGAAGATCCTGCGTATTGGGTATATTGTAGAACCTTTGGGCATAGCATGAGTAGGGGAAGATTGGTTTGACCATGCTGAAAAGAACTGCCCTAGGGTTCCAGCTTATGTGGATGGAATATGCCCCTCAAAGAGATGGCCAATATTGGTTGCGGGTCTTGAATGTAACATGCCAAGATCCTCATGTGAATGTGAAAGCATACGCCAAGAAGCTAAAGGAAGTATTCCGTAAGTTACAAACATACATTCCCATTCCGCTGGCTACCCAATTGCAATACTTTTTGCATGGGTTGGATTTTAACATCCAAGTACTTTTGAGGAGTGTGGCCTTGGCAGATATAGACACCTCTATTATGCGGGCAGAGGGAGTAGAAGCACGATTACAAATGACCTACTTCTCCCGAATGAATGTTAATGGGGGTTTAGTATCTAGTGGCAATCCATCATTGACGAATGGAAGTCAAGGGATGCCTATGACTAACCCTAATAGGAGAGGAAGTATGGTTCAGAATGTACCTTTGGTGCCAGCTCCTCCTAGTGTGACTATGCCTATGGTAAGTCAGTTGGCTCCACCAAATGTTGGAGGCCAAGTTTCAAATTCTAATGTTGTTCCTGTGGGTCAACAGCCAATGTCAAATCAGATTGTTAGGCCAATGGAATGACGGGTCGACGATCGAGGCTATGAGTCGAGTGCATCTAATGTCCTTGGCGAAGTTAAGGACATGATGAAGCATTATACGGATATGATTTCCGAACAATATCGACAAATAGCTGTCAACGTTACTTTCTTGAAGAAGCAACAAAATCTGATAGGGAGTCGATGCCCTGAAGAGGGTGGACCCTCTAGATTCAGTTGTAAATGGTGTAGTGGACAGCGATTCCCCAGAAACTGTCCAAATGTGAAATGTGACATTTGTGGGAAGTCGAGCCATTTAGCTGCTACCTGTTGGAGTAAGATTAGTTCCCTCCAACAAGGGAGTAACTAGCCAAGTCCCATGAATCATAAAGCGCAAGGAAATAACCTGCAGCAGAATGATGCACCAAGACAAATATTATAGAGGGAAAAAACAACTATAGAAGAGTTGCCACAAGGCAATGGAATCAGCCTTATCGAGGCTATACGAGTCAATGATGCTGAAACCTCTAACTTAAGAGCCGTGACAAGAGGCCAAAAGGCTAAAGAGGTTGACAAAGATTATACAAAACCAATCGAGGTAAACCCTAAACAAGGGGATAAGGGGATGCAAGTCCAGAATCCTAGCGTAGAAGGGGGACCGCTAAAGCTAGTTGACAAAAAAGTCGACTCTAAAAAGGATGAGGAAGTGCCAGAAAGAAGGCAAGAGCTAAGAAAGAAGCACCAAAACCAGTCCAAAGACCAAAAGAGAGGATGGCGTGGCGAGAAAAGAGAGCTTTGGCTACTTATCATGACTTTGATTTAGCGAGTTCTCTTTGCGAAGTTAAACCAGATGTGAACCTCTTGCAATTGATCAAATTATCTCCAGGAGTGCACAAGGAATTTAAGAAGATCCTGCGTATTGGGTATATTGTAGAACCTTTGGGCATAGCATGAGTAGGGGAAGATTGGTTTGACCATGCTGAAAAGAACTGCCCTAGGGTTCCAGCTTATGTGGATGGAATATGCCCCTCAAAGAGATGGCCAATATTGGTTGCGGGTCTTGAATGTAACATGCCAAGATCCTCATGTGAATGTGAAAGCATACGCCAAGAAGCTAAAGGAAGTATTCCGTAAGTTACAAACATACATTCCCATTCCGCTGGCTACCCAATTGCAATACTTTTTGCATGGGTTGGATTTTAACATCCAAGTACTTTTGAGGAGTGTGGCCTTGGCAGATATAGACACCTCTATTATGCGGGCAGAGGGAGTAGAAGCACGATTACAAATGACCTACTTCTCCCGAATGAATGTTAATGGGGGTTTAGTATCTAGTGGCAATCCATCATTGACGAATGGAAGTCAAGGGATGCCTATGACTAACCCTAATAGGAGAGGAAGTATGGTTCAGAATGTACCTTTGGTGCCAGCTCCTCCTAGTGTGACTATGCCTATGGTAAGTCAGTTGGCTCCACCAAATGTTGGAGGCCAAGTTTCAAATTCTAATGTTGTTCCTGTGGGTCAACAGCCAATGTCAAATCAGATTGTTAGGCCAATGGAATGACGGGTCGACGATCGAGGCTATGAGTCGAGTGCATCTAATGTCCTTGGCGAAGTTAAGGACATGATGAAGCATTATACGGATATGATTTCCGAACAATATCGACAAATAGCTGTCAACGTTACTTTCTTGAAGAAGCAACAAAATCTGATAGGGAGTCGATGCCCTGAAGAGGGTGGACCCTCTAGATTCAGTTGTAAATGGTGTAGTGGACAGCGATTCCCTAGAAACTGTCCAAATGTGAAATGTGACATTTGTGGGAAGTCGAGCCATTTAGCTGCTACCTGTTGGAGTAAGATTAGTTCCCTCCAACAAGGGAGTAACTAGCCAAGTCCCATGAATCATAAAGCGCAAGGAAATAACCTGCAGCAGAATGATGCACCAAGACAAATATTATAGAGGGAAAAAACAACTATAGAAGAGTTGCCACAAGGCAATGGAATCAGCCTTATCGAGGCTATACGAGTCAATGATGCTGAAACCTCTAACTTAAGAGCCGTGACAAGAGGCCAAAAGGCTAAAGAGGCTGACAAAGATTATACAAAACCAATCGAGGTAAACCCTAAACAAGGGGATAAGGGGATGCAAGTCCAGAATCCTAGCGTAGAAGGGGGACCGCTAAAGCTAGTTGACAAAAAAGTCGACTCTAAAAAGGATGAGGAAGTGCCAGAAAGAAGGCAAGAGCTAAGAAAGAAGCACCAAAACCAGTCCAAAGACCAAAAGAGAGGATGGCGTGGCGAGAAAAGAGAGCTTTGGCTACTTATCATGACTTTGATTTAGCGAGTTCTCTTTGCGAAGTTAAACCAGATGTGAACCTCTTGCAATTGATCAAATTATCTCCAGGAGTGCACAAGGAATTTAAGAAGATCCTGCGTATTGGGTATATTGTAGAACCTTTGGGCATAGCATGAGTAGGGGAAGATTGGTTTGACCATGCTGAAAAGAACTGCCCTAGGGTTCCAGCTTATGTGGATGGAATATGCCCCTCAAAGAGATGGCCAATATTGGTTGCGGGTCTTGAATGTAACATGCCAAGATCCTCATGTGAATGTGAAAGCATACGCCAAGAAGCTAAAGGAAGTATTCCGTAAGTTACAAACATACATTCCCATTCCGCTGGCTACCCAATTGCAATACTTTTTGCATGGGTTGGATTTTAACATCCAAGTACTTTTGAGGAGTGTGGCCTTGGCAGATATAGACACCTCTATTATGCGGGCAGAGGGAGTAGAAGCACGATTACAAATGACCTACTTCTCCCGAATGAATGTTAATGGGGGTTTAGTATCTAGTGGCAATCCATCATTGACGAATGGAAGTCAAGGGATGCCTATGACTAACCCTAATAGGAGAGGAAGTATGGTTCAGAATGTACCTTTGGTGCCAGCTCCTCCTAGTGTGACTATGCCTATGGTAAGTCAGTTGGCTCCACCAAATGTTGGAGGCCAAGTTTCAAATTCTAATGTTGTTCCTGTGGGTCAACAGCCAATGTCAAATCAGATTGTTAGGCCAATGGAATGACGGGTCGACGATCGAGGCTATGAGTCGAGTGCATCTAATGTCCTTGGCGAAGTTAAGGACATGATGAAGCATTATACGGATATGATTTCCGAACAATATCGACAAATAGCTGTCAACGTTACTTTCTTGAAGAAGCAACAAAATCTGATAGGGAGTCGATGCCCTGAAGAGGGTGGACCCTCTAGATTCAGTTGTAAATGGTGTAGTGGACAGCGATTCCCCAGAAACTGTCCAAATGTGAAATGTGACATTTGTGGGAAGTCGAGCCATTTAGCTGCTACCTGTTGGAGTAAGATTAGTTCCCTCCAACAAGGGAGTAACTAGCCAAGTCCCATGAATCATAAAGCGCAAGGAAATAACCTGCAGCAGAATGATGCACCAAGACAAATATTATAGAGGGAAAAAACAACTATAGAAGAGTT
This sequence comes from Lygodium microphyllum, assembly GCF_053477565.2. Classification (NCBI taxonomy): domain Eukaryota; kingdom Viridiplantae; phylum Streptophyta; class Polypodiopsida; order Schizaeales; family Lygodiaceae; genus Lygodium; species Lygodium microphyllum. The sequence goes on along the minus strand of NC_141141.1, from coordinate 49,051,279 downwards.
GCCACAAGGCAATGGAATCAGCCTTATCGAGGCTATACGAGTCAATGATGCTGAAACCTCTAACTTAAGAGCCGTGACAAGAGGCCAAAAGGTTAAAGAGGCTGACAAAGATTATACAAAACCAATCGAGGTAAACCCTAAACAAGGGGATAAGGGGATGCAAGTCCAGAATCCTAGCGTAGAAGGGGGACCGCTAAAGCTAGTTGACAAAAAAGTCGACTCTAAAAAGGATGAGGAAGTGCCAGAAAGAAGGCAAGAGCTAAGAAAGAAGCACCAAAACCAGTCCAAAGACCAAAAGAGAGGATGGCGTGGCGAGAAAAGAGAGCTTTGGCTACTTATCATGACTTTGATTTAGCGAGTTCTCTTTGCGAAGTTAAACCAGATGTGAACCTCTTGCAATTGATCAAATTATCTCCAGGAGTGCACAAGGAATTTAAGAAGATCCTGCGTATTGGGTATATTGTAGAACCTTTGGGCATAGCATGAGTAGGGGAATATTGGTTTGACCATGCTGAAAGGAACTGCCCTAGGGTTCCAGCTTATGTGGATGGAATATGCCCCTCAAAGAGATGGCCAATATTGGTTGCGGGTCTTGAATGTAACATGCCAAGATCCTCATGTGAATGTGAAAGCATACACCAAGAAGCTAAAGGAAGTATTCCGTAAGTTACAAACATACATTCCCATTCCGCTGGCTACCCAATTGCAATACTTTTTGCATGGGTTGGATTTTAACATCCAAGTACTTTTGAGGAGTGTGGCCTTGGCAGATATAGACACCTCTATTATGCGGGCAGAGGGAGTAGAAGCACGATTACAAATGACCTACTTCTCCCGAATGAATGTTAATGGGGGTTTAGTATCTAGTGGCAATCCATCATTGACGAATGGAAGTCAAGGGATGCCTATGACTAACCCTAATAGGAGAGGAAGTATGGTTCAGAATGTACCTTTGGTGCCAGCTCCTCCTAGTGTGACTATGCCTATGGTAAGTCAGTTGGCTCCACCAAATGTTGGAGGCCAAGTTTCAAATTCTAATGTTGTTCCTGTGGGTCAACAGCCAATGTCAAATCAGATTGTTAGGCCAATGGAATGACGGGTCGACGATCGAGGCTATGAGTCGAGTGCATCTAATGTCCTTGGCGAAGTTAAGGACATGATGAAGCATTATACGGATATGATTTCCGAACAATATCGACAAATAGCTGTCAACGTTACTTTCTTGAAGAAGCAACAAAATCTGATAGGGAGTCGATGCCCTGAAGAGGGTGGACCCTCTAGATTCAGTTGTAAATGGTGTAGTGGACAGCGATTCCCCAGAAACTGTCCAAATGTGAAATGTGACATTTGTGGGAAGTCGAGCCATTTAGCTGCTACCTGTTGGAGTAAGATTAGTTCCCTCCAACAAGGGAGTAACTAGCCAAGTCCCATGAATCATAAAGCGCAAGGAAATAACCTGCAGCAGAATGATGCACCAAGACAAATATTATAGAGGGAAAAAACAACTATAGAAGAGTTGCCACAAGGCAATGGAATCAGCCTTATCGAGGCTATACGAGTCAATGATGCTGAAACCTCTAACTTAAGAGCCGTGACAAGAGGCCAAAAGGTTAAAGAGGCTGACAAAGATTATACAAAACCAATCGAGGTAAACCCTAAACAAGGGGATAAGGGGATGCAAGTCCAGAATCCTAGCGTAGAAGGGGGACCGCTAAAGCTAGTTGACAAAAAAGTCGACTCTAAAAAGGATGAGGAAGTGCCAGAAAGAAGGCAAGAGCTAAGAAAGAAGCACCAAAACCAGTCCAAAGACCAAAAGAGAGGATGGCGTGGCGAGAAAAGAGAGCTTTGGCTACTTATCATGACTTTGATTTAGCGAGTTCTCTTTGCGAAGTTAAACCAGATGTGAACCTCTTGCAATTGATCAAATTATCTCCAGGAGTGCACAAGGAATTTAAGAAGATCCTGCGTATTGGGTATATTGTAGAACCTTTGGGCATAGCATGAGTAGGGGAAGATTGGTTTGACCATGCTGAAAAGAACTGCCCTAGGGTTCCAGCTTATGTGGATGGAATATGCCCCTCAAAGAGATGGCCAATATTGGTTGCGGGTCTTGAATGTAACATGCCAAGATCCTCATGTGAATGTGAAAGCATACACCAAGAAGCTAAAGGAAGTATTCCGTAAGTTACAAACATACATTCCCATTCCGATGGCTACCCAATTGCAATACTTTTTGCATGGGTTGGATTTTAACATCCAAGTACTTTTGAGGAGTGTGGCCTTGGCAGATATAGACACCTCTATTATGCGGGCAGAGGGAGTAGAAGCACGATTACAAATGACCTACTTCTCCCGAATGAATGTTAATGGGGGTTTAGTATCTAGTGGCAATCCATCATTGACGAATGGAAGTCAAGGGATGCCTATGACTAACCCTAATAGGAGAGGAAGTATGGTTCAGAATGTACCTTTGGTGCCAGCTCCTCCTAGTGTGACTATGCCTATGGTAAGTCAGTTGGCTCCACCAAATGTTGGAGGCCAAGTTTCAAATTCTAATGTTGTTCCTGTGGGTCAACAGCCAACCAAAAAACGCATTTAAAAATTAATATCGAAAGATCCGTGCATCGGAACGAGGTGCAAAAAAAAGGAAAACTATGTAGAAAGATGTGCCCGACAATCCTATCACCTCAAAACATAATTTTGACGGAGATAAGACGTGTTATCATGGGAAAAACCCAAAAAACAACCCTGAAAATGGGATCGGAAATTAATATCGGACAAACCGTTCACCAGAATGACATGCAGTAAGAAGGAAAAATGTCCGTAGGAAGGAGTGGCACAGGGTTATCATGTTAAACCGCAGTTCTGGTGGAAGTAGGAGGGGTTCACATGCGAAAAACTCCAAAAATACTCCCGAAAATATATTTAAAAATTAATAAGTAAAAATCCGAAAGTCGAAAGAGGGTGGAGAAAAAAAAGGAAAAAGGTGAGGGAAGACACAAGGGACACGGCTGACAAATCAAATTGGAATTCCGATGCAAATAGGGCAGGTTCACATGGAAAAATGTCAAAAATACACACGAAAAAGTCGTGAAAACCCGGAAAATTAATAACGGACAAAGTGGTGGTCAGCGCTATGACGTCAGAGCATGGTTCCGAAGTAAGAAAAGTGCATTCACATGGAAAACCGGCTAAATTGTGCAAAATGCGTCAAAAATTAATAACGCAAAAACCGTGCACCCGAACAAGGGTAGGTAAAAAGGAAAAATGATCAGTTCAAAGAGAGGAACAGGGCTATAAGGTTGGATTTGGACTTCGGTGAACGTAGGGTGCATTCACATGGCAGGACCTCAAAATCAAGGAATGAAGGAAAACTGCAAGGGAATAGCCCCAAGGGTGGGTGGAACATAAACAGGTGGGTGGGAAAGGACCCCATCAAGGTAAAAGCAAGGCATGGCAGACATGCATGAGCAGGTTGAGGCATATGCAGAGGATATACAATGTAGACGCGCAGGGACGCGTCCCCACACTTAAGACCTTAACGGATAGGGTTAACCGAGCAACAGGGACCTAGGACCACACCACAAACCATCCACTAACGTCCCCACACTTAAAACATGACTGTCACGAAGAAACAGAAGGTGTAGGGTTAGAAAAACTTGGCCCGTTTCGTCAAGAATCAAGGTTGAGTGTCGATGGCACGTCCAGTGTGGTTGTCGGCGCTGGAGGGACCAAGGCATCTTCTCGACACACGTCCGTCATGGAAGGGACCACGCGGCAGCACCCAGGGAGGTAGCTGATGGAAGGAATCACAGGAAATTCGTCGATGATGAGGGATACTACACTCAACTCACAATCACTCAATTGAAATGAAAGAACAGTCACTCGCCCCATGACTAATATCACTTGAGGAAAAAGGATTAAAACCCATATCTCATACCCGGTTGAGGAATCGACAAGGGGGGAAATGGCGCAGAAGGAGTATGCCAGGGTGCACAGTTGATGGTGCATTAGTGCGTCCAACCCGTCTGGCATAAGTGCAAGGAGGAAGGCAAGGGAGCCTTATGGTGCAGTGTACAGAACAGGGTGAAGTGTCTTGTGATGACGGCAAAAACCCATCCCGTGGGTGCATAGGGAAACGGGAACATACCTGACTCCAAGTGTCGTAACGTCCCTCAATCTCACCTCTCGGTAATTGATTGAAGAAACTCCAGTCACACTCAACCCACCCTCTATCTCACTCTCTGTTGATAGATATAGGAGGGCAGCCTTTTCCTGAAACCCATTGATGTAATCCTCACAGTCACTTGTGCAAAGATTGTATGCCTTGTGTGCATTTGATGGTGCAACAGTGCATCCCGCCCTGTGCCGGCATACGGTGCAAGAAGGAAGGCCAGGGAGCCTTATAGTGTAGTGCACAGAAACAAATTGTGCTTTGTGCATTGAGAGGCCCATCCCGTGCGTGCAACACTTCATTCACACTTCTCACCTCTCATTTGATTTGAAAGGAAAAGACTGGTCTCTCGCCCCACCCTCTGTCTCACTCTCTGTTGATAGTTACAGAGGGCAACCCATACTCACCTCCCCATCCGGTTAGGATGAAAGCTCACATCACTCGATTGTTTGACGATGAAGATCGCATCATCAGTTGTTGAAGAGGCGTACCCAGGGAGGTAGCCATTAAATCGAACATTATGTTGGACAGGAACATGTCGTCTGCTAGAGGACAGTTAGACACTTTGCAGAGAGACCCAGGACACAGCGTACCAAGGGAGGCAGCTTCGGAATTGGATCCTGGGAATATCAATTAATGAATCCACTTTCTGGACTGCTGGGTGTTTCCACCTTTTCCACAGCCAGCTTCTCGCCCAAGGGTGTTTACCACCTTTTCTTGGAACGAGGCCTGCTATGACAGGGAATTGCTTCCTTTTCTCTCATAACAGATTTGTTTGTTTGTTTTTTTTTTCTTTTTCTTATTTTCCCCTATTCCCGAGGGTGTTTCCACCTTTTCTCGAAGAATAGGTCGGCATGACAGGGACCTAAGTCCTTTTCTCCCATAACCGATATGTTTTGTTTTTCTTTTTCTTTTTCTTTTTTTCAAATTGAGCAAGGGAATGGTAGAAAGACCATGTATCAAGACCAACCTCGCCACTGTCGCTGGTGGAAAATAGAGGATAAGATATCAAGGCTGGAGGGTGGAGTTGAGGGGACAGAGGGTTGCGTCCACTTCATCAGGAGTGACTGAAGAACGGCTATCAGAAGTAGCATCATAAGAAGTACAATGCCGCGCCAATGAGGAAAAAGATCAAGTGTTCGTAATTGTCAAGATTCCCAAGGAGGGAAGTACTTCTTCAGGCGATATCCATTGATCAGAAAGGGATCATCAGAGGCATCAACGGTCTGCACTTGGACAGAGCCATTAGGGTTGATAGCAAGTATCTTATATGGGCCCATCCACCGCTGTTGGAGCTTGCCAGGAAACTTGCCAAAGCGTGAATCATAGGCTAGGACCAAATCACCTTCTTTGAACTCCTTGTGCTTGATGAAGCTGTCATGGTAAGCCTTATGTCGAGCTTGCATGGCTTCCATGCACTTTAGAGCCATCCTGCGAAGTTCGTCCAAACATTCCAGGTGCAAGAGACGGCGTTGCAAGGAATCATCGTCCCCCAAACGCTCTTTGATAGCCACTCTCAAAGAGGGTAATTCCAGTTCAACAGGAAAAACAGCTTCTGTTCCATACACCAGCTGGAAGGGTGTCTGTCCTGTTGCTGCTTTGTGGGAGGTTCTGTACGCCCAGAGGGCCTCTGTAAGTCGATCGTCCCAATCATGACGATGTGCGGCGATTGTTCTTGTCAGAATCGAGCAGAGGATGCGATTGGTGACTTCGACTTGGCCGTTGGCTCTGGGGTAATAGGGAGTGGACTTGCGATGGCGGATCTTATACAACTCTGTTAACTCTTCCATGACTTTGTTAAGGAAATGAGTGCCTCTGTCACTTACCAGCTCCAAGGGACTGCCAAAACGGGTGATGATATTCTCGTACATGAACAGGGCCACGCTGTTACCATCATCCCGCTTGAGGGCTTTAGCTTCACACCACTTTGTGACATAATCTGTACATACGAGGATGTATCGGTTCTGTTTCCTTCTGGTAGGAGGATCGATCGAACCTACGAAGTCAATACCCCACTTCTCAAACGGCTTCAAAGGAAGGATAGGTTGCAGTGGCATGGCACTTGTCTTCATGGGTTTCCCCATTCTTTGACAAGCATCACATCTTTTACAGTAATCATAGGCATCTTTGTGAATGGTAGGCCACCAATAACTTGCTAGCAGAGCCTTCCTGGCTGTAGCTTCTCCTGCAAAGTGACCTCCACATGGCTCGTCATGGCAAGCCTTCAGAACAATCCCAATCTCATTTCTTGCAACACATCTTCGGAGCACTTCATCTTTGCCTTTCTTATACAGTGCACCACCTAGCAGGGTGTATGGGGCTGATTCTAGCATGAGCTTCTTCCTTTCCCGACTAGAAATACCAGGAGGGTACTGTTGAGTGGCCAGCAGATTGGAAATGTCTGCATACCAGGGAGTTACAGTTTCTACCAAGAACAGGGAAGCATCAGGGAGGTCTGGATCATCCTGCTCCTCATCTGCAATTTGTGGGATACGCGACAGATGATCAGCCAGAACATGGGAACGACCAGGCTTAGTAATCACCTCAAAGTCGAACTTCTGGAATAGAAGGAGCCATCTCATCATTCGTCCTTTCACATCTGCTTTGTTCATCAAGAAGGACAGGGCCTCATGATCCACATAAAATTTAAAGTGGGTAGATAGGAGGTAGTGGCGAAACTTTTCCAAGGCAAACACCATTGCCAAACACTCCAGCTCTGTCACTGTATAGTTCCGTTCCCTATTAGTGACTTTTCGGCTTGCATAATAGATCGGTTGATCCAACTTCGAGGAGCCCTTCTGGCAGAGGACAACACCTAAACCTTCAATTGATGCATCAGTGTGTACATGGAACTCTTTCGTCCAATGAGGAGGTTGCAGAATGGGTGCTTCTATCAAACACTGCTTCAAAGTGTGGAAGGCTTTGTCACATTCTTCCGTCCAAGTAAACTCTGCATCTTTCCTCAGAAGCTTGTGCAAGGAAGTTGCCTTTGTCGCAAAATGGGCTATAAACCTTCTGTAGTAACCCACATGGCCTAGGAATCCCCTCAACTGTTTGAGGTTGGTGGGTGCTGCTAGAGCTGCGATCTTTTCAATCTTTGCAGGGTCTGTTGATATCCCTAGGGCAGAGACAATGTGGCCCAACAGAACTCCAGAAGAGACCCCAAAGATGCATTTGTCGGGGTTGAGGGAAATCCCATACTCCCGGCATCGATCAAAGCATTGCTCCAAATGTCCCCAGTGTTCACTGATCAAACTATAGACACAAAAGTCATCCAAATATACCTCAATAAAGTCGTACAGATGATTTTGAAATGCGGCCATCATGACTCGTTGGAAAGTAGCAGGGGCATTGCAGAGCCCAAATCGCATCACTCGGTAAGCGTAGGTCCCCCATTTTGTGGTGAAGGTTGTTTTGGACTGGTCTTCTTCTGCTATTTGGACTTGGTTGTATCCGCTAAATCCATCCAAAAGAGAATAAAGTTCATGTCCTGCCACTGTGTCCAACAGTTGATCTGTGAAAGGGATAGGAAAGTGATCCTTCTTTGTTTTGGAATTAAGCTTTCGGAAATCCACACATATTCGCAATTTTCCATTCTTCTTGAGTACAACCACGATGGGTGAAACCCATTCACTGTTTGCCACTGGATAGATGAACTCGGCTTCCAGAAGCTTCAGCAGCTCCGCTTTCACCAATGTGGAATAATTCGGGTTCATTCGCCTCTGTCATTGCCGTACTGGCTTGGCATCAGGCTCCAAGTCAATATGATGTTGACATATTGTGGGATCAATCCCCTTTAGGTCTTTGTAAGACCATGCAAACACGTCCAAATTTTCTTTCAACAAGTTGTACAAGGTTGACAACTCCTCTTCTGGGAGACTGCTATCCACCTTCAAGTGGCGTTCAATGCCTTCAGCATCCACAAGGGTTAACTGCCTTTCACCTTCTACTTCACGGATGAAGGTTCCACGGACTGCTTCTGGATACAGATCCGACTCCTTCAAGGGAATGGTATCCTCTTCTAATGTCCCACTAGAACTCACTTCTTCTTTTGGTGGAGACTTAGGTTGCTCTTTAAGATATTGGAATGGGATTAAAGTTGTTTTGGGTTTGGTTTCAAGAGTAATTACCTCTTGGCTTGAAGACTCATCTTCTGATGATACATCCAGGAACGTCACATAACAGGGACCCTCTGATGCCTGTTGGATTGGTGGAACTGGTACTTGTTGGCATGGTGCATCATCATCATCTTTCTTTGGCAAGGATGGGTTAGGACGGCAAGAGCCACTCTTGAAAGACGGCTTGTTCTTCTTAATCCATTCCTTATAAAGGTTTTGCATATGAGAAGATCCATTTACTAGACCAAATGGTACAATCACCATTCTGTCCCGTAGCATGAGGTCGTCTGCTTTTTATGCTTCTAGAACTTCTTCTTCAAATGTATCCTCTTCAGGTGGGATAGACCCTTCCATTTCACTTTCATAATCTTCTTCGTCCATATCATATCCATCCTCTTCTGTCTCTGTCTCTGTCTCTGCGTCTGCTTCTGCTTCTGTCTCTGTAGGACCTCTGTAACAGAAGAATAGATTCTCTATTTCCTCTCATGTCTCTGTCTCTAGTTCTACTATGGCCATGTAACAGGGAGAGCAGTACATCCATGCTTCTATCTCACTGTCAGAAGTGATTTTAGAAGTCATGCCTGGTTCAGGCAGGAAGTATTCACCCATTGATAATGGCTTGGCATCTTTTGGAAGTCGGCCTACAGTATCCACTGTTAAGGAATGTGCCACTGTTTTCTTGGGAAGGATCTGTTTGACAGCATCTTCGTCTGCTGATGTTCCATCTGTAGCCTCATTAGGGGAGTCAGAAGAAAATTCCAAGGAGGTGGATCCATGTCCTTTTTGAGAACCATACAGTTTCAGCACCACTTTGTTGGGTCCTCTACCCAAGGTCAAGGTTCCTTTGAACCAATCTGTCCTTGCTCTGGCTTCAAAAAGCCATGGTCTGCCCAGTAACAGAGCATAGGATGTACCATAAGAGTTTGGCTTCACCACCAGATAGGTTAGCCAATAATTTGTTCCAGCCACTGTAGTCTTCACATATGGAAGAATGCCCAAAGGCTTGATTCTACTCTGATCAGCCAGTCTGATGAGCCATTGGGTGGGTTGCACACCTTGTAGGCCTAGATCCTTCATTGTCACATCCGTCATAATGTTTACTGATGAACCACCATCAATCAGTGCATTTGCAATGAAACAGCCTTCTATCCACACGCCAGTCTCTGGAGTACCCGGATCTAGGAAAGCATTAGCCACATCCACTTCTTTTACAGGCTCTGGAGCCTTGTTGGACTTTGTTGCTATTGAGGGAGCAATCCTTAAACCACGTCGTCTTGTCAGTATACTTTTGAATCTTTTCCGGCAACTGGGAGACAACATCAATAATTGTCGGAATGTGAGGTTTGGTTTAAAGGTATCTAGATCTCTGACCAGATCGTATTCCTTAATAGGATCCACTGGCTTCTCTAACCGATTAGGGAATGGGGCAACACCCACTTTCATTTTCCCTCTTTCTTCCAACAGAGGAATTACAGGAGCTTCTTCTGCCAATTGTGGCACTTCCTCCTCTTCTGTCTCCTGGACCTCTGGTCCTGCCTCTGTAACTGTCTCTGTAACTCTCTGTGGTGCTGTAGTGCTCTGTACGACACTGTTAGGCTCTATTCTGTTCTGTTCTTCTGGTGGAAGATTGAACTTCACTGTTCTGGCAGGGGGGTTATTTTCTTTCTGGATAGGTGGTTCCTTCTGCTTTGCACGCGTGATGGTAGCAACTTCCAATTCCACTAAATTGGAGGTAGGCTCTTGGGCCTTGGCCGGACTATCAGTAGCACTGTTTTTCACTGGGGCTGGGCTTGGACAGTCTTTTGCAGTGTGGCCTTCTCCTTTGCATCGACTGCATAAGGGCTTGTAATCCACTGACCTTCTGGCATTTGGACAATTTGGTGAAATGTGTCCCTTTTCTCCGCATCTGTAACATTCCACTTCTGATCTCTGACCACCGCCAGACTGTCTTCCTCTGTAACTTTGGGAAGGAAATCTTCTGGGTCCGAAATTAGGACCAAACTCTCTAGTCTTGGGTCCAATATCCTGTGTTGTCATTTTGGATTCCAGCAAGTTAAATCTTGCGTCTTCTTCATTTCTTCTCCTATCATGCATCTCCTTCAGAGAGCAAATGTCCTCTGTATGGTTCTTCCGCAAATAGTAGGAACAGAAGGCTCCAGGAATGGTTGGTTTTCGTGTACATTCAGTGGCTAAATGGCCTGCTTGATGACACTTACCACACCAAGTATTTGACCGCATCACATCTCTTCCTGCTCCTGCAACGTTGGATGATATGCTAGCGGTATTCACTTTCAACGTCTGTAGTTGTTCTGTAATCACATCCATCAACTCCTTTTTGATGTTTGCAACTGAGTTGGATAAATAATCCTTCAAGCTTTCTCCTCCAGACGTACTGGCAGGAGGGTTTTGAGGAGTCTCTGTAATCACTGCATAAACGGGTTGGGCTGGTACAGAGGGATCTCTGTTCTCGTTCTGATTCAGAGCTCCTGTTTGAACTGTTGGCTGTTGGCTCCAGTTGGTAGGATTCCACTGTTGCTGCTGATTTGGCATTGAGAAAATTGGTTGGGACCATTGTTGTTGTGGTTGAACCACCATTTGAGGCATGGATTGTGGCCACTGTGGATTTGGTGCACTGTACTGTGATACCGGGGGCATCTGTTGGTAAGGGTAGGGGACAGTCCCTGGAACTACATTTGGTGGATACATCATTCCTGGCATCAGAGGAGGTAGGACTCCTCTTCCTGTATTCATCGCCAATCTAGCTTCCACTTCATCGTACAGTCTTGCTCCTTCTGTTGCAGCTTGCAGTGTGGCTGGTCTTTGCAGCTCCACAAACTTACGGACTTGTGGTTGTAATCCTCTGAGAAACACTCCCTTCTGAATGCCATCATCTAGATTATGGTTAGTCCATCTCTTCAGGATGGATTCCATTCGTGAGACATAAGCTTCCACTCTTTCTCCAGAAGACTGACTTAGGTTCATAAATTCCTCTCTCATCTGCTCTTCAAAACCTTCACGCCTGAATTTAGTGAGGAAGGCCAACTTCAGGTCGTCCCATGTGCCAAAAGTTCCTGCTGCTTGTCTCTCATACCACTGAAACGCCGCGCCCTTGAAAGTGGCGGGGAATATTGCTAACCAATGCTCAGGGGTTCTGGCATTGTTAGCCACACATGCTACCATAAACTCTGCTACATGAAGATCGGGGTCTTTATTGTACTCTCCCTTAAAAACTGGCAATGGATCTACATTCGCTGGCCTGTCATCAATATTTCCAGGACGGATCTGGCTTGGAAGTGGACCTCCAGCAGGAGGAGGAAGGGCTTGATGTGCCATTGGGACTTCTGTAAAGAGTTCCGCAAGGGCGTCAAAGGCGGCTTCTACTGCGAGCTCGCTCTCGGCTCTGATTCTTGCTTTCTCTCTTCTCACATACCTCTGGACTCGTTCTAATGCTTGCCTCTTTATTGCGTCATTCATCAGGGGGTTGGCTCCACTATGTTGTTAGTGCTCCACAGAGGGTTAACAGAAGACTTCAGTCTCTGTAGTACTCTCTTGCCAACATTTCTTCTACTTCTTTCTTTTCAACGTCCCTGAATTCTGCTTTCATGCCACTGCACAGAGGAAGGTATTCGGTTCTGAAGGTGTCAAAATGCATACGTCTGAGCATGGTGGTGGTGCCATCATCATAGTAATGCCAGCTTCTTATGGTTTCAACAGTGTATGTTGTGAAAAAAACTCTTTCTACCAACTTCCAGTGGGTTGCTAATTGAACAAACAGAAGATTATCAGTACACCAAGCATCCCATGTATCTTGCTGTTGAGCATCCACGAACAAATTTCAACTCTTTTCCTTCTTGTCTTTGTGAACCTCTACAGACCAAGACTCCTGAAGCTTCTTCACAATCTCCCACTTGATGTTATCTGGAAACTTTTCAATGAATGCCAAATCTTCCATGGATGGTCATTCTCTCTGTTTCTACTCTTCAGTTTATTCCCAAACAGTTTGCCACCAAGATGCAAGTTTCTGCTGCTTCAATAGGAAGAGGAAACTGTCCACCACATAGAGCATGCATCATGATGGTGATGTGTTTCTACCATTGTGGGATGAACTTCTTGTGGAAAGTGGCTTTGATTATGAGAAATTCCAACTCCTCAGTGGAAGAAGGAACTTTACAAACATCCATTGAATTCTTCTCTTCTTGGCAATGCCATTTCCTTCATTTTCAGCCTCTTCTGGTGCTTGTTGATGGCAAGGTTCCCCGGCTGCGCACCAAAAACATGGAGCCCCAAGAGGAACACCAAGGAAAAGGGAATTTTCTTGCAAGAAAATCTATCTTGTAACATCAACAAGCTTGTTTATCATGTTTCATATGATCACAATGAAGAAAAGAACACCAGGCACAACAAATCTTCATATAGCATCATGTAGACCTCCCATGGATTTAATAGAATCAACCATATTCTTCAACATCTTCATAAAATCCATCAATAGAACAAAGAAAGCAAAGGAATACACCATATTTGAATGAAAATACATCACATAGTATTCATCTTCAATATCTTCCTAGTCTTCTCTCTCAATCTCTCATATACAATCACTCTGTTTGAGTAGAATTGGCTATCTCTGACTCTCTCTCTCTCTCTCAATCAATAATACATCATATCCTCACTACAATCTCTCAAAATCACCCTCAATAATCCTTCTTAGGTCGTGGATACCCCTCCCAAGAGGTATGTCTGATATGAAAAGTCACCAGAACCACTACAGTGTCCTTTCATAGCTCTCTACTGTCACTTCACTCTAGTCTTCACTTGAGTCTTCAGCAGCTACTTCTTCCACTTCTTTCAGCTCTTTTGCACTTGTATTCACCTCTTTCCAAGGCTAGAAAACTTTTCCAAAGTCACACATACATTCCACAGAACACTTACAGAAGCATACAGAACAGTCTATAGAACAGTACCAGAACAGCTACAGTACAGAACAGAACAGAAGCAGAACAGAAGCAGAAGCTCTACAGAAGACCTACAGAAGGTTACAGAAGGTCATCAAAACTACATAACCCATTCTCAAACCATTCCAAACTCTCACAAACCATTCAATAAGCTTTCACAATATCTCATTCTTCATCAATCAATACTCCTTCCCTCTTTACAGAAGACAATCAGAACAAAACAGACCAAAACAGACCAAAACAGAACAAAACAGAAGGTATACAAAACCAATCAGAACCTATCAGAACATCACAGAACCACCAACAAACATCATGATCTTCCAAAACACAATCATTATCATCTAAAACACTCTCAAACCACTTCCAAATCAATCAATCATCTCATAAAATCAACCATTCAGCTCTCAAAAACAACAAAAATCAGCCAAAAAACAAGTCATTTCAACACTCAACACTGACCCTGAAAAATTCAAGGTCATAGTTTCCATGAGTTTGCCACGTACTCCAAAGGAAGTGCATAGCTTTCTGTCATCGGTAGGGAATTATCAGAGGTTTATCAATGCCTTGGTAGAAAGAACGTTGCCCCTGATGAGCCTATTAACCTTTAACTATCAGTTTGCATGGAATGATTCTTGAAAGGTATCTTTTGATTATGTGAAGCAGGAGATTTGCTAAAGCACTTATTTTAAAAGAACCTAAAAGGGGCGAAATGTTCTATATATTTTCAGCAGCAACCATGTATAGTATTAGCTGTTACTTATCCCAAATTTGGGAGGAGAAGTGGTACCATCCGATAGCTTTTGCTAGTCCAAAGTTGGGTATATCAGAAATTAACTACACCTATATGGAGAAGTTGTGCCTTGCGATGGTATTTGCGACCAAAAAGTTCAGGCACTACATTCTTTATGAGAAGGTGGTTTTTTATACGAAGGCGGAAGGACTTCGATTATTGTTGAATAAGTTACACATGCCTAATCGTTTAGAAAAGTGGTTAATCACCTTGTAGGAATTTGATTATGAGATTAAGATCAAGTTGCCGAAGCTTCAGGGCATTGTAGAGTGTATTGTGGATTTCAAAGAGCCAAAAGAGGTCTCGACTGAGGGAAGTAATATGGAAACTTTGTTCAAGATTGATATGGCATCTATTCCCTCCTAGTATGTTGCAATAATGCACTATCTTTCTATAAGAGAGACTAGAGCTACTTTATCAAAATCAGAGAAGAGGAAAATTAAACAGCAGGCATTGAAATTTTCCTTAATCATAGGAACACTATATCGGTAGGGTATTGATGATATCTATCACCGATGTGTGATGCTTGATGAGGTTCCATTTATATTGGAAGAGTGCCATGACTCCGCTTGTGGAGGGCACTTTGCTAGGTAGTTGACGGCACAGAAGGCTTTAAGAGCTGGATATTGGTGGCCGTCCATCTTCTAGGATTCATTCAACTATGTCAGGAGATGTGATACATGTCAAAGACATGACAGTAGAGAGAATAGGAAGCGTCCACTTACGCGGATTACAACTACCCTTCCATTTGAGAAGTGGGGCATCGATTTTGTAGAACCTATTACCCTGTCGTCTACTACTCACAAAAGATACATTATAGTAGTAACTGATTACTTTACAAAGTGGTCAAAAGCACAGGCGACGAGGTAGGACAATGCAAAAGAGACTATCAGTTTCCTACTTAAGCAGATCATCAGCTGTTTTGGTCCGCCAAAGGAAATAGTATCCGATCGTGGAACCCATTTTTTGAAAAAGGTGATTAAAGGCCTGACTAAAGCATGGAAAATTAAGCACAACAAGACAACCCCTTATAATCTGCAAGCAAATGGACAAGTTGAAAGTACCAATAAGCAGCTTATGGGTATCCTATCCAAAATAATCTCTGGAAAGAAACGGGACTGGGATATAAAATTATATGTGGCAGTTTGGGTGTATAACACAACGTTTAAGCGAGCCACTGGCCACACCCCATTTAAATTAGTTTATGGGGAGGGGTATGTCTTTCCCTTAGAAATTGAGTTTCCAACCATAAGATTTACAATCAATCAGTCTTTGAGTGATAAATATGCCCTATTCGAGAGTTTTACAACTATAGCCCACTTGGATGAACTTAACTTGTAGAGTTTGTTACACCAGGAGGTGGCTAAATGTCGGATGAAGCGGTTGCATGATCTAAAAGTGAAGAAATATACATTTAAGAAATGGCAATTAGTTTTATACTATGATGCATGTAGGGAGCTATTTCTAGGAAAGCTGGAACCTAGATGGGATGGCCCTTACAAGATAGTTCGATTAGGTGAAAATAAGTCCACGACTTTATTAACTGATCTACAAGGAGTAGAATTTAAGAATAATATTAATCTTAATAAGATTAAACCTTATTATTTCTGAATATGCTAATGCACTAAATGCATTGCACGTCTATGCTAGGATTGATTTGAGACTTGCAAGAGAGCTTAAACCAGTTGATGGGGTGGTTAATCCCTTATATGGAGCACCCACATCTCGAGCAAAGATATCATCAGGGAAGCTTATCTAGTGAAGCAAAGGATACAATGTGATTAAGCAACACAAGACAGTGCCTTTGTGTGGGAGATCAAAGTTTTCTGCCATCACTATTTGCAGATTTTGAAAAGCATCCTTGTTGAGTTTAATGAAGAAGGTGGGATGGAGCCGTCAGTTTAATGAAGAAGGTTGAATTTTGACTATCATAATTACGAATAGGGGAGTTCTTGATGGCTGGCTGTGTAAACCCATTATGGGCGTACACGTTATACTTTGATGGAGCGTCTCAGGAGCCTAATAAAAAGGGAATGTTGGAGTATTCATTTGAGATTCCTCGACATAGAGTTGCAATAAAATTAGTGGTTTATCTCGGGGTAGGATTCACTAACAACATAGCAGAGTATAAAGCCTTGATTATGGGACTGAATATTGCCAAGACAGGTGGTATTTGATAGTTGTTGGTAAAGGGGGACCCTCCCTGGCTGATCTTAAATCAACTTAATGGGACATATACAGTCCAGAATCCCATCCTTCATATGTATCATCAAGCTACTATAACCCTACTTGATGAATTTGAGAGCGTATCTCTTCATCTCATTCCACATTATTGGAATCAATTTGCAGATTCATTAACTAATTTTGCTTATGAAGAGGACCTCTTCTTCAACTGTGGTCCTAGTTTGGATGTTGTCATTGATAATGAGACAGGACCTAGTCACTTGTGGGGAATGTTATCAAACCACAAGTTATATGGCAGGTGATGGTTGATATGGGTAATGCGAAGAGTGGCCAAGACCCATCTACCACTATTATCCTGGACCCATAGGTTGATCAGACTACATGTTATGCGTACGCCTCTTGCTATATATGCAGGAGGTATGGGTCACAACTTGATGCATTTAGTTTAGGGCTGAGAGCCCTATTTTTCCCCTTGAAATGGAGCATATTTTTGTATATTTTCCTTCTTCCAAGGAGGGATCTATATGAGATGGTTTGCTTGATTTCTTTAGGCCAAGAAGGCTAGTTTTTTTAAGGTTTTAATGATCTATTTCCTTAGGCCAGGAGGGCTAGTTAGTTTTGTCATGTCATGTTTGATTTCTTTAGGCCAAAAGGGCCAGCTAGTTTGTAGTGAAATATGTCATTTCTTTAGGCCAAAAGGGCCCTATTTCCATTTGGTGCAGATATAGTAAATGGTTTTTTGTTGTAGTGATTGCATTGTTGAGATGGCAAGCTCAACATGTGCGGACATTGATGATGGACGGCCTAACTAGATGAGTCTGCACATCTATACTTAGCAGGTTGGTGGTCATTATGACACTCGCATGGCCACTGACTTATCACTTATTATATTTATATTGTTACACCTACCTACAACTGGCAAAGATATAGCGCCAGTCGATTAGTGTAGTCGATTATGCACTGTTTGACTTAGAAGGCCATTTTCCTTTATGTTGTATCTTATCTATACTTTGTGTACATTGTATAGAAGAAAAATCAGCAAGAAAATGTTTTGGCCTCCATCTCTCTTCTTGTGTTCTTGAGTGAGCTTCCTCTTGTATATACAATGTGTTTAGCACAACAGCTCAAGAAAATCCCCCCATCACGCGATTCTTGACATGGTATCAGAGCCGCACCACTGAGAGAGGCTAATTTTGAAGGCTGAAGTGAAGGATAAGAATCAAGGTTCGAGCAAGCAAGCAATGGGTAAGAAGCTCTCCCATTCTTCCTCTCTCTCTCTTGGATAGTGCCTGTGGAGACACCGGAAGCAGGGTCAAGCAAATCTTCGATTGCTGTGAGATTTGCTGTGAGTTATTTTGGGTGTCTGAGGCCATTTCAGGCCCCGTTTTAGAGCCGCAAGGTTGCGGACAACAGTTTCAAGGTACACTATGATTTCGGCTGTATTGACCGAAAGTGGATGCACATGTTACAAATTGTGAATCTGTAATTTTTGAGGTGTTTGCAGGAAGAAAACATAAGGTTTATCTACAAACAGGTTGTAGATTACATATACAGTTAAGCAATTAGTGAAAAAGGTTGCTTGGTGTATTGTTGTGCATGTGTTGTGAAAGATTATACAAGATTAGCTTGTTGTGTTGTATCCTTGTTTGTGATAATGGCAGAGAATAGTGGAAATCCCATTATTGAGAAGCTTGACAAGAACAACAATCCTTCATGGAAGTTTCATGTAACAAACTTCCTCATTGGAAAGGGCCTTTATGAGTTTGTTCAAGTAAAGAAAAGGAGCTAGATCTAGGTATCCCTCTGATTGCACATGAGTTAAAAGCATGGAAAGAGTGGAATGCGAAAGACAAAAAGGTGATGTATTGGTTATCTATAGTCATTGATAATACAATGTTGGGACATATCAGGAATGCAGAAACTTTACATCCAGCTTGGACAATTTTTGAGAACATGTTTTCAGTAAATACAAAGGCATGAAAGATTCAATTCAAGCAAGAGTTGAATGCCTTGAAGAAAGGGAAAATGTCTATCAATGAGTATGTGTTGAAGGTGAGGAGCACTGCAGATGCTTTAGTAGCAAGTGATGCAATGCCTGTTGATGATGATTTGGTTTCATCCACTTTGAGTGGCCTTAACAATGAGAAGGCATGGAAATCATTTGTTACTTCACTATATGTACGAAATTCATTTCCAGATTTTGATGAGTTGATCTCTCTCATGATTACCGAAGAGATCAATATGCAGGGTGATTCATCTGAAAAAAATCGTGAACAGGTTCAAGCATTTTACTGAAGTTCAAGAAGGGGACGTGGTAGATCCTCTTTGAGAGGCCGTGGTATGGGACGTACTTGCGATAACTAGCAAAATAGGTTCAATCAGCAATTTGGTGAAATGCAGGTTTTAGGAGGTCAAGGAAACTTTAGAGGTAGGGAGAGCTCTAGAGGAAGAGGTGGATGGCAGAATAGAGATTCTGGAAATTTTGCTATTGTTTTCCATTATTGTGGCAAAACAGGCCATATTGTGGCCCATTGCTATGCAAAGAATAATGATATTCACACTGGTAAATTGCAGCAAGGAAACTATGCATCGTCTTCACAACAGAATGAAGATAAAAATAAGTGTATGTTTGTTATGCAGCATATGATGAATGCAATTACAGAAAAGGGGACACATGATGATATATGGTATGTCGATTCAGGTGCATCTAATCATATGACCAATCATGTTGAATGGTTTGGAGAGATGCAGGACTTACAAAATCCAGGTTATGTGCAGACAGGTGATGATTCATGCCACCCAATTTCACACATTGGAAAGGTTCCCTTGTCCTTGTATAATGGCTAGACAAAGAATCTGACAGATGTATTACATGTCCCATCAATTACAAAGAATCTAGTCTTTGTTGGCCAAATGATAGAGCAGGGGTTACACGTCCGATTCAATGCAAAAGGTTATTTTGTAGAAGACTTTAATGATAACTGTAGGTTGGTTGCAAAAGGAAGTAGAGTTGGCCGAATGCTTACTTTAGATGCTAGAATTCGTGCAATGGATGCTGCTATGTATGTTAAAGGAAAAGGAGTAGTTGTTGCAGATATTGAAATATGGCTTAAACGTATTGGACATGCAAATGTGCAAAGGCTGAAATTAATGCATTCTAGAGGATTGGTCATAGGGTTGCCTTCTTTTAGAGTTGTAGAATTGCATAAAGTCTGTGAAGCATGCCAATTTGGTAAGCAGGCAAGACAACCCTTCTTGCAAGATAGAGAAGTGAGCAAAAATATACTTGATGTAGTACATACAAATGATTGGGGACCTACATAGAATGTATCTCTTGGTGGCTACAAATACTTTGTCACGTTTATTGATGACTGTTCAAGGAAGCTATGGGTATACTTCATGAAGGAAAAGAGTGATGTGTTTGAGCACTTCAAATATTTTAAGGCAGCCGTTGAAATAGAAATAGGCTTAAAAGTAAAATGCTTGAGATCAAATGGAGAGGGAGAGTACCTCTCTAATGAGTTCAGTGGCTTCTTGAGGACTCATGGAAAATGGTGTTGCAGAAAGAAAAAACAGGCATATATTGCAAAAGTTGCACAGGCATTAATGGTTGAAAAGAATATGCCCAAACATTTTTGGTCTCAGGCTATCCATACTGCTGTCTACATTATAAACAGAACTCCCGCAACTTCAGTTCATGGGATGACTCCTGAAGAATGCTTTACTGGCAAGAAGCCTGATGTATCACACTTGAAGTTATTTGGATGTGTTGCATATGTTCATGTTCCAGATGAGCTATGGAAGAAGCTTGATCTAAAGGCTGAAAAATGTATTTATATTGGGTACTCTTTAGAGCAGAAAGGGTATCATTGTTATAACCCTATCACAGGTGAGTTCAGAGTGAGTAGAGATGTTATCTTTGATGAGATGGGAAGTTGGTATACACATGCTTGTGATGTTTTGGATAGTGATAATGATCACGACAACTATGTATAGAAAGATAAATAAGAATCACGGAGTCTTAGTGGACCAAAAACGTCATCTGGTACTACACTTACAGTGAGCCCTTGGTTTGGGAGACTAAGGAGTAGCCCCACATCTTCAAGTGGATCTATAAGTGTTGTAGGGAAGGACAAAGGAAAGAAGAAAGTGCTAGATAGTAATGATGCATCTACCAGTCATATGGGATTTGATGGAGATCCTAGTGGTTTGGAGAGTTTGGATGATGAGCTTGGCATTCCTTCAGTCAGGACACCAGGTGTATAGAGAGCTCATAGTAATCTAAAGGCTCCATTGAGTGATCCGGTGGTACATAGATCTAGCAGGGTTAGATACCCTGTTAAAAGTTTTGGTTTTAAAGGTTATGCAGTTCACCATTATGCTTATATGGTGAAACTAGTTGAGGATATTGAGCCCACTTGTTTTGAGGATATTGTTGGTCATGCTCATTGGGATGCAGCAATGGATGAGGAGATGGCTACATTAGAAGCCAATAAGACTTGGGATTTGGTACCCTTACCTAAGGGTAAGAAAGCTATTGGTTGTAAGTGGGTTTACAAAGTCAAGCATAATTCAAATGTTTTAGTTAGCAGGTATAAGGCTAGGCTAGTTGCAAAAGGCTATGCTTAAACATATGGTATAGATTATAAAGAGACATTCAGTCCAATTGCTAGGATGGCAACTGTTAGGTGTGTGATTGCCTTGGCAGCAGCCAAAGGTTGGAGTTTTTAGCAAATGGATGTTAAGAATGCCTTCTTGCATGGTGATATGCAAGAAGAAGTGTATATGGAGCAGCCAACAGGTTATGAGGATTTAGAGCATCCCATATATGTGTACAGGTTAAAGAATGTGCTCTATGGGCTGAAGCAAGCACCTAGAGCATGGTCTAACAAGATTGGAGAGTATCTTGTCAATATTGGATTTTTTATTTTTAATGTTGATCACTCAGTTTATGTGAGAAAGGAAGATGCATGTTTGGTCATCATAGTCATCTATGTGGATGACTTGATTATTACAAGTGACAGTGACAATGGGATTGTTGAAGTTAAGGACTTCTTGAAGAAGAAGTTTGAGATGAAAGATTTGGGCGAGCTGAGATACTTTCTTGGTATTGAGGTGATCAAATGTGATGATGGTATATGGCTATCCCAAAGGTAGTATGGCTTGGATATGCTATCTAAGTATGATATGATAGCATGTAATCATCTTTCAGTACCATTGGAGAAAAATGTGAAGCTGAGTGTGCTGATGTTGGAGATGAGATAGAATACCCTATTATGTTTAGGAGGATAGTAGGGATTTTGATCTACATGACTATCACAAGGCTAGACTTCAGCCACACTGTTAGCCTTGTCAATCAATTTATGCAAATGCCTAGAAAGCCTCATTTGGATGCAGTTAGACATATATTGAGGTATGTGAAGTCCACTTTACATTATGGACTTTTTTATGAGGTAGGTAAGGACATATATGTCTTTGAATACAAAGATGCAGATTGGGCTGGTAGCATGTCTGATAGTATGTCAAACACAAGATCTACTAGTGGATTCATGTTTTCCCTTGGTAGTGCAGCAGTTACATGGAGCAGCAAAAAGTAACCTACAATTGCTTTATCGAGTACAGAGGCTGAGTATAGAGGTGCTGCTATGGCAGCATGTGAGGTCGTATGGCTGCAAAAGTTGTAAGGTGATTTGGATGTGCAAGGACATGGTCCATTTGTCATTCATTGTGACAACATGAGTAGCATGCAGTTAGCTAGGAATCTAGTGTTCCATGCTAGGACAAAACACATTGAGATGCACAACCACTTTGTGAGAGAGAATGTACTTGCATGAGAGATTGACTTGGTATATGGCAGCAAACGGGATCAGATAGCTGACATTTTCACAAAGGCATTGGGTGCAGAGAAGCTTCGAAAGTTCCAAATCTTACTTGGAGTTGTAGAGATAGATTTGAGCTTGAGGGGGAGTGTTGAGATGGCAAGCTCAACACGTGCAAACATTGATAATGGACCGCCTAGCTAGATGAGTCCCGACGTCTACACTTAGCAAGCTGGTGGTCATTATGACACTCACATGGCCACTGAATTATCACTTATTATATTTAGGTTGTTACACCTACCTACAGCTAACAAAGATGTAGCGCCAGTCAATTAGCCTAGTCAGTTATGCATTGTTTGACTTAGAAGGCCACTTTCCTTTATGTTGTATCTTATCTATATTTTGTGTACATTTTATAGTGTGTGGAAGAAGAAGAAAAATCAACAAGAAAATGTTTTGGACTCCATATCTCGTCTTGTGTTCTTGAGTGAGCTTCCTCTTGTGTATATAGTGTGTGTTTGGGGGCACAGCAGCTCAAGCAAATACCCCCATCACGTGATTCTTGACATGCATCATATAGGTTGACGAAGTTGCTAGAGGGAGCCTTTGCTGTGAAGGAGCTTCTAGTGGCCATTTTAGGTGGTTTTGTCCCCTTTCCGAGTCTTTTACCTTAAGCAATTAATGATATATGTGTGTGTGATGGTTACTTTCTTTTGTTTGTTGGGGACCGGCACTCAAGTAAGTTTAGCCTCCATATGTCTGGGGGAGGTCTGAGCAGTCATTGCCTCCTACAAAGGCATTGTCAAGCATTGAAAGACCTATTTTAGAAGGCAATTCTAGTGACCCTATTCTACTGACTTACTAGATGGCCAGGTGGCCATCCTAGGAGTTCCTATTAGTTGTGAGACAATTAGAGAAGCCTACTAAAATAATGATAGAAAGAGGAAAAACCCTAAATATCTGAAAGAAAACATATGAAAATACAGAGGTGTGTAAAAAGGGGTTCTAACCCCTATAAAAATAAAAAAGAAAAGAAAGAAAAATCCTTGAACTGTTGTTTATCGCCTTGCGAAGGCCTGGTAGGTTCCTGGGGGGGGCCGATGCCTTGTCTTCCGAGGGATGGCATCTAGCCAAATAACAAATAATACAAGAAGTTTGGAGTGAAAATAAAAGTGAGCATTAGAAAAGGATTAAGTGTCGCCTTGCGAGGGCTTGGTAGGTTCTTGGGTACGAAGACAAGACTTGAGGCCGATGCCCTATTCCCCTTGGGTCATTACGCTTAGCTCCCTCCTTTTTACATGCCCGAGTATGGATAATAAGAGGCTAAAAGACCCAATGTGTTAAAAGAAACTATTTCTTAATCAGGCTATAAGTGTCCTCACCTAGTAGGAGCTGCTAATTGAGTTGTCCTTAGTTAGGTAGGAAGTTCAGACCACCACTCAAGATGACCTCTTTGATAGCTCTTTTTAGCTTGGTTGTGTTGCAGCACTTGGTTAGTGACTAGCTTTAGACTTTCTCTCAGATTATGCTAAACCTACTCCTCGTGGAATTATGCCTTGGTTTTGACAGGGGGTAGGGTGACAGCCATGTTGTGCTCTGATGTGTATCTTTTTTGTATCAGCTTGATGCTCTTTGTGGTTGTGTTTATGTGCAAATCTATTCGTGGGATTCGATGGGCTAAGTCTCCCTATCCCATGGTTGCCAATGACGGATGATTTTTGATGCTAAGAAGTGCTTACAAATAGCCAAAATTTCTTAATTTCAAGGGAAAAATAGACTTCGTCAAAGGCGGCGATTGCAATCATGACAATTTTAAGCGACAATAACTGAAAGTGCTTAAAAGACCCACTAGATGATGGTTGGTGAATTTTCATACTTTTTTGACGTGCCATAAGAGACTTTGGGGGATGCCCGGCAGTGGAGGACTTCAAAGCGGATGCCTAGGATTTTTCAGACCGCGAATTGAGTACTAGACGAGGGAGAGGAAGTGTCTGGAAGGCCAAGGGCCAAAGGCCAAGTGTAAATAAGATTTAGGGGGCCCAAAGGGTATGCCTTTTGGGTGCTCCCTTTGAGCCCCAATTAAACTCAAAATCATGGGGGGGGGGGGGGGGGGGGGGGGGGAGGGGAGGGGGGTTTGGCCATGAGTAGAAAGAGGGCGTCATCATCCCACGATTGATGGAGATGGGCTATGGGACCTGCAAACGACCCCCCTGAGTGATTGGATGCCTGAGATGCACTCTATCTTTGCTCCTCATCGCATGTCTTCCTGCATGGAATGGCTGCCCGGTTTCGGAGATGCAGTTTTAGTCTTTCTCTCTCCTACATAGAGGCACTTCATGTGGTAAGAATCAAGAAGAGAATGGGGAGATCGATGCTTGTCCGAGAGGCAGCGAATTGTTCCAAGAGGCTAAGGAGGCTAAAGGCTGAAGATCTATGCTGAAATCCATGGCTGGTTGGTTGATACACATTCCCAATTAAATATTCAAAAAACCTGAAATGCGCAAAAAGGCAGTATGCTCTATTTTATGAAAGAATTTTGCTTGATTTTTATCGTTCACGGTCTAAATGGTGTGCACATGGACTCAAATTTTATTTGAATATTCCTTGAATTATGTTTGAGGGTTGCAATCATTGTTATGTAGAACCTGTTTTGATTTATAGCAATTATAAATTTTCAAAACCCGAAAAAACACAAAATTTGATGGAAATTGATAGTTTCTTTCATTTAGAGTGGAAAAAATGAGTAAAAATGGGATAAAATAAGGAAAAATAGTGAGTTTCAGTTCAAATGATCAGTCATCGGAAAAAAACCGAAAAATATCTATTTTATATTCAAAATGAATAGGAAAAATAGTGAAATTTTATAAAAAATGAGTTTCTTGCATTCAAAAAAATGGAAAAAATGAGATCTATGTATGTGAATGTCTGACGGGGTTGAAGCATGATATTAAGCCTCAATTTGGCCCTTTTTCTTTATGTTAAAGTGCATATTTATTGGTTTTACATACAAAAAATGACATAAAAGAATCTCTACACCTATGCAACGCAGCAAAATTTAAACAGTGAGGGGGAGGATGATGTTATACAATAGTTTAAGTGCTGAAATAATACAAAGTTTGATTGTTCTCTTTATGCATAACATTTAGGATGTGGTTTGTTTGGAAATAATGGATTTAGCAGCACGAGGTTTGTCTTAGTGCTAGGTTCCTGCAACAACGAAGCATTGCGTATTAGCAGGATTTCATTAAAAGGGCTGGTTTTGCATGACACATAGGCTGATTTCAAACCATAAATGTTTATGCACAATAAGGCATACACTATTGCATGAATCATACACATGGTATCTATTCTTGGCATGCATAACAATTGGTTGAGTTATAAATGACCCATGCTGGAGAGAGTAAGGCACCCAAGTTGTAGGTCTAGATGGTGGGTCCAAGGGGACAAGTAAGTGAGGATTGGTACATTCTTGGAACGATATAATATTGGTACCAAGAGTGGAGTCTATTTCGTATGTGTTATATGTGTTAGCGACGCATCGAGGGGCCAAAGTCCAAGGTGTAGGAGGGTCATAGTAGTGGGGCCGCGACAATCAGTCGAGGGGTGCCTCCTATGTTATTCTACGTGGTGAATTACACCAAAATGTGTAGGTCTCCCTCTGAGGAGTCTGAGAAGGTTAAGGATTGAACTACAAACACGATGCAAATGCAAAATGTACGTACAATGTCATGGCAATGTGTCTTGTATATGCTCCTAGCCACGAGGCCGTGGGATTGTCTTGTGCATGTCAGAGCTCGGCTAGTGTTATAGACAATGTCGGCCCATTTTAGGTCCCATCACATCGTGGTAAGGAGGTTTTAACTCCACTCTATGGTCGTCGTGCTCGTCGCCATCCATGCAGTATAACAAAAGGGTTAGTGGGGGGGTTTTGTCGTTGTCTACCTGCCTTCTTTCAGTGTCGACTTGGAGCTCCACTCCCTCCCTATTGTCGTCATATCTACCTAACATCAGAGCCTTCGTTTAAATCCCCCTCCTTCTCATAGTTCACTCCCCCTCCCTCCGTCAACCGACGACTTTGACAGGGGGAAATGCAATAATAGAATTTTGTTAATACAATTTCATTTTTCTTTCATAAGAAGGAAAAAGAGAATTCTGATGGCAATGGTGCCAAAAGAAGGGAAAATTTTGATGGCAACAGTGGGATGAAAAGGAGGGGAATCTTTATAATGGTGGCGGCTTCCGATGGTGACAACGCTGGAGTGTTACAAAGTGAGATTCTAAAATGTACAAAGTTAGAGAGGGTCTCCATTACCTTGATGAATAGAGCACTTTCATAAGATCATTGTAATCATTCAGTGTTATTTAGTGTTCAATCAGAACACAACATTTGGTGGCTAGGAGCATTCAAAGTAGATGCAAAGGATTTTGATATATAGTATTGGGTTTTTCATAGAACACCAATACCTAATGTTATTAAGAGACAACAAGCAGGAGAAGAGCTATTTGTTGAAGGATTTGGGAACTATAAGATTGAGTGACACATAGTTGGTGACTTAAAGACACTTAAATGTATGTACAATGTATCAAAGGGAGCCAACTCTAGATCTCCTTGCCTATATTGCATGTCCCCAGCTATGGAGTTGAACTCAAGCAATTGGAATAGAGCTCCCTCTAGGCACAACAAGGATCCACAATTTAAGCCAGTCCTAGATATTCCTTTAGTGAATTCCCATATCTGTACACTTCATGCACTTTGTAGGATAATTGAAAAGCTTGTTCATCTTTATATAGGATTTGCATGGAAGTTGATATCAACTAGAATAGATGATATAATAAAGATTGAAAAAGTATTATATGCAAATTGGTTTACATGGTGATAATGTTGTTATTGAACTAGATTTTCAAAAGTCTAAGGATGGCAATTTTGTCCCCAAAAAGCCATCTATTGGTGGAGTGAAGGCTAGAAGGTTCCTGGACTTTCATGGGAGACTTGGTAATATAAACTCTAGGAATGGTGGCTCAACTATTAGATACAATCAGTGGAAGTGCCTACATAATGCAGTTAAGGATCATGCTGATAATGGAAAAGCTTGGAATAGAAAAGCCAATGTTTGGGAATCACTGGACAAAGTATTCTTTTATTTGATAAAACTGAGTGGAATGATGATCATTTCAAAGAGTTAAAAAACCAATTGAACCTTTTTAAAAAGGCAATGACAAAAGCTTGGTGTAATCAACATTTCACTCACTATACGATAATAAGTTTGCATATATATGTCTCTTAATTGTCTGACTCATATAGGGTTTTCTAATTGAATTTCTTTATTTGTTAACTATGCAGCATATTTTATACAACCATGCTCCATATTTTATCAAGAAATATGGATCTCTATCTATCTGGTCAACCCAAGGTACGGAAAAATCACATTATCAAGCAAGAACAAAATACTTTAGACACACAAGACATGGAGGTGGGAGATACAAAGAAAACAGTTTATTAGAGGTCTTTCAATGGTTCTACAAACAAATTTGGCACAAATTCAAGCTCAAAGACACAACTGCATCATGCAATACATCATCTTTGGCAAGGAATATATCCATTGTTACCCAAAGAAGAAAAGAGGGATATTTAAACTCTTGTGCAAAGCAAAGACATTAAGAATGGCTACAAACTAGACAAAGAGATGGAAAAAGATGGGTTTCAAGAAACCCTTAATATCTTTTAGTTTGACTCTGTTGCAGAAGAAGATTCTTTAGTTTTAAGGAATTCACTAGGTCCTCTAAAGTTTCTTTTGTGAGAGCTCGATATTAGGACCCGATTCGGACCTATTCTTGAAGGGCTGAAACTCGTTTTTGAAGGTAAAAAGTGCCTAAGAGGCGTTAAAGAGCCAATTTTCATGAAAAATAAAATGGTGGTAGATGGCCAAGCTGGAGTTTTCCTAGATGCATTTTGACATTAGGAATCCAATGCAAGTCTCAGTTCATCAATCGGAGGTCGTTTGATCCCCCATTTAATCCCCTCAAGGTTTGGCATTGTAAAGCAGCCAATGGATTTAGGAGCCAAAAAGTGTGCATTGGGACCCACCTTTATAGATTTCGATGCCACGAAGCTAGCCATCCAGACAGATTGCAAATCGGAGTCCGTTTGCACCCCCAAACAAATCGAAAACCTTTCGCGATAGTGTGAAAGTGGTTTTTTTGAAGTGGACATTTTATAAATGAAATGAAATGAAACTCTAAATAAAGAAAACATACAAAAATATGTCGAGATATAGGGAGGGGGTGTTTTTTGATTGATACCCCATTTTTTGGGAGTTTTGTGCCTCTTGGATGCTCAATCATGTAGAGAGAGAGGAGGAGATCCCTGATCTATGCAGAGAGGGCAAGATTTTGATGGTAACCATGTGTAATATAATGAAGGGAATAAATTTCTAATTTTTAGTATTTCTCTCTCCTTCACCTCTCCTCTTGTGGGTTGTTCATATGCATTAATGAAAGAGAGAAGGGGGAAGGGGGGTGATGACGATTTTGAAGCAAAAGATACTAATGGAGTGGTAGAGGATATAGATCAGGGCTGGAGAGTGCGTCACTAGCAAGAGGGAAGTGTCAACGGCCTCTCAATATCAGGATTCACGCCTTAAACATGTGGGTTTCTATGAGTAAGTGGTATTTTTCTTTGTTTGATGAAAGATACTTGAAGGAAATGATTGATGATGATTGATCTTGGTTGCATATGCCAATTTATCTCTGAAATGAAAGAAAAAACCAAAAATTTGATGACATAATAATTTTTCCTCAAAATGTGTAAAACTAGCAAAATGTTGGTATTTGAAAGAAATCATGAAAATTGGGGGTTTTAGTGAGTGATTTGAGTTTTCATGGAATAAAAATAAATATAAAAATGGAACTGAGTTCTTTTGATCAGTGAGAGCTTAAAATTTTGATTTTTCATAAATTTTGAAAAAATAAATAGAGAAAAATAAAAAAATTAGGTCTTTCACAATAAATAATAAGAAAAAAATATGATTAATATTTGTGGATGTTTAGCAAGGTTGAGGCATGAGGATTAAGCCTCAGCTCATCCTTGTTTGTATGTTGTCGTGTGTTTTTATTGCTTTCCATATGAAAAAATGACATACAAATGAACCTTGAACTTATGCAACGTGGCAAAACCTAATTGGCTCGGGAAAAAAGAGATTGTAAATGTGAGAGATTGCTAGAAATACATAAAATTTTGATTTATTTAATTTATGTATAGCATATAGACTGATAAAAATTTAAATTTAAGGAGACTAGTAGCACGAGGAAACTCGGTGCTAGTCTCTAGCAACGCAGCAACAACGAGTAGATTGAAAATCATTAAATGATTGTTTTGCACACCATGTGTCTGATTTCTAATTATAAAATATTTTGGCACAGTGGTCATACACTTCTGCATTTTGCGTGCCACATGGTATAAAAACCTAGATGCATAGCACCTGTATAACGAACATTGACCAATGCCGAGAGTGTCAGGAAGTCCTTTGCTGTAGGTTAGATGGGCGGTTCCTTAGGATAAGTTAAGTGAGGAAACATCAACTTCTGGATTTTTTGATAAATCAAAGAGTGGAGCTTGTATGCTTATTCTTTATGTTGAAGCAGTGTATCTTGGGGCCAATCCTCGAGATGTAGGAGAGCTACAGTGGGGCCACAACACTCAGCCAAAAAATTTGCCTCCTATGTATGTGATATGAGGTATTATACATATATGTTATGGGATCTCCCTCTAGGGAGGAAGGGAAGGTAAACAGTGGACTATGTCCTATTGCAAACGCAAAATTGATATTGGAGTTTAGTGTAGTGTGAGCCTTAGACACTCTTGGCCGCGAGATCGTGTGGGGTGTCTTGTGTGTCTTAGAGGTCTGGCTAGTGCTAGAGAGCTAGTGTCAGGCCCGTTTTAGGTCCTGACATTTTGTTTCATCCCACTCGATGAGACCTCTACATTTTAGGAACTCTTGTTTTCAATAGCCTAGAAGGAGCTTCAAATTCTTGGCATCTCCTACATGGGAGAGCAAATAAGAGCCATGAACTCCAAAATATCTTGCCCTAGATCCACTGTATCCAAGCATAAAGCCAAAAACTCTTACAACTTCTTCCTTCTCCACCAAAATTCTCTTGTCTAAACCTCTATTGAAAACTTGAGATCCAATCACCTTGGAGATAGCTTTCAAAGCCATTATTGATCAGCTTGGAGAGCTTGACAACGTGTTATGATAAATTGCAATTGTTTGATTATTTAAGCTTCCAATATAATGACCAAGGTCTTGAATTTTGCCTATTGACTTTTGCCAAGCTTCAATGGCCTTGAGCCCTTGGCTCTTCCAAGAAAGTTGTCTATATCTTCAATTTCTATATGCACAATAAATCATAATAGTATAAGATGTCAATAGATAAATATCCAATAATATTTGTCTATAATGCATAACATACTCTAATATAAATCACAATTGATACCTTAGAATTATCTTTCATACCTTAGGGTTTTCATCTTTTTCAAGAAGACTATCATCATATAGATTTATTGAACTTTTTGGTTTCTTCTCTAATGGAGACTTCAGTTTCTACCCCATGTTATCAATACCAAGTCTCTGTTGAATTTGTAAGAACTCTTCCTCTGTAGGTATCCCCCCCCTTTCATATTCCACAATCTGATTAATACAAGAATGCAAGGCTATAGAGTTATTTGGAAACTTCTCACCCTCAACATCAAGAGTTGCTAGGAATTCCTCTTCATAACCTAAAAAATTATTATCATTTTGACCCCATGCTATAAGGATTACCAAGCAGTAATATTCTCTAAGATAAAAAAGATGTTGAATATCATTTAGCAATACATATCTATTTTTATTGATGAGTTAACTGGGAAATGTTGGGACACATTCAAGAGGACCTATTTCAATCTCTACACTCAAATCTATCTCCTTTCCTCCCACTTTTGTAATGTTCTCACTTTTAAACAAAGCAACATCAAATCCCTGCACTAACTAGTTCTCAATATCCTCCTGAAACATTTTCCCCTTCTCTTTAACTTCTTTGTCCTCACTTGCAATATCCTCTATCTTCTTCTCTTGTATTGTATCTAAAGAACAACTATCCATATATTGAAGATATACAAGAAATCCAATATCCTTCTGTACAAGAAGACATTAATGTTGATTTTGATGAAAAGGGAAATCAACTTTTCACTTCTTGAATTCCTAATCAATAAGGCTAAACCTTGCTTGCAAGGTTGTTCTAGCAGCATTGTAGCTTCCATCACATTGCTATAATGGACAAATCCCTCAATATCTAGGCCTTCCACATGTCTATCATAAAACTTCCTAAAATCCTTCAATTTATCTTCAAGATCCTTCAAGAGCTTTTGCAAATCAAAGGGACCATTGAGCATATACATGATATAAACAAGTCGAGAATAATTTCTAGTTGCATTATGTGGAATATCAAAGATCTTTTCATCACATGTATCCTCCAGATCCTCTTCCTCTATTCCCTCTAAAGAAAACTTCATTTTAGTCATCTTGATTATACACAAAATCAAATCCAAAAAAAAAGGGGGGGGGGGGGGGGGGGGGGGGATAATATATCAATCCACATTTGATCATATCCAAAAGAAAATGATCCAATTTATGCAGCAAAGAAAGCATGAAATTTTGTCTCATCAATCAAATTTTGTTGTACATTCACGACTTATGAAACACGAAAACAATGATCCAAACCACTTCACAGTTCATAAAATCATGTTTCACACGTCACTTTGACAAAAAAAATTGACAAATTTGTGTTTCATACATCCAATTTTTTTTTCCAAAACAATGCATCTAGAACATCAAAACCCCATCGTTTAACATTTGTACAAAACCAATATTGATAGAAAAACTAAGTAAAACCCTTGTAGAACTTCTAAGTTCCTAATGTATCTTTCTCCTCTTAAATCAACAAACATAGATCCATGTTTAACAGTGATACCTTATTTCATTTATCTTGTATGTTGAAATCCCTAAGATATCCCACATGGTTCATTGATCAAAATACAACGCCTTATAAAAAGTGAGTTGACTACTTGAGCAGCAGAGGAGGCATGCAATTTTGTGTTTCTTCGACCATTTTTTATTTGACATTGAAGACTCATGAAACACGACAATAAACTTTCACAACCCTTTGCAAATGGTAAAATCTCATCTCATACGTCAGTGAATCATTTCACAATAAAGGTTACAAATTTGATAATCTTCAATGCCTCAAAAATTCAAGATTGCAGAGAAAAAACGATAAGAAAAAGTTTGATACCTGAGATTTGCAATCCTTATTGTTGAGAATAAATAGCTTTTTGTTAGCATACAAGTCTGTGCACTGAGAATAAATAGTTCGTCGAAGACAAGACAAGATATGTGAAACAAATATTAACATAAACCTAACCCTGAGTTGCCATATATACATGCCAACAGTCTCACCACACCTTTGTTCAAGAAGTACAATGCACTAATTTAGAGGAGGTGTACTTAAAATGAATAAGAAAATGCTAAGAATTATATTTTATCTTTAAAAAGTGAACCCATAAAGTGCTATCATTCAAAAAAATAAAGCGACACATGGCACAACTTCCAAGCCAAAAAATGTATGCCCATCACACTTATGAAATTAACTACGCAATACAACAGCCACATGTGTAAACCAACATCCTTTTAAACCCCATTTCTTAACTGCAAAAGAGTTTTTTCAAAGACAAAGCTCTTTCTATGCTCTATCACACCAACATAATGCTAACTTGGTCATAGCACAACATTATTCTTCAGCACAAGGCGACTAAAGAAGGTTTCATTGCAAGCATACTATAACATCCTACTACGGCCCATAAAACCCCCCTATTATAAAAAATATTCGATTTTTTTTCTTCCTCCCCCCTTGTCGTCGCTAATAGGTGGTGAGGGGGGGGGAAGAGGGAGGGCGTGAGAAATGACGATGATGGGAGGAGGACACGTACCTTCCACTCCCCCTCCCCACCAACCAATGGTAGCAGATGGTGACCAAAAAATGGCCAAAGCAGGTGCAACCAGATCAAACAAGAGGAGGAGAGCAGCCGATCAACACGAGGAGAGAGAGAGAGAGGAGTTAAACTCCCACTTTACCAACTCTGCCATGGCCAACCAGTAGCCATCTTGCAGTCGAGAAAGAGATAGAGAGAGAGAGAGAGATGGAGTGATGGCCATGAAGGCTACTAGGCCACAACACGTGTGTGGTAGGGAAAAGGAGGGTACCCCTCACCACTCCCACTATAAATTTGATTCCCCTCTCATCATCTCGATGATTGGGAAAAAAATGATGTCTCTCTAATGAGAGGGAGAGAGAGGGAGAGAGAGAGAGAAAAGATTTTCTTAGAGGGAGACTCCATACCCCCTCCTTAAGTAAAGGGCATAGAGACTACCTTATTCTTTTCCCCCCTACTTTGTCGAGAGAAAGAGAGGGAGAGAGAGGGTGCTAGGTGGAAAAGATAGAGAGAAGGTGAGAGGGATAGAGAGAGAGAGAGAAAGAGAGGGATGGAGAGAGAGAGAGGGAGAGAGAGAGGGAAGGTTCTAAGAGATTCCTCCCTTTCCCTCCTTAGAGGGTGGCCACACACTCCGTCTCTTCCGTGAAATTTATTCCCTTTTCCCACGAGTTAAACCCCTATCAGAATCAAGGGAAGTCACCTCACCACACCATCTCTTTTACGAGAGATAGAGAGATTCATATGCCGAAAGTATGGTCCCCAAACAGAGGGAGACGAACAATAAAGCCACCGACCAGGGCATTTTTGTGAATACGAATACAACATTAGGTATGGATAATTTGTATCTGAATATCTAGGTATTAATTGCCATCTTCGCTATTCATTGAGACATAGGGTATGCCACTTTGGCATGCGCATGAGTTCCTTTTAATAAGTACCCAATTTTATCTTTCAATAGTTAATGAACTCATAGGGGATTTTTAGGATAATTATTTCCATAATCATAGATGACCTTGCATAGATTCATGCATATGATGCATTGGGGTTCGCAAGCCCCGAGAGGAACACCAAGGAAAAGGAAATTATCTTGCAAGAAAATATATCTTGTAACATCAACAAGCTTTTATTTCATTCTTTTGATCATCAAAACAAAGAAAACAACAATTCTTCACGCAACATCATAGTAGATATCTCCCACCGATTTGATAGAATCAACCATAATCTTCAACATCTTCATATAATACTTCAATAGAACAAAGAACACAAAGTAATACACCATCTTTGAATGGAAATCAATCACATATTATCCTTCTTCAATGTCTTCATAGTTCTCTCTCTCAATCTCTCATATACAGTTACACTGTTTTGATAGAATCGACTATCTCTGGCTCTCTCTCTCTCTCTCTCTATCAATAATACATCATCTCCTCACCAAAATTATCTCATAATAACCCTCAATAATTCTTCTTAGGTCGTGGGTGCACCTCCCAAGAGGTATGTCTGATATGAAGAGTCACCAGAGCCACTACAGTGTCTTTTCACAGCTCACTACTATCATTATCACTTAGTCTTCTCTTCAGTCTTCAGCAATTGTTTCTTCCACTTGGTTTAGCTCTTTTGAGCTTAGATTCATCCTTTCCAAATGTTAGAAAACTTTCCCAAAGTCACACATACTTTCTATAGAACACTTACAGAAGGTCTACAGAACAGTTATAGTAGAGCAACAGAATAGCTACAGTACAGTTACAGAGTAGAGACAGAGCAGAGACAGAGGCTCTACAGAAGGTCATAAGAACCTCATAACTAATACTCAAACAATTCCAAACTATCAAAAACTATTCAATAAGCTTTCAAAAGATCTCAATCTTCATCAATCATCAATCTACGCTTCATACATAAGATAATCAGAACAAAACAAAAGCTATAGAAAAGGTATACAAAACCAATCAGAACCTATCAGAACATCACATCTCCATTGAAAATCATCATGAACTTCCAAAACATAATCAATATCATCCAAAACATTCTCAAATACTCCCATTAACAATCATACATCACTCTAAATCCATCAAAAATCAATCATTCAGTCCTCAAAAACAACAAAAATCAGTCAAAAATTCAGTCTTTTTCCACTCTCAACATATCCCCACACTTAGAAAGGAAGCATCGTCGCAACCTAAGGAAAAATAATAATAGAATTTCACTAAAGAGATCAATTTGGATCTTCCGTCGGATCTTCAATAATCTTGCTAAACCACGACCGCAACTTATCACCTGTATCTGAGAGAAAAAACTACTAAAGGAAAACTTTCATTATTCATTAACTCATCGAATGAATCATTTAAAAGACATAACAAATTTGTAAAGGATATAAGAGGTTTTCTTAAGCTTTCCACCATAGGCTTTTCATCCACCAGCAATCTTTTGAAAAGAGCTCTCAAACAAGTTATTCGCAATCAATACGAACTCATCACATACAATTAATACAACACATACATAAACACTAACACAACTAGCTGAATGACACCTCCAAAAAGAGATATATCATTAAGAATCATCCAAGATACATTACAAAGGCATCAATGAAGATGATCCCTTTTAAAGGCTTGGTGGTTTCGGAAGCGATCCATGGAGAAGGATTCGTCTACAAATGTCTTTGGAGGATTTTGAAAGAACTGCAAGTAGCACATCCTTTCTAGCAAGATAAGGTATTTTCTAGGGACACATAGGGCATGAAAATATAGGACATCCAACTGGTGGGAGTCAATGTTCACATTAACATTCATACAAAGTTTTGGAATGGCCTTTTGATCATTATGGGAATGCCTATGCATGTATGCTAGATACCAAGCAAAATGAGCTGTCAATCTCACCGAAGGATCCAGAGATTATGAATATTGGTGAGCAAAATGAAGGTAGTTCTGATATGCTTGAGTGGCAGTTGTCCAATCTCCTGGAATTATTGGCTAGTTTATTTGAGGTCCTGTAAGAGAATCATTCAAGCTCCATCCTCTTCTTCTTGGAATCTGCCGATCAAACCCTTCATATTCACTAACCAACTGAGGGGGTTGAGAAATAGAAGTGGCAGGAGATGGAAGTGGAATAAGTAAAAGTGGATGAAGAGATGGGTAGGAAAAATCATAAAAGGAGGAATAAGTTAAAGAAGGAGTGGCTGAAAATTTTAGGGAATCAGTTAGGAAGGGTGTTAATTGATAAATAGGAAA
This sequence comes from Lygodium microphyllum, assembly GCF_053477565.2. NCBI lineage: Eukaryota > Viridiplantae > Streptophyta > Polypodiopsida > Schizaeales > Lygodiaceae > Lygodium > Lygodium microphyllum. The sequence goes on along the minus strand of NC_141141.1, from coordinate 49,014,998 downwards.
GGTAGAAGGTACGTGGATAGATGGAGAAGGACAGGGTGGAGAAGGGGAAAATACTTTATCTTCGATAAAAGAGCAATATATAAATATTGGAATTTGAGGAAAAGATTGAGATTGGAAAAGAAGGGGTAAGATGGCTGTTGAATTGGTTTGATAGAGGGAATGATATGTATCATAATGGTGAGCCATTTGTTGGTAATACAGTAGGCTAGGAACAGAAGGACCTAAAATAGATCTTCGCTGATAGGCATTTAAAAAAATGGAATCAAATGGATTATTTTTGGAAAGGTGAGCTAAGAGATCCACCCTCACTTGGTTAGTACTCTGTACATAGGTAGAAGCTGTTTTCTGTCGTTGATTCAGGACCATAGAATCAATCATTGAGTGCCAAGAATTATCAGGGCAAGTAGCCACTTTTGAGAAGTAACTCTGGAACATGTCATCTATTCGCAACTCCAAATAGTTGACATATAAAATAGCTTGTAAAACCACATCTCCCACATACTAAGCCATATCCACTTCATCTGGAATCAACAAGTCTCCCCATAGATACATATATGAGAGCAACATGGTATCTGTCGTGACAGAATCTTCAAACACCATACGGACCACTTCTGTCAGCAACTCAGGAGACCAATCCCCACTCCAACTATCCTCTAGAAGAGGAAGATCCATCATTGAAAGCTTCATGTAAAAGGCCAACTTCTGTAATTGATAGTGGACAAAGAAAGAATGGTCCGGAGGAACATATTCGTGGAAATGCTCAAATGTAGACCATAGCAGATCCATCCTGGACTGCAATCGTTCCACTTTATCTTGGAAGAGAGAACACAAGGTAGCCTATATCTGGAGAACTTCCAAGTCCTATTGTGAGAGAGAAGGGATCAAGGGAACATTAGGGCTTGGAGGAACAGACCATGACTTTGCCAGTTGATCTTGCAATTGTTTGATTTGGGAAGCTTGTGATTCCACTGTGTCATTAGCAATCTATAAGGCTAAGAGTTTTACATCTAAGAGAGTTTGAAACTCTTGCGCTTCATTGGACATCCTCTCCTTCTCCTCTAAAATTCTAGTGACCTCTGATTGAGCCTCTGTTAACTGAATCTTCAAAGAAGATATCTCATCTCTTTGGGTTTCAATCAGTTGGGTTTGTTGCTCCATCTGCTTAAACAAAACTGCCAGGGTATCCTTAGTAGAGGCTAACTCGGATGTTGCCTTATGCAACTGGTCTTTGGACTGCATCAGTTCCTCATAAAAGGAAGCATACAGCTGTTGAACACAGGCTGTCACTGACAGTTCAATTGAACTCTGGATGTCTTTACATAGGAATGGAATGGTATCTCTCGAGACCAGACTGTTCAGTGAAGGGACTGATATGTCCAAGGAACCCTCTCTATGTGCTCTGAACAGGTTGTTACAAGTGAGATAAGAAGGAAGATCGCTGCCAGATGTAGCAAGAATTGTCACGGAAGGAAGAACTGAAGGAGCTCTATTTGCCACCTACTTCAAGCATTTGCGTTGTATGACCAGGGGAGGAGGAGAATCCAAATCCTCTATATCAATTGGTTCTGACTCATCTGAAGGTGGAGGAGGAGGTACTGGATCAGATGAAGGAGGTGGAGGCACACTCTTCTTTAAACCTGAGTAGGTCAAGAAGGTATCCAGATCCCATTACTTACTTTAACGAAGCGTTTTTGCAGGCATAAACCTATCTTGGAGGAACTGGCAGACCAACTTCCACACAAGATCAGTGATCATGGAAAAGGAGACTCCTGAAATGTTGATCACTTTCTTAACATCCAGAATTTCCTTGGTCTGTTTCTGTAATAGCTTCAAAATCTCATCGTTAGAGAAGAGCTGGCGAGCTGTAACAAAGGGTTCTCCTTTGTAGGGAAGAGACAGAGCCTTCCCTAACCCTCGAGGTGTCAAAGTCATGGAAGTACCATGGACCAGTCCCGACTTCTTACTGTATGAGGCCAGGAACTTATCACACATGGATGGATCTTCTGGAACCAAGGGGAAGGAGGCAGTCGCGAAAGTTGCAAGTCCCGCCTTTGTGAGAGGCTCAAAAGTGAGTAGGGAAGAGTAATCCCTACTGACTAGTGGGATATACTGGATAGGGGGAGAAGCATGAGGCGGCATTCAAATGGTAAACACACACATCACAACACAGACAGTCACAAAGAATGCATGCAAAACAACCAAAGGGCTATAAAAAAGGAATCAATCCAAAAAGAAAAGGACACATAGACAGACATAGACATAACTAACCCAGTTACCACCCCAGACAATACACAGCCTAGAAAAATTTTGGAATGACCTCTACACATATGCGACCGAAAGCTTCATGCGATGCAACATGCAAGCACCCAAATCCTCATATCAGGCAAGAAAGAAAAAAACTACAGACAGTACCCGTAATCGTAACACATAGACAAATCAGACTATCTAGAAAACTGGACATCAAGACTGGACCATAACTTGACCATCAATGTCAATTAAAAGACTTTTACGTGCCCATCCCACGAAGCGAGTTTATTAAAAAGGGAGAAAAGAAGTGCAGTGAGGGGGAATTACTTTGATGAAGGGTTCATTTTAATAAATTATTAACAATGGGTGGCATGTTATTAGGTTAAAAACCTTAATAAGAAAACGTTGGTTCCTTCTTAAAATTTTAATTAAAATTTATTAAGTTGAAATGGTGCGTTAACGCAACCCGGACTACGATGCCAAGACTAGGTCTCTAAATGCAAATTCCTTAATTAAAAATTAATAGTGATGTGGAGCGTTTTTTTTCCAGCACGTGCTTTTGCGGTCGGCTGGTTCATTTTTATTACAAATTAAAGTGCCTCTTAAGCGCACGTAGTGCGTGCAAAGTGAACGGCTGGGTGATTTTGAAAATTATGAAATTGTGTGTTGAGCACGAATGCGTGTGGAAAATGTGGCTGAATAAAGAGTTCATTTTAGCAAAAATTTATCATTAAGGGAGAAATAAAAATAAATAAAGATCACAAAATAAATACCTGGAAGGGATGTGTATGCAATGGCTTGAAGGCGCATGGAAGAGTCCCTCAAAATCAATGAGTCCAGTCAAACAAAATCAAAGACCACTGATTGAACAACAAAGACAACACCTTAGTAGGTTTGATAATTTGTAATGGATTTGTAAATTTTTTATAATAATTTTTTTTTAAAAAAAATTGTTAAGGTAAGTTTTTAAGGTGTATTTATTGTGGTTTTATAGTGTGGTTTGGTTAATTTATTTTATTATGTATGTTTGTTTGGGTTATGTGTGTGTTTCGGTTTCTGTTTTGTAATAAATTGTATGTGGTTGTTTTATTAAATATGAATATGTGATGAAGGAAAATTAAAATTTCAGCCATTTAGAAAATATCCACAATTTATGTTATGAAAATAAGATGTGGATTTTTATGTTTAATTTGTTTGGTTTGTTTTTTTTTAAAATATTGGTGCCTTGTATGAAAATATTTTAAAGTGAAAAATGAATGGAGAAAGGTCAAGGGGTGGGTGGAATTTTCTTTTTTTTTTTGAATTTTTTACTAATTTTAAATGAAGTTTCTGTATTTTTAAAGGTAATTTTGAAGAAATTATCAAATATTTAATTTTGTGTAATTTTAGTGGTGGAAATTTCCACCTAACAAATTTCAAAAAAAAATCAAAAATATAAGGAAATTTGTAGAATTTTTTTTGAAATTTTTCTGAGATGAAATGAATTTAAAAATTAACTAAGTCAATTAAATCACGGAAATCAGGTTAGTTTGGTAAGCAGGGTCAAATCAAGTCAGCTAAGTCCTATTAGTCTGGGTAAATTAGGTAAGTCAGACTAAGTCAAGTCAGGTTAGGTTAGTCTGGGTGAGTCTAGGTTAGTTAGGTAGGCTAAGTCAAGTTAGGTTATGTTAGTTTGGGTTAGTCTGGGTTAGTCTAGGTTAGTTAGGTAGGCTAAGTCAAGTCTAACTAACCTAGATTAGGCTAACTAACCTAGGGTTAGTTAGTAAGGTGGGGACTAACCTGAGGTAGGTTAGTTAGATTAAGGTTAGGTTAAGGAGACTAGGGGTTAACTAACTAAACTAGGGTTAGGTTAACTAGTCTAGGGTAAGTTAACTAAACTAGGATTAGGTTAACCTAATTAAGGTTAGTTGAACTAATGTAAGGTTAGTTTAACTTAATGAAGGTTAGGTTAACTTATGTATGGTTAGGTTAACTTAATGGAAGGTTAGTTTAACCTAATCTATGGTTAGGTTAACTTAATGGAAGGTTAGGTTAACCAACCTCTGGTGACAGGGAGGGAGGAGGAGGAGGAGGAAGAGGGAAGAGGCAGCGAGGGCGGCGCGGGGAGGGAGAGGAGGCAGCGAGGGTGGCTACCACAAATAGGCTGCACGGCAGGAGGAGGGCCGCTGCAGGAGGCACGGGCGGCGGAGCGTGGAGGAGACAAGAGGAGCGGGTGGAGCGGAGGACGCCGCCGAGCAGGGGAAGGCCACAGGATGCCACTGAGCGGGGGAGGGGGAGGAGGAGCGGGAGGAAAGGGGGACAAGATGGAGGATGAGGAGCCGAGGAGGAGGGGAGAGCCGCCACGATGCTGGAGGCAAGGCGTGAGGAGTGTCGTGAGGAGGAGGCGCCCGTTGGTGACGCCATTGCAGGGAGGGAGGGGAAGGAGGGAGACATCATTGCGGGGAGGGAGGGGAAGGAGGAAGACGGCCGCTGGGGGGAGGTCGAGGAGGTTGAGGAGGAAAGAGAGGTGAAGGGAGGAGAGAGAGAAGAGAGGGAGGGAAAGAGAGAGAAGAAAAAGAGGGAAGGAGAGAGAAGAAGAAGGAGAAGGAGGAGGAGGAGGAGGAGGAGGGAGAGCACGAACGGTCAGGTAACAGGTGCGTTAAAATTTTTTTAAAATATAATTTTGTTTTTATATGTTTGGGTTTTTTTTTCAATATTAGGGTATTCTAATAAATTTTTTAATTTTTTTAAATTTTTGGGTTGTTGTATTTGTTTCTCCTCTTTTTTTTCTCTCCTTTTTCTTTCTTTTTTTTTTTGTCTTTGTTTTCCCTTTTTGTTTTTTTTGTTAAATTAAAGTTAGATTTTTAAATGTTTTTTTGTGGAATTATTTTCTTATTATTTTTATTATTTGGAGTTATTATTGTATTTGTTTTTGTTTGAAATGGTGTGGATAGTGTTTTTGTTTTTTCTTAAAATTTGTTTTTCTAGTGATATTACAGAATGAAAAAAAAAAAGAACACATCCCCGACCCGTGCACATGCATAAGCAGGGGTATTTTTTTTTTTTTTGCAATGACAGATGCAAACAAACAGGGACAGGGACGCGTGAGCCACAGGTGCCATGGGGGCGTCCCGGGGCACGTAAAACCAAAAACATGCGCGTTCACGTGCGAAGCGAGAAACACGGTTAACCGAAAAAATAAAGAAAATTTAATAAAAATCAAATCGTTTATCAGATCAAAAATCTGTAAAAATGAAAAATGGGCCGGGAGATGAGGGAAAAATGTTGAAAACATGCAACATGGGTTCCGGGGAGAAATCAGGGTGTTCACATGGGAAAAACGCAAAAAAAAAACCTGAAAACACATACGGGCATTAATATCGAAAAATCCACACATCGAAACGAAGTACAGAAAAAAGAAAAAGTGTGCAAAACAATGTGTCCAACAATCCTATCATGTCAAAACACAGTTTCGATCAAGATAGGACATGTTCACATGGAAAAAACCCCAGAAATAGGCTGAAAAATGGACTCGAAAATTAATACGGGAACAACCATGCATCGGAATAGCAGGCGGTAAAAAGAAAAAATGTCTAAGAAAAAGGAATTCATAGGATTGGCACATCAAAGCTCCGTGTGGGGGAAATTAGGAAGGGTTCACATGGAAAAAACACGAAAAATGCATTACAAAACACTTGGAAAAATTAATAACTAAAAATCTAGCAGTCGAAAGAGAAGGGAGGAAAAAGAAAAAAGTGGTGGAAAGGCTGGCAAGACACACCTGTCAAATCAAATTGGAATTCTGGTGAAAATTGGGCAAGTTCACATGGAAAAATGTGAAAAAGAGACACGAAAAATGTCGAAAAACCCACAAAAAATTAATAATGGATAAACCGTGCATCAAAAGGAGATGGAGTAAAAAGGAAAAATGTCAGGGAGAAAGGGTAGGACAAGCATGACTCATCAGATCATGGTTCCAAAGCAATCAAGACGTGTTCACATGGAAAACTGTCCATTTTACGAGAATTACTTCAAAAAGTAATAACTTGAAAACCGTATGGCGGAACAGGGGTCGGTAAAAAGGAAAAATAGGCAGTTTGAACGAACAAACAAGGTTGTAAGGTTGGATTGAGTTTTTGATGAATGTAAGGTCCATTCGCATGAAATAAGCACAAAACCAAGAATAAGGGCAAACTGTCACTGAGCAACCCCTAGGACACGGTGAAATAAAACAGAAGGGTGGGGAAGGGACCCCATCAGGGTAACATGAAATCACGGCATAGATGCATGATTAGAACAGGGTGTATGCATGGGGGTATGAAACATAGACGCGTAGGGACGCGTCCCCACACTTAAGACCTTAATAGGAAGGGTAACCCAAACATCAAAGACTTGGTACATCACATCAGACCAACCACAACGTCCCCACACTTAAAACATGACCAGCACTGAGAAACAGAAGGTGTAGGGTTAGAAAAACTTTGCCCATATTGCCGAGAAGGAATGTCGACTATCGAGATTGCATTTGGTGTCGTCGTCGGCTGTGCAGGAGGTAACAAGGTATCGTCATAGCACACATTCTTCGGCTATCTTGGCAGGGACCAAGCGGCAGCACCTAGGGAGGTAGCTGGTTGAAAGAATCACAGGAAATTCATCGATGGCGAGGGATATTGCACGCAACTCACGATCACTCAAACGGATTGAAAGAGCAGGCACTTGCCCCATTACTAATATCACTCGAGGAAATCAGGATGAAAACCCATAGCTCACACCCGCTTTAGGAATCGACAAAGGAATGGTGTAGAGGGAGTATGCCAGGGTGCACAATTGATGGTGCATCGGTGTGTTCAACCCATCTGGCATAGGTACAAGGAGAAAAGCAAGGGAGCCTTGTAGTGTAGTGTATAGAACATAATGATGTGTCTTGTGCTTATGGCAGAAACCCAACCCGTGGGTGCATAGGGAAATGAAAACGTACCTGACTCTAAAGGTCGTAACGTCCCTCAATCCTCACCTATTGGTAATTGATTGAAGAAACTTCAGTCACACTCAGCCCACCCTCTGTCTCACGCTCTGTTGAAAGATACAGATGGCAGCCATATCCTGAAACCCGTTGATGTAATCCTCACGGTCACTTGTGCAAAGGTTGTATGCCTTGTGTGCATTTGATGGTGCAACTGTGCATCCCGCCCTGTGCCGACATACAGTGCAAGAAGGAAGGCCAGGGAACCTTATTGTGCAGTGCACAAGAACAAATCATGCTTTGTGCATTAAGAGACCCTCCCCATGCATGCAACACTCCATTCACACTTCTCACCTCTCATTTGATTTGAAGGAAAAGACTTCTCACTAACCCAACCCTCTGTCTCACTCCCTAAGAGATACAGAGGGCAGCCCATACTCACGTCCCCATCCTGTTAGGATGAAAGCTCACATCACTCCAGGGGTTGGTGATGAAGATCATGTCGACTGTTGGTGTCATCAGGATCTTAAGGAGGAGGCATACCCAGGGAGGCAGCCCAAATCTCGTACTTCAATGATTTGTAAGAAGAGTCATCTGTTAAAAAGGATAGTCAGATTGATATTATAGAGACAGCACACCAAGGGAGGTGGCTTCAAATTTCTTGCTGAAGAGGTTCTATTGGTGAGTCAGCTATCCTGAATTGCGGGGTGTTACCACCTTTTCCACAATCAGCTTGTCGTCCAAGGGTATTTCCATCTTTTCTTGGAACGAGGCTTGTTATGACAGGGAATTTCTTCCTTTTCTCCCATAACAGTTTCATTTGTTTTGTTTGTTTTTTTTTTCCTTTTCTTTTTTTTGTTTTTTTTTAAATTAAGAAAGAAAATGGTAGAAATACCACATATCAGGACCAACCTCGCCATTGTTATTGGATCAGACGAGAAGAGAACAATGTCGGGTTGAGATGTTTTTGTGAGGGGGTAGTAGAACGAGACCGCCTCATGAGGAGAATCATCATGGCTATCAGAAGCATGACAAGAAGGATAGTGCGACGCCCAAAAGGGAGGGGTAGGTTGATTGTGATTGTCAAGATCCCCAAGGAGGGAATTACTTTTTCAAGCGATATCCATTAATCAGGAAAGGATCATCAGAGGCATCAACGGTCTGCACATGAACAGATCCGTTAGGATTGACGGCCAGTACCTTGTACGGGCCCATCCACCATTGTTGGAGCTTGCCAGGAAACTTGGCAAATCTCGAATCATAGGCGAGAACAAGATCACCTTCTTTGAACTCCTTGTGCTTGATGAAACTATCATGATAGGCCTTGCGTCGCGCTTGAGTGGTTTCCGTGCACTGTAGGGCCATCCACTGGATCTCATCCAAGAATTCCAAGTGCATGAGATGGCATTGTAGTGACTCATTATCTCCCAAGCGTTCTTTAACTGCCACTCGCAAGGAGGGCAATTCCAGCTCAACAGGGAAGACGACTTCTGTACCATATACTAACTGGAAAGGGGTCTGTCCTATAGCTGCCTTATGAGAGGTTCTGTACGCCTAGAGTGCCTCTGTCCTATAGCTGCCTTATGAGAGGTTCTATATGCCCAGAGTGTCTCTGTAAGCCAATCGTCCCAGCTGCGACGATGTGCAGAAATTGTTCTTATCAGAATCAAGTAAAGAATGCGATTGGTGACTTCAACTTGGCCATTGGCTCTAGGGTAATAGGGAGTGGACATACAATGGCAGATCCTATACAGCTCTATCAGCTCCTCCATGATCTTGTTAAGGAAATGAGTACCTTTGTCACTTACCAGCTCAAGGGGACTTCCAAAACGGGTGATAATATTCTCGTACATGAACAGGGCTACACTGTTACCATCATCCCACTTTAGGGCTTTAGCTTCACACCACTTTATGACATAATCCATACATACTAGGATGTATCTATTCTACTTCTGTCTGGTAGGTGGATCAATGGGACCCACGAAATCAATCCCCCACTTCTCAAATGGCTTTAGGGGGAGAATAGGTTGAAGTGGCATGGCACTTGTTTTGGTGGGTTTCCCCATTTGCTGACAAGCATCACATCTTTTACAGTAATCATAGGCATCCTTGTGGAGGGTCAGCCACCAGTATCTTGCTAATAGAGCCTTCTTGGCTGTTGTTCACATATTATCCTTCTTTAATGTCTTCATAGTTCTCTCTCTCAATCTCTCATATACTGTTACACTGTTTTGATAGAGGCTCTCTCTCTCTCTCTATCAATAATACATAATCTCCTCACTGCAATGATCTCATAATAACCCTCAATAATCCTTTTTAGGTCGTGGATGCACCTCCCAAGAGGTATGTCTGATATGAAGAGTCACTAAAGCCACTACAGTGTCTTTTCAGAGCTCACTACTGTCACTGTCACTTAGTCTTCTCTTCAGACTTCAGCAGTTGTTTCTTCCACTTGGTTTAGCTCTTTTGAAATTAGATTCATCCTTTCCAAAGGTTAGAAAACTTTTCCAAAGTCACACATACTTTCTACAGAACACTTACAGAAGGTCTACAGAACAGTTACAGTACAGCACCAGAACAGCTACAGTATAGTTACAGTACAGAGACAGAGCAGAGACAGAGCAGAGAGAGAGGCTCTACAAAAGGTCATCAGAACCTCATAACTCATACTCAAACCATTCCAAACTATCAAAAACTATTCAATAAGCTTTCAAAATATCTCAATCTTCATCAATCATCAATCCACGCTTCATATAGAAGATAATCAGAACAAAACAAAAGCTATACAGAAGGTATACAAAACCAATCAGAACCTATCAAAACATCACATCTCCATTGAAAATCATCATGAACTTCCAAAACATAATCAATATCATCCAAAAAATTCTCAAATACTCCCATTAACAATCATACATCACTCTAAATCCATCAAAAATCAATCATTTAGTCCTCAAAAGCAACAAAAATTAGTCAAAAATTCAGTCTTTTTCCACTCTCAACAACACGACATAAACATATGTAGCATAAAGAGCATATAAGGTTACTTAAAAGTGATGCACATAGACGGTGCATGCATGGGAAATATTATATGAAACATGCATCAATGGTACACAAATTGATCTTGCATTAAAGTATTGCGAATATAATGAACTATTAGTTCATTGGGATCTTGAAGTTATGCAAAGCTAGTACAAACAACAATCATTAGGATTAAAACCATGATGCCTTGAGATCCATTTAATAGCAACTATGTTGATCAATCCTATTCAGGAAATTGGGCTAGGTAAAAACTACAATTCTAAGCTTCAAAAGTAACTGGAGAGCTCTAGGAATTAGGAAACCCTAAGTCAAAGGAAAGACCAATGTTTCTATACTTGTTGGGAAGAAGGCTAGCTTATCGATCAATGTAAGTGATCAATGGAACTTATGTCTTGTACAGAGTCTAAAAACCTTAACATATGACTTAGGTGGGAAAGAAGGGTGTGTTAGGTAAATTTTACATAGAATAACTATTGATCCCAAGGGGGAGAGCAAACACACGATGGAAAGGTTATTGCGACTATTCTTGCAATGTTTGGAAAAGGATACCATTTTTTTCGTTGATTAATTAAACAACACCGTAAATGATTTTTGCATTAAACCAATGGTTGGGATGCGATTTGGATGATTATTCCAAGTGCTTATGTTTGATGGTAAATGCATGGTAGTGATTAGTGATGACAAGTTGCCATCGAGAATAAATGAATGTTTTTTTTGGAAGATGACTCTAGGTTGATTGCCTTGATTGTGCTTGATTCTTAATTGGATTAATTAAGGAAGGATATTTTGCACGGGTGGATCATCTCCAAGATTGCACCACGGACTACCCCGAGAGGGCACTGCTCGATTCACGAGCCGAAGGTCAAGTGGTGAAAAGGCCAACCACAGAAGTTGTGTCTCACTCCTAGGTCACTTGAGGTCAGTGGAGCTCTGGACACCCCTTGCCTAGTTCGAAACGGAGGTGAAGATGGTCGTGATCCCAATGTCTAGGGCATTGGAAGATCCTATTCTAGATGTTGGATGGAAATTATGGTGCCATGTGATTTGGACCAAGTATTTCTATTGGATAGAAGGGATACATAATTCTCTTGTGTATGGAAAAGAGACAAAGATTAACTAGAAAATAAGTTAAGGAACTTATCTGTCAAAAGGATTGCTTGCTCTATATTCATATTTGTGTTGTAAATTATGCAAATGAACCATGTTTTCAAAAAAGCTTAATTAAGGAAGCTGATTTGAAATTTCACCATAAATCTGCTAGGACCTAATTAGAAAACTAAAGCTATCAAGGGAAGCGGGTGGGCGGAACTCTGAACAGGTCCATCCTACAGCAGGGTGGTCCCAAGAAACTACGAGACTTGTCACAAGGTTTTGCAGTCATTTGACCTTTAGGTATTGTTAGGTTAGAACCCGATTTCATGTCGTTTTAGGGGATCAAAATGGGATTATGCCCTATGGGCAGAGAGGTTGGGTGGTGTATCTTTCTCATTTTCCATTCTCTTTGAACGAAGTGCAGCATGGATTTGCTTTGATCGAGGTATCTCTGCATAAAGTAGGATGTCCAGGACGACTCGATGCTAGAATGCCATTAGGAGACCTTGGTCACTAGGAACCCAGATTTTAGGTCAATCCTAGTGGGTTCCACCACAAACATTCCAGTGCAAGGCGGACTCGAGAAACCCTAGGCGACAAACCCTGAAACATTCGATAGGAGTGTCGGGCAGTGACGCTTAGATTTGTTTCTTGATGGACCGCTAAAACATGCTTGGATAGGCACGTTACAGTTGGTATCATTGCGAAACTTTGTAATGATGCGTGATTGATTTATGTATGGTTTGGAGACATATCTTAAACAGAATAACCTAAGTGGTATGACTTGATTGTCAGGCACCTTCTGCACCCATGAATGTTGACATGCAAGAGAAGAGATCCCTTCTCAAGAAAATTAGGGCACCCGAGTTTGATGAAGAAGGGATAGACATTGCAGCAGAGGTGGAGATATGGATTGAGTCGATGGATGACTATTTGTCTACTTCGGGAAGTGCCTCTACCAATCAAGCAATGATAGCCAAACTTAAGTTAGCTGGCTAGGCTTGGTTATGGTGGAAGCAATGGTGCAAGGATCAAAGTATTTCTGAAGCCAATGTCACTTGGGCTTAGTTGAAAGATGCTGTACATGGACAATATCTTCCGCCGACCTACTAGACTTTGAAGATGAATTAATTATTGAAGCTCAAGCAATTGGAATTAACCTTGGAAGCCTATTATTCAAATTTTGTAATCCTACTAAAATACGCACCACCTATGGATATTGTGTGACAAGTATCCAAGTTTTGTCATGGCTGAACACTCCTCTGAACCACCATCTTGAGGCAATGCGTCCAAAAAACTTGTAAGATGCATTACTTCGAGCAAAAGCCAATCATCCAAGAACTTAACTCAGAAAATGGTGACAAAGATTATTTCCATGATCAGGACAAGAGATGCCACACGTGCGGAGAGATAATACACATCTATAGGAGATGTCCCTACTGTCAATGCTTCTATTGCAATGAGCTTGGACACATCCAAGCCGACTGCCACCATGACTTGAAGACATTGAGCCTCCAAGAAAATGAAGCTACACAAGCACAAACTATGGATATATAGAGGAATCAGATGAAGAGAAAGACGAAGACTTAGAGCCTACTACACCTTTCCAGGATGATTAGCAATCCTAGACATTCTATCAACATGTAATGCAAATTATATCGGGAATAAACCTTACTCTTGTAACTACAGTTAACTCGAGTAATATGAGTTGCATCTATTTTGAGCCTAGAACTTACAAATGATTAGAGATACTCTAGCGAGGAATGGTAGCTATAACTTGCAATGAATTTTCCTTAAGTGTTCTTCTCAACTAATATAGACTGGGTCTTTCCAAAATGTCAAAGCTTGGAAGTATTGTTTAGTATTACAAGAAAAGATGATTATCCATGGAGATCAGTCCCAAATGAAGAAGAGGACAATCTGGGGACAGAGTTTTCGAGATAAAGGACCACTTCGATCTGCTAAAAGGATCCTAAGGCAAATTGGTCTAATAAAGAAAATCCTACCCAAGGACAACCAAGAATCTTGTGACCACAGGTGATAAAGCTCCGTGTTGTTTTTATTGCAAGGAGTTAGGTCATTTCAAAAGGGAATGTCCAAAGAACCCAAAACACCGATGCTCTGAGTGCCACAACATTGGACATAACTACGCTAATTGTCCCAACAAGACTCAAGGAGAACCTGAACTTACAAGGAATGAAATTGTACAAGCTCCAGTGATACAGAATATACCAGATACTTAGGAAAAACTAGAAGATATTCACGAGATGTAACTACAATAAATTTTCTCTTGTAAACCAAACTCGGATATATCTAATCCAATAAGTGGTTGTTTTAAAAGGCCATATGCTTATGAGTAATCAGGGTGTTGCAGTGAGTGCACGATAAATTCAACCCCATAGGTTTGAGAACGAAATCCCTAGTCCTTCCGAGATGAGAACATCTCAAGTTCTCTAAGAGGGAGAGCATATAAGGTTACTTAAGAGTGATGCACATAGATGGTGCATGCATGGGAAAGATTATATGAAACATACATTGATGGTACACAAATTGATCTTGCATTAAAGTATTGCTAATATCAGGATCTATTAGTTCATTGGGATCTTGAAGTTATGCAAAGCTAGTACAAATAACAATCATTAGGTTTAAAACCGTGATGCCTTGAGATCCATCTTATAGCAACTATGTTTATCAATCCTACTTAGGAAATTGGGCTGTAGAAACAACAATTCCAAGCTTCAAAAGTAAGTGGAGTGCTCTAGGGATTAGGAAACCCTAAGTCAAAGGAAAGACCAATGTTTCTATACTTGTTGGGAAGAAGGCTAGCTTATCGATCAATGTAAGTGATCAATGGAACTTATGTCTTGTACATAGTCTAAAAACCTTAACATATGACTTAGGTGGGAAAGAAGGGTGTGTTAGGTAAATTTTACATAGAACCACTCTTGATCCCAAGGGGGAGAGCAAACACACGATGGAAAGGTTATCATGACTATTCTTGCAATGTTTGGAAAAGGATACCATTTTTTTTGTTGATTGATCAAACAACATCGTAAATGATTTTTGCATTAAACCAATGGTTGGGATGCGATTTGGATGATTATTCCAAGTGCTTATGTTTGATGGTAAATGCATGGTAGTGATTAGTGATGACAAGTTGCCATCGAGAATAAAGGAATGTTTTTTTTGGAAGATGACTCTAGGTTGATTGCCTTGATTGTGCTTGATTCTTAATTGGATTAATTAAGGAAGGATATTTTGCACAGGTGGATCATCTCCAAGATCGCACCATGGACTATCCCAAGAGGGCACTACTCGATTCACGGGCCAAAGGTCGAGTGGTGAAAAGGTCAACCACAGAAGTTGTCTCTCACTCCTAGGTCTCTTGGGGTCAGCAGAGCTCTGGACACCCCTTGCCTAGTCTGGAACGGAGGTGACGGAGATGAAGACTACCATGAGCCCAATGTCTAGGGCATTGGAAGATCCTATTCTAGATTTTGGATGGAAATTATGGTACCATGTGATTTAGACCAGGTACTTCTGTTGGACTGAGGGGATACATAATTCTCATGTATGGATAGGATATTAGAGTTGAGAGAAAGAGATAAGGACAAAAGGCATAGGCTAAAAGGGTAGCAAACATGCTTCCTTCAGTTCATTCCATTCCATCAACACAATCTCAAAAGTTAACTGTGTACAATACACACTAAAGATCAAAATGACCTAGATCTAACCATGGTTAAGCCAGTGGGACTTAACCTTATTCAACTAAGGTAGAACTAACTGACCTAAGACTACGATCTTGAATCTCAACACTCCCCCGCAAGCTCAAGTGGGGTACTTCACTCCAAGTAGTTCTCTGAAATGCACAAACTTATATTTACCCAATGACTTGGTAAAGATATCTACAACCTAGTCTTTTGTCCTCACATGGACCAAATAAATGTCTCCTACAATCACTTTTTCTCTGATAAAGTGATAGTGTACCTCAATGTTCTTAGTCGTAGCATAATAGATAGGATTATTGGCTAGGAGCACACTACTCATGTTGTCACAATAGAGTGTGGCAGGCCTGACTTCATGCATACCCAAATCATCAAGAGCTTCATGAACCATGCTGCCTCACATTTAGCTAATGCAACACCTCTATACTCTGCCTCAGTACCAAAGAGTGCAACCGTACGTTGCTTCTTACTACTCCAGCTGACCATACAACTACCAAGGAAAAATGCATACCCACTAGTAGATCTCCAATCATAAGTACTTCTTGCCCAATCAGCATCTGTATATCTTGTAAGCTCCAAAGACTTACCATACTCATAGAATAGACCATAATCTGATGTAGCCTTCACATATCTCAAGATCCTCCTCACTGCATCCAAGTGTCATTTCATAGGCTTTTGCATGAACTGACTAATCAGTCCAACTAAATAGCTAAGATCCGGTCTAGTAATGGTAAGGTAAATCAGGCTACCCACCATTTGTCTATACATAGTAACATTCTCAATCTCATGGCCAACATCTACAAGTAGCTTAGCATTTTGTTTCAATGGAGTGCTCAATTCTTTGCAATCCAACATACCATACTTGGTCAACATGTCTTGTCCGTATTGCTCCTGCAACAACCAAGTACCATGAGGTGTAGAGACAACCTCAATCCCAAGGAAATATTTTAGTTCACCCAAATCTTTGACCTAAAATTCACCATGTAACCTTTCCTTGATCTCTCCAATTCCTGTGACATCATCACTTATAATGATCAAATCATCCACATAGATGACTAATATCACATAACCAGCCCTTGTCTTCTTTGTGAATAGGCTATGATCAGCCTTGTCCATAGTGAAACCAAGTTTTTGTGGGCATGCAGTATCTTAGCATTCCAAGCTCTAGGTGCTTGCTTCAGCCCATATAATGCTTTCTTCAATCTACACACACGTGTAGGAAAATCTGGATGTACATAGCCCTTAGGCTGATCCATGTATACTTCCTCAACCAAATCACCATGGAGGAAAGCATCGATGACTTTGCCGACTTTGAAGGAGTTGCGTAGCCCTTGCTGAAAGTGGTGACTATACATACATTGCCTATGGCGAGGTGAATACATTCGGACTCGTAGTCAACATTGCAATGAGAATTCTTTTTAAATGTGCGTCCTAACAGCAATTCCATACCTATATCTTTGGTGTTTGGCAATACATAGAAGATCATTGGTATGCTTTCAAACTCGATAGAGACTGTAGCCTTGCACTTTCCCAAGAGTGCATATGATTGGTCCCCATATGGGGGATGAGTTTGGCATTGGTGGGCTGCAATTGCAGTTTGCCAATGTGAGTCCAATGATTGTGAGTTAAGACATTAAAGTTAGCTCCCTCGTCAATCAATGCATTGAAGGTGTGTGTTTTCTTAGTAGCGACCATTATGCTTAGATAGGCTAGTTCTATTGCTTCCTCATCCTCATCATCGATATTTGTGCCACTCGCACATTGATAGGGGATTCTAGCATTGGTAGCTCATGCAGTGGGTGCACAGGAGGCTAGTACTTCTTTATGCACTTGCCATTGAAGAAGCCTATGTCCTCACCCTCTAGGGTTTCAAGTTCTACATTGCTAGTTTGACTGATGGTGCAAACTCTAAAAGGCCTTAGCCCTCTAAACTACATTTTCTAGGGTTTCAAGTTCTACATTGCTAGTTTGACTGATGGTGCGAACTCTGAAAGGCCTTAGCCCTCTAAACTTCATTTTCTGCTTATGTCCCTTTACTGAGTACAATAGTACACCAAGTCTCCCTATTCAAAATTGAGTTGCTTGACATGCTTGTCAAACCAACTTTTGTGTCTTTTCTTCTCGCATATTAGTGCCTGGGTGGCTAGAAGTTGAGGTTTTGATAGGCGTTCTAGCTCAACTAGGTTTTTTTGTCCATGCCTCCTTTCCATCCCATCTATGTTGATGAGTGATTCTCAGGCTAGGAATGAAGAACTCTATAGGTAGAATTGCTTTAGTCTCATAGGTCAATCTGAAGGGTTTCTGTCTCCCACAACCATTTTATAAGTTGTGCAGTAGGCCCATAGGGCTGCCATGAGTTTGTTATCCCAGTCGCTACACAAAGCAGAGACTACCTTGGTTAAAACTTTTACTAGAATTTTATTCGTAGACTCAACCTAGCCATTAGCCTAAGGATAGTATGGTGAGGATTTTTGATGGATGATTAGAAAGGTGGATAGTAGATGAGTGGTCACTTCATTGATGAAGTTTGTGTCTTGGTCATTAACGAGTTCGATGGGGCAATCAAATCTTGAGATTACCTGCTTCTAAAGGAACTTTGCAATGGTCCTAGCATCATTCTTTCTCGTAGCTCATGCTTCCACCCACTTCATAAGATAGTTTGTGGCAACAATGATGTATTTTTCTTGTGAGTATTATGCTGCGGGACTGATTGGCCCGATGAAGTTGATTTCCCATTTCTTGAATGGTTGCCTTGCAATGATTAGACTCAACTCCATTTTGTCCTTGCAAACTAGTACCTTGGTCCTTTGGCGCTCATCATAGTGCTTTACGAATTGTGTTGCATATCAAAAAAGAGTAGGCCACCACAGTTGAGACTCTAGCACCTTGCGGACTATTGTGTCTCTACTGAAATGCCCTTCTATTATTGTAATATCCCCGTGCCTCCCCATAGGAACCCCCCCTCCCCCTTAATTTTTTTTAAAATTTCAGTTCAATTTTTTTAATCCCCTTCTCTCTCCCCACTGGCAACACGTCAGGGAGAGAGAGAGAGGGAGTGATGTATTAGTTTATGGGGGGCATGCAGCCCCCAGGTGGGAGGGGTGGCGGCCATGCCACCCACCTCCTCCTCCCTCCTATAAAAGGGGAGGCTCCTCCCCCTCCCTTGACTACAGACTGGGCACCCCCCCTAGACAACGACAGCTGCACCTCCCCCCTCCCGTCGTGCTCTCGTCACCTCCTCCCTGCGGCAGTAGCAGTAGCCCCCCCTGGGGCTTCGATAGTATCTCCTCACCCCCCTCGGATCAGCTGCAACAGCACCCCCTGGGGCTTTCAACTAAAGCCACCCCCCTCCTTGATCGCCAGGCCAGCCCCCATGAGCAGAAAAGAGGAGAATGAGAGAAGTGAAGGAAAGAGAGAAGAGGAAGAGGAGAGGGAGAGAAGAAGAAAAGGAGAGAGAGAAAATAGAAGGAGAAGGAGAGAGAGAAGTGAAAGAGGAGAGGGAGAGAAGAAGAGAAGGAGAGAGAGAAGGGAGTAGGAGAAGAAGAAGAGAAGCAGAAGAGGAGAAAAAGAGGTAAAATAGGAAGAGGAGAGGGAGAGAAGAAGAGAAGGAGAGAGAGAGAAGAGAAAGAGGAGAGGGAGAGGAGAGAAGGAGTGAGATAGAGAGTAGGAGAAGAAGAGAAAAGAAGAAGAGGAAGGAGAGAGAGAGATAGAAGAAGAGAAGGAGAGAGAGAGAGAGTAGGAGAAGGGGAAGAGAAGAAGAAGAAGAAGACGAAGAGAGGGAGTAGGAGAAGGAGAGAAGAAAAGAAGAAGAAGAGGGAGAGAGAGAGAAGGAGAAGAAGAAGAGAGACAAAGAGAGAGAGAGAGAGAGAGAGAGAGAGAGAGAGAGAGAGAGAGAGAGAGAGAGTTGGTGAGAGGTGAAGGTTTGAGGAGCCACATTCAAGCCACCCCCTCATCGGCGAAGGACCCCTTCACACGACTGTTTCTTTCTCGATCCGGTCATCTTGAAGGCTATTAAGGTCCGCACTATCCAGACTCCGCGTACAAATGGCTCCCAAAAAGAAAGTCGCGGGAAGCATAAGTGCCAAATCTACCATGGGTACTAGTAACGCGGGAGAGGCAAGCAGACCGACCAACGCCAGAAATGCCCCTACGATCACGAATCAAACTCAGGTTCTTTAGATATCCTAAGCCTTATAATTAATGCTGTATTATTTCTTGTGGAGGAAATGAAGGGGTTAGCTACATGCATGGAACAAGAATGAGTCTAGGATTTTGTTTACTCTAAGCGCTAGGTTGCATGCGTGAAATGGTAGAGTATGGAGTTCGCATAAGTTTATATGCATGAAATGATAGTTTTTACACACATAGAATGATAAGGTTTTCACATTATTTCATATAAAATAATAGCTTTTAAACTAGTTCAGTGCATGAATAGTCATTTAGAATTCATGCTTTGCAATCATGGTTAAAAGAAACACATGAAACATTAGTTTCCGTTCATAGGATGAATTTGCACTCTTGGAAAGAAACCTAGACTTTCATATACGCAAGTCACATGTGATCCGGTGCATTAGGGATAAGTATTTGTTGCTAGGTATGAATAGATTTAAAGGTCATTTAGGACGTACAAATACACTAAACGCACCATGTGCATGATGGGTAAGGATGATTGGAAAACTCTGCATAGTACCACACTAAGAGAGAGATGGAAGGGACGCATGTATCTAGACTGTATCTTGAAGGCCTAGATGAAGAGTCCTATGTTGCCAAGTGTGTTAACTGAACTTGGTTAGAACTAGAAGAATAAAAGACCCTTGGTTGGGTTGCAAATAGGGCATGTCTATTGCCTTGATTGACTAGTTAATGCTTGGGTTAGGTTAAGATACCATAAGGTAAAACCTAAGGGAAAGGGCAAGTCAAAATAAGTTAACTTACTAAGAACATTTGCTTGCATAATCTTGTTTGAGATTATTGGGATCTCACCAAGTCACGAACAATCCAGGATTGGATGCTGAGAGAATCTAAGAAAAAGACCTAGGATCGGATGCTGGGAGCATCCGAAAAAAAGAAATCACACCTTAGTAGTTGGCTGTACAAATGACCTCCGAAATTTTTGTGTTTGTACACTTAGGTACATTATTTGATCTCCTTTTCTCAAGGAACTAATTCAAGGAAAAACACTTAATGCTTCAGGTTAAAATCCTGGAGGGAGAGGCAGGAATAGTTACCTCGAACTGTCTGCCTGGCCCTATCCAAGGGGGTTGTTAGCCATGCCAAGTATATGGACCTAACCCATCGCTAGAGATCTCTCCGTGGGTGCTACTTGGACCGGGAGGATGCTTGGGTGCCAAGGGAGGCTCTAGCTGTAAATCCCTTGCCTCTGATCCTGCACAAGAGGCTAACGTGACTCGAGATGGGATCTCGAGGCCCGTGTACTAGTCAACGGGCAGAACATGGAGCAACAATTCTGTAGATTGCTGGGATAGCCTTTGGGTATGATATTGGATGTACTCTGTAATTATGATAAATAAAGAATAGATATTTGAGAAAAAGAAACTTACTTGACATTGTTTTTGTGTCAGTGCCTAAGTTACGTGAAAGAGCTCGTGAACAATTTGATTAATTAAGGAAGCTGATTTTGCATGTCAAACGTAATGTGTTAGGTAATTAGATAACTAAAGCAAACTGAGGAAAGTGCAGTGGATGTGACTTAGGTCCGTCCTATGGAAGGGTGGTCCCGGTTAGCTGGGAACTTTTCTCAAAAGATGAGATAACGAGACTATGAAGACCTAGCATCAATAGGGTTAGAATCCCGATTTATGTTGTTTCAGGGGAAAGGAATGGGACTATGCCTTATGGCAGGGAGGTTGAGATTTGCATCCCTCTCGTTTCCCATTCTCCATGAACCAAGTGTAGCATGAATCCGCTTCCACTCTGTTATTCCTATGCAAGTGGTTCATCAGGAGCTCGACACTAGCTGCTTCCTAAAGTCTTGCTAATAGGAAAGAAACCCTGATCTCAGGTCGATCCTAAGTGGGAACGGCCGGACACTTCCACTCGGGGCAAACTGGGAAGACCTAGACCGCAAACCCTGTGTCATTCCTTGTGAGTGGCAAGCAAAGCTTTCTAGACCCTCCTCCCGATGGGCTGCTAAGACGTGTCCCACAAGTGGACGAGCGGACATGTTATAGTTGGTGTTAGAGCGAACCAATGGGATCTAAGATTACAAGGGAACTTAATGGAGGAAAATAAAGGGAATAAGGAGATAATCATGGGAAGTGAGTGGAATAGAGCAGTGTTTTCTGTTGAAAACATTTCTTTACTCACTTATGGATGCTAGGTTGCAGAGTCACAAAGCATGGAGCAAGTTCTTGATGTTCTAGGTCATGTTCATGACTGCAATGCGTGCTTCGGATTATCGTCAGAGGCTAGATATGATGTATATTCTGGACCGCATCTATAATCCTTCACCCCTTTATGCGGAACAGAGATGGATGGGAGAATCAATAATGTATTACATAGTAGGCCACTAACTCCCGTACCTTCAGACCAATCAAATGGATGGAGGATTTAAAGATCGTGAAGTTGTTCATCTTTGTCGAAGCTCACGCAAACGCAACTTTGCATGTTAGCGATCGGCAAGTCAAGAAGAACAAGTATGTCTATGAAGAAGTAAGTTGGGTGATCTCTGTCGACAAGATCAAAGTGTTAGGGCGCTATGAGAAGAACGGGTATCAAAGGAAGGGATACCCCAGGCTTCCTACGACTTATCGTTTCCTAAAAATCCATGACCCCACTCCATGTTATTACTCCATCCCTGTAGCCGATTGTAACACAATCCTATTTTTCCCAAACTAATGTATTAATTAGCTTGTCCTACTTACCCAGAATAATTGTACTCAAAGGGTTATGCCCTCATGAATAAATAAGACTTTTCACAATTGTCTACCTTGATCATAAATGTTAGCTAAGGTGTTAAGCGATTAAATCACTTGGCTAAAAGCTGTGCTAGTCGTATTAACGTAATATGGAAAACGCTTGATAAGATGTTAACATAAAGAATCTTATTGTCCAGACGCAGCCCCAAGTGCAGGTTCCAAGTCCGACTCCTGCACTAAGTACAGCTGTGATTCAAGAGAAAAAGTTCATTCTCAAACAAATTAAGCTATCCGAGTTTGATGGCAAGGGAAGGACTATTCAAGTTGGCACCGAGATCTGGATTGAGTCCATGGAGGACTATTTTGAGGTAGCAGGAACTGTACCTGCTAACCAAGCCATTCTCACCAAACTTAAGCCCATAGCGAAGTGAGACTTTGGTGGAAACAGTGGTGCAGAGATCAAGCGATCTCGGAGGGGACAGTCACTTGGGAGAAGCTTAAGGAATCTGTGCAAGGGAGGTATTTGCCACCTACCTACCGCACACAAAAGATGAATGAGTTCTATGACTTGAAGTAGCTAGGATTATCCCTTGATGCATATTATTCAAAGTTTATTTCACTCCTAAAGTACACGCCTCCAATGGATATGACACAACAGATGTCAAAATTTTGTGCTGGGCTGAATCCACCCATAAACACCTGATTGGAATCAATGCATCCAACGGACCTACAAGATGCACTCATTCAAGCTGCTCCAATAATATAGGAGGTGCAGACCAAACCAAGGAATAATAGAACTTGGCCTCACACAGAGATCAAAATAAGGGTATGTCTAGGGCTCAGAATGAGAGAGCGCAGGGTCAGAATCAGGGCCAAAGAAAGAAAGCTAGGGCCGGTACTGTCAACAACTTTGTTTCTAGACAAAGTAATGACCGCAACCCACGTTGCTTCCATTGCAACGAGCCCAGACACTTTAAGAGGCACTGTCCCAAGCTTAGCAAAGGACATCAACAAGGGCAATTCCAAGGTCAAAATAGAGCTGCTCATGGCCAAGGAACCACTATCATGGCCAGAGCTAGAACCTCCAGTGTTTCCAACAAAGAGCTCGACAATGAAGAAGATCCATCCATGGATATTGACATTGAGAGGGCAACGGTTCACTCCGCTCTTCACAAGAAGGGTCCAAATTGCCAATTCTTGGTGATTCAAACTCCATCAGATTATGAAGGTAAAAGCTTCAAAACCCTGATTGACTGTGGCAGTACTCATTCCTTCATTTCACCAATTTGTGTAAAAGGATTAGGGATAGCCACAATAGATGCACCTACTTTACTTGTGGAATTAGCAAATGGTCGTGAGGTCACTTGTACCAGGCAAACTACTAAGGTGAAATTCCTACTGGGTGGGAAGCCAACATCGGTGAGATTCAGGGTAATGAACCTAGGTGTCCACGAATGTTTACTCAGAATGGATTGGCTAATACCTAATGATGCCCACATCCACTATGGGAAGGGCCAAGTTCTCCTTCCGAAATTTTGAAGGGGAACTAGTCACGACTCAAGGAGAGGCTAGTAAGCCAAAAATACAGTTGGCAAAAGTAACACAGATAATAAAAGGTGTTAGAAAGGGTCTACATGTCTATCTGATTAAATTGAATAAGCTAGATCAAAATTAAAAATCTGGGAAAGAACCTTCGTGGTTAAAGGAATATGCAGACGTATTTCCTAAAGAGCTGACAAAACTTCCTCCTCAAAGGGAAGTCGACCACGAAATCAGACTGGTGCCAAGAGCTGCACCAGTTGCAAAGAGGCCATATAAGATGTCCATTCCAGAAGCTATTGAACTGAAAGAGAAACTCAAGAAACTGTTAGACCAAGGATACATCTGTCCTAGCAGTTCACCATGGGGAGCTCTAGTGCTATTCCAAAAGAAGAAAGTTGGAACACTTCGTCTATGCATCAACTACTGAGGGTTGAATCAATCAACCATAAAAAATAAATACCCCATTCCAAGAATAGATGAATTACTTGACCGTCTTCAAGGAGCGAAGATCTTCTCAAAGATAGATCTCAAATCTGGATATTGTCAGATAAGGATCAAGAAAGAAGATATCCCAAAGACTGCATTCAGTACAAGGTATGGGAACTTTGAATTCTTAGTGATGTCATTCGGGCTGACGAATGCTCTTGCTACCTTCAATAGGTTAATGCAGGATATCTTTAGGCCCTATCTTGATGACTTCATACTCGTCTTCTTTGATGATACCCTAGTCTACTCTAAATAGGAAAAAGATCATGAACCCTTGCTTTGCATTGTTCTTGAAACAATGAGAGCACACAAGATTTATGCCAAGAAGAAGTGCACATTTTTCAAGCAACAGATTGAATATTTGGGATTTATTGTATCAGCAGAAGGAATTTTAGTAGATCTAGCTAAGGTCAGAGATATTCTGGAATGGCCAACACCAACTTCTGTCCAAGAAATACGTAGTTTTCTTAGGTTGATAAGATGGCACAGGATTTTCATCAAAGATTATGGTTTGATTGCAGCACCTCTAACTGATCTACTAAAGAAGCAAGTAGCAATTGTATGGTCACTTGCTGAACAGACGAGCTTTGAAAAACTAAAGCAAAGCTTAGTATCAGCACCCATCCTAAAACTTCCTGATCTTAATAAGAAGTTTAAAGTGGTAACTGATGCTAACGC
The DNA here is from genome assembly GCF_053477565.2 of Lygodium microphyllum. Taxonomy (NCBI): domain Eukaryota; kingdom Viridiplantae; phylum Streptophyta; class Polypodiopsida; order Schizaeales; family Lygodiaceae; genus Lygodium; species Lygodium microphyllum. Next base: position 48,990,369 of record NC_141141.1, on the reverse strand, counting down.
ACTTGCTTTAGGATGTGTACTTATGCAAGAGGGTCATCCCGTGGCATATTCTTCAAGGAAATTGAAGAGCCATAAAAGGAATTATGCTATCCACGATCTAGAGCTATTGGCTGTCATCCATGCCCTCAAACTTTGGAGGCATTACTTGCCAGGTAACAAATTTTCCTTAGTGATGGACCACAAGAGTCTTAAATGGATCTTCACCCAGAATGAGCTCAATATGAGGCAACGTCGATGGATCAAAGTGCTGGAAGAATATGATTTTGAAATCAAATATAGGCCTGGAAAAGAGAATGTAGTTGTCGATGCACTCAGTCGCAAGGCATTTCTAACTCTCTTATTTTGCAAGATCCATCAACAGCAAGGCCGCTAGCCACAAAGGTATCAATGCCAAATAACCTGATTCTTGAGCTAGCTAAAGAAAAGGTATCAATGCCAAATAACCCGGTTCTTGAGCTAGCTAAAGAAGAGGCACATCATGACCCAGTCTATTAAAAAATGCCAAGGGAGATCCCCATCAAGGATCAAGACCCGAAGCTAAAGAGAAAGTATCAAGAATTCTCTATCAGTAGTGGGCTCGTCTACTTTAGGACGATTATGATCCCTCCAAGCCAAACTCTCAAGCAGAAGATACTGTGGGAAGCCCATGACTCCCCTTTCTCAAGACATCCTGGCTATGCCAAGACCCTAAATGTGGTCAGAAAGAGCTATTATTGGGAAATTCTCAAGGGTGACATTCTCAAATATGTCACGGAATGTTTGTCTTGTCAACGCATTAAGGCAGAACATATCAAAATGCCTGGGAAGTTGCAACCACTGGACATTCCACAAATGAAATGGGAGTTCATTAGTATGGACTTCATTGTTGACCTACCCCAAGTACAGGAAGGATACAATTCTATTATGGTTGTAGTAGATATTCTCACCAAGATCGCACATCTCATCCCTGTCAAGACAAACTATAAAGCTTTAGACATCGCAAGATTATTCATCAAGGAAATATTCAAACTGCATGGGTTACCCAGAAGAATCATTAGTGATCGTGACTCCCTATTCACCTCACAATTCTGGAGGGCTATCTTTGAGGCTATTGGGACTCAACTTTGTTTCACTACAGCTTACCATCCCCAAATTGATGGCCAAATAGAACGAGTCAATCAAGTCATTGAAGATATGCTTAGGGCATATTGCTGTCGCAAACCCAAAAAGTGGATTCAATATTTGCCACTGATTGAGTTTGCCTACAATGTCAAGATTGTGGGAGAGAAGGAAGGAGTCTCACTTGTAGCTTTCTCACTTACACAATGGGGGAATACACACAAAGGTGGAGGCTGAAAATAGTTTTCCTCTTCTTAGTTGTGTAAGCCAAAAGAACTCTAGTACAGAGAAATAGAAGAACCCTATATATGGGTCTCAAACCAAACTCAACTAACTAAGGTGTCATATTAACTGAGCCACTAACTAGAGTAGATAAGGATAGCTGTCATCTAGCTATTATTCATGGGCAGTGTACCAACCCCATCTGCAGCTAACAAGTCGATGACATAAATGCACAACGATCACCCTGGCATATCATGAGTGGAGCTCGATATCTCAAAACTCCTTCTCGAGCTCAATCCCAATTCCTGCACACCAATTAGGTCTCTGAACTTACGCAGCTTCTCTACGCCTAATGCCTTCGTGAATATGTTAGCTATCTGATCCTCTGTGCTGACATAAACTAGATCAATAAGACCTAGTAAAACCCTCTCTCGCACATAGTGATAATGCACCTCAATGTGCTTTGTTCTATCATGATAGACTGGGTTATTTTCCAAGTGTATACTGCTCATGTTGTCACAATAAATGACAACTGGCCCATCTGTAGGAGGCTGATGCATATCATAAAGTATCTTATGCAACCAAGCTACCTCACATGCAGCCATTGCTGCACCCCTGTACTCAGCCTCTGTGCTCGACAAGGAAACTGTAGGCTGTTTCTTGCTGCTCCAAGTGACTGCAGCACTCCCAAAAGAGAGCACATATCCACTGGTAGATCGTCTATCAGAAATACTACCAGCCCAATCAGCATCAATGTATCCATGCAGCTGTATCTGAACCCGAGTCTCATAAAATAGTCCATACTGCAATGTGGACTTCACATACCTGAGTATGCGTCTAGCCACATCCAAATGCGGTTTCCTTGGAGCCTGCATAAACTAACTTACCAATCCAACAACATAGCTCAAATCTAGCCTAGTAATAGCCATAAAAATTAAACTTCCTACTATGCGTCATAGTAGGATCTTCCAAAAGCTCACCTGCATCTGTGCTTAGCTTCACATTCTGCTCCAAAGGAACTGAAATAGGCTTACAGCCTGTCATCCCATATTTGGACAGCATGTCCAATCCATACTGCCTCTGCAAGAGCTGTATCCCACTTGGTGATCTAATCACCTCAATGCCCAAGAAATAATGCAGCTCTCCCAAATCCTTCATCTCAAACTTCTACTTCAATAGCATTTTCACATGAAGGATATCTTCATCACTATCACCTGTCATAATCAAATCATCAACATAAATGACAAGAAGCATAATACCTTTCTCTATTTTTCTCACATAAAGTGAGAAATCTGCCTTGGAAATATGAAAGCCAATAGTGACAAGATACTGTCCTATCTTGTCAGACCATGCTCTAAGTGCTTGCTTCAAGCCATACAATACTTTTTTCAATCTGCAAACAAACTCAGGATGAACAACATGCACATAACCTGGTGGCTGCTCCATATAGACCTCTTCTTGCAAATCATTATGCAAGAAGGCATTCTTTACATCCATCTGATGTAAAGACCATCCCTTTGATGCAGCCATAGCAATGACTGCTCTTATGATTGCCATCCTTGCAACCGGACTGAATGTTTCTTCATAATCAATGCCATATGTTTGTGCATACCCCTTGACTACTAATCTTGCCTTGTATCTATTCACAGAACCATCTGCATTGTGTTTCACCTTATAAACCCACTTACAACCAATTGCATTCTTATCTTTAGGCAAAGGTACCAATTCCCATATAGCATTTGCTTCCAAGGCATCCATTTCTTCATCCATGGCTTTCTCCCATTTTTCTTTTTCCATGGCTTGCTCAAAAGAAGTGCGTTCTGGTTCCTGTATCACTTTGATCATATAGGCATAGTGAATGGCTATAAATCCATCATATTTCAGCCTATCCACAGGATACCTAGCTCTCATAGACCTGTGCAAAGTAGGTTCACTCCCAAGTGCTCTCAAAACATCCCTGGTCTTCCTTACTCCAGGTGTAACAATAGAAGGAATACCCAACTCATCATCAATGCTCTGTTCTAAGCCATTGGATTCACCATCCACATAAGAGTGACTTGCATTCACATCAAACATGGGCTGATCTACCTTCTCTTTTCCTTTTAGTGAGACCTACATACCACTATCTGCATTGTTTTGAGGAGATTCTCATGATCTCAATATACTTGTCCATGGAGAAGAATGTGAACCACTGCTAGAGGACACTCCAAGTCCACTAATATTTTGTGACTGTTGTTGTGAATTCTGTGCAGCATTACCATTTTGTGCATCTACATCATCAATCACATTTACTGGTTTATACCAGCTACTCATCTCATCAAAAACAACATCTCTGCTCACTATAAACTTATGAGTAGAAGGGTTATAGCATCTGTACCCTTTCTGCTTTGCTGAGAGTAACCAATAAAGATGCACTTCTTAGCTTTTGGATCCAACTTGGATCTCAACTCATCTGACACATGAACATAGGCAATGAAACCAAAAATCTTCAAATGAGAAATATCTGGTTTCCTACTAGTATACCTCTCCTCTGGAGTCATCCCATGTATTGCTGCAGTGGGAGTCCTGTTCATTATGTAGACTACTGTAGCAACTGCTTCAGCCCAATAAAAATCTGGCAAGTCTTTTTCATTGAGCATGGCATGAGATACCTCTCCAATATGCCTGTTTTTCCTTTCTGCAATTCCATTTTGTTGTGGGGTATGACTGCACGAATATTGCTGCTTTATGCCATGCACCTACAGGAACCTTGCAAACTCATTTGAGAGGTACTCTCCCCCTCCATTTGACCTTAGGCATTTTATTTGCAAGCCTGTTTCTTTTTCAACCATAGCTTTAAGAGTTTTGAAATGCCCAAAAACTTCACTTTTCTTTTTCATAAAATATACCCAAACTTTTCTGCTATAGTCATCAATAAAAGTGACAAAATAATGACAGCCTCCAAGAGATGTAGCTTTAGTAGTCCACACATCAGAGTGGATTAATTCCAATGGCTTCTTACTCTCTTGAACATGTCTAGGAAATGGTTTCCTTGCCTGTTTTCCAAACTGAAAGGCTTCACATACCTTATGCATTTCTGCAACCTTGAATTTAAGCAATCCTGCAACAATATTTTGGGCTTGCATTGATTTAAGTCGCTGTACATTAACATGACCAATGCGTTTATGCCAGATATCAATATCTGCAACTATACCGGTCCCATGTGCAAACATTGCTGCACTCAATTTAGGCATGTCTGCATCCAATGTAAACATTCTGCCCTTCTTCTTTCCTTTTGCTATCAAGCGACCTTTATTTTTCATATTCTCAACAAAGCATCCATGAGAATTAAATTTGACCTACAAGCCCTGCTCAACCATTTGACCAACAGAAACCATGTTCTTGGTGATATTCAGGACATGAAATACATCCGATAGATATTTCTTTTTCCCATCCTGCATAGACAAAGGAATATTTCCAATCTGCACAATAGGATGAGTAGTATCATCACTAGTCTCCACAAATCCTAGTTTTTCCATTTTCCTTGCATCCTGCATCCATTCTGCTTGACCTATCATGTGGTTTGATGCACTTGAGTCAACATACCACACCTTGTTGCTTTCTTCTGCACTTGTCACAGAATTGGTCATGTGCTGCACCATAAACAAATGCTCATTTCCGTCATCGCCCTGTCTACTAGAAGATGCATAATTCCCTTGTTGCAAATTTCCATTCATGATGTCATTCTGCTTTTTATAGCAGTCTTTAGCCATATGACCCATTTTACCACAGTAGTAGCATTCAACATTGCTGTTTGGATTTTGGCCTCTTTGCCATCCACCACGACCTCTTTGGCTCCCCTGTCTCTAGAGTTACCACATCCTCCACCATAGGACTGGTTTTCTTGAGTTTGCTGCATATTCTGATTTCTACCACGGCCTCCAGATCGGCCTCCTCTACCTCTGCCTCTACCTCTTCCATCATTTGAGTAGAAGACAGCTTCTTTTGAAGTTCCTCTCGAAGAAGATGCACCAAAATTTCTCTGCTCCTCAGAAATTAGAAGAGCAATCAACTCCTCAAAATCAGGAAATCTTTCACGAACGGAAATCGATGTTCGGAACTGTGCATAATCCTTTCCTAGACCATTCAAGGTCATAGAAAATAAATCATTATCTTCCATTGGTGATCCAATGGACATAAGTGCATGTGCAATCTTCTTCACCTTCATGTGGTAGTCATTGATGCTCATACTTTCTCTTTGCACATTGTGCAACTCTTGCTTGAGTTGCATTTTCCTGGCTTGCATATTTGTGCTATACATTTTTGACAAAGTATCCCATGCCTCCTTTGGCGTACTTGCATCTTGAATATGCACAATCATAGAGTCTGAAATACTGATAGACAGCAAGTACATAAATTTTCTGGCTCTCTCATGCCATCCTTTAAATGCCTGCATTTGCTGTTGATTGGAAACATCAGGAAGAACTGGTTCTTCTTCATTTCCTGCAACAAATTTCCAATATCCTTTTCCCATAAGGAAATTCGTCATTCTAAACTTCCATGCTTGGAAGTTGTTCTTGTCAAGCTTTTTAGTGACAATCTGTGAAAGAGAATCGGATGCCATTACAGAACACTGCAAAAAATTCTGTCACTATAAAAAACACAGCTTTAACCTCACAAGGGAAAATGTGCAAAATTGACAAAAGTGGTATTTGACCACACAATCACTTCCTAGTGATGATTTTGCATCAACATGCAAGAAGGATGATTCTGTAACTCCCAATGTATCTGCGCACATGCATACAATGCAATTTCTATGGTAACGTTTCACCCACCTAAAGAACAGTGGTTGCACATCATAAAATAGGCCCTTTTCCTGAGTGCATGCTGCACAAAACAGGGACATGAAATACATCCGACAGGTATTTCTTTTTCCCATCCTACATAGACAAAGGAATGTTTCCAATCTACACAATAGGATGTGCAGTATCATTGCCAGTCTCCACAAATCCTAGTTTTTCCATTTTCCTTGCATCCTACATCCATTCTGCATGAATTGTCATGTGGTTTGATGCACCTGAGTCAACATACCACACATTGTTGCTTTCTTCTACACTTGTCACAGAATTGGTCATGTGCTGCACCATAAACAAATGCTCATTTTTGTCATCACGCGGTCTACTAGAAGATGCATAATTCCCTTGTTGCAATTTTCCATTCATGATGTCATTTTACTTTTTATAGTAGTCTTTAGCCATATGACCCATTTTACCAGAGTAGTAGTATTCAACATTGCTGTTTGCATTTTGGCCTCTTTTCCATCCACCACGACCTCTTTGGCTCCCCCTGCCTCTAGAGTTACCACATCCTCCTCCATAGGACTGGTTTTCTTGAGTTTGCTGCATATTCTGATTTCTACCACGGCCTCCAGATCGGCCTCCTCTACCTCTGCCTCTACCTCTTCCATCATTTGAGTAGAAGACAGCTTCTTTTGAAGTTCCTCCTGAAGAAGATGCACCACCATTTCTTTGCTCCTCAGAAATTAGAAGAGCAATCAACTCCTCAAAATCATGAAATCTTTCACGGACGGAAATGGATGTGGAACTGTGCATAATCCTTTCCTAGACCATTTAAGGTTACAGAAATTAAATCATCATCTTCCACTGGCGACCCAATGGAAGCAAGTGCATCTGCAATCTTCTTCACATTCATGTGGTTGTCATTGATGCTCATACTTTCTCTTTGCACATTGTGCAACTCTTGCTTGAGCTGCATTTTCCTGGCTTGCATATTTGTGCTATACATTTTTGACAAAGTATCCCATGCCTCCTTTGGGAGGCAGTGAATTGAACGAGCTAACAAAACCGAGTGAGCCCAAAAAAGCGAGCAAGATTCATAACTAGTTTCACCATAACTAGTTTCATCATAACTAGTTTCACCATAAGTAGTTTTATCATATCTACACATAAGTTCTACTGATAAAAGTGACAATAATAAAAGTTGCTTCCAAAGTATTAGAAGTTTGAATGCTCACTAATCATCATAGGGATTGTCCATAACTTGCACTTTGTAGGCATATAGTTCTATCTTCTCATCATCAAGACCCAAGCGTGCTCTCTTTGCACCTACTTCTTCTACAAGAGGTCGAACCACAACATTGACTATATCTTCACATATATCAAATGAAAAACATGGACGAGAAGATGCTTGGCATGCACGCATCAGAGATGCAGTGCCACACCCCATCTCCAAAATCAATCCCGATGGTGGACACAAAAGATCTAATACACAGAGCAAGAATACAGGTGATCTCTGAAGACCTCCACGCCAAAGAGTCGAAGAAGATGGTCGTGCCAATCTATTTCTCTCTGGAAGGTAATGGGGCCAGTAGTCACTCGAAGGATCAATTTGCAACTTGCGAAATTGAGAGCTGCTCTCTCCAAGAAAGGTGGGTGGATGACATCCACTACGACGAGCAAATACCAAAAGAGAAGATCGGCTCTACATAAAGCATAAAGGTCAAATATGTTCACTACAAGAATTACAAACCAAAAGTTTAAGATCACTTACTGACACCTCAAGATCGCATTGTTCCCCATAGCCATATGGAAGCTTGTCAAGCACAAAAACTCACCTGACAACTTCGAGACCAAGCATATGTATGTACTTCTCAAGCCAAGATAATGCATCACCTATTTTATCAAAGAAAAACTTTACTTTCTTGTTTAGTTAAGTACTTATGCCAACACACATTGACCAGGACAATATACCTGTCAAAGTAATCCAAGTAACTAACCATCCACTATCTCCCAAAGAGGCAGTAGCAACTATAATTCCTAGGCGAATGTGTGCCTCTGTGAGCATATTCCAAGTAGGCAAGGTGGTTTCTTTATCAATCAAACATCCAGTAGGAAAGTCAATGAAGACAACATCACAAGCCCATTTCACATGCTTCCCATTCCATACATATGTCATATCATGTTTTGCAAGCCTAGAAAAGAACTCATGTATTGTCTTGTAAGCATCATTTTTTCTCCCTGCAATAAAATCTTGCCCCATAGAGATGTAGTCACCCATCATGCACCCATAGCTTATCACGTCATCATCTTTATTGGAATGCATATCATTTAGTGGGCAAGGAAGAAATACAAATGGAATGATCTCCTTGATGGCAACCCTTTGCCCTGTAATAAACAAGAATATATGAGTACAAATTGGATGCAACATGTGTTACGATCTCTAATGATATAATCTACTCCACCTCCTTGGACGCTACTCCTTTGCTCCACTTCATGTTGTTTGGGACTATTGTCTTCTCTCTCTTGCATTGCTGCAGCACAAATCATTTGCAATGATTCGCATTTTAACAAGGAAAAAAAACTTCACAACCATTGCACCCAAAATATAATCTTACCATCACTTTCTTTCTTTGTCTCCTTTTTAGACCGTGTATTGCATTGATCCCCAAGAGGTGTATCAACAGATTTTTTGGAATGCACTTTGTGCAATTCCTTCTCTCTTGCCAAAACATATCCACTTCCAAGATCCACCCACCAAGGGCAATGGTCCATCTCCCAATCAAAGAGATTATGCATGCTCTTGGGATACATGCATACTTCCTCATTATCTCTGTCAATCCATCCTTTGCAATGATCTGGAACCCTAGCTATCTTCTTCTCTCCAATCAAATGAAGTAGATACCTTTTGCATGACATATTAGCACAAGCTATTAAAATAAACAAAGAGCAACTAAAGTTAATCTCATTATGGCAACAAATCTACCTGTAGACAACTCGATATGCAGACATTATGATTTCATTTCTCTTTCGGCGCTGAGGACCTTCCACCTTATTTGATCCTCGTGCATCTATAGCTTGCTCTCTTGCTCTTACGTGAGCAAACATATATTTTCTAGCCTCTAATTTCACACCCTCCATGTAATCCTATAATAAGTAATCCTGTGGAAGATCCAATGGTGTACCTAAAACACGCCATTTTTTCAAGTCTTCCAATGCTTGAATAGCCTCGACCTCAACCTTTTCCAAAAAGCACTCCCGTGTCAACCACCTTAACAAAAAAAATCAAATCTATTAGTATCACAAGATACACATGATACTAGCAATATCAAGACTACAAAAGCTTTCAAATTGACACTTACAATCTGTACTCATTATCCGACGATGGCATACCATACATATCTTTTAATCTCTTGTTTGCATCCAAGAGAGAGAGCACCACCAATCTTTCTTCTTCCCTCATATCAGCATTTGCTAGGAATTTCAACTTGGCAATAGTAATCACTGAGTCTGGGCTATCAAACTTCAGTGCAAATATTCTATCCAACCATTGATCCCCTAGCTTGGGATCAAGCACATTAAGAACCTGCAAAGTGGATAAGAAACCTATATTTAGAGATTTACCTGTAATGGGGAGTAAACTAAGAAGCAAAGGGGCCATACCATGCCCATCTTGTCTGCTAATCTTTTATGTATCTTGGCACGTTCCTTTTTCAATGTCTCCTCTCTGTTCTCAATAGACTGTGTTTAATACCAAATCCTCAACCTTTTTGAGTTCTGAAGTATACTCAACCTTCACAACAAAAGAGAAGCTTTTAAATTTTACCCTAAAAACGAAAACTTATCTATTATAATCCCTCTTAATAACAACCATGACATGTATTACCTGAAATACCAATCTTGCCAAGTACCCCCTTGTCAGTGGATACCATTGTTGTTTTCCCTTGACACTGCTATCTTTTGCTCTCAAGGACTCCAACAGTTTTAGTTGATCCTGGGGTAAGGCACTCAAGAATGCATTGATGTCACACTTGAAGATATTGTTGCAGTTCCAAAGTACATCCCGCAAGCTAGGTTTCACGATGGCATACTCGTTCATGCTAATAAAGGAAAATTTGTAAGATTGAGTTCTATAGATAAAAATATAGACGTCAATTCATTGTAACAAATATTGATACACTCACCTATTGACTCTTTGGAGTCCAACGAGAAGAGCAATCTCTGAAATCCGTGTGGGATCAATAAGAGAACAAACAACCCTGACATGGCGAGCTCTATTCTCTTTGTACATTTGTGAGGTCAACTCCATCCAAGCAGTCAACCGATGATTTCCTTCCAATACATAAAACATTTTGCCAGACAAGAACCTGAACTCCGGTTTTTCCAAGACCTCCTCAAAATCTGCATCCACTTCACGCCATAGAGGAGACCAAGTTGACACTATGGCAGGGGTCACTAGTGTTTCTTCTCCTTTATACTTACATACAGACACAACAAATGAGCCCTTCTCTGGTAAATAACCCTCATATTGAAATGCACTTTTTAAAGAGGACATGTCTGTACAAATCCCTCTAACAACAGCATGTGCAATCATACGACACAAGGGGATACAAGGGCAAATTTCTTGAGATAGAAGTCTACATTGACTTATTACATCTCCACATCCTACCATTTGCATATCAATATCGAAAACCTGGCTTGTTGCTTCCTCGTCTTCCTCCTGTACCAGTTGAGACCCTTGCCCCACCACTGTGCCATCTCTTTCTTCACTTTCTTCTTGTAGTTGAGGATCTGAAGTCCCCACTACAACACTCGAAGTCTTTTCACTTTCTATAGTTGGTGTACCCTCCTCTAGAACTGTAGAGAGGGATGATCCACGAGTTCTTTTTTGTGGAGTGGCTAAATTATCTTTGGATGATCTTGCACGACCTTTGCCTCTGGCCCTTCGTGGAGACATGACTGAAATACCACATAAAAGAATCAGTACATGTGTAGCGCTTGAATATATATCTATTTGTATTACTTGAATATGCACAAAAAGTACTTGAGATTGGCTTTTCAAAATACCAGCAATATCTCTGCTGAGATGCTCAACACAAGTAGATACGTGTGAGAGACTGGATCGTTTGACCTGCAACATTCGAGAAACAAAAGTCTCATCTCACTCTGGCTAAAAAATGCAAGCATTTTAAAACGTTGTTACAAAATGCAAACAAAGTATAAAACACTGTTACAAAATACAAAGCACTGAGCTTGTAGAGAGTAATCCATTATTAAACGGCCAAACATTGCAAGTATAATGGCTAAAAATGTCTTAAACCAAGCAAATAATGTCTCAAACTCTATTCTTGGAGTACTTGGCAACTGTCCTGTAGATAAAATGTAACATTTTAGTTTGAAGAGCAAGTATAATTACTATACTGGCCTTCAAACGTTGTCTGCCCAATCATAGACAAAAGCCTCATCCATTTTTTACTGCGTTTTAAAACGCACCCTAATCTAGGTCCACTCCATGTAAAATCCATGCAACTTCACTTGCTTGCATCATCCAACACTTTGTGCTCCACATAAAATGGCATCAATAGCTCTGCATACATTAGCATCATCCAATTTCACTGCGTTTTAAAACGCAGCCCTTTTCTCTGCTTGTAACAGATCATGAGCTATCCAGTCATACTGCAGAAGTTGGAATCCTTAATAGATGTGACATTACATTACGGGTTTTGCATGTTACTGCAATCGAAGCTCAAGAACTGCATTTTAAAATGCACCACTTAATCACCCAATTCTCTGGCCTCTGCAGTTCCATTTCCTACTGCCTTGCAAGACTCAAAGAGGAAGCCCCATTGTGACTACAACTGCGTTTTGAAACGCACTTGAAACAGGCCATACATACTTCTCTCATGCCTACATGGACTGCCTCTTGCAAGTCTTCATACTTCTCTCCCGCCTACACGGACTGCCTCTTGCAAAGTTTAGAGGGCTGCCTTACTGGCCTTGCATCACTCACAGATCCCCTGCTTTGCAAGCTGCAGAAGGCACATTAGCACTCTCTGATTGCCCACTGTGTGGTTATGAATTGCATTTTAAAATGCACCACTTAATCACCCAATTCTCTGGCCTCTGTAGTTCCATTTCCTACTGCCTTGCAGGACTCGAAGAGGAAGCCCCATTGTGACTACGATTGCGTTTTGAAACGCACTTGAAACAGGCCATACATACTTCTCTCCCGCCTACACGGACTGCCTCTTGCAAGTCTTCATACTTCTCTCCCGCCTACACGGACTGCCTCTTGCAAAGTTTAGAGGGCCACCTTACTGGCCTTGCATCACTCGCAGATCCCCTACTTTGCGAGCTGCAGAAGGTTATGAATTGTGATTTAAAACGCACTAGTAAACCTTGTTGGAGCTAGAGCGGGCCTTGTGGAAGCCCCAACGTGACTGAGAGTGTGATTTGAAATGCAACTGAAACACACACTCTAACCTCAAACACACCCAAGAGAGGAGAAGCACCTACCTTGTGGCTTTGATCGATGCAAGCTACAAGCCTCTAGCTCTTCACAGTCGACTCATAGAACCAACACCCCTGTTGTACCTGCGTTTTGAAACGCACCCATATTGACACACAAAAAACTTGCTCTCGCTTGCTTGATCGGTCCGCCTTCTCCTCTGTGCGAGGTTTTTTTGGTCCTCCTTCTACTTGCTTTTTTGGGGAGAGAGAGAGAGAGAGAGAGAGAGAGTGCAGATTCTATTTAGAGGTGTCTTCTTCTCTGTCATGAGAGAGAGAGAGTTTGTGCCCGTGCGTGTGTGAAAGGACCATTAGTGTGAGAGAGTATTTGTGTGTTAGTAAATAAATAACTCTAGAAGAGAGAGTGTGTGTAATGATTGTCATTGAGAGAGAGAGAGAGGTGGAGCTAATGACCATCAGATGTGTTTGTGGCCACTACTGTGAATATTTAGTGCAGAGGGGGACTACAGTTCCTAATTAGAGGTGCCCTTTTTTTGTTGCAAGAGAGGGAGAGAGAAAGAGAGAGAGTGTGTGTGTAACGATCATCAATGTGAGAGAGTGTTTGTGTGTGCTAGTAAATAAAAACACCAAAAGAGAGTGCATGTAATGATTGAGTGTGTGTGTGAGAGAGAGAGAGAGACAGTGTCAAGATTGTGGGAGAGAAGGAAGGAGTCTCGCTTGAAGCTTTCTTGCTTGCACAATGGGGGAAGACACACAAGGGTGGAGGCTGAAAACGGTTTTCCTCTTCTTAGTTGTGTAAGCCAAAAGAACTCTAGTACAAAGAAATAGAAGAACCCTCTATATGGGTCTCAAACCAAACTCAACTAACTAAGGTGGCATACTAACTGAGCCACGAACTAGAATAGATAAGGATAGCTATCATGTAGCTATTATTCATGGGCGGTGTACCAACCGCATCTGCAACCGACACGTCGGTGACATAAATACACAACGGTCACCCTGGCGTATCACGAGTGGAGCTCGATATCTCAACACTCCCCCTCGAGCTCAATCCCAATTCCTCCACACCAAGCAAGTCTCTGAACTTGCGCAGCTTCTCTGCGCCCAATGCCTTCGTAAATATGTCAGCTACCTGATCCTCTGTACTGACATAAACTAGATCAATAAGACCTAGTAAAACCCTCTCTCGCACATAGTGATAATGCACCTCAATGTGCTTTGTTCTAGCATGATAGACTGGGTTATTTGCCAAGTGTATACTACTCATGTTGTCACAATAAATGACAACTGGCCCATCTGAAGGCTGATGCATATCATAAAGTAGCTTATGCAACCAAGCTACCTCACATGCAGCCATTGCTGCACCCCTGTACTCAGCCTCTGTGCTCGACAAGGAAACTGTAGGCTGTTTCTTGCTGCTCCAAGTGACTGCAGCACTCCCAAAAGAGAACACATATCCACTGGTAGATCTTCTATCAGAAATACTACTAGCCCAATCAGCATCAGTGTATCCATGCAGCTCTATCTGAACCCCAGTCTGATAAAATAGTCCATACTGCAATGTGGACTTCACATACCTGAGTATGCGTCTAGCCGCATCCAAATGCGGTTTCCTTGGAGCCTGCATAAACTGACTTACCAATCCAACAGCATAGCTCAAATCTGGCCTGGTAATAGTCATATAAATCAAGCTTCCTACTATGCGTCTGTACATAGTAGGGTCTTCTAGAAGCTCACCTGCATCTGTGCTCAGCTTCACATTCTGCTCCAAAGGAACTGAAATAGGCTTACAGCCTGTCATCCCATATTTGGACAGCATGTCCAATCCATACTGACTCTGCAAGAGCTGTATCCCACTTGGTGATCTAATCACCTCAATGCCCAAGAAATAACGCAGCTCTCCCAAATCCTTCATCTCAAACTTCTGCTTCAATAGCATTTTCACATGAAGGATATCTTCATCACTGTCACCTGTCATAATCAAATCATCAACATAAATGACAAGCAGCATAATACCTTTCTCTGTTTTTCTCACATAAAGTGAGAAATCTGCCTTGGAAATCTGAAAGCCAATAGTGACAAGATACTGTCCTATCTTGTCAGACCATGCTCTAGGTGCTTGCTTTAAGCCATACAAGGCTTTCTTCAACCTGCAAACAAACTCAGGATGAACAGCATGCACATAACCTGGTGGCTGCTCCATATAGACCTCTTCTTGCAAATCACCATGCAAGAAGGCATTCTTTACATCCATCTGATGTAAAGACCATCCCTTTGATGCAGCCATAGCAATGACTGCTCTTACAGTTGCCATCCTTGCAACCGGACTGAATGTTTCTTCATAGTCAATGCCATATGTTTGTGCATACCCCTTGACTACTAATCTTGCCTTGTATCTGTTCACAGAACCATCAGCATTGTGCTTCACCTTATAAACCCACTTACAGCCAATTGCATTCTTACCTTTAGGCAAAGGTACTAACTCCCATGTAGCATTTGCTTCCAAGGCATCCATTTCTTCATCCATGGCTTTCTCCCATTTTTCTTTTCCCATGGCTTCCTCAAAAGAAGTGGGTTCTGGTTCCTGTATCACCTTGACCATATATGCATAGTGAATGGCTGTAAATCCATCATATTTCAGCCTATCCACAGGATACCTAGCTCTCGTAGACCTGCGCAAAGTAGGTTCACTCCCAGGTGCTCTCAAAACATCCCTGGTCTTCCTTACTCCAGGTGTAACAATAGAAGGAATACCCAACTCATCATCAATGCTCTGTTCTGAGCCACTGGATTCACCATCCACATAAGAGTGACCTGCATTCACATCAAACATGGGCTGATCAACCTTCTCTTTTCCTTTTCGTGATACCTGCATACCACTATCTGCATTACTTTGAGAAGATTCTCCTGATCTCAATCTGCCTGTCCATGGCGAAGAATGTGAACCACTGCTAGAGGACGCTCCAGGTCCACTAATATTTTGTGACTGCTGCTGTGAATTCTGTGCAGCATTACCATTTTGTGCATCTATATCATCAATCACATTTACTGGTTTATACCAGCTACTCATCTCATCAAAAACAACATCTCTGCTCACTGTAAACTTACGAGTAGAAGGGTTATAGCATCTATACCCTTTTTGCTGCAGAGAGTAACCAATAAAGATGCACTTCTCAGCTTTTGGATCCAACTTGGATCTCAACTCATCTGGCACATGTACATAGGCAATGCAACCAAAAATTTTCAGATGAGAAATATCTGGTTTCCTACCAGTATACCTCTCCTCTGGAGTCATTCCATGTATTGCTGCAGTGGGAGTCCTGTTCATTATGTAGACTACTGTAGCAACTGCTTCAGCCCAATAAAAATCTGGCAGGTCTTTTTCATTGAGCATGGCACGAGACACCTCTCCAATATGTCTGTTTTTTCTTTCTGCAATTCCATTTTGTTGTGGGGTATAACTGCATGAATATTGCTGCTTTATGCCATGCTCCTGCAGGAACCTTGCAAACTCATTTGAGAGGTACTCTCCCCCTCCATCTGACCTTAGGCATTTTATCTGCAGGCCTGTTTCTTTTTCAACCATAGCTTTAAGAGTTTTGAAATGCCCAAAAACTTCACTTTTCTTTTTCATAAAATACACCCAAACTTTTCTGCTATAGTCATCAATAAAAGTGACAAAATAATGACAGCCTCCAAGAGATGCAGCTTTAGTAGTCCACACATCAGAGTGGATTAATTCCAATGGCTTCTCACTCTCTTGAACATGTCTAGGAAATGGTTTCCTTGCCTGTTTTCCAAACTGACAGGCTTCACATACCTTATGCATTTCTGCAACCTTGAATTTGGGCAATCCTGCAACAATATTTTGGGCCTGCATTGATTTAAGTCGCTGTACATTAACATGACCAATGCGTTTATGCCAGATATCAATATCTGCAACTACACCAGTCCCATGTGCAAACATTGCTGCACTCAATTCAGACATGTCTGCATCCAATGTAAACATTCTGCCCTTCTTCTTTCCTTTTGCTATCAAGCGACCTTTATTTTTCATATCCTCAACAAAGCATCCATGAGGATTAAATCTGACCTGCAAGCCCTGTTCAACCATTTGACCAACTGAAACCAGATTCTTGGTGATATTCGGGACATGAAATACATCGGACAGGTATTTCTTTTTCCCACCCTGCATAGACAAGGGAATTTTTCCAATCTGCACAATAGGATGTGCAGTATCATCACCAGTCTCCACAAATCCTGGTTTTTCCATTTTCTTTGCATCCTCCATCCATTCTGCATGACCTGTCATGTGGTTTGATGCACCTGAGTCAACATACCATACATCATTGCTTTCTTCTGCACTTGTCATAGAATTGTTCATGTGCTGCACCATGAACAAATGCTCATTTCTGTCATCACCCTGTCTACTAGAAGATGCATAATTCCCTTGTTGCAGTTTTCCATTCATGATGTCATTCTGCTTTTTATAGCAGTCTTTAGCCATATGACCCATTTTACCACAGTAGTAGCATTCAACATTACTGTTTGCATTTTGGCCTCTTTGCCATCCACCACGACCTCTTTGGCTCCCCCTGCCTCTAGAGTTACCACGTCCTCCTCCATAGGACTGGTTTTCTTGAGTTTGCTGCATATTCTGATTTCTGCCACGGCCTCCAAATCGGCCTCCTCTACCTCTGCCTCTACCTCTTCCAGCATTTGAGTAGAAGACAGCTTCTTTTGAAGTTCCTCCTGAAGAAGATGCACCACCATTTCTTTGCTCCTCAGAAATTAGAAGAGCAATCAGCTCCTCAAAATCAGGAAATCTTTCACGAACTGAAATGGATGTCCGAAACTGTGCATAATCCTTTCCTAGACCATTCAAGGTCACAGAAACTAAATCATCATCTTCCACTGGTGACCCAATGGAAGCAAGTGCATCTGCAATCTTCTTCACCTTCATGTGGTAGTCGTTGATGCTCATATTTTCTCTTTGCACATTGTGCAACTCTTGCTTGAGCTGCATTTTCCTGGCTTGCGTATTTGTGCTATACATTTTTGACAAAGTATCCCATGCCTCCTTTGGCGTACTTGCATCCTGAATATACACAATCATAGAGTCTGAAATACTGATAGATAGCCAATACATAACTTTCCTGGCTCTCTCATGCCATGCTTTAAATGCCTGCATTTGCTGTTGATTGGGAACATCAGGAAGAACTGGTTCTTCTTCATTTCCTGCAACAAATTCCCAATATCCTTTTCCCATAAGGAAATTCGTCATTCTAAACTTCCATGCTTGGAAGTTGTTCTTGTCAAGCTTTTCAGTGACAATCTGTGAAAGAGAATCAGACGCCATTACAGAACACTGCAAAAAATTCTGTCACTGCAAAAACTCAGCTTCACCCTCACAAGGGCAAATCTGCAAAACTGGCGAAAGTGGTATTTGACCACACAGTCACTTCCTAGTGACGATTTTGCATAAACAGGAACCAAGGATGATTCTAAAACTCCCAATGTCTCTGCGCACAAGCATACGATGCAATTTCTACAGTAACTTTTCACCGACCTGTAGAACAGTGGCTAAACAGCATAAAACTGAGCCTTTTCCTGAGTGCGTGCAGAAAACTTCCGCCTCCAAAACAGGCCCCGAAATGGCCTCAAATCAAAAAAACAAGGTCGCCAAGAGCTAAAGCTCGCTCCCGCAGCATATACTGCCCTCTTGCTTCACCGCGAAGGGCGTCTCAACCTGAGACAATGCACTCCTGCAATTTCCGGCTGTGCTACCTGCAGAGATCTGCTCCCAAAACAGAAAATGAAAGCAACACTGCTCCTCTTACCAGACCACCGCGAGCTTGGCTTGCTTTCTTGAGCTCCTTACCATGAACAAGGCTCTGATACCATGTCAAGATTGTGGGAGAGAAGGAAGGAGTCTCGCTTGAAGCTTTCTTGCTTGCACAATGGGGGAAGACACACAAGGGTGGAGGCTGAAAACGGTTTTCCTCTTCTTAGTTGTGTAAGCCAAAAGAACTCTAGTACAAAGAAATAGAAGAACCCTCTATATGGGTCTCAAACCAAACTCAACTAACTAAGGTGGCATACTAACTGAGCCACGAACTAGAATAGATAAGGATAGCTATCATGTAGCTATTATTCATGGGCGGTGTACCAACCGCATCTGCAACCGACACGTCGGTAACATAAATACACAACGGTCACCCTGGCGTATCACGAGTGGAGCTCGATATCTCAACAGACAGAGGTGGAGTTAATGATCACTAGACGTGCTAGTGACCATTAGGTGTGTATATTTAGTACACACCTATCATTATGGAAAAAGTAAAGGTTATTATTAACATGACTATTTAACCTTGACAATTACTATTTTCATATTGAGATCTATTTTCATATCGCCATCTTATTACAATTACTTGAAGAACAACTCTTATCTTGTTCCCTTTGCATAGATTGTTCTTCAACTCTATTGAGGTTCTAACTATGTCTATTGGCTTCTTAAGAAGACATTCACATAGACAGGACTATTTACCTATTTAGCAACAATGCCAAACACTGTGCAAATCAAATATGGTAGTTTCAGTACCTTGTCAATAAGGTATGACTCATGTTTCTGTGAGGTGGCATTGGAAGAGCTTAAGAGTCATTTTGAGATTGGTGATGATATTGATGTGGAAGTGTAGCATGCAACAAGCCAGCCGGGTGTGTACACGACCATGCCATTGATGAGACTAAAAGATGGTAGCAAGGGATTCATACTAGATGGTGGACAAAGCAGTGTCTATAGTCTCCAAGTTAAGCATATCCCTCTTATAAAGCAAATGACTGACTCAATGTGTGTGCAAGTTCTACTAGATAGGCTTCCCTTATCTAGTTCTCTTCATGTTGCATACTCATCTGTCAAAGAGATACAAAAGGTGGATGAGCTACCAATTACATACAATGGCTACATTATGTTTGAGTTGCCACCTAAGCCAATCGAGGGCAGCTCAATGCATGGAATGGATCAAAAGAATGATGGGCACACATGGGCAGAGTACACTACTATTTCTCAAGATTTCTTCAATGGCACGGTGAGGATGAGCAGATGTTGTGGTTATCTTAGGTGCTTCTCCTTGGAATGTCCATATCTAGAGAGGACTGGTATTGCTAATGAGACCTAGTGGAAAGGTAAGTTGAAGAGGCCTCCTTCATCAACTGGCCCTCTGCAGCCTGAGGTTGGGACCTTGAGGTGTACACATTGTGGAATGTCTCCTGAGTGTGTAAAGGCTTGTGTTGCATATATATACTACTGTATTCCCTTTGACAAAGTGAATACCACAAGATGTGCTATTCATGTTGGTTTTCATGATCACCCTATGCAAGATGGCTCGTGTCGACAAAAGCAAAAGCAGATTGAAGACATGGTGCAAACTCGTGCACAAATAAATCCTTCCGTGTCATGTAAAAGCATTGAAGTGTCTATTGGTCAAGATCTTGTGATGGAAATGTTGATTTCAAAGGAAGATTGCTCCGAGGATTTCAATGAAGCCAAGTTGCATGAGGTGCTGGAGAACCTTACCCCGTTGTCTCAGAGAAGAAGAATGCAAAGGTCAGTAAACATTGCTAGAAGAGAAAAGTGACATGCTGAAGGCAGGCTTGATGCAATTTTGGCATTGAAAAGAAAGTGCATGTACCCCTTCTTTCACAGTATTTTGTTTCCACAATAGCTTGGAGATAATGTCATGCCACACATATTCAAGATGTCTACAATTGGACCAGGCTCAGGAGTTGACCTTATTAATAGAATGCAACATGGTGGATCTTTGGGAGATCAATGGATCCACTTTGACCATGTGCATAGGGTGAAAGGTTGGAACACAATGGGAGCTCATGTTTATGATCCCCATATTCGAGAAATAATGACCATTGCAACCTGCGAGTTCAAAGTGGAGGATGAGCATGCACAAGTATCATTTTGGAAAATGTTAAATAATGTTATGATAGCAAATGGATTCTCTATCCCAAAATTTTGAGGTTTTATGGCAGATGTAGCACAAGCAAATTGGCTAGCAATTAGAATAGTCTACAATGGAGGACCAAGCAACATCATGCATGGTAGGGAAAGGACTTTCTTGTTTCATTGGGAGATGAGCATGGTCGTGCATGCAAAGAGATGTGTCAAGGCCCCATATCTAGAGGAGCACAAACTTCTTTGTAGAAAATGGAAGGTTGCAAGGACAGAGCAAGAAGCCGAACAGTGCAAAGAGGCACTCTTAAAGTTTTGGTCTCCTGTCCATGTAAAGGATGGAGAGCTCCCTGGATTGATGGCTTGGTTCCACTGGTGGGATGTCAGGGTTTCCCAAAGGGGAGGGATGTTCATGGAGCAGCATGAAAATGCAGGGTTTGTGCCAACAACAAATTTATCGGAATGTAAGCACTCGAGCATGCGAGCAACTCATGGGCAATCTAAGTATGTCTCGCTCTATGAGGCATGTAGTGCTGATTTGGCATTGGCTGTGTTGCAAAGTGCACACTACAAAGCATTTATGGAAGGAAAGCACCTTAGTAGTGGACCAACCTTGCAAAGATTAAAAGAAAAAATTTTGTGTGGAGAATCAAGTGGTTCTAGTCAAAAGTTGATTGATCTGACACATGCAGTGTTCTTAGAGGCAGGTGTGCAATCACCAGAGATGTTTAAACCACAACAAGAGACAAGAAGTGTTAGAAGGAAAAGGGGTAACATAGACCCAAGAGTGATCTTTCCAACAGATAGCCATAGACCTGAATATTCAACAGTGACTGTTGGCAAAACAATGGGGTTTAGAGGTGATGGAATGGAGCAGAATTTGCAAAAGGAGACAGAAATTTCCTTGAAGATATGCAAAGAGAGCACAGTCCACCCTACGCATTGGGCCATTAGAAGAACAGAAGCACATAGTCTTGTGACTTGTTTTGGCTTCTTGGAGTCCAAGAAGGCTAGATGTGGGAAACTAGTTAACCCTCTTGGTAAGAATGCAACTGTAGGTGTGCATGCACCATGTTTCAAAGGAAGGAGATGTTATAGTTCTGATGGTACAGTGGGACAATTCATATGGTTTTGTGGAAATGATGTTCTCCATACATGGAAGATGGATAGATCAGTGATGGGAATACCAGGAGATGCTCCAGCGACATGGAAGATTGCTCAAAGCACCATGGTGACAGAGACAGAGAAAGCAAAATTGCAAAGAGCTGGATTTGTTCTTGCAGAGAATGATGAGGTTGTGGATAGCTTCACAGTTCCACGTGATAGGCCACCTCCAAGCCATGAGCGGCCACTGTGGAGAAATGGAAAGCCTGTGAAGTGGAGAAGCAAGTTATCTAAACAGTTTCAAGAACGAATAAATAGGGAAAAGTCAATGGTTGTAGAGGTTGTGAAAGAGAGTATTGTTACTCTTGGTGAAGCTCATGTTTACTTTCTAAAGATAGAAGGCTCAATAGCAGATGGGTTGACCTATTCTATCACTGTGTCACAATATCCAAGATGCTCATGTGAGGACTTTACTCAACGAGACACGAAGAATTTGGTATACATGCCATGCAAACACCTATACTATGTCTTCATAAAGGTCTTGGGACTCAATGAAGTCGTGCATCAATTCATACACCAAGCAGCTCTTACTAAAGTGGAGCTGGCTCAAGCACTACTTCCAAGAGTTGGATAGTGCGCTTTTTGGTCTTGTGGATGGCCAAAGCTTTGAGGAAACATTTCCCTAAATGTTTTGTCATTTAAAAAAAGTATCCTTTCGTCTTAAGGGTTTTATATAGGTAGATAAATCACTATGTTTAAGGTATTCGAGGCTAGGGTATTTTTGAATTCAACATACGGCCTTTTCTTTTTGGACATGTACAGCTCCTTTAATGAGCTTTCATCTATTGTGTCCATTTTGTTAGCTTCATCCCACTACATGAAATGATATAAGAAATAATTTTGTAATGTGAACTTGTTTTGTTCATTGGGAGACTGAAATTAGTTCCTCGTCTATGTTTCAAGATCATACTATTTTCTTACCACCTTCTTTGTGAGATGAACATGGATTACACTTTTTTGTGTCATTATTGGGATGAGTTATGTGAGCTCTATGTGTGTGTCTTCATTATATTTAATTTTAATCTACAATTTTTATCTGTATACGTCAGTGATGCTCTAGGGGTAGGTATGTTAGAAGGTAGCTTGTTGCTCAAATTTTCATGCTCGATTTTCTAGCCTTGCTCGATTTCCATTGCTCGCTTTTCTAGCCTTGCTCGGTTTTCATCACTCGCTCTTTGGTTTTCCTCCTCCTTTGGCGTACTTGCATCCTCAATACGCACAATCATAGAGTCTGAAATATTGATAGACAGCCATCATATAACTTTTCTGGCTCTCTCATGCCATTCTTTAAATGCCTGCATTTGTTGTTGATTGGGAACATCAGGAAGAATTGGTTCTTCTTCGTTTCCTGCAACGAATTCCCAATATCCTTTTCCCATAAGGAAGTTCGTCATTCTAAACTTCCATGCTTGGAAGTTGTTCTTGTCAAGATTTTCAGTGACAATCTGTGAAAGAGAATCAGATGCCATTACAGAACACTGCAAAAAATTATGTCTTCACTGCAAAAAACACAGCTTCAGCCTCACAAGGGCAAATCTGCAAAATTGACGAAAGTGGTATTTGACCACACAGTCACTTCCTAGTGACGATTTTGCATCAACAGGCAACAAGGATGATTTTGTAACTCCCAATGTCTCTGCGCATAGGCATACGATGCAATTTCTACAGAAACTTTTCACCGACTTGTAGAACAGTGGTTGCATAGTAAAAAACAGGGACTTTTCTTGAGTGTGTGCGGAAAACTTGCGCCTCCAAAACAAGCCCCGAAATGGCCTCGAATAAAAAAAATAGGGCAACCAAGGGCTAAAGCCCCTGCCCGTAGCATATACTGCCCTCTTGCTACACCACGAAAGGCGTCTCAATCTGAGACAATGCACTCTTCCACTTTTCGGCTGTGCTACCTGCAGAGACTTGCTCGCAAACTCCAAAAAAGAAAGCAATACTGGTCCTCTTACCAGAACGCCGCGAACTTCATTTGCTTTCTTGAGCTCCTTACCACAAACCAGGCTCTAATACCATGTCAATATTGTGGGAGAGAAGGAAGGAGTCTCACTTGTAGCTTTCTCACTTACACAATGGGGGAATACACACAAAGGTGGAGGCTGAAAACAGTTTTCCTCTTCTTAGTTATGTAAGCCAAAAGAACTCTAGTATAGAGAAATAGAAGAACCCTATACACGGGTCTCAAACCAAACTCAACTAACTAAGGTGGCATACTAACTGAGCCACAAACTAGAGTAGATAAGGACAGTTGTCATCTAGCTATTATTCATGGGCGGTGTACCAACTGCATCTGCAGCTAGCAAGTCAGTGACATAAATGCACAACGGTCACCCTGGCATATCACGAATGGAGCTCGATTGTCAAGATTGTGGGAGAGAAGGAAGGAGTCTCACTTGAAGCTTTCTTACTTGCACAATGGGGGAATACACACAAGGGTGGAGGCTGAAAACAGTTTTCCTCTTCTTAGTTGTGTAAGCCAAAAGAACTCAAGTACAAAGAAATAGAAGAACCCTATATATGGGTCTCAAACCAATGTCAACTAACTAAGGTGGCATACTAACTGAGCCACGAACTAGAGTAGATAAGGATAGCTATCATGTAGCTATTATTCATGGGCTGTGTACCAACCGCGTCTGCAACTAACAAGTCGGTGACATAAATACACAACGGTCACCCTGGCGTATCACGAGTGGAGCTTGATATCTCAACACTCCCCCTCGAGCTCAATCCCAGTTCCTGAACTTGCGCAGCTTCTCTGCGCCCAATGCCTTCGTGAATATGTCAACTACTTGATCCTCTGTGCTGACATAAACTAGATCAATAAGACCTAGTAAAACCCTCTCTCGCACATAGTGATAATGCACCTCAATGTGCTTTGTTCTAGCATGATGGACTGGGTTATTTGCCAAGTGTATACTACTCATGTTGTCACAATAAATGACAACTAGCCCATCTATAGACTGATTCATATCATAAAGTAGCTTATGCAACCAAGCTACCTCACATGCAGCCATTGCTGCACCTCTGTACTCAGCCTCTGTGCTCGACAAGGCAACTGTAGGCTGTTTCTTGTTGCTCCAAGTGACTGCAGCACTCCCAAAAGAGAACACATATCCACTGGTAGATCGTCTATCAGAAATACTACCAGCCCAATCAGTATCAGTGTATCCATGCAACTCTATCTGAACCCCAGTCTCATAAAATAGTCCATACTGCAATGTGGACTTCACATACCTAAGTATGCGTCTAGCCGCATCCAAATGTGGTTTCCTTGGAGCTGCATAAACTGACTTACCAATCCAACAGCATAGCTCAAATCTGGCCTGGTAATAGCCATAAAAATTAAACTTCCTACTATGCGTCATAGTAGGATCTTCCAAAAGCTCACCTGCATCTGCTCTTAGCTTCACATTCTGCTCCAAAGGAACTGAAATAGGCTTACAGCCTGTCATCCCATATTTGGACAGCATGTCCAATCCATACTGCCTCTGCAAGAGCTGTATCCCACTTGGTGATCTAATCACCTCAATGCCCAAGAAATAACGCAGCTCTCCCAAATCCTTCATCTCAAACTTTTGCTTCAATAGCATTTTCACATGAAGGATATCTTCATCACTGTCACCTGTCACAATCAAATCATCAACATAAATGACAAGTAGCATAATACATTTCTCTGTTTTTCTCACATAAAGTGAGAAATCTGCCTTGGAAATCTGAAAGCCAATAGTGACAAGATACTGTCCTATCTTGTCAGACCATGCTCTAGGTGCTTGCTTCAAGCCATACAAGCCTTTCTTCAACCTGCAAACAAACTCAGGATGAACATCATGCACATAACCTGGTGGATGCTCCATATAGACCTCTTCTTGCAAATCACCATTCAAGAAGGCATTCTTTACATCCATCTGATGTAAAGACCATCCCATTGATGCAGCCATAGCAATGACTGCTCTTACGGTTGCCATCCTTGCAACCGGACTGAATGTTTCTTCATAGTCAATGCCATATGTTTGTGCATACCCCTTGACTACTAATCTTGCCTTGTATCTGTTCACAGAACCATCTGCATTGTGCTTCACCTTATAAACCCACTTACAGCCAATTGCATTTTTACCTTTAGGCAAAGGTACCAATTCCCATGTAGCATTTGCTTCCAAGGCATCCATTTCTTCATCCATGGCTTTCTCCCATTTTTCTTTTCCCATGGCTTGCTCAAAAGAAGTGGGTTCTGGTTCCTGTATCACTTTGACCATATATGCATAGTGAATGGCTGTAAATCCATCATATTTCAGCCTATCCACAGGATACCTAGCTCTCGTAGACCTGCGCAAAGTAGGTTCACTCCCAAGTGCTCTTAAAACATCCGTGGTCTTCCTTACTCCATGTGTAACAATAGAAGGAATACCCAACTCATCATCAATGCTTTGTTCTGAGCCACTCGATTCACCATCCACATAAGAGTGATCTGCATTCACATCAAACATGGGCTGATCAATCTTCTCTTTTCCTTTTCGTGATACCTGCATACCACTATCTGCATTACTTTGAGAAGATTCTCCTGATCTCAATCTGCCTGTCCATGGCAAAGAATGTGAACCACTGCTAGAGGACGCTCCAGGTCCACTAATATTTTGTGACTGCTGTTGTGAATTCTGTGCAGCATTACCATTTTGTGCATCTACATCATCAATCACATTTACTGGTTTATACCAGCTACTCATCTCATCAAAAACAACATCTCTGCTCACTGTAAACTTACGAGTAGAAGGGTTATAGCATCTATACCCTTTTTGCTTGCAGAGAGTAACCAATAAAGATGCACTTATCAGCTTTTGGATCCAGCTGGGATCTCAACTCATCTGGCACATGTACATAAGCAATGCAACCAAAAATTTTCAAATGAGAAATATCTGGTTTCCTACCAGTATACCTCGCCTCTGGAGTCATTCCATGTATTGCTGTAGTGGGAGTCCTGTTCATTATGTAGACTGCTGTAGCAAATGCTTCAGCCCAATAAAAATCTGGCAAGTATTTTTCATTGAGCATGGCATGAGATACCTCTCCAATATGCCTGTTTTTCCTTTCTGCAATTCCATTTTGTTGTAGGGTATGACTGCATGAATATTGCTGCTTTATGCCATGCTCCTGTAGGAACCTTGCAAACTCATTTGAGAGGTACTCTCCCCCTCCATCTGACCTTAGGCATTTTATTTGTAGGCCTGTTTCTTTTTCAACCATAGCTTTAAGGGTTTTGAAATGCCCAAAAACTTCACTTTTCTTTTTCATAAAATACACCCAAACTTTTCTACTATAGTCATCAATAAAAGTGACAAAATAATGACAGCCTCCAAGAGATGCAGTTTTAGTAGTCCACACATCAGAGTGGATTAATTCCAATGGCTTCTCACTCTCTTGAACATGTCGAGGAAATGGTTTCCTTGCCTGTTTTCCAAATTGACAGGCTTCACATACCTTATGCATTTCTGCAACCTTGAATTTAGGCAAACTTGCAACAATATTTTGGGCTTGCATTGATTTAAGTCGCTGTACATTAACATGACCAATGCGTTTATGCCAGATATCAATATCTGCAACTATACCGGTCCCATGTGCAAACATTGCTGCACTCAATTTAGGCATGTCTGCATCCAATGTAAACATTCTGCCCTTCTTCTTTCCTTTTGCTATCAAGCGACCTTTATTTTTCATATTCTCAACAAAGCATCCATGAGAATTAAATTTGACCTACAAGCCCTGCTCAACCATTTGACCAACAGAAACCATGTTCTTGGTGATATTCAGGACATGAAATACATCCGATAGATATTTCTTTTTCCCATCCTGCATAGACAAAGGAATATTTCCAATCTGCACAATAGGATGAGTAGTATCATCACCAGTCTCCACAAATCCTAGTTTTTCCATTTTCCTTGCATCCTGCATCCATTCTGCTTGACCTATCATGTGGTTTGATGCACTTGAGTCAACATACCACACCTTGTTGCTTTCTTCTGCACTTGTCACAGAATTGGTCATGTGCTGCACCATAAACAAATGCGCATTTCCGTCATCGCCCTGTCTACTAGAAGATGCATAATTCCCTTGTTGCAAATTTCCATTCATGATGTCATTCTGCTTTTTATAGCAGTCTTTAGCCATATGACCCATTTTACCACAGTAGTAGCATTCAACATTACTGTTTGCATTTTGGCCTCTTTGCCATCCACCATGACCTCTTTGGCTCCCCGTGCCTCTAGAGTTACCACGTCCTCCTCTATAGGACTGGTTTTCTTGAGTTTGCTGCATATTCTGATTTCTACCACGGCCTCCATATCGGCCTCCTCTACCTCTGCCTCTACCTCTTCCAGCATTTGAGTAGAAGACAGCTTCTTTTGAAGTTCCTCCTGAAGAAGATGCACCACCATTTCTCTGCTCCTCAGAAATTAGAAGAGCAATCAATTCCTCAAAATCAGGAAATCTTTCACGGACGGAAATGGATGTTCGGAACTGTGCATAATCCTTTCCTAGACCATTCAAGGTCACAGAAACTAAATCATCATCTTCCACTGGCGACCCAATGGAAGTAAGTGCATCTGCAATCTTCTTCACCTTCATGTGGTAGTCATTGATGCTCATACTTTCTCTTTGCACATTATGCAACTCTTGCTTGAGCTGCATTTTCCTGGCTTGCGTATTTGTGCTATACATTTTTGACAAAGTATCC
Organism: Lygodium microphyllum; assembly: GCF_053477565.2. Lineage (NCBI taxonomy): Eukaryota > Viridiplantae > Streptophyta > Polypodiopsida > Schizaeales > Lygodiaceae > Lygodium > Lygodium microphyllum. The sequence goes on along the minus strand of NC_141141.1, from coordinate 48,961,952 downwards.
CATGCCTCCTTTGGCGTACTTGCATCCTGAATATGCACAATCATAGCGTCTGAAATACTAATAGACAGCCAGTACATAACTTTCTTGGCTCTCTCATGCCATGTTTTGAATGCCTGCATTTTCTGTTGATTGAGAACATCAGGAAGAACTGGTTCTTCATTTCTTGCAACAAATTCCCAATATCCTTTTCCCATAAGGAAATTTGTCATTCTAAACTTCCATGCTTGGAAGTTGTTCTTGTCAAGCTTTTCAGTGACAATCTGTGAAAGAGAATCAGACGCCATTACAGAACACTGAAAAAAATTCTGTCACTACAAAGAACACAGCTTCAGCCTCACAAGGGCAAATCTGCAAAACTGACGAAAGTGGTATTTGACCACACAGTCACTTCCTAGTGACAATTTTGCATCAAGAGGCAAGAAGGATGATTCTGTAACTCCCAATGTCTCTGCGCACAGGCATACAATGCAATTTCTACAGTAACTTTTCACTGACCTGTAGAACAGTGGTCGCACAGCATAAAACTGGGCCTTTTCCTGAGTGTGTGCAGAAAACTTCCGCCTCCGAAATAGGCCCCGAAATGGCCTCAAATAAAAAAAACAGGGTCTTCTAGGGCTAAAGCCCTTTCCCATAGCATATACTACTCTCTTGCTTCACCGCGAAGAGCGTCTCAACCTGAGACAATGCACTCCTGCACTTTCCGGCTGTGCTACCTGCTGTAGAGATTTGCTTCCAAAACAGAAAATGAAAGCAACACTGCTCCTCTTACCAGAACACCGCGAGCTTGGCTTACTTTCTTCAGCTCCTTACCACGAACAAGGCTCTGATACGATGTCAAGATTGTGGGAGAGAAGGAAGGAGTCTCACTTGAATCTTTCTTACTTGCACAATGGGGGAATACACACAAGGGTGGAGGTTGAAAACAGTTTTCCTCTTCTTAGTTGTGTAAGCCAAAAGAACTCAAGTACAAAGAAATAGAAGAACCCTATATATGGGTCTCAAACCAAACTCAACTAACTAAGGTGGCATACTAATTGAGCCATGAACTAGAGTAGATAAGGATAGCTATCATGTAGCTATTATTCATGGGCAGTGTACCAACTGCGTCTGCAACTGACAAGTCTGTGACATAAATACACAACGGTCACCTTGGCGTATCACGAGTGGAGCTTGATATCCCAACATCGATATCTCAACATACAATGCTTCTTACCAACAGAGTATTCAGATGACCCCTTTTCAATCATTGTATGGGCATGATTATCATATCCCTTTGAGCTTCTCAGATCCAACTTTAAGAGTAGAAGCTTCAAGGCAGATGCTGGAAGACATGGATGATCAAATCAAGTTAATAAGACAAGGCATCTAAGCTACCAAGGATAGATAAAAGGCTTACTGTGACTTGAAACGGCAAGACAGATCCTTCGTTGAAGGTAATATGGTCTTCATCTGCATACACCCTAAAAAGAGTTCACTATCCTTGGGAGAGTACAAGAAGCTAAGTCCAAGGTATTGTGGATCTTATAAGATCACTAAGTGCCTAGGTCCTAATGCTTATGGACTATAGCTGCCGGTAACCCTAAAGATTCATAATGTATTCCATGTTAGCCTATTGAAAAAGTATCTATCTAATCTGAATCATGTACTTGATGACCAACAAATTGTAATGCCTAGCCAAGGAGTCTTTGAGCTACGGCCTGATAGAGTCCTAGATGTCAAGGAGAGGCATTTGAGGTCAAGGACCTTGAGGGAATACCTCATCCAGTAGAAAGACTATCCCGAAGAGGATGCCACCTGTATGGATGAAGATACTCTCAACCAACAATACCCCTAGGTCCTCTCGAGATGAGGATATCTCGATTCCGCTAAGGGGGAGAGGATGTAATATCCCCGTGCCTCCCCATAGGAAATCTCCCCCTTAAATTTTTTAAAAAAATTCAGTTCAAATTATTTTATCTCCGCTGACAGCACGTCAAGGAGAGAGGGAGAAGGAGTGATGTGTTAGTTTATGGGGGGCATGCAGCCCCCAAGTGGGAGGGGTGGCGGCCATGTCACCCACCTCCTCCCCCACCTATAAAAGGGGAGGCTCCTCCCCCTCCCTTGACTACAGAGTGGGCACCCCCTAGACAACGGTAGTTGCACCTCCCCCCTCCCCTCATCCTTGTCACCTCCTCCCTCTGGCAGCAGTAGCAGCCCCTAGGGCTCCGACACTATTTCCTCCCCCCCTCCGATCAGTTACAACAGTGCCCCCCTAGGGCTTCCGACTGAAGCCAACCCCCCTCCTTGATCACCAGTCCGCTGCAGGCCCCCGTGAGCATAAAAGAGGAGAAGGAGAAAAGAAGTGAAGGAAAGAGCGAAGAGGAAGAGGAGAGGGAGAGAGAGAAGGAGAGAGAGAAAAGATAAGGAGAAGGAGAGAATAAGAGAAGGAGAGAGAGAAGTGGAAGACAAGAGGGAGAGAAGAAGAGAAGGAGAGAGAGAAGGGAGTAGGAGAAGAAGAAGAGAAGAAGGAGAAGAGGAGAAAAAGAGGTAGAAGAGGAAGAGGAGAGGGAGAGAAGAAGAGAAGGAGAGAGAGAAGAGAGAGAAGAGGAAGAGGAGAGGGAGAGAAGAAGAGAAGGAGAGAGGGAGAGAGTAGGAGAAGAAGAGAAAAGAAGAAGAAGAGGAAGGAGAGAGAGAGAGAAAAAGAGAAGGAGAGGGAGAGAGAGTAGGAGAAGGGGAAGAGAAGAAGAAAAAGAAGAGGAAGAGAGGGAGTAGGAGAAGGAGAGAAGAAAAGAAGAAGAAGAGGGAGAGAGAGAGAAGGAGAAGAGAAGGAAAAGAAGAACAGAGAGAGAGAGAGAGAGAGAGAGAGTTGGTGAGAGGTGAAGGTTCGAAGAGCCACACTCAAGCCACCCCCTCATCAGCAAAGGACCCCTTCCCATGACTGTTTCTTTCTACATCCGGTCATCTTGAAGGTTGTTAAGGTCAGGACTATCCAGACTCCGCATAAAAATGGCTCCCAAAAAGAAAGTCGCGGGAAGCGTAAGTGCCAAAGCTACCATGGGTATCAGTAACGTGAGAGAGGCAAGCGGAGCAACCAATGCCACAAATGCCCCTACGATTACGAATCAAACTTAGGTTCTTTAGATATCCTAAGCCTTATAATTAATGCTGTATTATTTCTCATGGAGGAAATGAAGGGGTTAGCTAGATGCATGGAACAAGAACGAGTCTAGGATTTTGTTTACTCTAAGCGCTAGGTTGCATGAATGAAATGGTAGAGTATGGAGTTCGCATAAGTTTATATGCATGAGATGATAGCTTTTACACACATAGAATGATAAGGCTTTTGCATTATTTCACATAAAATAAGCTTTTAAACCAGTTCAGTGCATGAATAGTCATTTAGAATTCATGCTTTGCAATCATGGTTAAAAGAAACACATGAAACGTTAGTTTCTGTTCATAAGATGCATTTGCACCATTGGAAAGAAGCCTAGACTTTCATATAGGCAAGTCCCATGTGATCCGATGCATTAGGGATAAGTATTCATTGCCAGGTATGAAGAGAGTTAAAGGTTATTTAGGATGTACAAATACACTAAACGCACCATGTGCATGATGGGTAAGGATGATTGGAAAACTCTACACAGTACCACACTAAGAGAGAGATGGAAGGGACATATGCATCTAGACTATATCTTGAAGGCCTAGATGAAGAATCCTATGTTGCCAAGTGTGTTAACTGAACTTGGTTAGAACTAGAAGAATAAGAGACCCTTGGTTGGGTTGCAAATAGGGAATGTCTGTTGCCTTGATTGACCAATTAACGCTTGGGTTAGGTTAAGATACCATAAGGTAAAACCTAAGGGAAAGGGCAAGTCAAAATAAGTTAACTTACCAAGAACATTTGCTTGCATAATCTTGTTTGAGATTATTGGGATCTCGCCAAGTCATGAACGATCTGGGATTGGATGTTGAGAGAATTTGGGAAAAAGATCCAGCATCGGATGCTGGGAGCATCCGAAAAAAAGGAATCACACCTTAGCAGTTGGTTGTACAAAAGACCTCCAAAATGTTTGTGTTTGTACACTTAGGTACATTATTTGATCTCCTTTGCTCAAGGAACTAATTCAAGGAAAAACACTTAATGCTTCAAGTTAAAAGACTAGAGGGAGATACACGGATAGTTACCTTGGACTGTCTGCCTGGCCCTATCTAAGGGGGTTGTTAGCTGTACCGGGTATATGGACCTAACCCGCCGCAAGAGGTCTCTCTGTGGGTGCTGCTTGGAGTGGGAGGATGCTTGGGTGCCAGGGGAGGCTCTGGCTATCAATCCCTTGCCTTCAGATCGCGCACAAGAGGCCGACGTGACTAGAGATGGGATCTCGAGGCCCATATACTAGTCAATGGGCGGAACTTGGAGCAACAATCCTATAGATTGCTGGGATAGCCTTAATAAATAACAGATATTTGAGAAAAAGGAACTTGCTTGACATTGTTTTTGTGTCAGTGCCTAAGTTACGTGAAGGAACCCATGAACAATTTGATTAATTAAGGAAGCTGCTTTTGCATGTCAAATGTAATGTGGTAGGTAATTAGATAACTAAATCAAACTGATGAAAGTGCGATGGACGTGACTTAGGTCCCGTCCTACGGAAGAGTGGTCCCGATTAGCTGGAAACGTTTCTCAAAAGATGAGATAACAAGACTATGAAGACCTAGCATCAGTAGGGTTAGAATCCCGATTTATGTTGTTTTAGGGGAAAGGAATGGCATTATGCCTTATGGCAGGGAGGTTGATCTTTGCATCCCTCTCGTTTCCCATTCTCCACGATCCAAGTGCAACATGAATCCACTTCGATTCTGTTGTTCCTACGCAAGTGGTTAATGAGGAGCTTGATGCTAGCTGCTTCCTAGAGATCTTGCTGATAGGAAAGAAACCCTGACCTCAGGTTGATCCTAAGTGGGAATGGCCGGACACTTCCGCTCGAGGTAGACTCGGGAAGACCTTGATCACAAACCCTACATCATTCCTTGCGAGTGCCAGGCGGAGCTTTCTAGACCCTCCTCGCAATGGACTGCTAAGACGTGTCCCACAAGCGGACGAGCGGATACGTTACACTTATTCTACCATGTGCCTTTATAAGTACTCTGTGTATTTCATGATTGCACACACATCTACGAACAACAATCCATCTTGCCCTAGCCCATAGAGTTGGCCTACTATAAAAAATGATAAGGTTGGATTTTGAGAATGAGTCACGTAAGTTAGGCTTTTTCTATTGGTCATTCAAGGAGTTCATGCTCAAGTACTTAGACTATGTCATCTGCCCAATAATGTGTCAAATAAGCTCTAAACAAATCTCTTTTGCTGGATAGGCTAAATAGATGGGCATCATGTAGCTCATCTGCAATGCCTTGTCTAGCAGCTTCTCCCGTGGGGATGCAAGACATATGGTCAGTCATATAATACTGCTTCTCTTTACGTACAACTACAAAGAAGTCAAATTCTAAAACAAGAAGTAGCCATTGAGCTATGTGTCATGTAGTGCATGCTTTGTTAACAAGGTAAATCAAGGCTTGATGGTCAACAAAGAAGGTAAAGGGCGTGGCAAAAAATAAAATGCCGAAACTTCTCCACAACAAATACCATGGCTAAACCCTCTCTCTCCATTTTCAAGTAATTAATTTTTGTATCTGTGAGTTGTTTGCTAGAAAAGCTCACATGATAGTCTAAGTTGTGTTCACCAAACTAGCACAAGACTACTCCTATAGCGAATTTAGAAGCATCAATGTGAACATAAAAAGTGATTGTCCAATCTAGGGCTCGTAGAATTGGTGTAATGATTAGAGCATTTTTCAACTCCTCATATGCATGTTGGCATTCGTGAGTCCACTCGAATATAATCAGTAACTTGTATAGAGATCTAGCAATCAATGCATATTTCAATACAAACCGCCGATAACACCCTATATGGCTAAGGAAGCACTTAACTCCCTTGTAATCAGTTAGTGGTGGAAGATCGACAATAACCCTGACTTTTGAGAAGTCGGTGGCAATGCCGTTCTTTTACATCACGTGCCCTAGAATGCATCCATGCTTCACCTAGAAATAACACTTAAAGGGGTTCAACGAGAGACAATATTGTCAACACCATTCAAAGACGGCTCAAAGTTTTTCTATGTGTTCCTTCCACAAGTAGAGTGAACACATAGATCATCTCAATGAAAACCTCTAACTCCTTCCTAAGCATATCCTTGAATATAGCACACATGAACCTCTGGAAGGTAGTTGGTGCATTAGTCAACCCAAAGGCAATGACTTGTTAGACTTCAAGATCATCAATCTGTCTTCAGTTATAACTATACCTGACACTTAGGATGTCTAGCTGTACCACACTATACGGACATTAAATAAGTCAATGTTTTAGGACTTAGCAGTCTTTGGTGTGAATGGTCCTTGAGACCTTAGGTTGTACTATTCACTTTAGTTATGTGTGAGAATGGATAATGGAAGTGAGAGAGAACACACTGCTCTACACTGTTACTCCAACTCTCTGTCTATGTCTCCTACTTTGAACATGGTATCAGAGCACCCATGAATGGGCTCACTGGTGGAATGCATGCATGAAGAGGACCTGAAGAATGAAGTGCGAGGGTTTGTAGAGTGAAGGGGCTAGCTGCCAGTGCCTGTCATTTGTCTCTATCTAGGTATGTGTTGACATTCACCTATCTTGCTTGAAGAAGAGGTTGCATGGGCTTGGTTGGAGCATTTTGAGGATCTCATTAGACACATTGGAGTGTGTCATTGGCATCATTTACATCGATTACTACTACTGAAAGTATCCCTGTAGCCTGCGTGTTTGCGCAAGATCTAGGAACTTCCTGTTTGGCTAGAAATCATGCTCATAGGCACCAACAAGGCACTAAAAAACTTGAACACCTACACTACAAGGTACTTTGAAGACTCCACATGCTAATTCTTGCCTAGGAGGTGAGATATGAGTAGATGTACTACTGTACAAGTTTGAAATAGAGGGTTCACTACTGTAAATAGTGACTATTCAGCAAGTATTTGACATTGGGTAAGAGCTGGAAGCTCCCTGGTGGCATGCTCAAAATTGTCTACTGGAGCATAGACATGTTTATGAAGGCATATGTACTGGATGCCATGCTTATGAATTGAAGTTTTGGTGCAAAATGCTCTTATTTGAAGCATTTGGTTGGTTGGAAAACTATCAAGATCTGTGGACATCAAACACTACATGGTTTATTACTTGATCTTGAAGAGAATTAGATGACTCCGGTTAGTTCTAGGTACTTGATGACTTGGTTTTTGCCTGTAAAATTCTTTGAGCATTTTTTTATAATCACTGGTGATGATGACTTGGGCATACAGCATGTAATGAAGATGCTGAAATCTGAATTTGACATGAAGAACCTAGGAGAACTAAAGTATTTCTTGGGCATTGAGGTAGTTCTAGTTAAAAATGGTTTATGGATGATGCAGAAGAAATATGCCATGGAAATGTTGAAGAAGTATGGCATGGTTGAATGCAAACCATTGGATACACCTCTTGATCAGAACGTCAAGCTAGACATGAGCACTGGGGCTAAAGTAGAGGATGTGACTATGTACAACCGGATGATTGGAAGTCTGATTTACTTGACCGTCACTAGGCATGACTTGAGCTATGCTGTAGGGATCATAAGCCAGTTTATGCAAAAGCCCAGAAAGCCGCATTTGGATGCAATTAGATGCATTATGAGATATGTTAAGTCCACTCTAGATTGTGGGTTGTTCTATGTCAGAGATAAGCCCTTGAAACTTATTGGATATACGGATGCAGATTGGGCAGGATGCTCATATTACCGTAGATCTACTAGTGGCTATGCTTTTGGGTTTGGAGCGGCATGATCAATTGGAGCAGCAAGAAGTAGCCAATAGTTGCTTTATCGAGTATTGAGGTAGAGTATAGGGGTGCTGCATTGGCAGCATGTGAGATTGCATGGCTGCTCACGCTTATGGCTGATTTGGATATATAGGTGGATGCTCCAGTGACCTTATTATGTGATAATTTGAGTAGTGTACTCCTGGCTATGAATCTAGTATACCATGCCAGGACAAAACACATAGAGGTACACTACCACTTCATTAGAGAGATGGTTCTTGCAGGGACAGTTGATCTCATGCATGTGAAGACTGATGAGCAAGTTGCAGATATCGTTACCAAGTCTCTAGGTAAAGATAAGTTCAGTGTTTTCAGACAGTTTCTTGGTGTCCAGATGCAATCTTGAGCCTGAGGGGGAATATTAGACTTCAAGTGCATATATCTGTCTTGAGTTATGACTGTACCTGACACTGAGGATGTCCAATTGTACCACACTATACGAACATTGAATAAGTCGGTGTTTTAGGACTTAGCAGTCTTTGGTGTGAATGATCCTTGAGACCTTAGGTTGTACTATTCACTTTAGTTATGTGTGAGAATGGATAATGGAAGTGAGAGATAGCACACTACTCTACACTATTACTCCAACTCTCTATCTCTATCTCTGGCTTTGAATATGACTACGTAGGCAAAGACTCCCCACTCAGTGGCAAAGGTGGTCTTGTGCCAATCGTCAAGGTAACTTGCACCTGATTGTACCCTAAGAAGCCATCGAGCAAACTATCATTAGGAAAAAAATGAACTCACAAAAGGGCCCTTAAAAATAATATAGTTTAAGATGTGGGCCTTTTGGATTGTCCAATAAGAAGACTAGATGTTGAAATCCATGAAGGGTGAATATTCTCTCTCCAAATCTTGGGTTTTCTATTAAAAAAAGGGATAGTGGGGGATTAAAAAAAGGGAGAATGAATAGTACACAAAATTTGAGTTTCTCTTACCTCGCATTTTTCCCCTTTCTCGGAGAATTTTCAATTTCGGTTTTTTTTCCTCCCATGAAATCAATTTGACCCAAAAGTTAAGCAAGAGAGCACTTTCCCTCTCTTCTCTATACTTGTGAATTTTCATCTCCATTGAAGCTCCTGGCTAAGAGTAATTAGGGTTTTGAGCATTTTTCTTACCTCTGCACTTTCTTATCCATGCAGCTCCAGATTTTGGGAAAAACACAGATGCCCATCTCTCTCTGCATTTTCTCTTATTTGCTATTTTTTCAATAGGGTTTGATGTCTTTTCTTATTGTTATTGTTGTTTTATTGTAGAGGTTTTTTGGGGCAGGAGACAGAGGTGCTCATCTCTCTCTCTCTCTCTCTCCTTTCTTTCCCCCCTCTCTCTATGTGTTGTTTCTCTTTTATGTTGTGTTTTCAATAGAATTTTATGTTGGTTCTAATTGTTGTTTTCTTGCAGAGTTTATTTGGAGCAAGAGGAAAATGTGTTAATCTCTATCAGTGTTTGTTTTTTTTGCTGATATATTTTCAATAAAACATAATTTTAGTGCTAACCCTTATTGTTCTTTTATTGCAAAGATCATTTTGGGTGACATTGCATAAGTTCTCATCTCTTTCCCTCTCTCTTTCTCTCTTTATGTTTCCTCTTTTCTACTATTTTTTCAAAATACCTTCATGTAAATACTAACTCTTGCTATTGTCTTTTGCAGAGATCAATTTGGGCAAGATTGGATAGGTGCTCATTTCTTTCTCTTTCCTAGGTACTCACACAATCTCTCTTTCTTCCTCTCTGCATTATCCCTTTTCTACTATCTTTACAATAAGGTTTGATGCTAGTTCTAACTTAAGGATCAATTGTTGTTGCAGCACTTAACACAAGGTAGAGCAGAGATTCTATAGCTCAATTTATAGGTAAATTTGCCATATTTTGTGGTGCCAAAATTTATTCATTTAATTAGTGACTTTTACGTTTGATGGGATTGATGCTTTCTTATGTCCATCATTGATGCTTTCTTATGTCCACATTTGCAATGGGTTTTGATTAGCAATGATTCAATATTATTATAACGTGTCCACCTATTCGCTCGTAGGACATGCCTTAGTAGCCCATTGGGAGGAGAGGCCAGAAAGTGCTGCTTGGCACTCCCACGGAATGTCACGAGGTTTGCGTTCTAGGTCTTCCCGATTCTGCCAAGAATCGGAAGCATTTCGGCCGTTCCCACTTAGGACTGACCTGAATCAGGGTTTTCCTAGTGGTCAAATTCCTAGAACGGCAGCTAGCATCACGAACTACTTTACGCAGAAACGTTAGGGTCGAAGCGGATTCATACTGCACTTGGTTCAAGGAGAATGGGAAACGAGAGGGATGCAAAGCTCGACCTCTCTGTTCATAAGGCACAGTCCCATTCCGTTCCCCTAAAACAACATAAATTGGGACTCTAGTATCCTAAATTCTAGGTCAAAGTTCCTTGTTGTCAATTTTCTTCAAGAAAAGTTCCCGGTCAATCGGGACCACCCTTTCGTAGGACGGACCCATGGCCACATCCACCACACTTTCCTTAGGGTTTCTTTAGTTGTCTAATTACTTACCACATTTAGTTCAACATGCAAAAATAGCTTCCTTAATTAGCCAATTAATCACCAATTGCTTCATGTAATCTTAGAACTGACACAGAAAAACAATGTCAAACAAGTTCCTTTTCAACAATTGATCTTGTTTATCAGTCTTTGGAATACATCATATAATCCAACCCAAAGGCTAATAATCCATAATCCGCCTGAAGGCCGCCTGAAGGCAATCCATAATCCACTCGAAGGCAATCCAACAATCCTCAGGGATTACTAATCCAAGTTTCCGCCCGTAGACTAGTATGCGGGCCTCAAAATCCAATCCCAAGTCATGTCGGCCTCTTATACAGGACCCAGAAGGTAAGGGATTTACGGCCAGAGCCCCCCCTGGCACCCAAGCATCCTCCTGCTCCAAGTAGTGCCCAATAGAGAGACCTCTCGCGGCAAGTTCGGTCCACGTACCTGACACGGCTAACAACCCGCTTGGTTAGGGTCAGGCAGACAGTCATGGGTAATTGATGCTACCTCTCCCTCCGGGCCTTCAACCCGAAGCATTAATTATTTTTCCATCTTCAGTTCATTGAGCAAAGAAGTACAAAGAGTGCTCCTAACTTGTACAAACACAATCAATCTAGTGGGCATTTGTTTGGCCAACTGCTAAGGTGTGAATCCTTTTCTCCGAATGCATCCAGCATTTGATTCGGGATCAATTGCAACTTGACAAGATCCCCAAGGGTTTGTTTGTTTACCCTTTGATCCTTGGGTTGGGGTTTATACCTTGTTAACCCAATTAACAAACACCTTAGGTTCCTTAAATTAAGACAGTGAATCCTGAGCAACCTCGTTGCCCTAACTTGATTGGTCAAATTCTTGCAAAACAATACATAACTTCCCTATCTTGGCAAATCAGCCCAAGGAAGGGTGATGTAGCAGGATGTCTAATCATCCTCTTGCAAATTAGACTTGCACTAGAACCTGCCAGCCTTGTTCCAAGGAGTGGCAAATCTATCTTGTGATTTAAACACAAAGCCATGCGACGTTGCAACTTGTGCACAAGTGTCACACTTAACTTATGGGATCATTTCTTCCATCAAACGACGTTTCTTGGTCAAGAAATATGTTTGATCAAGATGTAGGGTTTGGGATGTCTTCTTGATCCAACCCAACCCTAACCTTACTAGGCCAATAACGTTTGGCCCTAGGGTTCTAAACTCAACGGAAGTCTATTATTTGACCAAATGATCCTTAGGGTAAAACCCTAGATTGTTCTTGCATAGGTGTCCAACTAACCCTAACATTCCATGAATGTGGGTAGGACCTTTGGGATCAAAAGTCTTGACTTGGCGTCCAAGTACGATACTATGTCAAATTTTTAACATACTAAACCCTACCTAGCACTTTGAAGTGTTCGTCGTACCAACTAGTTATGCTTTTACAAATCCCTTGAGGGTTATACCATTACAAGTGATCTATCTAAAACGATCTAATTGTCTTATGACAAGAGTGATCTTTGCTTAGAAGAGATGCAAATACTTTTCCTAAGAGATGGAAATAAATAAATTCAAGATGCAACATTCCATGCAAGTATGTGAATCATAGACTTTTACTTCTATGCAACTAGAAGGTTTGCAATTGACCATTTCTTTTCCTTGCTAAAATCATAATGATTGGCAATTTGGGGGATAATTGGCATAAAACCTACATAGATTTACATTAAGAACTATGCCTCTAAACCTTTCGTTTAATGCAATTGAATTTAGGCTTTAACAGGAAATGCATATTTTTCTAAAACAACTTCAATAAAAGAAGTTCATGTATGGTGAATGTCGTAAGACTAATGCTGACTTAATCCGTTCTACGGCACTTAATCCGTCTTAAAATGAAAGCATCTTCGCATGCAACATGCAAGTTCATGGTTTCATTTCCAAGGAATGCAACTACTTGGACAACATCCAATATGGATGACAACGATTATCTCATACGAATCCACAAGTAGAAAATTACTACCTAAATGCCTTATGCACTTTTCTTTTCCGTGGTCGATCAAGGATGCATTTAAACAATTTCATCTTTTTAAACCTACGCAATATGTGCTTAGGATTTGCAACTTGGAAATGCAAGCAAACCCAAATGCACGACATGCTTAGGGTGATGGCGAGATGGAGGCGACAGTGGACCAACGTGGCAGTAGCAAGCGTCATGTGGCGGCAACTCCCTGACGTGGTGGCGATTGCAGGCTGGGGCAGCACGACCTTCACCCTTCCTCTCCCTCCCCCAAGCTTCCAAGGGAGGGGGGGGGGGGGGGAGATAGCCTCCCACGTGGGTGGCTTGCATGGTTCCTTTCTCCCCCATGCTCTCCACATAACACAAGGTTTCCTCCATACTCCCTCTCCTCACCATGCATCGGCTGGGGGGAAGGGGCTAATAATGAAAAAAATTGCAATTTTCTTATCCATTATCCACTTGCCTTTCTCATAAAGAGTGTTCATGTGTGGTCTTGTGGGTTTTAGCCTTGGCCTTATTTGCACAATACAGTTGGGGTTTATTATCGCGCGCACGGGTAAGGACTTAGCCACTATCATTATCTTATTGCGGGAGATGACTTACCACTGCTTTTGCACGGGGCGTGTAGTGGTCAAAATTCTTTAATATTTCATGCGAAAATATTACATCCTCTCTCCCTTAGAGGAATTGAGATGTCCTCATCTCGAGAAGAGCTGGGGGTATTGTTGGTTGAGAGTACTTTCATCCATCCAAGTGGCATCCTCTTCGGGATAATCTTTCCACTGGACGAGCTATTCTCTCAAGATCCTGGATCTCAAATGTCTCTCCCTAACATCTAAGATCCTATTAGGCCATAGCTCAAGGACTCCTTGGCTAGGCATTACAACTTTTTGATAATCACGCACGTGACTAGGGTTAGGTACATACTTTTTCAATAGATTGATATGGAATACATTATGAACTTTTAGGTCCTCAGGGAGTTGAATTCTGTAAGCATTAGGCCCTAGGTACTTGAGGATCTTGTAGGGTCCACAATATCTTGGATTTAGCTTCTTGCATTCACCCAAGGATAAGGAACTCTTCTTTGGACGTATGTAAATGAAGACCATATCACCTTCAACGAAGGATCTATCTTGATGTTTCAAATCCGCATATGCCTTCTGTCTATCGTTGGCGGCTTGGATGTCTTGTCTTATTGACTTGATTTGGTCATCCATATCTTCCATCATTTGCTTTGAAGCTTCAATCCTCAAGGTTGGATTCGAGAAGTTTAAAGGACTTCAACAATCGTGCCCATACAATACTTGAAAAGGGGCTATCTGAATGCTTTGTTGATGAGAAGCATTGTAGGCAAACTCACCCAGTGGCAAATATTGAATCCACTTTTTTGGTTCACGGCAGCAGTGTGCCCTTAGCATGTCCTCAATGACTTAGTTGACTCACTCCGTTTGACCATCAGTTTGGGGATGGCAAGTTGTATTGAAACAGAGTTGAGTCCCAATGGCTTCAAAGATAGCCCTCCAGAAATGTGAAGTGAAGAGAGAGTCACGATCACTAATGATTTGTTTGGGCAACCCATGCAGTTTGAATATCTCCTTGATGAATAACCTTGCAATGTTTGAGGCTTTATAGTTTGTCTTAATAGGAATAAGGTGTGTAACCTTGGTGAGAATATTAGCCACAACCATAATGGAGTTGTATCCTCCTTGAACTTGGGGTAGGCCAACAACAAAATCCATACTAATGAATTTCCATTTCATTTGGGGAATGTCAAGTGGTTGCAATTTTCTTGGCATTTTGACATGTTCGGCCTTAACACGTTGACAAGACAAACATTCAGTGACATATTTGAGAACATCACCTTTAAGCCTTTCCCAATAATAGCTCTTTCTGACTGCATTAAGGGTCTTGGCATGGCCAGGATGTCTTGAAAAAGGGGAGTCATGAAATTCCCAAAGTATCTTCTGCTTGAGTGACTAGCTTGCCGATATACATAATCTCGTTCTATAGTAGACAAGTCCACTATTGATAGAGAATTCTTGATACTTTGCATGTAGCTTTGGGTCTCGATCCTTGATAGGGATCTCCCTTAGCATCTTCTGATAGATTGGAACATGGCATGCCTCTTCTCTAGCTAGATCAAGTATTGGGTTGTTTGGCATGGATACCTTTGTGGAGAGAGATCTAGCTGTTGATGGATCTTGCAAGATTAGAGAATTTAGAAATGCCTTGCGACTAAGTGCATCGGCAACTACATTCTCCTTTCCAAGCCAGTATTTGATTTCAAAATCATATTCCTCCAGCACTCCAATCCATCGATGTTGCCTCATGTTGAGCTCATTCTGGGTAAAGATCCATTTGAGACTTTTATGATCCATCATCACTAGGGTAAACTTGTTCCCTAGCAAGTAGTATCTCCAAAGCTTGAGATCATGGATGACAGCTAACAGCTCCAGATCGTGGGTAGCATAATTCCTCTCATGGCTCTTCAATTTTCTTGAAGAGTATGCTACAGGATGACCTTCCTGCATAAGCACACATCCTAAGGCGAGTGTGCTAGCATTAGTTATTACTTCGAACTCCTTACTAAGGTCTGGAAGTTTTAGGATAGGTGTTGATACCAAGCTTTGCTTTAGTTTGTCAAAGCTAGATTGTTCAGCAGTTGACCATACAATTGATGTTTGCTTCTTCAGTATATCGGTTAGTGGCGCTGCAATCAAAGCATAGTCTTTGATAAAGACCCTGTACCATCCTGTCAATCCAAGAAAATTGCGTATTTCTTTGACAGCTGTTGGTGCTGGCCATTCCAGAACATCTTTGACCTTGGTCGGATCCATTGAAATTCCTTCAGCTGATACTATGAATCCCAGATATTCAATCTGTCATTTGAAAAATGCACACTTCTTCTTTTTGGCATAAAGCTTGTGTGCCCTCATTGTTTCAAGGACAATGCGAAGCTGGGGTTCATGATCTTCTTCCTGTTTGGAGTAGACTAAGGTATTGTCGAAGAAGACGAGTATAAAGTCATCAAGATATGGCCTAAAGATATCCTGTATTAACCTGTTGAAGGTGGCAGGTGCATTCGTCAGCCCGAATGAGATGACCAGGAACTCAAAGTGTCCATATCTTCTGCTGAATGCCGTCTTTGGGATATCCTCTTCCTTGATCCTTATCTGATAATATCTAGACCTGAGATCAATCTTGGAGGAGATCTTCGCACCTTGAAGACGGTCAAGAAGTTGATCTATTCTTGGAATGGGATATTTGTTCTTAATGGTTGATTGATTTAACCCTTTGTAATCAATACATAGCCGAAGCATTCCATCCTTCTTCTTCTGGAACAACACTAGAGCTCCCCATGGCGAACTACTAGGACGGATGTAGCCTTGGTCTAACAGTTGCTTGAGTTGCTCCTTCAACTCAATCACTTCCAGGATAGACATTCTATATGGCCTCTTTGTGAATGGTGTAGCTCCTGGCACTAGCTTGATTTCATGATCAACTTCCCTTTGAGGAGGAAATTATGTCAGCTCTTCAAGAAATACGTATGCGTACTCCTTTAGCCATGAAGGGTCTTCCCTAGATTCCTGATTCTGATCTAGCTTATTTAGCTTAATCAAATAGACAAGTAGTCCCTTTCTAACTCCTTTTATTATTCGAGATGCTTTGGCCAGTTGAATTTTTGGCTTTCTAGCCTCTCCTTTGAGTTGTGACCAATTCCCCTTTAGAATTTCAAAAGGAAACTTAGCCCTTTCCACAGTGAATGTGAGCATCATTAAATTTAAGCCAATCCATTTTTAGCAAACACTCATGGATACCTAGGTTCATAACCTTGAATCTGACCGAAGTCGAGTTTTCTCCCAGTAGGAATTCCACCTTAGCAGTTTGCTTGGTACAAGTGACCTCATGACCATTTGCTAATTCCACAAGCAAGGTAGGTGCATCTTTTGTGGCTATTCCTAGTCTTTTTGCACAAGCTAGTGAAATAAAGGAATGCGTACTACCACAATCAATCAAGGTTTTGAAGCCTTTACCTTGATAATCCGATGGTTTCTGAATCACCGAAAACTGGCGATTTGGGCCTTTCTTGTGAAGGGCGGCATGAATTGTTGCCCTCTCAAAGTCTGCTTCCATGGTCCGATCTTCTTCATCGCACAACTCCCTGTTGGCAACACAGGCGGTTCTTCCTCTGCCTCGGGTGGCGGCTCGTTGGCCACGGATGGTTCCTTGGAATGTTCCTTGACGTTATCCTCCGTTAAGCTCAGGGATTACTAATCCAAGTTTTCGCCCGTAGACTAGTATGCAGGCCTCGAGATCCAATCTCGAGTCACGTCGGCCTCTTGTGTAGGACCTGGAAGGAAGGCAAGGGATTTATGGCCAGAGCCCCCCCTTGGCACCCAAGCATCCTCCTGCTCCAAGTAGCGCCCAATGAAGAGACCTCTCACGATGGGTTCGGTCCACTCCGGGTGGGGCTAACAACCCCCTTGGTTAGGGTGAGGGCAGACAGTCGGGGGTAACTGATGCTGCCTCTCCCTCCAAGCCTTCAACCTGAAGCATTAATTATTTTTCCATCTTTAGTTCATTGAGCAAAGAAGTACAAAGAGTGCTCCTAACTTGTACAAACACAATCAATTCAGTGGGCATTTGTTTGGCCAACTGCTAAGGTGTGAATCCTTTTCTCCGAATGCATCCAGCATTCGATCCATGATCAATTGCAACTTGACAAGATCCCCAAGGGTTTGTTTGTTTACCCTTTTATCCTTGGGTTAGGGTTTATACCTTGTTAACCTAATTAACAAACACCTTAGGTTCCTTAAATTAAGACAGTGAATCCTGAGCAACCTCGTCGCCCTAACTTGATTGGTCAAATTCTTGCAAAACAATACATAACTTCCCTATCTTGGCAAATCAGCCCAAGGAAGGGTGATGTAGCAGGATGTCTACTCATCCTCTTGCAAATTAGACTTGCACTAGAACCTGCCAGCCTTGTTCCAAGGAGTGGCAAATCTATCTTGTGATTTAAACACAAAGCCATGCGACGTTGCAACTTGTGCACAAGTGTCACACTTAACTTATGGGATAATTTCTTCCATCAAACGGCGTTTCTTGGTCAAGAAATATGTTTGATCAAGATGTAGGGTTTGGGATGTCTTCTTGATCCAACCCAACCCTAACCTTACTAGGCCAATAACGTTTGGCCCTAGGGTTCTAAACTCAACGGAAATCTAGTATTTGACCAAATGATCCTTAGGGTAAAACCCTAGATTGTTCTTGCATAGGTGTCCAACTAACCCTAACATTCCATGAATGTGGGTAGGACCTTTGGGATCAAAAGTCTTGACTTGGCGTCCAAGTACGATACTATGTCAAATTTTTAACATACTAAACCCTACCTAGCACTTTGAAGTGTTCGTTGTACCAACTAGTTATGCTTTTACAAATCCCTTGAGGGTTATACCATTACAAGTGATCTATCTAAAATGATCTAATTGTCTTACGACAAGAGAGATCTTTGCTTAGAAGAGATGCAAATACTTTTCCTAAGAGATGGAAATAAATAAATTCAAGATGCAACATTCCATGCAAGTATGCGAATCATAGACTTTTACTTCTATGCAACTATAAGGTTTGCAATTGGCCATTTCTTTTCCTTGCTAAAATCATAATGATTGGAAATTTGGGGGATAACTCGCATAAAACCTACATAGATTTACATTAAGAACTATGCCTCTAAACCTTTCGTTTAATGCAATTGAATTTAGGCTTTAACATGAAATGCATCTTTTTCTAAAACAACTTCGATAAAAGAAGTTCATGTATGAAGAATGTCATAAGACTAATGCTAACTTAATCCATCTTAAAATGCAAGCATCTTTGCATGCAACATGCAAGTTCATGGTTTCATTTCCATGGAATGCAACTACTTGGACAACATCCAATGGACGACAATGATTATCTCATACGAATCCACAAGTAGAAAATTACTACCTAAATGCCTTATGCGCTTTTCTTTTCCACGGCCAATCAAGGATGCATTTAAACAATTCCATCTTTTTAAACCTACGCAATATGTACTTAGGATTTGCAACTTCGAAATGCAAGCAAAGTCAAATGCACGACATGCACTAACTCTTGTAAATCATCCAAGGAAATAAATTCCCAAATGTATTTTAACTTGACCATGTGAATTAGAAACATGCGTAAATGCATTCTTCCCATGAAAATTAAACGTGCCTAATGCATTACTTTTATGTAGAATTAATCTTTTAAGAACCTGGGCATGAGGACTCGTAGGGATGTCCACCTGTAAACTTGGGTTGGAGGCTCCCGCGTGTGTACCTCACATCTTTAACTTTGGGGCCATTTATGCAGTGTATTTTTTTTGTCACAGCAGCTTCTCTTGGGCTACTCGTGCGTCCCAATGACTCATAGTCTGCGATCTTCCTCTTCTTTGCAGGATCAGGGGCCTTGGAGGCTTGGGTTTAAATTCTCGGGGAAGCACCGGGGAATTAGGCCTATGGAAGCTCTAAATTAGAAGCTTCCAAGGAAGCTTCTCAAGCTTCTGCTTCTAATAGAAACGTGGGAAGAAAGATGTGATGATGGAGAGGACGAAGGAGAGGATGATGGCAACGATTATGATGATGGTGATGGCAAGGTGGAGGTGGCAGTGGACCAGCGTGGAGACAGCAGGCGTCGTGTGGCGGCAGCTCCGTGACGTGGCGTCGATGGCGGGCTGGGGTAGCATGACAGTCACCCTTCCTCTCCCTCCTGCAAGCTTCCAGGGGAGGGGGGGTTCATATAGTTGGAGGGGGGGAGGGAAGATAGCCTCCCACATGGGTGGCTTGCATGGTTCCTTTCTTCCCCATGCTCTCCACATAACACAAGGTTTCCTCCATACTCCCTCTCCCCCCCATGCATTGGCTAGGGGGGAGGGCCTAATAATAAAAAAAAATGCAATTTTCTTATCCATTATCCACTTTCCTTTCTCGTAAAGGGTGTTTGTTTGTGGTCTCGTGGGTTTTAGCCTCGGCCTTATTTGCACAACGCGGTTGGGGTTTATTATCGTGTGCGTGGGGTAAGGACTTAGCCACTATCATTATCTCGTTGTGGGAGATGACTTACCACTGCTTTTGCACAGGGCATCTAGTGTTCAAAATTCTTTAATATTTGGTGTGAAAATATTAAAATTATCTTCAATAGATCAGCTTATAAGTAAATTGGCCCTGTTTTGTATTGCTTCTATTCATGTAGTTATCTATATATTTTTTGCTAAAAGGTATACATTCAAGTATTTTTGTTAAAAGGGATTCATGCAAGTGTTTTTTTGTACATGCAGGTATTTTACAAGGTTTAGGTGAAGCATATAATTCTTGATCGACTATTTTGATGTGGTGAGTGATTCCTTTGTGTTGGATGATATGTATCTGCTGGAAATCGATAGTTCAAAAATCCTCTGCTTTATTGGTCCTGTGTGTCCATTTGGATCTCCATGCCAATTGGCAATGATCCATGAAACTCTTGTATCATATCATCCATATAACACACAATGTGTTGAGTCTTAGAATATCTCAGGTGTCAATCCAATGTGCCTATTAAGATTTGCATGCCATATGGCTGCTATCCTTGTAACAACTACTTTATAATACCCACATTTCATACAATGTATTGAATCAAATTAGACACCTTTTCATTATAATAAAATTTATTTTGGCAAAATTCTCTGAGTATTCTTGTGCTATTCATTTAATTATATTTCATATAAATGGTATGATTAAAGTGATGCCCTGAAATTGAATCTATACTTTGTGTCGATGTATATATCCACATGCGTTTCGATATCAATGTTTATGTATGTTTACAAAAGTGTAAACATCTCTTAATGCCATGCTGATTTGTATGGCATATTGGTGATTACTAGACAAACTTAAAATGCTTATTATTTAGGGGTTAATACATACTTCTTTAAATCTAATGTGTAGGTTATAATGCCTGAGAGAAGAACAAGCATTCTCTCGATAGAAGTATGTAATAGAAAAGATGAAGTAGGGAATTGGATCACTGATACGTATCATTGCTTGTCTTAGGTACATATGCATCCAAGTATGAAGGGAGCTTTTAGGGTGAAAGCATCTGCAATTGTAGATGTATCAAAGCATTGAAAGGGTAAAATTTTAGCTCTCAGACAAAGGAATGTTGATTCTCACCTTTTAACAAAGGCATTTGTACAACATCTATTCATGCAAAAACAAATACATATTGCACCCACTGTGCCCTTTCAACGAAACATTGCAAACAATAAGTATTTGCAACTTATTGAGAATGAGAACTTTCATGATACCTATGTAACAACTTGTCTCGTATTTATAGAACTATACCCTTTGGATTGCTGTGAGCGGCAAAATGTTGAGAGTTTCACTGGTTCTTTTAAGTGATACCACCTCAAAATTGGTAGATTGCTCTTTGAGGGGCATACAGCTAAGCAGCTCACAGAGGACCTTGTTTTTTTCTATGACTCCAAGTACATATTGCCTAAGGGGATTCGAGAATATGGAACCCTTGAGTCTATGCACATATTGAATCTCAATAGCATAGAATGGCCATTGTGTAGTAGCAACATTTTTCACATGTGTAGCAAAAAAATTTCAGCAGTCATATTGAATTCTATGAAGCCAAGCACCGGCTCAAAGAATGTACATCTAAGTTGGTTCATACCGATTGTAATTTTTGCATACATGTTCAAGGAATGTAAGGGTTTGAGACATACCAAAAGCATGTACGTCATAAAAAATGCATTAGAGGATTATGTAACAAGGATTCTAGGTAAAACTTAGACATCAAAAATAGCTCACAGCCCTAACACAATGGAGTGTCGAGTCACAACAAGGGACATGGCTTTCAGGCAAAAAATTTCTCTCTTAGTTGACTATTATCTTACTTTGGTATGAATCAGCTAACTTTCCTTTCCAATTACAAGTACTTTGTCACACGATAGACTTTATGCCTAGTGTTCAAGTATCGTAGATGGAGGATGCTCAAGGGTAAATGGTTGTGCCTTGATCAAGACATGCATGAAAGTGCAGTTGTGGATGTCACTATCATTTGTGAGGGCTGCGAGCCCCAATTGTTGCAAATGGAGGATGATTGGCCCTTGATTATAATGCGCTAGGAAATTACAATGTTCATGTAGAATCCACATGTTAGCTTCTATTTTAAACTAGATGGCAGGAAAATTTGAAGCTCAGATGAGGATACTGTTACCAACGAAAAGTGTGTGGCTCCATATATTTTAGAAATTGTAGAGTCTCCTAAAAATCCCAACACCACAAGTTGTAATATCCAACACCTATAAATTTTTGGATTTTTTTTGCCAATAGAATATTGTCACTTGCAAACTTGCAATATTTAAAAATTATGGTATTTATGCAAAATCATACACTTGTTATATACTTTCCACATCAACACATTTACATATGCACGTAAACTTTACAAAGACATAAGTAAAGCCATAACTAAATATCGTAAGCGAACAACCATTAATGGTTTAAAAATTAAGGTTTTTAAGGTAGAACTAGTTTAGTTCTTGTTTCATTGTTTCATTTCACACTTTCTCTCTTCATCTCTTTATATCCACCACATCCCTCCTACCTATTACGATGGATGCTCGTGCACACTTTGATGAGTGGAACCATGAGACTATCTTTGCCAACCAGAGTGACAAGATATTCCAAGTTTTCTCTAAGAACTTCAACCTTGAAAGCGTGCTCTCATTGTTGGATCCCCCCTTTACGTTTTGGAAGACTTTGTTGTTAGATATGATAAATGCCCCACCCTCATTAGGTGCTACCAATGATCCATGGTGCTCAAAGTTGTAAGGCCCCCATTATGAGGAGAAGCCAAATGTGAGCCCAGACATTGGTTGAGTCCTGACTTGTATATCAGATGAGGTCTATGTGACCGGATGGCAAAAAGGTGACTGTTGTGGGTCTAATCTTTGGGTTAGACGGAGTGATTAAGCTGGTAGCAACTCGAGGCACATTGCATTGAGTTGCGTGGTAAGGGAGTTAAAAGGGGCCCCTATTGTGGGGTCCGGGGGCAGTGCCCCCGGCCCGATGGTAAAGGGAATATTCCCTGGAATATTCCCTGGCCGACTAGTGGAGGCTCATATGGTAGGTCGGTCAGTAGGCCGACCTAACGACCTTCACGGGCTATAAAAGCTAAACCCCTTCACAGCCATCTAACACTCATCTTTCACCCAGTCAGAGTTGTTGTTCCAGCTAGCTTTAAGCTCTTCACCTATCTTCTGTCTAGATCGCCATCTAAGCTTCACACAGTGGAAGTGCACGGGTGGACAGAGCCATCTTTGTATCAGTTGTTTGGAGTTAAAGAATTTACTGATTCTCCTCTTATCTGTTGTGTACTCTCTATCTCTTTCTCAGATTCTGTTCGCTGCGCCGTGTAATATTTTACATTTGTGAGAACCATTGCTACCTGCACATACTCCATCCAAGGATCCGACATGACTTGGATGCCTCTGGAATAGCTCATGGTATTTCAGTTAGGGAAGAACCACCAAAAAGTGGTGAATAAGTGTCTAGCCCACGTGGATCCTTCACACAGAGTATGCACTATTCCCATGTGCGCATTGGCAATTTACCTCCTTGCATTGGATACACCCCTAGAGGAGGAGAGTGATGAAGATACAACTCCACAGGTTGTTGCTATCACATACATGGGAGAAGAACCGATTGAAGAGCTCATAAATGTTGAATAGGAACATCGGGTGGTGGCAGAGCAAGGGTTGACTCTCATGGTGCCATCTTCAGAATAGCCACAATTCGACAAATCCAACCTTGCCTCCTTCAGGCCCATTGAAGTGGATAGTGTACAATACTTTCTTCTATCAGATGTGCTGTAATACTTGGAAATGAAGGAGGAGGAGTTGTTTTCCATCCTAGTCAGGGATTCGATGGAAGACTTGATCGATTATGATTACATGGATGTGCATCCGACGATGGCAGAGATTGGAAGATATGATGGCACAAGCTTAGATACTATGAGTGCCATCATAGCAGCACAGGAGTATATTACCTCAGTTAAAGAAGATTACCTTGTGTTGGATGCTGAATTTGAAGCACTACAGCACGATTTTTTTGGACCAAGGCCCCAACTTCCTACCAAGGAGTTTGTAGATTCCTCTATCGAAAGAGGTGCCTCCCTAACACACGAGGAAATGAAGATACAAGATGATCTGGGAGAAGGTGAGGTTTCTAACTACAATATATTTTTATGTGATGAAACTTGATGATAGCGTGCATCAGGTCCACGGGGGATTCACTAGTAGTAATAAGGAGACATCACCTGTGTGCAAGAAATATATGAAAATACCCCTTATCTACCCCCTATTTATGGGACCTTACCTTATAAAATGTACATTCATTCCCTTGAATAACCCCCCTCCCTTACACTCACGTGGTACCATACGGTAAACCCTAGTGGACCCCACGGGGTCAGGTCTCAGAGTCCACCGCGGTGAAATATTGGCCAAAATAATGCATGTAGCTGCCTTGTCTGAAGTCTGGCATTTGGGGCCTGCAGGCATCATTTTTGGCCAACATTTCACCGGTTGACTCCGACGGACCTGACGCACCCTACCATCAAGGTTCATTGCTTTCTGATAACTCTAGGATAGTTGCTAAATATATTGTTTGATTTGACTTTGTCATTCAGGACATATTGTGTATAGATGAGTTTGCATCAAGGCAAGGAGAAGCTTGACATGTGGATCGACAAAAGGATTCAGCTTGGCAATCTTGTTGTAGATTTGGTGGTCTTCCATAAGAAGTGCTCACCAAGAGGGCAAGAAATAATCATGAAAATTCGAGCTTTTCTGAACCTTTTCGAGTGATACCTATGACATCTAGCTTGGAGAAGGTGGTGCTAATCAAGCGGTGAAATCTTGTTTATTTGTTTGACCAAACGCGTGATGGAGCAATGTGTGTGCTTGCTACATTAGGTGACCTTACTAAAGTGTTAGATTCGCTTCTCCTGGAGAAAGAGTTGAAGGGGGAGCGTATCATTTTTGAAGCAAAGAAGAAACTTATATTTTCATTGGAAACTGGCCCCTCCTCTTCATTGATGAAAAAGCCAAGGAACAATTGAGAGTTCTTGTTGGCTATCGACTTTTTATATCTACCATCACTATTAGCCATCACATGTATTTTTCTTAATGAATATAAGATACATTACTTTGTTCTTATAAACAAATATTTATTAAATAAATGTATGGTTTGTATAAGTGTGATGATAATGTGTGGTACATGAATGACGCATTTGCATACGTTAACATAATTCAACGCGTAGTATTGCACTTGCGATTGTGCATAAGCAATAACGTAACTTTTATCCGTACTACTTTTGATGCGTTCATATGTTAAACAAAAACTAAGAGCATGTGTTTCAAGAAACAAAAAAACAACTTTACTCAATTATTTGAATTCAGTACACATCGCATGAGATATTATGTATATATAAATAAATATTCCAATGTGGCAGAGTATACAAATTTTTTTGGCCTTCCAAGATGCTATGGTGCTATAACACTCATTACAAACCTTGTATCATTAATCTAGTAAACTATGGCAGAGTCCCCTTGCCGTGTCGAAGCAGAATGATAAAGTTCATGTCTTTATCTGTGATTTTGACACGCTTTGCATGGATGGCCGCAAGCTGTGTATCATCAAACAAGTCTATGAGAAACCCCTCTACAGCTGTTTGTGGGACAACCCCACCTCATGGCCTCGCGGGCTAGGAGCGTCTAAAACTCACTTTGCACTAAATGCTTATGATGATTTTGCATTTGTATCAAATATGTAGTCCAACATTCACATTCCCTTCTCCTTAGAGGGAGATCCCATAACATATAGACATAATGCCTCGTAATACACACATAGGGAAGCACCTCTCGGCTGATTGCCACAGCTCCACTGCGACTCTCCTACACCTCGGGGATTGGCCCCAAGATGCGTCGCTCCAATTTATAAAACATAATGCACAAAATCCACTCTTTCATAATTCAGTGTTCCAGGAGATTTTGATTTGCCTCACAAAACTTTCCCCAACAGAAGCACCCGTCTAACCTATAGCTTGGGTTTCCTGCCCTCTAAGCGTTGGTCAAAGTTTATCAATCAATTGCAATGCAGTCCAAGAGATACCATGTGGCATGCATGGTGCAAGGTGTATGAAGATTTTTCACAACCATTTTATGATAAAAAACCAGCCATGTGAGGTGCAGAAAACAACCCTTTCATGAATTTTAACTAAGCATTACGTACTGCACTACTTTAGGGACTAGCACTGAAACTTCTTTGCTACTAGTCGCCTTTATTTAATTATGGAACGATCCCTAAATGCTATGCACAAAGAGGAAAATTAGAATTTGTATCTTTTCAGCAATTATAATATCGCACAAACTTCCTCCCCCCTTACTGTTTAGGTGTTACTACAGTGCATAGGTGTACATGGTTGTTTTGTGACATTTTTGTATGTAAAAAATAATAAACACATACTATAACACAAAGGACGAGGCCAAACTGAGGCTTAACATCATGCTTTAACCTCGCCAAACATTCACGCAGATAAATCCTATTTTTCCATATTTTTTTAGCACGAAAATCCAAATTTTCTATTTTTTCCTATTTATTATTCATGGAAAATAGGTATTTTTTGATGTATTTGTATTGGCTCATTATTTTGACTAAAACTTAACATTTTCTCTGAGTTTATCCCATTTTTACTCCTTTTTTCCAACTCAAAATTAAAAAAAACCACTAATTTTCATTGAAAATGACATTTTTTAGGTTTTAAAGAATTAATAATGGCTCTACATCATTACGGGTTCTATATTTCTATATTTACAGCCCTCAATCAGGATGTAAACAAGGCTCAAACAAAAATTCAGCGTATATGAACAACATTTGGACCATGAAACAACAAAAACAATCAAATTTCTTTGTAAAATTGAAGCATACAGCGTCTTGAGTGTTGCGGGTTTTTTAATGATTATTCTGGGCAGCCCATAGACCTGACCAGCAACCATTCTTCAGTGTTGAACCTCTTTCCTTAGCCTCCTCTTCATCTTGAAGCAATCTGATCATAGTTGGACAAGCATTCTTCATCCCCTTTTCTTCTTGATGTCTTGCACAGGAATTGCCTCTATGCAGGAGAGAGGAGGAGAGAGAAAGAATGGTTTTTGTTCTCCACAACCAAGCAGCCAATTGATGGGCGGAGACCGGCCATGGAGAGCGAAGATAGGAAGAAGAACAGCCATGAGATCAGTTGGGGGGGTTGTTTGTAGGTGCCATAGCCCCCTCCTCACCAAACGTGGATATGGCGCCTTCTTCTCTGTCAGGCGGCGAAAAAAAAGCCCCCCCCCCCCCCCCCCCGCCCCCCGCCCCCATACTCACAAAAATTTTGGGGGGCTCCCTCAAGGGAGCCTCCAAAAGTCATGACCTTTGGCCTTTCTAAAGGCTATTCCCACTTGACTTTTTGGGCTTGGCCTCCTGGGCACTCCCCCTTCCTCATCAAGTGTCCGATTCAGGATTCGAAAAATCTTGGGTGTCCATCTTGAAGTCCTCCACTACCAGGCAACTCCTAGGGTCTCATCCCGCATGCCAAAAAATTATGAAAATTCTCCGACCACCGTCTAGTGGCTCTTTTAAGCATTTCTGGGGCATTGCCTCTTAAAATCGTACTGATTGCCACCACTGCCTTCGACGAAGTCTATTTTTCCCTTGATATTCGTATTTTTTGGCTATTTTTAAGCACTTCTCGGCATAAAAAATCATTTGTCATTGGCGACCACAGGATAGGGTGACTCAGCCCATTGAATCCCACGAAGAGATCTGCACGTAAACAACAAAAACAAGCATGAAGCTAATACAAAAAATACACAACACAACACATCACATCTCATACCCTACCCCATGACAAAACCAAGGCATGAAATCCATGAGGAGTAGGCCCAGCATAATCTCACAGAAAGTCTAAAGCCAGTCACTAACCAATTGCTGCAACACAGCCAAGTTTAAAAGAACTATCAAAGAGGTTATCCTAAGTAGTGGTCTGAACTACCTACCTAACTAAGGACAACTCAACCAGGAGCTCCTACTAGGCGAGGACTCCTATAGCCTGAGCAAAAGGTATTATCTTTTTTAGCACAGTTTTTCTTCTTTTAGGTTTTTATTTTGCCATACTCAGGCGTGTAAAAAGGAGGGAGCTGAATTTAGTGACCCAAGGAGAATAGGGCATTAGCCTCAGGTCCTGTCTTAGTACCGAAAAACCTACCAAGCCCTCACAAGGCGACACTTAATCCTTTTCTAATGCTTACTTTTATTTTTGCTCCATTCTTCTTATATTCTTTTTTCATGGCAAGATGTCACCCCAAGGAAGGGCAAGGCATCGGCCCCAGATCTTGTCTCATCCCTAGGAACCTACCAGGCCTGCGCAAGGCGATGAACAATACCTCAAGGATTTTTCTTTCTTTCCTTTTCTATTTTTATAGGGGTTAAAACCCCTTTTTACACACCTCCGTATATTCATATATTGTCTTTCACATCTTTAGGGTTTTGTCTCTTTCTATCATTATTTTAGTAGGCTTCTCTAATTGCCTCACAACTAACAAGAACTCCTAGAATGGCCGCCTAGTAGGCTGGCAGAACAAGGTCATTAGAACTCCCATCTAAAACAGGTATTTGAATGCCTGACAATGCCTTGCAGGAGGCAATGACTACTCAGACCTCCCACAAACATATCTAACCTAAACCTCGAACTTCATGCCTTGATTTCCTGTCCCCAACAAACAAAAGAAAGTAACCCTCACCCGCACATATGTCATTAATTTCTTAAGGAAAAAAACTAGAAAAGAGGACGAAACCACCTGGAATGGCCACAAGAAGCTTCTTCGCAGCAAAGGCTCCCTCCAGTGACTTCAACTTATATGGTGCACTCACTAAAACAACAAAGCATTAAACATACCTGCACCAAATAGAAATAGGGCCCTCTTGGCCTAAAGAAATAGATTATTAAAACCTGAAAACTATTGGCCCTCTTGGCCTAAAGAGATAGATTATTAAAACTTGAAAACAATTGGCCCTCTTGGCCTCATGAAATAGACATTAACCACTTAAAGCGATTGGCCCTCTTGGCCTAAATAAATCAGACATAACAGCTCATAGAGATCCCTCCTTGGAAGAAGGTAGATATATGTAAATGCACTCCATTCCAAGGGGAAAAATAGGGCTCTCAGCCCTAAACTAAATGTATCAAATTATGGCCCATACTATTGAATAGTGCACGAGGTAGACGAGGAATGGAGGAAGAGAGAGGAAAAGAGAGACATGAGACACTGAAAGTGGAACCCCAGAAGTGTGTCAACTGAGCACACATGATAGGAATATATAGAGGGGACCTGGGGTGCTATATATAGATAGACTATATATATAGCTAATACCCCCGCTCAAATAAAGGTCCCTTACTATGGATGAAAAAACCCTTGGGGGCTCAAGGGAAAAACCCACAGCTCTATATAGGCCTACCGTTATATTAATATTCAAAACATAAAAGTACAAAGTTGAACTTACAAGAGCCTATTTACAGGCATCAAAGGAGCTACATCACTCGTGAATTACAACATCTCCAGAAGGGCGACGAAGACCTGAGCCTGCGAGATAGGCTCTCTGCGGTAGAATCTCATCGAAAAAGTTCATCTGCAAATTTGATGCGTACAATTGACCCTGACCCTGCGCCATGGCATCTTCCACCGCAGCCTGGCAGGACTCCACAGATCCATGAAAGGGCAGTGAGTGGGGGGCATCTCTTGCCCCCTCGTGAAGCAGTCTTGCACACAGGAGAGAGGCTCTGATCCTTACCTGGAGAAGGGGGGCCATCTCCTGCCCCCTCGTGAAACAGTCTTGCGCACAAGAGAGGGCTCCGATCCTTACCTGGAGAAGGGCTGCATGCAGGCGACAAGCTACGGTCTTTAGGAGATCGACTACCCCTGTCAGCATATGGTGATTCCTTTCTGTCATAGGATCGGCGCTTGGGACGATCATTAGCACCCCTGCTAGGGCTTCTACTACAGCTCTGGCTTGGACTTCGACCAGGGCTTCGGCTCCTATTACGACTAGGACTTCGAGTAAGACTACAGCTATGGATCCTGTTGCGTCTGTGGTAGGAATCCCTGTCCTGATCACGATATCGATCACGCTCATACTTGTCCCGGCTACATCCATGTCTGGCAGCAATGGTCAAGTTGCTACGGGGAGGTGTTCTTGCCTTATGCTAGTGATGGTGGAGGGAGAGGCAAGATACTCTCAACTACTGGCCTGTGCCTGCTCTGATACCATGTTGAACAGTGCACGAGGGAGACAAGGAACGGAGGAAGACAGAGGAAAAGAGAGACACGAGACACCGAAAGTGGAACCCTAGAAGTGTGTCAACTGAGCACACATGATAGGAATATATAGAGGGGACCTGGGGTGCTATATATAGACAGACTATATATATAGCTAACACATACCTCCTGCATATGTAGCAAGAGGCGTACACATAACATGTCATCGGATCAACCTATGGGTCCAAGATAATAGTGGTAGATGGGCCTCGGCTACTCTTTGCATTACCCATATCAACCATCGCCTAGCATATAACGCATGGTCTAATAACATTCCCCACAAGCGACCAGGTCCTATCTCATTATCAATAGCAACATCTCGACTAGGACCACAATTGAAAAAGAGGTCCTCTTCATAAGAAAAATTAGCTAAGGAATCCGCAAATTGATTCCAATAAGATGGAATGAGCTAAAGAGATATGCTCTCAAATTCATCAAATAGGGTTATAGCAATTCGATGATACATACAAAGGAGAGGATTCTAGACTGTATATGTCCCATTGAGTTGATTTAAGATCAGATGGGAATCCCCTTCTATTAACAACCGCCTCATGCCACCTTTCTTGGCAATATTCAATCCCATAATTAGAGCTTTATACTCGGCCATGTTGTTACTATATCCTACGCTGAGATAAGCAACTAATTTCATTGTAACTCTATGTTGGGGATCTCGGATAACTACTCCAACACTTCCTTTTCTATTAGGGCCCCTAGATGCTCCATCAAAATATAATGTATATGTCCATAATGGGTTTACACAACCAGCCATCAAGAACTTCCCTATTCATAATTCTGATAATCAAAGCTCAACATATGTAGAGAATGAATTGACAGCTCCATCGCACCTTTTTCATTAAACTCAACAGGGATGCTTGTCAAGATTTGTAAGCAGTTATGGTAGAAAACTTTAATTTCCCACACAAAGGTACCGTCTTCTTGCTCAATCACTTTATATCCCTTGCTCCACAAGATAAGCCTCCCTTGATGATATCTTTGCTCGAGATATGGGTGCTCCAAATAAGGGATTAACCGCTCCATCAACCATTTTAAGCTCTCCTACAAGTCTCAAATCAGCCCCAGCATGGATCTGTAATGCATTTAGCGTGTTAGCATATTTAGAAATAATAAGGTTTAATCTTATTAAGATTAACCTTATTCTTAAATTCCACTCCTTTTTGATCAGCTAATAGAATTGTGGACTTATTTTTACCCATCCGAACTATCTTGTAAGGGCCATCCCATCGAGGTTCCAACTTTCCTAGAAATAGCTCCCTGCACACATCCTAATATAGAACTAACTGGCCCTTTTTAAAAGTATATTTCTTCATTTTCAGATCATGCAACCATTTCATTCGACGTTTAGCTACCTCCTGTTGTAACAAACTTTGTAATTCAAGCTCGTCCAAGTGGGCTATAGTCGTAAACCGCTAAAATAGAGCATATTCATCACCCAGAGAATGATTGATTGCGAATCTAATGGTCGGCAACTCAATTTCTAGGGGCAATACAAACTCCTCCCCAAAAACTAACTTGAATGGGGTGTGGCCAGTGGCTTGTTTAAACGTCGTATTATATGCCCAAACCGCCACATATAATTTTATATCCTAGTCTCACTTCTTTTCGGAGACTATCTTGGATAGGATACCCACAAGTTTCTTATTGCTACTTTTGACTTGTCCATTTGCTTGCGGATTATAGGGGGTCGTCTTGTTATGCTTGATTTGCCAAGATTCACTCAGACTTTTAATCACTTTGTTTAAAAAATGGGTTCCACAGTCTGATACTATTTCCTTTGGCGGACCAAAATGCAAGATAATTTACTCAAGTAGGAAACTGGCAATCTCTTTTGCATTGTCCTGCCTCGTCGCCCGTGCTTCTGACCACTTTATAAAGTAATCAGTTTCTACTATAATGTACCTCTTCTGAGTAGTAGAAAATGGGGTGATAGGACCCACAAAGTCAATGTCCCACTTCTCAAATGGAAGGATAGCCATGATAGGCATAAGTGGACACTTCCTATTCTCTTTGTTGTCATGCCTTTGACAGGTATCACATTTCTTAACATAGTCAAAGGAATCTTGGAAGATGGATGGCCACCAATATCGAGCTCTTAAAGCTTTCTATGCCATTAACTGCCCAATGAAGTGCCCTCCACAAGTGGAGTCATGGCACTCTTCCAAAATAAAGGGAACCTCGTCAGGCATCACACATCAGTGATAGATATCATCAACACCCTGCCGATATAATGTTCTTGTGATCAAGGAAATTTTCAATGCATGCTATTTAATTTTCCTCTTCTTCGATTTTGATAACGTAGCTCTAGTCTCTCCCGTAGAAAGATAGTGTGTTATAGCAGCATACCAGGAGGGAATAGATGCCGTATCAATCTTGAACAAAATTTCCATGTCACTTCCTTCAGCCAAGACCTCTTTTGGCTCTCCGAAATCCACAAGACACTCTACAATGCCCTAAAGCTTCGGCAACTTGCTCTTAATCTCATAATCAAAATCCTGCAAAGCGATTAACCACTTTGCTAAACGGTCAGGCAGCTGTAACTTATTCAACAACAATCGAAGCCCTTCCGCCTTCATATAAAAAACCACCCTCTCATAAAGAATGTAGTGCCTAAACTTTTTGGTCACAAATACCATCGCAAGGCACAACTTCTCCATATAGGCGTAGTTAATTTCCGATATGCCCAACTTCCGACTAGCAAAAGCTATTGGATGGTACCACTTTTCCTCCCAAATTTGAGCTAAGCAGCAACCAATACTATACATGGTTGCTGCTGAAAATATATAGAACATTTTTCCCCTTTTTTGTGCTTTTAAAGTAGGTGCTTTGGCAAGCTCCTGCTTCACATCATCAAAAGACACTTTTCAAGCATCACTCATGTAAACTAACAATTAAAGGACAATAGGTTCGTCAGAGGTAATGTTCTTTCTGCCAAGGCATTGATAAACCTCCAATAATATCCTACTGATGACAGAAAGCTATGCACTTCCTTTGGAGTACGTGGCGGACTCATGGTGACTAAGACCTTGACTTTTTAGGATCAGTCGCAATCCCTACGGAACTAGTCACATGACCTAACAAGAGCCCATAAGGGACTCCAAAGACGCACTTCCGTGGGTTAAAAGCTATGCAAAATTTTCTACAATGCTCAAAACACTTGCGCAAAATGATCAACTATCTATCCCTTATGGTGGCTGCCCCCAGATCGTCAATGAATACTTTTAGCTCCTCCGGGGAAATGTCACCAAAGGTCTTGTTGGTTGTTCTTTGCCACGAACCAAGTTCATTACACAACCCAAATGCCATCACATGGTATGCAAAGGTACCAAAGACTGTAATAAACATTGTTTTTAGCTTGTCTTGCTCAGCAATCGCCATTTGGTTATACCTTGCAAAGCAGTCCATGAACAAATATATCTCCCTACTTGCTAGTTGATCCAAATTTTGGTCAATAAACAGCAATGGGTAGTAATCTTTAACGGTTTGCTTATTCAGCTCTCTAAAGTCTACACAAAGACGGATTTGATTATTATTCTTCTTCGTGATCACAACTGGTGAGCACCATTTAGTATGCTAAACAGGGAAGATCAAACCCGCTTTTTGCAACTTCTGTAGTTCCTCGTACAACCCGTTCTTTAATTCAAAAGGCATACACCTTACTTTTTGACGTATAGAGCGGGTACCTTCCTTTACAGGAATAGTATGCACAGCTAGATTGGGAGGAATACCCCGAAGTTTGTCATAGCTCCAAGAAAAGATATCGTGGAACTCTCGAATTAAGGACACATAATCCTCTCTTTCTTCCACACTAAGCATGTACCCTAATTTAATTGGCCGTGAATCATTTAGCGTACCAAGATCCAGCTCAATAACGTCTACGTCTCTTATTTGATCATGAGGCTCTATCGGCTCATTCAAGGTTATTTGATAAATATCCTCTGTAGTGGACCCTTCCTTAGATCCATTGCTTGATGACGTCTCCCTAATAGATTGATCATCTATTGTTTCTAGTTAAGTGGAGGATAGTGGAGCTCTCTCACTCTGAGGAGACTCAGGGTAAGCATCAACTATTACATGATGGGCACCTCGACCTAGAATCAATCGACCTGCGGGTATATCGATTTGATAGTCTGTCAGTAGAATCCATGGCCTACCTAGCAAAACCTGATAGCTAGGACGTCTTGCAAACCTTATCACCCTAAAGTCCAGATAGCATTCCACACTTGTAAGTGTAATGTGGACCTTAGTAATGCAACCTTTTGGTTGTCTTAGACTATCATCAGCCATCCTAAGAAGTGTGGAGCCATCTTTTTGGATCTCTAGACCTAACCTCTCCATCAAGTCTAAACTTATGATATTGACAGAGGATCCAGTGTCTACGATAGCGTGCTCCACTAATATTCCATCCACATATGCTGGAACCCTAAGGCAATGCTTTTCAGCATGATCGAACCAATCTTCCCCCACTCTAGCTATGCCCAAAGGTTCTACTATATACCCTATACATAGGATTTTCTTGAATTCCTTGTGTACTGTTGGAGAAAGTTTAATCAATTGCAGGAGATTCACATCTGGTTTGACTTTGCAAAGGGAACTTGCTAGATCAAAGTCGTGGTGATTAGCCAAAGTTCTCTTCTTGCGCCACACCATTCTCTCCTTTGGTCTTTCCATCGGCTTTGGTGCCTCTTTTTTAGCCTTTACCTTCTTTCTTGGCAATCCTTTATCATCCTCGGTCCACCTTCCTTATCAGGATTCAGGACTCCCTTTTCCCTAGCATCTTGCTTAGGGCTTCCCTCGATAGGTTTTACAATTCCTTTGTCACCCTCTGTAATCTTTTGACCTCTTGTTACGGCTCGTAGATTAGAAGTTTCGGCATCATTGACACGTACAGCCTCAATAAGGCTGACTCCACTGCCATGAGGTAACTCCTCTACAACATCCTTTCCTCTTTGCAGTATTTGCCTTGGTCCATCGTCTTGCTAGAGATTATTCCCTTGTGCGCGATGGTTAACTGGACCTGGTTGTTTACTCCCTTGTTGGAGAGAACCGATCTTACTCCAACAGGTAGCAACTAAGTGGCCAGACTTCCCGCAAATATCACATTTGACATTTGGGCAATTCCCAGGGAAGTGTTGGCCCCCATACCACTTACAACTGAATCTTGAGGGGCCACCCTCTTCAGGGCGTCGGCTCCCTATCAAATTCTGTTGCTTCTTAACGAAATTGACATCCACAGCTATTTGTTGATACTCTTCAGAGATCATATCAGTGTAGTGCTTCATCATGTGCTTAACTTCACCAAGGACATTAGAAGCACTCGACTCATAGCCGTAATCGTCAGTCTGTCACCCCATGGGCCTAACTACTTGATTAGAAATTAGCCGCTAACCAACTGGGACAACATTCGAATTCATTTTTTGGTTTCCACCACTATTTAGCGAGGCCGCCTGACTAGCATGCTAGGAGGAGCTGGTAACATAGGTAGATTCAAC
The DNA here is from genome assembly GCF_053477565.2 of Lygodium microphyllum. Taxonomy (NCBI): domain Eukaryota; kingdom Viridiplantae; phylum Streptophyta; class Polypodiopsida; order Schizaeales; family Lygodiaceae; genus Lygodium; species Lygodium microphyllum. The sequence goes on along the minus strand of NC_141141.1, from coordinate 48,926,554 downwards.
ATAATACTCCCTCTACCACTCATATTTGACATGGGGTCCCCTTGGCTTCCATTGGTCAAATTCACATTTTTTATATTTATTGCTATTTTTTTCTATTTGTTATTCATGGAAAATAGGTACTTTTTGATGTATTTGTATTGGCTCATTATTTTGACTGAAACTTAACATTTTCTCTAAGTTTACCCCATTTTCACTCCTTTTTCCCAACTCAAAATTGAAAAAAACCACTAATGTTTATTGAAAATGACATTTTACAGGTTTTAAAGAATTAATAACGGCTCTAAATCATTATAGGTTTTGTATTTCTATAGTTACAATCCTCAATCATGATGTAAACAAGACTCAAACAAAAACTCATCGCATATGAACAACATTTGGAGCATGAAACAACAAAAACAATCAAATTTCTTTGTAAAATTGAAGCATACCGCATGTCTTGCGTGTTGCGGATTTTTTAATGATTATTGTGGGCATCCCATAGACCGACTAGCAACCATTCTTTAGTACTCAACCTCTTTCCTTAGCCTCTTCTTTATCTTGAAGCAATCGGATCACATCTGGACAAGCATTCTTCATCCCCTCTTCTTCTTGATTTCTTGCACAGGAATTGCCTCTATGCAGGAGAGAGAGGGAGGAGAGAGAAAGACTAGTTTTTGTTCTCCACAACCAGGTAGCCAATTGACGGGTGGAGACTGTCCATGGAGAGCGAAGATAGGAAGAACAACAGCCATGAGATCAGTTGGGGGGTTGTTTTTAGGTGCCATAGGCCCCCCAAAGGTCATGACCTTTGGCCTTTCTAAAGGCTTTTCCCACTTGACTTTTTGGGCTTGGCCTCTCGGGCACTCCCCCTTCCTCGTCTAGTGTCTGATTCAGGATCTGAAAAATCCTAGGCGTCCCTCTTGAAGTCCTCCACTGTCGAGCAACTCCTAGGGTCTCGTCCTACACACCAAAAAATTATGAAAATTCTCAGACCGCCGTCTAGTGGCTCTTTTAAGCATTTTTAGGACATTGTCGCTTAAAATCGTACTGATTGCCACTGTTACTTTCGACAAATTCTATTTTTCCCTTGATATTCACAAATTTTAGCTATTTTTAAGCACTTCTCGACATAAAAAATCATCTATCACCTACAGACCCCTGGTCCGAAGTCTAGCGTCTAGAGCCACTTTCATTTGTTTTTTTGGAAAAAAAATGCGTGCAAACCCTTGGTCCGAAGTCAGGCGTCTGGAGCCAGTGTCCTGCCAAGTCTGGTGTCTGGAGCCACTTTCCTAGCAGGAAAGTAGCTCCAAATGCCAGACTTCAGACTAGGGATCTACATGCATTAAAAAAATAAAATAAAATAATTTGGGCTCTTGGCCACCTAACGAGTGCGTGTGTGAAGTTTCGTCACATTTCGATGCAGTTTAATATTTTAAAAATTATCCCACATCAAAATTATGGATGGATTGATAATTGAGAAATCAACATCATGACTACTGGCCCTTAGAAACTTCACACCACATAGACTATACAGAGGCATCAGGATTAAAGTCTGCAACAAGAAACTGTAAATTTTTGCATGTTTTTCTTATTGAAATTGACAATGCTAACCAAAACTGTAAGTAAGAATTGAAAATACAGCAAAGATGCACAGTCAAAGTTGAGAGTGAAGGACACATGTAAAGTTTTAATTTATATTTTAAGGGCGCATCAAATGTTTTGCACTAGGACATAGTTATATGTCCAATGCACGAGGATAACACTATGCCAAAAAAGATAATATTACAAACTGTGTTCATTCCATTGGAACGAATGCATCCTTCACTGCTTGAAGATTTCTTACAAGTTGGAAGTCCTTGGGAGTTACAGTGATGTGCTTCGCATGTATTGCACAACGTTGAGCATCACTCATCAAGTCAACTAAAAAGGCCTTTGCAGCACACTGTAAAGTATGAAGACATTCTTTTGTGAAGCAATCAGGTCTATCCTAACCTTGTGCCAAAAACCACCTCCTGCTTTCTGTGTGGTAGAGGTCTTGCACAATCTCGCGAACAAGTCTTGAGAAGCTCGCCTTCGGAATGATGAGATCAAAAGAGCGTTGATACCTCCTAATTTCTCTCAAGGTTGTTGTACTTAGCTTCCTCTTGTGGGGATGCTGAGGAGGACCCTTGTGAGGGTGGCTTGAGGAAGGTGGGTTAGGTGGAGAAGGGGGTCCATCTGAGCTAGTAGATGCTCCAAGGGGCTGAACACGATATGGGGCTTTGAGCGGAAGCTTCTTTGCAACTAACTTAGACCTAGCCATCTTTCCTACAAAAGAGATACAAGAACTCAATGAATAAGATAGAAAGTGAAACCCTCTTTTATATAACCCTAAACTATAAGACTCATTCACACAGATGCACACACTCTCTTTCTCTCTTAAACTATGAATTACATTCACACTAAACACATTGTTCATCTTACTATCTTAGCTCTCTTCAAACCCATTTGCTGCCTTGTCGAAGCCTTATTTCTAGCCACTTGGCATGGTTTTCTTTGGCACTTGAGGCTTCATAACGCACTCTTTTAGTGACACGACATGATTCCATCATGTTTGCAGCCGATTCATCAACACTTTCACTTACTCTCTTTTGCGAGAGTTTAGCTTCATCTGCTACTATAATCCTATACCACCAAGATAGCAATTGGATTATTGGATTTCTACCATTCACCCCTCCACCATGATCAATTTTTCTTTGGTATGCACAACACGCTTTCCAATGTGAATTTTCCATCCCTTATGTGGACCGAATTTTGATGCTTCCCTTTTCTGCAAAGTATGGCCCATGTTCCTCAAGGATATGCTACAAGACGAATATCACACATGAGTAAAACTATGCTCAATACTTTATACAATTCATAGAATTTTAAAATATTAACTTAGTACGCCACCATGCAATGTGTGATAGAGTTTTTGCCCCATGCTTCCACCATGTTTTCGTAGAAGCTATGCACAACATTGATAAATTCTTGCTTATCTTCATTGTTAAACACCATCTTGTGAAGTAAGGGAGCCAATTTGTTAAGACTTATCCAAAACTTAGCTTTGGCCAATCTTGTTTTTCCTCCATTACTTCGATCAAGAACTGCAAAATGTAACTTTTTCCACCCATCGTAGTCCTACACCCTATGAACCATGACATTCCCTTCCTCATTGATGGGTACTGAGAGAAACTTCCTAGCCGTTGCTCCTCCAAAGCAAGGATTTTTTGGAAACTTACCAGATTTTCCTGATCTCTTCTCATATTTTTCAATCGTCACTTGATTCTTGTGTAGCCCAATTTCTAATAGCACTCACTCCATATTCCTACACGTTGCAATGGCTTCTTTTTCTGGTTGCATCCTATAAGCAAAGAAAATGTATTCATATACAAGTTTCTCCATGATTCTAACAAAAGCGTGCAATGAACAAATGTGAATACGATCCAATGGAATGTTGAAGATGGGCTTCCAAGTGGGACCTTCTCTATTGCGCATTGGTGCAGTACTTGTCACCCTTTTCTAGTTCTTTCCGTCCTTTCCTTCCACCCTCTCTGTCAAGCAATATACACATGGATTCTTTGTATTTGCATCATTGGAGATTCCACACATGCATTTTAAAGTTTTCAAGTCTCCTACAAGATGCCATTCAACCAAGTATTAACCATACCCTTCTTTCAGCCGAGAGCATCTCACCATGTTCCTGACGATTAATGATGCTTGGAATGCTTGTCTGAATAAAGAACAGCTGCAGCACCTCAAATATTTCCTTAGGAACTTGAAATGCAGCGAGCCACCACACATGGCGCTCAGATTGAACATTAAATTTCCTTGGGTTGTTCATATCAAATTATAAAGCTCTATTCATCAAACCTACACTAACTCTTTCAGCTTTACTCCTTTGACGACCTCACTTTTATCTAATTTTATAAAAATTGCAATTTACCATTACATTCCTTAATATACATATTGTAGTACATTACCATTGCCAATTGCACCTTGTACACATCTAAATAGTAATTTTTGAGTTTGGTGAAATTCACCTCATATGCATTTTTGGTCCCAATATTTAGTGTTTCCACACATTGAACATGCATGGGATCTCCTATCAGCTCCAAAACCTTTGTATTAAGTTACCGTCGGGCCTCTATTAACTTTGAAGGTTGAGGAAGAGGCACGGTTCTATTTCTCTTCAGCACACGACCAAACCGAGCCTTCACACCTTTGAATATCTTTGAGTAAGTCATTGTGCTAATACCGGCTCTATCACAAATAGATTGTGCATCCACAGCTGAGAACTCATTTGACACATCATTTAATGTGCACTCAATCACATTTTCCTTCACAACCTTAAACTTATATTTCTCAAAGTGTTTTCCAATGTACTTGCCTTCAACATTCTACTAATAGATGATCCAACCTCACCCTCACCTAGGTTCTCTTTCTGAGTTACCTTACATGCTTTGATACATCACTTCCACTAGCCCCTATTCACAATTAACTCATTGATTGGCTTCTTCTTTTGTTTGCTTGTTGTTGATCTTTCTCAAGGCGTCCAATTGTGCCTATTCCTTGTTGTCCAAGAATGACATGTTGATTGTAGCAAGGACATGCATCCAGCCTCACTCATCCTTAGGACAAAGAATATACTTAGTCAGTGGCCCGTAAGATTTTTTATTCTGGTCGTCACCCTTCAGGAGCATAGTGGAGATGGCATCTAGGTCGATTGGTGTGGTCTTCTAGGTGTCCATCTCTTTTCTTACAACCTCCATTTGATTGCCTAGGAAGATTAGTCTTCTATGACTCTTGCATTACACATCCAGGCCTAGTGGGATGTCATACTCCACTCACTTCATGACTAAATAATCAACTAAGAATTGGACTCTTGCAATCTTTACTAGCTAATTCTTTAATATGCCAAATGGAATCACTTTCATCCCATTAGCTAATGAGACATTATACCTATCCGTCTTGACCGATGGGTTACCCCAGGTCTAGAGAATTGCATGGCTCATCACTCTGACTCCCGCTCTCTTGTGTCTACAATTCCTTTCCTTGTGGTATCGCCTATAGCAAGACAACATACATTTTAGTGCCCATCCAAAAAGAATTGACGTGTAAGGAATTTGGCACTAAGTGTAGCATCAGACTCAGTATCTACGTTTCTCTGTTGTTCTCGTGCAAGTGAGTAGTAACTTGCTCCATTGATCCTTCAACCCATTACTTCAACTCTTTCCATAGTGTCAGATGTTGCCTAACCAGATCTTCTAAACTTAGAGACATTGGGGTGGTCACTAGAGTGTTGAGGAGGTTGCTAGTTTCTTTCCACTCTCCTATCCTTGCATTTCTTGGCCAGCAATGGCCTTGGCTAATTCGATGGCCTATAGCATTTAGGCTTTGTTTAAGTGGCACTGCTTGGGGTGTAGTCGCATCTCTCAATTTTGGTTGTGGAGGCAATGCTCGCATGCTTATGCTTGAGAGATCATCGATCTTGTCTTCCAATATGGGCTCAACCTCTTTTAATTGTTCTTGGGCTTCTTTCACCCACTCCTTCACCTTTTTTATAGCTTCGAGTTGGAACTTTGGGTTGGGGTACTCCCCCACCTTCACACTTTCCTTCTTAGTCGTCCTTGGAGCTAACATTTATGCTTCTGCATTTATCACTTTCTTTCTAGTAAGCAATGTTATAGCACTCTTCGTTTTCAATGGCGTGACCTTTGCATCTAGTTTCTTCTTTCTTCTCCTGTGGCTTTTCTTTTCGATTGAGGCTACGTCTAGGTTGCTAGGCTTTGGCAATGATATGCCAGCATGCTTTGTCTATGCATGGATAATGACATGCAATGGGATAGACATGGTCTCCCCGTAAAGTGTCTCAACACTAAACAACCCCAATGGGACTGATGGCTTGTTTCTCGAATTAGAGGATGGCTTTCGTCTAGGGAAATCAACAAAGAGATGTGTGATTCCGCATTCAGCACATCTTAGATCAGCCTTTTCTTGATTTTTTTTCTCCCTTTCGGCATTCAGCACATCTTAGATCAGCCTTGTCCTGGGTTGACTACAAGTCCATGATTGGCGCTTGGCTCTGCTCTCTTAAGCCTCAACCTCTTCCTCTACCTAATGCCATCTTTAGTAGTGGTCAATATTCTATAAGGACTGCATTGCCCTCTTCATCATACGAGATGTAAGGCTGCACGTAAGGCTCTTTGTCATTCGGCTCCTCCATGTAGTGGACTGGAGCATCAATCAATGGATGGATCACGTAGGGTCCAAGTGGTCTAGGTATGCTCGTAGGGTTTATCTCCATCCTAGGAGTGGCTAGCTTTGCATCATTGGGTGTAGAGAGAGCCAATGGGGCTCTCCTTTTGAAGAATTTTGGTGGCCTAGTAACTAGATAAGGTTGATTATATGGTTGCAATTATGGGAGTCTCCGACAATTTGTAATCCATGGCATCATGGCTGAACCTACCACAATTGTGTAAGGTCCGGGAAGCTAGGGTCCTCACACTCAGCTGGTAGGTGGTTTCTTCCATAATACATGCATTGGACGTGAGGGCGTGTTGGTTGTCTCATTATCTCTTGTAATCTAGCTAGCTCCATCTTCATCTCCGTTAGCTCTTGGCTTGAGTCAGTGCCATTTCCTTTATTTCGAGTATGTAACGTGTCCGCTTGTCCACTTATGGGACACATCTTAGCAGCCCATCGGGAGGGAAGTCTAGAAAGCGCCACCTGGCACTCACAAGGAATGTCACAGGGTTTGCGATGTAGGTCTCCCCGAGTCTGCCCCGAAGCAGAAGTATCCGGCCGTTCCCACTTAGGACTAACCTAAAGTCAGGGTTTCTTTCCTATTAGCCAAGTCTCTAGGAAGTAGCTATCGTCGAGCTCTAGATGAACCATTTTGCATAGGAACAATAGAGTCAAAGCGGATTTATCCTGCACTTGGTTCATGGAGAATGGGAAACGAGAGGGATGCGAAGCTCAACCTCTCTGCCCATAAGGCATAGTCCCATTCCACTCCCCTAAAATAGCATAAATCGGGATTCTAAGTCTATTGACTCTAGGTCTTCACAGTTTCGTTATTATGTCTTTTGAGAAAAGTTCCCAACTAACTGAGAGCACCCTTCTATAGGACGAACCCGAGTCACATCCACCGCACTTTCCTCGATAGCTTTAGTTGTCTAATCAATTCCTACCACATTTATGTGCAACATTTAAAATCAACTTCATTAATTCATTCTTTTAGGGCACAGAGTTCGTTCACGTAGTTTACAACACATACACAAAAACAAAACAGGCAGTCCTTTGATCAAACAAGTTCCTTAACTTATCTTTAAGTTAATCTTTGTCTCCTGTCCATACAGGAGAATTATGCATCCCTTCTGTCCAACAGAAGTACCCAATCCAAGTCTCATGGCACCGAAATTTCCATCCTTTATCTAGAATAGGATCTTCCAACGTCCCAGACATTGGGCTCACGAGGATCTCCAACTCCATTCTGGACAGGCAAGGGGTGTCCAGAGCTCCACCTGACCCACAAGCAGTCTAGGAGTGAGATGCCATTTCCATGGTTGGCATTTTCACCACTCAACCATCGGCCTGTGAATCGAGTAGTGCCCTCTCAAGATAATCTGCATGTGATCTTGGAGATGATCCATGCATGCAAAATATCCTTCCTTAATTAATCCAATTAAAATTCAAGCACAATCAAAGCAATAAGCCCTAATATAATCTTCTAGAAAAACATTCCTTTATTCCCATGGCAACTTGTCATTACAAACCCCTGCCATTCATTTTCCATCAACACAAGCCTTGGAATATTTATCCAAATCACAATGCAACAATCCCTTGATTGAAAGAAAAACATTTAGGGTATTGTTCAATCAACCAACAAAACTAATTGTATTTTTCCCAAACAATACAATAATAGACGTGACAATAATTCCATCGCATATTCACTCTCCCCCTTGGGGCCAAAGAGTAGAATTTACTTAATATTCCCTCCTTTAGCCTAAGGCATATGCTAAAGGTTCCAATACTATACATGACAATGCAAATTAATCAATCTGGCAAGAGCATTTATGCCTCTTCTCTAAGTGACAATTATCTTTTAGCATTTTCCTACTATGCAACATTTTTTTCTTGGCTTTATCTTCCTTTCTCCAAAGGCAAGGAGTTGCATGTCATCGATGTAAAGTTTACATAATCTCTTCCATGTATGTACTGTGTATATGCATTTGCGAACTTTAAAAAATATTATCCTTGGTAAATATTAATCAAAGACTCATCGATGCTCAATACTTTAGTGTCCCATATGTTGCTTATGCTATTCATGGATTCATCACATAGCAACTAGGTGCAATTTAACTCCCTTTAATGCAAGCACTTCCCAAACTTCATCTTTGAATATTTAAGATGTGATTTATCCTTTTCAATGACCTATTCTAGCACCACAAGGTACGGAGCCTAATGCATCTCTTGCGAGCATTAAAACAAGCATCTATCAATTTGAAAATACATTACTTACGACCGGTACCGCAATTGGATTGATAGTGATGCCTTCGCCCAAAGCTCTGTTGGTGGTTGTAGGGTTGTCATCTGCACGTGACATTCTTCGCTTGGAGGCCATCGTCCGCAAGTAGACTCAAGAGATTAATAAGGTGGAATAGATTCGAGATGGGAGAGCATAAGAGAAGATGGTTAAATCGAGGATCAAGATAGAGGGAAATTGTGCAGCCTCTAGGGGTAACTCTTCTCTCTCTCTCTCTCTCTCTCACACACACACACACACACACACACAATCTCTTGGAGGGGTATACTCTCTCTCTCCCTCTCTCTTGCAGCCTTTCAGGGTCTTCCTATGCTTTCTTGTGCCTCCCCATGCCTCATATTTATAATGAATTAGAGAGGAGGGGATAAGTCTAAGAACAAGATTGGAGGGGCTCTTAGAAGACTCGGTGATCTAAAGCTCAGATCATAAATCTGATGGTTGCATTGGCTCCAAAAGGGGGGTAAAACCCCAAGATGTTGATTAGAAAGCTCTTAGTTCACTCCTCCTTTTCTCTGTTCGAAGTGCTGTCTATCGCCTATAGACTGCGATCGCGGTGCACGCGATTTCGCCAGTCACTTTTCTTTATTTCTCTTTTTATAAAATCTCCAAAACTAACTAAAACATCACTTGTCTTTTCTTTTAAATGACATTTAGTTCTATCTTTTGAGGATAATATCTAAAATATAATAGTCCCCCCCCCCCCCAAGAATTTAATATTTTTGGACCATTCAAACTATACACATTAATACTAGTGATTAATATGGCTCATAAGTCCCGTTCACATTGTACTTTTCATGAAGGGTGGCTACGGTCCTTATCAATCTGAGAAAAATGTCAGATTTATGACTCTCAATTTTTTAAAATATATTTTTAATTGAATGAAAATTATTAGCTATTAATGCTAGTTAGTTTTTACCTTAGTTAATCTTTAGTTAGTAATCTTACTAACTTATTAATTGACTACCTAACTTTTTGAACTAACCAACTAACTTTTATTGTGTGGAAATATTACAAAGTACTTGGGCCTGATCTTTTGCTTGTCGTTGAAACTCTCATGGAATTCCTAAGGGTAGTCTCCTCTCAATTTGAGCTCCTAGAACTTCTCTCCTTGAGCTGGTCATCCACTCTAATGGCCTCTTCAAACACCCTAGCTAGCATCTCTCGCTATAAGCTCGAGTTGCCTGCCAAGGCCTTGTAGAGCTCTTCGTTTCATATTCCATTAATGAATACTGTGGACACTGCTCTTTTGGTTGGTTGTTTGCTAGTTGGGATTCTCTTGAAGAGACTCCTCATGTGGGTCATGTAATCCTAGATATCTTCCTTATCCCTCTACTTGACGTTCATCAACCACACTAGCAGATTATCAGAGTACCCTAGCTCGAAGAATCTCTTAATGAAGATGTCTTTAAGGCTATTGAAGTTATCTTGCTCAGTAGCATTTAGAATTGTATACCAAGTCCTTCCCTTATCACCTAAGCATAGACCAAATACTTTCAAGCATTGAGTAAGGTTGGTGAGGCCATTGGCCTTGCAAACCTACTCGAAATGCTCCATGAAGTTGTACGGGTCCTTATTCAGCTGGTATTTATCCAACTACTTTGTGACAATAGGAATTTTTGATTGGCTCTTCAAGCCCTTGTTAACTCCTAATCTTGCAAGTAGTGACGTTGCTAGTGCCATAGCATTCTGCTTTACTGCCACATTATCTAGCAATCGCTTTGTCAAAAGCTCGCTTAGCATGAGGCCTCCTTCTAGTGCTCTCTCTTTCTCTGTGTCTAGTTGTGTTCAATTTTTGCTTACTAGGGCTAGCACTCACTAGATCTCTCGCATTTCCATGTTTTGGCATAAGCTCCTAGTTTGTTGATCCTGGTTATAAGCCATTATGCTCTGCAAAGCCTTGTGTGCTAGCTTTCTTTCCTCTTCGAGATTTGCTATGAAAGCCTCCATAGGTTTGCCATGGTGGTGCATGTTGGTAAATCAAACTCAAGAGGACTAAATGTAAAGGGAGATAGCATTAGTTCACATGGTGAACATAGGACTAGATGTGTGCTTAAGAGTGTGCTAGTGTGAGTGATGTAATCTATGATGTAAGGTAGTATGCCAATGTGTGTGTAGGCTAGAATCTAGGAGAATACCATGTGTGGTGTGGAGAGAATCATGGAGAAATTAGAGGAGAGATCATAGGATCTCGATTTTAGTTCATGGAGTCATCAATGATGACAATATCTGGTCTATATATTCTAACTCTCTTGTGAATAGAGAAGTTCATTTTTTCCATGCCTTTTATTGCTTCTGTGAGGGTGTGAGGGCATTGGACATGAGGAGGTGTTGGTTGTCTCATTATCTCTTGTAATCTAGCTAGCTCCATCTTCATCTCTGCTAGCTCTTGGCATGAGTCAGTGCCATTTCCTTTATCTCAAGTACTTGGGCCTGATCTTTCCATTGCCATCAAAACTCTCTTGGAAATTCCAAATGTAGTCTCCTGTCAATTCAAGCTCCAAGAACTTCTCTCCATGAGCTGGTCGTCCACTCTAGTGGCCTCTTCAAAGACCCTAGTCAGGATGTCCTGCTATAAGCTAGAGTTTCCTGCCAAGGCCTTGTAGATCTCTTTGTTTCATATTCCATTAATGAATACTATGGACACTACTGTTTCGGTTAGTTGCTTGCTAGCTGGGATTCTCTTGAAGAGACTCCTCATGTGGGTCATGTAATCCCGGATATCTTCCTTATCCCTCTACTTGACATTCATCAACTGCACTAGCAGATTATCAGAGTACCCTAGCTCAAAGAATCTCTTAATGAAGAGATCTTTAAGGCTATTGAAGTTAGCTCACTCAGTAGCATCTAAACTTGTATACCAAGTCCTTTCCTTATCGCCTAAGCATAGAACAAATTCTTGAGATCCTTGAGTAAGGTCGGTGAGGCCATTGGCCTCACAAACCTACTCAAAATGCTCTATGAAGCTGTACGGGCCATTATTTGGCTAGTATTTATCCAACTGCTTTGTGAAAACAAGGATTTTGAATTGGCTCTTTGAGCCCTTGTTAACTCCTAATCTTGCAATTAGTGACATTGCTAGTGCCACAACACTCTACTCTGCTACCGCGTTATCTAGCAATTGCTTTGTCACAAGCTTGCTCAGCATGAGGTCTCCTTCTAGCGCTCTCTCTTTCTTTATGTCTAGTCTTGATTTCTACTTATTAGGGCTAGCACTCACTGGATCTCTTGCATTTCCATGTTCGAGCATAAGCTCTTAGTCTCTTGATCCTGGTTATAAGCCACTATGCCCTGCAAAGCCTTGAGTGCTAGCTTTCTTTCCTCTTTGATATCTACTATGAAAGCCTCCACAAGTTTTCCATGGTGGTCCATGTTGGTAAATCAAACTCAAGAAGGCAAAATGTAAAGGGGGATAGCATCAGTTCACATGATGAACATAGGACTAGATGTGTGCTTAAGAATGTGCTAGTGTGAGTGACCTAATCTATGATGTAAGACAATATGCCCATGTGTGTGTATACCATGTGTGGTGTGGAGAGAATGAGATTATAGGATTTGGATTCTAGTTCATGGAGTCATCGATGATGTCAATCTCTGGTCTATATATTTTGACTCTCTCATGAATAAAGAAGTTCATTTTTTGCGAGCCTTTTATTGCTTATGTTGCCTCATTTTTCAATATGGTATCAGATCTTGAAGGACTTAGCGGCCGCAATCAAGCAGTTGCAGATCTAATGGTAGGCTTGCTAGCTATTGGCCATGCTATTCAATGCCTTCACTCCCTTGCAGCACGCCAACCCAAATGCTGCCTTTGCCCCCCTTTAGCTTAGAAAGCCTGCATAAGGTGCCAGGTCTTTCATCACATCATTGCAAGATACTGCTATGTAGCCACATGAACAAGGAACAAAGAGGAGAGAGAAATATGAAAATTGGATTTTTTGTTTACTACATCACTTTCCACAAGAACTGAAGCAAGGAATAGTGAAGAATTGAGGGATCTCATCTCCCAAAGGAGGAAGAAGTGTGACATGCTGCCTATTGGTTGTCCAAGCACGTGTTAGCAGTCCATCAGGAAATGAATCTAAGTGTCACCACTTGGCATTCCCTTGGAATGTCACAGGGTTTGTCACCTAGGGTTTCCTAAGTTTGTCTCACAGCAGAACGTTCGTGGCCAAACCCACTAGGATCGACCTGAAACTTGAGTCCCTATTGGTCAAGACCCCCTGTTAGCATTCTAGCATTGGGACTTGGGCATTCCACTTTACGCAGAGCTACCCAATCTGAAGCAGATCCATACCACACTTGGTTTGAGGAGAATGAGAAACGAGAGGGATGCGCCACTCAACCCCTCTGCCCATAGGGCATAGTCCCATTCCAATCCCCTAATACGGTATGAATCAGGTACTAACCCGCAATGTCTAAAGGTTGAATGATGGAAAAATCTTATGAGAAGCCTCCCAATCCTCTAGAGACCATCATATCGTAGAATAGTAGACCCATCTGGGGTTCCGCCCACCCACTTCCCTCAATAGGCATACTTTAGTTATCTAATTAGCCCTATCACATTTATGTGTGACATGTAAAAGTAGCTTTCTTAATTAAGCCTCTTAGGGAACATGGTTCATTCACATAATCTTATGGCACTGACACGAAAACAAATTCAAATAGGTTCCTTGGAAGTGAACTTAATGTTAGCATTTCATCAGAGATACAAGTCTTGTTCAAAAGGAACAATATTTGCAATCCGTGGGGATGCACTTTATTTCCTCCAAGATTCCGCCTTGCACTAGTAACAAGGGCCCTCCAAAATCTATCCCAAGTTGCACGGATCATTTGAATAGGACTTGAAGGCAAGGAATTTATAGCCAAATTCCCTCCCTATCATCCAAGCATCCTATGTTTACACCAACTCGCTGAGAGACCTCTCATGGCGGGTTCAGTCCACGTTCCCATCACAGCTATTTAGAACCTCCTTGTTGAGATATCGAGCTCCACTCGTGATATGCCAGGGTGACCGTTGTGTATTTATGTCACCGACTTGTCAATTGTTGCAGATGCGGTTGGTACACTGCCTATGAATAATAGCTAGATGATAGCTATCCTTATCTACTCTAGTTCATGGCTCAGTTAGTATGCCACCTTAGTTAGTTGAGTCTGGTTTGAGACCCATATATAGGGTTCTTCTATTTCTATGTACGTGAGTTCTTTTGGCTTACACAACTAAGAAGAGGAAAACTGTTTTCAGCCTCCACCTCTGTGTGTATTCCCCCATTGTGCAAGCAAGAAAGCTACAAGTGAGACTCCTTCCTTCTCTCCCACAATATTGACATGGTATCAGAGCCTTGTTCGTGGTAAGGAGCTCAAGAAAGCAAACCAAGTTCGCCGTGTTCTGGTAAGAGGAGCAGTGTTGCTTTCATTTTCTGTTTTGGGAGCAGATCTCTACAGGTAGCACAACCGGAAAGTGCAACAGTGCATTGTCTCAGGTTGAGACGCCCTTCGCAGTGAAGCAAGAGGGCAGTATATGCTGCGGGTAGAGGCTTTAGCCCTCAGTGACCTTGGTTTTTTGATTTGAGGCCATTTCGAGGCCTATTTTGGAGGCGAAAGTTTTCTGCACGCACTCAGGAAAAGGCCCAATTTTACGCTGTGCGACCATTGTTCTACAGGTCGGTGAAAAGTTACCACAGAAATTGCATCGTATGCTTGTGTGCAGAGACATTGGGAGTTATAGAATCATCCTTGTTTCCTGTTTATACAAAATTGTCACTAGGAAGTGACTGTGTGGTCAAATACCACTTTCGCCAGTCTTGCAGATTTGCCCTTGTGAGGGTGAAGGTATGTTTTTTGTAGTGACAGAATTTTTTGCAGTATTCTGTAATGGCGTCTGATTCTCTTTCACAGATTGTAACTGAAAAGCTTGACAAGAACAACTTCCAAGCATGGAAGTTTAGAATGATGAATTTCCTTATGGGAAAAGGATATTGGGAATTTGTTGCAGGAAATGAAGAAGAACCAATTCTTCCTGATGTTCCCAATCAACGGCAAATGCAGGCATTCAAAGCATGGCATGAGAGAGCCAGGAAAGTTATGTACTGGCTGTCTATTAGTATTTCAGACTCTATGATTGTGCATATTCAGGATGCAAGTACGCCAAAGGAGGCATGGGATACTTTGTCAAAAATGTATAGCACAAATACGCAAGCCAAGAAAATGTAGCTCAAGCAAGAGTTGCATAATGCGCAAAGAGAAAGTATGAGCATCAATGACTACCACATGAAGGTGAAGAAGATTGCAGATGCACTTGCTTCCATTGGGTCGCCAGTGGAAGATGATGATTTAGTTTCTGTGAGCTTGAATGGTCTAGGAAAGGATTATGCACAGTTTCAGACATCCATTTTAGTTCGTGAAAGATTTCCTGATTTTGAGGAGTTGATTGCTCTTCTAATTTCTGAGGAGCAAAGAAATGGTGGTGCATCTTCTTCAGGAGGAACTTCAAAAGAAACTGTCTTCTACTCAAATGCTGGAAGAGGTAGAGACAAAGGTAGAGCAGGCCGATTTGGAGGCCGTGGTAGAAATCAGAATATGCAACAGACTCAAGAAAACCAGTCCTATGGAGGAGGATGTGGTAACTCTAGAGGCAAGGGGAGCCAAAGAGGTCGTGGTGGATGGCAAAGAGGCCAAAATCCAAATAGCAATGTTGAATGCTACTACTATGGTAAAATGGCTCATATGGCTAAAGACTGCTATAAAAAGCAGAATGACATCATGAATGGGAAATTGCAACAAGGAAATTATGCATCTTCTAGTAGACAGGGTGATGACAGAAATGAGCATTTGTTTATGGTGCAGCACATAAACAATTCTGTGACAAGTGCAGAAGAAAGCAACGATGTATGGTATGTTGACTCAGGTGCATCAAACCACATGACAAGTCATGCAGAATGGATGGAGGATGCAAGGAAAATGGAAAAACCAGGATTTGTGGAGACTGGTGGTGATACTACACATCCTATTGTGCAGATTGGAATAATTCCTGTCTATGCAAGATGGGAAAAAGAAATACATGTCTGATGTATTTCATGTCCCAAATATCACCAAGAATCTGGTTTCTGTTGGTCAAATGGTTGAGCAGGGCTTGCAGGTAAGATTTAATCCTCATGGATGCTTTGTTGAGGATATGAAAAATAAAGATCGCTTGATAGCAAAAGGAAAGAAGAAGGGCAGAATGTTTACGTTGGATGCAGACATGCCTGAATTGAGTGCAGCAATGTTTGCACATGGGACCGGTGTAGTTGCAGATATTGATATCTGGCATAAACGCATTGGTCATGTTAATGTATAGTGACTTAAATCAATGCAGGCCCAAAATATTGTTGCAGGATTTCCTAAATTCAAGGTTGCAAAAATGCATAAGGTATGTGAAGCCTATCAATTTGGAAAACAGGCAAGGAAACCTTTTCCTAGACATGTTCAAGAGAGTAAGAAGCCATTGGAATTAATCCACTTTGATGTGTGGACTACTAAAGCTGCATCTCTTGGAAGCTGTCATTATTTTGTCACTTTTCTTGATGACTATAGCAGAAAAGTTTGGGTGTATTTCATGAAAAAGAAAAGTGAAGTTTTTGGGCATTTCAAAACTCTTAAAGCTATGGTTGAAAAAGAAACAGGCCTGCAAATAAAATGCCTAAGGTCAGATGGAGGGGGAGAGTACCTCTCAAATGAGTTTGCAAGGTTCCTGCAGGAGCATGGCATAAAGCAGCAATATTCATGCAGTCATACCCCACAACAAAATGGAATTGAAGAAAGGAAAAACAAGCATATTGGAGAGGTATCTCGTGCCATGGTCAATGAAAAAGAGCTGCCAGATTTTTACTGGGCTGAAGTAGTTGCTACAGTAGTCTACATAATGAACAGGACTCCCACTGCAACAATACATGGGATGACTCCAGAGAAGAGGTATACTGGTAGGAAACTGGATATTTCTCATTTGAAAATTTTTGGTTGCATTGCCTATGTTCATGTGCGAGATGAGTTGAGATCCAAGTTGGATCCAAAAGCTGAGAAGTGCATCTTTATTGGTTACTCTCTGCAGCAAAAAGGGTATAGATGCTATAACCCTTCTACTCGTAAGTTTACAGTGAGCAGAGATGTTTTTGATGAGATGAGTAGCTGATATGAACCAGTAAATGTGATTGATAATGTAGATGCACAAAATGGTAATGCTGCACAGAATTCACAGTAGTAGTCACAAGATATTAGTGGACTTGGAGCGTCCTCTAGCAGTGGTTCACATTCTTCGCCATGGACAGGCAGATTGAGATCAGGAGAATCTTCTCAAAGCAATGTAGATAGTGGTATGCAGGTATCACGAAAAGGAAAAGAGAAGGTAGATCAGCCCATGGTTGATGTGAATGCAGGCCACTCTTATGTGGATGGTGAATCCAGTGGCTCAGAATAGAGCATTGATGATGAATTGGGTATTCCTTCTATTGTTACATCTGGAGTAAGAAAGACCAGGCATGTTTTGAGAGCACCTGGGAGTGAACATACTTTGCGAGGTCTACCAGAGTTAGATATCCTGTGGATAGGCTGAAATATGATGGATTTACAGCCATTCACTTTGCATATATAGTCAAAGTGATACAGGAACCAGAACCCCCTTCTTTTGAGCAAGCCATGGGAAAAGAAAAATGGGAGAAAGTCATGGATGAAGAAATGGATGCCTTGGAAGCAAATGCTACATGGGAATTGGTACCTTTGCCTAAAGGTAAGAATGCAATTGGCTGTAAGTGGGTTTATAAGGTGAAGCACAATGCAGATGGTTCTGTGAATAGATACAAGGCAAGATTAGTAGTCAAGGGGTATGCACAAACATATGGCATTGATTATGAAGAAACATTCAGTCCGGTTGCAAGGATGGCAACTGTAAGATCAGTCATTGCTATGGCTGCATCAAAGGAATGGTCTTTACATCAGATGGATATAAAGAATGCCTTCTTGCATGGTGATTTGCAAGAAGATGTATATATGGAGCAGCCACCTGGTTATGTGCATGCTGTTCATCCTGAGTTTGTTTGTAGGTTAAAGAAAGCATTGTATGGCTTGAAGCAAGCACCTAGAGCATGGTCTGACAAGATAGGACAATATCTTGTCACTATTGGCTTTCAGATTTCCAAGGCAGATTTCTCACTTTATGTGAGAAAAACAGAGAAAGGTATTATGCTACTTGTCATTTATGTTGATGATTTGATTATCACAGGTGATAGTGATGAAGATATCCTTCATGTGAAAATGCTATTGAAGCAGAAGTTTGAGATGAAGGATTTGGGAGAGCTGCGTTATTTCTTGGGCATTGAGGTGATTAGATCACCAAGTGGGATATGGCTCTTGCAGAGGAAGTATGGATTGGACATGTTGTCCAAATATGGGATGACAGGCTGTAAGCCTATTTCAATTCCTTTGGAGCAGAATGTGAAGCTGAGTGCAAATGCAAGTGAGCTTCTGGAAGACCCTACTATGTACAGATGCATAGTAGGAAGTTTGATTTATATGACTATTACCAGGTCAGATTTGAGCTATGTTGTTGGATTGGTAAGTCAGTTTATGCAGGCTCCAAGGAAACCGCATTTAGATGCAGCTAGAGGCATACTCAGGTATGTGAAGTGCACATTGCAGTATGGACTATTTTATGAGACTGGGGTTCAGATACAGTTGCATGGATACACTGATGCTGATTGGGCTAGTAGTATTTCTGATATATGATCTACCAGTGGATATGTGTTCTCTTTTGGAAGTGCTGCAGTCACTTGGAGCAGCAAGAAACAACCTACAGTTGCCTTGTCGAGCACAAAGGCTGAGTACAAGGGTGCAGCAATGGCTACATGTGAGGTAGCTTGGTTGCATAAGCTACTTTATGATATACATCAGTCTACAGATGGGCCAGTTGTCATTTATTGTGACAACATGAGTAGTATACACTTGGCAAATAACCCAGTCTATCATGCTAGAACAAAGCACATTGAGGTGCATTATCACTATGTGTGGGAGAGGGTTTTACTAGGTCTTATTGATCTAGTTTATGTCAGCATAGAGGATCGGTTAGCTGACATATTTACGAAGGCATTGGGTGCAGAGAAGCTGCGCAAGTTCAGAGACCTACTTGATGTCCAGGAATTGGGATTGAGCTCGAGGCGGAGTGTTGAGATATCGAGCTCCACTCGTGATATGCCAGGGTGACCTCACATACATAGAAATAGAAGAACCCTATATATGGGTCTCAAACCAAACTCAACTAACTAAGGTGGCATACTAACTGAGCCACGAACTAGAGTAGATAAGGATAGCTGTCATCTAGCTATTATTCATAGGCGGTGTACCAACCGCATCTGCACAACGGTCACCCTGGCATATCACGAGTGGAGCTCGATATCTCAACACTCCCCCTCGAGCTCAATCCCAATTCCTGCACACCAAGCAGGTCTCTGAACTTGCGCAGCTTCTTTGTGCCCAATGCCTTTGTAAATATGTCAGCTACCTGATCCTTTGTGTTGATATAAACTAGATCAATAAGACCTAGTAAAACCCTCTCCCGCACATAGTGATAATGCACCTCAATGTGCTTTGTTCTAGCATGATAGATTGGGTTATTTGCCAAGTGTATACTACTCATGTTGTCACAATAAATGAAAACTGGCCCATCTGTAGGCTGATGCATATCATAAAGTAGCTTATGCAACCAAGCTACCTCACATACAGCCATTGCTGCACCCCTGTACTCAGCCTTTGTGCTCGACAAGGCAATTGTAGGCTATTTCTTGCTGCTCCAAGTGACTGCAGCACTTCCAAAAGAGAACACATATCCACTGGTAGATCATATATCAGAAATACTACTAGCCCAATCAGCATCAGTGTATCCATGCAACTGTATCTGAACCCCAGTCTCATAAAATAGTCCATACTGCAATGTGCACTTCACATACCTGAGTATGCCTCTAGCTGCATCTAAATGCGGTTTCCTTGGAGCCTGCATAAACTGACTTACCAATCCAACAACATAGCTCAAATCTGACCTGGTAATAGTCATATAAATCAAACTTCCTACTATGCATCTGTACATAGTAGGGTCTTCCAGAAGCTCACTTGCATTTGCACTCAGCTTCACATTCTGCTCCAAAGGAATTGAAATAGGCTTACAGCCTGTCATCCCATATTTGGACAACATGTCCAATCCATACTTCCTCTGCAAGAGCCATATCCCACTTGGTGATCTAATCACCTCAATGCCCAAGAAATAACGCAGCTCTCCCAAATCCTTCATCTCAAACTTCTGCTTCAATAGCATTTTCACATGAAGGATATCTTCATCACTATCACCTGTGATAATCAAATCATCAACATAAATGACAAGCATCATAATACATTTCTTTGTTTTTCTCACATAAAGTGAGAAATCTACCTTGGAAATCTGAAAGCCAATAGTGACAAGATACTGTCCTATCTTGTGAGACCATGCTCTAAGTGCTTGCTTCAAGCCATGCAAGGCTTTCTTCAACCTGCAAACAAACTCAAGATGAACAGCATGCACATAACCTGGTGGCTGCTCCATATAGACCTCTTCTTGCAAATCACCATGCAAGAAGGCATTCTTTACATCCATCTGATGTAAAGACCATCCCTTTGATGCAGCCATAGCAATGACTGCTCTTACGGTTGCCATCCTTACAACCAGACTAAATGTTTCTTCATAATCAATGCCATATGTTTGTGCATACCCCTTGACTACTAATCTTGCCTTGTATCTATTCACAGAACCATCTGCATTGTGTTTCACCTTATAAACCCACTTACAACCAATTGCATTCTTATCTTTAGGCAAAGGTACCAATTCCCATGTAGCATTTGCTTCCAAGGCATCCATTTCTTCATCCATGGCTTTCTCCCATTTTTCTTTTCCCATGGCTTGCTCAAAAGAAGTGGGTTCTGGTTCCTTATCACTTTGACCATATAGGCATAGTGAATGGCTGTAAATCCATCATATTTTAGCCTATCCACAGGATACCTAGCTCTAGTAGACCTACGTAAAGTAGATTCACTCCTAGGTGCTCTCAAAACATCCCTGGTCTTCCTTACTCTAGGTGTAACAATAGAAGGAATACCCAACTCATCATCAATGCTCTGTTCAGAGCCACTGGATTCACCATCCACATAAGAGTGACCTGCATTCACATCAAACATGGGCTGATCTACCTTCTCTTTTCCTTTTCGTGATACCTGCATTCACATCAAACATGGGCTGATCTACCTTCTTTTTTCCTTTTCGTGATACCTGCATATCACTATATACATTGCTTTGAGAAGATTCTCCTAATCTCAATCTGCCTGTCCATGGCGAAGAATATGAACCACTGCTAGAGGATGCTCCAGGTCCACTAATATCTTGTGACTGCTGCTGTGATTTCTGTGCAGCATTACCATTTTGTGCATCTACATTATCAATCACATTTACTAGTTTATATCAGCTACTCATCTCATAAAAAACATCTCTGCTCACTGTAAACTTACGAGTAGAAGGGTTATAGCATCTATACCCTTTTTGCTCTGCAGAGAGTAACCAATAAAGATGCACTTCTCAGCTTTTGGATCTCAACTCATCTGGCACATGAACATAGGCAATGCAACCAAAAATTTTCAAATGAGAAATATCTGGTTTCCTACCAGTATACCTCTCCTTTGGAGTCATGCCATGTATTATTGTAGTGGGAGTCGTGTTCATTATGTAGACTATTGTAGCAACTGCCTCAGCCCAGTAAAAATTTGACAGGTCTTTTTCATGGAGCATGGCACAAGATACCTTCTCCAATATGCTTGTTTTTTCTTTCTGCAATTCCATTTTGCTATGGGGTATGACTACATGAATATTGTTGTTTTATGCCATGCTCCTGCAAGAACTTTGCAAACTCATTTGAGAGGTACTCTCCTTCTCCATCTGAACTTAGGCATTTTATTTGCAGGCATGTTTCTTTTTCAACCATAGCTTTAAGAGTTTTGAAATACCCAAAAACTTCACTTTTCTTTTTCATAAAATACACCCAAACTTTTATGCTATAGTCATCAATAAAAGTGACAAAATAATGACAACCTCCAATAGATGTAGCTCTAGTAGTCCACACATCAGAGTGGATTAATTCCAACGGCTTCTTACTCTCTTGAACATGTCTAGGAAATGGTTTCCTTGCCTGTTTTCCAAATTGACAAGCTTCACATACCTTCTGCATTTCTACAACCTTGAATTTAGGCAATCCTGCAACAATAGTTTGGGCCTGCATTGATTTAAGTCGCTATACATTAACATGACCAATGCGTTTATGCCAGATATCAATATCTGCAACTACACCGATCCCATGTGCAAACATTGCTGCACTCAATTCAGGCATGTCTGCATCCAACGTAAACATTCTGCCCTTCTTATTTCCTTTTGCTATCAAGCGACCTTTATTTTTCATATCCTCAACAAAGCATCCATGAGAATTAAATCTGACCTGCAAGCCCTGCTCAACCATTTGACCAACAAAAACCAGGTTCTTGGTGATATTCGGGACATGAAATACATCCGATAGGTATTTCTCTTTCCCATCATGCATAGACAAAGGAAATTTTCCAATCTGCACAATAGGATGTGTAGTATCATCACCAGTCTCCACAAATCCTGGTTTTTCCATTATCCTTGCATCCTACATCCATTCTGCATGACCTGTCATGTGCTTTGACACGCCTGAGTCAACATACCACACTTCGTTGCTTTCTTCTGCACTTATCACAAAATTGTTCATGTGCTGCACCATAAACAAATGCTCATTCTGTCATCACCCTGTCTACTAGAAGATGCATAATTCCCTTGTTGCAATTTTTCATTCATGATGTCATTCTGCTTTTTATAGCAGTCTTTAGCCATATGACCCATTTTACCACAGTATTAGCATTCAACATTGTTGTTTGCATTTTGGCCTCTTTACCATCCACCACGACCTCTTTGGCTCCCCTTGTCTCTAGAGTTACCACGTCCTCCTCCATAGGACTGGTTTTCTTGAGTTTGCTGCATATTTTGATTTCTACCATGGCCTCCAAATCGGCCTGTCTACCTCTTCCAGCATTTGATAGAAGACAGATTCTTTTGAAGTTCCTCCTGAAGAAGATACCCCACCATTTCTCTGCTCCTCAGAAATTAGAAGAGCAATCAACTTCTCAAAATTAGAAATCTTTCACGGACGGAAATGGATGTTCGAAACTGTGCATAATCCTTTCCTAGACCATTCAAGGTCACAGAAGCTAAATCATCATCTTCCACTGGTGACCCAATGGAAGCAAGTGCATCTGCAATCTTCTTCACCTTCATGTGGTAGTCATTGATGCTCATACTTTCTCTTTGCACATTGTACAACTCTTGCTTGAGCTGCATTTTCCTAGCTTGCGTATTTGTGCTATACATTTTTTATAGAGTATCCCATGCCTCCTTTGGCGTACTTGCATCCTGAATATGCACAATCATAGAGTCTGAAATGCTAATAGACAGCCAGTACATAACTTTTTTGGCTCTTGCATGCCATTCTTTAAATGCCTGCATTTGCTATTGATTGGGAACATCAGGAAGAACTAGTTCTTCTTCATTTTCTGCAACGAATTCCCAATATCCTTTTCCCATAAGAAAATTCATCATTCTAAACTTCCATGCCTGGAAGTTGTTCTTGTCCAGCTTTTCAGTGACAATCTGTGAAAGAGAATCAGATGCCATTACAGAACACAGTCACTTCCTAGTGACGATTTTGCATCAATAGGAAACAAGGATGTTTCTATAACTCCCAATGTCTCTGTGCACAGGCATACAATACAATTTATATTGTAACTTTTCACTGACCTGTAGAACAATGGTCGCACAACAAAAAACAAGGCCTTTTCTTGAGTGCGTGCAGAAAACTTCCACCTCCAAAATAGGCCCCGAAATGGCCTCAAATAAAAAAAACAGAGCAACCAAGGGCTAAAGCCCTAATTCCACAACATATATTGCCCTCTTGTGACACCGCGAAGGGTCTCTCAATCTGAGACAATGCACTCTTGCACTTTCCGACTGTGCTACCTGCAGAGACTTGCTCCCAAACTCGAAAAATGAAAGCAACACTGGTCCTCTTACCAGAACACCGCGAACTTAGTTTGCTTTCTTGAGCTCCTTACCATGAACCAGGCTCTGATACCATGTCAAGATTGTGGGAGAGAAGGAAGGAGTCTCACTTGTAGCTTTCTTGGTTGCACAATGGGGAAATACACACACAGGTGGAGGCTGAAAACAATTTTCCTCTTCTTAGTTGTGTAAGCCAAGAGAACTCTCATACAAAGAGATAGAAGAAACCTATATATGGATCTCAAACCAAACTCAACTAACTAAGGTGGCATACTAACTGAGCTAGAACTAGAGTAGATAAGGATAGCTGTCATCTAGCTATTATTCATGGGTGGTGTATCAACCGCATCTGCAACTAACAAGTCGGTGACATAAATGCACAATGGTCACCCTGGCATATCACGAGTGGAGCTCAATATCTCAACATGCTTGACCTTTGCTTGGGAGGCATCATATAATTTGGCTTTTTCTTCGTGGCTACGCACCTAGGCTACAAGAGACTTGACTCCTTATGGAAGGAATCCACCCGCGAGTAACCTCTCACTGAGGGGGGAAAAAGAAGGGTAAGCTTGGAAGCCTTCAAAGAGGGAAAATCTCCCTCTCTCTCACTCTCTCTTTTCTCTTACTCTCTCACTTTTCTCTTACTGTTACCATGTTTCCACAGCACAAAGTAGCAAAAATTGGAAAAAAAGGGAAATAGCAAAAAGGGTGCAGGATAAAAGCAGAAAAGATAAAAGCAAAAAAGGCGCCTTGACTGGCAACCAATCCCTGAAAAATTTAAATGTTCGGGCATGACCCTCAGAAAGCTTTGGTGTCGGACCAAGGCAACGAAAGAGAAAAAAGGTGCACCATTAAAATGCAGAAGTGCCCCCGAATCTGTGTAAAAGAGTGCCAGGCTTGCTTGTGTGCAAAGTGTATGCATTAGTTGGGAATAGGATAGATTAGAATGGTGGGAAATGGGAAAAAAGGCCTAGGCTATGGCCGACCATGTAAAAGAGGAAAAAAGGGATGACCGTCCAAAAAGGATTTAGGGCTTTGTATATAAAGTTGAAAAGTGAATGAGAAGCTCATTCTTTGGTGTGTGGCAAAAAGAGTCTTCTTCTTCCTCTCTTCTTCTCTCCTTCTTGCTTGTGTTTGCTCTTGAGGGAGGGAGTGTGAGTGTGAGGGAGTGAGTGTGTGTGAGAGTGAGGGATCAAGAGGGTGAAGCTCTTCACCATCTCCTCTTTTCTTCTTCTCTTCTCTTCTCTTGCGCGCGCGGCTATGGAGGATGGAGCTTGGAGATGGAGGAGGCTTGAGCTAGCATCAAGAATTGTGGAGCTACCGGAGTGCAAGAGAGATAAGGGTACTTGATCAGGCATCAAGGTAAGCTCACTATACTTGTAGGATCGACGGTGTGCCGGCTAGGTGAGAGATAGCCATTAGAGCTCGCTTGGAACACTTGAAACAATAAGCGGTCCGTGGGTCTTGGCGGTTGAGCGAAAGCTCCCACATTTTAGTTCCGTTGTTGCCGGGAAAAACGGATTCAAGCTTGAGAACTTGCGCACCTCACATCGAGCATCGAAGTAGGGTATTCATCCCCGAAACGGAGCTTGAGATAGGTAGGAAGTTGGGTGCTTTTAATCTTCAAAACAAGTAAGTATTTTGGGATATTTTGGTTATTTGATGATTGGAAAGCATGGAGGATCTATTTCAGTTTTTTGCCTTTGATTTTTGTTGCATTTAGCGTATGTTAGAGTTAGGAAATCGAACCGGAAAAGGGTAGGGTTTACTGTTTCAAAATAGGGCAAAACAGGGAAAAAATCATGCAAAATGCACAAAATGCTCGCTAATGAGGCCTAAGATCCACAAGAGAGTGATAGCGGGTGTCAACGCCACAGCTGGAAAGGCATATAAGAGCCAAGAGGCCAAAAGAGAGCTCATTTGTGCCATTTCAGAGAGAGAGAGAGAGAGCTAGAGAGCCCCAGCCCGTGTGATTCGATCGCATCACCGACACACTCACTGACCCATTCAGGTATATGAATCCCTTCCTCAATCCCCCTAGATAGGATCTAGAGGGTTGTGCTTGGTATGATTGTGTAAATCCCAAGAATCAATCGAAATCAACATTGCGTTGTTTCCGTCGCGCCGTGTTCGGCCCGTCCGAGCGGTCGTTTCTAGGCTGACTCCTAGAATCGGCCCTCGGCCCCTTACCATTCGGCCACTCAGACCAAAACCCTAGTTGGCCCTCGGACCGGGGCCCTTGGACCGTGTGAGGCAACGGTCTGAGTCAATCCACTTGGCCGTCCGAGTCAAAGCTTTTTTCCACGTGGCACATCTGCCATTCGGACTGTTCGAGCAACCCGTTCAAGTCCCAAATTCGGAACTCGGCCACACCTGGGATTCGGCCCTCAGCCAAGCACTGTTCAGCCCATCCGAATTACCCTGTCCAAACCCACCATTTGGCCCGTGCGAATAAAAGTCATCCGAGTCAAATCCGAAGATTCAGCCCTTGATCCCGTGCCATTCGGCCCATCTGAGTGACCCACTCGGACCCTGCAATTCGGACTAGTTGGTCTGAGTGCAACTTTTTGTCAAATCTGTTAGAAATTTGACCCGACACGGCAAATACGCATTTGCGCAACTTTTCGAAACCCTTCGGGCGCTCAGAACTTGATTCTAGCACACGTGATAAGAGAAATTGTAGTACACAGCCACTTAGCAGTTAGCAGTAGACAGTTGAGGGACCCAAGGACTCGGATGCGAGTCGCTAAACTGTAAAACCTGATCGACCAAAAGCGAACAAGGCAACATGCAAGGAAACCCTAAACCCCGACTAAATGGCCAGAAAATGGACCTACGAGCCTATCAGGCCCAAAATGAGCGAGAGTGAGTAAGACGCCCAAGAATTGCTTGCGGCACTCAGATTGAATTTCCGCACTTGAAGTACGCATAAGAAAGCTGAAAGCCTAATTGGACACAAGTGCACGAGGAATAACACACTCACCAAGAGACTATAAATTGAGGTTTGTATTCAATAATCAAAGGAACTCACTCAAATAAATCGCTCAAGGAACCCACCAATAGGAGAGGACCCAAGACATAGACAAACATGCGAAGCGCAGGGTAGAACCAAGCAAGGAGCACCAACGACGAGGATCTGTCACGACTAGTCAACCTAATCGACACCACAGTGGGGCGCAAGAATTTGACCATGACAGAAGAAATCTCAGACCATTGGTCTAATGAGGAGCTCGATTTGAGTGTATTCTCAGATGCTATACAACAGATAGTGAGCAGTTACGATGCGCACGCCCGGTACGAGCACCGCGGCAGGACAGCAGATGCAATCATTGTAGACCTAGAGGAGGAGAGAAGGCTAGTCCGCAAGGCATTGCAAGGCATAGTTGATTATAATAGGGATCAATATGCTAGGAGCCAAAGGCAAAGCATGGAGCTGCATGAGGTACAGCGAGTGCTGAACTTGGCTAGCCGAAACCGAACAGTGTCAAGAATCGCGTGGTGGGGGGACTTGCTCGAGATGATATGCCGAACACACACAGAATACACAAGGAGAAGCTCACTCAAGAGACAAGAAGAGAGATGGAGGCCAAAACGCTTTCTTGCTAGTTTCTTCTTCTTCTTCCACACTCTTTTCAATGTACACAAAGTATAGATAAGATACAACATAAAGAAAAGTGGCCTACTAAGTCAAACAATGCATAACTGACTACACTAGTCGACTGGCGCTATAACTATGCCAGTTGTAAGTAGGTGTAACAACCTGAATATAATAAGTAACGAGTCAGTGGCCATGTGTGAGTCATAATGACCACCAACGTGCTAAGTGTAGACGTGTGGACCCATCTAACCAGGCGGTCCATCATCAATGTCTGCATGTGTTGAGCTTGTCATCTCAACACTCCCCCTCAAGCTCAACTGCATCTCTGCAACTCCAAGTAAGCTTTGAAACTTTTGAAGCTTCTCTGTACACCCAATGCCTTTCTGAAGATGTCAGCTATCCGGTCCTGTGTGCTGACATACACCAAGTCAATCTCACCTGCTAGTACCTTCTCTCTCACAAAGTGGTAGTGTACCTCAATATGTTTTGTTCTGGCATGGAACACAAGGTTCCTAGCCAACTGTATACTGCTCATGTTGTCACAATAAATGACAACTGGACCTTGCACCTGCACATCCAAATCAGCCAATAACTTTTGCAGCCATACTACCTCACATGCTGCAATAGCAGTACCTCTATACTCAACCTCTGTACTCAACAAAGCAACTATAGATTACTTTTTGCTGCTCCAAGCAAATGCTGCACTACCAAGAGAGAACATGTATCTGCTGGTAGATCTTCTATCAAGCATACTACCAGCCCAATTTGCATCTGTGTATCCAAACACCTGTACATTTGTACCTGCCTCATAGAAAAGTCCATAATGTAAATTGGACTTCACATATCTCAATATGCATTTGATTGCATCTAAATGTGGCTTTCTAGGTACTTGCATAAACTGACTCACAAGACCAACAGCGTAGCTCAAGTCTGTCCTTGTAATGGTCATGTAGATCAAACTCCCCACTATCCTCCTGAACATAGTAGGGTCTTCTATCTCATCCCCAACATCAGCACTCAACTTTACATTCTGCTCCAACGGGACTGAAAGTGGTTTGCATGCTGTCATACCATACTTGGACAACATATCCAAGCCATAATGTCTTTGGGACAGCCATATACCATCATCACATCTGATCATCTCAAGGCCAAGGAAGTACCTTAGCTCACCTAAATCCTTCATCTCAAACTTCTGCTTCAAAAAATCCTTGACTTCAGCAATCCCACTATCACTATCACCTATAATAATCAAGTCATCCACATAGATGACTATGATGACCAAACCTGCATCTCCCTTTCTCACATAAAGTGAGTGATCAGCATCAGACACATAAAAGCCAATATTGACAAGATACTCTCTGATCTTGTCAGATCATGCTCTAGGTGCTTGCTTGAGCCCATAGAGCGCCTTCTTCAACCTGCACACATACGTGGGATGCTCTAAATCTTCATAACCTGCTGGTTGATCCATATACACTTCTTCCTGCAAATCACCATGCAATAAGGCATTTTTCACATCCATTTGCTACAACCTCCAACCTTTGGCTGCTGCCAAAGCAATCACACATCTGACAGTTGCCATCCTAGCAACTCGACTAAAGGTTTCATCATAATCTATGCCATATGTCTGGGCATAGCCTTTTGCAACCAGCCTAGCTTTGTACCTATTAATAGAACCATCTACATTATGCTTAATCTTATAAACCCACTTACATCCAATAGCTTTCTTGCCCTTCAGCAATGATACTAGATCCCAAGTCTTATTGGCCTCTAATGCAGCCATCTCCTCATCCATTGCTGCATCCCAATGAGCATGACTAACAACCTCCTCAAAACATGTGGGTTCAACATCCTCAACTAGTTTCACCGTATAACCATAATGGTGAGCTGCATAACCTTCAAAATCAAATCTTTTAACAGGGTATGTGACCCTGCTAGATCTACGTATCACTGGATCACTCAATGGAGTCTTTGCATTAACGCGTGATCTCTGCACCCCTGGAGTCCTAACTGAAGGAATGCCAAGCTCATCATCCAAGCTCTCTGAGCCACTGGGGTCTCCATCAAGAACTGCATCAATGCCTTCTGACACTTTATTCTTTCCTTTGTCTTTACCTGTAGTGCTACTAGATGCACTCGAAGATGTAGAGGTACTCCTTAGTCTCCCAGACCAAGGACTACCAGAGGATGTCTTTGCTCCACTAAGAGTCCGTGATTCTTGCTTTTCAGCCTGCACATGAGTGTCATGATCATCATCATCATCCAATGCATCACCACTAGATGCATACCAACTGCTCATTTCATCAAAGATGATATCCCTGCTCACTCTGAACTTACATGTGACAGGGTTGTAACAGCAATACCCTTTCTGCTCTAAAGGGTATCCAATAAACACACACTTTTCAGCCTTTGGATTCAATTTCTTCCACAACTCATCTGGCACATGAACATACGCAATGTAGCCAAACACTTTCAAGTGTGATACATCAGGCTTCTTGCCATTAAAGAATTCTTC
The DNA here is from genome assembly GCF_053477565.2 of Lygodium microphyllum. Lineage (NCBI taxonomy): Eukaryota > Viridiplantae > Streptophyta > Polypodiopsida > Schizaeales > Lygodiaceae > Lygodium > Lygodium microphyllum. The sequence continues at coordinate 48,896,730 of NC_141141.1, read as the reverse complement.
AGGAGTCATACCATGAACTGCAGCTGTGGGAGTTCTGTTCATAATATAAACAACAATATGAATAGCCTCAGACCACAAATACTTAGGCATATTCTTTTCAGCCATCAAGGTGCGTGCAACTTCTGCAATATGCATGTTTTTCCTTTTTGCAACCCCATTTTGATGTGGGGTATATCTGCATGTGAACTGTCTCTTTATCCCATGAGACCTCAGAAAATCACTGAACTCATTGGAGAGGTACTCTCCCCCTCCGTCTGACCTCAAGCACTTTACTTTCAATCCCGTTTCTCTTTCAACTGCAGCCTTGAAAGTTCTAAAGTGCTCAAATGCTTTATTCTTTTCCTTCATAAAATATACCCACAACTTTCTAGAACAATCATCAATGAATGTGACAAAGTATGAACTGCCTCCAAGAGATACATTTTGTGTAGGCCCCCAAATGTCTGTATGCACAACATCAAGGATATTTCTGCTTACATCTCTGTCATGTGAAAAGGGTTGTCTTGCCTGCTTACCAAACTGACATGCTTCGCATACCTTATGAAATTCTGCAACTCTAAATGTAGGAAAACCTATAACCAACCCTTTGGACTGCATTAATTTCAGCCTTTGTACATTTGCATGTCCAATGCATTTGTGCCAAATTTCAATATCTACAACAACACCTTTTCCTTTAGCATACATAGCAGCATTCATAGTAGAAATTCTAGCATCCAGAGTAAACATACGTCCAACTCTACTTCCCTTTGCTACCAACCTGCACTTGTCATTGAAGTCTTCTACAAAGCAGCCCTTTGCATTAAATCTGACTTGTAGCCCTTGCTCTACCATTTGACCGACTGACACCAAGTTCTTTGTAATAGATGGCACATGTAATATATCTGAAAGACTCTTTGTCTTACCATCATGCAAGGACAAGGGAACATTTCCAATGTGTGAAATTGGGTGGTATGAATCATCACCCGTCTGCACATAACCTGCATTTTGCAAATCTTGCATCTCTCCAAACCATTCTGCATGGCTGGTCATATGATTGGATGCACCTAAATCAACATACCAAACATCTTCATGTGTTCCCTTTCCTGTAACAGCATTCAGCATATGCTGCATAACAAACAAACGTTCATTTTTGTCTTCATTCTGTCGTGAAGACGATAATAGTTTCCTTGCTGCAACTTACCACTGGGAATATTATCTTTCTTAGCATAACATTGGGCTGCAATATGACATGTTTTTACACAGTAGTGACACACAATACTAGAGTTGTTAGAACCTTTGTTCTGCCATCCACCTCTTCCTTTAAAGCTCCCCCTGCCTCTAAAGTTACCACGACTGCCTAAAACCTACATATCGCCAAATTGCTGATTCAATCTGTTTTGCTGGTTGTCACTACCACGTCCTGTACCACGGCCTCTTGAAGAGAACTTGCCACGTCCCCTTCCTGAATTAGAGTAGAAAGCTTGGACCTTTCACCACCTTTTTCAGATGTCTCACTCTGCATGTTGATCTCTTCAATGATCATAAGGGAGACCAACTCATCGAAATCTGGAAATGGCTTTCTAACATATACGGAAGTTACAAAAGACTTCCAAGTCTTTTCATTGTTAAGTCCACCCAAGGTAGACGACACCAAATCATCATCATCGAATCACTGCCAATGCATCTGCAATGCTGCTTACCTTCAGTGCATACTCATTGATAGACATCTTCCCTTTCTTTAATGTATTCAACTCTTGCTTGAGTTGAATCTTTCATACCTTTGTATTTACAAAAAACATACTTTCAAGTATGGTCCAAGCTACATATGAATTCTTTGCATTTCTAATATGTCCCAGCATATTATTGTCAATTACTGCAGATAACCAATACATGACATTTTTATCTTTTGCATTCCATTCCTTCCGTGCCTTTGTCTCTTCTGCAGTTGGAGGATCACTCACCTCCGACTCCTTTTCTTCACCTGAAACAAACTCGTAGAGGCCTTTTCCAATAAGGAAGTTCGTGACACGAAACTTCCATGATGGGCAGTTGTTCTTCTCGAGCTTCTCAATGATGGGGCTTCCACTGTTCTCTGCCATTATCACAAAATTAATACCAACAGCAAGCAAATCTTCTACAACCCTCAACCTATAGTGCACAACAATACACCAGACAGCCTTTTTCACTGTCTGCTCAACAATACATGCAATCTAAAACCTATTTGCAGATAAACCTTGTGTTTACTCACTGGTAAACACATTTGAACTTACAGATCTGAAATTTGTAACCTGCGCACCCACTTTCAGTCAATACAGTCGAAGTCACAGTGTACCCTGAAACTGTTGTCCGCAACCTTGCGGCTCTAAAACATGCCCTGAAACGGCCTCAGATGTCCAAAATAACTGTGGGAAAGCCTTGAAGGGCCTATTTACAGAATACACAGCGCTCTTCGCGCACACCAAATCTCACTACAATGTGAGATTTTTGCTATGCCCTGCTTCGGTGCCTCCACAAGAACTATCCAGGAGAGAGAGTGGAAGAATGGGAGAGCTTCTTATCCATGGCTTGCTTGCTCAAACCTTGCTTCTTCTCCCTCGCTTCAGCCTTTGAAATCAACCTCTCTCAGTGACGCAGCTCTGATACCATGTCAAGAATCGCATGGTGGGGGGACTTGCTCGAGATGATGCGCCGAACACACACAGAATACACAAGGAGAAGCTCACTCAAGAGTAGTTGATCATTTTATGAAAGTGTTTTGAGCATTGTAGACAATTTTGCATAGCTCTCAATCCATAGAAGTGTCAAGATTGTGGGAGAGAAGGAAGGAGTCTCACTGGTAGCTTTCTTGCTTGCACAATGGGGGAATACACACAAAGGTGGAGGCTGAAAACAGTTTTCCTCTTCTTAGTTTGTGTAAGCCAAAAAGAACTCAAGTACAAAGAAATAGAAGAGCCCTATATATGGGTCTCAAACCAAACTCAATTAACTAAGGTGGCATACTAACTGAGCCACGAACTAGAGTAAATAAGGATAGTTGTCATCTAGCTATTATTCATGGGCGGTGTACCAACTGCATCTGCACCTAACAAGTCGGTGACATAAATGCACAACAGTCACCCTGGCATATCACGAGTGGAGCTCGATATCTCAATAAGAAGTGCATCTTTGGAGTGCCTTACGGGATATTTTTAGGTCATGTGGTGAGTATAGTAGGGATCACTATTGACCCTTAAAATATCAAAGTCATAGTTGCCATGAGTCCATCGTGTATTCTAAAGGAAGTGCATAGCTTTTTGTCATCAGTAGGATATTATCGGAGGTTTATCAATGCCTTGGTAGAAAGAACGTTGCCACTGACAAACCTATTATCCTATAGTTGTCAGTTTTCATGAAGTGATGCTTGCAAAGTATTTTTTGACGATGTGAAGCATGAGCTTGCCAAAACACCTTTTTTAAAAGCACCTAAAAGGGGTAAAATGTTCTATATATTTTCAATAGCAACAACATATAGCATTAATTGCTGTTTGGCCCAAATTTGGGCAGAAAAGTGGTACCATCCGATAGCTTTTGCTAGTTGAAAGTTAGGCATATCGGACATTAACTACATCTATATGGAGAAGTTGTGCCTTGCGATGGTATTTGTGACAAAAAACTTTAGGCGTTAGATTCTCTATGAGAGGGTGGTTTTTTATATGAAGGTGGAAGGACTTTGATTGTTGCTGAACAAGTTACAACCACTTGATCGTTTAGTAAAGTGGTTAATCACTTTGTAGGAGTTTGATTACGAGATCAAGAGCAAGCCATCAAAGCTACAGGGCATTGTAGAATGTCTTGTGGATTTCGGAGAGCCAAAAGAGGTCATGGATGAAGGAAGTGACCTAAAAACATTGTTTAAGATTAATACGGCATCTATTCCCTCCTGGTATGCTACTATAACACATTATCTCTCTACAAGAGATACTGGAGCTACTTTATCAAAATTTGAGAAGAGGAAAATTAAATAGCAAGCATTGAAATTTTCCTTGATTGCAGGAACACTATATCAGCAAGGTGTTGATGATATCTATTGTCGATGTGTGATGCCTGACAAAGTTCCATTTATCTCGAAAGAGTGCCATGACTCCACTTGTGAAGGGTATTTTGCTGGACGGTTGATGGCACAGAAGGCTTTAAGAGCTAGATATTGGTAGCCATCCATCTTTCAAGATTTATTTGAGTATGTTAAGAGATGCAATACATGTCATGACAGTAGAGAGAATAGGAAGCATCCACTTACTTTGATTATGGCTATCCTTCCCTTTGAGAAGTGGGGCATTGACTTTGTGGGTCCTAATTCCCCATCGTCCACTACTCAAAAGAGATACATTATAGTAGCCACCGATTACTTTAAAAAGTGGTGAGAAGCATGGGTGACAAAGCATGACAATGCAAAAGAGACAGTTAGTTTCCTAATTGAGCAGATTATTTGTCGTTTTGGTCTGACAAAGGAAGTAGTATCGGATCGTGGAACCCATTTCTTAAACAAAGTGATTAAAATCTTGACTTAAGCATGGAAAATCAAGCACAATAAGAAGACTCCCTATAATCCACAGGCAAATGGACAAGTTGAAAGTACCAATAAGAAACTTGTGGGTATCCTGTCCAAGATAATCTCCGAAAAGAGATGTGAGTGGGATACAAAATTGTATGTGGCAGTGTGGGCATATAACACAATGTTTAAACGAGCCATTGGCCACACTCCATTTAAATTAGTTTATGGGGAGGAGTGTGTCTTGCCCTTAGAAATTGATTTTCCAACTATAATATTCGTAATCAATCATTCTTTGGGTGATGAAGATGCCCTATTCAAATGTTTTATGACTATAGCCCACTTAGATAGTTTGTTGCACCAGGAGGTAGCTAAACGTCGAATGAAGTGACTGCATGATCTGAAAGTGAAGAAATATATCTTTAAAAAGGGGTAGTTAGTTCTATATTATGATGCACATAGGGAGCTATTTTCAGGGAAGCTGGAACCTAGATGGCATGGCCCTTACAAGGTTGTTAGGATAGGTAAAAATAAGTCCATGGCTTCACTGGCTGATCTACAGGGAGTAAAATTTAAAAATAAGGTTAATATTAATAAGATTAAACCTTATTATTTTTTAGTATGCTAACGCGCTAAATGCATTGCAAGTCCATATTGGGGTTGATTTGAGATCTGCATGAGAGCTTGAACTGGTTGATGGGGTGGTTAATCTTTTATTTAGACCACCCATATCTAGAGAAAATATATCATCAGGGGAAGCTTATCTAGTGGAGAAAAGGATACAAAGTGGTTGAGCAAGCATATGGTACCTTTGTGTGGGAGATTAAAGTTTTCTTCCATCACTGTTTACAAATCTTGACAAGCATCCTTGTTGAGTTTAATGAAGAAGGTGGGATGGAGCCGTCAGTTCATCCTCTAAATATGTTGAATTTTGATTATCATAGTTATGAATAAGAGTTCTTGATGGGGCTGGGTGTGTAAATCCATTGTGGACGAACATGTTATATTTTGATGGAGCATTGAGGGGGCCTAATAAGTAAGGGAGTGTTGGAATAGTTATCCATGATCCCCCACGTCGACTTACAATGAAATTAGCTATTTATCTCGGGGTAGGATTCACTAACAACATGGCGGAGTATAAATCCTTGATTATGGGCCAGAATATTTCCAAACAAGGTGGTATTCAACGGTTGTTAGTAAAAGGGGATTCCCAGCTAATCTTAAATCAACTCAATGGGACATACACAGTCCAAAATCCTATCCTTTGTATGTATCATCGAACTGCTATGACCTTACTTGATAAATTTGAGAGCATATCTCTTCAGCTAATTCCACGTTCTTGGAATAAGTTTGCGGATTCATTAGCAAATTTTTCTTATGAAGAGGACCTCTTCTTCAACTGTGGTTCTAGTTCATATGTTGCTATTGATAATGAGACATGACTTAGTCATTTGTGGGGACTATTATCAGGTCACGTGTTATATGGTAGGTGATGATTGATATGCGTAATGCAAAGAGTGGCCGAGACCCATCTACCACTATTATCTTGGACCCATAGGTTGATTAGACAACATGTTATGCATACCCCTCTCGCTATATATGCAGTAGGGATGGGTCACAACTTGATGCATTTAGTTTAGGGAAAGAGCCCTATTGTTCCCCTTGGAATACAATGTATTTTTATATATCTGTATTCTTCCAAGGGGAGACATCTATGAGTTGGTTTTCTTGATTTCTTTAGGCTAAGAGGGCTAGTTAGTTTGGTATAGAATGTGATATTTCTTTAGGTCAAGAGAGCCCTATGTCTATTTGATTTAGGTACATTTAATAGTTTTCTGTTTTAGTGATTGCACCATATAGGATGACAAAGTCACTAGAGGGAGCCTTTGCTGCGGAGAAGCTTCTTGTGGCCATTCCAAGTGGTTTCATCCCCTTTCCAAGTCCTTCTCCTTAAGCAATTAATGATATATGTGTATGTAAAGGTTTCTCTCTTTTTTTTTGTTGGGGACTGGAAATCAAGGCATGAAGTCCCAGGTTTAGGTAATGTATGTCTGCGGGAGGTCTGAGTAGTCATTAGCTCCTACAAAAGCATTGTCAAGCACTGAGAGACCTCTCTTGGATGGGATTTCTAGTGATCTTGTTGTGCTAACCTACTCGCTGGCTTTTATAGGAGTTCTTGTTAGTGTGAGGAGACAGTTAGAAAATCCTACCAGACAAAATGATGATACAAAAGTCTTATTAACCTTGGGTCACTATGCTCAACTCCCTCCTTTTTACACGCCCGAGTATGGAAAATCAGAGGCTAAAAGGAGCATGTGCTAAAAAAGATAGTAGGATTCCTTGCCTAGTAGAAGCTCCTAGTTAAGTTGTCCTCAATTAGGTAAGTAGTTCAGACCACCACCTAGGATGTCCTCTTTGATAGTTCTTTTTAGTGTGGCCGTGTTGGAGCAGTTGGTTAGCGACTAGCTTCGGTCTTTCTATCAGACTATGCTAGGCCTACTCCTCGTGGATTTTATGCTTTGTGTAGTGAGAGCTCACGCTCAACTGCCAAGACCCACGGATCGCTTATTGTTTCAAGTGTTTCAAGAGAGCTCTAATGGCTATCTCTCACCTAGCCACGACGCGCTGTCAATCCTACAAGTGTAGTGAGCTTACCTTGATGCCGAAATGAGTTGCCTCCTCTCTCGTACACGCTGGTAGCTCCACAATCCTAGATGCTAGCTCAAGCATCCTCAAGCCTCCTCCATCTCCAAGCTCCATCCACCATAGCCATGCGCGTGAGAAAAGAGAAGACAAGAGAAGACAAGAGAAGAAGAGATGGTGAAGAGCTTCACCCTCTTGATCCCTCACTCCCACACACTCACTCCCTCACACTCTCACACTCCCTCTTTCAAGAGAGCACACAAGCAAGGAGAAGAGAAGAAGAGAAGAAGAAGAGAACTCTTGTTAGTTATACACTAAAGAATGAGCTCTCATTCACTTTTTGAACTTTATATACAAAACCCTAAATTCCCATGGGCACCCATCCCTTTTTACATGACCGGCCATTGTGGCAAGGTCCCTCTTTCTAATTCCTTCTTCTTACTTCATGGTCTCAACCTACACTATTGTTTTAAAAATGGCATAGGAGGGAGCCTGGCGCTATTTTACAAGAGTTTTTAGAGCTTTTTGAGGTGCCTTTCATTTAAAATTGTGCTTTTTGCCCCAGCTTAGCTTTAGAGTCCGCCTGCATATCTTTGCTCTTTTTTCATATTTTTTCCGCTTTTTCCTTCATTTTTCTGCCATCTTTCTCCGCCATCTTGACTTGGGGTTAACATTATCCCCCTCCGAGATGGGTGCCAGTCCCATGGCACTTTTGGCTGCTATTGGGGAGAAGGAGAAGAAGAAGGAGAAGAAGAGAAAAAGAAGTAGAAGAAGGAGAGGAGAGAGAGAGAAGAAGAGAAGGAGAGGGAGAGAGGGAAGGAGAAGAAGAGGAAAAGAAGGAGAGGAAGAAGAGAGAGAGAGAGAATAAGAGGAGAGGGAGAGAGAGAAGGAGAAGAATGTAATGTATCCGCTTGTATCATCCAGGACACGTCTTAGCAGTCCATTGGAAAGGATGCCTAGAAAGCTCCGCACGGCACTCCCATAGAATGTTACGGGGTTTGCGATCTAGGACTTTCCGCGTCTGCCACGTATCAGAAGTATTCCGGCCGTTCCCACTTAAGATCAACCTGAATTAGGGTTTTACTTATTGGTCATTTCCTAACACCAACTAGCGTCGGACCCAAACGAACTACTTTACGCAGAAACGCCAGGTCCTAAGCGGATTCACGCTGCACTTGGTTCAAGGAGAGTGGGAAAAGAGAGGGATGCAAGCTCAACCTCTCTACCATAAGGCATAGTCCCATTCCATTCCCTAAAACAACGTAAATCGGGTTCACTCTTAACTCTAGATCAACGATTTAGTTATTCGATCTTCCTGCTGTCCATTGTGAATTTGAGAAAAGATCCCGGCCAACCGGGACCACCCATTCGTAGGATGGACCTATGGCCCATCCTCCGCACTTTCCTCGGGTTGTTTTAGTTATTTAATTACCTAATACATTAGTTGGACATGTAACAACCAACTTCTTTAATTAACCCGTTAGGCACTAGTTCTTTCACGTAATCTTATCACTTGACATAGAAAAACAATATCAACAAGTTCCTTATTAATAGGTTATCATATTTATCTTTGAAATACAAGGAGTCCAGCCCATAGGCTTATCCACAATCCTCCCGAAGGCTATCCAGCAATCCACAGGGATCACTAATCCAAGTTTCCGCCCGTAGACTAGTATGCGGGCCTCGAGATCCAATCCCACACGTTAGTCTCTTGTGCAAGACCTGGAAGGCGAGGAATTTACGGCCAGAGCCCCCTAGCACCCAAGCATCCTCCTGCTCCAAGTAGCGCTCAACGGAGAGACCTCTCACAGCGGGTTCAGTCCATTTCTCGGCGCGGTCAACAATCCCCTTGGTTAGGGTCAAGCAGGCAGTCGGGGGTAACTGAAGCTGCCTCTCCCTTAAGGCCTTCAACCTGAAGTATAGATATTCATTTATCTTTTAATTCATTGATCAAACAAAGTCAAATAGTGCTCTAGAATCTGTAGCGAGCACAAACATTTCCATTGATCGTTTTTGTTGGCAAACTGCTAAGGAATGAATCCTTCCTTTCTAATGTGTCTAGCACACGATCTAGGATAACTAGCAACTTGGCAAAATCCCCTATATCCTGGGTTAGGGCATACCCTATTAACCCGACTTGGTCAAACCTTAAGTTTATTGGTGTTGAGATATCGAGCTCCACTCGTGATATGCTAGGGTGACCGTTGTGCATTTATGTCACCGACTTGTTAGTTGCAGATGCAGTTGGTACACTGCCCATGAATAATAGTTAGATGACAGCTATCCTTATCTATTCTAGTTCGTGGCTCAATTAGTATGCCACCTTAGTTAGTTGAGTTTGGTTTGAGACCCATATATAGGGTTCTTCTATTTCTTTGTACTAGAGTTCTTTTGGCTTACACAACTAAAAAGAGGAAAACTGTTTTCAGCCTCCACCTTTGTGTGTATTCCCCCATTGTGTAAGTGAGAAAGCTACAAGTGAGACTCCTTCCTTCTCTCCCACAATCTTGACATGGTATGAGAGTCTGGTTCGTGGTAAGGAGCTCAAGAAAGCAAACCAAGTTCGCGGTGTTCTGGTAAGAGGACCAATGTTGCTTTCATTTTTTGAGTTTGGGAGCAAGTCTTTGCAGGTAGCACAACCGGAAAGTGCAAGAGTACATTGTCTCAGATTGAGATGCCCTTTGCGGTGTTGCAGGAGGGTAGTATATGCTGCGAGCAAGGGCTTTAGCCCTTGGTTTCCTTGTTTTTTTTATTCAAGGCCATTTCGGAGCCTGTTTTAGAGGTGGAATTTTTTCGCACACACTAAGGAAAAGGCCCTGTTTTTTGTTGTGCGATCACTGTTCTACAGATTGGTGAAAAGTTACCGTAGAAATTGTATCATATGCCTATGCCTAGAGATATTGGGAGTTAGAGAATCATCCTTGTTGCCTGTTGATGCAAAATCGTCACTAGGAAGTGACTGTGTGGTCAAATACCACTTTCGTCAGTTTTGCAGATTTTCCCTTGCGAGGCTGAAGCTGTGTTTTTTGTAGTAACAGAATTCTTTGCAGTGTTCTATAATGGCGTTTGATTCTCTTTCACAGATTGTCACTGAAAAGCTTGACAAGAACAACTTCCAAGCATGGAAGTTTAGAATGACGAATTTCCTTATGGGAAAAGGATATTGGGAATTCGTTGCAGGAAATGAAGAAGAACCAGTTCTTCCTGATGTTCCCAATCAACAGCAAATGCAGGCATTTAAAGGATGCCATGAGAGAGCTAGAAAAGTTATGTACTGGCTGTCTATCAGTATTTCAAACTCTATGATTGTGCATATTCAGGATGCAAGTACGCCAAAAGAGGCTCTGTCAAAAATGTATAGCACAAATATGCAAGCCAAGAAAATGCAGCTCAAGCAAGAGTTGCACAATGTGCAAAGAGAAAGTATGAGCATCAATGACTACCACATGAAGGTTAATGGGACCTAAAATGGGCGGGCACTGGCTATAGCACTAGCTGGACCTCATGCTCATGACACACAAACACCCTCACGGCCTCGCGGACCACGAGCGTCAATCTAATGCTGAAGGACAAACTGCCCTAAAGCTTAATTCATGCACTTATAGTTTATAGTCCAACGTTCCCTTAAACTCCTCAGAGGGAGAACCCAAAGTATATAGGCATAACGCCTCGTCACACACACATAGGAGGCACTCCACCGACTAATAGTCAGAGCCGCACTGCAGTTCTCCTACATCGCAAGGATTGGCCCTTTGATGCGCTACTAAACGTATAACACAAATGAGCACAAACTCCTCTCGAGGTATCAATATTTTACATTCCATGATGTACCGTTCCTCACTACAATTTCCCCTTAGGACCCAACAACTAACCTACAGCTTAGGACATCCTCTCATGCTCATCGTTGGTCACAACCTAAGGAAGACAGGCGCCATGCATCCAATAGGTTTTTTTGATACCTTTTAATTATTATGCTTAATGCAAATCGTGTATGACTATGTGCTCAGACAAAAGAAAGATCAACATAGTGCATGGTGCATAAAGCATTCTTTCCATGAATTTTACTAGTGCTCGAGCGGAGTTTTGATGCCGAGAAGTGCTTAAAAATAGCCAAAAATTATGAATATCAAGGGAAAAATATTCAACGTCAAAGGTGGCGGCTCCAGTTAGGACGATTTTAAGCACCAAGTGAAATGTGACATTTAAAAGGTGCCCGAGCGACACTTGTTAATTTTTGATAAATTTTCAGACTGCCATATGGAATGTCAGGAGTTGCCGGTCAATGTGGGATCACAAGCCAGACACCCAGGATTTTTCAGGCTCGAATCGGAGCTAGGACGGGGAAATGGCCACGAAATGGTCAAGCTATGAAAAGGTGGACACTTGGGAGGGCAAAATTGGGCATGCCTTTTGAGTTTGGACCCCCCCGCCTTCAAAATTTTAAGCATACAAGATCAAAAAACGTGGAGAGAGAAGATGAAGGAGGAGATGGAGGTGCCATCATCTTCACGCCAAATTTTGTGCCCTCTCTCCTCTCTCTCATGATTGGGGGGTTGCATACAACCCATGGAACAGATCTTGGGCCTTGATTCCCTCTTATGGGCTGAGCATATTGCCGTCCTTCACTCGTCCAATGGTGGCCTGGATGAAGATCTCTAATTTTAGTCTTTCTCTCTCCTCCCTCTCTCTCCCTTAAGGGGTTGTTCTTGTGTGGAAGAAGACAATGAAGAATGGTGGAGGAAAGCTTGTCCAGATGAGACCGGATTTCTTCTGGATGGATGAAGACATGAATAGTGATGTTCTTGAAGATGCTGAGCATTAAATTCATGTTGGAAATCAGTCCCGTAATCAAGACCATGAAACCGAGACCTAAAAATAAGCGGTAATGCTATTTTTATGAAGAAAAATGATCTTTTTATGCTATTTACTTTATGAAACTTTATTCATATGGGATGAAAGTTTATTATAATACTATTTGCCATGAGTTTCAACTGTTTGCAACCTGAAAATCGGAAAATATAAGGCTACATGGTCGGAATTAGTGTTAAAATACATGAAAAACACACGTTTTAAGGGTAAAATTGGGTTTTTTGTCATATAAATGAGAAATATGATATGTCAAATCAACTAAATCTGAGTTTTTGCTGTCAATGAACCTAAGGGCCATAGCCCACAATCAATTTTAATTTTCAATCATTTTTATTAAAGAAAAATAGAGAAAAATACCCAAAAATGAGAAAAATAGGTTTAAAATTAGGGAAAAATATGAAACGGGCTGAGGAAAATTGGAAAAAATTATATCTATGTTTGTGCAATGTATAACGATAGCAAAGTAGGAGGTTGGCCTCCGTTTGTCCCTGTTTCTATGTTTTGTGTGTATTTATCGTTCTTTTAAAAGGGGAAAAATACATAGAAACCCCATCTAACCGATCAATGATGCAAAATACTAAGAGTTGGATGAAAAAGGGCTAGAACGCTGAAAGATAAAGAAAAGATTCGATTTATGCATTGTACTTGGCATATAGGAAATGGTTTGAATAAAGAGGATGGTAGCATGAGCATATGGCTCGGTGCCTCCTTTCAACGCAGTATGCGCTAGTAAAATTCATGGAAAGAATGCTTTATGCACCATGCACGATGCTTATCTTTCTTTTGTCTGAGCACATAGCCATACACGACTTGCGTTAAGCATAATAATTAAAAGGTATCAGAATAACCTCCTGGATGCATGGCACCTGCTTTCCTTAGGTTGTGACCATTGATGAGCATGAGAGGATGTCCTAAGCTATAGGTTAGTCGTTGGTTCCTAAGGGGAAAGTGTAGTGAGGAATGGTACATCCTGGGACGTAAAATATTGGTACCTTGAGAGGAGTTTGTGCTTGTTTGTGTTATATGTTTAGCAGTGCATCAAAGGGCCAATCCTTGCAATGTAGGAGAGCTGCAGTGGGACTCCGACTATTAGTCGGTGGAGTACCTCCGATGTGTGTGTGTGATCGTAGCATTGCCAATGTACTTTGGGTTCTCCATCTGAGGAGTTTTAGGAAAACATTGGACTATAAACTATAAACGCAGGAATTAAGCTTTAGGGTAGTTTGTCCTTTAGCATTAGATTGACGCTCCTGGTCCGCGAGCCCGTGAGGATGTTTGTGTGTCATGAGCATGAGGTCTGGCTAGTGCTATAGCCAGTGCCGGTCCATTTCAGGTCCCATCAATAAAGTATTCTTTCCATGAATTTTACTAGCGCGTGCTACGTTGAAAGGAGACACCGAGCCATATGCCCACGCTACCATCCTCTTTATTTAAACTGTTTCCTATATGCCAAGTGCAATGCATAAATCAAATATTTTCTTTATCTTTTAGTATTTCAGTCCCTCTTCATCCAACTCTTAGCATTTTGCATAATTGATCAGTTAGATAGGGTTTTTATGCATTTTTTCCTTTTAAAAGAAGGATAAATACACACAAAACATAGAAACAGGGACAAGTTGAGGCCAACCTTATGCTTTGCCATCGTTATACATTGCATAAATATAGATATATTTTTTTCTAATTTTCTTCAGTCAATTTTCTATTTTTTCCTAATTTTAAATCAATTTTTCCATTTTTGTGCATTTTCCCTATTTTTCTTTAATAAAAATGACTGAAAATGAGAAATAATTGTGGGCTATGGCCCTTAGGTTCATTGGTAGAAAAAACTCAGATTTAGTTGGTGTGACATATCATATTTCTCATTTATATAGCAAAACCCCAATTTTACCCTTAAAACGCGTGTTTTTCATGTATTTTAACACTAATTCCAGCCATGTATTGTTATATTTTTTTATTTTCAAGTTGCAAATAGTTGAAACTCATGGGAAACAATATTACAATGAACTTTCATCCCATATAAACAAAGTTTCATAAAGAAAATAGCATAAAAATATCATTTTTCTACATAAAAATAGCATTACCGCTTATTTTCAGATATCGGTTTCCTGGTCTTAGTTATGGGACTGATTTCCAGCATGCATTTAATACTCAGCATCTTCAAGAACAGCACTCTTCATGTCTTCATCCATTCGGAAGCAATCCGGTCTCATCTGGACAAGCTTTCCTCCACCATTCTTCATTATCTTCTTCCACACAAGAACAGCCCCTTAAGGGAGAGAGAGGGAGGAGAGAGAAAGACTAAAATCAGAGATCTTCATCCAGGCCACCATTCAACGAGTGAGAGTCGGCGATAGGATCAAGAGGGAGAATGTAGGTAAGCCCCGTGATCAATTGGGGGCGTTGTGTGTGCAGGCTGGAGATTGATCCCCATCATTCCATGGCGCAAATTTCGAACGTGCTAATGGCACTTCTTCTTCACGCTTTTCCTCCCCAGGATTTGTTACAAATGTCATGTGGCATAAAATTTTAGGGGGCTCCCAAAAGGCACCACCCATTTGGCCCCTCTAATGTTTACCCCTTCGCATCTTGCCCATTTGGTTGGCCATTTTCCTCCGGTGTCCAAATCGAGTGCTGTAAATTTTTGCGCGTCCGGCTTGGCATCCCGCATTGGCTAGCAACTCCTGACAACCTGCAGGGCAGTCTAAAAAATTATCAAAAATCAACAAGTGTCACTCGGGTGTCTTTTAAGAGTCGTATTTCACTTGGTGCTTTAAATCGTCTTAGCTGGAGTCGCTGCCTTTGACGTTGAATATTTTTTCTTGATATTCATAATTTTTGGCTATTTTTAAGCACATCTCAGCATCAAAACTCCGCTCTCATTGGTGACCATGGGATAGGGTGACTCAGCCCGTCGAATCCCAGAGTAGATGTGCACAAAACAACCAAAGGAAGCATCAAGCTGATACAAAATAGATACATACTAAACCCAGCACAACGCTCACCCTACCCCTTGACAGAACCAAGGCATGACATCCACAAGGAGTAGGCCTAGCTTAATCTGAGAGAAGGGACGAAGCTAGTCACTAACCAACTGCTCCAACATGGCCAAACTAAAAGAACTATCAAAGAGGTTGCCCTAAGTGGTAGTCTGAACTACCTGCCTTACTAAGGACAACACAACCAGGAGCTCCTACTAGGCGAGGACTCCTATAGCCTGATCAAAAAGTATGTTCTTTTAACACATTTCTTCTTTTAGGTTTTTGTTTTCCCTATACTCCAATATGTAAAAAGGAGGGAGCTGAGCATAGTGACCCAAGGAGAACAGGGCATCGGCCTCAAGTCCTGTCTCGGTACCCAAGAACCTACCAAGCCCTCACAAGGTGACACTTAATCCTTTTCTGGCGCTCACTTTTATTTTCGCTCCAAACTTCCTTACTTTCTTATTTTCCAGCAAGACGCTACCCCTAGGAAGACAAGGCATCGGCCCCAGGTCTGACTCGTCCCCAGGAACCTACCAAGCCCACGCAAGGCGACACTTAATCCTTTTCTGACGCTCACTTTTATTTTCACTCCAATCTTCCTGACTTTCGTCTTTTCCAGCAAGATGCCACCGCTAGGAAGACAAGGCATCGACTCATCCCCAGAAACCTACCAGGCCTTCGCTAGGCGATGATCAATTGCTTATAAATTTTTCTTTCTTTTCTTTTCTATTTTTATAGGGGGTTAGAACCCCTTTTTACACACCTTTGTATATATTTATTGGCTTTTAGATATTCAAGGTTTTGTTTCATCATCATTATTTTCTTCTGGCAGGCTTCTCTAACTGCCTCACAACTAACAAGAACTCCTAGAATGGCTGCCTGGCAGGCTAGCAGAATAGGGTCACTAGAACTCCCTTCTAAAACAGGTCTTTCAATGCCTGATAATGTCTTTACAGGAGGCAACGACTACTCAGGCCTCCCTCAAACATACCTAACCTAAACCTAGGACTTCATGCCTTGGTCGCCGGTCCCCAACAAGAAAAGAAAATCCCCTACAAGTATACAGACATATATAGCATAAAAACCACGGTACTCATAAAGGAAATATATCACCTGGATAGGGCCACGAGAAGCTTTCGCGCAACAAAAAGGCTCCTTCCAAGCTCTTCTTCAAACCTGTCTAGCACAAGACTAAAACAAGAAACCATTAACTGCACATGCACTAAACAGACAATCGGCCCTCTTGGCCTAATGAAATAAAATAGAATAGCACTTACACATCCCTCCCTGGAATTAGTACAGATATAAAATAACATGCCCCTTTCCAAAGAGAAAAAACACAGGGCTCCCAGCCCTGAACTAAATGCATAAGGTTATGACCCATCCCTCTTGCATGTAAAATATTACACGGCGCAGCGAACAGAATCTGAGAAAGAGATAGAGAGTACACAACAGATAAGAGGAGAATCAGTAAAATTCTTTAACTCCAAACAACTGATACAAAGATGGCTCTGTCCACCCGTGCGCTTCCAATGAATGAAGCTTAGATGGCGATCTAGACAGAAGATAGGTGAAGAGCTTAAGGCTAGCTGGAACAACAACTCTGACTGGGTGAAAGATAAGTGTAAGATGGCTGCGAAGGGGTTTAGCTTTTATAGCCCGCGAAGGTCGTTAGGTCGGCCTGCTGACCGACCTACCATATGAGCCTCCACTAGTCGGCCAGGGAATATTCCAGGGAATATTCCCTTTACCATCGGGCCGGGGGCGCTGCCCCCGGACCCCCGCCAGGGGGGCCGCTGGCCCCCCTGGGACCCCCCAGCCAGGGGCCGCTTCCGCGGCCCCCGGACCCCACAATAGGGGCCCCTTTTAACTCCCTTACCACGCAACTCAATGCAATGTGCCTCGAGTTGCTACCAGCTTAACCACTCCGTCTAACCCAAAGATTAGACCCACAACAGTCACCTTTTTTGCCATCCGGTCACATAGACCTCATCTGATATACAAGTCAGGACTCAACCAATGTCCGGGCTCACATTTGGCTTCTCCTCATAATGGGGGCCTTACAACTTTGAGCACCATGGATCATTGGTAGCACCTAATGAGGGTGGGGCATTGATCATATCTAACACCCCCCCTCAATGTCCACCCATAGGTGAACTATCTCCTCGGCCCAATGCCGAGTCTCTGAAGATGAACTTGAAGCAGATCCTTCGTAAGTGCTTTGGTGAAGATATCTGCTCCATTCTCCTCTGTTGGACAGTAGACCAATTCCACTATCCCATCCTCCATCAAATCACGCACATAGTGATACTGGATCTCTATATGTTTGGTGCGTGCATGAAACACTGGATTTTTGGCAATGGCGATGCAACTCTGATTGTCACATCTCAGCACAGTTGGTTCTTCATCCTGCACTCCCATATGCCATAGAATCCTTCTCAACCATACGGCCTCACATGCAGCAAAACAAGCTGCCTTGTACTCTGCTTCGGTAGAAGACAATGCCACTGTTGGTTGCTTCTTACTAATCCAAGAGAAAATTCCTGAACCCAAAGAGAAACAATAACCAGAAACTGACTTCCTGGAATCAATGTCTCCTGCCCAATCTGAGTCACAGTTCCCCACAAGAGAAGTTCCGAAACTGTATGTGATACCATAGTCAAGAGTTTTCTTCAAGTATCTGAGCACTCGCATCCCAGCCTTCCAATGACTCTCATGAGGTTTGTTTGAGAACCTGCTCAAAACACCAACAGCAAAACTGATATCTGGTCTGGTGTTACACAAGTAGATTAGACTGCCGACCAACCTCCTATACCTCCCAATGTCTGCTAGTGCTGATGTATCCTCAACGGATAACTTTACATTCACCTCCATAGGTGTAGCTATCTCCTTGCACTCGGTCATGCCAAATGCCTTCAAGATCTCCCATGCATACTTCTTCTGAGAGATGAAGATCTTTCCTGGCTCTTGCCAGACTTCAATCCCCAAACAATAGTGCAGCAAGCCCAAGTCTGTCATTTCAAACTCAAAACTCAAAGCCTTTCGAGTTTGGTTGATCATATCTTCATAGTCACCTGTAATAAGAAGGTCGTCCACATATAGGACAATCACTACAGACTTTTTACCATCCCTGTAAACATACAAGTTAGCATCTGAGGCACATCTTTTGAAGTTTAGGTTTAAAAAGAACCTATCTATCCGTTGGTACCATGCTCTGGGGGCTTGTTTCAGCCCATACAATGCCTTCTTCAGTTTACACACTTTGTTCTCAGAATGGGGGGCCTCAAACCCTGGTGGCTGAGCCACGTACACCTCCTCCTTGAGGTCACCATTTAAGAACGCTGACTTAACATCCATTTGGTACACTGGCCACTTCTTGTGGGCAGCCACTGCAAGTACCGTGCGAATAGTGGTCATTCTGGCAGTTGGGGCAAATGACTCTTGAAAATCAAACCCTTCAACTTGTGAAAATCCTTGGGCAACCAGTCTAGCTTTGTACTTTTCTAAGGTACCATCAGCCTTGTACTTTACCTTCCAGATCCACTTGGTGCCAATAATCTTCCGCTTTGCTGGCCGATCCACTAGCACCCAAGTGTCATTCTTCATTATGCTGTCATACTCCGCCTGCATAGCAGCCTTCCATGATGGATCTGCAAGTGCTTCTTCTAAGTCAGTTGGCTCCTTTACTTCTCTCATAATCTCAACCATCAAGGCCATGTTGACTATGTGAGCAGAAGCCCTCCTTTGCTCCTCTATTCTCTGAGACCTCCTTGGTCCGTCTGCCTTCTCCTCAACAGATGCAGGCATAGGATTATTGTGGTCATAGAGCTGCTTCACCCAGCGCGGCAATGGCTTTTCCGGTGGGGTGATGTCAGGTTGGTGAACTTTTTCCTCATCATCTGAAGATGATGCTTCCTCCTCCTTAAGGATAGGGATAGCTCTCGGGACAGGTTCATAGTGGACTACTTCTTCGCTTGATGATAAAGTGGAAGACCTTGCCTTCTCCTCCTCCACTGTATGCGGCTCCTCCTTGAACACCACATCACGGCTCGCGATGATCTTCTTTGCCTCTTGGTCATATAACTTGTAAGCCTTTTGCTCATCACTATAACCCAAGAAGATACATTTTCTGCTTTTTGGTTGTAACTTGTTTCTCTTCTCATCTGGAACATGTGCATAACATTCACATCCAAAAATTCTGAAATGTGAAACAGATGGTTTCTTACCAGTGTAAGCCTCATGAGGTGTTTTTCCCTTGAGAGCCTTTGTGTAGCTCCGATTTAGAATGTAGACTGCAGTATTAACAGCTTCAGCCCAAAAATGGTTAGGCAATCCCTTGCCCTTTAGCATGCATCTTGCCATCTCCACAATGGTACGATTCCTGCGTTCCACAACACCATTCTGCTGAGGTGTGTGAGGCGTCGTCAATTGACGCTTGATCCCTTTGCTCTTGCAAAAGCCTTCAAACTCCTTTGAGTTGAACTCACCACCACCATCTGTTCTAAATTTCTTCACACTTTTCCCTGTTTCATTCTCAACAAGTATTAGCCATTCTTTAAACTTACCAAAAGCTTGAGCCTTATCACGAAGGAAGTACACCCACATCTTCCTACTGTAGTCGTCGACAATCAACATAAAATAAGAAGATCCCCCCAAGGCCTGTGTAGGCATCTTACCACACAAGTCAGCATGCACCAACTCTAGAGGAGCATGTGCTCTATTCTTGCTTTCTTGTGGAAATGCCTTTCTCTGTTGCTTGCCCATCATACAAGCTTCACATGGTTCCTTCAATTCAGTTATTGTAGGTAGGTGAGCAACCATACCTTGCTTTTGCATCTCCTTCAATACTGCAAATCCGATGTGTCCAAACCTTTCATGCCAAAGCTTACTTGTGCCCACTCCAGCGGTGGCTGTAAGAGCACTTAGCTCATACAGGTTGTTCCTCCTTTCTCCTTTGCCAACAATTGTGCCAGCACTATCAATAATTTCTGCACCTGTCTTCTTGAACCTTACTTCATGACCAAGATCAGTTATGGCAGCAACTGATAAGAGATTTCTTCTGATTTCGGGAACATACAACACATTTGAAAGCTTTTTGACTTCACCATTTGCAGCAACAAAAGAAATAGTACCTGTGCCCGCAGCAGGGCATTTAGCATCATTTCCAACCGTCACAGTGATGGATTCTTGTAGAGGCTGCATAGAACTGTATAGACCTTTCTTGTTGGTCATGTGACGGGAGGCCCCACTATCCAACACCCAAGAGTCAGTGGTAGATTCTTCTTGCGCCGAGGAGCACACTTCCTCAATGGTCGCCATGAATAATTCCAACTCTGCTTCAGCCGTATTGGCTGTCTCTTTCCCTTTACTTTTAAGGGTACCATTCTTTTCATCTGCCTTCTTGACACGACAATCTGCAATTGCATGTCCTTTCTTCTTACAGTAGAAGCACTCTCCTTGAAACTTCTTCTTGCCGCCCTTTTTCTTTTTGTCACCATCATTTTTGGTGGAGGAAACACCTTTGCCTTTTGCATTGGCAGAGAATGCAGCATCTCCATTGTTGCTTCCTTCTCGGGCTTTCAGCCTCAACTCCTCCTCCATTAATAATGCACAAAACTCCTCAAAAGTCAAAGCTTGAGGTCTCACCTGAGTATTAAGGGCAGTTACTAGTCCATCAAACTTTTGTGGACAAATCCGAAGACACCTCCGAGCTAGCTCTTCGCTAGTCTTTTGTATCCCAGCGCCAGCCATCTGGTCGCGTAGATTCTTAATCCGAGTGATGAATGCTTCAACCGTCTCTCCTTCAGCAAACTTCTCCGCTGCTAGTTGATTCTCCAAGTTTTGAATCCTTGTTTGGTTTCGTGTTTCATACTGACTCCTTAGTACATTCCAAGCCTCCGACGCTTTGGTTGTATGCTGAATCAGAGTCAAAACACTGTCAGAACAGCTTGTAACTAAGGCACACAATGCATCTGCATTCCTTCGTTTCCAAGCTCGTAGAAGATCTGCATTCGGAGGAATCATCACACTAGGATTTGATGGGTCGGGGGTAGGCTGTGGTTCTGCGTCAGTCCCCAGCACAGTCTCCAGAAGCTCATAAGAATCAAGGATAGTAGTAATTTTGAACTTCCACAAGGTGTAGTTTGTACCATCTAACTTGCCTTCGCTGAAGGTTGGTGGACGAATCCTCAGTGTTTGAATAGCCGGTACAGCAGCACCACCTCCTGCACCGCTTCCGGATGCGCCAGAACTGCTTCCCGGAGTCGACATCGTTTCTCTTTGCTGTTGAAGCCTTTGCCTCTTGCACTCTCTCCGATCTCTAGAGCCCCCTGGGCTCTGATACCATGTAAAATATTACACGGCGCAGCGAACAGAATCTGAGAAAGAGATAGAGAGTACACAACAGATAAGAGGAGAATCAGTAAAATTCTTTAACTCCAAACAACTGATACAAAGATGGCTCTGTCCACCCGTGCGCTTCCAATGAATGAAGCTTAGATGGCGATCTAGACAGAAGATAGGTGAAGAGCTTAAGGCTAGCTGGAACAACAACTCTGACTGGGTGAAAGATAAGTGTAAGATGGCTGCGAAGGGGTTTAGCTTTTATAGCCCGCGAAGGTCGTTAGGTCGGCCTGCTGACCGACCTACCATATGAGCCTCCACTAGTCGGCCAGGGAATATTCCAGGGAATATTCCCTTTACCATCGGGCCGGGGGCGCTGCCCCCGGACCCCCGCCAGGGGGGCCGCTGGCCCCCCTGGGACCCCCCAGCCAGGGGCCGCTTCCGCGGCCCCCGGACCCCACAATAGGGGCCCCTTTTAACTCCCTTACCACGCAACTCAATGCAATGTGCCTCGAGTTGCTACCAGCTTAACCACTCCGTCTAACCCAAAGATTAGACCCACAACAGTCACCTTTTTTGCCATCCGGTCACATAGACCTCATCTGATATACAAGTCAGGACTCAACCAATGTCCGGGCTCACATTTGGCTTCTCCTCATAATGGGGGCCTTACAACTTTGAGCACCATGGATCATTGGTAGCACCTAATGAGGGTGGGGCATTGATCATATCTAACATTGCATATATAGCAAGAGGCGTACGCATAACATGTTGTCTAATCAACCTATGGGTCCAGGATAATAATGGTAGATTGGTCTCAGCTACTCATTGCATCACCCATATCAACCATCGTCTGCCATATATTGCATGCTCTGATAACATTCCCCACAAGCGACTGGGTCCTGTTTCATCATTTATAACAATATCCAAACTAGGACCATAGTTAAAGAAAAGGTCCTCTTCATAAGCAAGATTTCCTAGTGAATCCGCAAATTGATTCCAATAACGTGGAATCAGCTGAAAAGACACTCTCTCAAACTCCTCAAGTAGGGTCATAGCAGTTCGATGATACATACAAAGAATGGGATTTCGCACAGTGTATGTCCTATCTAGCTGATTCAGGATCAATTGGGAATCCCCTTTTACTAACAACCGACGAATACCACCTTGTTTGGCAATATGCAGTCCCATAATCAAGGCTTTATAGTCCGCCATATTGTTAGTGAATCCTACCCCGAGATAAGCAGCTAACTTCATCGTAACTCTATGTCAGGAATCTCGGATTACTACTCCAACACTCCTTTTTTTATTAGGGCCCCTAGACGCTCCATCAAAATATAATGTGTATGTCCATAATGGGTTTACACAGCCGGCCATCACGAACTCCTCTATTCGTAATTATGATAGTCAAAGTTCAACATGTTGAGAGGATGAAATGACGGCTCCATCCCTCCTTCTTCATTGAACTTAACAGGGATACTTGTCAACAGTCGTAAGTAGTGATGGCAGAAGACTTTGATCTCCCATACAAAGGTTCCGTCTTCTTGCTCAATCACTTTGTATCCTTTGCTCCACTAGATGAGTTTCCCCTGATGGTATCTCTGCTCCAGATATGGGTGCTCCAAATAAAGAATTAACCGACCCATCAACCGGTTTTAAAGCTCTTTTGCAGGTCTCAAATCATCCCCAGCATGGACCTGCAATGCATTTTTCCATATTAGCATACTGAGAAACAATAAGGTTTAATCTTATTAATATTAACCTTATTTTTAAACTCTACTCCATATAGATCAGCTAGTAGAGCCGTAGACCTATTTTTCCCTAGCCTAAGAATCTTGTAGGGGCCATCCCATTTAGGTTCCAACTTCCCTGGAAACAGCTCCCTACGGGCATCATAGTACATAACTAATTGCCCTTTTTTAAAGATATACTTCTTCACTCTAAGGTCATGCAGCTGCTTCATCCGACGTTTAGCTACCTCCTGGTATAATAAGCTCTGCAACTTTAGCTCATCCAGATGGGCTACAGTCATGAAATGTTCAAAAAGGGAATCCTCATCTCCCAAAGAATGGTTAATTGCAAACCGTATGGTTGGCAACTCAATTTCAAGGGGTAACACACACTCTTTCCCATAAACCAAATTAAATTGAGTATGGCCAGTAGCTCGCTTGAACGTGGTATTGTACACCCATACTGCCACATACAACTTCATGTCCTAGTCTCGTTTCTTCTCAGAGACTATTTTAGACAAGATACCCACAAGCTACTTATTAGTACTTTCAACTTGCCCGTTTTCTTGCAAATTATAAGGGGTCGTTTTATTATGCTTGATTTGCCAAGCTTCAATCAAGCTCTTGATCACTTTATTCAGAAAATGGGTTCCACGGTCCGACACTAATTCTTTCGGTGGACCGAAACGACAAATAATCTGCTCTAAAAGGAAACTTGTAGTCTCTTTTGCATTTTCCTACCTCGTCGCTTGCGCTTCTGACCATTTTGTGAAATAATCAGTGGTTACTATAATGTACCTCTTCTGAGTAGTAGAAGACGGGGTGATAGGACCCACAAAATCAATGCCCCACTTCTTAAATGGAAGGATAGCCATGATAGGCATAAGTGGGCGTTTCCTATTCTCTCTACTGTCATATCTTTGACAAGTATATCTCATCTCTTCACGTACTCAAAGAATCTTGGAATATGTATGGCCACCAATATCTAGCTCGTAAAGCTTTTTGCACTGTCAATCGTCCCGCAAAGGGCCCTCCACATGTAGAGTCATGGCACTCCTCTGAGATAAAAGGAACCTCGTCAGGCATCACACATCGGCGATAAATATCATCAACACCTTGCCGATATAGTGTCCCTGCGATCAAGGAAAAATTCAAAGCTTGTTGTTTGATTTTCCTCTTTTCACACTTTGATAGACCAGCTCCTGTTTCTCCTGTTGACAGATAATGCGTAATAGTAGCATACAAAGATGGAATAGAAGCTGTATCAATTTTGAACATTTCTTCAATATCACTTCCTTTAGCTAAGATCTCTTTCGGCTCCCCGAAATCCACAAGGCATTCCACAATACCCTGCAGCCTCAGTGGCTTACTCTTAATCTCATAATCAAACTCCTGCAAAGTGATTAACCACTTTGCCAAACGATCAGCGCTGATGTAGCTTGTTCATAAGCAATCTAAGCCCTTCTGCCTTTGTATAGAACACTACCTTCTCATAGAGGATATAATGCTTGAATTTCTTAGTCCCAAAAACCATCGCAAGACACAACTTCTCCATGTAGGTATAGTTAATCTCTGAAATGCCCAATTTCTGACTAGCAAAAGCTATCGGATGATACCACTTTTCCTCCCAAATTTGGGCTAAATAGCCAGCTGATACTACGCATGGTGGCTGTTGAAAATATATAAAACACCTCACCTCTTTTAGGTGCTTTCAGAACGGGTGCTTTTACTAGCTCCTCTTTCACATCCTTGAAAGCTACCTTACAAGGGTTGCTCCATTCAAATGAATAGCTAAAGGATAATAAATTCGTTAATGGCAACATCCTTTCTGCCAAGGCATTTATAAACCTTCAATAGTAACCTATCGACGATAGAAAGCTATGAACTTCTTTTGGAGTGCGTGGTGGACTCATAGCCACTATAACCTTGATCTTTTTAGGGTCAGTTACGATTCCCACTGAACTGACCACATGGCCTAGCAATAACCCATAAGGCACTCCAAAGACACACTTCCATGGGTTAAGAGCAATACAAAATTGTCTGCAATGCTCAAAGCACTTTCTTAAGATAATCAAACATCCTTTCCCTTACAGTGGCTGCCCCCAGGTCATCAATAAATACTTTCAACTCATCTGGGGAGATGTCACCAAACGTTTTGTCTGCTATTCGTTGCCATGATCCAGGTGCATTGCACAAACCAAAGGCCATCACATGGTATGCAAAAGTATCAAAGACAGTAATGAAAGTTGTTTTCAACTTGTCTTCTTCTGCAATTGCCATCTGGCTGTATCCTGCAAAACAATCCATAAACGAATATATTTCCCTACCTGCTAATTGATCCAAAATCTGGTCAATAAATGGCAATGGGTAGTAATCCTTAACCGTCTGCTTATTCAGCTCTCTAAAATCTACACATAATCAGATCTTGTTGTTTTTCTTCTTCCTGATAACAACTAGTGAACACCATTCTGTGTGTTGTACAGGGAAAATCAAACCAGCTTTCCTCAACTTTTGTAACTCCTCAAACAGCCCATCCCTCAATTCAAAAGGCATACACCTTACCTTCTGACGCACAGGACGACTGCCTTCTTTTACAGGAATAGTATGAACAGCCAAGCTGGGAGGAATACCTCTCAGCTCATCATAACTCCAAGCAAAGATATCGTGGAATTCTTGAATCAAGGACACATAGCCCTCCCTTTCTGCTGAACTGAGCATGGAACCTAATTTAATTGGCCGTGAATCATTCGGCGTGCCAAGGTCCAACTCAATCACATCCGCATCTCTTATCCTATCTTGCGGCTCTATCAGCTCATTTAGAGTTATCTGATAAACATCCTCTGTTAGTGGACCCCTCTTTAGATTCATCACTGGATGATGTCTCACTACTAGATGGATCATCAACTGTCTCTAATTCAGTAGAGGATAAAGGAGCTCTCTCACTCTAAGGAGACTCAGGTTAAGCATCAACTATCACTCGATTAGCACCTCTACCTAGAACCACTCGTTTGGCAGGTATATCGACTTGACAGTCTATTCCTAAGATCCAAGGTCTACCTAGCAACACTCGATAGCTAGGACGTCCTACAAATCTTATCACCCTAAAGTCCAAGAAGCATTCTACACTTGCAACTGTAACATGGACCTTAGTAACGCGACCTTCCGATTATCTCAGACTATCATCAGCCATTCTGAGAAGGGTGGAGCTGTCTTTTTGGATGCCTAGACCCAACCTCTCCATCAACTCTAAACTCATGATATTGACAGAGGATCCAATGTCTACAATAACATGTTCCACTAATATTCCATCCACATAAGCTGGAACCCTAGGGCAGTTCTTTTCAGCATGGTCAAACCAATCTTCCCCTACTCGTGTTATGCCCAAAGGTTCTACAATATACCCGATATGGAGGATCTTCTTAAATTCCTTGCGTACTCCTGGAGATAATTTGATCAACTGTAGAAGATTTACGTCTGGTTTAACTTCATAAAGAGAACTTGCTAAATCAAAGTCATGATAGGTATCCAACGCTCTCTTTTCCCACCAAACCATTCTCTCTTTTGGTTTTTAGACCGGTTTTAGTGCTTCTTTCTTAGCTCGCACCTTCTTTCTTGGTACTTCTTCATCCTTCTTAGGATCAACTTTCCTGTCAACCAGCCTTAGCAGTCCCTCTTCCATGCTAGGATTCTGGACTTGCATCCCCTTATCCCCTTGTTTAGGGTTTGCCTCAGCTAGTTTTGCATTATCTTTGTCAATCTCTTTAGCCTTTTGGCCTCTAGTCACGGCTCTTAAGTTAGAGGTTTCTGCGTCATTGACTCGCACAGCCTCAATAAGGCTGATACTATTGCCTTGTGGCAACTCTTCTATAGTGGTCTTTCCCCTCTAAAATATTTGACTTGGTGCATCATTCTGCTGCATGTTATTTCCTTGCACTCTATGATTCATGGGACCCAGCTGTTTACTCCCTTGTTGGAGAGAACTAATCTTACACCAACAGGTAGTAGCTAAATGGCCCGACTTCCCACAAATGTCACATTTCACATTTGGACAGTTTCTGGGGAAGTGCTATCCACCACACCATTTACAATTGAATCTAGAGGGTCCACCTCTTCAGGGCGTCGATTCCCTATCAGATTTTGTTGCTTCTTCAAGAAATTAACATCGATAGCTATTTGTCGATATTGTTCAGAAATCATATCGGTATAATGCTTCATCATGTCCTTAACTTCGCCAAGGACATTAGATGCACTCGATTCATAGCCTCAATCGTCGACCCGTCGTTCCATTGGCCTAACAATCTTATTTGGCATTGGCTGTTGACCCACTGGAACAACATTAGAATTCGAAACTTGGCCTCCGAGCCAACTGACTTGCCATAGGCATAGTCACACTGGGAGGAGCTGGCAGCAAAGGTACATTCTAAACCATGCTCCCTCTCCCATTAGGGTTAGTCATAGGCATCCCTTGACTTCCATTCGTCAATGATGGATTGCCGCCATGTGCTAAACCCCCATTAACATTCATTCGAGAGGAGTAGGCCATTTGTAATCATGCTTCTACTCCCTATGCCCGCGTAATAGCATGTCTATATCTGCCAAGGCCACACTACTCAATTGTGCTTGGATATTAAAATCCAACCCATGCAAAAAGTATTGCAATTGGGCAGCTAGCAGAATGGGAATGTAAGTTTGTAGCTTACAGAATACTTCCTTCAGCTTCTTGGCATATGCTTTCACATTCTCGTGAGGATCTTGGCATGTTACATTCAAGACCCGCAACCAATATTGGCCACCTCTTTCAGGGGCATATTCCGCTCGGAAAGCTACATAGAATTGATCAATGGTGGTTATGGTTCTAGACTCTATGCTATGATACCATACCACAGCCCTTCCTTTTAACGTCATATTGAAAAACATCATAAGATGTCCCTCGTCTTGGATGAGATAATTGAACATCAATCTTTGAAATTCACAAATGTGAAATTATGTATCCTCTTCCGCTAACCCATTAAAAATGGGCAAGGGAACTCCTAAGGCTGGTAAATCCAGCATCCCTACAAGAATCACAATAGACTGTGCCATGGCAACAATCAGATTAGAAATAGGAGATTGAACAGGTGAATTCACCCCCCCACTTGAAGTGGGTAGACTTGGTGGAGGAGAGAAAGAACTTATGCTTCCTCCTACACCTAACAAACTATGTGGAGCAGTTGGGTGCCTAAGACCACTGCTTCTTATACGTACTGGGCTACTCCTTTGAGGAGAATAATGACTTACAATCTCTAACCGTCGTCTAGCCCTCTTAGCACGTTCTGCTTTTTGGATTTTGGCTTGACGGTCCTTGTCAGAGAACATAAACCAACTTTCTTTTGGTCCCTAGAAACCCTAGATCTGAAAACCACCACTTATAGGCGTATCCCGGCAGACGCACCACTGATGGGACCTAAATTGGGCTGGCATTGGATATAGTACTAGCTGGACCTCATGCTCATGACACACAAACACCCTCACGGCCTCACGGACCAGGAGCATCAATCTAATGTTGAAGGACAAACTGCCCTAAAGGTTAATTCATGTGCTTATAGTTTATAGTCCAACGTTCCCTTAAACTCCTTAGAGGGAGAACCCAAAGTACATAGGCATAATGCCTCATCACACACACATAGGAGGCACTCCACCGACTAATAGTCGGAGCCCCACTGCAGCTCTCCTACATCGTAAGGATTGGCCCTTTGATACACTACTAAATATATAACACAAACGAGCACAAACTCCTCTCAAGGTACCAATATTTTACGTTCCAGGATGTACCGTTCCTCACTACAATTTCCCCTTAGAACCCAACGACTAACCTACAGCTTAGGACATCCTCTCACGCTCATCGTTGGTCACAACCTAAGGAAGACATGCGCCATGCATCCAGGAGGTTTTTCTGATACATTTTAATTATTATGCTTAATGCACATCGTGTATGACTATATGCTCAGACAAAAGAAAGATCAGCATAGTGCATGGTGCATAAAGCATTCTTTCCATGAATTTTACTAGCGCGTGCTGCGTTGAAAGGAGGCACCGAGCCATATGCCCATGCTACCATCCTCTTTATTTAAACCATTTTCTATATGCCAAGTGCAATGCATAAATCAAATCTTTTCTTTATCTTTCAGTGTTTCAGCCCCTCTTCATCCAACTCTTAGCATTTTGCGTCATTGATCAATTAGATAGGGTTTCTATGCATTTTTCCCTTTTAAAAGAATAATAAATACACACAAAACATAGAAACGGGGACAAACCGAGGCAACCTCGTGCTTTGCCATCGTTATACATTGCAAAAACATAGATATAATTTTTCCTAGTTTTCCTCTGTCCATTTCCTATTTTTTCCTAATTTTAAACCCATTTTTTTCATTTTTGGGCATTTTTTCCTATTTTATTTTAATAAAAAATGACTGAAAATGAGAATTGATTGTGGGCTATGGCCCTTAGGTTCATTGGCAGAAAAAACTTAGATTTAGTTGATGTGACATATCATATTTCTCATTTATATAGAAAAACCCCAATTTTACCCTTAAAACATGTGT
This sequence comes from Lygodium microphyllum, assembly GCF_053477565.2. NCBI lineage: Eukaryota > Viridiplantae > Streptophyta > Polypodiopsida > Schizaeales > Lygodiaceae > Lygodium > Lygodium microphyllum. The sequence continues at coordinate 48,867,077 of NC_141141.1, read as the reverse complement.
TTTTCATGTATTTTAATACTAATTCCGGCCATGTAGCCTTATATTTTCTAATTTTCAGGTTGCAAATAGTTGAAACTCATGGCAAACAATATTATAATGAACTTTCATCCCATATGAATAAAGTTTCATAAAGCAAATAGCATAAAAAGATCATTTTTCTTCATAAAAATAGCATTATCGCTTATTTTCAGATCTCAGTTTCCTGGTCTTGGTTACGCAACTGATTTCTAGCATGCATTTAATGCTCAGCATCTTCAAGAACATCACTCTTCATGTCTTCATCCATCCGGAAGTAATCCAGTCTCATATGGACAAGCTTTCCTCCACCATTCTTCATTGTCTTCTTCCACACAAGAACAGCCCCTTAAGGGAGAGAGAGGGAGGAGAGAGAAAGAATAAAATCAGAGATCTTCATTTAGGCCACCATTGGACGAGCGAGAGGCGGTGATAGGATCAGTAGGGAGAATGTAGGCAAGCCCCATGATCAATTGGGGGGGTTGTGTGCAGGCTGGAGATTGATCCCCATCATTCCATGGTGCAAATTTCGGACGTGTTGATGGCGCTTCTTCTTCAGCTTTTCCTCCCCAAAATTTGTTACAAATGTCATGTGGCATAAAATTTTTAGGGGGCTCCCAAAAGGCACCACCCATTTGGCCCCTCTAATGCCCACCCCTTCGCATCTTGCCCATTTAGTTGGCCATTTTCCCGTCCGGTGTCCAAATCGAGTGCTATAAATTTTTGTGCGTCCGGCTTGGCATCCTGCATTGGCTAGCAACTCTTGACAACCCGCACGGTAGTCTGAAAATTTATCAAAAATCAACAAGTGTCACTCGGGCGCCTTTTAAGAGTTTATTTCACTTGGTGCTTAAAATCGTCCTTGCTAGAGCCGCCGCCTTTGACGTTGAATATTTTTTCCTTGATATTCATAATTTTTGGCTATTTTTAAGCACATCTCGGTATCAAAAATCCGCTCTCAAAGGTGAAGAAGATTGCAGATGCACTTGCTTCCATTGGGTCACCAATGGAAGATGATGATTTAGTTTCTGTGACCTTGAATGGTCTAGGAAAGGATTATGCACAGTCTCGAACATCCATTTCTGTCTGTGAAAGATTTTCTGATTTTGAGGAGTTGATTACTCTTCTAATTTTTGAGGAGTAGAGAAATGGTGGTGCATCTTCTTCAGGAGGAACTTCAAAAGAAGCTGTCTTCTACTCAAATGCTGGAAGAGGTAGAGACAGAGGTAGAGGAGGCCGATCTAGAGGCCATGGCAGAAATCAAAATATGCAGCAAACTCAAGAAAACCAGTCCTATGGAGGAGGACGTGGTAACTCTAGAGGCAGGGGAGCCAAAGAGGTCGTGGTGGATGGCAAAGAGGCCAAAATGCAAACAACAATGTTGAATGCTACTACTGTGGTAAAATGGGTCATATGGCTAAAGACTGCTATAAAAACTAGAATGACATCATGAATGGAAAATTGCAACAAGGGAATTATGCATCTTCTAGTAGACAGGGTGATGAAAAAAATGAGAATTTGTTTATGGTGCAACACATGACCAATTATGTGACAAGTGCAGAAGAAAGCAACGATGTGTGGTATGTTGACTCAGGTGCATCAAACCACATGACAAGTCATGCAGAATGGATGGAGGATGCAAGAAAAATGGAAAAACCAGGATTTGTGGAGACTGGTGATGATACTGCACATCCTATTATGCAGATTGGAAAATTTCCTTTGTCTATGCAGGATGGGAAAAAGAAATACATGTCGGATGTATTTCATGTCCCGAATATCACCAAGAACTTGGTTTTTGTTGGTCAAATGGTTGAGCAGGGCTTGCAGGTCACATTTAATCCTCATGGATGCTTTCTTGAGGATATGAAAAATAAAGGTTGCTTGATAGCAAAAGGAAAGAAGAAGAGCAGAATGTTTACATTGGATGTAGACATGCCGGAATTGAGTGCAGCAATGTTTGCACATGGGACCGGTGTAGTTGCAGATATTGATATCTGGCATAAATGCATTGGTCATGTTAATGTACAATGACTTAAATCAATGCAAGCCCAAAATATTGTTGTAGGATTGCCTAAATTCAAGGTTGTAGAAATGCATAAGGTATGTGAAGCCTGTCAATTTGGAAAACAGGCAAGGAAACCATTTCCTAGACATGTTCAAGAGAGTAAGAAGCCATTGGAATTAATCCACTTTGATGTGTGGACTACTAAAGCTACATGTATTGGAGGCTGCCATTATTTTGTCACTTTTATTGATGACTATAGCAGAAAAATTTGGGTGTATTTTATGAAAAGAAAAGTGAAGTTTTTGGGCATTTCAAAACTCTTAAAGCTATGGTTGAAAAAGAAACAAGCCTGCAAAAAAATGCCTAAGATCAGATGGAGGGGGAGAGTACCTCTCAAATGAGTTTGCAAGGTTCTTGCAAGAGCATGGCATAAAGCAGCAATATTCATATAGTCATACCCCATAGCAAAATGGAATTGCAGAAAGAAAAAACAGGCATATTGGAGAGGGATCTCGTGCCATGCTCAATGAAAAAGACCTACCAGATTTTTACTGGGCTGAGGCAGTCGCTACAGCAGTCTACATAATGAATAGGACTCCCACTACAGCAATACATGGCATGAGTCCAAAGGAGAGGTAAACTGGTAGGAAACCAGATATTTCTCATTTGAAAATTTTTGGTTGCATTGCCTATGTTCATGTGCGAGATGAGTTGAGATCCAAGTTGGATCCAAAAGCTGAGAAGTGCATCTTTATTGGTTACTCTCTGTAGACAGCAGAAAGGGTATAGATGCTATAACCCTTCTACTCGTAAGTTTACAGTGAGCAGAGATGTTGTTTTTGATGAGATGAGTAGCTGGTATAAACCAGTAAATGTGATTGATAATGTAGATGCACAAAATGGTAATGCTGCACAGAATTCATAGCAGCAGTCACAAGATATTAGTGGACCTGGAGTGCCCTCTAGTAGTGGTTCACATTCTTCACCATGGATAGGCAGATTAAGATCAGGAGAATCTCCTCAAAGCAATTCAGATAGTGTATGCAGGTATCACGAAAAGGAAAAGAGAAGGTAGATCAGCCCATGTTTGATGTGAATGCAGGTCACTCTTATGTGGACGATGAATCCAGTGGCTCAGAACAGAGCATTGATGATGAGTTGGGTATTCCTTCTGTTGTTACACCTGGAGTAAGGAAGACCAGGGATGTTTTGAGAGCACTTGGAAGTGAGCCTACTTTGCGCAGGTCTACCAGAGCTAAGTATCCTGTGGATAGGTTGAAATATGATGGATTTATAGCCATTCACTATTCTTATATAGTCAAAGTGATACAGGAACCAGAACCCACTTCTTTTGAGCAAGCCATGGGAAAAGAAAAATGGGAGAAAGCCATGGATGAAGAAATGGATGCCTTGGAAGCAAATGCTACATGGGAATTGGTACCTTTTCCTAAATATAAGAATGCAATTGGTTGTAAGTGGGTTTATAAGGTGAAGTACAATGCAGATGGTTCTGTGAACAGATACAAGGCAAGATTAGTAGTCAAGGGATATGTACAAATATATGGCATTGATTATGAAGAAACATTCAGTCTGGTTGCAAGGATGGCAACGTAAGAGTAGTCATTGCTATGGCTGCATCAAAGGGATGGTCTTTACATCAGATGGATGTAAAGAATGCCTTCTTGCATGGTGATTTGCAAGAAGAGGTCTATATGGAGCATCCACCAGGTTATGTGTATGCTGTTCATCCTAAGTTTGTTTGCAGGTTGAGGAAAGCCTTGTATGGCTTGAAGCAAGAACCTAGAGCATGGTCTGACAAGATAGGACAGTATCTTGTCACTATTGGCTTTCAGATTTCCAAGGCAAATTTCTCACTTTATGTGAGAAAAACAAAAAAATGTATTATGCTACTTGTCATTTATGTTGATGATTTGATTATGACAGGTGATAGTGATGAAGATATCCTTCATGTGAAAATGCTATTGAAGCAAAAGTTTGAGATGAAGGATTTAGGAGAGCTGTGTTATTTCTTGGGGATTAAGGTGATTAGATCACCAAGTGGGATACGACTCTTATAGTGGCAGTATGGATTGAACATGCTGTCCAAATATGGGATGACAGGATGTAAGCCTATTTCAATTCCTTTGGAGCAGAATGTGAAGCTGAGCGCGCAGATGCAGGTGAGCTTCTGGAAGACCCTACTATGTACAGGCACATAGTAGGAGGTTTGATTTATATGACTATTACGGGGCCAAATTTGAGCTATGCTATTGGATTGGTAAGTCAATTTATGCAGGCTCCAAGGAAACCGCATTTGGATGCAGCTAGACGCATACTTAGGTATGTGAAGTCCACATTGCAGTATGGACTATTTTATGAGACTAGGGTTCAGATACAGTTGCATGGATACACTGATGCTGATTGGGTTGGTAGTATTTCTGATAGATGATCTACCAGTGGATATGCGTTCTCTTTTGGGAGTGCTACAGTCACTTGGAGCAACAAGAAACAGCCTACAGTTGCCTTGTCGAGCACAGAGGCTGAGTACAGGGGTGCAACAATGGCTGCATGTGAGGTAGCTTGGTTGCATAAGCTACTTTATGATATGCATCAACCTACAGATGGGCCACTTGTCATTTATTGTGACAACATGAGTAGTATACACTTGGCAAATAACCCAGTCTATCATGCTAGATCAAAGCACATTGAGGTGCATTGTTACTATGTGCGGGAGAGGGTTTTACTAGGTCTTATTGATCTAGTTTATGTCAACACAAAGGATCAGGTAGCTGACATATTCACGAAGGCATTGGGCATAGAGAAGCTGCGCAAGTTCAGAGACCTGCTTGGTGTGCAGGAATTGGGATTGAGCTCGAGGGGGAGTGTTGAGATATCAAGATCCACTCGTGATATGCCATGGTGACCGTTGTGCATTTATGTCGCCGACTTGTTAGCTATTGATGTGGTTGGTACACCACCCATGAATAGTAGCTAGATGATAGCTATCCTTATCTATTCTAGTTCGTGGCTCAATTAGTATGCCACCTTAGTTAGTTGAGTTTGGTTTGAGACCCATATATAGGGTTTTTCTATTTCTGTGTGCTAGAGTTCTTTTGGCTTACACAACTAAGAAGAGAAAACTATTTTCAGCCTCCACCTTTGTGTGTATTCCCCCATTGTGTAAGTGAGAAAGCTACAAGTGAGACTCATTTCTTCTCTCCCACAATCTTGTCAATTGGTTGGTCTTTAGTTTCCAAACAATCTTCTTACTCAAGAAGTTTGCTAAATTAGGATGATTATGCATCCTCTTGCAAGGTAACTTGCGTAAGAACATGCCAATTTCATTGCGAGAACTTGGCCATTCCCTTGTGATCCAATCACAATATCATATAACTCCGCACATGTTGTGCAAGTGCTGCATCAAACTATGAGACTATGAAGTCATGAAACAATCTGTTTCAGGTTCTTTAAGCTGACGTCGTTAGACCTAGGGTTTCCAAGCTTCATCTTTATAAGATTCTTAGGGACAAACCCTAGTTCCTTTTACGATTACAATTCATTGTCCCTACATTGAGGGAATGTGGGCAAGTATTTAAGGTATAGGCATTTCTTGGAATTTAACTCATTCCCAACGAGTATTTAACTCCTTTTTGGAATTCCACCAGCGCTCCCTTGCACTTCAACACTCTTCTTCTCTTTTTTGAGTGAGGGAAAAACCAAAGTTCCAAGGGTATTTTGAAAAGGCCAAGGAACGGCTAAGGGGTTGAACCAAAGGAGGGGGTAATAAGACCCTTTGAGACCTTAGTTCTTCTAGGGGGGAAAAGGAATTTATAAAGGTTTAAAAAAACCGAGGTTAATAAGCCCAAAAGAAGGGGGCTTAAGGGTTAAACACGGGGGGGAGCCCAAGAAAAGGGAGCCTAAGTGAACTTAAAAATCCCGAGGGAGGGGTAATAAGACCTTTTAAGGCCTTAATTCTTTTGGGAGGGGAAGGGGTATTTCAACATTCATGGGAAAGGGCTAAGGGGCTTGTGATGGTTTTAAACTCGGGGGGGGGGGGAGGGTTTCAAAAGCCCATAAGAAGGGCCTTAAAGGCTTAAGTCACGGGGGTTCCAACACGCATGAGAGAGGGGCTTAAAAGACAGGGGGTTCCAACACGCATGGGAGAGGGGCTTAAAACACGGGGGGTTCCAACACGCATGGGAGAGGGGCTTAAAACACCGGGGGGGGGGGTTTCCAACTATGGGAAGAGTATATAATTCTTTAAATACGAGGGGATAATAAAAAGGGTTTCGTAAGGCACAAGAAGGGGGTGAAAGGCCCTTAAGAGAATTAAAACTAGGGGGGTTGGTGTGAGGTCCCAAAAAAACATAAGAAGGGGGGCCTTGGGGGTTTTTAGGACACGGGGGTGAAAGGGGGGGTTAGGAGGATTTTAAACCTGGGGGAAAAGGATTTGATGAGGCAACAACAAGGGGGTGAAAGGGGGCTTAAGGGGATTAAAACCGGGAGGGGAATAATAAGGTATAGGAAGGCACAAGAAGGGGGGTGAAGGGGGGCTTATAAGGCCCTTTGGAAGCTTCCCTCCCTGGAAGCTTCTAAAGCTTCCCCACGTGGGGCGAAAGCTTAACGGCGACTGGCAGCGTGATGGACAGGTGGTGGGGCCTGCGACTGCAGGTGGCGTGCTGGGAGGATAGAGTCAGGCGACAGCGGACGGCAGAGTGAGGCGATAGCGGCAGAGTGCTCCCACATGTATTCTTTCTCTCCCGTAGACTGTATCAACTTAGGAGTAGCACTCCCTTTATCTTCTTCCTTCGTCCCTCCTTCAGCAACATGACGGTGTCCTCTGTTCCTCCTCCCCACGGCAACAGTCCCCTATTAAATAGGGGAGGGAGGGGATCCTCCCTCTCCTTCATGTCACGAGGCATGGCCATTGAGGCTAAGCAAGCTCTAGCGAGGAGCTTGCTGGCCTTTCTAAATCCCTCTCCCCCCTCCAGCACGAACCGTCGCCGTCAAAAAAAGAATAATAATAAAAAATCCCATGAATTTTCAATATTTGATATATTACATTCTCTCCCCCTTAGAGGAATCGAGATGTCCTCATCTCGAGATAAACTGGGGATATTGATGGTTGAGTGTGCCTTCATCTATCCAAGTGGCATTCTCTTAGGGATAATCTTTCCACTGGACGAGGCATTCTCTTAGGGTTCTGGATCTTAATTGTCTCTCCCTAACATCTAAGATCCTATCAGGCCTTTGTTCAAGGACTCCTTGACTAGGCATTACAACTTGTTGATCTTCAAGTACATGGTTAGGATTAGGTACATATTTCTGCAATAGGCTGATATGGAATACATTGTGAACCTTTAGGTTCTCATGGAGTTGCAATCTATAAGCATTAGGTCCTAGGCATTTGAGGATATTGTACGGTCCACAATACCTTGGACTTAGCTTCTTGTAATCTCCTAAGGATAGGGAACTCTTTTTACGGTGTACGCGAATGAAGACCATGTCTCCTTCTTCGAAGACTCTATCTTGATGCTTCAAATCTGTGTAGGCCTTCTGTCTATCCTTGGCCGCTTGGATGTCCTTTCTATCCTTGGCCGCTTGGATATCCTCTCTTATTGACTTTATTTGGTCATCCATCTCTTCCAACATCTGCCTTGAAGCTTCAACCCTTAAGGTTGGATCTAAAAAATTTAGGGGACTTCGACAGTCATGACCATACAATGCTTGGAAAGGGGTCATCTGAGTGCTTTGTTGGTAAGAAGCATTGTAGGCAAATTCAACCAAAGGTAAGTATTGAATCCACCTCTTCGGCTCACGACAGCAGTATGCCCTTAGCATATCCTCCATGACTTGATTTACTCGCTCTGTTTGGCCATCCATTTGGGGATGGTAAGCGGTGCTAAAACAGAGTTGAGTCCCAATAGCTTCAAAGATAGCTCTCTAGAAGTGTGACGTGAAGAGAGAATCACGATCACTAATGATTCTTCTGAGTAAACCATGTAGCTTGAATATTTCCTTGATAAACAATCTTGCAATGTCTGAGGCTTTATAGTTTATCTTTACTGGAATAAGGTGTGCAACCTTAGTAACCATGTCAACCACAACCATGATGGAGTTGTATCCTCCCTGGACTTGGGGTAGGCCTACAACAAATCCATACTGCTGAATTCCAATTTCATTTAGGGAATGTCAAGCAGTTACAGTTTCCCTAGCATCATGATAAGTTCGGCTTTAATACGTTGGCAAGACAAACACTCGGTGACATACTTGAGAACGTCACCTTTGAGCCTCTCCCAATGGTAGCTCTTCCTAACTGCATTAAGAGTCTTGGCATAGCTAGGATGTCCTCGAAAGGGGAATCATGAGCTTCCCACAATATCTTCTGCTTAAGTGGCTGGCTTGCTGGTATACACAACCTTGTTCTATAGTAGACAAGTCCACTATTGATAGAAAATTCATGATACTTAGCTTGCAACTTTTGATTCTGGTCCTTGATAGAGATCTCCCTTAGCATTGTTTGGTAGGCCGGATCATGGCATGCATCCTCTCTAGCTAACTCAAGTATAGGGTTGTTTGGCATAGATAATTTTGTAGCTAGAGATCTGGCTGTTGATGGATTTTGCAAGATTAGGGAATTAAGGAATGCCTTTTGACTAAGTGCATCGGCAACTACATTCTCTTTCCATGGTCGATACTTGATTTCAAAGTTGTATTCCCCCAACACTTCAATCCACTGACGTTGCCTCATCTTGAGCTCGTTCTGGGTAAATATCCATTTCAGACTCTTATGGTCAATTACTAGAGTAAAGTGTCTCCAAAGCTTTAGAGCATGGATGATAGCTAACAATTCCAGATCATGAATAGCATAATTCTTTTCATGAGTCTTCAATTTCCTTGAAGAGTATGCTACTGGATGGCCTTCCTGCATGAGCACACATCCCAAGCAAGAATGCTAGCATCAGTTTACTACCTCGAACTCTTTATTGAGGTCCGAAAGTTTTAGAATAGGTGCTGATACCAAACTTTGCTTCAATCTATCGAAGCTATTTTGTTCGGGAGTTGACCAAGCAATGGAAGTTTGCTTCTTCAATTAGTCTGTCAGGGGTGCTGCAATCAAAGCATAGTTTTTGATGAAGACCCTATACCATCCTATCAATCCAAGAAAGCTGTGTATTTCTTTGACAGATGTTAATATTGTCCATTCTAGCACATCTCTGACCTTGGCTAGATCCACTGAGATTCCTTCCGCTGATACTATGAATCCCAGATATTCAATCTGTCGTTTGAAGAACGCACACTTCTTCATTTTAGTATACAGCTTATGTGCCCTCATTGTCTCAAGGACAATCCGAATTTGGGGTTCATGATCTTCTTCTTGTTTGGAATAGATTAAAGTGTCGTCGAAGAAGACGAGCATGAAATCATCAAGATATGGCCTAAAGATATCCTGCATTAACGTGTTGAAGGTGGCAGGTGCATTCGTAAGTCCGAATGACATAACTAGGAACTCAAAGTGTCCATATCTTGTATTGAAGGCCGTCTTGGGGATATCTTCTTCCTTGATCCTTATTTGATAGTAACCTGACCTGAGGTCAATCTTGGAGAAGATCTTTACACCTTGAAGACGATCAAGAAGCTCATCTATTCTAGGAATAGGGTACTTGTTCTTGACCGTTGATTGATTCAATCCTCGGTAATCAATACATAGTCGAAGTGTCCCATCTTTCTTTTTCTGGAATAGTACTGGAGCTCCCTACGGTGAACTGCTAGGCCGGATGTAGCCCTGATCTAGTAGTTGCTTGAGTTGTTCCTTCAGCTCAATTGCTTCTGGTATGGACATTCTATAAGGTCTCTTTGCAATTGGCGTAGCTCCTGGTACTAACCTAATCTCATGATCCACTTCTCTTTGAGGCGAAAGTTTAGTCAACTCTTCAGGGAATACGTCCGCGTATTCCTTTAACTAAGAAGGTCCTTCGTTAGACTCTTGCTTCTAATCTAACTTATTGAGCTTGATCAAGTAGACAGGTAATCCTTTTCTGACTCCTTTTATGATCCGAGATACTTTGGCCAATCGGATTCTTGGCACTCCAGCCTCACCTTGAGTTGTGACTAATTCTCTTTGAGTTTCAAAAGGAAATTTGACCCTTCCCACAATGAATGTGGGCGTCTTTAGGCTTAAGCCAATCCATTCCGAGTAGACACTCATGGATACCTAAATTCATGACTCTGAATTTGACCGAAGTCTTCTTTCCTCCCAAAAGGAATTCCACCTTAGCAGTTTGCCTGGTACAAGTAACCTCACGACCATTTGCCAATTCCACAAGCAGGGTAGGTGCTTCTACTATGGCTATTCCTAATCTTTTTGCACATGCTGGTGAGATAAAGGAATGAGTACTGCCACAATCGATCAAGGTCTTGAAACTTTTACCTTGATAGTCCAATGGTGTCTGAATCACCGAGAACTGGCGATTCGGCCCTTTCTTGTGTAGAGCGGCATGGACTGTCGCTCTTTCAAACTCTACTTCCATGGTCGGATCTTCTTCTTCTTCTTCTTCGCACATTTGCCTATTGGCAATGCAGGCGGTTCTTCCTCTGCCTTAGGTAGTAGCTCCTTGACCATGGCCCATTCCTTGGAAAGGCACTTGGCGATGTCCTCCACCAAGCTTGGGATATTGCCTCTTGGAGTGACCGGGTTCATTGCAATGGAAACAACGGAGGTTTCGGCCATTACTTTGAGTAGGAACAAAGTTGTTGACGTTATTCGTCCTTGCTTTCTTTCTTTGTCCCTGATTATGACCTTGAACTCTCTTCATTTGAGGTCTGAATGCTCCTCTATTCCGGTCATTTTAAGACCAAGTTTTGTTACCCCTTGGTCTAGTCTGCACCTCTTGAATTATAGGCGCCACTTGAATGAGTGTGTCCTGAAGATCTGATGGACGCATGGATTCGAGACGGGTATTGACTGGTGGATTTAAACCCGCACAAAATTTGGACACTTGCTGTGTCACGTCCATTTGCGGTGCATACTTAAGAAGTGAGAAAAATTTAGAATAGTATGCATCAAGCGTGAGCCCCAGCTGTTTTAGCTCGTAGAACTCATTCATTTTCTGCGTGCGATATGCAGGTGGCAAGTATCTTCCTTGCACGGCTTTCTTCAACTTCTCCCAAGTAACGGATCCCTCTACAATCCCTTGATCCCTACACCATTGCTTCCACCAAAGCCTGCTTCGCCGGTGAGCTTTAGCTTGGCGAGCATAGCCTGATTGGCGGGTGCACTACCGGCTGCTTTGAAGTAATCCTCCATGGATTCAATCCAAATTTCAACATCTGCTTGGACGGACATGCCTCTCCCATCAAACTCGGGTGGCTTAATCTACTTGAGAAGGAACTTCTTCTCCTGGATTATAGCAGAACTTGATGTAGGAGGCGAATTAGGGACCTGTACCTGGGGTTGTGCATAAATGAAGGTTTCTTAACGTTATTATACAATAATCGTTATTGATTTTATTACATCTTTAATTCAGCTATCACGTAAACAATGTAGCTACTTAACTTTTTATCAACTCTTATGCACAATCAGACATTGATAAAAAGAAGTCTTTATTTGTATTTATATGGCCATAGCCCTTTCGAATACAACATTTCTTGCGATGATAAGCCAAATGTTACATTTAGTTTGGGGAGAACAATGTTGTATTACATTTATCTATAAGAACTGTATAATAGTATGGTTTCAGGTCATGGATCTTCAGGAATCGGTAAGTCATTGGAAGTTCAGGATATCCTTTCCGTTGGAATCCATTCTTCTCATGGCGGCCCAACACTTTAATCCTGTTGGCGGGGATTACACGGGTTACTTCCTCATATACATATGACTTCATCTCAACTCTACGACCTCGAATATGAGTTAATCCTGTTGAGTTCATTGCAGTGGAAACATCTGAGGTTTCGGCCAAATTTGTGAGTAGGAACAAAGTTATTGATGTTATTTGTCCTTGCTTTCTTCCTTTGTCCCTGATTGTGGCCTTGAACTCTCTTAACTTGGGGTCTGAATGCCCCTCTGTTCGGGTCGCTATAAGACCAATTCTTGTTACCCCTCGGTCTAGCTTGCACTTCCTGAATTATAGGTGCCGCTCGAATGAGTGCATCCTGAAGATCTGATGGACGCATAGATTCGAGACGAGTATTTACAGGTGGATTTAAGCCCGCGCAAAATTTGGATACCTGCTGTGTTGTGTCCATTTGTGGCGCATACTTTAAGAGTGAGACAAATTTAGAGTAGTATGCGTCAAGGGTGAGTCCTAACTGTTTTAGCTCATAGAACTCATTCATTTTCTGTGTACGATATGCAGGTGGCAAATATCTCCCCTGCACGGCTTGCTTTAACTTCTCCCAGGTAACGGACCCCTCTGAAATCCCTTGATCCCTGCACCATTGTTTCCACCATAGTCTGGCTTCACCGGTGAGTTTTAATTTGGCGAGCATGGCCTGATTGGTGGGAGCAGTACCAGCTGCTTCGAAGTAATCTTCCATAGATTCAATCCAAATCTCAGCATCCGACTGGACGAATCTGCCTCTCCCGTCAAACTCGGGTGGCTTTATCTGTTTGAGGAGGAACTTCTTCTCCTGGATCACAGTAGTACTTGATGTAGGGAGCGAATTTGAAACCTGTACCTGGGGTTGTGCCTGAGTAAAAGTTTTCTTACCATTATTGTATGATAATTGACATTAGCTTATCTTCAGTTTAGCTATCTCGTAAATCATGAAGCTACTTAACTTTTCGCAACAACCCTGATGCATAATCGGATATTGATAAAGAAAGTCCTTATTTATATTTACATGGGCGTAGCCTTATACAACATCTCTTATGATGATAATCCAGTCATTACATTTAGTTTGGGGAGAACAACATTGTATTGGATTTGTCTACAGGAACTGTGTAATAGTAGGGTTTTGGGTCATGAATCTTTAGGAATCGATAATTCATCGGAAGTTCAGGATATCCTTTCCGCTGGAATCCATACTTCCCATGGCGGCCCAACACCTTAATCCTGTCAGCTGGGATTACACGGGTTACTTCCTCATATACATATAAGTTCAATTCAACCCTCCGACCTCGAATATGCAAAGTCGAATTTACGTGAGCTTCCACAAAAATGAACAGCTTCACGACTTTCAAATCTTCCAACCACTTGATCCTTTTTAGGTTGGTTTGTAGATAAGCGAACCGGTGGGCAGCTATGTAGTAGATTCCTGAAGACCCAGTCCATCTTCGTTCTATATATAAAGGTGATGGGTTATAAATTTGCTCCAGGATGTTCATCATTTCAATTCTCTGTCTATAATGCGGAGAATGCATTGTAGTCATAAACATGATCCGGAACACCAAAAACTTGTTCCACGCTTCATAGTTCTGCAAGACAGTATTGAAGATGAGAAAATGTTTGGACAGCAACAATTTCTTTACTTCATTTTATTGAGATCTCATGAAAACAATTCCGTTGTTGGTCGGCTCTGATACCAACTGTAACGTGTCCACTAGAATCCTCTAGGACACGTCTTGGCAGTCCATCGGAAAGGCTGTCTAGAGAACTCCACCAGGCACTCCCTTGGAATGTTACGGGTTTTGCAATCTAGGTCTCCCCGCGCCTGCCACGTAGCGGAAGTGTCCTGGCCGTTTCCCACTTAGGATCGACCGGAATTAAGGTTTTCCTGTTTGGTCATTAACTAACAGCAGCTAGCGTCAGTCCCGATCGAACTACTTTACGCAGAAACGCCCGGTCTGAAGCGGATTCATGCCGCACTTGGTTCAAGGAGAATGGGAAACGAGAGGGATGCAAGGCTCAACCTCTTTGCCATAAGGCATAGTCCCATTCCGTTCCCCTAAAACAGCGTGAATCGGGTAATAGGTAATTCTAAGTCATCGTTCTCGTTATTTGTTTTGGTGATGCTGATCATCCCTCTGTTCGTCGAGGACTTTGAGAAAAGTTCCCGGCTAACCGGGACCACCCATCCATAGGACGGACCCATGGCCCATCCTCCGCACTTTCCTCGGTTTGTTTTAGTTATGTAATTACCTAACACATTAATTTGACATATAACAAACAGCTTCTTTGATTAGCCCTGTTAAGCACTGGTTCCTTCACGTAATCTTATCACGTGACATAGAAAAACAATATCAAACAACTTCTTTATTATCATAACATTATTTTATCTTTGAAATACAGAGGTTTCGCCCGTAGGCTTGTTCATAATCCGCCCGAAGGCTATCCAGTAATCCGCTAGGGATCACTATTCCAAGCTTCTGCCCGTAGACTAGTATGCGGGCCTCGAGATCCAATCTCGAGTCACGTTAGCCTCTTGTGCAGGACCCGGAAGGCGAGGGATTTACGGCCAGAGCCCCCCCTGGCACCCAAGCGTCCTCCTGCTCCAAGTAGAGCTCAACGGAAAGACTTCTCGCGGCGGGTTCGGTCTACGTTCCCGGCGCGGTCAACAACCCCCTTGGTTAGGGTTAGGCAGGCAGTCGGGGGTAACTAAGCTGCCACTCCCTTCAGGCCTTCAACCTGAAGCATTTATATATCTTTCATCCTTTAGTTCCTTGAACAAACAATGCAAACAGTGCTTTCTAAACTGTTACAAGCACAATCAATTCCAGTGGTCGTTTAGTTGGCAAACTGTTAAGGAGTGACTCCTTCTCACCGAATGCGTCCCGCATTCGATCCGGAATCAATTGCAACTTGGCAAGATTCCTATCGTCCTTGGGTTAGGGTCATACCCTGTTAACCCAACTTAACCAATACCTTAGGTTTTTAATTAGTAGTAATCCCGGCGACCATGTCGCTTTAATTTATTGACTAATCATTTGCGCCGAGCAATTACTTAACTTCCCTTAACTTGGCAATTTTTCCCTAATGAGGGCGATGTAACAGGATGACTACCCATCCCCTTGCAAGTTAAACTTGCGCAAGAACCTGCCAACCTCATTCCAAGGATTGGCAAAACTTCCTTGTGATCAAACCACAAGACTATGTGACGTTGCAACTTGTTGCACAAGTGTCGCCTCCAATCCAAGAGATCATTTCACTTTTGAATGGTGTTTTCTGGTCAAGAATTATGACTAGACTCGGAGTAGGGTTTTGGGCGTCTTCTCGCTCACTCCAATCCTAATTGCACTAGACCGACAATGTTTGGTCCTAGGGATTCCAACTCAAACCAAGTTCTAGCACTAGGTCGAATGATCCTTAGGGTAGAAACCCTAGATCATTATTTGCTTGCACGTCCAATTGCCTCAACAATTCGGGAATGTGGGTAGGACCATTGGGCATGAAGGTTTCGACTTGGCGACAATTGGAAAACTTGGCCGAATCCTTAACGTGCTAATCCCTAGTTAGTGTTTGGGGTATCTATCGTATTGATTGAACCATGCCCATACGAATCCCTTACGGCTAGGTGATTTGGATAATTTACTATACTTGTCTCGTGACAAGGATGAATCCTTCCCTAGAGATAATAAACTAGGTCTAAAGGAGAAAAATAGTTTCGACTACCACAATACATGTAAACATGCGACTCACTCTATCTTTCATTGGTAAAGTAAAAATACATGATAAGCTGGATACCAACTTTCTTAGGACCTACTAGGACTTACTTCAAATAATCATGTCTACTACCTTGTTATCTACACTTTAGAATCTCATGCTTTGTTTAAATCCTGCAACCTTTCCCAAATGCAACACTTGATGAATGAATTTTATGCACGATGAAAGTGCAACATGCAACCCTTTCATAACTACAACGTAGTTAAATGAGAATATTGTAGAGTTAGTGTTGGTATATTCTTTCTTGCAAGCACATGCCACATGCCAATCCATAGATTCATTTTTTTGATACACCACCATTACTTTTTGGATAACCTTCTACGGTGTTAACAACTTTTCCCCATGAACCATTACAATAAAGATTTTTCCTAAATTGCGACATATGCTTATTATTTCCATGACTAGTCAAAAAAATACACTTAATAACTTCAACCATAGAATGATAAGCGGTGGGTGTTCTAGGCTTGCTAATTTGAAGTGCATGATAAGGCAACATAATACTAAGGTCGTACGATGGATAGACAACTCACGTTCATCATTTTGAAAATGTTAATAACTCCATTTCATGTCATGAGATAATTCTAGTAATCGATCAAATAGACGAATTTTCCTCAATTGCCTTTTAATTTGGCTTGGTAAATTTGAGCATGCATAGGTGCTTTCTATTCCGTAAGAGTTATCATACCTAATGCATTACTTTTGCGTAGAATCAAAGATCATAAAAACCTGGGTCTGTGGGCTCGGGGAGATGTCCACTTGAATGCTAGGAGATGAACCTCCCGCAGGCGTGCCTTGCAACTTTTTGGGAGCCATTGTAGTCGTGGTTACGGACTCCGCAGATTCCCTCTATCCTTTACTCTTGCTTTTTGAGATGGCTAGGAGGTCGATACCTTCTCCTCGCGTAGGAATAGGAGTTTCCCGAACCCGTTTTCTAAAACTGAGAGGCCCGCATAGGATCAAGGCCTATGGCCTTAAACCTTAGAAGCTTCTTGAAGAAGCTTCTAAGAAGCTTCTGGGCAACAACAGCCATGTCGGGGGGGGGGGGGGGGGGGGGGTCCCAATGATTGGGAAGGAGGTTGTGGTCAAGGCGAGGATGGGCGGCGGCCTGGGGCCTTCAGCAAGGTGGCGGCAGCAGTCGATGGTTCGGCAGCCCTTGGCGGCGTTTCGTCAATACGGCAGCTTCCCTCCTCCTTCAATCCCACCAGCATGGCAGCCTCCCTTCGTCTGTCCAATCCTTCTCTCCCTTCGATCTCACCAGCACGGCGGGAGCTCTTCCCTCACACAGCACGGTCCCCCTCTCCCCTTCGTAACGGATGTTTTTATAGGCATGGGGGGGGGGGGGGGGGGGGAGAAGGCCTCCACCACGTGGCCCCCTTGCATGGGTTCCCCCCCTCCCATGCAGGCCACGACTTTCATATCCCATCCCCCCCACACTCCCTTTTCTCCAGTCGTGCATCGGCTGGGGAAAAAGGGATAGAAATAAAAAAATTTGCCTTAAATATTCAAATTGCCCTTCCCAAGAGGGTGTTTTTGTGAGACTAGCGGTTTCGAACTTTCGGGTTTGATTTACCAACGCGGAGGACCCCATTTCTCGCGTGCGGGTCACACATTACACCGCCAATAATTTCAATACAAGAGATAACCTTTGCACAAGGTTTACGTCGTGTGCAGGACGTCAATATTCACGGGTGGGAATATTACATTCTCTCCCCCTTAGAAGAATCGAGATGTCCTCATCTCGAGATAAACTGGGGATATTGAAGATTGAGAGAGTTTTCATCCATCCAGGTAGCATCCTCTTCAGGATAATCTTTCCACTGGACGAGGCATTCTTTCAAGGTTCTAGATCTCAACCGTCTCTCCCTAACATCTAAAATCTTTTCCGGTCTTAGTTCAAGGACTCCTTGACTAGGCATTACAATTTGTTGGTCATCGAGTACATGATTAGGGTTGGGCACATATTTTTTTAAGAGACTAATATGGAATACATTGTGAACTTTTAGGTTATCCGAAAGTTGCAATTTATAAGCATTGGGTCCCAGGCATTTGAGGATTTTATACGGCCCACAATACCTTGGACTTAGCTTCTTGCATTGTCCTAGAGATAGAGAACTCTTTTTCGGCCGTACACGAATGAAGACCATGTCTCCTTCTCTGAAGATCCTCTCTTGGCGTTTCAAATCCGCATATGCCTTTTGTCTATCTTTGGCTGCTTGTATGTCTTGTCTTATTAACCTTATTTGGTCATCCATGTCCTCCAACATTTGTCTTGAAGCTTCCACTCTCAGGGTAGGATCAGAAAAATTTAGGGGACTTCGACAATCATGACCATACAATGCCTGGAAAGGGGTCATTTGAATGCTCTGCTGGTAAGAAGCATTGTAGGCAAATTCCACTAACGGCAAGTACTGAATCCACCTCTTCGGCTCTCGACAGCAGTAAGCCCTAAGCATATCCTCAATGATTTGATTTACTCGCTCTGTTTGTCCATCCGTTTGGGGATGGTAGGCAGTGCTAAAACAGAGTTGAGTTCCAATAGCTTCAAAGATAGCTCTCCAGAAGTGTGAAGTGAAGAGAGAATCTCGATCGCTAATGATCCTTCTAGGTAACCCATGTAACTTGAATATCTCCTTGATAAACACTCTTGCAATGTCGGAGGCTTTATAGTTTGTCTTTACTGGAATCAGGTGTGCAACCTTAGTAAGCATGTCAACTACAACCATAATGGAGTTGTATCCTCCTTGGACTTGGGGTAAGCCCACCACAAAATCCATACTGATGAATTCCCATTTCATTTGGGGAATGTCAAGTGGTTGCAATTTCCCTGGCATCATGACATGTTCAGCCTTGATACGTTGGCAAGACAAACATTCAGTGACATATTTGAGAACGACACCTTTAAGCCTCTCCCAATGGTAGCTCTTCCTAACTGCGTTAAGAGTTTTTGCATAGCCAGGATGTCCTGCGAAAGGGGAATCATGAGCTTCCCATAATATCTTCTGCTTAAGTGACTGGCTTGTTGGTATACATAGCCTTGTTCTGTAATAGACAAGTCCATTATCAATGGAAAATTCCCGATACTTATCTTGTGACTTCAGACTCTGCTCCTTGGTAGATATTTCCTTTATCATGGTTTGGTAGGCCAAATCATGGCATGCTTCCTCTCTAGCTAGTTCGAGTATAGGGTTGCTTGGCATAGATACCTTTGTAGCCAGAGATCTGGCTGTTGATGGATTCTGCAAGATTAGGGAATTTAGGAATGCCTTGCGACTAAGTGCATCAGCAACTACATTCTCTTTCCCTGGTCGATACTTGATTTCAAAATCATACTCCTCCAATACTTCAATCCATCGACGTTGCCTCATGTTGAGCTCGTTCTGGGTAAAAATCCATTTGAGACTCTTATGATCGGTTACTAGAGTAAACTTGTTACCCAACAGGTAGTGTCTCCAAAGCTTTAGAGCATGGATGACGGCTAATAACTCCAGATCATGCATGGCATAATTCTTTTCATGACTCTTCAATTTCCTTGAAGAATATGCTATTGGATGACCTTCCTGCATAAGTACACACCCCAAGGCAAGAATGCTGGCATCAGTTACTACCTCAAACTCCTTATTGAGGTCAGGAAGTTTTCAGAATAGGTGCTGATACCAAACATTGCTTCAGTTGGTCGAAGCTATTTTGCTCGGGAGTTGACCATGTAATAGAAGTCTGCTTCTTTAGTAAGTCGGTAAGAGGTGCTGCAATCAAAGCATAGTTTTTGATAAAGACCCTATACCATCCTGTCAAGCCAAGAAAACTGCGTATTTCTTTGACGGATACTGGTACTGGCCATTCAAGCACATCTCTGACTTTGGCTGGGTCTACTGATATCCCTTCTGATGATACTATGAATCCTAGATATTCAATCTGACGTTTGAAGAATGCACACTTCTTCATTTTTGCATACAGCTTATGAGACCTCATTGTCTCAAGGACAATCCGAAGTTGAGGTTCATGATCTTCTTCCTGTTTAGAATAGACTAAAGTGTCATCGAAGAAGACAAGCACAAAATCATCAAGATATGGTCTAAAAATATCCTGCATTAGTCTATTGAAGGTGGCAGGTGCATTTGTAAGCCCGAATGACATAACTAAAAATTCAAAGTGCCCATATCTTGTATTGAAGGCCGTTTTTGGAATATCTTCATCCTTGATCCTGATTTGATAGTAACCTGACCTGAGATCAATTTTGGAGAAGATATTTGCACCTTGAAGGCGATCAAGAAGCTCTTCTATTCTAGGAATAGGATACTTGTTCTTGACTGTTGATTGATTCAACCCACAGTAATCAATACATAGTCGAAGTGTCCCATCTTTCTTTTTCTGGAATAGAACTGGAGCTCCCCATGGTGAGTTGCTGGGCCGGATGTAACCCTGGTTTAACAGTTGCTTGAGTTGTTCTTTCAACTCAATAGCTTCCGGAATGGACATTCTATAAGGTCTCTTTGCAATTGGCGCAGCTCCAGGTATTAGCCTTATTTCATGATCAACTTCCCTTGGAGGTGGAAGTTCAGTTAATTCCTCAGGGAATACGTCAGCGTATTCTTTTAGCCAAGAGGGTCCCTCATGAGACTCTTGCTTTTGATCTAACTTGTTGAGTTTGATCAAGTAAACAGGTAATCCTTTCCTAACCCCTTTTATGATCCGCGATACTTTGGCTAACTGGATCCTTGGCACTCCCGCTTCACCTTGAGTCGTAACAAACTCTTTTTCAGAGTTCCGAAAGGAAACTTGACCCTTTCCACAGTGGATGTGGGCGTCATTAGGCTTAAGCCAATCCATCCCGAGTAGACACTCATGGATACCTAAGTTCATGACTCTGAATTTGACTGAGGTTTTCTTTCCTCCCAGATAGAACTCCTCCTTAGCAGTTTGCCTGGTACAAGTTACCTCACGACCGTTTGCCAATTCCACAAGTAGGGTAGGTGCTTCTAATGTGTCTATTCCTAATCTCTTAGCACACGCTGGTGAGATAAAGGAATGTGTACTGCCACAATCAATCAAGGTTTTGAAACCTTAACCTTGATAGTCCGACGGTGTTTGAATCACCGAGAACTGGCGATTCGGCCCCTTCTTGTGTAAAGCGGCATGGACTGTCGCTCTTTCGAATTCCGCTTCCATAGTCGGGTCTTCCCCTTCTTCTGCTTCACATCTTTGCCTATTGGTAATACAGGCAGTTCTCCCTCTTCCACGGGTGGTGGCTCCTTGACCACGACCTGCACCTTGACGGTGTCCCTCGCTGAGCTTGGGACATTGCCTTTTGAAGTGACCGAGTTCATTGCAGTGGAAACATCGGAGGTTTCGGCCAAATTTGTGAGTAGGAACAAAGTTATTGATGTTATTTGTCCTTGCTTTCTTCCTTTGTCCCTGATTGTGGCCTTGAACTCTCTTAACTTGGGGTCTGAATGCCCCTCTGTTCGGGTCGCTATAAGACCAATTCTTGTTACCCCTCGGTCTAGCTTGCACTTCCTGAATTATAGGTGCCGCTCGAATGAGTGCATCCTGAAGATCTGATGGACGCATAGATTCGAGACGAGTATTTACAGGTGGATTTAAGCCCGCGCAAAATTTGGATACCTGCTGTGTTGTGTCCATTTGTGGCGCATACTTTAAGAGTGAGACAAATTTAGAGTAGTATGCGTCAAGGGTGAGTCCTAACTGTTTTAGCTCATAGAACTCATTCATTTTCTGTGTACGATATGCAGGTGGCAAATATCTCCCCTGCACGGCTTGCTTTAACTTCTCCCAGGTAACGGACCCCTCTGAAATCCCTTGATCCCTGCACCATTGTTTCCACCATAGTCTGGCTTCACCGGTGAGTTTTAATTTGGTGAGCATGACCTGATTGGTGAGAGCAGTACCAGCTGCTTCGAAGTAATCTTCCATAGATTCAATCCAAATCTCAGCATCCGACTGGATGAATCTGCCTCTCCCGTCAAACTCGGGTGGCTTTATCTGTTTGAGGAGGAACTTCTTCTCCTGGATCACAGTAGTACTTGATGTAGGGAGCGAATTTGAAACCTGTACCTGGGGTTGTGCCTGAGTAAAAGTTTTCTTACCATTATTGTATGATAATTGACATTAGCTTATCTTCAGTTCAGCTATCTCGTAAATCATGAAGCTACTTAACTTTTCGCAACAACCCTGATGCATAATCGGATATTGATAAAGAAAGTCCTTATTTATATTTACATGGGCGTAGCCTTATACAACATCTCTTATGATGATAATCCAGTCATTACATTTAGTTTGGGGAGAACAACATTGTATTGGATTTGTCTACAGGAACTGTGTAATAGTAGGGTTTTGGGTCATGAATCTTTAGGAATCGATAATTCATCGGAAGTTCAGGATATCCTTTCCGCTGGAATCCATACTTCCCATGGCGGCCCAACACCTTAATCCTGTCAGCTGGGATTACACGGGTTACTTCCTCATATACATATAAGTTCAATTCAACCCTCCGACCTCGAATATGCAAAGTTGAATTTACGTGAGCTTCCACAAAAATGAACAGCTTCACGACTTTCAAATCTTCCAACCACTTGATCCTTTTTAGGTTGGTTTGTAGATAAGCGAACCGGTGGGCAGCTATGTAGTAGATTCCTGAAGACCCAGTCCATCTTCGTTCTATATATAAAGGTGATGGGTTATAAATCTGCTCCAGGATGTTCATCATTTCAATTCTCTGTCTATAATGCGGAGAATGCATTGCAGTCATAAACATGATCCGGAACACCAAAAACTTGTTCCACGCTTCATAGTTCTGCAAGACAGTATTGAAGATGAGGAAATGTTTGGACAGCAACAATTTCTTTACTTCATTTTATTGAGATCTCATGAAAACAATTCCGTTGTTGGTCGGCTCTGATACCAACTGTAACGTGTCCACTAGAATCCTCTAGGACACGTCTTGGCAGTCCATCAGAAAGGCTGTCTAGAGAACTCCACCAGGCACTCCCTTGGAATGTTACGGGTTTTGCAATCTAGGTCTCCCCGCGCCTGCCACGTAGCGGAAGTGTCCTGGCCGTTTCCCACTTAGGATCGACCGGAATTAAGGTTTTCCTGTTTGGTCATTAACTAACAGCAGCTAGCGTCAGACCCGATCGAACTACTTTACGCAGAAACGCCCGGTCTGAAGCGGATTCATGCCGCACTTGGTTCAAGGAGAATGGGAAACGAGAGGGATGCAAGGCTCGACCTCTTTGCCATAAGGCATAGTCCCATTCCGTTCCCCTAAAACAGCGTGAATCGGGTAATAGGTAATTCTAAGTCATCGTTCTCGTTATTTGTTTTGGTGATGCTGATCATCCCTCTGTTCGTCGAGGACTTTGAGAAAAGTTCCCGGCTAACCGGGACCACCCATCCATAGGACGGACCCATGGCCCATCCTCCGCACTTTCCTCGGTTTGTTTTAGTTATGTAATTACCTAACACATTAATTTGACATATAACAAATAGCTTCTTTGATTAGCCCTGTTAAGCACTGGTTCCTTCACGTAATCTTATCACGTGACATAGAAAAACAATATCAAACAACTTCTTTATTATCATAACATTATTTTATCTTTGAAATACAGAGGTTCCGCCCGTAGGCTTGTTCATAATCCGCCCGAAGGCTATCCAGTAATCCGCTAGGGATCACTATTCCAAGCTTCTGCCCGTAGACTAGTATGCGGGCCTCGAGATCCAATCCCGAGTCACGTTAGCCTCTTGTGCAGGACCCGGAAGGCGAGGGATTTACGGCCAGAGCCCCCCCTGGCACCCAAGCGTCCTCCTGCTCCAAGTAGAGCTCAACGGAAAGACTTCTCGCGGCGGGTTCGGTCTACGTTCCCGGCGCGGTCAACAACCCCCTTGGTTAGGGTTAGGCAGGCAGTCGGGGGTAACTAAGCTGCCACTCCCTTCAGGCCTTCAACCTGAAGCATTTATATATCTTTCATCCTTTAGTTCCTTGAACAAACAATGCAAACAGTGCTTTCTAAACTGTTACAAGCACAATCAATTCCAGTGGTCGTTTAGTTGGCAAACTGTTAAGGAGTGACTCCTTCTCATCGAATGCGTCCCGCATTCGATCCGGAATCAATTGCAACTTGGCAAGATTCCTATCGTCCTTGGGTTAGGGTCATACCCTGTTAACCCAACTTAACCAATACCTTAGGTTTTTAATTAGTAGTAATCCCGGTGACCATGTCGCTTTAATTTATTGACTAATCATTTGCGCCGAGCAATTACTTAACTTCCCTTAACTTGGCAATTTTTCCCTAATGAGGGCGATGTAACAGGATGACTACCCATCCCCTTGCAAGTTAAACTTGCGCAAGAACCTGCCAACCTCATTCCAAGGATTGGCAAAACTTCCTTGTGATCAAACCACAAGACTATGTGACGTTGCAACTTGTTGCACAAGTGTCGCCTCCAATCCAAGAGATCATTTCACTTTTGAATGGTGTTTTCTGGTCAAGAATTATGACTAGACTCGGAGTAGGGTTTTGGGCGTCTTCTCGCTCACTCCAATCCTAATTGCACTAGACCGACAATGTTTGGTCCTAGGGATTCCAACTCAAACCAAGTTCTAGCACTAGGTCGAATGATCCTTAGGGTAGAAACCCTAGATCATTATTTGCTTGCACGTCCAATTGCCTCAACAATTCGGGAATGTGGGTAGGACCATTGGGCATGAAGGTTTCGACTTGGTGACAATTGGAAAACTTGGCCGAATCCTTAACGTGCTAATCCCTAGTTAGTGTTTGGGGTATCTATCGTATTGATTGAACCATGCCCATACGAATCCCTTACGGCTAGGTGATTTGGATAATTTACTATACTTGTCTCGTGACAAGGATGAATCCTTCCCTAGAGATAATAAACTAGGTCTAAAGGAGAAAAATAGTTTCGACTACCACAATACATGTAAACATGCGACTCACTCTATCTTTCATTGGTAAAGTAAAAATACATGATAAGCTGGATACCAACTTTCTTAGGACCTACTAGGACTTACTTCAAATAATCATGTCTACTACCTTGTTATCTACACTTTAGAATCTCATGCTTTGTTTAAATCCTGCAACCTTTCCCAAATGCAACACTTGATGAATGAATTTTATGCACGATGAAAGTGCAACATGCAACCCTTTCATAACTACAACGTAGTTAAAAGAGAATATTGTAGAGTTAGTGTTGGTATATTCTTTCTTGCAAGCACATGCCACATGCCAATCCATAGATTCATTTTTTTGATACACCACCATTACTTTTTGGATAACCTTCTACGGTGTTAACAACTTTTCCCCATGAACCATTACAATAAAGATTTTTCCTAAATTGCGACATATGCTTATTCTTTCCATGACTAGTCAAAAAAATACACTTAATAACTTCAACCATAGAATGATAAGCGGTGGGTGTTCTAGGCTTGCTAATTTGAAGTGCATGATAAGGCAACATAATACTAAGGTCGTATGATGGATAGACAACTCACGTTCATAATTTTGAAAATGTTAATAACTCCATTTCATGTCATGAGATAATTCTAGTAATCGATCAAATAGACGAATTTTCCTCAATTGCCTTTTAATTTGGCTTGGTAAATTTGAGCATGCATAGGTGCTTTCTATTCCGTGAGAGTTATCATACCTAATGCATTACTTTTGCGTAGAATCAAAGATCATAAAAACCTGGGTCTGTGGGCTCGGGGAGATGTCCACTTGAATGCTAGGAGATGAACCTCCCCCAGGCGCGCCTTGCAACTTTTTGGGAGCCATTGTAGTCGTGGTTACGGACTCCGCAGATTCCCTCTATCCATTACTCTTGCTTTTTGAGATGGCTAGGAGGTCGATACCTTCTCCTCGCGTAGGAATAGGAGTTTCCCGAACCCGTTTTCTAAAACTGAGAGGCCCGCATAGGATCAAGGCCTATGGCCTTAAACCTTAGAAGCTTCTTGAAGAAGCTTCTGGGCAACAGCAGCCATGTCCGGGGGGGGGGGGGGGGGGGGGGGTCCCAATGATTGGGAAGGAGGTCGTGGTCAAGGCGAGGATGGGCAGCGGCCTGGGTCGTGGTCAAGGCGAGGATGGGCGGGGTCCTGGTGGCGGCAGCAGTCGATGGTCCGGCAGTCCTTGGCGGCGTTTCGTCAATACGGCAGCTTCCCTCCTCCTTCAATCCCACCAGCATGGCAACCTCCCTTCGTCTGTCCAATCCTTCTCTCCCTTCGATCTCACCAGCACGGCGGGAGCTCTTCCCTCACACAGCACGGTCCCCCTCTCCCCTTCGTAACGGATGTTTTTATAGGCATGGGGGGGGGGGGGGGGGGGAGAAGGCCTCCACCACGTGGCCCCCTTGCATGGGTTCCCCCCCTCCCATGCAGGCCACGACTTTCATATCCCATCCCCCCCACACTCCCTTTTCTCCAGTCGTGCATCGGCTGGGGAAAAAGGGATAGAAATAAAAAAATTTGCCTTAAATATTCAAATTGCCCTTCCCAAGAGGGTGTTTTTGTGAGACTAGCGGTTTCGAACTTTCGGGTTTGATTTACCAACGCGGAGGACCCCATTTCTCGCGTGCGGGTCACACATTACACCGCCAATAATTTCAATACAAGAGATAACCTTTGCACAAGGTTTATGTCGTGTGCGGGATGTCAATATTCACGGGTGGGAATATTACAGAATTGCCTCCATGAATCAAGCAATGATTGGCAAACTGAAGTTAGTTGGTCAAGCTCAATTATGGTGGAAGAAATGGTGCAAAGATCAAGGCGTTTCTGAATCCATTGTCACTTGGGCTCAACTGAAAGATGCTGTAAGCGGATGATACCTTCTGCCACCCTACCAGACTTTGAGGATGAATGAAATTTTCAAGCTCAAGCAACTACTGGAATTAACCCTGGAAGCTTACTACTCAAAGTTTGTAACCCTACTAAAATATGTGCCACCTATGGATATTGAACAACAAGTATCTAAGTTTTGCCATGGCCTAAATACTCCTCTGAACCACCATCTTGAACCAATGCGTCCAACGAACTTGCAAGATGCATTACTCCTAGCGAATCCAATCATCCAAGAACTTGGATCGAGAAATCCTGACAAAGATATTTCTCGAGATTAGAGAAAGATATGCCACACGTGTAGAGAGATAGGGCACATCCGTACGAGATGTCCCTACCGTCAATGCTTCCATTGCAATGAGCTAGGTCATGTCCAAGCAAATTGCCCTGACTTAAGTCTGGAAGACATTAAATCTCTAAGAAAATGAAGCTACATAAGTGCAGTCTTCAGATATATAGAGGAATCAAATGAAGATGAAGACCTGGAACCTACAACACCTCTTCCAAATGATTAGAAACCCTAGATATCTTTCAAAAATGCAATATATTTGGTATTGAGAATACCCCAATAAATCCTACTCTTATGTCTACATTTAATTTGCATCATATGAATTGCATCTATTTTGAGCCTAGAACTTGCAAATGATTAGAGATACACTGGCAAGGAATGACAGTTATAGTATTCTTTAGTATTACAAGCAAAGCCAATCCAAGGAGCTCAGTGCCGAACTAAGAAGAGGACAATCTGGGAATGTAGTTTTCGAGATAAAGGACCACTTCAATTTGCTAAAAGGATCATAGGACAATTTGGTTTAAAGAAGAAAATCCTACCAAGGACAACCAAGAATCTTGTGACCAAAAGTGATAAAGTTACGCAATATTTCTATTGCAAAGATTTAGGTCATTTCAAAAGGGAATGTCCAAAGAACCCTAAATACCAATGCTCCGAGTGCCACAACATTAGACATAACTACATCAGTTGTCCCAAAAAAACTCAAAGAGAACTTGAGCTCTCAAGAAAAGGAGTTGTACAAGCTCCAGTGATCCAGAATATACCACGTGCTTAGGAAAAACCTAGAAGATATCCGTGAGATGTAACTACAATAAATTTTCTATTATAACCAAGACTCAGATATGTCAAATATAATAGGTTGTTGTTTCAAAAGACCGCATGCCTGTGAGTGATCAGAGTAGCACATCGGAAGCATGGTGGGCCCATAACCCACAGGTTTCAAAATGATACCCCTGGTTTTTCTCGAGATGAGGACATCTCCATTTCTCCAAGGGGAGGAGGATGCAATATTTCCACACAATAAAAGTTAGTTGGTTAGTTCAAAATTTAGTTAGTCAATGAATAAGTCAGTAAGGTTACTAATTAAAGTAAAAAATTTAACTAACATTAATAACTAACTAACACTAAAAATAAGTAAATAAATAAAATCAAGAGTCGTAACTCAATATTTTTTATGAATTAACAAGGACCGTAGCCAGTCTTCATGAAAGTTACACTGTGAACAAGAGAGAGGAGCTAAATTAATCACTAATGTTAATGTATAGTAAAGATGCTCTAAAAATATTAGATTTTTGGACAATACTAGAATATTTTAGATATTTTAGATATTATCCTTTAATAAAAAGAGATATGAAGATTTCTAAAACTAGATATCATTTAAAAGAAAAAACAAGTGATGTTTTAGTTAGTTTGAAGATTTTATAGAAAGAAAAATAAAAAAAAGTGACTGGCAAAATCGTGTGCACCACGATCGCAGTCTACAAGTAGTAGACAACACTTCGAACATAGAAAAAAAGAAGGAGTGAACTGAGAGTTTCTAAACAAACATCTTGGGGTTTTACCCCCCTTTTGGAGCCAATGGAACCATCAGATTTATGATCTGAGCATCAGATCACTGATCTTTCCAAGATCCCCCTCCAAAAAGAGCTCCTCTTCTTAGCTACAACCCTTGTTCTCCAATTCACTATAAATAAGAGGCATGGGGGGCACTTAGGAAAGTATAAAGAGACCTTGAGAGGTTGCGAGAGAGAGGTAGAGAGAAGGATATCCCTCCAAGAGATTGTGAGGAAGAGCTTGAAAGAGAGCTTGAAAGAAAGAGAGAGAGAGAGAGAGAGAGAGAGAGAAAAGAGTTACCCCAAGAGGCTGCAAGATTCCCTCTATCTTGATTCTTGACTTAGCCATCTTCTCTTACACTCTCCTATCTCAAATCTATTCCGCCTTCTTTATCTCTTGAGTCTACTTGTAGACAATGGCCCCCAAGTGAAGAATGTCACATGCGGATGGCAATTCCATAACCAACAACAGAGCTTCAGACTAAGGCTTCATTGTCAATCCAATTGCGATTCCAGTTGTAAGTAATGTATTTCCAAATTGATAGATGCTTGTCTTGATTCTTGTATGAGATACGCTAGGCCCATACTATGATGCACGAGTATAGATCATTTCATCTCACATATTCATAAGATAGAGCTTGTGAAGTGTATATATCAAGGAAAGTTAATTGCACCTAGTTGCATATGGCTTATTCATTGATAGAGCAATTACAAGGAAGAATTAGTCAAGGGTTATGAAGGATATAGTCATTAAAAGAAATACATTAAAAGATTGTGCATTATAAGCTCTAGGTTAATGTCAAAATTGTGGGAGAGAAGGAAGGAGTCTCACTTTAGCTTTCTTGCTTGCACAATGGGGGAATACACACACAGGTGGAGGCTAAAAACAGTTTTCCTCTTCTTAGTTGTGTAAGCCAAAAAGAACTCTAGTACATAGAAATAGAAGAACCCTATATATGGGTATCAAACCAAACTCAACTAACTAAGGTGGCATACTAACTGAGCCACGAACTAGAGTAGATAAGGATAGCTGTCATCTAACTATTATTCATGGGCGGTGTACCAACCGCATCTACAGCTAACAAGTCAGTGACATAAATGCACAACGGTCACCCTGGCATATCACGAGTGGAGCTCGATATCTCAACACTCCCCCTCGAGCTCAATCCCAATTCCTGCACACCAAGCAAGTCTCTGAACTTGCGCAGCTTCTCTGTGCCCAATGCCTTCGTGAATATGTCAACTACCTGATCCTCTATGATGACATAAACTAGATCAGTAAGACCTAGTAAAACCCTCTCCCACACATAGTGATAATGCACCTCAATGTTCTTTGTTCTAGCATGATAGACTGGGTTATTTTCCAGGTGTATACTGCTCATGTTGTCACAATAAATGACAATTAGTCCATCTGTAGGCTGATGCATATCATAAAGTAGCTTATGCAACCAAGCTACCTCACATGCAGCCATTGCTGCACCCATGTACTCAGCCTCTGTGCTCAACAAGGCAACTTTAGGCTGTTTCTTGCTGCTCCAAGTGACTGCAGGACTCCCAAAAGAGAACACATATCCACTGGTAGATCGTCTATCATAAATACTACCAGCCCAATCAGCATCAGTGTATCCATGCAATTGTATCTGAATCCCAGTCTCATAAAATAGTCCATATTGCAATGTGGACTTCACATACTTGAGTATGCCTCTGGCCGCATCCAAATGCGGTCTCCTTGGAGCCTGCATAAACTGACTTACCAATCCAACAGCATAGCTCAAATCTGGCCTGGTAATAGTCATATAAATCAAACTTCCTACTATGTGTATGTACATAGTAGGGTCTTCGAGAAGCTCACCTGCATCTGTGCCACTCAGCTTCACATACTGCTCCAAAGGAACTGAAATAGGCTTACAGCATGTCTGTCAAGATTGTGGGAGAGAAGGAAGGAGTCTCGCTTGAAGCTTTCTTGCTTGCACAATGGGGGAAGACACACAAGGGTGGAGGCTGAAAACAGTTTTCCTCTTCTTAGTTGTGTAAGCCAAAAGAACTCTAGTACAAAGAAATAGAAGAACCCTATATATGGGTCTCAAACCAAACTCAACTAACTAAGGTGGCATACTAACTGAGCCACGAACTAGAGTGGATAAGGATAGCTATCATGTAGCTATTATTCATGGGCGGTGTACCAACCGTGTCTGCAACTGACAAGTCGGTGACATAAATACACAACGGTCACCCTGGCGTATCACGAGTGGAGCTCGATATCTCAACACTCTCCCTCAAGCTCAATCCCAATTCCTGCACACCAAGCAGGTCTCTGAACTTGCGTAGCTTCTCTACGCCCAATGCCTTCGTGAATATGTTAGCTACCTGATCCTCTGTGCTGACATAAACTAGATCAATAAGACCTAGTAAAACCCTCTCTCGCACATAGTGATAATGCACCTCAATGTGCTTTGTTCTAGCATGATAGACTGGATTATTTGCCAAGTGTATACTACTCATGTTGTCACAATAAATGACAATTGGTCCATCTGTAGACTGATGCATATCATAAAGTAGCTTATGCAACCAAGCTATCTCACATGCAGCCATTGCTGCACCCCTGTACTCAGCCTCTGTGCTCGACAAGGCAACTGTAGGCTGTTTCTTGCTGCTCCAAGTGACTGCAGCACTCCCAAAAGAGAACACATATCCACTAGTAGATCGTCTATCAAAAATACTACCAGCCCAATCAACATCAGTGTATCCATGCAACTGTATCTGAACCCCAGTCTCATAAAATAGTCCATACTGCAACGTGGACTTCACATACCTGAGTATGCGTCTAGCCGCATCCAAATGTGGTTTCCTTGGAGCCTGCATAAACTGACTTACCAATCCAACAGCATAGCTCAAATCTGGCCTGGTAATAGTCATATAAATCAAACTTCCTACTATGCGTCTGTACATAGTAGGGTCTTCTAGAAGCTCACCTGCATTTGTGCTCAGCTTCACATTCTGCTCCAAAGGAACTGAAATAGGCTTACAGCCTGTCATCCCATATTTGGACAGCATGTCCAATCCATACTGCCTCTACAAGAGCTGTATCCCACTTGGTGATCTAATCACCTCAATGCCCAAGAAATAACGCAACTCTCCCAAATCCTTCATCTCAAACTTCTGCTTCAATAGCATTTTCACATGAAGGATATCTTCATCACTGTCACCTGTCATAATCAAATCATCAACATAAATGACAAGTAGCATAATACCTTTCTCTGTTTTTCTCACATAAAGTGAGAAATCTGCGTTGAAAATCTGAAAGCCAATAGTGACAAGATACTGTCCTATCTTGTCAGACCATGCTCTAGGTGCTTGCTTCAAGCCATACAAGGCTTTCTTCAACCTGCAAACAAACTCAGGATGAACAGCATGCACATAACCTGGTGGCTGCTCCATATAGACCTCTTCTTGCAAATCACCATGCAAGAAGGCATTCTTTACATCCATCTGATGTAAAGACCATCCCTTTGATGCAGCCATAGCAATGACTGCTCTTACGGTTGCCATCCTTGCAACCGGACTGAATGTTTCTTCATAGTCAATGCCATATGTTTGTGCATACCCCTTGACTACTAATCTTGCCTTGTATCTATTCACAGAACCATCTGCATTGTGCTTCACCTTATAAACCCACTTACAGCCAATTGCATTTTTACCTTTAGGCAAAGGTACCAATTCCCATGTAGCATTTGCTTCCAAGGCATCCATTTCTTCATCCATGGCTTTCTCCCATTTTTCTTTTCCCATGGCTTCCTCCAAAGAAGTGGGTTCTGGTTCCTGTATCACTTTAACCATATATGCATAGTGAATGGCTGTAAATCCATCATATTTCAGCCTATCCACAGGATACCTAGCTCTCGTAGACCTGCGCAAAGTAGGTTCACTCCCAGGTGCTCTCAAAACATCCCTGGTCTTCCTTACTCCAGGTGTAACAATAGAAGGAATACCCAACTCATCATCAATGCTCTGTTTTGAGCCACTGGATTCACCATCCACATAAGAGTGACCTACATTCACATCAAACATGGGTTGATCAACCTTCTCTTTTCCTTTTCGTGATACTTGCATACCACTATCTGCATTACTTTGAGAAGATTCTCCTGATCTCAATCTGCCTGTCCATGGCATAGAATGTGAACCACTACTAGAGGACACTCCAGGTCCACTAATATTTTGTGACTGCTGCTGTGAATTTTGTGCAGCATTACCATTTTGTGCATCTACATCATCAATCACATTTACTGGTTTATACCAGCTACTCATCTCATCAAAAACAACATCTCTACTCACTGTAAACTTACGAGTAGAAGGGTTATAGCACCTATACCCTTTGTGCTTCTTCAGAGAGTAACCAATAAAGATGCACTTCTGAACTTTTAGATCCAACTTGAATCTCAACTAATCTGGCACATGAACATAGGCAGTGCAATCAAAAATCTTCAAATGAGAAATATATGGTTTCCTACCAGTATACCTCTCCTCTGGAGTCATCCCATGTATTGCTGTAGTGGGAGTCATGTTCATTATGTAGACTGCTATAGCAACTGCTTCAGCCCAGTAAAAATCTGGCAAGTCTTTTTCATTGAGCATGGTACGAGATACCTCTCCAATATGCTTGTTTTTCCTTTCTGCAATTCCATTTTGTTGTGGGTTATGACTGCATGAATATTGCTGCTTTATGCCATGCTCCTCTAGGAACCTTGCAAACTCATTTGAGAGGTACTCTCCCCCTCCATCTGACCTTAGGCATTTTTTTTGCAGGCCTGTTTCTTTTTCAACCATAGCTTTAAGAGTTTTGAAATGCCCAAAAACTTCACTTTTCTTTTTCATAAAGTACACCCAAACTTTTCTGCTATAGTCATCAATAAAAGTGACAAAATAATGATAGCCTCCAAGAGATGCAGCTTTAGTAGTCCACACATCAGAGTGGATTAATTCCAATGGCTTCTTACTCTCTTGAACATGTCTAGGAAATGATTTCCTTGCCTGTTTTCCAAACTGACAGGCTTCACATGCCTTATGCATTTCTACAACCTTGAATTTAGGCAATCCTGCAACAATATTTTGGGCTTGCATTAATTTAAGTCACTGTACATTAACATGACCAATGCATTTATGTTAGATATCAATATCTGCAACTACACCGGTCCCATGTGCAAACATTGTTGCACTCAATTCAGGCATGTTTGCATCCAACGTAAACATTCTGCCCTTATTCTTTCCTTTTGCTATCAAGTGACCTTTATTTTTCATATCCTCAACAAAGCATCCATGAGAATTAAATCTGACATGCAAGCCCTGCTCAACCATTTGACCAACAAAAACTAGGTTCTTGGTGATATTCAGGACATGAAATACATCGGACAGGTATTTCTTTTTCCCATCCTGCATAGACAAAGGAATTTTTCCAATCTGCACAATAGGATGTGTAGTATCATCACCAATCTCCACAAATCCTAGTTTTTCCATTTTCCTTGTATCCTGCATCCATTCTGCATGACCTGTCGTGTGGTTTGATGCACCTGAGTCAACATACCATACATCGTTGCTTTCTTCTGCACTTGATGCACCTGAGTCAACATACCATACATCGCATATTTGAACAGCATATCCAATCCATACTGCCTCTGCAAGAGCCGTATCCCACTTGGTGATCTAATCACCTCAATGCCCAAGAAATAATGCAGCTCTCCCAAATCCTTCATCTCAAACTTCTGCTTCAATAGCATTTCCACATGAAGGATATCTTCATCACTATCACCTGTCATAATCAAATCATCAACATAAATGACAAGTAGCATAATACCTTTCTCTGTTTTTCTCACATAAAGTGAGAAATCTACCTTGAAAATCTGAAAGCCAATAGTGACAAGATACTATCCTATCTTGTCAGACCATGCTCTAGGTGCTTGCTTCAAGCCATACAAGGCTTTCTTCAACCTGCGAACAAACTCAGGATGAACAACATGCACATAACCTGGTGGCTGCTCCATATATACCTCTTCTTGCAAATCACCATGCAAGAAGGCATTCTTTACATCCATCTGATGTAAAGACCATTCCTTTGATGCAGCCATAGCAATGACTGCTCTTACGGTTTCCATACTTGCAACCGGGTTGAATGTTTCTTCATAATCAATGCCATATGTTTGTGCATACCCCTTGACTACTAATCTTGCCTTGTATCTATTCACAGAACCATCTGCATTGTGCTTCACCTTATAAACCCACTTACAACCAATTGCATTTTTACCTTTAGGCAAAGGTACCAATTCCCATGTAGCATTTGCTCCCAAGGCATCCATTTCTTCATCCATGGCTTTCTCCCATTTTTCTTTTCCCATGGCTTGCTCAAAAGAAGTGGGTTCTAGTTCCTGTATCACTTTGACCATATAGTCATAGTAAATGGCTGTAAATCCATCATATTTCAGCCTATCCACAGGATACCTAGCTCTGGTAGACCTGTGCAAAGTAGGTTCACTCCCAGATGCTCTCAAAACATCCCTGGTCTTCCTTACTCTAGGTGTAATAATAGAAGGAATACCCAACTCATCATCAATGCTCTATTCTGAGCCACTGGATTCACCATCCACATAAGAGTGACCCGCATTCACATCAAACATGGGTTGATCTACCTTCTCTTTTCCTTTTCGTGAAATGTGCATACCACTATCTGCATTGTTTTGAGGAGATTCTCCTGATCTCAATCTACCTGTCCATGGCGAAGAATGTGAACCACTGCTAGAGGACACTCTAGGTCCACTAATATTTTGTGACTGCTACTGTGAATTCTGTGTAGCATTACCATTTTGTGCATCTACATCATCAATCACATTTACTGGTTTATACCAGCTACTCATCTCATCAAAAACAACATCTCTGCTCACTGTAAACTTACGAGTAGAAGGGTTATAGCACCTATACCCTTTGTGCTTCTTCAGAGAGTAACCAATAAAGATGCACTTCTGAACTTTTAGATCCAACTTGAATCTCAACTAATTTGGCACATGAACATAGGCAGTGCAATCAAAAATCTTCAAATGAGAAATATATGGTTTCCTACCAGTATACCTCTCCTCTGGAGTCATCCCATGTATTGCTGTAGTGGGAGTCATGTTCATTATGTAGACTGCTATAGCAACTGCTTCAGCCCAGTAAAAATCTGGCAAGTCTTTTTCATTGAGCATGGTACGAGATACCTCTCCAATATGCTTGTTTTTCCTTTCTGCAATTCCATTTTGTTGTGGGTTATGACTGCATGAATATTGCTGCTTTATGCCATGCTCCTGCAGGAACCTTGCAAACTCATTTGAGAGGTACTCTCCCCCTCCATCTGACCTTAGGCATTTTTTTTGCAGGCCTGTTTCTTTTTCAACCATAGCTTTAAGAGTTTTGAAATGCCCAAAAACTTCACTTTTCTTTTTCATAAAGTACACCCAAAGTTTTCTGCTATAGTCATCAATAAAAGTGACAAAATAATGATAGCCTCCAAGAGATGCAGCTTTAGTAGTCCACACATCAGAGTGGATTAATTCCAATGGCTTCTTACTCTCTTGAACATGTCTAGGAAATGATTTCCTTGCCTGTTTTCCAAACTGACAGGCTTCACATGCCTTATGCATTTCTGCAACCTTGAATTTAGGCAATCCTGCAACAATATTTTGGGCTTGCATTAATTTAAGTCACTATACATTAACATGACCAATGCATTTATGTTAGATATCAATATCTGCAACTACACCGGTCCCATGTGCAAACATTGTTGCACTCAATTCAGGCATGTTTGCATCCAACGTAAACATTCTGCCCTTATTCTTTCCTTTTGCTATCAAGTGACCTTTATTTTTCATATCCTCAACAAAGCATCCATGAGAATTAAATCTGACATGCAAGCCCTGCTCAACCATTTGACCAACAAAAACTAGGTTCTTGGTGATATTCAGGACATGAAATACATCGGACATGTATTTCTTTTTCCCATCCTGCATAGACAAAGGAATTTTTCCAATCTGCACAATAGGATGTGTAGTATCATCACCAATCTCCACAAATCCTAGTTTTTCCATTTTCCTTGTATCCTGCATCCATTCTGCATGACCTGTCGTGTGGTTTGATGCACCTGAGTCAACATACCATACATCGTTGCTTTCTTCTGCACTTGTCACAGAATTGTTCATGTGCTGCACCATAAACAGATGCTCATTTTTTTCATCACCCTGTCTACTAGAGGATGCATAATTTCCTTGTTGCAATTTTCCATTCATGATGTCATTCTGCTTTTTATAGCAGTCTTTAGCCATATGACCCATTTTACCACAATAGTAGCATTCAACATTACTGTTTGCATTTTGGCCTCTTTGCCATCCACCACGACCTCTTTGGCTCCCCCTGCCTCTAGAGTTACCATGTCCTCCTCCATAGGACTGGTTTTCTTGAGTTTGCTGCATATTCTGATTTCTACCACGGCCTCCAGATCGGCCTGCTCTACCTTTGCCTCTACCTCTTCCAATATTTGAGTAGAAGACAGTTTCTTTTGAAGTTCCTCCTGAAGAAGATGCACCACCATTTCTCTACTCGTCAGAAATTAGAAGAGCAATCAACTCCTCAAAATCAAGAAATCTTTCATGGACGGAAATGGATGTTCGAAACTGTGCATAATCCTTTCCTAGACCATTCAAGGTCACAGAAAGAAAATCATCATCTTCCACTGGCAACCCAATGGAAGCAAATGCTTCTACAATCTTCTTCACCTTCATGTGGTAGTCATTGATGCTCATACTTTCTCTTTGCACATTGTGCAACTCTTGCTTGAGCTGCATTTTCCTAGCTTGCGTATTTGTGCTATACATTTTTTGTGAGGAATGCGGGATCTAGAGCATGGCAAAGACAGAAGCTATGGAGGATGGAAAGAGAAGTGTGGACTCATAATGGAAAAGACATTGTTTGTTACACAAGTGAATTAGATTCCAAGATTGAGACTTGGACTCATAAACACAATCTTGTGTATGTGGACAATGACACTGACACTTCATTGAAAAGAAAAGAGTACTATCATTCCATTAAGAAAAGGAAGAAAGTACAATGCTTTATAGGAAAGTAGGAAACTGCAGTAGGCACCATTGTGCATATGGGATAGGTAAGCCTGCATATCCTTGACCCTGAAGCTCCATAGAAAGAGGCTATTTAGTGAGCATGATTGCTGAATCTCAACACCTCTCCTCAATCACAATTAGAAATGCACAAAGTGTGTAGAGGCTGTAATGAGAACCACCTGCAAAGTGTGGGCACACCACAAACATGGTAGACACCAGAGGCTGTTGCAGAAAAGGCTAAGTGTGGGCACCAAAACATGATGGATATCCAGAGGCTGTAATAGGGGCCTCACAAAGTGTACAGGGACTGTAATGCCAAGTTACATGAGGAGTTTACAAAGCTTATGGCAGGAAGCATTAGGGCAAGGAAGTACAAGGCTTTTTAAAACAATCTATCAGAGTTATGAGAGTAGAAGGACTGATGAGTCTTGTCCTTCCGATCCTGGTGGTCTTCATCTTCATCTTCATCTTCATCTTTTGGTCCATGTTCTTCTTCTTCTTTTACAGCTGCAAGATAGGCCTTTTGGGACCTCTTCCTAGCATGACAGAACTTTTCAGTATGTCCGGTCCTTTTGCAGAAGTCACAGAAGAGCGGCTCCTTTTTACCTTTGTATCTGTTGTTTACATATAACATTTGTTCATCCTTTGAAGTGCTGGGCTCTTCTTTGCTTTTAAGTTTCTTTTCTTCTTCTAGCAGAGATTCCTGGATATCAAGAAGTTCAGGATTTGGCATGTTGATTAAAGTTGTTGATACATTATTATATTCAAGAGGCAAACTCTTAAGTAGAACACCGATGCAAACATCTTCATTTATTTTAATGTTGATTCCTGCAAGTTGGGTTAGGAGTCCTTCCATGTAATTGAGATGTGTGGCAAGTGATGTGCTGGACTTCATTTCAAGCCTGAAGAACTCAATCAGGAGATCATACTTTGATGATTTAGATTGTGCACCGAACAGGGTGTCAAGTCTTTTCCAAGTAGTTGCAAGTTCCACGTCGCGAGGTTTCTTCTCTTTGCCATTTGTGATGGCCCAGAGACCCTTTTTCATCAAGTTGAGCTTGATGCGGGTTTGCCACGTGTGAAACCCGACTCCTTTGAATCGAGCATTTGGAGAGTCTTTTCCCATGTTGAGGTTTCAAGATCAGCAGCAAATCAGCACCAGAATTCTGAGATTTTATCAGTAGAAGAGCAGAATGCAGTGTGTCAAGAGACACAGTTAGTGACAGTGTGAAAACACACTATGTCAGTGTTGATGTTGAGCTTGATTCTTGATTCTTTTTGTTCGGGATCATTCTGTCGTTCTTCAATCTTCTTAGGTCCTTCCTCTCCTTGATTTGATGCAATGTGGCTGTTTGTTGTGCCAAGAGGAGCGCCCTGAGTGAAGGAAGATATGTCTAGAAGAAAGTTCCTGAAGATATGCTCTACAGAGAGAGATATGAAGGCTCCATGGAGGGTATGTCCAGCAGGTCACAGTTGAAGACTATGGCAGTGACTGGGAATTTTCACAATGCTGAGCTCCAGATGGTCAAATGTCCTGGATTGATGTGATACAGGGAAGCTTTATGAGTTGGAGAATACTTTTCCAGAAGGAAACTCCAAGAGATTTGACCTATGGAGTGAGATATAAGCAGCTCAATCTGACAAGGTGCTGCTGGCTATGGCTGCCATGGAATCTTCAGTGAGAATAGAGTTGGGAGATGAAGTCATGAGTTGACATTGAGCTAGATTGAGGTTGAGAGGAATCAAGAGAGACTGGAGAAGCAATGCCATGCCCAAGTGGGCTCTGATACCATGTGAGGAATGCGGGATCTAGAGCATGGCAAAGACGGAAGCTATGGAGGATGGAAGGAGAAGTGTGGACTCATAATGGAAAAGACACTGTTTGTTACACAAGTGAATTAGGTTCCAAGATTGAGACTTGGACTCATAAACACAATCTTGTGTATGT
Source organism: Lygodium microphyllum (assembly GCF_053477565.2). Taxonomy (NCBI): domain Eukaryota; kingdom Viridiplantae; phylum Streptophyta; class Polypodiopsida; order Schizaeales; family Lygodiaceae; genus Lygodium; species Lygodium microphyllum. Next base: position 48,827,662 of record NC_141141.1, on the reverse strand, counting down.
GGACAATGACACTGACACTTCACTGAAAAGAAAAGAGTACTATCATTCCATTAAGAAAAGGAAGCAAGTACAATGCTTTATAGGAAAGTAGGAAACTGTAGTAGGCACCATTGTGCATATGGGATAGGTTAGCCTGCATATCCTTGACCCTGAAGCTCCATACAAAGAGGCTATTTAGTGAGTGTGATTGCTAAATCTCAACATTTTTGACAAAGTATCACATGCCTCCTTTGGCGTACTTGCATCCTGAATATGCACAATCATAGAGTCTGAAATACTGATAGACAGCCAGTACATAACTTTTCAGGCTCTCTCCTACCATCCTTTAAATGCCTGCATTTGCTATTGATTGGGAACATCAGGAAGAACTGGTTCTTCTTCATTTCCTGCAATGAATTCCCAATATCCTTTTCCCGTAAGGAAATTCGTCATTCTAAACTTCCATGCTTGGAAGTTGTTCTTGTCAAGCTTTTCAGTGACAATCCGTGAAAGAGAATCAGATGCCATTACAGAACACTGCAAAAAATTCTGTCACTGCAAAAAACACAGCTTCAGCCTCACAAGGGCAAATCTGCAAAATTGACGAAAGTGGTATTTGACCACATAGTCACTTCCTAGTGACGATTTTGCATCAATAGGCAACAAGGATGATTCTGTAACTCCCAATGTCTTTGCACACAGGCATACGATGCAATTTCTACAGTAACTTTTCACCGACCTGTAGAATAGTGGTCGCACAGCATAAAACAAGGCCTTTTCCTAAGTGTGTGCGGAAAACTTTCGCCTCCAAAACATGCCCCGAAATGGCCTCGAATCAAAAAAACAGGGCAACCAAGGGCTAAAGACCTTTTCCGCAGCATATACTGCCCTCTTGCTATACCGCAAAGGGTGTCTCAATCTGAGACAATGCACTCTTGCACTTTTCGACTATGCTACATGTAGAGACTTGCTCCCAAACTCGAAAAATGAAAGCAACACTGGTCCTCTTACCAGGACACCAGGAACTTGGTTTGCTTTCTTGAGCTCCTTACCACGAACCAGGCTCTGATACCATGTCAAAATTGTGGGAGAGAAGGAAGGAGTCTCACTTGTAGCTTTCTTGCTTGCACAATGGGGGAATACACACACAGGTGGAGGCTGAAAATAGTTTTCCTCTTCTTAGTTGTGTAAGCAAAAAATAACTCTAGTACATAGAAATAGAAGAACCCTATATATGGGTCTCAAACCAAACTCAACTAACTAAGGTGGCATACTAACTGAGCCATGAACTAGAGTAGATAAGGATAGGGATAGCTGTCATCTAGCTATTATTCATGGGCGGTGTACCAACTGCATCTACAGCTAACAAGTCGGTGACATAAATGCACAATGGTCACCCTGGCATATCACGAGTGGAGCTCGATATCTCAATAGTTAAAACATATTCAAGGGTTATAAATAGCATAATTTCTAAAAGAATATGACATTGAGAATCATGAATAGAAAGCACTAGTTTAAAGTTTGAATACTTCAAAAGTACTTAGCCTAAGAGGCCAAATATTAAGAAGAACTAGATTCTAGCTCAACGTTGGAGTCTATTTACTTCATATCATCTCGCACTTATCTTATCAAGTATTTACACGTTATGCCTATAACATGTTTGATATACGAGGATAATTTCATGTTTGCCTGATAGTTTGACTATGAGCTAGTATAAGAAATTAATCATAAGGATTAAAACTAAGATGTCTTGAGATTCATTGGATAACTACAATCCAATTCAGGGTTGGGTTAATGATTAATGTAAGTGACCTATAGAACTTACGTCGTGTATAGTGTTTAAACCCTTAACATATGCCTTAGCCGAGGGAAGGAAGTGTTAAGAAACATTTTGCATAGTATCACTCTTAAATCCCAAGGGGAAGAGAAAATATGCAATGGAAATATTATATCCTCTATTCTAGCATTGTTTGAAAAGAATACAATTGGTTTTGTTAGTTGATTGAACAACATCCTAAATGATTTTACATTCAACTAGTTGTTAGTTTGTTATTTGGATTATTGTTCCAAGTGCTTGTGATTTATGCTAAATGCATGGCAAGGGTCTATGATAACAAGTTGCCATGGGGATAAAGAAATGTTTTCTTGGAAAATGATATTAGCATTGAATTCCTTGTTTGTGCTTGATTCTTAAAGGATTTAATTAAGGAAGGATCTAAGCTACCCCCAAGTTAGCGGCAAGACCCTACTCCAAGGGGGTCATGATTATCACTATGAGAGACTTGGACCGGCTCCGTAGGTCAAAGGTCTGTCATCAGTAGGGAGAGTCTCGAGCAATAGGAAATGTGGGTGCTAGAGGGGGCTCTAGCTGTAAATCCTACATTGTTCCTAGAATCTGACGAGCCCCTTCGTGACCTACGATGGGATCCTAGAACCCTAAATACTAATTACAAGGGTGGAATCTTGGTGGGCAGAATACCCTCGCAAAATTCTATGTATCTTCTGTTGGGTCCGAAAGATATGGAATTTGTGATGCCATGTGATTTGGACCAGTTTCTTATGTTGGATAGAAGGGATACATAATTTCTCCTATATGGGTGGGAGACAAAGATTAACTTGAAGATAAGTTAAGGGAATTGTTTGAACTTGTTTGTCAATAGATTGCTTTGCTCTGTTTTTTTGTTTGGGCTATAGGTTATGTAAACAAACCTTGTTCCCTAAAAGGCTTAATTAATGAAGCTGACTTTAAGTGTCACACATAAATGTAGTAGGACCTAATTAGAAAACTAAAGCTATTAAGGGAAGCAGGTGGGTGGAACCCCCGATGGATGTGTCCTACGACAGGGTGGTCCCAGAGAACTGGGAGGCTTCTCACAAGATTTTACCGCCGTTTGACCTTTAGGAAATGTTAGATTGGAACCCGATTCATGCCATTTTAGGGGACCGGAATGGGACTATGCCCTATGGACAGAGAGGTTGAGCGACACATCACTCTCATTTCCCATTCTCTTTGAACCAAGTGCGGCATGGGTCTGCTTCGGCTTGGATACCTCTACGTAAAGTAGGATGTCTAGGATCCGACATTAGACTGCTGTTAGGAGACCTTGGCCACTAGGAGCCCAAAATTTAGATTGATCCTAGTGGGTTCGGCCGTGAACATTTCGTTGTGAGGCATACTTGGGAAACCCTAGGCAACAAAACTTGGAACATTCCATGGGAGTGTCAAGCAGCGACACTTAGATCCGTTTCTCGATAGACCGCTAGAAGTGCGCCTAGACATCCAATGGGTGGGCACCTCACACATTGGTTCCATTTTCCTCCTCAAATCATTATGACATGAACATAGCATACACAACCAAACACCCTAAGATATAGAACTACAGGTGTTCCTCCATACATCTTCTCATATGGAGATATATGATGAGTCAGAGTTATAGGTCTATTGTTCATAATATGAACTTTAGTATGTATTGCCTTAATCCAATAAGTCAAAAGCATATGCATCTACTTCATCATAGCCCTTACAACTTTTGTAATGGTCATGTCCTTTTTTTCTACAATAAGATTTTATTGTGCTGCATATATTCATGTAGCTCTCTCTTGATTCCATGATCTCTCTAATAGTCAAAGAACTCATGTTCTTTTTTTCTACAATAAGATTCTGTAGTGGTGCATATATTCATGTAATTGTATCTTGATCCCATGATCTCTCAAATAGTCAAAGAACTCATTTAACATATATTCTCCTCCATTGTTTGATCTCAAATATCTTATGTAGCTTCTAAAATTCTTTTTTACATAGCCTTGAACTCTTAAAACCTCTCAAAAGCCTAATTTTATGTTGCAAGAAATACACCTATGTCATCCTACTAAAATCATCAATGAAAGTGATATAAAACATGCATCTTTCACGCAAAGAAATATTTTGACATGGACCCAAGATATTTGAATGTACCATTTCTAAAGGATATGTGCTAACTCTCCCCATCTTTGGAAATGGGATTATAGACTACTTGCCAAACTGACATGCCTCACAAACATGATATAGTTAACATAGCTAAACTATAGAAGCCCATGAACAACTTGTCTAGACTAGATTTTCTCAAGCCTTTGCAAGTTCACATGCCCGATTCTTCTATACCCTAACTCAAAATTTATATCTTGTAATGCCCCCCCCCCCCCCCCCCTGATGCCTCCACCCATGAGAACTCCCCCTTTAGATTTTTTAAATTTTTTTGAAAATTTTTTATCTCTCCCCCTGCCCTGTGCATGGCAGGGAGGGAGAGAGAGAGAGAGAGAGAGAGAGAGAGAGAGAGAGAGAGAGAGAGAGAGTGAAGTAAATGATAAGGGGGGGGGGGGGGGGGTACGGCATCTAACCCCCTAGATGGTGGCAGAGAGCCACTTTTCTCCCCCCCACCTTATAAAGCATCCCCCCCTCCCTCTGCTAGGGAAGCCTCCCCCCCTCCGTGCTGGTATGCAGCGCCTCCCCCCCCTCTCTCTGCTAGGGAAGCGCCCCCCCCCCCTTCGTGCTGGTATGCAATGCCTCCCCCCTCCCCCCCCCCAATCATCGTGGACAGCCCCCCTTTTTGTCATCTACATCAAACCCCCCCAATCAGCATGGAGAAGAAGAAGAAGAAGAAGAAGAAGAAGAAGAAGAAGAAGAAGAAGAAGAAGAAGAAGAAGAGGAGGAGGAGGAGGAGGAGGAGGAGGAGGAGGAGGAGGAGGAGGAGGAGGAGGAGGAGGAGGAGGAGGAGGAGGAGGAGGAGGAGGAGGAGGAGGAGGAGGAGGAGGAGGAGGAGGAGGAGGAGGAGGAGGAGGAGATAAGAGAGAAGAAGAAGAGAAAGAGGAGAGGGAGAGAAGAATAGAAGGAGAGAGAGAGAGAGAGAGAGAAGAAGAAGAGAAGAAGAGGGAGAAGAAGAGGAAGAAGAAGAGGGAGAGGGAGAGAGAGAAAGAAGGAGAAGAAGAGGGAGGAGAAGAAGAAGAAGGAGAAGAAGAGGGAGAGAGAGGAGAAGAAGAAGAAGGAGAAGAAGGAGAAGAATGAGAGAGAGAAGGAGAAGAAGAGGGAGAAGAAGAGGAAGAGGGAGAGAGAGGAAGAAGGAGAAGAAGAGGGAGGAGAAGAAGAAGAAGGAGAAGAAGAGGGAGAGAGAGGAGAAGAAGGAGAAGAAGAAGAAGAAGAGGGAGAGAGAGGAGAAGGAGAAGGAGAGAGAGAAGGAGAAGAAGAGGGAGAAGAAGAGGGAGAGAGAGAGGAGAAGAAGAAGAAGAAGAAGAAGAAGAAGACGAAGAAGAGGGAGAGAGAGAAGGAGAAGGAGAGGGAGAAGAAGAGGAAGAGGGAGAGAGAGGAAGAAAGAGAAGAAGAGGGAGCAAAAGAAGAAGAAGGAGAAGAAGAGGGAGAGAGAGGAGAAGAAAAAGAAGGAGAAGAAGGAGAAAAAGGTGAGAGAGAAGGAGAAAAAGAGAGATAAGAAGAGGAAGAGGGAGAGGAAGAAGGAGAAGAAGAGGGAGGAGAAGAAGAAGAAGGAGAAGAAGAGAGAGAGAGAGAGGAGAAGGAGAAGAAGGAGAGAGAGAAGGAGAAGGAGAAGAAGGAGAGAGAGAAGGAGAAGAAGAGAAAAAGAAGTAGAAGAAGGAGAGGAGAGAGAGAGAAGAAGAGAAGGAGAGGGAGAGAGGGAAGGAGAAGAAGAGGAAAAGAAGAAGGAGAGAAAGAAGAGAGAGAGAGAGAAGAAGAGGAGAGGGAGAGAGAGAAGGAGAAGAAGAAGGAGAGAGAGAGAGAAGACAGAGAAGGAGAAGGAGAAGAAGAGAAGAAGAAGAAGGAGAAGAAGAGAGCGAGAGAGAAAGAGAGAGGGAGAGAAGATTATGAGATGGAGAGGGTGAGATAGATGGAAGAAAAATTGGGGAGAGGGTAAAAGAAGAAGAAGACTTATGTATGTTGAAGTCAAATTTTTTGGCCTTAGATTCCTTGTGAACCCACGTACCACTTCCTTCTACCAAGGCAAGAGCGGTTGATTTACCTCAAGGGTTGCAAGACTAGGAACGCACAAGAATGGCACCCAAGGGACAAGTTACAAGGAGCACAAGTGCTAAAGTTGCAAACGGAGCTAGGAACATATCCAATGCAAGCGGAGACATGAATACCACCATCCCTCTTTCAACTATAGCTCATATCCAGGTTGTACCAAGAATTAGATTCTTCTCACACATCTTGAATTCTTAAATAGAGGTAGAATTGCATGTATTTGCCATTAGGATGGGCTGATCTTCTACCCTAAATAGGTAGCCATGATTAATAAAGGTCAAGGTGAAATCATTTAGTTCATTTAAAGGATCTAGAAGGAATTTGTCAAATCGACCTTGCGAAGCCCTAACCCAAGGGGTAGAGAGAACTTTAGGGTAGTTGATTTATGCTAAGCATGTTGCTTGGAACTATTGAAATGGTTTTAATGAAGGTTGATCTTGTTAAAGATGGATGGTTGACCCACCAAGTTATGCTTGGTTGTTTGAAAAGGGTATCTCCAAGTGAATGTCGACTGGTAGTGTTGGTAAGAGGAGAGAATCTTACTAAGGATAGGTGGATCATAAGCAAGGTGATTGCTTGATGTGGTTTTGGATGCTAATCCAAGTTGTTTGTGGTTGATGATTGCATGGCCGGGTCTGAGATGACTCATTGCCATGGAAACAAAAGGGATGTTTTCCCCAATAAATGTTATTAAGCTGGTTGCTTCAGTTGTGGTTGATTTCTTGAAGGGATAATTAAGGAAGGATGGTGCTAGCTACCCCTCGCAAACTGCCAAACCCTAACCAAGGGGGTTATGAATCCATGCGGGGAATGTGGACCGAACCCACCGTGAGAGGTCTCTCTGTGGAAATTACTTGGCGTAGGAGGACGCTTGGGTGCCAATGGGGCTCTGGCTGTAAATCCCAATGCCTCTGGACCCTACACAAGTGTTCTACGTGACTCAAGATGGGATCTTGAGGCCTTGATACTAGTTACAAGGTGGAATCTTTGTAGGATAAACCTTCGGGCTTTTATTGCTGGAAGATGGAAGGATTTTTCTGTGGAGGCACAAAGGAACACTTAATTTTCCTGTATGGGTGGGAGACAAACATTAATCTAAAGATAAGTTAAGGAAGTGTTTGACCTTGTTTTATCTTGTCTTTGTGTCTGTGCCCTAAATTACATAAAGGAACTTGTGATTAATTGGTTAATTAAGGAGGTTGCTTTTATGTGTCAAACATAATGTGGTAGGTAATTAGATAACTAAAACAACCCCTGAGGGAAGTGTGGTGGATGTGACTAGTGGGTCTATCCTACAGAAGGGTGGTCTCAGTTAGCCGAGAGCTTTCCTCAATGGAATTTATTTGATGTGAATGTGAGTTAGACAAGGACCTTAGAACTTGTAAGTTGAAACCATGATTCATACCATTTTAGGGGACGAGAATTGGACTATGCCCTACGGGCAGAGAGGTCGAGCGATGCCTCCCTCTCGTTTCCCATTCTCTTTGAACCAAGTGCGGTAAGAGTCTGCTTGGGTCTAGTTGTATCTATGCAAAGTGGAGCGGCTATCCACTGACGCTAGAAGGTTGTTAGGAAGAATCGACTGTTAGGCACTTGGAATTCAAGTCAATCCTAGTGGGAATAGTTGGATAAGTTCCGTTGCAAGGCAGACTCGAGAGACCCTAGTTGGCAAACCCCATGCCATTCCTTGGGAGTTCCGGGCAGCGTCTTCTAGATTGATCTCTCGATGGGCTACTAAGACATGTTCCGCAATTTGAGGGGTGGGCACGTTACATATCTTATCCATGTGTCTCAACATATATATAGAACTTTATATGATAAGAGTTTATGTATCTAGAGAAAACAACTTGCATTTCTTTTGACCACAACCAATAAGCCTAGTAGGTTTTCCATTTTTAAACTCCTCAATAAAGCAATTAAATTTGTTGAACCTTACTTGAAACCCCCCTCGATCGACGATTTGACCAAATTGAAAAGCCAATTCTTTTGTGATGGTAGACACATATAAGACATCTCTAACCTTATTCTCTATCCCATCTCTATTAACCAAAGGAACACTACCAATATTTGCTATCCCAACTCTAATCACCAAAGGAATAATGTCAATACTCTTTCCTCATCTCTAGTCACCAAAAGAATATTGCAAATATTCTCTCTCCTATCTCTCATCACCAAAAGAATACTACAAATATTCACTCTCCTATCTCTAGTCACAAAAGGAAAACCGTTAATATGAGTTATCTTATGCAATGCATAATCTCCTATAGCCACATATTCTTCACTTTGCATTTGTTTCTTTCTATCAAGCCATTCTACATGATGTGCCATATTGTTTGTAGCTCCTGAATCCAAAAACTAGTCATTCTCTCAAGGGGGATGTATCATACTACCAAGTATATGCTCCATAGCAAATAAATTACCTCCACGTTTCATACATCTTGTGCTTGCATTGTTTTATTGAAATTGGAGATAGACTATGTGATTAGTGTTTGTTTGCTATTAAGTGATTGTAGATAACATTATAACAGAGATTTGGAGATCTGTCCTAATTTGGTTGTATTATTTGTTTTCTTGGATGTTTTAGATAGTTAGAACTAAGGCCATTGCAAGGAAGCAGAAAGTTGATCCTAGGGGTCTTGCTTCAAAGATCCGACCATCAATCCTCCAAGCCTTCCAAACTTACAAGGAAATCAAAGCCAAGGAGAAGGTTTTCACAGCATATAAGATGCCTAAAAGAGATTAGAAGTGCAATAAAGACTCTGAATAATGCAATTCCAAAAATGTCTTTTCAAAGACTTGTTAGAGAAATTTGTAACAAGCATATTCTTGATAGTTTTAGATGGACTAGGGCAGCTCTCAACTATATTCAAGAGGCTATATAAGATTTTTTGATTGAGTTTTTAAAAGATTCTTATATCGGTGCTACTCATGCACACATGATAATACTTATGGATAAAGATATGATAATTCTCAGGAGATTGAGATATAGGTTTTCAAAGGTCTTTGAGCCAATCCCCCTTTCTGATGTGAAGGCTTTCAATATTTTAAATGTGCCTCCATATAGAAAAAAGAAAAATGATATAGTATTAAGGTTGAGGATGTCAGCCATGAAAAGGACACAACACAACATGAAGAAAGAGGAAAAGGTCACAAAAGAGCATGCAAATAAATGGAGGGAGTATAAAAGAAAGAAGGAAGAAAAAAATGAAGCAGAACAACTCCCATCTTTTGAAGAGGAGTTACCTACCCTTCTTGAAAGGGCTGACCCTAAGGGCTTCAATATTTGTTGCTTTTTACCTAGAGGGAGTATAAAAGAAAGAAGGTAGAAAAAAAGAACGTAGAACAACTCCCATCTTTTGAAGAGGAGTTATCTACCCTTCTTGAAAGGGCTGACCCTAAGGGCTTCAATATTTGTTGCTTTTTACGTGGTGATATTAACAAAAGATCTAATATGGTATTTTTGGACTCTGACAGTGTTCAAATTCTTAAGAATAAAGTGAGAGAAGTAAATGACTCTATTATTCTTACTGGGATGAGGCATAGTATACCAAAATTTGTTTTTACTCACTATATTTTTCTAGCAATAGACTTTCATGTTGATGCTTACTATCTCCATTCCTGTGGTAGGTGTGTAATGCATGATCTCCCCTTTGATATACAACAAAAGATTGAGGTTCATGATCCATCTATCTCATACTATATGAGGAGTGAGCTTGATACAAGTGCATTTGACCATTGGTTCAATTCCAAATGACTTTGAAACTTTGGATGTTCTTCTTATTTTATACAATGAAAAGTAAGTAATTTGATATTCTGTTAGATTTTATGAGATCTTGTTTTGCTAGATTATTGAAATATTTTTGTTTTCAGTTCTCATTAGAGCCTAATTGGAGTAGATTGTGTGGAGATGCAATGTTTTCTCATAAATTCTATAAAAGAAAGCCATGGAAATGCCAAGTTGTAAGTTATATAATCTAGAGTGTCCTTGATATTTTGATCTTTTTTACGGGTACTGTAAATATTTTGATCTTTCGTTTGTAATTACTCTAAATTTTATTGCCTCTTTGGTTCAAAGTTGTAAAAAGATTGATTGAAATGCTAGATAAAAAGTCTCCCATGCCTTCTGACTTACTTGCAACAATGCAATATAGAAAAGTTGCGGTAAGGTCTTGATTAATATGGTTGGAACATAGTAAGGAAATTTATTTTAAAAACTACCATAAACAAGTTTCATAGTTTTACTTTATATTCTTGATTACAGTGTCCTCATCATGATGATAGTTACTCTTGTGGCCAGAGAGTAATTGTAAATGCCACAAGATTGGTTCAATTTATTTATCTCAATGATGATAAAATTATAAAGGTAATGTGAAAGATACTAGACTTTAAGATAGAGTTTTATTGCAAAATAGTCCATTGATTATAATAATATAGTCCATTGTAAAAAATAACAATGAACTAAAAATCTTTTCTTACAAAAATATGACACTTTACAAGGGATTGCTATAAAAGTGAGCATGTTTGGTATATAAAAGTAAAGATCATGAAGTACATAATGGTCAATTGTATATAACCGACAAGAATGGACAATATTGGGGGCTTGGACATTGAAGGAGCAACCAAAGCATCAAAGATACGCAAAAGGACTCCTAGAAAGGATATCCCTTCTTCTAAGAAAAGTTCTCAAAAAAAGTAGATTTTCCTCATTGATTGTAAGCCCTTGTTTATAAGTCATGGAGATGGCGCTGACAAAAATTAGCCATAAAATTTGTGCATGTATTTTAGTAAAGAGATATTTTCCTCAATATCCTTGCATTGTATATTCTTCTCTCTCCTCATTGATATCTGTTTAAAAAAATATTACAAATATTTATTAATCAGAAAGTGAAATTAGATATACACCTAAGTGGATATAATATGATATAAAAACTTACTCATTTGTTATTAAGTTGGAACACAAATGAGTATGGTAGTTTAATATCTTCGTTTTGTAAATCCATCCTCACTTGATGTAATGTACATAATGATCTAACCTCCTTTAGGATTACAATAATGTCCTCATTGTACCAAACATCAAGATCCACTATAGGATCTTTGCTAAAATTATCAAGATTTTGGTCTAAAGCAACCAGACTACCACCAACATAATGTCATCTACTATAATAAAAGCTAAGGATGAAATTTGGAGTAGCAATCATATATTTACAAGCTATAGAGTCTTGATCTATCTTACATATAATTTTTCCTTCCATCCTAATGTCCCATCTCTCATCAACAAATTGTATAACATGATCATATGTTAGTCTCTTCACTTAAAGCATGGCCTTTGATCTTCATATCTCAGGATTAGAAAAGAAGTCGACAAATATATTAATAGGCATGAACAAAGTAACTTTTCTTAGCCTACTTGAGATACTAGGTTTTAATGCTCTCTACATCTCAAAAAATATTTTACATCTATAGCCCTCACTAGTAGCTGGACATGGCAAAGTCCACTCAAAGCTTGAAAAATCGAAAAAAGAAAGGGGGGATATTGATCCCCATTGGCTACGTTGCATGGGGATAATATAATAATGGTCATAGAAGAATATTTCATTCTCTACAAGCTCTGTCTTCTTTCTACCTTTGTACATCTCTTCTCCAATCAAGCCATGTATCACACCAACAATAGACTTGACCAGTTGCCATTCCTCAAGATTAGAGGTATAAACATCTACAAGACAAATGAAAAAATGTTATAATGGAAAACCTTAAACCAAGTTCAAGAAAATAAAGATATTAAGAATCAAATCCTTACAACTCGGTTTATGCATTGGAAGATTTGAACTTCCAGGTTCCAAATAAAGCTCTCTATGCATAAACACATGTTGTACCAGAATCTCTTTTATGCTATTCCTATTTACTCCAAGCTTGAAATCTTGGATTCTACAATTCCAAGCAGAGATGAATGAGCTCCCATATCTTCATCTTTTCCCATTTTACCTGTTGTATGGTGATCCAACTGCCTTTGCTATTGATTGTAGGAATCCATCTTCCATCTTTTTGGAATGAGTTAAACACTAATATGGATGTGATTTCGGAGCTTGGATGCCTTGTTGAAGGTCGAATTTCTATATCCATGGCATAGGAGAGAGAGAGAGAGAGAGAGAGAGAGAGAGAGAGAGAGGACTAAGCTATCACAAACAAGGGAAAAACACAAGACGGATAAATGAAAGGAGGGAAAAAAATAAGTGCCAATATTTTTATTAATTTGAATTTAGATTGAACATGTCACTATCATTAATCCAAACATATCATTAAGTAAAAGTGGCTGAGACTCTATATAATTAATGCAAAGAATGTCATAATCATGAATATAAGAGGCAAAAAATATATATTGATAATTCAAATTTATAATATTATATATATATATATATAGTAAAATGATTTTTTTTATTTTTTAAAATAGAACTTTCGTTAGGGAGGCTCTGTTCCTATTGGTCTAGAGCTCTCTCTCTCTCTCTCTCTCTCTCTCTCTCTCTCTCTATCTCCTAAAAGGCATTTTTGAGACCTCAAAACTCCCCTAATGCAAGTCCTCATCTTACAAAGTCCAGGTAAATATTATCCATGAATGCACTCTTCAACCAAACTATGTTAACATCATGTGATTTGGTGTATGCTTAAGGCATCCATAAGATGTGGCTTTTAATACCCTTCTAATCAAATTTTCTCATTGTGTCAAACAATTTGTGTTGTTATCAATGCATCTTGAAGCTCATTTTTTGTTAATATGGTATGAAAGCTAGGATGGAGGGTCTTTATATAATGCTATCTAATCATTAGTATATCCTCTTTCTCTCTCTCTCTCTCTCTCTCTCTCTCTCTCTCTATGGATGTATGTGTGTGTATGTGCATGTGTGTTTTAGGCCATGGGAAACTTTGGTCACTTGGCCATAGTAGATATACTAGTTGAACTATCTACTCGTTGGCTATGAGCTTAAAAATGCCTTTAGGATTCCAAGGGATGAACCCGAATTGATCTCATTTTTTGTTTAATGAATAATTAAGCCATATCTTTTTCAAGAAATGCAGGTTGAGTAAAGGTATTTGTAAAGGGAGCTCATGCTCAACCACCAAGACCCACGGACTGCTTATTTCTTCAACGTTTAAAGTAAGCACCTATGGTTATCTTTCACTTAGCTAATGCGCCTTTGATCCTACCGGGGTGTAGTGAGCTTACCTTGACACCAAAATGAGTTGCCTCCTCCCTCAAGCACTCCGGTAGCTCCACGATTCATAATGCCACCTCCTCTAAGCTCCATCCTCCATAGCCACGCACGAGAAGAAGAAGAATAAGAAGAAGAAGAAGAGAGAAGATGATGGAGAGCTTCATCTCCAAGATCCGTCACCCTCACACACACACACTTCCTCACTCACTCACACTTTCTCCTCAAGCGCTCACAAGCAAGAAAAGAGAAGAGAAGGAGAGAAGAAGATGAGTCCACTTTTGCCACACACCAAAGAATGAGCTTCTCCATTCACTTTTTGGCTTTTATACATAACCCTAAATCCCTTTTGGATGGTCATCCCTTTTTTACATGACTAGCCATTGTGGCAAGGTCCTTTTTCCATTTCCTTCTATGTGCCTTCTATTTTCCTTCTCTCTTTACCAATACCCATCGACCTTTTACAATTTTCAGAGAGGGAGCCTGGTGCTCTTTTACAATAGTTTTAGGGCCTCCTTGCATTTAAAAATGCACTTTTCCCTTTGACTTGATTTTTGAGTCTGCCCTTGCACTTTTAGTCATTCTCCATCCTGCCTCTTCCGTTGTATCCAATTTCCTCCTGGCCACCTCTTTTAGGTCTGGACTTGCGCTTTTCTACTTTTTTTGCTTTGTTCTTGTACTGAGGTTAACATTACCCCCTCCTTTTACCCCCCCTTTGAGTTTAGTTCCAATCCCATGGCATTGATGTGTAGTAGTTGGAAGGTAGGATGGGTACAGCCAGATGGCTTTTTTGAGTTTGTATAATGCCCTTCCGGGAGATGGTGTTGGATGGGACTAGCACTTGAAATTGAAGATGTAGTTGGGGTGGGTTCCTCTTTGACACTAGCGTTGAGTGGATCTGTCCTTTGAAATTGAATATAATGTTGGACGTATCGCTCTTGGGAAATAGCAAGTGGGCGGTAGATGGACGTATCCATCCTTGAAATTGAATATGATGTTGGATAGATCCTTCTCTTGCCCTTCTAGATGTAGCTTTTTCGGATTCCCTTCAAGATGCTTGATCCTTTTGCTTATGTCTGTTTAGACTTTACCACTTGCACAGGAGGAAACTTGGCACTCTTATAAAATTAATTACATTGCGCCTTGTGCTTTCCTTGTAAGAGCCCTCAGAAGTTCTCCCTCATCCTTGAGAGAGCCTTGCTAGAATATCTGATGCCTTTCCACATTCTTTTTGAGCACTGTGCTAGAATATCTGGTGTTCTCTATCATTTCTTCTGAGCTTGACATATCTTCCTACCTAAGCAGAATGAACTTCTTCATTCACTTTTTGATGGGGGATTCCTTGATTTGCCTCTGCATCATGTGGGCTGCATGGTAATATATTGTGTAACATTACCCCCTCCTAGGCATTTGCAAACTCCATGACACTCGTAGTTTTGAGTTGATAAAGATTTGGTGATTGAAAGGGGCGATCATGCGAGTCGATGATGATGGGGTCTCATGGGGATTGGTTTTGGGGGGAGTTTGATTAACCAGTGGAAATGGTGGGGGCCAAGAATATATTGCATGGATGATGGGGCCTCCAAAGTTAATGGGTTATAGCTTTTATTTGTGCCTAAAAGGAAAAGAAGGTGCACTACCTAGGGATGTGTCTACCTCACTGTGTGGTGCATTGTGCTCGTACTAGTGGAACTAGGAGTTGGGTCTTGGGTGTTGTCCCATACTTGAGGACCTAGTTTGTGCACGGGGAGGTGTGGTGAGTGTGGCTTAGGGAGACATTCTCACCATAGTAGGTGAGTATGACCTGCCTAGGTATATACTACCCTTGATGTGCCCTAAGTGTGTGAGTGGGGAATCAAAATGGGCTAGGGGGTTTGGTTGATTGAAGCCACCAAATGCACCTAAATTGAGAACCCCGAGATGTAGTGCTCGTGGTCTATGTGAAGTGAAGTGGTGTAGATGCTTGTTTTTTTTTCTCTACCCTTTGAGGGGTAATAAAAAATAGAGGATATATTCCTCGAGCTCTTGAGTGTGAGGTGGGGAGGTAGGGGGCTTCAATGATTTACTAAGGAAACTCGTACTTAGCATGTACCCTTTTTGGCCTACCTTAACATGGAGAGGGGTGGTAGAAAAAAATGGATGGCTAAAGCTGGTAAAATGGATGTCGTTCATGTCCTCAAGGAGGGCCATGCAAAATGATGGGAGCAAAGCAACACGCAACATCAGCCAAATCATGACACAACTATCTATTCCCGTATTAATGTCAAAAAAGAGCAGTGGAAGATAGTGCTCTACTAATGTGGGGGGTTTCTTGAGGAGTTTCCTAAGTAATCTAATATAGTTACATGTTATTGCAAAGGCAGAGTTTGGGTATGAGGAGGATTCCATCAAAAAGTGAGCCATGGAGTCCCATAGATCCTGTTTTGAGAAAGCGAGTGCTTCCTAAAGCTTTGTGGCATTGATGTTGTAGAACTTTGGGAAGTCATATTGATCATGGATGTTAGGGTCAAAATCTACTCCTACCCTTCAAGGATATGGTAGATAAGTCGGATCATTTCACTTGAAGGGTAGGGAGCCGCAAAACAACATCCATGCATCCACATTGCCATTCCAGACTCTTCTCCTCTATTTAGGTTAGGATTCATAGCCTTTCACCATGTGGGATACCTCCTCAACCTTGTTTTCCTAGTAATGTGGAGATTCCCTCCCCCAAGCCATTGTATTCTTCACCCTTTTGGTAAGCCATCCGTCACCAAGCCTTCTTCCTACGGTGATTACTTCTGTTACCACTTTGGTGGGATAGCACTTTGCTCAAGGCTGTTGGGTATCAAAAGGTGAAATCAAAGGGGTGGTGGCGATTCTCCCACTGCTTGTGGGTGAGCAGTCTTTCTTTGGTGCGATGGGAGGCTTAGGGACTGCATGCGGTTGCAAATTTTCCCTTTTTCATGCTTGGTCAAGCATTCTAGCCCTCTTCTTTTTAGCTTTTTTGTTCCTTTTTGTTGTGGCATCTTGCTCTTGAGGGGGTTCTAGCTGTGGTGAGGAAGGTGGTGGAACACACTCCTCATCCCGTTGTGCCTCATCATGGCTTGACCCTGCCACTGCTTCTTGTGGTTGTTCTTCTTGGAGTCCCAATGCTTCAACCTACTATAGCGTCAAGCCCTTTTTCAACAGATTTCTCATTGATCTTGCTAAGCCAGATTGAGGTTTATGTCTTGGACTTGGAAGCATAGCTCTTGTTTTATCACCTCTTGCGAGCTATTTCTAGTTTTCTTTTAAGTACATGAACTACTTCCTCCTCTTCAGAGAAAGTGACATCTAATATTGTGTTGAGGAAGGCATGTTATTGGGCCTCTAGACTACTGGCCTAAGCGGCATCTGCCCTGCTTTCTACTAGTATTCTGCTTCCTTCCGCAAGAGCCAAACGACTCACTAGGTCCTTCACTTTCTTCTCACTATTGGACTCCCATTCCTTTGCCTTCTTTTTTATTTCTTCCAAGCCCTCTCTTTGCCTTTGTGATAGGGCCACTATCGTCGGCTCTTGCCCCTTCCATTTTTGCGCAATTTCTTCTTTTTCCCTTCTTAAGCGCTCAATCTCTCTTTTCAATCTTGCTTGTTCCTCTCTTTCCCTTTGCACTCTATACTCTACTTCTTCCCTCTCTCTTTGACTTTTCTCTTGCTCTCGTGCTCTCTCCTCCTCTCATGTGGCAAGCTCTTCCATGTCCTCTTGGAGCTTTCCCATTTGTGTTTCGAGCTCCACCTATTGTAGGACTAGGAGCTTGTATTCCCTTTGCATTCCAACCAGCTCCTGGTTCTCTTCTTCTAGTATTTTTCACCACGATTTCTCTTCATCTTCCTTGTCCCTTAGCTCTACTTTTAACACCTTGATTTCTTTTTGTTGCTTGGCCACTTGGTGTGTTTTTTCTAGTTGGACGGTAACTAAAATTTCTCTTTCAGCTTCTAGCTTTGTCACTGCGACTCTCTTCTTCTCCTTTGCTCTTTTCAATTGAGTGTAAAGCTCCTTGACATGCTGATCTTGGTCAATGGGCTGCGGTCCCGTGGTGGTGATAACCTCGATTCTTTGTAACTTGGGTCCCTATTGAGATTCAACATTTGTAACTATCAATATTTTCATTCCTATCATTCGACTCCCTACACTAGAATCAAACGTTGGGGTATGTGCTTTATCAACCAAGAACTACACCCATGCCATGAGGTTACTGGTGTCAACCATTGCTAGGGTGCCTAGTGTTGCCGTAATGGTTGGGGTGGCTAGCAAGATGGTGGGTGGGATAGAGTGGAGTACGGCCTTGCATTTTTTCTCTCAAACGGGTGGAGGAAAGTCTTATGGTACTTGGCCATTGGTTCCCAAACTATCTTGCCTTGGTAGTGCCTTGGCAAGCTCATTGCTGCCAACTCCTCGTACCTACATTGCTACTCAATGGACATGTGCATGGCTTGTGCCAAGTCCTCTTCTTCTTTTCTTCTCAACTCTTTGTCTTCTTCTTCCGCCTTCCTTTGCCTTTCTTCCTTTGTTCTCCTAGATTCCTCCTATGCTGTCTTTGATCCTTCTCTTTCTTTCTTCCTCCACCTTCTTAGAATCCTTGTGATCCTTTTGCAAGTCTGCTTTTTCTTTTTTCCTTCTCTCCTTCTCTTGCTTATCATGTGCAATTTTCTTCTATGCCTTCTTAGCCTCTCCATGGCTAGACTACTCTTCCTTTTCTCTTTTCTCTTCATCCTCACTCATTGTCCTTTCACTAGATTGTGCCTCTTATTCAAGGCGAGGTGGTGACCTACTTGTTGTTTCATCAACTCCTTCTCCTTCTCCTTTCCCTTGCCCCAAGGCTTCTCTATTGATGGTGGTAATAATGATCCCACCAAATCCTACGGTCGAGGCCTTTGAAGATGAAGCTTTTCTTTTAGCCTTAGTGGCATGGAACACCCCTCTTGTGGGCTGTCCTCCTAATTGCCAGAGTCTTTGCCAAGTTCTCAATGGTCTTTCTCATGAAGCCATTGAGGGTCATCTCATCCAATGATTGTGCTGCAATGATCTCTAGCAAGGGGACATTAATGTGGCTCATGATTGTGTTATACCTCTGACTAGAGAACAATGTGTGCACCATCTTGGCCTGGAGTTGGATTTCGAGATCTCAAATATCATCCAAGTTGATACAATCATTGGTGTGGACCTTCACCTTTTCCATCCCCAGTATGGCATATACATATCTCTTTGGCTTTCTCTCCACTTTGTTTGCCAGGCCCAATGCTCATTCTACCAACTTTGGGGTCAATTCAATTTGTACCTGATGAGTTTCTTCTCCCTCCCGCATGGTCACGGTGCCACGTGTAATATCTCGAAGGCACGCATGAACTGCCTCAATAAGATGGATTTGGATAATTTATTTGATAAAGTCAAACTTTTTAAATTATTTTCCCTCTCCTCCAGTCAATTGTCGAGCTGGAGGAAGAGGGGAATAGTATAGTAGCCAAGCTCCTTGCTAGGGCTTGCCTAGGATAGTAGCCATGCCTGCTGACACACAGGGGAGGGAGGATCCCCCTCCCCTCCCCTATTTAAACCAAGGTGGCCGCCAGAGATGGAAGGAAGACGACGATGTATGCCGTCATACTGCAGAGAGGGAGGAAGTGAGTCTCTGTGCTCAATTTTGTGAGGGAGGGAGAGATTGAAGGTGGCCGCTACCATAGAGTCGAAGAGGGAGTGATAAGCTAGGAAGGGCTACCAGGAGCTACGCCGTGTACAGCTGCTCACGCTGCATGCCACTGCTGAGAAGGAGTGGAGGCACTAATTGTTGCACTGTCCCAGGACATCGTTGCCCTCTGCCATCGCAGTCGCACACCACTGAATCGGTGTTTTTTTCCTCCCCCCCCCCCCCCCCCCCCACATGGCCCAGAAGCTTTAGAAGCTTCTTGGGGGGAAGCTTCTAAGGTTCTAAGAAGACCCCTTTCCCCCCCAAAAAGGTTTGATATTAAAGGTCTTATTCTCCCCGTGTTCTTTAAATCCCCCTTAGGCCCCCTTTTTCTTATAACCTTTGGGACTACCCCCCCCCTTAAAATTTCTCCCTAAGGGCTCCCTTAGGGCCTTTTTTCCCCCAAAAAACTGTTACCTTAGGCCCTTTTTATACCCTTTTGGTTACCCCCCTTACAAAAAGAAGATAGGGTGTTAAGGGTCTTTTGGCGCTTCTCTTTCCCCATACAAAAGCCCTCGTAAGGGTTTCTACACCTTTTAATTCCCGTTCTTGTGAGCCTTTAAAAGGACATTGAGCCGTTCCCATGGCTTTAATGGGCCTTATTCGTATAAGATCTTGAAACGCCCCTTTTTTCGAAATCCTTGCTTCAAGGAGGAAACCTTCTAAAATGGTTTCCGACGGACGGTGCAAGTTATCAAAAAGGGGGCTACGGTGGAATTTCAAAAAGGAGTTGCAAAGCTGCATCCACGACGGAAAGGCTGCATTCGCGATGCCTCCTAAGAAAGCCCAAGGCACAACCGTAGCAGGATCGTCTTCTAGCATCCACGTGGACATCTCACCACAAGTCCAGGTTTGCCTTTGTAATTTTTATTTTTTCGTTGCTATAATTCAATCACACGTAGATGATTTTTTTTTGGAGATAGGATGCATTTCCCATCTTAAATATTTTGGTTAGTTTAAAAGAGTTAGCTTACGACGAAAAAGTTCAGTTGTTAGTATTTCCAAGAAAACGAACAAAAATAAAGCGAGTAGAAAATTGATACACATTTAGTTTTTGTGCATTCAATGAATTGAACTTAGATTATTATCCATAGTTACAAAATGGAATTAAGATAATGCACTCTGTTTTAAGCATGGAAGTATAAAATCATGTCGCATTATTAGGCCATATCTTCTTCGCAATGAGTCATCATGGGAAATACTAAGAATCCATAGGAAAGTGCAAGGCATGAAATGATTCCTAAAGTTGCATAAATTGGTCAATTATCGTTTTTCAACTGCATAATTACTAGTAAGAGGTGGCTTGTTTAGCGTGAATCTTGTTCGCAAGTTGATTAGTTGGAATTAGGTTATAACCTAACCTATGCTTGATCTTAAATCGATAAGTTAGGATTGAAACTCAACTTACGCATAGACAATGAGTCATATAGTTATGGAAACGGTAACGTAATTATCGCCAATAATAGATAGATTAAATTGGCATAAACCTAAACACGAAAACCCGCGGAGTACTTGTTCTAGAAAGAGTTAATTCAATTCCAAAGAACTCACTAGGATTTAATACATAACCTAGTCAAACATATTGCTGAAACCAAAACTCCTATACCCTAAATACTTGCCCACATTCACCGAATGTAGGGACAGCGGAACATACTTGAGAAGTGATCTAGGGTTTGTCCCTAAGAATCTTACGCTAAAAAGATGAAACTTGGAACGCTAGGACTGACAATGTTAGCCTAATGTAATCAGAAACAGATTGTTTCGTGACCCCATTTGATGGGTAGAATAGTCCCATAGTTCGATGCGACACTTGTGCATCAAGTGCGGAGCCGTATGATCTTGTGATTGCATCACAAGGGAATGGCCAATTCTCGCAATGAGGTTGGCAGGTCCTTACGCAAGTTATCTTGCAAGAGGATGAATAATCATCCTAATATAGTACCTTTCTTGAGTAAAGAAAAATTGCTTGGAAGCAAAAGACCAGCTGATAAATTGGAGTAATTTATGAGCTTAACGTTTGACCAAGTCGGGTTAATAGGGTACACCCTAGCCCAGGATATAGGGATCTTGCCAAGTCGCAAGTCATCCTGGATCGAGTGCTGGACGCATTCGAAAGGAAGGATTCATTCCTTAGCAATTGGCCATCAATAAATGACCAATGGAAATTTTTGTGCTTGTTACAGATTTAAGAGCATTGTTTTGCTTTGTTTGACCAAATGAATTAAAGGATAAATGGATATCATATGCTTCAGGTTGAAGGCCTGAAGGGAGAGACAGCTTCAGTTACCCCCGACTGCCTGCTTGACCCTAACCAAGGGGGTTGTTAACTACCTGACCCTAACCAAGGGGGTTGTTAACTACGCTCGGGAAGGTGGACCAAACCCGCTACGAGAGGTCTCTTCGTTGAGCGCTACTTGGAGCAAAAGGACGCTTGGGTGCTAGGGGGGGCTCTTTTCGTAAATCCCTCGCCTTCCGGGGCCTGCACAAGAGGCTAACATGACTCGGGATTGGATCTCGAGGCCGGCATACTAGTCTACAGGCGGAACCTTGGATTAGTGGTCCCTGTGGATTTGCTGGATAGCCTTCTGGTGAATTGTGGATAAGCCTACAAGCTGGACTTTATATATTTCAAAGATAAATATGATAACTTGTTAAAAAGGAACTTGTTTGATGTTGCTTTCTATGTTAAGCGCTATGGTTACGTGAAAGAATGAGTGCCTAATGGGCTAATTAAGGAAAGTGTGTTAGGTAATTAAATAACTAAAACAACCCGAGGAAAGTGCGATGGATGTGGCCATAGGTCCGTCCTACGCATGGGTGGTCCCGGTTGGCCGGGAACTTTTCTCAAAATCACGATGGACAGCAGAAGATTGTCAAAGAATACGAACAACAAAAGCGTTGATATAGAGTTATAATTAATCCTGATTTATGTTGTTTTAGGGGAACGGAATGGGACTATGCCTTATGGCAGAGAGGTTGAGCTTTGCATCCCTCTCATTTCCCATTCTCCTTGAACCAAGTGCAGTGTGAATCCACTTCAAACCTGGCATTTCTGCGTAAAGTAGTTCGCTTGGGTTCCACTTGAGTTGCTGTTAGGAAATGACCAATAGAAAAACCCTAATTCAGGTAGGTCCTAAGTGGAAACAGCCGGAATACTTCCGCTACGTGGCAGACGCAGAAAGTCCTAGATCACAAACCCCGTAACATTCCATGGGAGTGCCAGGTGGAGCTTTCTAGATGTCCTTTCCGATAGATTGCAAAGACGTGTCCTGAGGATAACAGGTGGACACGTTACAGTTGGTATCAGAGTGAACCAATGAAGGATTTGTTTTTATAAAATCTTAATAAGATAAAGTAAAGCAAATGTTGCTGTCCAAACATTTCCTTACATCCAATGCTGTCTTGCAGAATTACGAAGTGTGGAACAAGTTCTTAGTATTCCAAGTCATGTTTATGATTGTGATGTATTCCCCGGATTATCGACAAAGGGTTGACATGATGAACATCCTAGAGCGAATCTATAATCCATCACCTTTGTACATGGAACGAAGATGGACGGGTGCCTCAGGAATCTACTATATAGCCGCCCATCGATTTCCTTATCTACAAACCAACCTAAAGAGAATCAAGTGCTTAGAAGACCTGAAAGTCGTGAAGCTGTTCATTTTTGTGGAAGCTCATGTAAACTCAACTTTACATATTCAAGGTTGAAGGGTTGAGATGAACTCATATGTATATGAGGAAGTAACCCGTGTGATTCCCGCTGACAGGATTAAAGTGTTGGGGCGCCATGAGAAGAATGGGTTTCAAAGGAAAGGATACCCTGAACTTCCAATGACTTACCGATTCTTGAAGATCCATGACCCAAAACCATACTATTATACAATTCCTATAGATAAATGTAATACAACGTTGTTCTCCCCAAACTAAATGTAACAGTTGGCTTATCATCACAAGAAATGTTGTATTCCAAAAGGGCTATGCCGATATAAATACAAATAAGAATTCATTTTATCTATGTCTGATTGTGCATGAGAATTGATAAAAAGTTAAGTAGTTACATTGCTTGCGTGATAGCAGAAATGGAGATGTAATATAAATCAATAACGATTATCATGTAATAATGTTAAGAAGCCTTCATCCAGGCACAACCCCAGGTACAGGTTCCTAGTTCGCCTCCTACATCAAGTACTGCTGTAATCCAGGAGAAGAAATTTCTTCTCAAGTAGATTAAGCTGCCCGAATTTGACGGAAGAGGCAGGTCTGTCCAAGGAGACGCTAAAATTTGAAGTGAATCCATGGAGGATTACTTCGAAGTAGCCGGTATTGCACCCGCTGAGAGTGGAGTTTTGAGCCCGGGATGTGGCTAAAATTTTCCAAAAAATCCAGAATTTAGGAAAAAAATATTTAACATCGAAGGCGGCGGCTCCAGCTAGGACTATTTTAAGCACTAAGTGAAATACGACTTTTAAAAGACGCTCGAGCGATACTTGTTGATTTTTGATAATTTTTCAGACTGCTGTGTGGGTTATCAAGAGTTGCCAGCCAATGCAGGATGTTAAGCCAGATGTATAAAAATTTACAGCACTTGATTTGGACACTAGACGGGGAAATGGCCATAAAATGGTCAAGATATGAAAAGGTGGACACTTGGGAGGCCGAAATTGGGCATGCCTTTTGAGTTTGGACCCCCCTTCCCCTTCAAAATTTTAAGCATACAAGATGAAAAAACGTGGAGAGAAAATGAGGGATGAAGGCGTCATCTTCACGCCCCATTTTTGCACCTCCATGGATGGAGATGGAGATGGCAGGCTGTGAGTACCCCATACAACCGATCTTGGGGCTGATCTTCTCCCTCTTGGCCGATCTTATCGCCTGTCTTCGCCCGTAAAATGGTGGCCTGAATGAAGAGAGCCAATTCTAGTCTTTCTCTCTCCTTCCTCTCTCTCCCTTAAGGGGTTGCTCTTGTGTGGAAGAAGACAATGAAGAATGATGGAGGAAAGCTTGTCAGGATGAGACCGGATTGCTTCCAAATGGATGAAGACTTGAAGAGTGCTATTCTTGAAGATGCTGAGCATTAAATGCATGTTGAAAATCAGTCCCGTAACCAAGAACAAGAAACCAAAACCTCAAATAAGCGGCAATGCTATTTTTACAAAGAAAAATGATCTTTTTATGCTATTTGCTTTATGAAAACTTGTTCATATGGGATGAAAGTTCATTATGACATTGTTTTCCATGAGTTTCAACTGTTTGCAACCTGAAAATCAAAAAATATAAGGCTACATGGTTGGAATTAGTGTTAAAATACATGAAAAACACGCGTTTAAGGGTAAAATTGGGTTTTTTGCTATATAAATGAGAAATATGATATGTCACACCAACTAAATCTGAGTTTTTACTGTCAATAAACCTGACCACAGCCCACAATCAATTCTCATTTTTAGTAATTATTTATTAAATAAAAATAGAGAAATTTTTCCAAAAATAGAAAAAATGGGATTAAAATTAGGGAAAAATAGGAAATGGGCTAAGAAAAATTGGGAAAAATTATATCTATGTTTGTGCAATGTATAACGATGGCAAAGCACGAGGTTGGCCTCGAATTTGTTCCTGTTTCTATGTTTTGTGCGTATTGATCATTCTTTTAAAAGGGAAAAATGCATAGAAACCCTATCTAACCGATCAACGATGCAAAATGTTAAGAGTTGGATGAAGAGTGGCTGAAACACTGAAAGATAAAGAAAAGATTTGATTTATGCATTGCACTATGCATATACGAAACGGTTTAAATAAAGAGGATGGTAGCATGGGCATATGGCTCAGTGCCTCCTTTCAATGTAGCATACACTAGTAAAATTTGATGGAAAGAATGCTTTATGCACCATGCACGATGCTGATCTTTCTTTTCTCTGAGCACATAGTCATACACGATTTGCATTAAGAATAATAATTAAAAGGTATCAGAAAAACCTCCCGGATGCATGGCACCTGTCTTCCTTAGGTTGTGACCAACGATGAGCGTGAGAGGATGTCCTAAGCTGTAGGTTAGTCGTTGGGTCCTAAGGGGAAATTGTAGTGAGGAATGGTACATCCTAGAATGTAAAATATTGATACCTAGACAGGAGATTGTGCTCGTTTGTTTTATATGTTTAGCAGTGCATCAAAGGGCCAATCCCTGCGATATAGGAGAGCTGCAGTGGGGTTCCGACTATTAGTCGGTGGAGTGCCTCCATATGTGTGTGATTGTGGCATCACCAATGTGTAAGGGTTCTCCCTCTAAGGAGTTTAAGGGAAACATTGGACTATAAACTATAAATGCATGAATTAAGCTTTAGGGCAGTTTGTCCTTTAGCATTAGATTGACGCTCCTGGTCTGCGAGGCTGTGAGGGTGTTTGTGTGTCATGAGCATGAGGTCCCCGGCTAGTGCCATAGCTAGTGCCGACCCATTTCAGGTCCCATCAGTGGTGCGTCTGCTGGGAGCTGCCTATAAGTGGCAGTTTTTGAATCTAGGGTTTCAAGGGACCCTAAAGTATCCATAAAATGAGGTTTGTTTCAAGGATGGGAAAACTTGGCTTTCCCTATACAAAACTTACTAATGGACTTAGTTAGTTATGTAGAGCATGAGTCCTCTGCAGAAGATAATTTATGTGATGAAAAGAGTAGCCCATTAGTGGTTACCCCATCCCCATGGGCCGAGGTTCACCTTGGTGTGGTCTCTACCCAAGAGAAATCATGTTTAACCATCCATCAACCTAGAGGGCATGAAACAAGCATGTTGGAAACTAGGGTGGTTATGGCATCAACAAGTTATCATGCTAAAGCCATGATGCCATGGAAAATTGTTGATATACGATGGAATATACTTGTGGTTGAAACATCCCGTGTAATGGGCCACCATGACGACATAGTAGGCATCACAAGGATGTTAGAAGCCCTAGCTATCAAGGGAAAACCGTTGCTTAAAAGGCACGGTTCCCAAGTTTTAAGAAGTGGTAATGATAAATCTGCTTTAGGTAAGGACCAAAAGCTCTTATATAAACCCGTTATGGACTTTCCTTTTAAAGGGAAAGGTATGGAAGACCCTCTAAGAGGGGATCAAAAGGACATGTTGAAATTTATAGGACTCCCTAGACCACTTAGTGAGTTGGCAGAAAGGGATGTCAATGAGGATATTAACCTCCCCACACCGAAAAGGGTGGGGATGGAAGAGGTTAAAGATCCTAAGAGGCTAGACCTAGATCATGATGAATATGAAGATTTTAATGATCCGGTGTTGATCCCAAAAGGGAGGACTAAATGTCCTCCTCTTTATAGGGATCTCCTAGTGTTTTGTGGGTTGCCAAATGAGGATCCGATGATTCATTTAAGAGAATATGACCTAACTTGCATTGCAAGTGGGTTTGATGATATCCATCGGATGCTCGTATTCCCAAGTACCCCGAGCATTCCCAAGTTTCTTGAAGGGAGAGGCAAGGAATTGGTATTGGAGCCTCCCAAGAGGGTCAATCAAATCATTCGAGGAGTCTTGTGATAGATTTCTAGATGAGTATGAAAAGCAGCTCCCTATGATTCAGGTCTTAGGGCACCTTATGCA
The DNA here is from genome assembly GCF_053477565.2 of Lygodium microphyllum. Lineage (NCBI taxonomy): Eukaryota > Viridiplantae > Streptophyta > Polypodiopsida > Schizaeales > Lygodiaceae > Lygodium > Lygodium microphyllum. Next base: position 48,801,171 of record NC_141141.1, on the reverse strand, counting down.
GTTTAGACGGGAGTCTTATCTTTCTGTTAAAGAGTATGCTAGAGCCTTTGATAGTACTCTTAGGCTTTGGCCAAGAAGAGCTAGTGCACTACCAGATGATGTGCTATGTGAGCTCTTTCTGAATGGCCTAGAGATTAATACACAAATCCAAGTGGGACTGCGGAATCCTAAGTCGTTAAGGGAAGCAAAAATGTATGCCATTGATTATGAAGGGAACCTTGGTGGCCAAAATCTCAAAGCAGAAAATGGCTATCCTATGAGTAGTAATGACATGCCTATCAGTGAAAAGGTTCCAAGCCATGTAAGTCCCATTAGGGCTTGCAACACTTCCACGAAAGGTAGTTGTGATGGCAATATGGATCGCACCAATGGGCCTATGAGTGTTGATAAGAATTCTGTGTGTGGTTTTAATTTTGTTGCTAGTAAGGCTCTTGAGAGACCTTTGGTGTCGGAATCATGCTTCCGGGTGGATGTTGTTCCCTTCAGTGAAAGCATGGTTCTTATGGGAAAAAATCTGCAGTATGGATGTAAACAAGTAAAGACATCTTTTGTAAAGAGGATGCAAAATGCTAAAAGTCCACCTGTGCTTCACAAAGGTCATAAGGATGTGAGGCCATTTGGCCATAGGGATAAGTTTGCATTGAGTTTGTTAGACCAGTGCAGCAAATTGAGGGAATGCAAGAATATTAACGGAAATGTGAGATGGGCTTGGAGACCCAAAATCTCCAAAATTATGGCAAGAGTGTCGGATGCAAGGCCAAGGATCCCATCTGGATATATTCTGTTGAACCCCCAAGAGGATAAGACTGGATATGCATCTGACAATATACACTGCCTTGGGATACACCCATGTGATGTGCCTAGGCTTGAAGCTCTACCTAGTTTGGGTCACAACACTGATTTATGTGAAAACCCAAATAGGGGAGGTTCCAATGAGTACAAAGCTATGATTCTTTCTCCCAAAGGATTCATTGAGCCGCTTGAATGACCAGTTTATTTAGATGACAATAAATGTGGGACATGCGAGCCCATGGAGGCCGCTCATTCAGCTCATAGTGCGCAAGAAGGGATCGACCTTATTGATGGGGTATTTCTTGAAAGGCTTGGACTTGTAGCTCTTTTTAACAAAAAACCCTAAGATAAAAAAAAATACAAGATCAAGCTTTTAGCTAACTTGCATGAGTAGCATGGGGCTAGTCGACCTATGATATGCTATCTTTGGCACCCTCGGTAGTCTGATAGGGTGTGATGTATATGCCAAGGACATCAACATTACGTGGACTAAAATGACCTATCTAGTTTTAAGCTAGGAAGGCAAGCTGATTTGGATATTACGTCCAGATTTCATTAGGCCAGGAGGGCCGATCAGTTTTTTGTAGTAAAGTGTTTTATTTCATTAGGCCAAGAGGAGCAGTTGTCTGTTTAGTACAGGTACGGTTAATGGTTTGTTTGTTTTTAATTCTATGCTAGACAGGTTTCAAAGAAGGGCTTGGAAGGATCCTTTGTTGCGTGGAAGCTTCTCGCGGCCCTATCCAGGTGATATCTTTCCTTTATGAGTACTATGGTTTTTATGCTATATATGTATCTGTGTACTTGTAGGGGATTTTCTTTTCTTGTTGGGGACCAGTGTCCAAGACATGAAGTCCCAGGTTTAGGTTCAGTATGTTTGAGGGAGGTTTGAGTAGTCCTTTCCTCTGTAAAGACATTGCCACGCATTAAAAGACCTGTTTTAGAATGCGTTCTAGTGACCCTGTTCTGCTAGCCTGCTAGGTAGCTGTTCTAGGAGTTCTTGTTAGTTGTGAGGCAGTTAGAGAAGCTTGTCGAAGGAAAATAATGATGATAGAAGGAAAGAAACCCTGAATATCTTAAAGACAATAAATATATACAAAGGTGTGTAAAAAGGGGTTCTAGTCCCTATCCAAGAAAAGACAAGAAAGGAAAATGTATAAGCAGTTGATCATCGCCGTGCGAAGGCCTGGTAAGTTCCTGGGGAAGAGTCAGACGCAGGGCCGATGCCTTCTCTTCCTAGGGGTGGTGTCTTGCTGGAAAAGAATAAATTAAGGAAGGTTGGAGCGAAAATAAAAGTGAGTGTCAGAAAAGGATTAAGTGTCACCTTGCGAGGGCTTGGTAGGTTCTTGGGTACCGAGACAGGACCTGAGGCCGATGCCCTATTCTCCTTGGGTCACTACGCTCAACTCCCTCCTTTTTACATGCCCGAGTATGGAAGAATAAAAATCCTAAAAGAAAAAATGTGCTGAAAGAAAATACTTCTTGATTAGGCTATAGGAGTCCTCACCTAGTAGGAGCTCTTGGTTGTGTTGTCCTTAGTTTGGAAGGTAGTTCAGACCACCACTTAGGGCAACATCTTTGATAGTTCTTTTTAGTTTGGCCGTGTTGGAGCAGTTGGTTAGTGACTAGCTTCGGACCTTTTATCATATTATACTAGGCCTACTCCTTGTGGATGTCATGCCTTGGTTTTGTCAGGGGGTAGGGTGAGCATTGTGCTATGTTTTAGTATGTATCTATTTTTGTATCAGCTTGATGCTTTCTTTGGTTGTTTTGCGCAGATCTGTTGTGGGATTCGACGGGCTGTGTTGCCCTATCCCGTGGTCGCCAATGAGAGCAGATTTTTGAGCCTGGGATGTGCCTAAAATTTGCCAAAAATTTCGGAATTTAGGGGACAAATATTCAACATCGAAGGTGGCGGCTCCAGCTAGGACGATTTTAAGCACCAAGTGAAATTTGACTTTTAAAAGGTGCCCGAGTGACACTTGTTGATTTTTTATAATTTTTCAGACTGTCGTGTGGGTTTTCAAGAGTTGCCAGCCAATGCGAGATGTTAAGGCAGACGCGCCGAAATTTACAGCACTCGATTTGGACATCGAACGGGGAAATGGCCACAAAATGGTCAAGATATGAAAAGGTGGACACTTGGGAGGCCAAAATTGGGCATGCCTTTTGAGTTTGGACCTCCCCCCCTTCAAAATTTTAAGTATACAAGATGAAAAAACGTGTAGAGAGAATGAGGGATGAAGTCGCCATCTTCACGCCCCATTTTTGCGCCTCCATGGATGGAGATGGAGATGGCAGGTTGTGAGTACCCCATACAACCGATCTTGGGGGGGCTGATCTTCTCCCTCTTGGCCGATCTTATCACCTGTCTTCACCCGTACAATGGTGGCCTGAATGAAGAGAGCCAATTCTAGTCTTTCTCTCTCCTTCCTCTCTCTCCCTTAAGGGGCTGTTCTTGTGTGGAAGAAGACAATGAAGAATGATGGAGGAAAGCTTGTCCGGATGAGATCGGATTGCTTCCGGGTGGATGAAGACTTGAAAAGTGCTGTTCTTGAAGATGCTGAGCATTAAATGAATTCTTAAAATGAGTCCCGTAACCAAGAACAAGAAACCGAAACCTCAAATAAGCGACAATGCTATTTTTACAAAGAAAAATGATCTTTTTATGCTATTTGCTTTATGAAACCTTGTTCATATGGGATGAAAGTTCATTATGACATTTTTTTCCATGAGTTTCAACTATTTGCAACCTAAAAATAAAAAAATATAAGGCTACATGGTTGAAATTAGTGTCAAAATACATGAAAAACACGCGTTTTAAGGGTAAAATTGGGTTTTTTGCTATATAAATGAGAAATATGATATGTCACACCATCTAAATCTAAGTTTTTGCTATCAATGAGCCTGAGGGCCACAACCCACAATCAATTCTCATTTTTAGTCATTATTTATTAAAGAAAAATAGGGAAAAATACCCAAAAATGGAAAAAATAGATTTAAAATTAGGAAAAAATAGGAAACGGACTGAGGAAAATTAGAGAAAATTATATCTATATTTCTACAATGTATAATAATGGCAAAGCACAAGGTTGGCCTCGGTTTGTCTCCTTTCTATGTTTTGTGCGTATTTATCGTTCTTTTAAAAGGGAAAAATGCATAGAAACCCTATCTAACCGATCAGCGATGCAAAATGTTAAGAGTTGGATGAAGAGGGGCTGAAACACTGAAAGATAAAGAAAAGGTTTGATTTATGCATTGCACTTGGCATATAGGAAAATGTTTAAATAAAGAGGATGGTAGCATGGGCATATGGCTCCGTGCCTCCTTTCAATGCAGCATACGCTAGTAAAATTCATGGAAAGAATGCTTTATGCACCATGCACAATGCTGATCTTTCTTTTGTCTGAGCACATAGTCATACACGATTTGCATTAAGCATAATAATTAAAAGGTATCAAAAAAACCTCTTGAATGCATGGCACTTGTCTTCCTTAGGTTGTGACCAACGATGAGCGTGAGAGGATGTCCTAAGCTGTAGGTTAGTCGTTGGGTCCTAAGGGAAAAGTGTAGTGAGGAATGGTACATCTTGGAACGTAAAATATTGGTGCCTTGAGAGGAGTTTTTGCTCGTTTGTTTTATATGTTTAGCAGCGCATCAAAGGGCCAATCCCTGCGATGTAGGAGAGCTGCAGTGGGGTTCTGACTATTAGTCGATAGAGTGTCTCCATATGTGTGTGATCATGGCATCGCCAATGTGTAAGGGTTCTCCCTCTGAGGAGTTTAAGGGAAACGTTGGACTATAAACTAAGGTCCCATCACCCACCAATCATGCAATGATCGCCAAGCTGAAGCTCACTGGCGAAGCCAAGCTTTGGTGGAAGTAATGGTGCAGGGATCAAGGGATGGGAGAAGCTAAAGAAAGCCGTGCATGGAAGATATTTACCACCTGCATATCGCATGTAGAAAATGAATGAGTTGTACGAGCTAAAATAGCTGGGACTCACCCTTGATGCATATTATTCTAAATTTGTCTCACTTCTTAAGTATGAGCCACAGATGGACATGACACAACAGATGTCCAAATTTTGTGCTGGTTTAAATCCACCAGTAAATACCCGTCTTGAATCTATGCGTCCATCAGATCTTCAGGACCCTCTCATTCGAGCTGCGCCTATAATTCAGGAGGTGCAGTCTAGACCAAGGGGTAACAAAACCTGGTCTTATAATGACCCGAACAGAGGAGCATTCAGACCTCAGATGAAAAGAGTTCAAGGTTAGAATCAGGGACAAAGAAAGAAAGCAAGGACTAATAATGTTAACAACTTTGTTCCTACTCAAAGCAATGGCCAAAACCTCCGTTGTTTCAACTGCAATGAGCCCGGTCACTTCAAGAGGCAATGTCCCAAACTTGGAGGAGGACATCGCCAAGCACCTTTCCAAGGAACGGGGACCATGGTCAAGGAGCCGCTACTCAAGGTAGAGGAAGAACCGCCTGCATTGCCAATAGGAAAATGTGCAAAGAAGAAGAAGATCCGACCATGGAAGCAGAGTTTGAAAGGGTGACAATCCATGCCGCTCTACACAAGAAAGGCTCGAATCGCCAGTTCTCGGTGATTCAGACATCGTCAAACTATCAAGGTAAAAGTTTCAAGACCTTGATTGATTGTGGTAGTACACATTCCTTTATCTCACTAGCTTGTGCAAAAAGATTAGGAATAGCCAGTACACTAGAAGCACCTACCTTGCTTGTGGAATTGGCAAATGGTCGTGAGGTGACGTGTACTAGGCAAACTGCTAAGGTGGAATTCTTTCTAGGAGGAAAAACAACTTTCGTCAAATTTGGAGTCATGAATTTAGGTATCCATGAGTGCCTACTCGGAATGGATTGGCTTAAGCCTAATGACACCCACATTCATTGTGGAAAGGGCCAAGTTTCCTTTTGGAACTCTGAAAGGGAATTAGTCACAACTCAAGGTGAGGCTGGAGTGCCAAAAATTCAATTGGCCAAAGCATCTTGAATCATAAAAGGAGTCAGAAAAGGATTACCTGTCTACTTAATTAAGCTCAACAAGTTAGATCAGAAGCAAGAGTCTAGTGAAGGACTTTCTTGGCCAAAGGAATACGCGGACGTATTCCCTGAAGAGTTGACAGAACTCCCGCCTCAAAGAGAAGTGGATCATGAGATTAAGCTAGTACTAGGAGTTGCGCCAATTGCAAAGAGACTTTATAGAATGTCCATACCAGAAGCAATTGAGCTGAAGGAACAACTCAAGCAACTACTAGATCACGTCCTAGTAGTTTACCATAGGGAGCTCCAGTACTGTTCCAGAAAAAGAAAGATGGAACACTTCGACTATGTATTGATTACAGAGGATTGAATCAATCAACGGTCAAGAACAAGTACCCTATTCCTAGAATAGATGAGCTTCTTGATCGTCTTCAAGGTGCAAAGATCTTCTCCAAGATTGATCTCAGGTCGGGTTACTATCAGATAAGGATCAAGGAAGAGGGTATCCCAAAGATGGCCTTCAACACAATATATGGGCACTTTGAGTTCCTAGTTATGTCATTCGGGCTTATGAATGCACCTGCCACTTTCAACAGGTTAATGCAAGACATTTTTAGGCCATATCTTAATGACTTCGTGCTAGTCTTCTTTGACGACACTTTAGTCTATTCCAAATAGGAAGAAGATCATGAACCGCAACTTTGGATTGTCCTTGAGACAATGAGGACACATAAGATGTATGCTAAGATGAAGAAGTATGCATTCTTCAAACGTCAGATTGAATATCTGGCATTCATAGTATCAGCGGAAGGGATCTCAGTGGACCCATCAGCCAAGGTCAGAGATGTGCTAGAATGGCCAATACCAACATCTATCAAAGAAATACGCAGCTTTCTTGCATTGATAGGATGGTATAGGGTCTTTATAAAAAACTATGCTCTGATTACAGTACCTCTGACAGACTTACTGAAGAAGTAAACTTCCATTGCATGGTCAACTCCCGAACAAACTAGCTTCGATGGATTGAAGCAAAGTTTGGTATCAGCACCTATCCTAAAACTTCCAGACCTCAATAAGGAGTTCAAGGTAGTAACTGATGCTAGCACACTTGCCTTAGGATGTGTTCTCATGCAGGAAGGTCATCATGTAGCATACTCTTCAGGGAAATTGAAGAGTCATGAGAAGAATTATACTATGCATGATCCGGAATTGCTAGCTGTCATCCATGCTCTAAAGCTTTGGAGACACTACCTATTGGGTAACAAGTTTATACTAGTAACTGACCATAAGAGTCTCAAGTGGATCTTTACCCAGAACGAGCTCAACATGAGGCAACGTCAGTGGATTGAAGTACTGGAGGAGTATGACTTTGAAATCAAGTACCAACCAAGGAAAGAAAATGTAGTTGCCGATGCACTTAGTCGCAAGACATTCCTTAATTCCCTAATCTTGCACAATCCATCAACAGCTAGATCCCTAGCTACAAAAATATCTATGCCAAATAATCCAATACTTGAGTTAGCTAGATAGGAAGCATGCCATGATCCAGCCTATCAAACGATGCTAAGGGAGATCTCTATCAAGGATCAGAACCAAAAGCTACAGGCTAAGTATCATGAATTCTCTATTAATAGTGGACTTGTCTACTATAGAACAAGGCTGTGTATACCAACAAGCCAGTCACTTAAGTAGAAGATATTGTGGGAAGCTCATGATTTCCCTTTCGCAGGACATCTTGGCTATGCCAAGACTCTCAATGTAGTTAGGAAGAGCTACCATTGGGAGAGGCTCAAAGGTGACGTTCTCAAGTATGTCACCGAGTGTTTGTCTTGTCAACTATCAAAGCCGAACATGTCAAGATGCCAGGGAAGCTACAACCGCTTGACATCCCCCAAATGAAATGGAAATTCATCAGTATGGACTTTGTTGTTGGCCTACCCCAAGTTCAAGGAGGATACAACTCCATCATGGTTGTGGTTGACATGCTAACTAAGGTTGCACGCCTTATTCTAGTAAAGACAAACTATAAAGCCTCGGACATTGCAAGATTATTTATCAAGGACATAATCAAGCTACATGGGCTACCAAGAAGAATCATTAGTGATCGTGATTTTCTCTTCACATCACACTTCTGGAGAGCCATCTTTGAAGCCATTGGAACTCAATTTTGTTTTAGCACAGCATACCATCCCCAAACGGATGGCCAAACAGAGTGAGTCAATCAAGTCATCGAGGATATGCTTAGGGCATACTGTTGTTGTGAGCCAAAAAGGTGGATTCAATACTTACCTTTGGTTGAATTTGCCTACAATGCTTCTTACCAACAAAGCATTTAGATGACCCCTTTCCAAGCATTGTATGGTCATGTCAAAGTCCCCTAAAGTTCTCAAATCCAACCTTGAGGTTTGAAGCTTCAAGGCAGATGTTGGAAGAGATGGATGACCAAATAAAGTCAATAAGACAGGACATCCAAGCTGCCAAGGATAGACAGAAGGCCTACGTGGATTTGAAGCATCAAGATAGAGTCTTCAAAGAAGGAGACATGGTCTTCATTTGTGTACGCCCAAAGAAGAGTTTCCTATCCTTAGGAGATTGCAAGAAGCTAAGTCCAAGGTATTGTGGACCGTACAAGATCCTCAAATGCCTAGGACCTAATGCTTATAAATTGCAACTCCCTGAGAACCTAAAGGTTCACAATGTATTCCATATCAGCCTATTGAAGAAGTATGTACCTAATCCTAACCATGTACTTGATGAACAACAAGTTGTAATGCCTAGTCAAGGCATCCTTGAACTAAGGCCTGATAGGATCTTAGATGTTAGGGAGAGACAACTGAGATTCGACCTTGAGAGAATACCTCGTCCAGTGGAAAGATTATCTCAAAGAGGATGCCACTTGGATAGATGAAGGCAATCTCAACCATCAATATCCTCAGTTTATCTCGAGATGAGGACATATCGATTCCTCCAAGGGGGAGAGAACGTAATATCCTGAAGGCACGCGTGAACTACCTCAATAAGATGGATTTGGATAATTTAGTTGATAAAAGTAAATTTTTTAAATTATTTCCCCTCTCCTCTAGCTGACTGTCGAGCTGGAGGAAGAGGGGAATAGTATAGTAGGCAGCTAGAGCTTGCCTAGGCTAGTAGCCATGCCCACTGACACACAGGGGAGGGAGGATCCCCCTCCCCTCCCCTATTTAAACCAAGGTGGCCCCCAGAGATGGAAGGAAGATGACACTGTACGCCGTCATACTGCAGAGAGGGAGGAAGTGAGTCTCTGTGCTCAATTTTGTGAGGGAGGGAGAGATTGAAGGTGGCCGCTGCCATAGAGCTGGAGAGGGAGTGATGGGCTAGGAAGGGCTGCCAGGAGATATGTCGTGTGCAGCTGCTCACGCCACATGCCACTACTGAGAAGGAGTGGAGGCGCTAATTTGTCGCCGTGTGCCACGACATCGTCGCCCTCTACCATCGCAGTTTGCACCCCCATCCCGTCAACACGTCGCCGAATCGGTGTTTGTTTCCCCCCCCCAAGTGGCCTAGAAGCTTTAGAAGCTTCTTGGGAGGCAAGCTTCTAAGGTTCTAAGAAGCCCCCTTCCCCCCCCCCCCCCCCCCCCCAAAGATTTGACCTTAAAGGTCTTATTCTCCACGTGTTCTTTAAATCCCCCTTAGGCCCCCTTTTTCTTATAACCTTTGGGACTATCCACCCCCTTAAAATTCCTCCCTAAGGGCTCCCTTAGGGCCCTTCCCCCCCCCAAAAATTGTTATCTTAGGCCCTTTTTATACCCTTTTGGTTACCCCCCTTACAAAAAGAAGATAGGGTGTTAAGGGTCTTTTGGCGCTTCTCTTTCCCCATACAAAAGCCCTCCTAAGGGTTTCTACACCTTTTAATTCCCGTTCTTGTGAGCCTTTAAAAGGCCATTAAGCATTTCCCATGGCTTTAATGGGCCTTATTTGCATAAGATCTTGAAACACCCCTTTTTTTGAGATCCTTGCTTCAAGGAGGAAACCTTCTAAAACCGTTTCCGGCGGACGGTGCAAGTTATCAAAAAGGAGTTGCAAAGCTGCATGCATGACGGTAAGGCTGCATTCGCGATGCCTCCTAAGAAAGCCCAAGGCACAACCGCAGGAGAATCGTCTCCTAGCATCCACGTGGACATCTCACCACAAGTCCAGGTTTGCCTTTGTAATTTTTATTTTTTCGTTGCTATAATTCAATCACGCGTAGATGATTTTTTTTTTGGAGATAGGATGCATTTCCCATCTTAAATATTTTGGTTAGTTTAAAAGAGTTAGCTTACGACGAAAAAGTTCAGTTGTTAGTATTTCCAAGAAAACGAACAAAAATAAAGAGAGTAGAAAATGGATACACATTTAGTTTTCGTGCATTCAATGAACTGAACTTAGATTATTATCCATAGTTACAAAATGGAATTAAGATAATGCACTCTGTTTTAAGCATGGAAGTATAAAATCATGTCGCATTATTAGGCCATATCTTCTTCGCAATGAGTCATCATGGGAAATACTAAGAATCCATAGGAAAGTGCAAGGCATGAAATGATTCCTAAAGTTGCATAAATTGGTCAATTATCGTTTTTCAACTGCATAATTACTAGTAAGAGGTGGCTTGTTTAGCGTGAATCTTGTTCGCAAGTTGATTAGTTGGAATTAGGTTATAACCTAACCTATGCTTGATCTTAAATCGATAAGTTAGGATTGAAACTCAACTTACGCATAGACAATGAGTCATATGGTTATGGAAACGATAACATAATTATGGCCAATAATAGATAGATTAAATCGGCATAAACCTAAACACGAAAACCCGCGGAGTACTTGTTCTAGAAAGAGTTAATTCAATTCCAAAGAACTCACTAGGATTTAATACATAACCTAGTCACACGTATTGCTGAAACCAAAACTCCTATACCCTAAATACTTGCCCACACTCACGGAATGTAGGGACAGCGGAACATACTTGAGAAGTGATCTAGGGTTTGTCCCTAAGAATCTTACGCTAAAAAGATGGAACTTGGAACGCTAGGACTGACAATGTCAGCCTAATGTAATCAGAAACAGATTGTTTCGTGACCCCATTTGATGGGTAGAATAGTCCCATAGTTCGATGCGACACTTGTGCATCAAGTGCAGAGCCGTATGATCTTGTGACTGCATCACAAGGGAATGGCCAATTCTCGCAATGAGGTTGGCAGGTCCTTACGCAAGTTATCTTGCAAGAGGATGAATAATCATCCTAATATAGTACCTTTCTTGAGTAAAGAAAAATTGCTTGGAAACAAAAGACCAGTTGATAAATTGGAATAATTTATGAACTTAAGGTTTGACCAAGTCGGGTTAATAGGGTACGCCCTAGCCCAGGATATAGGGGATCTTGCCAAGTCGCAAGTCATCCTGGATCGAGTGTTGGACGCATTCGAAAGGAAGAATTCATTCCTTAGCAATTGGCCAACAATAAATGACCAATGGAAATGTTTGTGCTTGTTACAGATTTAAGAGCATTGTTTTGCTTTGTTTGACCAAATGAATTAAATGATAAATGGATATCATATGCTTCAGGTTGAAGGCCTGAAGGGAGAGACAGCTTTAGTTACCCTCGACTGCCTGCTTGACCCTAACCAAGGGGGTTGTTAACCGTGTCGTGAAGGTAGACCGAACCTGCTGCGAGATGTCTCTCAGTTGAGCGCTACTTGGAGTAGGAGGACACTTGGGTGCTAGGGGGGGCTCTATCCGTAAATCCCTCGCCTTTCGGGCCCTGCACAAGAGGCTAACGTGACTCAGGATTGGATCTTGAGATCCGCATACTAGTTTACGGGCGAAAACTTGGATTAGTGGTCCCTGTGGATTGCTGTATAGCCTTCGGGCAGAAGCCTATGGGCTGGACTTTATGTATTTCAAATATAAATATGATAGCTTGTTAAAAAGGAACTTGTTTGATGTTGCTTTCTATGTCAAGTGCTATGGTTACGTGAAAGAACCAGTGCCTAATGAGCTAATTAAGGAAGCTGATTGATACATATCCAATTAAATGCGTTAGGTAATTAAATAACTAAAACAACCCAAGGAAAGTGTAGTGGATGTGGCCATAGGTCGGTCCTACGGATGGGTGGTACCGGTTGGCCGGGAACTTTTCTCAAAATTACGATGGATAGCAGGAAGATCATCAAAGATACGAACAATAGAAGCATTGGCCTAGAGTTATAATTAATCCCGATTTACACTGTTTTAGGGGAACAGAATGGGACTATGCCTTATGGCAGAGAGGTTGAGCTTCGCATCCCTCTTGTTTCCCATTCTCGTTGAGCCAAGTGCAGCTTGAATCCACTTCGAACCTGGCATTTCTGTGTAAAGTAGTTCTTGGGTTTGACATTAGTTGCCGTTAGGAAATGACCAATAAGAAAACCCTAATTCAGATCGGTCCTAAGTGAGAACGGCCATTATACTGCGGCTACGTGGCAGAGGCACACAGTCCTAGATCGCAAACCCCGTAACATTCCATGGGAGTGCCGGGCAAAGCTTTCTAGATGTCCTTTCCGATGGACTGCTAAGACGTGTCATGAGGATAACAGGTGGACACATTACACCACGGTTCCTATTAAAAGTTCATAAGAACTTCTCACAATGGCTATAATCTACCCCTTAGCCCAGTGCTTCCATATATTTTTGCAAATTGCACTACTCAACAATTTGCCTCATGATCCATTCTTTGATCGCTACATTTTCTAGGTTGAAGATATGCTGAAATTTAAATTGGTTGAAGACCCTCGTCTCCACTGAGAGGCCATATTTTGCCTATTCTTCTTTGAAGAAAGGCAACTTGCTAGTCTTTTCTTGGCTTGCCATGATGGGTGCCTATCATGAAGCCATATTCACCATTAGTGCTTTTTGAAATAATTACTTGCAGAAGGAATTACTACATGCTAGCTAACTTGAAATGCTTAAGCACAATAGAAAACTTTTCCTTCAAGTAGTTCATTCATTCCAAAATTTTATGATATTTTTCCTCAATTCACAATTTAATTTTTCATCTATTTTGGATATTGATTGAGGATTTTTAGTTTTCCTTGCGCGTTTCACTCATATTACTTGTTTGATTTCGCCTTACCCCTCCTCCCCCCTTGAGAATGAGAAGGATCCTTCCTAGGATTAGAGGTTAAATGGTTAAGGGCATTCAGTGCCTGTGTGTGGTGCTTCACATCCACATGAGTCAAGCATAGAAGTTTGGATTGTATTCCATTTTAATGTAGTGGTCCATGTCAATAGATCAAATGCCTATGTGAGTGATGTAGGTAAGGACATCCATTAGGAAGTGATCGGCTAGCAATGTGTAACTCCTCTTTAGTTAGAGTATGATCTAAATGATACGAATTGTTGTCAAAACCCTATAGGATGTTGGAGCTACATAAGTAGGGTCATACTCTAAGGTTTTGATAGCATGTCTCTGTTCAACATTAGTCATGATTTGACAGCCCTCAAATTCCCATTGAAGTCAAAGAGCGTACCATTTCCTCAAGAAAGAAGATTTGTTGTCAGCAAGCTCCTTCAACTCTTCGATTTCTTGGTTAGTGGCATAGGAAATGCACTTGTCATATGATGTGATGAGGTGTCACTTTTGTGCTTGCTCATGGAAATATTGGTGGCGATTAACTCCTCAATTAGTTTGATAGCCTTAATGAGTACAAATTTGGATTCTTCCCATGAGAAAGGTAGAGTATGCACCTCCGTTTGCTAAAGGCTATTCAAAAATGTCTAAGTCCAAGTGGTCATAGCTTTTAGCAAGTGACAGGAAGGTGGCATCTAAGCATCTAAGGCAAGAAACCAAGTCATTCCCTGTGTTCTCGGCAAATTCCATGGCCAAGGTTAGAATTGATCTCCGCTCATAAGAGGGTCTAAGGCCTGCAGGTGGTTGGGGTTTGTTTGAATTAGCATGTTTAGTAGCAGCTGATTGTTGCATCTTGAGTTGCTTCTGAGGTTGTGGCTTGGCCTCTTGTTCAATAGACTGGGCTCTCCAGTGGCTACTAATGGTGCTTCTAAGGCCTGAGGGGCACTAGTAGGCCTAGGTTGAGACAAATTGTTAGTGTAGCGAGTTGCGATTTTGGCCTATAGATTGTTGTAGATTGCAAGCCTAGAATTCAGAGATTGCAAGCCTGAGTCTCTTGTGGCCTGAGTGCGTGATGTGCCTTGATGTTTTGTGTGGTCAAGCTTGAGAGTGGTGTTTGAGTAGGGCCTTTGGCTGTTCTGGCTTTAGGTACCAAGATCCAGGTGTTACTTGCATAGTAGCCTTGCACTTGCAATAAGGTCTTAGGGACCCATCGTAGCTTTTGACCGTACGTCGATGTCTATAGTTTTGTCTTGGCCTCCTAGGTTTCAAGTGTGGGTCCTTAGCCTTGCAAGGCCGTGGATTTTTCTCCTAGGTGGCGAGCCTTGATGTTTAGGTATCCATTGAAGCCTTGGTTCAAGGGTCTTAGTTTTGGCTTCATCAGTTTGTAGGTCTTTAGGTTTGGTGGGTGGTGATGAGTCATGACCTCCCTCCTTAGACTTGACGGTGGGTTTCTCTACTGATGGCTTTGCAGACTTTGAAGGAGTCGCGTAGCCCTTGCTGAAAGTGGTGATTATACATACATTGCCTATGGCAAGGTGAATATGCTAGGACTCGTAGTCGACATTGCAATGAGCTTTGTTTTTAAATGTGCATCCTAACAACAATTCCATACCTGTATCTTTGGTGTTTGGAAACACATAGAAGATCATTGGTATGCTTTTAGACTCCATAGAGATTGTAGTGTTGCACTTTCCCAAGAGTGCATATGATTGGCCCCCATATGGGGTGAGTTTGGCATTGGTGGGCTGCAACTGCGGTTTGTCAATGTGAGTCCAATGATCATGAGTTAAGATATTAAAGTCAACTCCCTCATCAATCAATGCATTAAAGGCATGTGTTTGCTTAGCAGCAACCGTTATGCTTAGGTAGGCTAGTTCTATTGCTTCCTCATTCTCATCATCAATCTTTGTGCCACTCGCACATTAATAGGGTATTCTAGAATTGGCAGCTCATGTAGTGGGTGCACAAGAGGCTAGTACTTCTTTATGCAGCTACCATTGAAGAAGCCTATGTCCTCACCCTCTAAGGTTTCAAGTTCTACATTGCTAGTTTGACTAATGGTGTAAACTTTGAAAGGCCTGAGCCCTCTAAACTTCATTTTTTGCTTATGTTCCTTAACTGAGTACAACAGTACACCAAGTCTCCCTATTCAAAATTGTGCTGCTTCACTGTTGAGACATTGAGCTCCACTCGGATATGCCAGGGTGACCATTGTGCATTTATGTCACTGACTTGTTAACTGCAGATGCAGTTGGTACACCGCCCATGAATAATAGCTAGATGATAGCTATCCTTATCTACTCTAGTTCGTGGCTCAATTAGTATGCCACCTTAGTTAGTTGAGTTTGGTTTGAGACCCATATATAGGGTTCTTCTATTTCTTTGTACTAGAGTTCTTTTGGCTTACACAACTAAGAAGAGGAAAACTGTTTTCAGCCTCCACCTGTGTGTGTATTCCCCCATTGTGCAAGTGAGAAAGCTACAAGTGAGACTCCTTCCTTCTCTCCCACAATCTTGACATGGTATCAAAGCTTGGTTCATAGTAAGGAGCTCAAGAAAGCAAACCAAGTTCGTGGTGTTCTGGTAAGAGGACCAGTGTTGCTTTCATTTTTCGAGTTTGGGAGCAAGTCTCTGCAGGTAGCACAGCCGAAAAGTGCAAGAGTGCATTGTCTCATATTGAGACGCCCTTCGCGGTGTAGCAAGAGGGCAGTATATGATGCGGGAAAGGCCTTTAGCCCTTGGTTTCCCTGTTTTTTTTATTCGAGGCCATTTCAGGGCCTGTTTTGGAGGCAAAAGTTTTCCGCACGCACTCAGAAAAAGGCCCTGTTTTATGTTGTGCGACCACTGTTCTACAAGTCGGTGAAAAGTTACCGTAGAAATTGCATCATATGCCTGTGCGCGGAAAAATTGGGAGTTATAGAATCATCCTTGTTGCCTATTGATACAAAATTGTCACCACTTTCGTTAGTTTTGCAGATTTGCCCTTGTGAGGCTGAAGCTATGTTTTTGGCAGTGAGAATTTTTTGCACTGTTCTGTAATGGCGTCTGATTCTCTTTCACAGATTGTCACTAAAAAGCTTGACAAGAATAACTTTCAAGAATGAAAGTTTAGAATGACGAATTTCCTTATGGGAAAAGGATATTGGGAATTCATTGCACGAAATGAAGAAGAACCAGTTCTTCCTGATGTTCCCAATCAACAACAAATGCATGCATTTAAAGGATGGCATGAGAGAGCCAGGAAAGTTATGTACTAGCTGTCTATCAGTATTTCAAACTCTATGATTGTGCATATTCAAAGTGCAAGTATGCCAAAGGAGGCATGGGATACTTTGTCAAAAATGTATAGCACAAATACGCAAGCCAGGAAAATGCAGCTCAAGCAAGAGTTGCACAATGTGCAAAGAGAAAGTATGAGCATCAATGACTACCACATGAAGGTGAAGAAGATTGCAGATGCACTTGCTTCCATTGGGTTACCAATGGAAGATGACGATTTAGTTTACGTGAAAGATTTCCTGATTTTGAGGAGTCGATTGCTCTTCTAATTTCTGAGGAGCACAGAAATGGTGGGGCATCTTCTTCAGGAGGAACTTCAAAAGAAGCTGTCTTCTACTCAAATGCTGGAAGAGGTAGAGGCAAAGGTAGAGGAGGGCGATCTAGAGGTCGTGGCAGAAATCAGAATATGTAGCAAACTCAAGAAAACCAGTCCTATGGAGGAGGACGTGGTAACTCTAGAGGCAGGGGGAGCCAAAGAGGTCGTGGTGCATGGCAAAGAGGCCAAAATGCAAACAACAATGTTGAATGCTACTACTGTGGTAAAATGGGTCATATAGCTAAAGACTGCTATAAAAAATAGAATGACATCATAAATGGAAAATTGCAACAAGGAAATTATGCATCTTCTAGTAGACAGGGTGATGACACAAATGAGCATTTGTTTATGGTGCAGCACATGATCAATTCTGTGACAAGTGCAGAAGAAAGCAACGATGTGTGGTATGTTGACTCAGGTGCATCAAACCACATGACAGGTCATGCAGAATGGATGCAGGATGCAAGGAAACTGGAAAAACCAAGATTTGTGGAGACTAGTGATGATACTGCACATCCTATTATGCAGATTGGAAAATTTCCTTTGTCTATGCAGGATGGGAAAAAGAAATACATGTCGGATGTATTTCATGTCCCGAATATCACTAAGAACCTGGTTTCTGTTGGTCAAATGATTGAGCAGGGCTTGCAAGTCAGATTCAATCCTCATGGATGCTTTGTTGAGGATATGAAAAATAAAGATTGCTTGATAGCAAAAGGAAAGAAGAAGAGCAGAATGTTTATGTTGGATGCAGACATGCCTGAATTGAGTGTAGCAATGTTTGCACATGGGACTGGGGTAGTTGTAGATATTGATATCTGGCATAAACGCATGGGTCATGTTAATGTACATCAACTTAAATCAATGCAAGCCCAAAATATTATTGATTGCCTAAATTCAAGGTTGCAGAAATTCATAAGGTATGTGAAGCCTGTCAATTTGGAAAACAGGCAAGGAAACCATTTCCTAGACATGTTCAAGAGAGTGAGAAGCCATTGGAATTAATCCACTATGATGTGTGGACTACTAAAGCTGCATCTATTGGAGGCTATCATTATTTTGTTACTTTTATTAATGACTATAGTAGAAAAGTTTGGGTGTATTTTATGAAAAAGAAAAGTGAAATGTTTGGGCATTTCAAAAATCTTAAAGCTATGGTTGAAAAAGAAACAGGCTTGCAAATAAAATGCCTAAGGTCAGATGGAGGGGGAGAGTACCTCTCAAATGAGTTTGCAAGGTTCCTGCAGGAGCATGGCATAAAGCAGCAATATTCATGCAGTCATACCCCACAACAAAATGGAATTGCAGAAAGGAAAAAATGGCATATTGGAGAGGTATCTCGTGCCATGTTCAACAAAAAAGACCTACCAGATTTTTACTGGGCTGAAGCAGTTGCTACAACAGTCTACATAATGAACATGACTCCCACTGCAACAATACATGGGATGACTCTAGAGGAGAGGTATACTGGTAGGAAACTAGATATTTCTCATTTGAAAAATTTTGGTTACATTTCCTACATTCATGTGCCAGATGAGTTGAGATCCAAGTTGGATCCAAAAGCTGAGAAGTGCATCTTTATTGGTTACTCTCTGCAGCAGCAGAGCAGAAAGGGTATAGATGCTATAACCCTTCTACTTATAAGTTTACAGTGAGCAGAGATGTTTTTTTTAATGAGATGAGTAGCTGGTATAAACCAATAAATGTGATTGATGATGTAGATGCACAAAATGGTAATGCTGTACAGAATTCATAGCAGCAGTCACAAAATATTAGTGGACATGGAGTGTCCTCTAGCAGTGGTTCACATTCTTCGCCATGGACAGGTAGATTGAGATCAAGAGAATCTCCTCAAAACAATGCAGATAGTGGTATGCAGGTTTCACGAAAAGGAAAAGAGAAGGTAGATTAGCCCATGTTTGATATGAATGCACGTCACTCTTATGTGGATGGTAAATTCAGTGGCTCAGAACATAGCATTGATGATGAGTTGGGTATTCCTTCTATTGTTACACTTGCAGTAAGGAAGACCAGGGATGTTTGAGAGCACCTAGGAGTGAACCTACTTTGCACAGGTCTACCAGAGCTAGGTATCCTATGGATAGGCTGAAATATGATGGATTTATAGCCATTCACTATGCCTATATGGTCAAAGTGATACAGGAACCAGAACCCACTTCTTTTGAGCAAGCCATGGGAAAAGAAAAATGGGAGAAAGCCATGGATGAAAAAATGGATGCCTTGGAAGCAAATGCTGCATGGAAATTGGTACCTTTGCCTAAAGATAAGAATGCAATTGGTTGTAAGTGGGTTTATAAGGTGAAGCACAATGCAGATGGTTCTGTGAACAGATACAAGGCAAGATTAGTAGTCAAGGGGTATGCACAAACATATGGCATTGATTATGAAGAAACATTCAGTCTGGTTGCAAGGATGGCAACCGTTAGAGCAGTCATTGCTATGGCTACATCAAAGGAATGGTATTTACATCAGATGGAAGTAAAGAATGCCTTCTTGCATGGTGATTTGCAAGAAGAGGTCTATATGGAGCAGCCACCAGGTTATGTGCATGCTATTCATCCTGAGTTTGTTTGCAGGTTGAAGAAAGCCTTGTATGGCTTGAAGCAAGCACCTAGAGCATGGTCTGACAAGATAGGATAGTATCTTGTCACTATTGGCTTTCAGATTTCCAAGGCAGATTTCTCACTTTATGTGAGAAAAACAGAGAAAGGTATTATGCTACTTGTCATTTATGTTGATGATTTGATTATGACAGGTGATAGTGATGAAGATATCCTTCATGTGAAAATGCTATTGAAGCAGAAGTTTGAGATGAAGGATTTAGGAGAGCTGCGTTATTTCTTAGGCATTGAGGTGATTAGATCACCAAGTGGGATACGACTCTTACAGAGGCAGTATGGATTGGGCATGCTGTCCAAATATGGGATGACAGGCTGTAAATCTATTTCAGTTCCTTTGGAGCAGAATGTGAAGCTGAGCGTAGATGTAGGTGAGCTTCTGGAAGACTCTACTATGTACAGACGCATAGTAGGAGGTTTGATTTATATGACTATTACTAGGCCAAATTTTAGCTATGCTATTGGATTGGTAAGTCAGTTTATGCAGGCTCCAAGGAAACCGCATTTGGATGCAGCTAGATGCATACTTAGGTATGTGAAGTCCACATTGCAGTATGGACTATTTTATGAGACTGGGGTTTAGATACAGTTCCATGGATACACTGATGCTGATTGGGTTGGTAGTATTTCTGATAGATGATCTACCAATGGATATGTGTTCTCTTTTGGGAGTGCTGCAGTCACTTAGAGTAACAAGAAACAGCCTACAGTTGCCTTGTCGAGTAGAGAGGCTAAGTACAGGGGTGCAGCAATGGTTGCATGTGAGGTAGCTTGGTTGCATAAGCTACTTTATGATATGCACAGCCTACAGATGGGCCAATTGTCATTTATTGTGACAACATGAGTAGTATACACTTGGCAAATAACCCAGTCTATCATGCTAGAACAAAGCACATTGAGGTGCATTATCACTATGTGCGGGAGAGGGTTTTACTAGGTCTTATTGATCTAGTTTATGTCAGCATAGAGAATCAGGTAGCTGACATATTCACGAAGGCATTGGGCATAAAGAATTTGCGCAAGTTCAGAGACCTGCTTGGTGCTCGAGGGGGAGTGTTGAGATATCGAGCTCCACTCGTGATATGCCAGGGTGACCGTTGTGCATTTATGTCACCGACTTGTTAGCTATAGATATGGTTGGTACACTGCCCATGAATAATAGCTAGATGACAGCTATCCTTATCTACTCTAGTTCGTGGCTCAGTTAGTATGTCACCTTAGTTAGTTGAGTTTGGTTTGAGACCCATACATAGGTTTCTTCTATTTCTTTGTACTAGAGTTCTTTTGGCTTACACAACTAAGAAGAGGAAAACTATTTTCAGCCTCCACCTGTGTATGTATTCCCCCATTGTGCAAGTGAGAAAGCTACAAGTGAGACTCCTTCCTTCTCTCCCGCAATCTTGACATTCACATGTTTGTCAAACCAACTTTTGCATCTTGCCTTGTCGCATATTAGTGCATGGGTGGCTAGAAGTTGAGTTTTTGATAGGCATTATAGCTCAAAAAGTGCTTTGTCCATGCCTCCTTTCCATCCCATCTCTCTTGATGAGTGATTCTCAGGCTAGGAATGAAGAACTCTACAGGTAGAATTGCTTTAGTCTCATAGGTTAACTTGAAGGGTATCTGTCCCACAACCATTTTATAAGCTGTGAGGTAGGCCTATAAGGCTGCCATGAGTTTGTTATCCCATTCATTGCACAAAGTAGAGACTACCTTGGTTAGAACGTTTACTAGAATTTTATTCGTAGACTTAGCCTAGCCACTAGCCTAAGGATAGTACGGTGAGGATTTTTTATGGATGATTAGAAAGGTGGATAGTAGATGAGCGGTCACTTCATTGATAAAGTGTATGTCTTGGTCATTAATGATTTTGATGGGGTAGTCAAATCTTGAGACTACTTGCTCCCAAAGGAACTTGGCAATGGTCCTAGCATCATTCTTTCTCGTAGCTCGTGCTTCCACCCACTTAATGAGATAGTTTGTGGCAAAAATGATGTATTTTTCTTGTGAGCATTATGCTGTGGGACTAATTGGCCCAATGAAGTCAATTTCCCATTTCTTGAATGGTTGCCTTGCAATGATTAGACTCAACTCCATTTTGTCCTTGCGAACTAGTACCGTGGTCCTTTGGCACTCATCATAGTGCTTTCCGAATCATGATGCATCTCAAAAAAGAGTAGGCCACCATAGTTGAGACTGCACCACCTTGCGGACTATCATATCTTTGTTGAAATTCCATTCTGTTATCCCGCCGTGTGCCTCTATAAGTACATCGTGCATTTTATGGTGGCACACACATCTGCGTAGCATTTCATCTTGCCCTAGCCAATAGATTTTGCTTGCTATCAAAGCTGATAAGGTTGGATTTTAAGAATGAGCCGCCTAAGTTGGGATTTTTCTATTGGTTGTTCAGGCAGTCCGTGCTCAAGTACTTAGACTATGTCATCTGCCCATTAACACGTTGACATATGATTTTTGATGCCGAGAAGTGCTTAAAAATAGCCAAAAATTACAAATATCAAGGACAAAATAGACTTCGTCAAAGGCGGCGATGGCAATTAGTACGATTTTAAGCGGCAAGTCCCTAAAGCGCTAGTGCTAATTTTCATGGAAATGAAATGGTGGCGAATGGCCGAGCTGGAGTGTACCTAGATGCAAAACGACTTCAGGAATCCAACACAAGTCTCGGATCTCCATTCGGAGGTCGTTTGATCCCCCATTTAATTCCCACAAGGTTTGGGGTTGTGAAGCAGTTGCTAGATCTGGAAGTTGGGAAGAGTGTGATGGAGCCTAGCTTTGTAGATTTCGATGCCATAGAGCCAACCGTCCAATCAGATCGCGAATCGGAGTCCGTTTGCACCCCCAAGCAGGCTGAAAACCCTTCCATAGTAGTGTGAAAGTGGTTTTTTTTGAACTGGACATTTTATAAATGAGATGAAATGAAACTCTAAATGAAGAAAACATGTAAAAACATGTAGTGATGCAGGGAGGGGCATTTTTTTTATTAACGCCCCAATTTTTGGGGATGTATGTGCCTCTTGGATACTCAATCTTGTAGAGAGAGAAGGAAAGATCCCTGATCCATGCAGAAAGGGCAAGATTTTGATGGTAACCACGTGCAATATGATGAAGGGAATGAAATTCTGATTTTTAGTCTTTCTCTCTCCTCCCTCTCTCTCCTGCATAGAGGCTATTCATGTGCAAGAAATCAAGAGGAAGAGGGGTTGAAGGATGCTTGTCAGACCGTGATCAGATTGCTTCAAGATGAAGAGGAGGCTGAGGAAAGAGGTTCAACACTAAAGAATGGTTGCTGGTCGGTCCGTGGGCTGCTCAGAATAAACATTAAAAAATTCGCAACACGCAAGACACATTGTATGCTTCAATTTTACAAAGAAATTTGATTGTTTTTGTTGTTTCATGGTCTAAATGTTGTTCATATACAATGAAATTTTATTTGAACCTTGTTTGCATAATGTTTGAGGGATGTAACTACAGAAATACAGAATCCATAATGATTTATAGCTGTTATTAATTCTTTAAAACCCGTAAAATGTAAATTTCAATGAAAATTAGGGGGTTTTTTCGCTTTTGAGTTGGAGAAAAGGGATGGAAATGGAATAAAATAGAGAAAATGTTAAGTTTTAGTCAAAATGATAAGCCATTACAAATAAATTAGAAAAAACCTATTTTTCATGAATAATAAATAGAGAAAAATAGCCAAAAATGGAAACATTTGGGTTTTTCGCGCTCAAAAAATATGGGAAAATAAGATTTATGTGCGTAAATGTTTGGCAAGGTCAAAGCATGAGGTCAAGACTTGTTTGTCCTTGTCCTTTGTGTTATAGTCTGTGTTTATTGCTTTTTACATACAAAAACGATATAAAACAACCATTTACACCTATGCACTGCAGCAACACCTAAATGGTAAGGGGGGGATGGAGTTTCTGTGATGATCTAATTGCTAAAAAGATACAAATTCTAATTTTCCTCTTTGTGCATAGCATTTAGGGATTGTTCCATGATTAAATATAGGCGACTAGTAGCACAGAAGTTTCAGTGCTAGTCCCTAAAGCATCGCAACACATAACGCTCAGTTAAAATTCATGAAAGGGTTGTCCTCTACACCTCACATGGCTTTTTAAAAAAATTCATAAAATGGTTGTTTTTGACATTCAGAGCTATTTCTTATAAACCCTACGTTTATGCATCGCCTTCAAGCTTTAGTATTTTAATGAATATGCATCCTTTCCCAATTTCAAACTTTGATAAAAGAACTCCATGCATGGATGCACCATTCCTTCATGACCAGATGCCAATGAATACACCATTGACTAATCCTTCCTTTATCGCTTAACTCAAAACTAAATGTAACTACCATTGCATGTGAATTGCGTACTATATGTTTTTTTTGTCAAAGACCATAAACTTTTTCCTTTCATTGCAACTATTTAGTCAAAATGTAATGACCTTCCACAATGTATCTATATACAAGTCATAGCCAAGTATTTATTACATAAGTGCATCATGTGCTATATTCCCAATCCTTTGCGTGATGCAACAAGGATGCCTTCGCACAATTTCAACTTTTAACTTATGCATCATATGTTCAAAAATGCGACTACCCTTGACCATGGAAGTGCAAGAAAATGCAAGTACCTCGTCAAGCAACTGAACCTTGTAAATCAAACAAGTATATACATTTTCCAATGCATTTAAGTTTCCCTATGTGAATTAAAACATGCTTTATGCATCCTTTCCATGCGGGGATATTTTTCGGAACCTGGGCATTCAAAATCGGGTCGTTGTCCACTCTCGTAATTTGGGTGGAAGCTCCCGCATGCGCTTCTCTTGGCTTTTGCTTAGGAGCCATTGACGAAGTAAATTTTGACTCAGCAAACTCTCCCTTGGCACCCTTACGAGTTTTGAAGTTACTACTGCCCGAGACCTCCTTTCCTACACAGGGATCAGGCCTTGCAAGACATGGTCTAAAAACCCCGAGACCACGAGTGAACTTGGTCTAGAGAAGCTTCAATAGAAGCTTCTCAAGCTTCTGGATGAACACGGATGATGTGTGAAGACGTGTTGGTGAGATGATTAGAGTGATGATGGTGAGGATGACGAAGGTGAGGATGTCCATGAGGATAATGATGATGATGATGGTGTTGGCGGCAACAGCTTGACGGCGCGCAACACAGACAATGCCGTTCCCAAGCTTCGGAGGGGGGTTTATATGAGGTGAAGGTGGGGGTGTGGCCACACAGGTGGCAGTTGCATGCTTCCCCCCCATGCCCCTCCATAACACCTACTCACTCTCTCTCTCCCCGCCATGCAACAGTGAAGGAGAGGGAGTTTTATATATATATATATACAATTTATTTATTATTACTTTTTCCCTTGAAGGGGAGTTCTCGTGGTGGGTTACGGTTTTGAGCTATGGTTTCCTATGCACAACGCAAGGGCTGGCATTGTTAGTACACGAGGATGGAGCACTTAGGCCAGAGTTTCTTGTCTTCGCAGGAGATTACTTCAAATTGTTTTTGAGCAGGATCTAGGGTCATAATATTTTTTTGTAGAAATATTACAAAAGAGAGAAGAAGAATAAGAAGAAGAAGAAGAAGAAGAAGAAGAGAAGAAGAGAGAAGAAGAAGCAGAAGAGAGAAGAAGAAGCAGAAGAGGTAGAAGGAGAGAAGAGAGGAGAAGAACAAGAAGAAAAAGAAGAGAAGAAGAAGAAGAATAGGGAGAGAGAGGAGAAGAATAAGGAGAGGGAGAGGGAGAGAGAGAAGGAGAAAAAGAAGGAGAAGAAGAGGGAGAGAGAAGAGAGAAGAGAAGAAGAAGGAGAAGAAGAGGGAGAGAGAGAAGGAGAAGGAGAAGGAGAAGAAGAGGGAGAGAGAGAAGGAGACGAAGAGGGAGAGAGAGAAGGAGAAGAAGAAGAAGAAGAAGAAGAAGAAGAAGAAGAAGAAGGTGAGAAAGAAGAGAACTCGAAGAGAAATCAGAAGGCCAAACATGAAGACTTGTTCGTGGCCATCAAGAAATCCCCTCGAAAATGGTGTCCTCTAACCTTCCTGCTCTTTTTTTTGCTTATTGTTCATGGTTTTTCTTCCATACTAAAAGTGCATGATTATGAAAACTCAAGTGCATGAGTTGCATGAAATATTGACTAGCCTAGTACATGAAATATTGTTACACGAAATCTTGCAAATACGAGATGATTGCATGGGAGTCAAGTGGACAAATAGAATGGATTCTGTATGGATTGACACACATGAAATGATAAGGTTTTCACAAATTTTTACATAAAATGATAGACCTTCATGTAGAGCAATGCCTAAAATTAACTAATAAAAATCTCGATTTGCATCTGCATAAAAATTAAACACACGAAATATTAGTTTCCACTCATAGGATGCAATTGCACCGATGGATAGAAACCTAAACCTTCATATACACAACTCACATGAGATCCGGTGCATTAGGAATAAGTATAATTGCCTGCGAATTGTTTTATCGATCTTGCTATAGACTATCGCAGATGGATACATTCCCAGCTTAATAGAAACTAGTGACCTAACCCTAAATGGATTGTGGACCCAAGTTATGCTTGGTTGTTTGAAAAGGTTGTAAATTCCTTGAGCAAGTGTTTTGATACATCCAAGTTAAATTTTGGTTGTGCATGAAATGGGATTGTAATGCCTTGAAGCAAGAGATTGTGCATTCAACTATTTGTTGATGTGGTTTTGGATGCTAATCCAAGTTGTTTGTGATTGATGATTTCATGGCCGAGTCTGTGATGACTGATTTCCATGGGAACAAAAGGGATGTTTTCCCTAGTAAATGTTATTAGGCTGGTTGCTTCAGCTATGGATGATTTCCTAAAGGGATAATTAAGAAAGGATGGCGCTAGCTACCCCCCGCGAACCACCAAACCCTAACCAAGGGGGTCTGAATCCGCACCGGGAATGTGGACTGAACCTGCTGCGAGAGGTCTCTCCATGGAGATTACTTGGCGTAGGAGGATGCTTGGGTGCCAGGGGGATCTGGCCTTAAATCCCAATGCCTCCGGACCCTACACACGTATTCTTCGTGACTCGAGATGGGATCTTGAGGCTGTGATACTAATTACAAGGCGGAATCTTGGTAGGATAAACCTTCAGGTTTTTATTGCTGAAATACGAAATGATTTTTTTGTGGAGGCAGAAAGGAACACTTAATTCTCTTGTATGGGTGGGAGACAAACATTAATCTGAAGATAAGTTAAGGAAGTGTTTGATCTTGTGTTATCTTGTTTTCATGTATGTGCCCTAAATTAGGTAAAGGAACTTGTGATTAATGGGTTAATTAAGGAAGTTGCTTTTATGTGGCTAACATAATGTGGTAGGTAATTAGATAACTAAAACAACCCCCGAGGGAAGCGTGGTGGATGTGACCAATGGGTCTATCCTACGGAAGGGTGGTCTTGGTTAGCCGAGAGATTTCCTCAATGGAATTTATTTGAACATTAGTTAGACAAGGGCCTTAGAACTTGTAAGTTGAAACCCTGATTCATACCATTTTAGGGGACTGGAATGGGACTATGCCCTATGGGCAGAGAGGTCAAGCAATGCCTCCCTCTTGTTTCCCATTCTCTTTAAACCAAGTGCGGTATGAGTCTGCTTGGGTCCAGTTGTATCTATGCAAAGTGGAGTGGCTGTCGCGACCGACACTAGAAGGCAAGAATAGGAAGACTCGACTACTAGGAACCTAGACTTTAGGTCGATCCTAGTGGGAATGGCAAGATAAGTTCCATTGCGAGGCAGACTCGAGAGACCCTACTTGGCAAACCACATGTCACTCCTTGGGAGTGCCGGGCGGCATCTTCTAGATTGATCTCTCGATGGGCTGCTAAGACGTGTCCCACAATTTGAGGGGTGGGCACGTTACAGTTGGTATCAGAGAAAAAGTTCATAATGATACATGATTGATTAATGTTTGGTTCATAGACATATCCTAAACAGAAATAGCCTAAGTGGTATGGCTTGATTATCAAGCACCTTCTACACCCAGGAATGCTGACATGCAAGAGAAGAAGTTCCTTCTCAAACAAATTAAGCCACCCGATTTTGATGGCAAGGGAAGGACTGCTCAAGCCGACACCAAGATTTGGATTGAGTCCATGGAGGACTATTTTGAGGTAGCAGGAACTGCACCTACTAACCAAGCCATGCTCGCCAAACTAAGCTTACAGGCTAAGTGAGACTTTGGTGGAAACAATGGTGCAGAGACCAAGTAATCTCCGAGGGGACAATCACTTGGGATAAGCTTAAGGAAGCTGTGCAAGGGAGGTATCTGCCACCTGCCTACCGCACACAAAAGATGAATGAATTCTATGATTTGAAGTAGCTATGATTATCCCTTGAAGCATATTATTCAAAGTTTATTTCACTCCTAAAGTATGCACCCCCAATGGATATGACACAATAGGTGTCAAAATTCTGTGTTGGGTTGAATCCACCCATAAACACTCGATTGGAATCAATGCACCCAATGGACTTGCAAGACGCATTACTCTGAGCGACTCCAATCGTCCAAGAACTTAAATCGGGAAATTGTAGCAAAGATGACTATGGAGATCAAGATAAGAGATGCCATACGTATGCAGAGATAGGGCACATCCTTAGGAGATGTCCTTACCATCAATGCTTCCATTGTAATGAGCTAGGACACATGCAAGAAGATTGCCCCAATCTAAGTCATCTAAGTCTAGAAGACATTGAGCCTCTAAGAAAACGAAGCTACACAGGTGCAGTCTATGGATATATAGACAAATCAAATGAAGACAAAGATCTAGAGCCCATTAAACCTTATTAGGAGGGCTAAAAATTCCTAGAATCTTAATTGAGAATAAATCCTACTCTTGTACCTATGGTCAATTCAAATAATGCACTACTTGAAACATTAAGAGTAGCGCAGCGGATGCATGGTGGGTCTTAACCCACAGGTCGTAAAGCCCCATTAGTGCTTGTCTTCCCCACGTCCTCTCGAGATGAGGACATCTCGATTCCTCTAAGCGGGAGAGGATGTAATATTCTCGTGCATTCCCCCCCCCCCCCTCGTGCCTTCCCCCATAGGAACTCCCCCCCCTTTAATGAAAAAAAAAAACTTTAGTGCAAAATTTTTTAACTCTCTTTCTTCCTCCCTGCCAATAGGACATCGGGGAGAGAGAGAGGGAGTGAAGTGAAGTAAATGGGGGGCATGCAGTCCCCGACGTGGGAGGGGTGGCGGCCATGCCTCCCCCTCCTATAAAGGGGAGGCTCCCCCTCCTTACGAGGAAGAGAGCACCCCCCTTCGACATTAGACGGCTTAAACCTCCCCCCTCGTGTTTGTCACCATCCCCCCCCTCTCCATGCGGCAGCAATAGCACCCCCCCCTAAGAGCTTCCGACTAAAACCTCCCCCCCCTCTTCGTTCACCAAGCAGAGCGGCCCCCAGTGCCGCCCCCCCCCCCCCCCCCCCCCCCGGTGGATAGAAAGAGAGAAGGAGAGGGAGAGGGAGGGAGAAGAGAGAAGAAGAAGAGGTAGAAGGAGAGAGAGAGAAGAGAGAAGAAGAACAAGAAGAAGAAGAAGATGTAGAAGGGAAGAAGAGAGAAGAAGAAGAAGAAGAAGAAGAAGAGATAGAAGGAGAGGAGAGAGGAGAAGAAGAAGAAGAAAAAGAAGAGGAGAAGAAGGAGGAGAGGAAGAGGGAGAGAGAGAAGGAGAAAAAGAAGGAGAAGAAGAGGGAGAGAGAGAAGGAGAAAAAGAAGGAGAAGAAGAGGGAGAGAGAAGAGAAGAAGAAGGAGAAGAAGAGGGAGAGAGAGAAGGAGGAGAAGAAGGAGAAGAAGAGGGAGAGAGAGAAGGAGAAGAAGAAGGAGAAGAAGAGGGAGAAGAGAGGAGAAGAAGAAGGAGAAGAAGAGGGAGAGAGAGGAAAAGAAGAAGAAGAAGAAGAAGAATGTAACAACTCCGAAATGATAATATGCAATTCGCATATGAAACCCCTCTTAGGGTAGGATAAGTCATAGGGATAATTTTTTTTAATTAGATAAAGGAAAATTATTATTTTTTTCCCCCCTCCTCCAGCCGACTGTCGACCTAGAGGAAGAGGGGAATAGCATGTGTAGGCAAGCTCCTTGCTAGAGCTTGCCTAGGCTATGGATCATGCGCCTCGACGCGTGGGGGACGAAGGATCTTATCCCCTCCCCTATTTAAACCAATGGGGTGCAAGTGGAAGGGGGGATGGAGTGCTGCAATGAATGTCTAAAGGGGGGGCACCATCGACTTTTAGGAGGGAGAGAGTGAGGCTCTATGTGTGCATCATAAGGAAGAGAGAGTTCAAAGGCCGTTCGAAGGCCGTCAGATTGCGACACCGCCTGAAGCCGTACGCCATCGTGAAGGAGAAGTCTGATCTCCGCCACTCTGCACCATCAAAGAGCTGGGCTGGGAGAGAAGGGGCCACTCAGATCTATTGCACATGGCCTTTTGAGGCTTTTGGAAGCCCTTGGAAGCTTCCAAGGGTGGCTTCCTAAGCCCCTCCTCCTGTGGCTTTAAAACTACCCCCCCAAAAATTTCCTCTAAGGGCTCCCTTAGGCTCTTTCCCCCCCCTCAAATTTCCCCCTTAAAGCTCTATAAGCCCCTTTTTCCCCAAATAGATTTTACCTTAAAGCCCTTTTTCTTCTCGGATCTTAAATCCCCCTAAGGGCCCCTAAGGGCCCCTTAGGGTCTTTTTTTTCCCATGCAAAAATACCCCTTTTAGCTCTCTCATACCTTGTTTTTTTTTCCCCCACACGTAAAAGAAAAGAGAGTGTTAAGGGTCTTTTGACACCTTCTTTCCCCATACAAAAGCCCTCGTAAGGGTTTCTACACTTTTTTTTCCCCTTTCTTGTGAATATTTAAAAGGCCATTAAGCCTTTCCCATGGCTTTAATGGGCCTTATTCATGGAGGATTTTGAAACACGTATCCCTTCAAAGAGTTGCTACAAAAGGAAAGAATAGAAGACTCATAAAGGATGGTGGTATTTCAAAAAGGGAATTTGCAAAGCTGCATCCACGACGGAAAGGCTACATTCGCGATGCCTCCTAAGAAAGCCCAAGGCACAACTGCAAGAGGATCGTCTCCTAGCATCCACATGGACATCTCAACCCAAGTCCAAGTTTTCCTTCCTAATTCTTATTTGGTATTGATATAATCGTTTGAGGATAATTGTTGGAAATAGGATTCATTTTTCGTCTTAAATGCTTTAGAAAATTAATATGCATTTATTCCATATTTACAAAAACGGAATTAAGATAGTGCACTCCGTTTAGGCATGGAAGTATAAAATTGCATGTCACATTATTAGGCCATATCTTCTTCACAATAAGTCATCATGGGAAGTGCTAATAACCCATAGGGAATTGCAAGGCATGAAATGATTCTTACATTGCATAACTCTAGTCAATTATCATTTTTCAACTGCATAATTACTAGTAAAAGGTTGCTTGTTTAGCGGGAAGCTTGTTCGCAAGTTATAGGATGATTAGTTGGAATTAGGTTATAACCTAACCTATGCTTGATTTTAAATCGATAAGTTAGGGTTGAAAATCAATTTACGCGTAGACAACGAGTCATGTGTTTATGGAAGTGATAATGTAATTATCTTCAAGAGTTAAACAAATTGGCATAAGCCTAAACACCAAAACCCGCAAAGTACTCGTTTTAGAAAGAGTTAATTCAATTCCAAAGAACTCACTAGGATTTAATACCTGACCTAGTCACACGTATTGCTAAAACCAAAACTCCTATACTCTAAATACTTGCCCACATTCACCGAATGTAGGGACAGCGGAACATACTTAAGAAGTGATCTAGGGTTATCCCTAAGAATCTTATGCTAAAAAGATGGAACTTCGAATCCTAGGACTGACAATGTCAACCTAATGTAATTAGGAATAGATTGTTTTGTGACTCCATTTGATGAGTAGAATAGTCTCATAGTTCGATGCGACACCTGTGCAAAAAGTGCAGAGTCGTATGATCTTGTGATTGGATCACAAGGGAATGGCCAATTCTCACAGTGAGGTTGGCAAGTCCTTACGCAAGTTATCTTTCAAGAGGATGAATAATCATCCTAATATAGTATCTTTCTTGAGTAAAGATAATTGCTTGGAAGCAAAAGATCAGCCAATAAATTGGAATAATCTATGAACTTAAGGTTTGACCAAGTCGGGTTAATAGGGTACGCCCTAACCCAGGATATAGGGGATCTTGCCAAGTCTCAAGTCATCTCAGATCGAGTGCTAGACGCATTCGAAAGGAAGGATTCATTCCTTAGCAATTGGCCAATAATAAACGACCAATGGAAATGTTTGTGCTTGTTACAGATGTAAGAGTATTGTTTTGCTTTGTTTGACCAAATGAATTAAAGGATAAATGGATATCTAATGCTTCAAGTTGAAGGCCTGAAGGGAGAGGCAACTTCAGTTACCCCTGACTGCCTGCCTGACCCTAACCAAGGGGGTTGTTAACTGCACCGGGAAGGTGGACCGAACCTGCCACGAGAGGTCTCTCCGTTGAGCGCCACTTGGAGCAGGAGGACGCTTGGGTACCAAGGGGGGCTGTGGCCGCTCACAGTGTGTATTTGATGAAGAGAAGGCAACAATTCACCGTCACTACAAGCGGAGAGAAATCAATAGAAAAATTTACGACTCAACCACCCACCATCCTTCACCTTTATGCACTCATAATTTATTTATGTTGTATTAATTATTTAATTATTTAACTGCTAACTAGTTACCTAATTATGTAATCAACGGCTAACTTCTTTATTAGGGTTATTAAGTCTCTC
The DNA here is from genome assembly GCF_053477565.2 of Lygodium microphyllum. Lineage (NCBI taxonomy): Eukaryota > Viridiplantae > Streptophyta > Polypodiopsida > Schizaeales > Lygodiaceae > Lygodium > Lygodium microphyllum. Next base: position 48,769,184 of record NC_141141.1, on the reverse strand, counting down.
CTCAACTCTCTCCTCTCTTTCTCAACTCTCTCCTCTCTTTGCTCTCTCTCTCTCCTCTCCCTCTCTCTCTCCCTTCTCTCTTTCTCCCTTCTCTTTCTCCCTTCTCTTTCTCTCTCTCTCCCTTCTCTCCCTTCTCTCTTTCTCCCTTCTCCCTTCTCCCTTCTCCCTTCTCTCTTTCTCCCTTCTCCCTTCTCCCTTCTCCCTTCTCCCTTCTCCCTTCTCTCTTTCTCCCTTCTCCCTTCTCTCCCTCTCTGCGTCTCTCTCTCTCGCCACAACTCTTGCGTGACAACTCCTACAACTCCTTGTGCGGCAGCTCCTACAGCTCCTACAACTCTCGCGACGGTGCCCCACAACTCCTGCAACTCCTGCGCGACAACTCCTCGTGCGATGGTGCCAACTCCTTGTACGATGGTGCCAACTTGTGCGACGGTGCCAACTCCTCGTGCGGCAGCTCCCACAGCTCTCGCAACGATCCGTGGCTTCGTCAACGGCCTCGTTCGTCTCCTGCGGCCTCCCAGGTAACACCTTGAGCCCCCCAATCGTCCGCGTCCACACGGACGATGGGTGGGCTTAAGCTTCGTCATTTTCTTAAGCTTCATCATTTGGTCACGCTTCGTGTGGGCTACGCTTCGTCATTTGCTTAAGCTTCGTCATTTGGTTATGCGCCGTCATGTGGGCTATGCTTCGTCGTGTGGGCTACGCTTCGTCATTTGATTATGTGCCGTTGTGTGGGCCTCCAAGGTAACACCTTGAAGCCCCCCAATCATCTGCGTCACACGGACGATGGGTGGGCTTATGCCCCGTGGCAACCGTCCCGTATGCCGTCCCGTCATTTGGTTATGCGTCGTCGTGTGGGCCTCCAAGGTAACACCTTGAAGCCCCCCAATCATCCGCGTCCACGCGGATGATGGGTGGGCTTATGCCCCGTGGCAACCGTCCCGTATGCCGTCCCGTCATTTGGTTATGTGTCGTCGTGTGGGCCTCCAAGGTAACACCTTGAAGCCCTCCAATCGTCCGCGTCCATGCGGACGATGGGTGGGCTTATGCCCCGTGGCAACCGTCCCGTATGCCATCCGACGGGCCTCCAAGGTAAGAGATTGAAGCTTATGGTCGCGTCCGCGCAACCGTTGGGTGGGCTTATGGTCGCATCTGCGCAACCGTTGGGTGGGCTTATGCTTCGTCCCATGGCTACAAGCGTGTGGCTTCATCCCATATGCTTCGTGAGAACAAGGTAAGAGATCTGCAATCTTTCACAACACGTGCACAACAATACACCAAGCAACCTTTTTCACTGATTGTACAATAGTACATGTAATCTGTAGCCTGTTTGTAGATAAACCTTATATTTGCTTCCTGCAAACACCTCAAAATTACAGATTTGAAAATTGTAACATGTGCACCCACTTTTGGTCAATACAACCGAACTCACAATGTACCGTAAAATTGTTGTGCCAACCTTGCGGCTCTAAATGGGGCTTGAAATAGCCTCAGACACCCAAAATAACTGTGGGAAGGCCCTAAAGGACTCATTTGTGAAATATACAGTACTTTGCTTGCACACCAAATCTCACAGCAATCTGAGATTTTCACTCTACCCTACTTCCGGTGCCTCCACAAGCACTATCCAAGAGAGAGAGAGCGGAAGAATGGGAGAGCTTCTTACCCATTGCTTGCTTACTCAAACCTTGCTTCTTCTCCTTCACTTCAGCCTTCAAATTAGCCTCTCTCAATGACATGGCTCTGATATGTTGTCAAGAATTGCGTGGTGGGGGACTTGCTTAAGCTGCTGCACCAAACACACACTCTATACACAAGAGGAAGCTCACTCAAGAACATAAGAAGAGAGATGGAGGCCAAAACGTTTTCTTGCTGATTTCATCATCTTCTTCTACACACGATACAATGTACACAAAGTATAGATAAGATACAACATAAAGGAAAGTGGCCTTCTAAGTCAAACAGTGCATAACCGACTACACTAATCAACTAGCGTTATATCTTTTCCAGCTGTAGGTAGGTGTAACACACTAAATATAATAAGTAATAAGTCAATGGCCATGTGAGTATCATAATGACCATCAACATGCTAAGTGTAGATGTGTGGACTTATCTAGCCAACCGGTCCATCATCAACGTCCGTACGTGTTGAGCTTGCCATCTCAACAAATAATTTATAATTAACATTTTAAGAAGGAACCACCATTTTCTTATTAAGGTTTACAACTTAATAAAATTTTACCCATTTTTAAATAATTTTATAAAACAAACCATTCATTAATCTAATTCCCCTCACTGCACTTTTTTTCATTTTCAATAAATGCGCTTTGTGGGATGGGTACGTGCAATCTTTTGAGTTGTCATTACTTACAGAAGTTCTGGTTATGTCTTGCGTGGGCTATTGATGTATTATGGTTCGATTGTACGATATGATTACAGGTGTAGTCTATATTTTCTTTTTTTCCTAACAAGGGGATTCAGGGTGTTTGTATGTCTTGCATAGCATGAAGCTTTTAGTCACATATGTGTAGAGGTCATGCCGAATTTTTTCTAGGATGTGGATTGTTTGGGGTGATCAGTTGGTTAGTCACGTCTGTGTGTGCATATTCTGGTCGATCTCTTTGTGATGGAAATTCTGTTGTTTTGCAGGCATTCACTGTGATTTTTTGTGTGTGTGGTGTGTGTAATCTATCTAAATGGTTCCTTCAGCTCCTCCTCCAGTCCAATAATCCCATTGGTATCTCACGATTATTCTTTATTGATGGAGTCCAAACTTATTGGCAAAGCAGGCTTAGCCAAGTTCATCGCACTCTCATTACCACTCATCCTAGAGGATATTGATACTTGTGATCAGTTTCTAGCCTCTTATAGTAAGAGTTTTGGTCTTGCTAGAGGAACAATTGTCCAATTGATGCCTAAATTTTTGGGCAAGGCTCTTTCTTTACCCTATTGGGGTGACTCTTTCCCTATTGGTAGAAAATTGTTCTCGAATGAGGATATCCTTAAATTTTTGCAAATGCAGACCCAGGATGTGTTGGATCCCAAGAAGGTTCTTACCACTTCTGGCATCAGTGTCTCCATGATCTCCAATCCTATGTGGAAGCAGCTATGCTAATTTCTTTAGGATAGGTTTATGCCTACCAAGACACCCTCTAATTACCATTCAAAGGAGTTGTTTACAGCTTCTAGAATGGTGTTGAAATACATAACAATTGATTGGAGTTCCTACCTTATGTCAAAAATGGATCAACACGTTGTCAGAGCTACCAAGGGTAATGTAACTAATGTTACCTTTGGTTCCTACCTTTCTGTCTTTTTTGGCATATGCCGCCCCTTCTTCGAAGCCTTCAAAGGAAGTTCCTACCTTGGTAGTGTCACGATTGTGGGAGAGAAGGAAGGAGTCTCACTTGTAGCTTTCTTGCTTGCACAATGGGGGAATACACACAGAGATGGAGGCTGAAAACAGTTTTAATCTTCTTAGTTGTGTAAGCCAAAAGAACTCTCATACAAAGAAATAGAAGAACCCTATATATGGGTCTTAAACCAAACTCAACTAACTAAGGTGGCATACTAATTGATGTCAAGATTGTGGGAGAGAAGGAAGGAGTCTCGCTTGAAGCTTTCTTGCTTGCACAATGGGGGAAGACACACAAGGGTGGAGGCTAAAAACAGTTTTCCTCTTCTTAGTTGTGTAAGCCAAAAGAACTCTAGTACAAAGAAATAGAAGAACCCTATATATGGGTCTCAAACCAAACTCAACTAACTAAGGTGGCATACTAACTGAGCCACGAACTAGAGTAGATAAGGATAGCTATCATGTAGCTATTATTCATGGGCAGTGTACCAACCGCGTCTACAACTGACAAGTCGGTGACATAAATACACAACGGTCACCCTGGCGTATCACGAGTGGAGCTCGATATCTCAACAATTGAGCCACGAACTAGAGTAGATAAGGATAGCTATCATGTAGCTATTATTCATGGGCGGTGTACCAACCGCATCTACAACTGACAAGTCGGTGACATAAATACTGCCCTCTTGCTTCACCGCGAAGGGCGTCTCAACCTGAGACAATGCACTCCTGCAATTTCCGGCTGTGCTACCTGCAGAGATCTGCTCCCAAAACAGGAAATGAAAGCAACACTGCTCCTCTTACCAGACCACCGCGAGCTTGGCTTGCTTTCTTGAGCTCCTTACCACGAACAAGGCTCTGATACCATGTCAAGATTGTGGGAGAGAAGGAAGGAGTCTCGCTTGAAGCTTTCTTGCTTGCACAATGGGGGAAGACACACAAGGGTGGAGGCTGAAAACAGTTTTCCTCTTCTTAGTTGTGTAAGCCAAAAGAACTCTAGTACAAAGAAATAGAAGAACCCTATATATGGGTCTCAAACCAAACTCAACTAACTAAGGTGGCATACTAACTGAGCCACGAACTAGAGTAGATAAGGATAGCTATCATGTAGCTATTATTCATGGGCAGTGTACCAACCGCGTCTACAACTGACAAGTCGGTGACATAAATACACAACGGTCACCCTGGCGTATCACGAGTGGAGCTCGATATCTCAACAATTGAGCCACGAACTAGAGTAGATAAGGATAGCTATCATGTAGCTATTATTCATGGGCGGTGTACCAACCCGTCTGCAACTGACAAGTCAGTGACATAAATACACAATGGTCACCCTGGCGTATCACGAGTGGAGCTTGATATCTCAACACTCCCCCTCGAGCTCAATCCCAATTCCTGCACACCAAGCAGGTCTCTGAACTTGCACAGCTTCTCTGCGCCCAATGCCTTTGTGAATATGTCAGCTACCTGATCCTCTGTGCTGACATAAACTAGATCAATAAGACCTAGTAAAACCCTCTCTCGCACATAGTGATAATGCACCTCAATGTGCTTTGTTCTAGCATGATAGACTGGGTTATTTGCCAAGTGTATACTACTCATGTTGTCACAATAAATGACAACTGGCCCATCTGTAGACTGATGCATATCATAAAGTAGCTTATGCAACCAAGCTACCTCACATGCAGCCATTGCTGCACCCCTTTACTCAGCCTCTGTGCTCAACAAGGCAACTGTAGGCTGTTTCTTGCTGCTCCAAGTGACTGCAGCACTCCCAAAAGAGAACACATATCCACTGGTAGATCGTCTATCAGAAATAGTACCAGCCCAATCAGCATCAGTGTATCCATGCAACTGTATCTGAACCCCAGTCTCATAAAATAGTCCATACTGCAATATGGACTTCACATACCTAAGTATGCGTCTAGCTGCATCCAAATGTGGTTTCCTTGGAGCCTGCATAAACTGGCTTACCAGTCCAATAGCATAGCACAAATCTGGCCTGGTAATAGTCATATAAATCAAACTTCCTATTATGCGTCTATACATAGTAGGGTCTTCTAGAAGCTCACCTGCATCTGTGCTCAGCTTCACATTCTGCTCCAAAGGAACTGAAATAGGCTTACAGCCTGTCATCCCATATTTGGACAACATGTCCAATCCATATTGCCTCTGCAAGAGCTATATCCCACTTGGTGATCTAATCACCTCAATGCCCAAGAAATAACGCAGCTCTCCCAAATCCTTTATCTCAAACTTTTGCTTCAATAGCATTTTCACATGAAGGATATCTTCATCACTGTCACCTGTCATAATCAAATCATCAACATAAATGACAAGTAGCATAATACATTTCTCTGTTTTTCTCACATAAACTGAGAAATCTGCCTTGGAAATCTGAAAGCCAATAGTGACAAGATACTGTCCTATCTTGTCAGACCATGCTCTAGGTGCTTGCTTCAAGCCATACAAGGCTTTAATCAACCTGCAAACAAACTCAGGATGAACAGCATGCACATAACCTGGTGGCTGCTCCATATAGACCTCTTCTTGCAAATCACCATGCAAGAAGGCATTCTTTACATCCATCTGATGTAAAGACCATCCCTTTGATGCAGGCATAGCAATGGCTGCTCTTACGGTTGCCATCCTTGCAATCGGACTGAATGTTTCTTCATAGTCAATGCCATATGTTTGTGCATACCCCTTGACTACTAATCTTGCCTTGTATCTGTTCATAGAACCATCTGCATTGTGCTTCACCTTATAAACCCACTTACAGCCAATTGCATTTTTACCTTTAGGCAAAGATACCAATTCCCATGTAGCATTTTCTTCCAAGGCATCCATTTCTTCATCCATGGCTTTCTCCCATTTTTCTTTTCCTATGGCTTGCTCAAAAGAAGTGGGTTCTGGTTCCTGTATCACTTTGACCATATATGCATAGTGAATGGCTGTAAATCCATCATATTTCAGCCTATCCATAGGATACCTAGCTCTTGTAGACCTGCGCAAAGTAGGTTCACTCCCAGGTGCTCTCAAAACATCCCTGGTCTTCCTTACTCCAGGTGTAACAATAGAAGGAATACCCAACTCATCATCAATGCTCTGTTCTGAGCCACTGGATTCACCATCCACATAAGAGTGACCTGCATTCACATCAAACATGGGCTGATCAACCTTCTCTTTTCCTTTTCATGATACCTGCATACCACTATTTGCATTGCTTTGAGAAGATTCTCATGATCTCAATCTGCCTGTCCATGGCGAAGAATGTGAACCACTGCTAGAGGACGCTCCAGGTCCACTAATATTTTGTGACTGCTGCTGTGAATTCTGTGCAGCATTACCATTTTGTGCATCTACATCATCAATCACATTTACTGGTTTATACCAGCTACTCATCTCATCAAAAACAACATCTCTACTCACTGTAAACTTACGAGTAGAAGGGTTATAGCATCTATACCCTTTTTGCTGCAGAGAGTAACCAATAAAGATGCACTTCTCAGCTTTTGGATGCAACTTGGATCTCAACTCATCTGGCACATGTACATAGGCAATGCAACCAAAAATTTTCAAATGAGAAATATCTGGTTTCCTACCAGTATACCTCTCCTCTGGAGTCATTCCATGTATTGCTGCAGTGGGAGTCATGTTCATTATGTAGACTGCTGTAGTAACTGCTTCAGCCTAATAAAAATATGGCAAGTCTTTTTCATTGAGCATGGCACGAGATACCTCTCCAATATGCCTGTTTTTCCTTTCTGCAATTCCATTTTGTTGTGGGGTATGACTGCATGAATATTGCTTCTTTATGCCATGCTCCTGCAAGAACTTTGCAAACTCATTTAAGAGGTACTCTCCCCCTCCATTTGACCTTAGGCATTTTATCTGCATGCTTGTTTCTTTTTCAACCATAACTTTAAGAGTTTTGAAATGCCCAAAAACTTCACTTTTCTTTTTCATAAAATACACCCAAACTTTTCTGCTATAGTCATCAATAAAAGTGACAAAATAATGACAGCCTCCAAGAGATGCATCTTTAGTAGTCCACACATCAGAGTGGACTAATTCCAATGGCTTCTCACTCTCTTGAACGTGTCTAGGAAATGGTTTCCTTGCCTATTTTCCAAACTGACAGGCTTCACATAGCTTATGCATTTCTGCAACCTTCAATTTGGGCAATCTTGCAACAATATTTTGGGCCTGCATTGATTTAAGTCGCTGTACATTAACATGACCAATGCGTTTATGCCATATATCAATATCTGCAACTACACCGGTCCCATGTGCAAACATTGCTGCACTCAATTCAGACATGTCTACATCCAACGTAAACATTCTGCCCTTCTTCTTTCCTTTTGCTATCAAGCGACCTCTATTTCTCATATCCTCAACAAAGCATCCATGAGGATTAAATCTGACGTGCAAGCCCTGCTCAACCATTTGACCAACAGAAACCAAATTCTTGGTGATATTAGGGACATGAAATACATCGGACAAGTATTTCTTTTTCCCATCCTACATAGACAAAGGAATTTTTCCAATCTGCACAATAGGATGTGCAGTATCATCACCAGTCTCCACAAATCCTGGCTTTTCCATTTTCCTTGCATCCTCCATTCATTCTGCATGACCTGTCATGTGGTTTGATGCACCTGAGTCAACATACCACACATCGTTGCTTTTTTCTACACTTGTCACAGAATTATTCATGTGCTGCACCATAAACAAATGCTCATTTCTGTCATCACCCTGTCTACTAGAAGATGCATAATTCCCTTGTTGCAGTTTTCCATTCATGATGGCATTCTGCTTTTTATAGCAGTCTTTAGCCATATGACCCATTTTACCACAGTAGTAGCATTCAACATTACTGTTTGCATTTTGGCCTCTTTGCCATCCACCACAACCTCTTTGGCTCCCCCTGCCTCTAGAGTTACCACGTCCTCCTCCATAGGACTGGTTTTCTTGAGTTTGCTGCATATTCTGATTTTTGCCACAGCCTCCAAATTGACCTCCTCTACCTCTGCCTCTACCTCTTCCAGCATTTGAGTAGAAGACAGCTTCTTTTGAAGTTCCTCCTGAAGAAGATGCACCACCATTTCTCTGCTTCTCAGAAATTAGAAGAGCAATCAACTCCTCAAAATCAGGAAATCTTTCAGGGACGGAAATGGACGTTCGGAACTATGCATAATCCTTTCCTAGACCATTCAAGGTCGCTGAGACTAAATCATAATCTTCCACTGGCGACCCAATGGAAGCAAGTGCATCTGCAATCTTCTTCACCTTCATGTGGTAGTCATTGATGCTCATACTTTCTCTTTGCACATTGAGAAACTCTTGCTTGAGCTGCATTTTCCTGGCTTGCGTATTTGTGCTATACATTTTTGACAAAGTATCCCATGCCTCCTTTGGCGTACTTGCATCTTGAATATGCACAATCATAGAGTCTGAAATGCTGATAGACAGCCAGTACATAACTTTCCTAGCTCTCTCATACCATGCTTTAAATGCCTGCATTTGTTGTTGATTGGGAACATCAGGAAGAACTGGTTCTTCTTCATTTCCTGCAACAAATTTCCAATATCCTTTTCCCATAAGGAAATTTGTCATTCTAAACTTCCATGCTTGGAAGTTGTTCTTGTCAAGCTTTTCAGTGACAATCTGTGAAAGAGAATCAGATGCCATTACAGAACACTGCAAAAAATTCTATCACTGCAAAAAACACAGCTTCACCCTCACAAAGGAAAATCTGCAAAACTGGCGAAAGTGGTATTTGACCACAGTCACTTCCTAGTGACGATTTTGCATCAACAGGCAACAGGGATGATTCTGTAACTCCCAATGTCTCTGCGCACAAGCATACGATGCAATTTCTACAGTAACTTTTCACCGACCTGTAGAACAGTGGCTGCACAACATAAAACTGGGCCTTTTCCTGAGTGCGTGCAGAAAACTTCCGCCTCCAAAACAGGCCCCGAAATGGCCTCAAATAAAAAAAACAAGGTCGCCGAGGGCTAAAGCCCTCGCCCGCAGCATATACTGCCCTCTTGCTTCACCGCCAAGGGCGTCTCAACCTGAGACAATGCACTCCTACACTTTCCGGTTGTGCTACCTGTAGAGATCTGCTCCCAAAACAGAAAATGAAAGCAACACTGCTCCTCTTACCAGAACACCGTGAGCTTGGCTTGCTTTCTTGAGCTCCTTACCACGAACAAGGCTCTGATACCATGTCACGATTGTGGGAGAGAAGGAAGGAGTCTCACTTGTAGCTTTCTCGCTTGCACAATGGGGGAATGCACACAGAGATGGAAGCTGAAAACAGTTTTTCTCTTCTTAGTTGTGTAAGCCAAAAGAACTCTCATACAAAGAAATAGAAGAACCCTATATATGGGTCTTAAACCAAACTCAACTAACTAAGGTGGCATACTAACTGAGCCACGAACTAGAGTAGATAAGGATAGCTGTCATGTAGCTATTATTCATGGGCTGTGTACCAACCGCGTCTGCAACTGACAAGTCGGTGACATAAATACACAACGGTCACCCTGGCGTATCACGAGTGGAGCTCGATATCTCAACAGGTAGTGGATCCACCAGATGTTCCTCCCTAATGCCAGGAGGCATATTCCATGGTGGATTTCGTGAGGTTTTACGGTGGATTCTGTAAACTTAGATGACCGGGGCTCATACACAAAGTGGATTCTTTGTGCCAGAAGTTGATGGGGACGCCTGTCCTTTTCGGGCGTTTCATTAATTTAGTGTGTACATGGGTGATTCCATAGCGAGTGATTCCGTAAAATGCATATTAAATTAATAAACGTTCATGAGTTTTGAGTGCGCACTCGTAATAAATTAAGGTTAGGATTTATTTCTAACCAGTTGATTTATTTATGTAGCTGAATATTGCTAGGTATTCACTTTTGTCAGTTTAATTGTATTATTTTACTAACGATTGTGAATGCTTCAGTTGATGTGTAGAGATAGCAGCAGTGGCGGAGGAAAGCATTGGAGTCTAGCAGGTATTCGACCTACGGATTATATTTTGATAGGCGCCACACCTATATTTTGTTATGTCTATTGAGGTATCGATTATTTATTATTATTTTGTATGCGCCTATGCGCACGGATATGTTATTTCTATTTGGACATTGAGATTGGGCATGCCAGACTCTATGGGCACCGTCCATTAGCTTTATTTCCTATTTTTGTAAAAGCAAACTCAAAAGCTAAAAGCTTGTCATATTTTTGTAAATTGGGCTATTATTGAGCATGAGGATGGAAATATACATAAAATACATGCTTTGTGAAGCGCTTACACAAGGCATGGGGGGAGATTGAACCCAATTAGTCTCTTGCTCTTGTCATTCATGCTTTTACATTGTTTTTTTTTTGTGTGCAAAAAGGTAGAGTTCATTGTTCTTGGGGACCTTCCGGGATTCACTACATGAGCATACTGCGACCGATCTGCGCACCAGTGGTATCAAAGCGGAGCTGAGATCAAGAGCTTCCAATCACTACCCATCTCGTGCGAAGGCGGAGCTCCTGGAACGATCGGGCTCTATGGTCAATCTCGTCGCGAACTGTCGATACAGGCAGACTTCTGGCGATCAAGAACCCTTGTTTCTACTCTCAGATCACGAAGGACCAGGCTGTACAGGCGGAGGACCACGCATTCATCTCCATCATCAAGTCGTCAAAACAGAGAGATAAGTTTTCTTAATATCATAGTTAATTACTTCAAAAAGCTTAAGACTAAGCTTAGAAGCTTCAAAGCTTCAAATTTTTCACCGTGGTACAAGAGGAGGTGTCCGCGTTTTTCGTCGTGAAGAAAAACGCCCCCCCCTCCCCCCCAACGATTCGCGCCATTGCTGCCCATTAACCCCCCCTTATTAAGCTTAAGCTATTAAGCTTAAAACATTAAGCTTTCATCAAGTTGGACAAGACAAACAAGTCAACAAACTTTAGGTCCTGCACTTCCAAAGTCAAGTTCTGCAAGTCGACTGTAATCAAGTCCTGCAAGTTCTGCAAGTCGGCTAAGTCTGCAACTCTGCAAGTCAGACTAGTCAATTGGAGTCAGAACTGACTAGTGCTCAAAACTCCTAGAAGGGTTGTTCCTGTGCAGAAACTCTGAACTGCAAAGTTGTTCGTGGCAAAGTATTCTACCCATACGTAGGTCCGCTGAAGTATTTTCAGTATACGAAGAAGGAAATATTGCATATTTTTTGAAAATTGAGAAAGAAATACCCAAAAACACATAGCCTTGTAATCCGGAATTTGAGCTACGCTCATCCCGCTAACCTGATTTTGAGTGAGAAAGATCTTTTGAGTTTTACAGGATGACGGAACCACATATGGATGATCCTATGGCTGAAGACGACCTACCTGAGCCTACTATGGAGCAAAAGCTGGATTTAATCATGATGCAATTGGAAGAAGAACGAAGGGCTAGGCAAGCATTGCAAGCACAATTGACAAAATTACAAAGAGCGTCTACCGACAAAGAAGAACCTCAAGTTGAAGATTTGATTTGACGTACTATCGATGCCACTCTTAAAGCTCAAACCATTCGCAAGGAATCAAAGATAAGTAAACGAAGTTTCAAATTTCACACTTTCAATGGCATACGAGAAGGAAAGACTGTTTTATCATTCATTAGCCAGTTTGATGACTATTTCCATGAGGAAACCTATCCAGAAAAAGATAAAATCAAGTGTGTTACTAATCATTTGGTAGACAGAGCATCAATTTGGTGGACTGTAGTACGCAAGAGCATAGAATGTCCTGCTACTTGGGAAGATTTCAAGAAGAAGTTCATGCAGAATTTCCTTCCACCGCAATTTCATGAGAAGGCTATCAAGCAATGGGATCTACTTCAACAATGGGATCGTGAGCCTATACCATAGTATACAGAGCGTTTTTGGAATGCACTCCTACAGTTATGCATGCTTGAAGAAGTACCAGAGACGCCGCATAAGCGGAAGTATATGTCTGGACTTCTTGGACATTACTATGCTGAAGTGAACATGTTTAAGCCTGCTACCCTTGAAGACGCCATCTCACTAGCTCACGACACTGAAGATAAGTTACGCGGTAGAGACAGATGACCACAGCAATTCCAAGCCAATGGTAATTATGGAACTAAACAATTCAATTCCAATTTTATAAGGTTTAATCCAGGTCGTTTCTCTTCACCATCTTTCCGCAAGAATTGGGCTAAACCACCTGCATTACCATCCAATGTCAATCCAAATCCTAAGCCTATTCCACAAGCAAATCCAAATGTACCTAGACTTCCAGCCATTGCAAATAATGTAACCAAAGCCAAGCCAATAGTATGCTATAAATGTCACCAGCCGGGACATCTCGCAGCAAATTGTCATTCAAAGAAGCCACCAGCTCATATCAACTATCTTGGAGCCATGGACGAAGATGAACATGAGGATATGCCTGATTTCACTAAAGATGAGGACGACACTACTACTACTACTTCCGACACTTTACCAGGTATGCCTACTCCACATTCATTATTCACTATGAAATGTTTGGTGCATGGAAAGGAAAAGACTATCTTGCATGATGATGGTAGTACTCATGACTTTATTTCAGCAAAATTGGTAAAGGAATTGAAATTACAGACTGTACCTACGCATTATCACATAAAAGCTACATTTTTAGGTACTAGGTATAATGGTACACAAGAAGTACAAGACTTAGAGATTCAAATTGGTTCATACACTGAAAGAAGAAATTTCTTAGTTGTTCCATTACAGTCAAGTGACATTATTTTAGGAATGCCTTGGAGACACCAGCATAACCCCGATATAGATTATTCCATACACACAATGAATATTAATTTTCAAGGAAAATCTATTACATTATATGGTACGCACGCATCTAATGTTTTTCCACTGCTTTCGCATACTCAAGCAAAATGTGCATTACGCAAGAGTAGTAAATCATATCTCATTTGGGTGAATGAATTGCAAGCAAAGGAGAATCATATGCACCCTAGGCATAAGGAATTTCTTGCATATTTTAAGGACTGTTTTGCCGAAGACCTACCACCAGGTTTACCTCCTTCACGTCCAGAAGACCATAAGATTGATTTGATACCTGGCACACAATCACCTTGCAAAGCACCATATAGGCACAATCAAATAGAGCAAAAAGAAATCCAGAGTCAAGTTGAAGAATTACTAAATAGAGGTTTAATACGACCTAGCAGTTCTCCATTCGGTGCACCTGTATCCTTAGTCAAGAAAAAGAATAATACCTATCGTATGTGTATTGACTACCGAGCTTTAAATAAGATCACTGTAAAGAATAGGTATCCTATACCTAGAGTTGATGACCTTATGGACAAACTGCAAGGATCTTCTATATTCAGTAAAATTAACCTTAAGTCTAGATATCATCAGGTGAGGCTAGATAAATCTGACATATTTAAGACTGCATTCAGAACACAGTTTGGCCATTACGAATTCTTAGTCATGCCATTCGGATTGACTAGCGCACCTGCTACCTTTAGTAGAATGATGAACCGTATCTTTTTGAAATATCAGTAATGTGTGATTGTTTTCTTTGATGATATTTTGGTGTTTAGTCAAAATGAGAAAGAGCATTATGAGCATTTGTCATTAGTTTTTCAATTATTGAAAGAAAATCAATTGTTTGCAAATGAGTATTTAGGTCATATTGTATCATCTGAAGGAATTAAAGTTGATCCTAAGAAAATTGATGCAATATTGCATTGGCCTGTTCCTAAAAACGTGCATGAGTTACACTCATTCCTTGGTCTTGCTAGTTTCTATAGGAAGTTTGTACGTAATTTTTCATTACTTGCTTTAACATTAACCAAACTTCTGAAGAAAGGAATTGTTTATCAATGGACCGAAAATCAACAAAAATCCTTTGACTTACTGAAATATGCCTTAACCAATGCCCCAGTTTTACAGTTGCTTGACTTTAATAGACCATTCTTTCTAGTTGTGACTGACGCTAGCGGATCAGGAATAGGAGCCGTACTAATGCAAGACAATCATCCAATAGCATATTCTAGTTGTAAGCTGAAACCCTCTGAGCTGAAATATTCCACATATGACAAAGAACTATTAGCAGTTGTACAAGCATTAAGACAGTGGAAACACTACTTAATGGGTTCAGAATTCATGATAAAGACCGACTAGCAAAGCATTAGACATTTACTTAGCCAACCCCAAATTTCTGACCGTCATATCAAATGGGCTTCCTTTATTCAAAGTTTTCATCCTATCATTCAATACCAACCTGGAAAAGAAAATGTAGTTGCTGATGCATTGAGTAGAAGACCTGCAATTCATAATATTTCTGTCATATCTTTTGATTCTTTGATTGCTATGAAAGATACATATTACCAGGATATTACTTTTCATTCTGATTGGAATAAATTAGTTCAAAATAATTTCATTCCTATTGATTCATTGTCATATAATGATGGATTTATGTTTTATGAAAAGAGACTGTGTGTTACTATTTCATTCCGATCTTTTGTTTTGAATGAAATTCATTGTCCCCCATATCAAGGTCATAGAGGTATCATATCTACATTACGTATGTTAACTGAAGATTTTTATTGGCCGCATATGGATGCAGATGTATCTAATTTCGTTTCTGAATGTTTGATTTGTCAAAGAGTAAAGAGACATCATGGTAAACAGTATGGATTACTAATGCCTTTGTCTATTCCATCTAAACCTTGGGAACATATTTCTATGGATTTCATTACTGGTTTACCAAATACTAAATCTAACCATGACATGATTTGGACAGTTGTAGATAGATTTAGTAAGCAAGCTTATTTCATTCCATGTAAGAAAACTTTAACAGCATCACAAGCAGCACAATTATTTTTGAAAACTGTTTTTACTAACCATGGATTGCCAAAAGTTATCATTTTAGATCGTGACTCTAGATTTTGTAACAATTTTTGGATTACCCTGTTTGCTAATCTAGGCACAAAAATTGATTTCTCATCTGCATTTCATCCAGAAACAAATGGACAAACAGAAGCCACAAATAGCACCATTCTAGATCTTTTACGTACATATACTATTTCTAAACCTTAGACATGGGACACTCATTTGCATTTATTACAGTTTGCATATAATAATACACCGCACACATCTACAAAGAAAGCACCGTTTGAAGTCATTTATGGATATAGATTATCTACCCCTATTGCATCTTTGTCTAATAGAATTCAGAGTGCTGATGATATTGCTAGTATGCATAATAGTATTTTTGATGAGGTTAAGGATATGATTGCTAAAGCCCACCAATCATATACTAAATAAGCCAACAAGAAAAGACAAGCCATGAATTTCAAAGTTGATGATTATGTTTGGCTGAGAATAGAAAAACGTAGACTGCAAAGTGTAGATAGACATCCAGTTGTTAAACTAGCTCCTAGATTCTATGAACCATTTAGAATCATTCATAAAATTAATGATAATGCATTCAAGTTAGAATTACCATCTCATTGGAAAATTCACAATACATTTCACATTAGTTTATTGAGACCATTTAGAGGCCAATTACCTATCCACCCTGTTTATGAAAACCCACCTTTATTAGAGGAAGAGACTAAAATACTTGAACCAGAAGCCATCATAGACACTGACTATATGACCACTAGAACTGGCCGAAGGTATTCTAGATATCTAGTAAAATTTAAGAACCATCCTGTAGAGGAAGCACAATGGATGCACGCTAGAGACTTAAATGCTTTCTCCACTCTATTAGCTCCACATTGAGCTAATAGCAATTGAGGTCAATTGCTATCCCACCCCGGGGGTATGATGCCAGGAGGCATATTCCATGGTGGATTCCGTGAGGTTTTACGGTGGATTCCGTAAACTTAGATGACCGGGGCTCATACACAAAGTGGATTCTTTGTGCGAGAAGTTGATGGGGACGCCTGTCCTTTTCGGGCGTTTCATTAATTTAGTGTGTACATGGGTGATTCCATAGCGGGTGATTCCGCAAAATGCATATTAAATTAATAAACGTTTATGAGTTTTGAGTGCGCACTCGTAATAAATTAAGGTTAGGATTTATTTCTAACCAGTTGATTTATTTATGTAGCTGAAGACTGCTAGGTATTCACTTTTGTTGGTTTAATTGTATTATTTTACTAACGATTGTGAATGCTTCAGTTGATGTGTAGAGATAGTAGCAGTGGCGGAGGAAAGCATTGGAGTCTAGCGAGTATTCGACCTATGGATTATATTTTGATAGACGCCACACCTATATTTTGTTATGTCTATTGAGGTATCGATTATTTATTATTATTTTGTATGCGCCTATGCGCACGGATATGTTATTTCTATTTGGACATTGAGATTGGGCGTGCCAGACTCTATGGGCACCGTCCATTAGCTTTATTTCCTATTTTTGTAAAAGAAAACTCAAAAGCTAAAAGCTTGTCATATTTTTGTAAATTGGGCTATTATTGAGCATGAAGATGGAAATATACATAAAATACATGCTTTGTGAGGTGCTCACACAAGGCATGGGGGGAGATTGAACCCAATTGGTCTCTTGCTCTTGTCGTTCATGCTTTTACATTGTTTTTTTTTATGTGCAAAAAGGTAGAGTTCATTGTTCTTGGGGACCTTCCGGGATTCACTACGTGAGCATACTGTGACCGATCTGCGCACCACTCCCCCTATTGTTGAACGCTCTAATGTTTTCATTGAGGATCTTGATCGTATCCCTCCTATGGTAGTTCAGAGGAAGCACTTAAAATGAGTGGCTGAATCAGCACTATCTCCTCCTCTAGTCCCCGTTTGCCGATCAATCTAGCAATCACCTACCAGCTTTCCTTACAACATCGAATCTTTTTAGAGCACATCGTGAGGCTAATCTGGAGATTTCCATCCCTTCATTACAACACTTGGTAGCTAGAGATGCAATTCCCTTCCTATCTCAAGATTTTCAATGTTCTAATGAGCTTTGAGTGACTGCATGTATCTAGCAGCTCTATTCCTCTTCTTGCTATGATGAAGTCCAACAGACCAAAGAAGAGCTCACAAAAGAAAATGCAGAGCTAACTTCTGCTTGTGAATTCTTTTTTAATATTTGTACCCAAATGGATCAACATACTAAGATCATTTATGCTCACAAAATGGAAAATTCTAGTTTGCATAGTGAGTTGGTTGACACTAACACCCAAGTGGTTAATGTAATTGAGGAGCAAGATAGATTGTTGAAGGAATATCATGAGCTTTAGGCTTTGCTAGCCGCCTAGATAGAGGAGCTTAATATAGCCAATACCGCCTTAGACCAAATCCAAAACCAAATTCAGCAACTTAACAAGCAACTGGTCCAGTCACATTCTTCTACACCAAGTCTTGAGCAACCAATTCCTTCTTTGACCCTTGCAGACTTGGTAGTTCTCCAAAGATGGGCCAGATTATGTCCGTTGTTCCAAGCTAAAGTGGAAAGATTGCAGTCCAGGATGGACTTATGATGGTCTTCATTTGAGCAATTTCAAGAGTATATTCCTCCTGATCATTCCTTTTTTGTCCACTATTAGTTGTGGAAGTTGGCCTTCTATATTAAGCTCTCAACAATGGATCTACCTCTTCCAGAGGATGGTTGGTGGAGTGGAGCCTAGTCTTTTGATTTGCTGATAGAGGTTGTCCATGTTAGAATATCAAGCTCCCGTTACTCTTCAGTTAGTCTATCTTTATGTGTGTGACCAACAATAGCTAGATACAGTTGTACATGTGTGTGACATTCAATAAGTTAGTTTAATCAATGACTTAACCACAATTAGTCCTGGTTAGTCATACCTATGTGTGTAAGTCTCTTTCAGTTTGTATGATGGAAGAATAATGGAAGAAGAATAACAATGAGATGAGGCTCATCTTCCACTCCACTCTGTCGCTCTCCCTCTCTTTCAACATGGTATCAGAGCTTGAACACTTGAAGCTTGAAGGCTTGGTAGTGGCCATTTGAAATCAAGACATTAAATCTGAAAAAAATGTCATCAAAGGAGACTATGCTTGTAGCTCTCTTTTTTTCTGCAAAAGCTATATCTTTCTATAGAAATGGTTTTTGGAGAAATGGCTTGCTACACTTGACCGTTTCAACATGATCTACAACTTTGTGAAAGATTTTTTTTTCAAATTCCTCATAGATTTTGAGATATTCAACACAAACCTGTGCAAACTGGCTATTTACTGCAGTAAACAACAGGTGATTCTAGGGCAAAGGTGGCTTTCATCCTAACAATGTATATGCCCTTATTATCATGCATTTGAGCATGATATTGCAGTGTTAAATGCTCAATTTTGGAGCTTATTTTCAGGTTGGAAATAATGAACTGGTTGCTGTCCTAAATTTGGCAAAATATATCTACAAGGTTCAAGTATCTGTGATGCTTATTTGCTAGTGACAAATTCTTGGATCATATCACTTGAGTGGTAGATGATTTTTGGGATATAGTGAGTGCTGAAAGTCCAAATTTTGGACTGATTTCTTGCTGGTTATACCAGGGTATTGACTAGTGATTGTCTGTAGGAAGGATACCTATCATCTTCACTTGACATACATGCAATATATTTTAACCAGTTGGACATGTATCAACTCCTACATAGAGTGACAACTAAATGAGATGGTTTGGGGCTGTTTTGAGGTCTGAATAATCTTGCTTTAATAGAGAAAATACTGTTGGTTATAGTAGTGGGATGGCTATATTTGGTACTGCTACTTGCGTACAATACAAACATTGATATTTGTATGGACATAGTTTGTTGCTTGGATGTTTTGCCACTACCATAGAATGTTTTGAACTGATTTGATCTTGTTTTATGCTCAGTTGGCTGTGGTTTTTCATTTTTGAAATACCGTTTACAGTAAGCAGGTTGTCAGGAAAACTATCATGAATTGCAAGAAACTGTCATGAATAGTAAGAAATTGGTCCTGAACTATAGGAAAACAAGTCAGATACTTACATGTTGTATACATCACTGGAATACCTCTTCTACAACTATGGCAAACACTCAAGGCACCAACAATAGTACTCAAATTGTGGGAGAAAAGTTGGACAACAAAAATGTGTTAAAATATGCGGGATCTAGAGCATGGCAGATGCAGAAGCTATGGAGGTTGAAAGAGGAAAAGGAAACTCATGAAGACATTGACCCTGACAAGGACAAATTGTTACATAAGTGAATTAGGTCTCAAGATTGAGACTTGGGCTCATAAACACAATCTTGTGTATTGACAGTGACATGACACTTTACTGGAAAGAAAAGAGTACTATCATTGCATTAGACAAAGAGTGCAACTAAAATGCTTTATAGAAATTGAGTGGTAGTACTTTCTCCTATTGTGCATATGGGATTCTGTCATGAGCCCTCACTGCTCCTTACAAAGGGACTGAAGTAGGTGTGATTGCAAATATCTCAACACCCCTCCTCAATCATAAGGAGAAGTACAAAGTGTGTAGAGGCTTTAGTGAAAGCAACACCTACAAAGTGTGGGCACACCATAAACATGGAAAAACTCCAGAGGTTGTCACAGAAGGCTAACTGTGGGTACCACAAACATGATGGACATCCGGAGGCTGTAGCAAGGGGCTCACAAAGTGTACAAATGCTATAGTACAAGGCTAATTGAGGATTTTACAATTTTATGTCTAAGGCATTAGGGCTAGGAAATTGGAAGCTAAAAAAGCCTATCTGAATAGAAGGACTGATGAGGTTTTTCCTTCTCCTGGTGGTCTTCTTCTTCTTCCTTTGTTCTGTTTTCCTCCTCTTCTTTGACTACAACTAGATAGGCCTTTTGGGACCTTTTTTGGAGTGGTAGAACTTATCGATGTGTCTAGTCCTTTTGCAGAAGTCACAGGAGAGCTGATTCTTCTTGCCTTTGTACCTATTGCCAACATATAATGCATGTTTATCTCTAGAGGTGCTTGGTTCTTCCTTGGTTTTTAGCTTCTTTTCCTCCTCTAACAGTCATGCCTGGATATCAACAAGTTCAGGATTTGGCATGTTGATTAAAGTTGTTGATGCATTATTATATTCAGGAGGCAAACTCTTAAGTAGAACACCAATGCAAACATCTTGTTCCATTTTAATGTTGATTCCTGCAAGTTGGGTTAGAAGTCCTTCCATGTAATTTAGATGCATGGCAAGTGATGCATTGGACTTCATTTCAAGCCTAAAAAACTCAATCAGGAGACCATACTTTGATGATTTAAACTGTGCACTCAACAAAGTGTCAAGTCTCTTCCATGTATCTTGTGAGGTCTCACAGTTATCCACATGGTGGATATAGATGTCATCGAGCTCCAATTTGATAATGGCCTGAGCCTTATCATCATTCTTTTACCAAGTGATAGTAAGTTTTTCATCACGAGGCTTCTTTGCTTTTCCATTGGTAATGGCCCAGAGGCCCTTCTTCATCAGGATGAGTCTGATGCGGGTCTGCTAAGTATGAGACCTGACTCCTTTGAAATGGGCAGTTGGAGAATCTTTGCCCATGTTAGATTTGCGGGAGCGGCAACAAAATCAGCTTTAGACTTATCAAATTTTAGCAGTAGAAGAGTTGGTTGAGATGTGTCAAAAGAAACAAGTGCTAAGAGCACTAAATGAGTGTCAATGGACACTATGTTTCTTCCTTGAGTCTTCCAAATTGGAAAAATCCGTCAGGTTCTTTCAAATCCAAATCTTCCCCTTCTTTGTTTGATGCTGGGACAGTAGATCAGAGTGGCAGTGGGTTGTTCTAGTGGTAGAAGAGTGAAAATGATGAGATTTTTGAGCTTCAATGAAGTTTGGCTATGGCTTCCTGGATTAGGGTTTTGACCTAGCTCTCATTTTTTGCTAATTGTGGGAGCTAAAATGGATCATTTTTAGAACCTATTTTTATCAAAATGAAGCTTGAATGATGGGCTATTAATGCCCTATGGTGATCGTCAAAATCGCGGCTTGTAGCGACGACAGCAGCAGCACGAATGACAGCATGCGCATTCTGGATAGACCACAAATTTCATCAATGCCGGGCTTTGGAGTGGCCAATGCCAAGGCTTCAGGTGATAGGAATATTCTCCTTGACCAAAGGCACAACTCTCTAGAAGGAAGCTTCCAAAGATATGAGCTCTATGATGAGATATGAAAGCTCCAAGTGCAACAGGTCTGGTTTGGCTATGGAGGCCATAGAATAGATTCTAAGAAAATTTAAAATGCTAAGTAGTGGATGAGGTAATGTCAAGTTCTGAGATGATAAAAATAAGCATCAGTAGTGGGGGGAACACTTCTCCAGAGGGAAGATTGGTAAGATTTGGCCTGTGGAGTGAGATACAAGAGCTTCAATCTGATAGGGTGCTGCTGGCTATGGCAACCATAACGGCAAGCTTGAAGGTGGAGATGAAAGGCAAGTTCATAGATTAAGATTAAGCTGAGTAGAGATTGACTAGAGGTGAAGATCTACTAAAATGAGCTAAGCCATGCTCAGTTGAGCTCTGATACCAAGTTAAAATACGCGGGATCTAGAGCATGGCAGATGTGGAAGCTATGGAGGTTGAAAGAGGAAAAGGAAACTCATGAAGACATTGACCTTGACAAGGACAAATTGTTACACAAGTAAATTAGGTTCCAAGATTGAGACTTGGACTCATAAACACAATCTTTTGTATTGACAGTGACATGACACTTTACTAGAAAGAAAAAAGTACTATCGTTGCATTAGAAAAAGAGTGCAAGTACAATGCTTTATAGGAGTTGAGTGGTAGTACTTTCTCCTACTGTGCATATGGGATTTTGGTCCTGAGCCCTCATTGGTCCTTACAAAGGGATTGAAGTAGGTGTGATTACAAATATCTCAACAAAAAAGTTTTCTTTATGGAATTTATGTATGAATTTTTTTTTGGTTGGCAGAGGGTATTGGGACTTATGTACAGGTGATGAGGCTAAACTTGAAATGCATGAAAGGAATCCGACAAATGATTAGAAAAGGGCTCATAAGCTATGGATTGAGAGAGCATGCAAGGTGTTATTGATTTTTCTTATGTATATAAGATGATATGGTTATACATATTACTAGATGAAATTCCCCAAAGGATGCATGGGACATACTCATGAAGAATTATGGAAATGTAACACATGCAAGAAAGATTCAGCTAAAGCAAGAGTTCAATAACATGTCTAGGAATGGTAGAAGCATTCAAGCCTACACTATAGAGATCAAGAACATAGTGGATCAGCTTGCTACCATTGGATATTTAGTGTCTGAGGATGATATGATTGTAGTGACATTGAATGGACTTAGCAAAGAGTATAAAGCATTTGATATGTCTATTTCTGTGAGAGTTGAATCCCCTAATTAGGATGAGCTGATTGCTTTGTTGTTGCATAAGGAAGTTAAGCTTGGGATAAATATAGGTTCTAGTACATCTCAAAGTAGAGACATTGTTCTTTATTCTAGCCAGCATGGTAGAGGTGGCAAAGGCCATGGCTCTTTTTGAGGTCAAGGAGACACTCAAAATCCTTATGGATAGCATCAACAGAATGCTTGGCATGGCACAAATACACAGGACAAGCATGGATCTAGTGGCTTTAGAGGCAAGGGGAGATCACCCCATGGTAGAGGTGGTGGATCTTGTTCATGGCAGTCAAATGATCAGTCAAACAAAGATAAGAACTAACATTACTGTGGCAGATATGGACACATTACATAGGATTGCTAGAAGAAGCATGGAGATATGAAGGCAAAGGGCAAATAGCATGGACACATTGCATAGGATTGCTACAAGAAGCATGGAGATATGAAGGCAAAGGGCAAACAGCATGGGCACTATGCATCTTCTAGAGGAATAGAATCCCTACAGTAGGGATTCATGATGTAACTCCATATGAGAGGCTATATGGCCATAAGCCTGACATTTCACACTTGAAGGTACTTTGGCAACATTGCATATGTGCATGTTCTTGATGAAAAGAGGAAGAAATTGGATCCTAAATCTATCAAGAGTGTGTTCCTTGGTTATTCACAAGACCGAAAAGCTTACAAGTGTTATGTAACATCTACACATGAGACAGTGATTAACAAAGATGTTGTTTTTTATGAGCTAGCATTGTGGTATGGTAATCTTGTTGCAGTGGCTATTGATGGATCAACTAGCACTAGTAATGTTGAAAATACACCTACAATGAGTACATCTATGAGTGGTCCTATAGGTGATGGGTCACCTACAGTAAGTCTTGGTCAGGACACTTGCACAATCTTACTCCTATGTCCACTAACATGGATATGTTCGTGAGGGGGAGATTGGATAAGGAAAAAGAAAAGATGCTTGAGGATGTGACAGGTCCACTTACAACAGGTTATGAGTCATATAACAACAACAATTTGGATTGTGAGTTGGGAATGCCATATATTATGGCTCCTGGAGAAAGACAGAGTCGTTATGTACTGCCTCATGAGAGGCAAGCTCAAAGTGAGCCATAGTTACAGAGATCTGAGAAAGGTAGAAAACCAGTTGACAAGTTTACATACATTGGTTATTTAGCCTGCCATTGTGCATATATGGCTCGTGTAATAGGTTACAAAGTACCTAAAAAGTTTGATGATGCAGTTACATATGATAACTGGTGTGCTACCATGGATGAGGAGTATGCAACCCTAGCTGAAAATGAGACATGGGAATTGGTTGAGTTACGCGAAGGCAAAGTTTCCATTGGTTGCAAATGGGTGTACAAGGTTAAGTGCAAGTCAGATGGTTCGTTAGAATGCTATAAGGCTAGGCTGGTTGCAAAAGGGTGTGCATAGCAATATGGCCTTGACTATGAGGAGACTTTTAGTCCAGTGGGTAAAATGGCAATAGTCAGAACTATCATTGCTTTGGCAGCATGCAAAGGCTAGAAATTATGAGGATACTTTCAGTCCAGCAGCTAAAATGGAAACAGTCAGAACTGTGATTACTTTGGCAACATGGATTTAGATTGAGTGATGCAGATCATAGTCTATTCAAGAAGAAGACAGATCATGGATATGTGTTTCTAGTGGTTTATGTAGATGATCTTATCCTCACTGGAGATGATGAAGAGGGCATTATTGAAATTAAATCATGTTTACAGGCTGAATTCAAAGTCAAAGACTTTGCTAAACTAAAGTATTTTCTTGGGATTGAGGTAGTCTCTACGCCTCAAGGTATATGGCTGCTATAGAAGCAGTATGCTCATGACATGTTTTAGAAGTATGGTATGGCTAAATACAAGCCTATGGAGACACCTCTTGATCAAAATGTCAAGCTGCAGATTGACGTTGGGAATGACATAGAGAATGTGACCATGTATCAACAGATTGTAGGCAACTTGATATACTTGACTATTACCCGTCTTGACTTATGTTATGCAGTGTGGCTGATTAGTCATTTCATGTAGAAGCCTTGCAAACCACATTTAGATACAGTCAAGAGGATCATGAGATATGTTAAGGGTACTACAGATTATGGGTTGTTTTATGCATATGGAAAATCTCTTTACTTGATAGGGTTTATTGATGTTTATTGGGTTGGTTGTGCCTATGAGAGGAGTTCAACCAGCGGTTATGCATTTGGATTGGGCAGTAGTATGATTAGTTGGTAGAGTAAGAAATAGCCCATTGTTGCATTGTCTAGTACATAGAAGCTGAGTACAAAGGAGCTACCTTAGCAGCTTGCGAAGTAGTTTGGTTAATGAAATTGTTGAAAGACTTAGGAATACAATTGGAAAGTAGAGTGAGAATGCATTGTGATAACCTCAGTAGTGTTATGTTGGCTAGCAATCCTATCTACCATGCTAGGTACAAACATATTGAGGTTCACTACCATTTCATCAGAGAAATGGTTCTTACAGGGGAAAATTCGACTTGATTCATGTGAGAAGACTGAAGACCATTTACCAAGTCTCTTGGTAAAGAAAAGTTCATATATTTCAGACAGCTATTTAGAGTTTATCAGATTGTTTGAGCTTGAGGGGGAGTGTTAGAATATCAAGCTCCCACTAATCTTCAGTCAGTCTATCTTTATGTGTGTGACCAATAGTAGCTAGATACAGTTGTACACGTGTGTGACATTCAATAAGTTAGTGTAGTTAGTGACTTAACCACAGTGAGTCTTGGTCAGTCATACCTATGTGCGTAAGTCTCTTTCAGTTTGTTAGATGGAAGAATAATGAAAGAAGAAAAACAATGAGATGAGGCTCATCTTCTACTCCACTCTATCTCTCTCCCTCTCTTTCAAGAATCCGTATGGTCTGTGAAGATTTTGTGACTTTGGATACAATGCTAATGTCTTATATGTATTTATGAGGTGATCTATTAATTCCAGATGATGTGGATCTGGCTTGGTATGTAGGGGATGTGGTCTTACAAGCTGCCTTTTATGTCAACCATTTGGAGTTGAGGATAGATGAAATGTTCCAATGCTATTCTTCTAAAGTGGCTACTTGCACTGACACTTTATGGCATTCAATGATTGATTCTGAAGTCCTGAATCAACAACCAAATAAATCCTCTACTCATGTGTAGAACACTAACCAACTGAGGGTGGATCTTTTAGCTTATCTTTCCGAGAGCCATCCATTTGATTCATCCTTCTTTGATGCCTACCATCAACAATATATTTTAGTCCCCTCCATTCCTAGTTTATTTTATTATCAACAAATGGCCCATCGCTACAATGCTTATTTTTTCCTTTATCAATCCAACTCAGCAGCTATCTAACCTCTCCTTTTCCAACCTTAGGGTGCTCCTCAAATTCCAATCTTTACCTATTGTTCTTTCATTGAAGATCGAGTCTTTTCCCCTTCCCCTCCTTGTCCTTCCCTATCTATCCATATTCCTTCCACTTTTCCTACTTATCAATCAACACCTTTCTTAATTGATTCGCCTAAATTTTCAACTAATCTTTTTTAACTTATTCCTCATTTTATGATTTTTTCTACCCATCTCTTTATCCTCGTTTACCCATTCCTCTTCCATCTCCTACCACTTCTATTTCTCAACCTCATTAGCTGGTTAGTGGGTATGAAGGATTTGATCAAACAATTCCAAGGAGAAGAGGATAGGCTCAACTGATTCTCTTATGGGACCACATCTTATTAATTCCAGGGGATTGGATAATTGCTAGTCAAGCATACCAAAATTATCTCCATTTTACCCAACAATATTCACAATCTCCAGATCATTCGGCGAGATTGACAGCCCATTTTGCCTGGTACCTAGCATATATGCATAGGCATTCCCATAATGATCAAAAGGCCATTCCAAAGTTATGTATGAATGTCACTGTGAACATTGATTCCCAACAACTGGACGTCCTATATTTTCATGTCCTTTGTCTACCTAGCAGATACCTTATCTTTCTAGAAAGGATGTGCTGCCTTCAATTCTTTCAAAATCTTTTGTAGATGAATCCTTATCCATGGATCGTTTTCGTAATCATCAAGCTTTCAAGAGGGATCATCTTCACTAATACCCTTGGATGTATCTTCTATGCTTCTTAATGATATATCTCTCTTTTGGAGGTGCCATTCAAATGGTTATTTTGTGTTTGTGTTGTATTAATTTTTATGTGATGAGTTTGTGATGGTTGAATATTGAATTTGTTCGAGAGCTCTCGTTTTGACTATTGACACTGATGGTGATGGTGGATGGAAAGCCTACGATGAAAATATAAAGAGCCTCTTATATCCTTTACAAATTTGTCATGATTTTCTATGGTTTATAAGATGTGTTATTGGATAATGGTGTTTTCCTTTAGTTGTATTCCTTCTTAGACACATGTGATATGTTGGAGTCGTGGTTGGGTGATTATTGAAGATGACAAAGAAGATTGAATTGAGCTCTTGATTAAACTTATATTCTTATTTTCCTTAGATCGCGAGGATGCTTCCTTATTAAGTGTGGGGATATGTTAAATGCTGAAATGACTAGATTTTTTGATTGATTTTTGTTGTTTTTTAGGCCTCAATGGTTGATTTTTTATGGATTTTTAGTGATGTTTCATTGTTTTGGAAGTGTTTGAAAGAGTGTTTTGGATGATATTGATTATGTTTTGGAAGCTCATGATGATTCTTAGTAGAATATGAGGTTCTATGATGTTCTGATAGGTTCTGTTGAGGTTGTGATTGGTTCTAATACCTTCTATTGAGGTTGTGATTGGTTCTAATACCTTCTATTTAACTTCTGATAGGTTCTGTTGAGGTTGTGATTGGTTCTAATACCTTCTGTTTAACTTCTGTTTTGTTTTGATTATCTTCTGTTTGGTTCTAATACCTTCTGTTTTGTTTTGATTTTCTTCTGTATGAAGCATGAATTGATGATTGATGAAGGTTGAGGTCTTTTCAAAGGTTATTGAATAGTTTTTTATAGTTTGGAATGGTTTTAGTATGATTTATGAGGTTCGAATGTTCTATGCTGACCTTTTGTAGAGTCTCTATTCCTTTGTTTCTGTTCTGTTCTGTAGATCTTCTGTAAGTGTTCTGTGATATGAGGGTGTACTTTGGAAAAGTTATCTAAATTTTAGAAATGATTAATCTAATTTTAAAAGAGCTAAAAAAAATGGAAGAAGCAACTGCTAAAAACTAAAGAGAGGATTGAAGTGAAGTGACAATAGTGATCTTTGGCTATGAAGAGACACTGTAGTGGCTCTGATGCCCTTTCATATTAGACATGCCTCTTGGGAGGTGCATCCGCGACCTAAGAAGGATTATTGAGAGTGACTATTGAGTATTTTAGTGAGGAGATGATGTATTATTGATTGAGAGAGAGAGAGAGAGATTCAGAGATAGCCAATTCTATCAAAATAATGTATCTATCTATGAGAGATTGAGAGAGAGAACTATGAAGAAAATGAAGCTGAATAGTATGTGATTATTTCCATTAAAAGGTGGTGTTTTCTTTTATATTTCTTGTTCTATTGATGGATTCTATGAAGATGTTGAAGATTATGGTTGATTCTATCAAATCCGTAGGAGATATCTACTATGATGATACATGAAGACTTGTTCTTTTCCTTGTTGTGGTTCTCAAAAGAATGAAACAAAAGCTTGTTGATGTTACAAGATAGATTTTCTTGCAGTAGAAACCCCTTTTCCTTGGTGTTCTTTTTGGGGATCTAGGGCCTTGTGTGGATTGGCACTGGGTTAGAAGCTTTGGCAAATGGTTGCATTGTTGGAGGCCGAGGGTATTTAGAGTGGATGCCAGGGCCTTTGATATCAGTGGTTTTGCAGCATTATTCAACTTTACTTGAAAAGAAATGTGCACTAGCTATGGGGACTGTATACCTTGCCATGTGTTGTGTTGTGCTCGTGCTAGTAAAACTGCGAGTTGCATTGAAAGAGTGGGTATTGTCCCACACTTGAGGACCCAATTTGTGTATAAGGGAGGTGTGGTGGGTATAGCTTAGGATGGTAGGTCTAACCATAGGCGAGTGTAACCTCCCTAGGTATGTTGTGCCCTTGATGTTCCCTAAGGGTGATGTGGGGAATCAAAATAGGGACTAGGGGATTAGACACAAAGCCGGCCAACCGAGGCCACTAGACATGTCCAACTTGAGAACCCCTAGGTGCAGTGACTATGACCAATATGGAGTTAACTACTTTTTCTTGTGATTTTCTTCTCTTTTTATTGTTATTCTCTTCTTTCTTTTCTTTTTCTTTTGTTGTTTGTTTTCTTTTGTTTTCTTCTTCTTTTCTTTGTTTTTCTTTTCTTTTATCTCTTTGAATTACATATAGTCATGAGATGAGAGCTAATCTTTGTCATCAGCGCAGGGAGAGGGTGGAGTTGGGGACATACGAGATTTACTAAGGATTTGCCAGCTCTACATGTACCCTCTGAGATTCAGGTATACTTGGAGAGTGGTGGTGGAAAGAAATGGACGATTTCATTGGATGAAGTGGCTATCATTCATATCTTCCAAGAAGGCTACACAAAATGAAGGAAGTAGAGCAGCTTGGATCATCAATCTAGTCATGAGGCATCTA
The DNA here is from genome assembly GCF_053477565.2 of Lygodium microphyllum. Classification (NCBI taxonomy): domain Eukaryota; kingdom Viridiplantae; phylum Streptophyta; class Polypodiopsida; order Schizaeales; family Lygodiaceae; genus Lygodium; species Lygodium microphyllum. The sequence goes on along the minus strand of NC_141141.1, from coordinate 48,739,811 downwards.
TCTATTCCATTGGGATCAAAAAAGAGGGGTGGAAGGCGATCATCGTGTGGTGCGGGATCCTGTCTAAGTAGTATCCTAAGTAGTCTATGATAATTACAAGTTGTGATGAAGGCAGGATCAAGACCTGAAGAGAATTTGTTGATGAAGCAAACTGTTGAATCATATAGGTCCTTTGACATGAAAATGAGGGCCTCTTCGTTTTAGTAGCATGGCATTGTAGATCCATGCAAACTCATACCAGCCATGGATGCTTGGGTTAAAATCCACTCCTACCCTTCTTAGATATGGCATGAAGGTTGCGTTATTCCTCTCAAGGGTAGGGTGTTACAAAAAGCCATCCAGGCACCCATGTTTATGTAAAAAAATATTCCTTCTCCATGTGGGTTGACAATCATAGCCCTTCACATCCATAGGCACTTCAAAAACTTCATCATGCCAAAAATTTGCATCCTTGGTCCCCCATAGGGTGAGATTTTTCTCTCTCTCCGAGATCCATTTGTCTCCTAGCCTGCTTCCAACTTTAATCACCTCTTCCACCACCTTGACTAGTAGTACTCTACACAAGTTGGCAGGGAATCGAAAATTAAATTCAAAGGGCTCCCTAGCACTCTTTTGTTGCTCCCAAATCACAAGTTTAGCATTAAATCTTATTGGGATATCATCTTGTCTTGGTGGGATAGTGTGGTTGGAACCATTGTTGTGGCTAGACATTCAATCTTCTCTTTGCTTACTCCACCATATGTTATCTCTTCCTCTGAAGCTCCATTTTTCTTTCAGCAAAGGTGTCCACCTGCTATGTTGTTGTTCTTTTGAGCATGGGGAAGGAGGTTGTGGGACAAGTTCTTATTCGTGAGGTTCCATGTCAAAGCTTGTGCTGCTAGCCTCTTCTCCTTTCTGGTCTTCCTCTTGTGCCCCCTCACTGAACCCTCGTGCATTGACTTCTTGTGGGGTCAAGCCTTCTTGCAGTAGATAGATTTTTTGCTCCTCAAGGCCAAGGCTGACACCCACGGTGTTGAGATATCGAGCTCCACTCATGATATGCCAGGGTGACCGTTGTGCATTTATGTCACCGACTTGTCAGTTGTAGATGCGGTTGGTACACCGCCCATGAATAATAGCTAGATGACAGCTATTGTTATCTACTCTAGTTCGTGGCTCAGTTAGTATGCCACCTTAGTTATTTGAGTTTGGTTTGAGACCCATATATAGGGTTCTTCTATTTCTTTGTATGAGAGTTCTTTTTGGCTTACACAACTAAGAAGAGAAAAAGTGTTTTCAGCCTCCACCTCTGTGTGTATTCCCCCATTGTGCAAGCAAGAAAGCTACAAGTGAGACTCCTTCCTTCTCTCCCACAATCTTGACATGGTATCAGAGCCTTATTCCTGGTAAGGAGCTCAAGAAAGCAAACCAAGTTTGCCATGTTCTGGTAAGAGGAGCAGTGTTGCTTTCATTTCCTATTTTGGGAGTAGATCTCTACAGGTAGCACAACCGGAAATTGCAAGAGTGCATTGTCTCAGGTTGAGACGCCCTTCGCGGTGAAGCAAGAGGGCAGTATATGCAACATGAAAGGGCTTTAGCCTCTGGTGACCCTGTTTTTTTTATTTGAGGCCATTTCGGGGCCTGTTTTGGAGGCGAAAGTTTTTTGTACGCACTCAGAAAAAGGACCAGTTTTATGCTGTGCAACCACTGTTCTACAGGTCGGTGAAAAGTTACTGTAGAAATTGCATTGTATGCCTGTGCGCAGAGACATTGGGAGTTACAGAATCATCCTTGTTGCATGTTGATGCAAAATCATCACTAGGAAGTGACTGTGTGGTCAAATACCACTTTCATCAGTTTTGTAGATTTGCCCTTGTGAGGCTGAGAAGCTGTGTTCTTTGCAGTGACAGAATTTTTTGCAGTGTTCTGTAATGGCGTCTGATTCTCTTTCACAGATTGACACTGAAAAGCTTGACAAGAACAACTTCCAAGCATGGAAGTTTAGAATGACGAATTTCCTTATGGGAAAAGGATATTGGGAATTTGTTGCAGGAAATGAAGAAGAACCAGTTCTTCTTGATGTTCCCAATCAACAGCAAATGCAGGCATTTAAAGCATGGCATGAGAGAGCTAGGAAAGTTATGTACTTGCTGTCTATCAGCATTTTAGACTCTATGATTGTGCATATTCAAGATGCAAGTACGCCAAAGGAGGCATGGGATACTTTGTCAAAAATGTATAGCACAAATATGCAAGCCAGGAAAATGCAGCTCAAGCAAGAGTTGCATAATGTGCAAAGAGAAAATATGATCATCAATGACTACCACATGAAGGTGAAGAAGATTTCAGATGCACTTGCTTCCATTGGGTCGCCAGTGGAAGATGATGATTTAGTTTCTGTGACCTTGAATGGTCTAGGAAAGGATTATGCACAGTTCCGAACATCCATATCCATCCGTGAAAGATTTCCTAATTTTGCGGAGTTGATTGCTCTTCTAATTTCTAAGGAGCAGAGAAATGGTGGTGCGTCTTCTTCAGGAGGAACTTCAAAAGAAGTTGTCTTCTACTCAAATGTTGGAAGAGGTAGAGGCAGAGGTAGAGGAGGCCGATCTGGAGGCCATGGTAGAAATCAGAATATGCAGCAAACTCAAGAAAACCAGTCCCATGGAGGAGGACATGGTAACTCTAGAGACAGGGGGAGCCAAAGAGGTCGTGGTGGATGGCAAAGAGGCCAAAATGCAAACAGCAATGTTGAATGCTACTACTGTGGTAAAATGGGTCATATGGCTAAGGACTGCTATAAAAAGCAGAATGACATCATGAATGGAAAATTGCAAGGGAATTATGTATCTTCTAGTAGACAAGGTGATGACAGAAATGAGCATTTGTTTATGGTGCAGCACATGAACAATTCTGTGACAAGTGCAGAAGAAAGCAACAATGTATGGTATGTTGACTCAGGTGCATCCAACTACATAATAGGTCATGCAGAATGGATGGAGGATGCAAGGAAAATGGAAAAACTAGGATTTGTGGAGACTGGTGATGATACTGCACATCCTATTGTGCAGATTGGAAAAATTCCTTTGTCTATGCAGGATGGGAAAAAGAAATACCTGTCCGATGTATTTCATGTCCCAAATATCACCAAGAATCTGGTTTCTGTTGGTCAAATGGTTGAGTAGGGCTTGCAAGTAAGATTTAATCCTCATGGATGCTTTGTTGAGGATATGAAAAATAAAGGTCGCTTGATAGCAAAAGGAAAGAAGAAGGGCAGAATGTTTACGTTGGATGCAGACATGCCTGAATTGAGTGCAGCAATGTTTGCACATGCGACTGGTGTAGTTGCAGATATTGATATCTGGTATAAACACATTGGTCATGTTAATGTACAGCGACTTAAATCAATGCAGGCCCAAAATATTGTTGCAGGATTTCCTAAATTCAAGGTTGCAAAAAATGCATAAGGTATGTGAAGCCTGTCAATTTGGAAAACATGCAAGGAAACCATTTCCTAGACATGTTCAAGAGAGTAAGAAGCCATTGGAATTAATCCACTTTGATGTGTGGACTACTAAAGCTGCATCTCTTGGAGGCTGTCATTATTTTGTCAGTTTTATTGATGACTATAGCAAAAAAGTTTGGGTGTATTTTATGAAAAAGAAAAGTGAAGTTTTTGGGCATTTCAAAACTCTTAAAGCTATGGTTGAGAAAGAAACATGCTTGCAAATAAAATGCCTAAGGTTAGATGGAGGGGGAGAGTACCTCTCAAATGAGTTTGCAAGGTTCTTGCAGGAGCATGGCATAAAGCAGCAATATTCATGTAGTCATACCCCACAACAAAATGGAATTGCAGAAAGAAAAAACATGCGTATTGGAGAGGTATCTCGTGCCATGCTCAATGAAAAAGACCTGCCAGATTTTTATTGGGCTGAGGCAGTTGCTACAACAGTCTACATAATGAACAGGACTCCCACTGCAGCAATACATGGGATGACTCCAGAGGAGAGGTATACTGGTAGGAAACCAGATATTTCTCATTTGAAATTTTTTGGTTGCATTGCCTATGTTCATGTGCCAGATGAGTTGAGATCCAAGTTGGATCCAAAAGCTGAGAAGTGCATCTTTATTGGTTACTCTCTGCAGGTAGAAAGGGTATAGATGCTATAACCCTTCTACTCGTAAGTTTATATGAGCAGAGATGTTGTTTTTTATGAGATGAGTAGCTGGTATATACCAGTAAATGTGATTGATAATGTAGATGCACAATAGGTAATGTTGCACAGAATTCATAGCAGTAGTCACAAGATATTAGTGGACCTGGAGCGTCCTCTAGCAGTGGTTCACATTCTTTGCCATGGACAGGCAGATTGAGATCAGGAGAATCTTCTCAAAGCAATGTAGATAGTGGTATGGAGATATCACGAAAAGGAAAGGAGAAGGTAGATCAGCCCATGTTTGATGTGAATGCAGGTCACTCTTATGTGGATGGTGAATCTAGTGGCTCAGAACAGAGCATTGATGATGAGTTGGGTATTCCTTCTATTGTTACACCTGGAGTAAGGAAGACCAAGGATGTTTTGAGAGCACCTGGGAGTGAACCTACTTTGCGCAGTTCTACCAGAGCTAGGTATCCTGTGGATAGGCTGAAATATGATGGATTTATAGCCATTCACTATGCATACATGGTCAAAGTGATATAGGAACCAGAACCCACTTCTTTTGAGTAAGCCATGGGAAAAGAAAAATGGAAGAAAGCCATGGATGAAGAAATGGATGCCTTGGAAGCAAATGCTACATGGGAATTGGTACCTTTGCCTAAAGGTAAAAATGCAATTGGCTGTAAGTGGGTTTATAAGGTGAAGCACAATGCAGATGGTTCTGTGAACAGATACAAGGCAAGATTAGTAGTCAAAGGGTATGCACAAACATATGGCATTGATTATGAATAAACATTTAGTCCGGTTGCAAGGATGGCAACTGTAAGAGCAGTCATTGCTATGGCTGCATCAAAGGGATGATCTTTATATCAGATGGATGTAAAGAATGCCTTCTTGCATGGTGATTTGCAAGAAGAGGTCTATATGGAGCAGCCACCAGGTTATGTGCATACTGTTCATCCTGAGTTTGTTTGCAGGTTGAATAAAGCCTTGTATGGATTGAAGCAAGCACTTAGAGCATGGTCTGACAAGATAGGACAGTATCTTGTCACTATTGGCTTTCAGATTTCCAAGACAGATTTCTCACTTTACGTGAGAAAAATAGAGAAAGGTATTAAGCTACTTGTCATTTATGTTGATGATTTGATTATGACAGGTGACAGTGATGAAGATATCCTTCATGTGAAAATGCTATTGAAGGAGAAGTTTGAGATGAATGATTTGGGAGAGCTACGTTATTTCTTGGGCATTGAGGTGATTAGATCACCAAGTGGGATACGGCTCTTGCAGAGGCAGTATGGATTGGACATGCTGTCCAAATATGGGATGACAGGCTGTAAGCCTATTTCAGTTCCTTTGGAGCAGAATGTGAAGCTGAGCACAAATGTAGGTGAGCTTCTGGAAGACCCTACTATGTACAAACGCATAGTAGGAAGTTTGATTTATATGACTATTACCAGGCCAAATTTGAGCTATTGTTGGATTGGTAAGTCTGTTTATGCAGGATCCAAGGAAACCGCATTTGGATGCAGCTAGACGCATACTCAGGTATGTGAAGTCCACATTGCAGTATGGACTACTTTATGGGACTGGGGTTCAGATACAGTTGCATGGATACACTGATGCTGATTGGGCTGGTAGTATTTCTGATAGATGATCTACCAGTGGATATGTGTTCTCTTTTGGGAGTGCTGCAGTCACTTGGAGCAGCAAGAAACATCCTACAGTTGCCTTGTCGAGCACAGAGGCTGAGTACAGGGGTGCAGCAATGGCTGCATGTGAGGTAGCTTGATTGCATAAGCTACTTTATGATATGCATCAGCATACAGATGGGCCAGTTGTCATTTATTGTGACAACATGAGTAGTATACACTTGGCAAATAACCCAGTCTATCATGCTAGAACAAAGCACATTGAGGTGCATTATCATTATGTGCGGGAGAGGGTTTACTAGGTCTTATTGATCTAGTTTATGTCAGCACAGAGAATCAGGTAGCTGACATATTTACGAAGGCATTGGGCGCAGAGAAGCTACGAAAGTTTAGAGACCTGCTTGGTGTGTAAGAATTGGGATTGAGCTCGAGGGGGAGTGTTGAGATATCGAGCTCCACTCGTGATATGCCAGGGTGACCGTTGTGCATTTATGTCACCGACTTGTCAGTTGTAGATGCGATTGGTACATCGCCCATGAATAATAGCTAGATGACAGCTATCCTTATCTACTCTAGTTCGTGGCTCAGTTAGTATGCCACCTTAGTTATTTGAGTTTGGTTTGAGACCCATATATAGGGTTCTTCTATTTATTTGTATGAGAGTTCTTTTTGGCTTACACAACTAAGAAGAGAAAATTTGTTTTCAGCCTCCACCTCTGTGTATATTCCCCCATTGTGCAAGCAAGAAAGCTACAAGTGAGACTCCTTCCTTCTCTCCCACAATCTTGACACACGGGTTATGCTGGCATCTACATGCCTGCTTTGAGGGCCCTGCATGCAATCCCTAGCTTCTTCTTTATGGAGTCAACGGCCTCCCCTTCCTCTATTTGAGTGACATCTAGCAATGTGTTCACGAAGGCCCGTTTTCCTCTAGTTCACCCACCACTGATACCTTCTTATCCTCCTTTGCGTTCTCTAGATATGAGAGAAGCTTCTTAACGTATTCAATATAGTCTACAGGTGGAAGCTCTGTCGTGGGAATGGAAGTTGTGGAGGTTTCCACCTTCTGCCTCTTGGGATCCCTCCGAGACTAAACATCTGCTATTACCGGTCTTTTAGTTCCTTTTATGGGGGTACCTTCTCTCATTTCTTGGGCCATTTCCTTTATTAACAAAGTGCTCTACCCAGGCCATGAGGTTGCTAGCATCCACTTTGGCTGTGGAACTTGGTGTGGATATGGTTGTGGGAGTGATGGGCACCAGGAGAGTGGGAATGGGATCGATTGGGGCCTTGCCCTTGCCTTCTTTCACTACAGGTGGCATGATCTCTGGTTCTTGTGCACTTGAGCTTGGGCCTTCATCTCTAGGCAGGCTCATGACACCTAGCTTTCTTATCTGAACTGTTGCTCTATAGATAGATGTGTTGCCAAAGCCATGTCTTTGTCTTCCTTCCTTTTCAACTCTTCCTCTTCTTCAGTTGTCTTCCTTGCCCATAATCACTTCTAGACCTCAAGTCACCCTTTAGTAAGATAGAGATGGTGTCTAAGTCCATTGGTAAGGTTTTCCAAGTGTCCATCTCTATTTGGAATGCTTCTGATCTATTGTCCAATAATATCAACCCATCACCCTAGTCCTCTATTACTGTGGCATTTCTCATCCAAGAAACACCTAGCAAGATATCATAATCTACTCCCTTCATAACTCTGAAGTTCATAGAGAATTGGATTTCCATTTTAACTATAAAGTTCACAGAGAATTGGATTTCCACCATCTTTAGAGGCCAGACCTTCAGGAATCTAAAAGGTCTAACCTTCATCACATTTGCCAAGGTGACATTGAACCTTGCGGTTTCCACAATTGGGTTTCCCCAAGCTTGTAGAATTGAGTCACTAAGTACACTAACTCCTACTTCCATGTCCACTATTCCCTTTCGTGTAGTGTCTCCTAAGGCAACAATAGGTAAGACGGCATGCATCTCAGTGGCCTCCCAAAATTATTTACTTGTGGAGACTTAGACATTGGATTTAGCGTTAGGCTTGGTATGTGTGTCACAACATCATGGTTTGGAAAGTCTTGCGGCTTATGGTCATTATTGTGTTCTACCCATTGCTTTAATTCTTGCCAAAGTGTGGAGATTTTCTTAAGCAATTCTCTCAATGACAATGTCACTAGAGTTGTTATGAGTGTGGTTAGCAAGTTGCCATCCATCTTTCCCTCCTCAGCTTCATGGGATTTGTGCCAATGTTCTTGAACTGTTTGTGTATTCATGGGCCTCTCATTCTTCCCGTGAAGCTATTCGCGTGTGGTGGTGTTGTCTCTCCTGCCCTCAGATGTGTGGGAGAGAGACTAGTGGATTCATGGTTGAGAGTTTTCTAGTCTAGTCCTCAACTATAGGTTTGACATCTTGAAGGTGAGCTTGCACTTCTTTTATCCACTCCTTAACCTTATCTGCAACCCTCAATTACTATTGGTTGGGGTTAGAGTACTCTCCAATCTTAGAACTTCCTTTCTCTCTTGTCTTAGGAGAAAATGTTTTTACTTTGGCATCCATGACTTGCTTTCCTTTGGTTAATGTGGTCTCACTCGCAGTCTTGAGCGTTATTTTTTCCCTGATTCTCCTTTTCTTTCATCATAAACTCTTCTTTCCTATGGAGGATGCATCCAGATTGCTAACCCCTGGTAGTGAGATACTTGTCTAGTTTGTTTGAGCTCTTGCCATGACATTTGAAATAGGTGTAGCATCGTTGTCATGCAACTTGACACAAAAGTGTTTGAGTAGTATAGATGGTACAATTGCCAAGCTAGTGGAGGGATTGTGCCTAGGGCAATCGACAAACATATGCGTAACTCCGTATTCAGGGTACCTCAAGTCAACCTTCTCTCTATTTTCTTTCTTCTTTTCAAGGCAACAAGATATTCCCTAGATAGTCACACGTCCAACATGTTATGGGTTCTTGGGTTTGAACTCCTTCTAGGCCTCTACCTCTTCGTCTGCCTAAGGCCATGATTAGCATAGGTCTATAGTTTATCAATACGGAATTTCCTACTTCATCATAAGAGATATAAGGTTTCAAGAAAGATTCTTCCTCTAGTGGTTCCTCTACAAAGTACAATGGAGCTTCCCTCGATGGATGGATCACAATAGGTGTTGGAGGTCTAAGGATTCCCATAGGGTTGATATCTACCCTTTGGTGGATAGCTTTGAATCGTTGGGGGTAGGGAGAGCCAAGGGGCTCCCCTTCCAAAATATGGTTGGTGGATAGTATGGCTAAGTATAAGGCTGCTGGTAAGGCAACCATCTTGGCAACCGGTAGTAGTGCATGGTCTCGTGCCCGAATCTTCCACAATCAACACAAGGTCTTGATCTAAGATCAAGGCATTCAAAGGATAGGTGATTCCCTCCACAGTGCACACACCATGTGTGGGATCGAGTTGGTCTTCGATTGACTCTTTTAGTCTAGTGTAACGTGTCCACTTGTATCTTCAAGACAGGTCTTAGCAGTCCATCGAAAAGGATGTCTAGAAAGCTCCGCTCGGTGCTCCCATGGAATGTTACAGGGTTTGCGATCTAGGGCTTTCCGCGTCTGCCCCGTAGTGGAAGTATTCCGGCCGTTCCCACTTAGGACCCGAATTAGGGTTTTCCTTATTGGTCATTTCCTAACGGCAACTAGCATCAAACCCAAGCGAACTACTTTATGCAGAAACGCCAGGTCCGAAGCGGATTCACGCTACACTTGGTTCATGGAGAATGGGAAATGAGAGGGATGCAAAGCTCAACCTCTCTGCCATAAGGCATAGTCCCATTCCGTTCCGCTAAAATAGCGTAAATTGGGATCAATTGTAACTCTAGGTCAACGCTTTTGTTGTGCGTGTTCTTGACAATCTTCTAGCTGTCCATCATGATTTGAGAAAATTTCCCGGCCAACCGGGACCACCCATCCGTAGGATGGACCTATGGCCACATCCACTGCACTTTCCTTGAGTTGTTTTAGTTATTTAATTACCTAGCACATTTAGTTGGACATGGAACAGTCACCTTCTTTAATTAGCCCGTTAGGCACTGGTTCTTTCACGTAATCATATCACTTGACATAGAAGAACAATGTCAAACAAGTTCCTTATTAACAGGTTATCATATTTATCTTTGAAATACAAAAAGTCTATCCCGTAGGCTTATCCACAATACGCCCGAAGGCTATCCAGCAATCCACAGGGATCACTAAACCAAGTTTCCGCCCGTAGACTAGTATGGAGGCCTCGAGATCCAATCCCGAGTCATGTTAGCCTCTTGTGTAGGGCCCGGAAGGTGAGGGATTTACGGCCAGAGCCCCCCCTGGCACCCAAGTGTCCTCCTGCTCCAAGCAGCGCTCAACGGAGAGACCTCTCGCGGTGGGTTCGGTCCACTTTCTCGGTGCTGTTAACAACCCCCTTGGTTAGGGTCAGGCAGGCAGTTGGGGGTAACTGAAGCTGCCTCTCCCTTTAGGCCTTCAACCTGAAGTATTAGATATTCATTTATCTTTTAATTCATTAATCAAACAAAGCCAAACAATGCTTTAAAATCTGTAGCAAGCACAAACATTTCCATTGGTTGTTTTTGTTGGTAAGCTGCTAAGGAATGAATCCTTCCTTTCGAATGTGTCAAGCACTTGATCTAGGATGACTTGGGACTTGGCAAGATCCCCTATATCCTGGGTTAGGGCATACCCTATTAACCCGACTTGGTCAAATCCTAAGTTCATAGATTATTTCAGTTTATCGGCTGGTCTTTTGCTTCCAAATAATTATATTTACTCAAGAAAGATACTATATTAGGATGATTATTCCTCCTCTTGCAAGATAACTTGCGTAAGGACCTGCCAACCTCATTGTGAGAATTGGCCATTCCCTTGTGATCCAAACACAGGATCATACGACTCCGTACTTGTTGCACAAGTGTCGGATCGACTATGAGACTATTCTACTCATCAAATGGGGTCATGAAACAATCTGTTCCTGATTACATTAGGCTGACATCGTTAGTCCTAGGGTTCCAAGTTCCATCTCGTAAGATTCATAGGGACAAACCCTAGATCACTTCCCAATTATATTTCATTGTTCCTACATTCGGTGAATGTGGGCAAGTATTTAGGGCATAGGAGTTTCAGTTTGAGCAAAAGGTCACGTATTAATTCCTAGTGAATTTCTTGGAATTTAACTCATTCTAAATGAGTACTCCATGGTTTAGGTGTTTAGGTTTATGCCAATTTGTTTAACTCTTGAAGATAGTTACGTTATCATTCCATAAACACATGACTCATTGTATACGCATAACTTGATTTTTAAACCCTAACTTATCGTTTTTAAGGTCAGGCATAGGTTAGGTTAATTCGAACTAATCTTCCTATAACTTGCAAACAAAATTCATGCTAAACAAGCAACCTTTTTCTTGATAATTTGTGGAGTTGACAAATGATAATTGCCTAGAGTTATGCATCGTAAGAATCATTTCATGCCTTGTACTTTCCTAAGCATTCCTAGCACTTCCCATGATGATTCATTGCGAAGAGGATATGGTGTAATAATGCGACATGCAGTTTATACTTCCATGTTTAAACAAAGTATACTATTTTAATTCCGTTTTCTAACAATGAACATTAATCTAATTTTAATTCATTGCAATGCATAAAGCTATTTGCTAGAAATGCATTTATCCGCCCTTTGTTTTGCTTATTTTATTGAAAATATTAATGACTAAATTCCTTCGTCATGAGCTAATTTTTCTAAAGAATTTAAGACAAAGAATGCATCCTATTTCCAACAATTATCCTTTGCACGATTGAATTATAACAATACCAAATAAAAATGAGGAAGGAAAACCTAGACTTGGGGTGAGATGTCCACGTGGATACTAAGAGACGATCCTCCTACAGCTACGCCTTGGGCTCTCTTAGGAGGCATCGTGAATGCAACCTTTCTGTAGTGGATGCATCTTTGCAACTCCTTTTTGAAATTCCACCGTGGCTCCCTTTTACGATAACTTGCACCGTTCGTCAGAAGCGGTTTTAGAAGGCTTCCTCCTTGAAGTAGGGATTTTGAAGAAAGGGGGTGTTTTCAAAATCTCTCGCGAATAAGACCCATTAAAGCCATGGGAAAGGCTTAATGGCCTTATAAAGATTCACACGAACAGGGAATAATAGGTGAAAAAAAAACCCTTACGAGCGCTTTTGTATGGGGAAAGAAAAGTGTCAAAAGACCCTTAACACCCTATCTTTTTTTTGTAAGGGGGTAAATAAAAGGTATAAAAAGGGCCTAAGGAAGCCCTTAGGGAAAATTCGAGGGGGTCGGATGAAGAGCTTAAGGTAAAATCTTTTGGGGAAAAAAGGGCCTTATAGAGCTTCAAGGGGGAAATTTCAGGGGGGGGGGGGTGTCAAGATTGTGGGAGAGAAGGAAGGAGTCTCACTTGTAGCTTTCTTGCTTGCACAATGGGGGAATACACACAGAGGTGGAGGCTGAAAACAGTTTTCCTCTTCTTAGTTGTGTAAGCCAAAAGAACTCTAATACAAAGAAATAGAAGAACCCTATATATGGATCTCAAACCAAACTCAACTAACTAAGGTGGCATACTAACTGAGCCACGAACTAGAGTAGATAAGGATAGCTATCATGTAGCTATTATTCATGGGCGGTGTACCAACCGCGTCTGCAACTGACAAGTCGGTGACATAAATACACAACGGTCACCCTGGCATATCACGAGTGGAGCTTGATATCTCAACACTCCCCCTCGAGCTCAATCCCAATTCTTGTACACCAAGCAGGTCTCTGAACTTGCGCAGCTTCTCTGCACCCAATGCCTTCGTGAATATGTCAGCTACTTGATCCTCTGTGCTGACATAAACTAGATCAATAAGACCTAGTAAAACCCTATCTCGCACATAGTGATAATTCACCTCAATGTGCTTTGTTCTAGCATGATAGACTGGGTTATTTGCCAAGTGTATACTACTCATGTTGTCACAATAAATGACAACTGGCCCATCTGTAGACTGATGTATATCATAAAGTAGCTTATGCAACCAAGCTACCTCACATGCAGCCATTGCTGCACCCTTGTACTCAGCCTCTGTGCTCGATAAGGCAACTGTAAGTTGTTTCTTGCTGCTCCAAGTGACTGCAGCACTCCCAAAAGAGAACACATATCCACTGGTAGATCGTGTATCAGAAATACTACCAGCCCAATCAGCATCAGTGTATCCATGCAACTGTATCTGAACCCCAGTCTCATAAAATAGTCCATACTGCAATGTGGACTTCACATACCTGAGTATGCCTCTAGCCGCATCCAAATGTGGTTTCCTTGGAGCCTGCATAAACTGACTTACCAATCCAACAGCATAGCTCAAATCTGGCCTAGTAATAGTCATATAAATCAAACTTCCTACTATGCGTCTGTACATAGTAGGGTCTTCTAGAAGCTCACCTGCATCTGTGCTCAGCTTCACATTCTGCTCCAATGGAACTGAAATAGGCTTACAGCCTGTCATCCCATATTTGGATAGCATGTCCAATCCATACTGCCTCTGCAAGAGCTGTATCCCACTTGGTGATCTAATCACCTCAATGCCCAAGAAATAACGCAGCTCTCCCAAATCCTTCATCTCAAACTTCTCCTTCAATAGCATTTTCACATGAAGGATATCTTCATCACTGGCACCTGTCATAATCAAATCATCAACATAAATGACAAGTAGCATAATACCTTTCTCTGTTTTTCTCACATAAAGTGAGAAATCTGCCTTGGAAATCTGAAAGCCAATAGTGACAAGATACTGTCCTATCTTGTCAGACCATGCTTTAGGTGCTTGCTTCAAGCCATACAAGGCTTTATTCAACCTGCAAACAAACTCAGGATGAACAGCATGCACATAACCTGGTGGCTACTCCATATAAACCTCTTCTTGCAAATCACCATGCAAGAAGGCATTCTTTACATCCATCTGATGTAAAGACCATCCCTTTGATGTAGGCATAGCAATGGCTGCTCTTACGGTTGCCATCCTTGCAACCGGACTGAATGTTTCTTCATAGTCAATGCCATATGTTTGTACATACCCTTTGACTACTAATCTTGCCTTGTATCTGTTCACAGAACCATTTGCATTGTGCTTCACTTTATAAACCCACTTACAGCCAATTGCATTTTTACCTTTAGGCAAAGGTACCAATTCCCATGTAGCATTTGCTTCCAAGCCATCCATGGCTTTCTCCCATTTTTCTTTTCCCATGGCTTGCTCAAAAGAAGTGGGTTCTGGTTCCTGTATCACTTTGACCATATATGCATAGTGAATGGCTATAAATCCATCATATTTCAGCCTATCCACAGGATACCTAGCTCTCGTAGACCTGCGCAAAGTAGGTTCACTCCCAGGTGCTCTCAAAACATCCCTGGTCTTCCTTACTCCAGGTGTAACAATAGAAGGAATACCCAACTCATCACCAATGCTCTGTTCTGAGCCACTGGATTCACCATCCACATAAGAGTGACCTGCATTCACATCAAACATGGGCTGATCAACCTTCTCTTTTCCTTTTCGTGATACCTACATACCACTATCTGCATTACTTTGAGAAGATTCTCCTGATCTCAATCTGCCTGTCCATGGCAAAGAATGTGAACCACTGCTAGAGGACGCTCCAGGTCCACTAATATTTTGTGACTGCTGCTGTGAATTATGTGCAGCATTACCATTTTTGTGCATCTACATCATCAATCACATTTACTGGTTTATACCAGCTACTCATCTCATCACAAACAACATCTCTGCTCACTGTAAACTTACGAGTAGAAGGGTTATAGCATCTATACCCTTTTTGCTGCAGAGAGTAACCAATAAAGATGCACTTCTCAGCTTTTGGATCCAACTTGGATCTCAACTCATCTGGCACATGTACATAGGCAATGCAACCAAAAATTTTCAAATGAGAAATATCTGGTTTCCTACCAGTATACCTCTCCTCTAGAGTCATTCCATGTACTACTGCAGTGGGAGTCCTGTTCATTATGTAGACTGCTGTAGCAACTGCTTCAGCCCAATAAAAATCTGGCAAGTCTTTTTCATTGAGCATGGCACGAGATACCTCTCCAATATGCCTGTTTTTCCTTTTTGCAATTCCATTTTGTTGTGGGGTATGACTGCATGAATATTGTTGCTTTATGCCATGCGCTTGCAAGAACCTTGCAAACTCATTTGAGAGGTACTCTCCCCCTCCATCTGACCTTAGGCATTTTATTTGCAGGCCTGTTTCTTTTTCAACCATAGCTTTAAGGGTTTTGAAATGCCCAAAAACTTCAATTTTCTTTTTCATAAAATACACCCAAACTTTTCTGCTATAGTCATCAATAAAAGTGACAAAATAATGACAGCCTCCAAGAGATGCAGCTTTAGTAGTCCACACATCAGAGTGGATTAATTCCAATGGCTTCTCACTCTCTTGAACATGTCTAGGAAATGGTTTCCTTGCCTATTTTCCAAACTGACAGGCTTCACATACCTTATGCGTTTCTGCAACCTTAAATTTGGGCAATCCTGCAACAATATTTTGGGCCTGCATTGATTTAAGTCGCTGTACATTAACGTGACCAATGCGTTTATGCCAGATATCAATATCTGCAACTACACCGGTCCCATGTGTAAACATTGCTGCACTCAATTCAAACATGTCTGCATCCAATGTAAACATTCTGCCCTTCTTCTTTCCTTTTGCTATCAAGCAACCTTTATTTTTCATATCCTCAACAAAGCATCCATGAGGATTAAATCTGACCTGCAAGCCCTGCTCAACCATTTGACCAACAGAAACCAGATTCTTGGTGATATTTGGGACATGAAATACATCGGACAGGTATTTCTTTTTCCCATCCTGCATAGACAAAGGAATTTTTCCAATCTGCACAATAGGATGTGTAGTATCATCACCAGTCTCCACAAATCCTGGTTTTTCCATTTTCCTTGCATCCTCCATCCATTCTGCATGACCTGTCATGTGGTTTGATGCACCTGAGTCAACATACCATACATCATTGCTTTCTTCTACACTTGTCACAGAATTGTTCATGTGATGCACCATAAACAAATGCTCATTTCTGTCATCACCCTGTCTACTAGAAGATGCATAATTCCCTTGTTGTAGTTTTCCATTCATGATGTCATTCTGCTTTTTATAGCAGTCTTTAGCCATATGACACATTTTACCACAGTAGTAGCATTCAACATTACTGTTTGCATTTTGGCCTCTTTGCCATCCACCACGACCTCTTTGGCTCCCCCTGCCTCTAGAGTTACCATGTCCTCCTCCATAGGACTGGTTTTCTTGAGTTTTTTGCATATTCTGATTTCTACCACGGCCTCCATATCGGCCTCCTCTACCTCTACCTCTACCTCTTCCAGCATTTGAGTAGAAGACAGCTTCTTTTGAAGTTCCTCCTGAAGAAGGTGCACCACCATTTCTCTACTCCTCAGAAATTAGAAGAGCAATCAACTCCTCAAAATCAGGAAATCTTTCACGAACTGAAATGGATGTCCGAAACTGTGCATAATCCTTTCTTAGACCATTCAAGGTCACAGAAACTAAATCATCATCTTCCACTGGCGACCCAAT
The DNA here is from genome assembly GCF_053477565.2 of Lygodium microphyllum. Lineage (NCBI taxonomy): Eukaryota > Viridiplantae > Streptophyta > Polypodiopsida > Schizaeales > Lygodiaceae > Lygodium > Lygodium microphyllum. Next base: position 48,723,383 of record NC_141141.1, on the reverse strand, counting down.
GGAAGCAAGTGCATCTGCAATCTTCTTCACCTTCATGTGGTAGTCATTGATGCTCATATTTTCTCTTTGCACATTATGCAACTCTTGCTTGAGCTGCATTTTCTTGGCTTGCGTATTTGTGCTATACATTTTTGACAAAGTATCCCATGCCTCCTTTGGCGTACTTGCATCCTGAATATGCACAATCATAGAGTCTGAAATGCTGATAGATAGCCAATACATAACTTTCCTGGCTCTCTCATGCCATGCTTTAAATGCCTGCATTTGCTGTTGATTGGGAACATCAGGAAGAACTGGTTCTTCTTCATTTCCTGCAACAAATTCCCAATATCCTTTTCCCATAAGGAAATTCGTCATTTTAAACTTCCAAGCTTGGAAGTTGTTCTTGTCAAGCTTTTCAGTAACAATCTGTGAGAGAGAATCAGACGCCATTACAGAACACTGCAAAAAAAATCTGTCACTGCAAAGAACAGAGCTTCAGCCTCACAAAGGCAAATCTGCAAAACTGATGAAAGTGGTATTTGACCACACAGTCACTTCCTAGTGACGATTTTGCATCAAGAGGCAACAGGGATGATTCTATAACTCCCAATGTCTCTACACACAAGCATACGATGCAATTTCTACAGTAACTTTTCACCGACCTGTAGAACAGTGGCTGCACAACATAAAACTGGGCCTTTTCCTGAGTGCGTGCAGAAAACTTCCGCCTCCAAAACAGGCCTCGAAATGGCCTCAAATAAAAAAAACAAGGTCTCCAAGGGCTAAAGCCCCCCCCCCGCAGCATATACTGCCCTCTTGCTTCACCGCGAAGGGCATCTCAACCTGAGACAATGCACTCCTGCACTTTCCGGTTGTGCTACTCTGCAGAGATCTGCTCCCAAAACAGAAAATGAAGGCAACACTGCTCCTCTTACCAGAACACTACGAGTTTGGCTTGCTTTCTTGAGCTCCTTACCACGAACAAGGCTCTGATACCATGTCAAGATTGTGGGAGAGAAGGAGTCTCACTTGTAGCTTTCTTGCTTGCACAATGGGGGAATACACACAGAGGTGGAGGCTGAAAACAGTTTTCCTCTTCTTAGTTGTGTAAGCCAAAAGAACTCTAATACAAAGAAATAGAAGAACCCTATATATGGGTCTCAAACCAAACTCAACTAACTAAGGTGGCACACTAACTGAGCCACGAACTAGAGTAGATAAGGATAGCTATCATGTAGCTATTATTCATGGGCGATGTACCAACCGCATTTGCAACTGACAAGTCGGTGACATAAATACACAACGGTCACCCTGGCGTATCACGAGTGGAGCTCGATATCTCAACGGGGGGGGGAAGAGCCTTAATGACCACTTAAGGCCTCTCAAGGGATTTTTGGGTAAAATCCTTTATTGGGGGAAAAGGGGCTTTATAAGGTTCTAAGGGAGAAATTCCAAGGGGGGGGGGGGGGGGGGAATGAGACCATAAGGGAGCCCTTAGGGAGAAAATTTTAAAGGGGAAAAAAGGTAGCCTTTAAAGGCTATAGGAAAGGGGCCTAAGGGCCCTTAGGGGAGAAATTGGAGGGAGGGGGGTAACCCCAAAGCCCACAGGAAGGGGGGCTTAGGAAGCCCCCCTTGGAAGCTTCTAAGCTTCCGAAAGCTTACGGGACACGTGGAGGGGGGTTTGGAGGCCGTTAGATGGCGGCGAAGCTCAGGCGGCAGCGGCGGCTGTTATTGGCAGCGTCTCTTCCTCCAGTGGCTCCACGGTAGCCCCCCCTCTCTCAAGTGGCACATGTGGCGACTTCATCAGCCTCTCCCTCCCTCACTATTCCAACAGCGCCTGCTTCTAAGGCTTTAAAGGCAGCGCCTCCTCTCCCTTCCGCTTGCATTCCCACCCCCATTTATATAGGTAAGGGGAGGGGGATCCTCCCTCCTTACGTGTCGTCGGGCATGGCTAAGAGCCTAGGCAAGCTCCAACAAGGAGCTTGCCTCTCTTGCTATTCCCCTCTTCCTCCAGCTCAACAGTCGGCTGGAGGAGAGGGGAAATAATTTAAAAAAATTCTTAATCAGAATAATTATCCAATTCCATTATCCTCTATTGAGGCAGTTCATGCGTGCTTGTGCCTTTGGGATATTACATTCTCTCCCCCTTGGAGGAATCAAGATTTCCTCATCTCGAGATAAAGTGGGGATATTGATGGTTGAGAGTGCCTTCATCTATCTAAGTGGCATCCTCTTTGGGATAATCTTTCCAGTGGACGAGGCATTCTCTCAAGGTTTTGGATCTCAATTGTCTCTCCCTAACATCTAAAATCCTATCAGGTCTTAGTTCAAGGACTCCTTGACTAGGCATTACAACTTGTTGGTCATCAAGTACATGGTTAGGATTAGGTACATACTTTTTCAATAGGCTGATATGGAATACATTATGAACCTTTAGGTTCTTAGGGAGTTGCAGTTTATAAGCATTAGGTCCTAGGCACTTGAGGATCTTGTACGGTCCACAATAACTTGGAATTAGCTTCTTGAAATCTCCTAAGGATAGGGAACTCTTCTTTGGGCATACACGAATGAAGACCATGTCTCCTTCTTCGAAGACTCTATCTTGACGCTTCAAATCCGCGTAGGCCTTTTGTCTATCCTTGGCAACTTGGATGTCCTGTCTTATTGACTTTATTTGGTCATCCATCTTCAACCCTTAAGGTTGGATCTGAGAAGTTTAGGGAACTTCGACAGTCATGACCATACAATGCTTGGAAAGGGGTCATCTGAATGCTTTGTTGGTAAGAAGCATTGTAGGCAAATTCAACCAAAGGCAAGTATTGAATCCACCTCTTCGGCTCACGATAGTAGTATGCCCTAAGCATATCCTCAATGACTTGATTTACTCACTCTGTTTGGCCATCCGTTTGGGGATGGTAAGTGGTGCTAAAGCAGAGTTGAGTCCCAATGGCTTCAAAGATAGCTCTCCAAAAGTGTGATGTGAAGAGAGAATCACGATCACTAATGATTCTTCTTGGTAGCCCATGTAGTTTGAATATCTCCTTGGTAAACAATCTTGCAATGTCTGAGGCTTTATAGTTTGTCTTTACTGGAATAAGGTATGCGATCGTAGTAAGCATGTCAACCACAACCATGATGGAGTTGTATCCTCCCTGGACTTGGGGTAGGCCTACAACAAAATCCATACTGATGAATTCCCATTTCATTTGGGGAATGTCAAGTGGTTGCAGCTTCCCTGGTATCTTGACATGTTCGGCTTTGATTCGTTGACAAGACAAACACTTGGTGATATATTTGAGAAAGTCACCTTTAAGCCTCTCCCAATGGTAGCTCTTCCTAACTGCATTAAGAGTCTTGGCATAGCCAAGATGTCCTAAGAAAGGGGAGTCATGAGCTTCCCACAATATCTTCTGCTTAAGTGACTGACTTGCCAGTATACATAGCCTCATTCTATAGTATGACAGCTAGCAATTCCAGATAATGCGTAGCATAATTTTTCTCATGACTCTTCAATTTCCTTGAAGAGCATGCTACAGAATGACCTTCCTACATGAGCACACATCCCAAGGCAAGTCTGTTAGCATCAGTTACTACTTCGAACTCCTTATTGAGGTCTGAAGTTTTAAGATAGGTGTTGATACCAAACTTTGCTTCAATCTGTCGAAGCTATTTTGTTCGGGAGTTGACCATGCAATGGAAGTTTGCTTCTTCAGTAAGTCTGTCAGAGGCGCTGCAATCAAAGCATAGTTTTTTATGAAGACCCTATACCATCCTGTCAATCCAAGAAAGCTGTGTATTTCTTTGACAGATGTTGGTATTGGCCATTCTAGCACATCCCTAACCTTGGCTGGGTCCAGTGAGATTCCTTCTGCTGATACTATGAATCCCAGATGTTCAATCTGACGTTTGAAGAATGTACATTTCTTCATCTTAACATACAACTTATGTGACCTCATTGTTTCAAGGGCAATCCAAAGTTGGGTTTCATGATCTTCTTCATGTTTAGAATAGATTAAAGTGTCATCGAAGAAGATGAGCACGAAGTCATCAAGATATGGCCTAAAGATATCCTGCATTAACCTGTTGAAGGTAGCAAGCGCATTTGTAAGCCCAAATGACAAAACTAGAAACTCAAAGTGCCCATATCTTGTGTTGAAGGTTGTCTTTGGGATATCTTCTTCCTTGATCCTTATTTGATAGTAATCCGACCTGAGATCAATCTTGGAGAAGATCTTTGCACCCTGAAGACGATCAAGAAGATCATCTATTCTAGGAATAGGGTACTTGTTCTTGACCGTTGATTGATTCAATCCTCGGTAATCAATACATAGTCGAAGTGTTCTATCTTTCTTTTTCTGGAATAGTACTGGAGCTCCCCATGGTGAACTGCTAGGCTGGATGTAGCCCTGATCTAACAGTTGCTTGAGTTGTTCCTTTAGCTCAATTGCTTCTAGTATGGACATTCTATAAGGTCTCTTTGCAATTGGCGTAGCTCCTAGTACTAACTTAATCTCATGATCCACTTCTCTTTGAGGCGGGAGTTTTGTCAACTCTTCAGGAATTGGTAAGTCATTGGAAGTTCAGGGTATCATTTCCTTTGGAACCCATTCTTCTCATGGCGCCCCAACACTTTAATCCTATGGGTAGAGATCACACGGGTTACTTCCTCATATACATATGAGTTCATCTCAACCCTTCGACCTCAAATATGGAGAGTTGAGTTTGCGTGAGCTTCCACAAAAATGAACAGCTTCACGACTTTCAGGTCTTCCAACCACTTGATCCTCTTTAGGTTCGTTTGTAGATAAGCAAACCGGTGGGCGGCTATATAGTAGATTCCTGAGGCACCTGTCCATCTTCGTTCCATGTACAAAGGTGATGGATTATAGATTCACTCTAGGATGTTCATCATCTCAACCCTTTGACGATAATGTGGGGAACGCATCGCAGTCATAAACGTGACTCGAAATACCAAGAACTTGTTCCATGCTTCTTAATTCTGCAAGTCAGCATTGAAAGTAAGGAAATGTTTGGAAAACAACATTTTTTTTCTTTACTTTATCTTATTAAGATTTTATAAAAACAATTCCGTTGTTGGTTTGCTCTGATACCAACTATAATGTGACCACTTGTATCTTCAGGACACGTCTTAGTAGTCCATCAGAAAGGATGTCTAGAAAGCTCTGCTCGATGCTCCCATGGAATGTTATGGGGTTTGTGATCTAGGGCTTCCCGCATTTGCCACATAGCAGAAGTATTCCGGCTATTCCCACTTAGGACTGGCCCAAATTAGGGTTTTCCTTATTGGTCATTTCCTAATAGCAACTAGCATCGGACCCAAGCAAACAACTTTATGCAGAAATGCCAGGTTCGAAGCGGATTCATGCTGCACTTGGTTCAAGGAGAATGGGAAACGAGAGGGATGCAAAGCTCAACCTCTCTGCCATAAGGCATAGTCCCATTCCGTTTCGCTAAAACAACGTAAATTTGGATCAATTGTAACTCTAGCTCAACGCTTTTGTTGTGTGTGTTCTTGACAATCTTTTGGCTGTCCATCATGATTTGAGAAAAGTTCCTGGCCAATCAGGACCACCCATCCGTAGGATGGGCCTATGGCCACATCCACCGCACTTTCCTTGAGTTGTTTTAGTTATTTAATTACCTAGCACATTTAGTTGGACATGTAATAGTCAGCTTCTTTAATTAGCCCATTAGGCACTGGTTCTTTCACGTAATCATATCACTTGACATAGAAGAACAATGTCAAACAAGTTCCTTATTAACAGGTTATCATATTTATCTTTGAAATACAAAAAGTCTATCCCGTAGGCTTATCCACAATCCTCCCGAAGGCTATCCAGCAATCCACAGGGATCACTAAACCAAGTTTCCACCCATAGACTAGTATGCGGGCCTCGAGATCCAATCTCGAGTCACATTAGCCTCTTGTGCAGGGCCCGGAAGGCGAGGGATTTATGGCTAGAGCCCCCCTGGCGCCCAAGCGTCGTCCTGCTCCAAGTAGCACTCAACGAAGAGACCTCTCGCGGCGAGTTCAGTCCACTTTCTCGGCGCGGTTAACAACCCCCTTGGTTAGGGTCAGTCAGGTAGTTGGGGGTAACTGAAGCTGCCTCTCCCTTCACGCCTTCAACTTGAAGTATTAGATATCCATTTATCTTTTAATTCATTGATCAAACAAAGCCAAACAGTGCTTTAAAATCTGTAGCAAGCACAAACATTCTCATTGGTCGTTTTTGTTGGCAAGCTGCTAAGGAACGAATCCTTCCTTTGGAATGCGTCAAGCACTCGATCTGAGATGACTTGCGACTTGGCAAGATCCCCTATATCCTGGGTTAGGGTGTACCCTATTAACCTGACTTGGTCAAATCCTAAGTTCATAGATTATTTCAGTTTATTGGCTGGTCTTTTGCTTCCAAACAATTATCTTTACTCAAGAAAGATACTATATTCGGATGATTATTCCTCGTCTTGCAAGATAACTTGCGTAAGGACCTACCAACCTCATTGCGAGAATTGGCCATTCCCTTGTGGTCCAAACATAGGATTATACGACTCCGTACTTGTTGCACAAGTGTCGCATCGACTATGAGACTATTCTACTCATCAAATGGGGTCACGAAACAATCTATTCCTGATTACATTGGGGTGACATCGTTAGTCCTAGGGTTCCAAGTTCCATCTCGTAAGATTCTTAAGGACAAACCCTAGATCACTTCCCAATTATGTTTCATTGTTCCTACATTCGGTGAATGTGGGCAAGTATTTAGGGTATAGGAGTTTCAGTTTTAGCAAAAGGTCACGTATTAATTCCTAGTGAATTTCTTGGAATTTAACTCATTCTAAACGAGTACTCCGCGGTTTAGGTGTTTAGGTTTATGCCAATTTGTTTAACTCTTGAAGATAGTTACGTTATCATTCCATAAACACATGACTTATTGTTTACGCGTAAATTGATTTTTAAAACCCTAACTTATCGTTTTTAAGGTTAATTTCAACTAATCTTCCTATAACTTGCATAGGTTAGGTTAATTCCAACTAATCTTCCTATAACTTGCAAACAAAATTCATACTAAACAAGCAATCTTTTTCTTGATAATTTGTGCAGTTGACAAACGATAATTGCCTAGAGTTATGCATCGTAAGAATCATTTCATGACTTGTACTTTCCTAAGCATTCCTAGCACTTCTCGTAACGATTCATTGCGAAGAGGATATGGCTTAATAATGCGATATGCAGTTTATACTTTGATGTTTAAACAAAGCATACTACTTTAATTCCATTTTCTAACAATGGACATTAATCTAATTTTAATTCATTGCAATGCATAAAGCTATTTGCTAGAAATGCATTTATGTGCCCTTTATTTTGCTTATTTGATTGAAAATATTAATGACTAAATTCCTTTGTCGTGAGTAAATTTTTCTAAAGCATTTAAGACAAAGAATGCATCCTATTTCCAACAATTATCCTTTGCACTATTGAATTATAACAATACTAAATAAAAATGAGGAAGGAAAACCTGGACTTGGGTGTCAAGAATCGCGTGGTGGGGGGACTTGCTCAAGATGCTGCATCGATCACACACAGAATGCACAAGGAGAAGCTCACTCAAGAGACAAGAAGAGAGATGGAGGCCAAAACGTTTTCTTGCTGATTTCTTCTTCTTCTTCCACACACTTTTTACAATATACACAAAGTATAGATAAGATACAACATAAAGGAAAGTGGCCTACTAAGTCAAACAATGCATAACCGACTACATTAGTCGACTGGCACTATAACTATGCCAGCTGTAAATAGGTGTAACAACCTGAATATAATAAGTAATGAGTCAGTGGCCATGTAAGAGTAATAATGACCACTGGCGTGCCAAGTGTAGACGTGTGGACCCATCTAACCAGGCGGTCCGTCATCAATGTCCGCATGTGTTGAGCTTGTCATCTCAACACTCCCCCTCAAGCTCAACTGCATCTCTGCAACTCCAAGTAAGCTTCGAAACTTTTGAAGGTTCTCTGTACCCAATGCCTTCGTGAAGATGTCAGCTATTTGATCATGTGTGCTGACATACACCAAGTCAATCTCACCTGCTAGTACCTTCTCTATCACAAAGTGGTAGTGTACCTCAATATGTTTTGTCCTGGCATGGAACACAAGGTTCCTAGCCAACTGTATACTGCTCATGTTGTCACAATAAATGACAACTAGACCTTCCATCTGCACATCCAAATCAGCCATTAACTTTTTAGCCATACTACCTCACATGCTGCAACAGCAGCACCTCTATACTCAGCCTCTGTACTCGACAAAGCAACTGTAGATTTCTTTTTGCTACTCCAAGCAACTACTGCACTACCAAGAGAGAACATGTATCCGCTGGTACATCTTCTATCACACATACTACAAGCCCAATCTGCATCTGTGTATCCAAACGCATGTACATCTGTACTTGCCTCATAGAAAAGTCCATAATGTAATGTGGACTTCACATATCTCAATATGTGTCTGACTGCATCCAAATGTGGCTTTCTAGGTACTTGCATAAACTGACTCACAAGACCAATAGTGTAGCTCAAGTCTAGCCTTGTAATGGTCATGTAGATCAAACTCCCCACTATCCTCCTAAACATAGTAGGGTCTTCTATCTCATCCCCAACATCAGCACTCAACTTTACATTCTACTCCAATGGGACTAAAAGTGGTTTGCATGCTGTCATACCATACTTGGACAACATATCCAAGCCATACTGTCTTTGGGACAGCCATATACCATCATCACATCTGATCACCTAAATGCCAAGGAAGTACCTTAGCTCACCTAAATCCTTCATCTCAAACTTCTTCTTCAAAAAATCCTTCACTTCAGCAATCCCACTATCACTATCACCTGTAATAATCAAGTCATCCACATAGATGACTATGATGACCAAACCTGCATCTCCCTTTCTCACATAAAGTGAGTGATCAGCATCAAAAAATAAAAGCCAATATTGACAAGATACTCTCTGATCTTGTCAGACCATGCTCTAGGTGCTTGCTTGAGCCCATAGAGCGCCTTCTTCAACCTACACACATACATGGGATGCTCTAAATCTTCATAACCTACTGGCTAATCCATATACAAATCACCATTCAAGAAGGCATTCTTCACATCCATTTGCTCAGCCTCCAACCTTTGGCTGCTGCCAAAGCAATCACACATCTGACAGTTGCCATCCTAGCAACTAGACTGAAGGTTTCATCATAATCTATGCCATATGTCTGGGTATAGCCTTTTGCAACCAGTCTAGCTTTGTACCTACTAATAGAACCATCTACATTGTGCTTAATCTTATAAACCCACTTACATCCAATAGCTTTCTTGCCCTTTGGCAATGATACTAGATCCCAAGTCTTATTGGCCTCTAATGCAGCCATCTCCTCATCCATTGCTGCATCCCAATGAGCATGACCAACAGCCTCCTCAAAACATGTGGGCTCAACATCCTCAACTAGTTTCACTATATAAGCATAATGGTGAGCTGCATAACCTTCAAAACCAAATCTTTTAATAGGGTATCTCACCCTGCTAGACCTGCGTACCACTGGATCACTCAATGGAGTCTTTACATTAACGCGTGCTCTCTGCACACCTGGAGTCCTCACTGAAGGAATGCCAAGCTCATCATCCAAGCTCTCTGAGCCACTGGAGTCTCCATCAAGAACTGCATCAATGCCTTCTGACACTTTATTCTTTCCTTTGTCTTTACCTATAGTGCTACTAGATGCACCCGAAGATGTAGAGGTACTTCTTAGTCTCCCAGACCAAGGACTACCAGATGATGTCTCTGGTCCACTAAGAGTCCGTGATTCTTGCTTGTTAGTCTGCACATGAGTATCATCATCATCATCATCATCCAATGCATCACCACTAGATACATACCAACTCCTCATTTCATCAAAGATGACATCCCTGCTCACTCTGAACTTACATGTGACAGGGTCATAACAGCAATACCCTTTTTGCTCTAAAGAGTATCCAATAAAGACACACTTTTCAGCCTTTGGATCTAGTTTCTTCTGCAACTCATCTGGCACATGACATGCACAATGCAGCCAAACACTTTCAAGTGTGAGACATCAGGCTTCTTACCTGTAAAGCATTCTTCTATGGTCATACCATGAACTGCAGCTGTGGGAGTTCTGTTCATAATATAAACGGCAGTATGAACAGCCTCAGACCAAAAATGCTTAGGCATATTCTTTTCAAACATCAAGGCACGTGCAACTTCTGCAATATGCCTGTTTTTCCTTTCTGCAACCCCATTTTGTTGTGGGATATACCTGCATGTGAATTGTCTCTTTATCCCATGAGACCTCAGAAAATCATTGAACTCATTCGAGAGGTACTCTCCCCCTCCATCTGACCTCAAGCACTTTACTTTCAAGCCTGTTTCTCTTTCAACTGCAGCCTTGAAAGTTCTAAAGTGCTCAAATGCTTCACTCTTTTCCTTCATAAAATATACCCACACCTTTATAGAACAATCATCAATGAATGTGACAAAGTATGAACTACCTCCAAGAGATACATTTTGTGTAGGCCCCCAAATTTTTGTATGCACAACATCAATGATATTTCTACTTACATCTCTGTCATGTGAAAAGGGTTGTCTTGCTTGCTTACCAAACTGACATGCTTTGCATACCTTATGAAAATTTGCAACTCTAAATGTAGGCAAACCTGTAACCAACCCTTTGGACTGCATTAATTTCAGCCTTTGAACATTTGCATGTCCAATGCATTTGTGTCAAATTTCAATGTCTACAACAACATCTTTTCCTTTAGCATACATAGCAGCATTTATAGTAGGAATTCTAGCATCCAAAGTAAACATAAATCCAACTCTACTTCCCTTTACTACCAATCTACACTTGTCATTGAAGTCTTCTACAAAGCAGCCCTTTGCATTAAATCTGACTTGCAGCCCTTGCTCTACCATCTGACCCACTGACACCAAGTTCTTTGTAATAGATGGCACATGTAATACATCTAAAAGACTCTTTGTCTTACCATCATGCAAGGACAAGGGAACTTTTCCAATGTGTGAAATTGGGTGGCATGAATTATCACCCGTTTGCACATAACCTGCATTTTGCAAATTCTGCATCTCTCCAAACCATTCTGCATGGCTGGTCATATGATTGGATGTACCTGAATCAACGTACCAAACATCATCATGTGTTCCCTTTCCTGTAACAGCATTCAACATATGCTGCATAACAAACAAACGTTCATTTTTGTCTTCATTCTGTCGTGAAGACGATGCATAGTTTCCTTGTTGCAACTTACCACTGCGAATATCATCTTTCTTAGCATAACATTGGGCTAGAATATGACCTGTTTTGCCACAGTAGTGACACAATACCAGAGTTGTTAGAACCTTTGTTCTGCCATCCACCTCTTCCTCTAAAGCTCCCCCTGCCTCTAAAGTTACAACGACCTCCTGAAACCTGCATATCGCCAAATTGCTGATTCAATCTATTTTGCTGATTGTCACTACCACGTCCTATACCATGGCCTCTTGAAGAGAACCTGCCACGTCCCCTTCCTGAACTGGAGTAGAAAGCTTGGACCTGTTCACCACTTCTTTCAGATGTCTCTATCTGCATGTTGATCTCTTCAGTGATCATAAGGGAGACCAACTCATTGAAATGTGGAAATGGCTTTCTGACATATACAGAAGTTACAAAAGACTTCCAAGCCTTTTCATTGTTAAGTCCACCCAAGGTAGATGACATCAAATCATCATCATCGGACATTGCATCAATCGCTGCCAATGCATCTGCAATGCTCCTTACCTTCGGTGCATACTCATTGATAGACATCTTCCCTTTCTTCAATGTATTCAACTCTTGCTTGAGTTGAATCTTTCGTGCCTTTGTATTTACGGAAAACATCATACTCCAAGCTGCATATGAATTCTCTGCATTTCTAATATGTCCTAGCATATTATTGTCAATTACTGCAGACAACCAATACATGAACTTTTTATCTTTTGCATTCCATTCCTTTCGTGCCTTTGTCTCTTTTGCAGTTGGAGGATCACTCACCTCCGGCTCCTTTTCTTCACCTGAAACAAACTTGTAGAGGCCTTTTCCAATAAGGAAATCCGTGACACGGAACTTCCATGAAGGGTAGTTGTTCTTGTTGAGCTTCTCAATGATGGGGCTTCCACTGTTCTGTGCCATTATCACAAAACTAATACCAAATAGCAAGCAAATCTTCTGCAACCCTCAACCTGTAGTGCACAACAATACACCAGACAGCCTTTTTTACTATCTGCTCAAGAATACATGCAATCTGCAACCAGTTTGCAGATAAACCTTGTGTTTACTTGCTAGTAAACACCTTCGAATTTACAGATCTGAAATCTGTAACCTGCGCACCCACTTTCGGTCAATACAATCGAAGTCATAGTGTACCCTGAAACTGATGTCCGTAACCTTGCGGCTCTAAAACGGGCCCTGAAACGGCGTCAGATGCCCAAAATAACTGCGGATCTGCCCTAAAGGGCTTTTCTATAGAATATACAATGCTCTTCGCGCACACCAAATCTCACTGCAATCTGAGATTTTTGCTCGACCCTGCTTCCGGTGTCTCCATAGGCACTATCCAAGAGAGAGAGTGGAAGAATGGGAGAGCTTCTTACACGGGGCTTGCTTGCTCGAACCTTGCTTCTTCTCATTCGCTTCAATCTTCGAAATCAGCCTCTCTCAGTGGCGCAGCTCTGATACCATGTCAAGAATCGCGTGGTGGGGGGACTTGCTCAAGATGCTGCATCGATCACACGCAGAATGCACAAGGAGAAGCTCACTCAAGAGACAAGAAGAGAGATGGAGGCCAAAACGTTTTCTTGCTGATTTCTTCTTCTTCTTCCACACACTTTTTACAATGTACACAAAGTATAGATAAGATACAACATAAAGGAAAGTGGCCTACTAAGTCAAACAATGCATAACCGACTACATTAGTCGACTGGCGCTATAACTATGCCAGCTGTAAATAGGTGTAACAACCTGAATATAATAAGTAATGAGTCAATGGCCATGTGTGATTCATAATGACCACCGACGTGCTAAGTGTAGATGTGTGGACCCATCTAACCAGGCGATCCATCATCAATGTCTGCATGTGTTGAGTTTGTCATCTCAACATTGGGATGAGATGTCCACATGGATGCTAGGAGACGATCCTCCTGCAGCTGCGCCTTGGGCTCTCTTAGGAGGCATCGCGAATGCATCCTTTCTATCGTGGATGCAGTTTTGCAAATCCTTTTTGAAATTCCACTCCATGGCTCCCTTTTACGATAACTTGCACCGTCCATCGGAAGCAGTTATAGAAGGCTTCCTCCTTGAAGTAGGGATTTCAAAGAAAGGGGGTGTTTTCAAAATCTCTCGTGAATAAGACCCACTAAAGCCATGGGAAAGGCTTAATGACCTTATAAATATTCACACGAATAGGGAATAAAAGGTGAAAAAAAAAAACCCTTACGAGGGCTTTTGGATGGGGAAAGAAAAGTGTCAAAAGACCCTTAACACCCTATATTTTTTTTGTAAGGGGGTAAATAAAAGGTATAAAAAGGGCCTAAGGGAGCCCTTAGGAAATTTCAAGGGGGGGGGGGGGGGGGGAGAGCCTTAAAGACCACTTAAGGCCTCTCAAGTGATTTTTGGGTAAAATCCTTTCTTGGGGGAAAAGGGGCTTTATAAGGTCCTAAGGGAGAAATTTCAAGGGGGGGAAACGAGACCCTAAGGGAGCCCTTAGGGAGGAATTTTTAAAGGGGAAAAAAGGTAGCCTTTAAAGGCTAGAGGAAAGGGACCTAAGGGCCCTTAGGGGAAAAATTGGAGGGAGGGGAGTAACTCCAAAGCCCACAGGAAAGGGGGCTTAGGAAGCCCCCCTTGGAAGCTTCTAAGTTTCCAGAAGCTTACGGGCCATGTGGAGGGGGATTTGGAGGCCGTTAGATGGTGGCGAAGCTCAGGTGGCAGCGACGGCTGTTATTGGCGTTGTATCTTTCTCCAGTGGCTCCATGGCAGCCCCCCCTCTCTCAAGCGACACAGACGACGAATTCATCAGCCTCTCCCTCCCTCACTATTGTCAAGATTGTGGGAGAGAAGGAAGGAGTCTCGCTTGAAGCTTTCTTGCTTGCACAATGGGGGAAGACACACAAGGGTGGAGGCTGAAAACAGTTTTCCTCTTCTTAGTTGTGTAAGCCAAAAGAACTCAAGTACGAAGAAATAGAAGAACCCTCTATATGGGTCTTAAACCAAACTCAACTAACTAAGGTGGCATACCAACTGAGCCACGAACTAGAGTAGATAAGGATAGCTATCATGTAGCTATTATTCAGGGGCGGTGTACCAACCGCATCTGCAACTGACAAGTCGGTGACATAAATATACAACGGTCACCCTGGCGTATCACGAGTGGAGCTCGATATCTCAACACTCCCCCTCGAGCTCAATCCCAATTCCTGCACACCAAGCAGGTCTCTGAACTTGCGCAGCTTCTCTGCGCCCAATGCCTTCGTGAATATGTCAGCTACCTGATCCTCTGTGCTGACATAAACTAGATCAATAAGACCTAGTAAAACCCTCTCTCGCACATAGTGATAATGCACCTCAATGTGCTTTGTTCTAGCATGATAGACTGGGTTATTTGCCAAGTGTATACTACTCATGTTGTCACAATAAATGACAACTGGCCCATCTGTAGACTGATGCATATCATAAAGTAGCTTATGCAACCAAGCTACCTCACATGCAGCCATTGCTGCACCCCTGTACTCAGCCTCTGTGCTCGACAAGGCAACTGTAGGCTGTTTCTTGCTGCTCCAAGTGACTGCAGCACTCCCAAAAGAGAACACATATCCACTGGTAGATCGTCTATCAGAAATACTACCATCCCAATCAGCATCAGTGTATCCATGCAACTGTATCTGAATCCCAGTCTCATAAAATAGTCCATACTGCAATGTGGACTTCACATACCTGAGTATGCGTCTAGCCGCATCCAAATGTGGTTTCCTTGGAGCCTCCATAAACTGACTTACCAATCCAACAGCATAGCTCAAATCTGGCCTGGTAATAGTCATATAAATCAAACTTCCTACTATGCGTCTGTACATAGTAGGGTCTTGTAGAAGCTCACCTGCATCTGTGCTCAGCTTCACATTTTGCTCCAAAGGAACTGAAATAGGCTTACAGCCTGTCATCCCATATTTGGACAGCATGTCCAATCCATACTGCCTCTGCAAGAGCTGTATCCCACTTGGTGATCTAATCACCTCAATGCCCAAGAAATAACGCAGCTCTCCCAAATCCTTCATCTCAAACTTCTGCTTCAATAGCATTTTCACATGAAGGATATCTTCATCACTGTCACCTGTCATAATCAAATCATCAACATAAATGACAAGTAGCATAATACCTTTCTCTGTTTTTCTCACATAAAGTGAGAAATCTACCTTGGAAATCTGAAAGCCAATAGTGACAAGATACTGTCCTATCTTGTCAGACCATGCTCTAGGTGCTTGCTTCAAGCCATACAAGGCTTTCTTCAACCTGCAAACAAACTCAGGATGAACAGCATGCACATAACCTGGTGGCTGCTCCATATAGACCTCTTCTTGCAAATCACCATGCAAGAAGGCATTCTTTACATCCATCTGATGTAAAGACCATCCCTTTGATGCAGCCATAGCAATGACTGCTCTTACGGTTGCCATCTTTGCAACCGGATTGAATGTTTCTTCATAGTCAATGCCATATGTTTGTGCATACCCCTTGACCACTAATCTTGCCTTGTATCTGTTCACAGAACCATCTGCATTGTGCTTCACCTTATAAACCCACTTACAGCCAATTGCATTCTTACCTTTAGGCAAAGGTACCAATTCCCATGTAGCATTTGCTTCCAAGGCATCCATTTCTTCATCCATGGCTTTCTCCCATTTTTCTTTTTCCATGGCTTGCTCAAAAGAAGTGGGTTCTGGTTCCTGTATCACTTTGACCATATATGCATAGTGAATGGCTGTAAATCCATCATATTTCAGCCTATCCACAGGATACCTAACTCTGGTAGACCTGCGCAAAGTGGGTTCACTCCCAGGTGCTCTCAAAACATCCCTAGTCTTCCTTACTCCAGGTGTAACAATAGAAGGAATACCCAACTCATCATCAATGCTCTGTTCTGAGCCACTAGATTCACCATCCACATAAGAGTGACCTGCATTCACATCAAACATGGGCTGATCTACCTTCTCTTTTCCTTTTCGTGATACCTGCATACCACTATTTGCGCTGCCTTCAGAAGATTCTCCTGATCTCAATCTGCCTGTCCATGGTGAACAATGTGAACCACTGCTAGAGGACGCTCTAGGTCCACTAATATTTTGTGACTGCTGCTGTGAATTCTGTGCAGCATTACCATTTTGTGCATCTACATCATCAATCACATTTACTGGTTTATACCAGCTACTCATCTCATCAAAAACAACATCTTTGCTCACTGTAAACTTACGAGTAGAAGGGTTATAACATCTATACCCTTTTTGCTGCAGAGAGTAACCAATAAAGATGCACTTCTCAGCTTTTGGATCCAACTTAGATCTCAACTCATCTGGCACATGTACATAGGCAATGCAACCAAAAATTTTCAAATGAGAAATATCTGGTTTCCTACCAGTATACCTCTCCTCTGGAGTCATTCCATGTATTGCTGCAGTGGGAGTCCTGTTCATTATGTAGACTGCTGTAGCAACTGCTTCAGCCCAATAAAAATCTGGCAAGTCTTTTTCATTAAGCATGGCACGAGATACCTCTCCAATATGCCTGTTTTTTCTTTCTGCAATTCCATTTTGCTGTGGGGTATGACTGCATGAATATTGCTGCTTTATGCCATGCTCCTGCAGGAACCTTGCAAACTCATTTGAGAGGTACTCTCCCTCTCCATCTGACCTTAGGCATTTTACTTGCAGGCCTGTTTCTTTTTCAACCATAGCTTTAAGAGTTTTGAAATGCCCAAAAACTTCACTTTTCTTTTTCATAAAATACACCCAAACTTTTCTGCTGTAGTCATCAATAAAACTAACAAAATAATGACAGCCTCCAAGAGATGCAGCTTTAGTTGTCCACACATCAGAGTGGATTAATTCCAATGGCTTCTCACTCTCTTGAACATGTCTAGGAAATGGTTTCCTTGCCTGTTTTCCAAACTGACAGGCTTCACATACCTTATGCATTTCTGCAACCTTGAATTTCGGCAAACCTGCAACAATATTTTGGGCCTGCATTGATTTAAGTCGCTGTACATTAACATGACCAATGCGTTTATGCCAGATATCAATATCTGCAACTACACCGGTCCCATGTGCAAACATTGCTGCACTCAATTCAGACATGTCTGCATCCAATGTAAACATTCTGCCCTTCTTCTTTCCTTTTGCTATCAAGCGACCTTTATTTTTCATATCCTCAACAAAGCATCCATGAGGATTAAATCTGACCTGCAAGCCCTGTTCAACCATTTGACCAACAGCAACCAGATTCTTGGTGATATTCGGGACATGAAATACATCGGACATGTATTTCTTTTTCCCATCCTGCATAGACAAGGGAATTTTTCCAATCTGCACAATAGGATGTGCAGTATCATCACCAGTCTCCACAAATCCTGGTTTTTCCATTTTCCTTGCATCCTCCATCCATTCTGCATGACCTGTCATGTGGTTTGATGCACCTGAGTCAACATACCATACATCATTGCTTTCTTCTGCACTTGTCACAGAATTGTTCATGTGCTGCACCATGAACAAATGCTCATTTCTGTCATCACCCTGTCTGCTAGAAGATGCATAATTCCCTTGTTGTAGTTTTCCATTCATGATGTCATTCTGCTTTTTATAGCAGTCTTTAGCCATATGACAGATTTTACCACAGTAGTAGCATTCAACATTACTATTTGCATTTTGACCTCTTTGCCATCCACCACGACCTCTTTGGCTCCCCCTGCCTCTAGAGTTACCACGTCCTCCTCCATAGGACTGGTTTTCTTGAGTTTGCTGCATATTCTGATTTCTGCCACGGCCTCCAAATCGGCCTCCTCTACCTCTGCCTCTACCTCTTCCAGCATTTGAGTAGAAGACAGCTTCTTTTGAAGTTCCTCCTGAAGAAGATGCACCACCATTTCTTTGCTCCTCAGAAATTAGAAGAGCAATCAACTCCTCAAAATCAGGAAATCTTTCACGAACTGAAATGGATGTCCGAAACTGTGCATAATCCTTTCCTAGACCATTCAAGGTCACAGAAACTAAATCATCATCTTCCACTGGCGACCCAATGGAAGCAAGTGCATCTGCAATCTTCTTCACCTTCATGTGGTAGTCATTGATGCTCATATTTTCTCTTTGCACATTGTGCAACTCTTGCTTGAGCTGCATTTTCCTGGCTTGCGTATTTGTGCTATACATCTTTGACAGAGTATCCCATGCCTCCTTTGGCGTACTTGCATCCTGAATATGCACAATCATAGAGTCTGAAATGCTGATAGACAGCCAGTACATAACTTTCCTGGCTCTCTCATGCCATGCTTTGAATGCCTGCATTTGCTGTTGATTGGGAACATCAGGAAGAACTGGTTCTTCTTCATTTCCTGCAACAAATTCCCAATATCCTTTTCCAATAAGGAAATTCGTCATTCTAAACTTCCATGCTTGGAAGTTGTTCTTGTCAAGCTTTTCAGTGACAATCTGTGAAAGAGAATCAGACGCCATTACAGAACACTGCAAAAAATTCTGTCACTGCAAAAACTCAGCTTCACCCTCACAAGGGCAAATCTGCAAAACTGGCGAAAGTGGTATTTGACCACACAGTCACTTCCTAGTGACGATTTTGCATAAACAGGAACCAAGGATGATTCTAAAACTCCCAATGTCTCTGCGCACAAGCATACGATGCAATTTCTACAGTAACTTTTCACCGACCTGTAGAACAGTGGCTAAACAGCATAAAACTGAGCCTTTTCTTGAGTGCGTGCAGAAAACTTCCGCCTCCAAAACAGGCCCCGAAATGGCCTCAAATAAAAAAAACAGGGTCGCCAAGAGCTAAAGCTCCTGCCCACAGCATATACTGCCCTCTTGCTTCACCGCGAAGGGCGTCTCAACCTGAGACAATGCACTCCTGCAATTTTCGGCTGTGCTACCTGCAGAGATCTGCTCCCAAAACAGAAAATGAAAGCAACACTACTCCTCTTACCAGAACACCGCGAGCTTGGCTTGCTTTCTTGAGCTCCTTACCACGAACCTGGCTCTGATACCATGTCAAGATTGTGGGAGAGAAGGAAGGAGTCTCGCTTGAAGCTTTCTTGCTTGCACAATGGGGGAAGACACACAAGGGTGGAGGCTGAAAACAGTTTTCGTCTTCTTAGTTGTGTAAGCCAAAAGAACTCAAGTATGAAGAAATAGAAAAACCCTCTATATGGGTCTTAAACCAAACTCAACTAACTAAGGTGGCATACGAACTGAGCCACGAACTAGAGTAGATAAGGATAGCTATCATGTAGCTATTATTCAGGGGCGGTGTACCAACCGCATCTGCAACTGACAAGTCGGTGACATAAATACACAACGGTCACCCTGGCGTATCACGAGTGGAGCTCGATATCTCAACAACTATTCCAATAGAGCCTCCTCCTAAGGCTTTAAAGACAGCGCCTCCTCTCCCTTCCGCTTGCATCCCCCCCCCCCCCCCCCCCAAAATTTATATAGGTAAGGGGAGGGGGATCCTCCCTCCCTTGCGTGTTGTTGGGCATGGCTAAGAGCCTAGGCAAGCTCTAGCAAGGAGCTTGCCTCTCTTGCTATTCCCCTCTTCCTCCAGCTCGAAAGTCGGCTGTAGGAGAGGAGAAAAAATTTAAAAGAATTTGCTTAATCAAAAGAATTATCCAATTCCATTATCCTCTATTGAGGCAGTTCACGCGTGCTTGGGCCTTCGGGATATTACATCTAGCTAGCTCCAATTTTAGCGGCTATAGCTTGGGTCTAGTCAGTACTCTTTTCTTTTTTCTATTCACTGGAGACTACTCATTCACTAGTTGGGTATTCCTAATTGCATTGCTACTTTGCTGCACTGTTCGAGAGCTTCTCTGCCTAAGCAAGTCATCTATCTATATGGCTTCCTCTCAAAGACTCTTGCAAGCACATCCCTTTGTATGTTTGAGTTGCTTGGAAGGGCCTTATAAAGTTCCTCATTGCAGATCCCATTAATGAATATGTTAGAGAAGACTGCCCTCTTGTTGGGTCACTTAGTTGTACGTATCCTCTGATAGAGACTCCTCACATGGGCGATGTAGTCTCGTATGTCCTCTTTGTCTTTTTGGTTGACATTCATCAGCTTAACAATGAGGTTATCGGAGTATCTTGCCTCCTCCAAGAATCTCATGATGAAGAGATCTTTCAACTGGGTCAAGTTATTATGTGTCTAGACTGATGAAGCAAGTCCCTTCATTGTCTCCCAAGCAAAGACGAAACTCCTATGCTTGTTGAGTGGGATCAGTGAGGTTATTAGCCCCACAAACCTACTTGAACTACTCCATGAAGCTATAGGGTGGTCATTTCCTACCTGGTATTTATCAAGTTTCTTTGAGACTAAAGATATTTTCATTTGGCTCCTTGCATTTTTGATAGCCGGCTAGCAATGATGCCGCCAAGGCTGCCCCATTTTGATTAGTGCTGGTATTATCTAGCAATATTTTGGTGAGTAGCTTGCTTAATATGAGATCAGCTTCCATGACTCTCTCTATCAGCATTGTTTCTTGTTCTATTATTACTCGATATGGCTAGGATCCTATGAACCTCATTAAGATCTCTCTCATGACGCAACACTCTCAACCTCTATTCTTACCTGATATGGCTAGGATCTTATGAACCTCATTAAGATCTCTCATGACACAACCTCTCAGCCCTTTGCTCTTGGCTATAACTTGCAATGCACTACAATGCCATTCTTTCCAGTCTCCTCTCTTTCTCGAGGTCGGCTATGACATTTTCCACCACTAGTCTTCCATGGTGCGCTATCCTTGTGTCTGCTAGTTGTATTGTGTGACAAGCTGTTGGATGTCGTCAAGGTGCTCAGCCATATTAAGGTCAAGGTCTGAAGGCCCAAGAGGAACATCAAGGAAAAGGGGATTCTAATGCAAGAAAATATATCTTGTAATATCAAAAAGCTTTTATTTCATTCTTTTGATGACCAAAATAAGGAAAATAGCAAATCTTCATGCAGCATCATCGTAGATATCTCCCACGGATTTGATAGAATCGACCATAATCTTCAACATCTTCACAGAATCCTTCAATAGAACAAGGAACATAAAATAATACACCATTTCTGAATGGAAATCATGCACATAGTATTCATCTTCAATGTCTTCATAGTTTTCTCTCTCAATCTCTCATATATAGATACATTGTTTTGATAGAATTGGTTATCTCTGGTTCTCTCTCTCTCTCTCTCTCTCTCTCTCTCTCTCTCTCTTTATAATGCATCATCTCCTCACTAAAATACTCAATAATGACTCTCAATGATCCTTCTTAGGTTGTGAATACACCTCCCAAAAGGTATGTCTGATGGGAAGAGGCACCAGAGCCACTACAGTGTCTCTTCATAGCTCACTACTATCACTGTCTATCCAGTCTTCTCTTCAGTCTTCAACAGCTGCTTCTTCCATTTTTTTTAGCTCTTTTGAACTTAGATTCATCGTGTCCAAAAGTTAGAAAGATTTTCCAAAGTCACAAATACATTCTATAGAACACTTATAGAAGATCTACAAAACAAAACAGAACCGAAACAGAGCAAAGACAGAACAGAGACTGAGGCTCTACAAAAGGTTTACAGAGGATTATAGAAGGTCATCAGAGAACAGTAGATTCTCATAACTCATACTAAAACCATTCCAAACTATTAAAAAATATTTAATAAACTTTCAAAATATTTCAACCTTCATCAATCAGCAATCCATGCTTTATACAGAAGAAAATAAGAACCAAACAAAGGCTATACAGAAGGTATCAGAA
The DNA here is from genome assembly GCF_053477565.2 of Lygodium microphyllum. Lineage (NCBI taxonomy): Eukaryota > Viridiplantae > Streptophyta > Polypodiopsida > Schizaeales > Lygodiaceae > Lygodium > Lygodium microphyllum. Next base: position 48,701,285 of record NC_141141.1, on the reverse strand, counting down.
CCAATAAGAACCTCAATAGAACCTATCAGAACATCACAGAGCCTCATATTCCCACTGAGAATCATCATGAGCTTCCAAAACATAATCAATATCATCCAAAACACTCTCAAACACTTTCATTATCAACCATACATCACTCTAAATCCATAAAAAATCAACCATTTAGACCTCAAAAGCAACAAAAATCAATCAAAATTTTGTCTTTTTTCACTCTCAACATATCCCCACACTTAGAAAGGAAGCGTCCTCGTGACCTAAGGAAAAAAAGAATATAAGTTCACTAAAGAGCTCAATTTGATCTTCTTTAGTATCTTCAATAATCACCCCAAACCACGACCCCAACTTATCACCTATATCTCTAGAAAAGAACACTACTAAAGGAAAACTTCATTATTCATTCATACATCTGATAAACAATAAAAAGTCATGACAAATTTGTAAAGGATATAAGAGGTTCTTCAGATTTCCATCATAGGCTTTCCATCCACCATCACCATCAATAGTTAAAAAGAGAGCTCTCGAACAAATTATTCAACCAGCACAAACTCATCATATACAAATTAATACAACACACACACAAACACAACCATCTGAATGGCACCTCCAAAAGACGTCTCATTAAGAAACACAAAAGATACATCTAGGGGTATCAATGAAGATGATCCCTCTTCAAGGCTTGATGATTTCGAAAGTGATCCATGGATAAAGAATCATCTACAAAGGATTTTGGAGGATTCTGAAACAATTGAAGGTAGCACATCCGTTCTAGCAAAACAAGGTATCTGCTAGGTAGACAAAGGGCATGAAAATTTAGGACATCCAACTGTTGGAAATTAATGTTCACATTGATATTCATACAAAGCTTTGGAATGGCCTTTTGATCGTTATGGGAATGCCTATGCATATATTCTAAGTACCAAGCAAAATGGGTCATCAATCTCACTGAAGGATTTAGAGATTATGAATAGTGTTGAGAAAAATGGATGTAATTTTGGTATGCTTGACTAGCAGCTGTCCAGTCCCCTAGAATTAATGGTTAATTAATCTGTGGTCCCGTGAGAGAATCACTTGAGCTCCATCCTCTTCTTCTCGAAATATGCTGATCAAATCCTTTGTACCCACTAACCAATTGAGGGGGTTGAGAAATAGAAGTGGCAAGAGATGGAAGTGGAATAAGTAAAAGAGAATGAAGAGATGGGTAGATAAAATCATAAAATGAGGAATAAGCTAAAGAAGGATTAGTTGAAAATTTAGGCGAATCAGTTAAGAAAGGTGTCAATTGATAAGTAGGAAAAGTAGAAGGTATATGGATAGATGGAGAAGGACATGGCGAAGAAGGGGAAAATATGCGATCTTCAATGAAAAAACAATAGGTAAAGATTGGAATTTGAGGAAAACCTTGAGGTTGAAAAAGGAGAGGTAAGATAGCTGCTGAGTTGGATTTATAAAGGAAAAAATAAGCATCATAGTGATGGGCCATTTGTTGATAGTACAATAAGCTAGGAATAGAGGGACCTAAAATAGATCGTCGATGGTAGGCATCAAAGAAGGATGAATCAAATGGATGGTTCTTGGAAAGATAAGCTAGGAGATCCATCCTCAGTTGGTTAGTGCTCTGCACATAAGTAGAAGCTTTATTTTGGTGTTGGTTCAGGACTATAGAATCAATAATTGAATGCCATAAAGTGTTAGGACAAGTAGCAACTTTAGAAGAATAGCACTGGAACATGTCATCTATCCTCAACTCCAAATGGTTGACATATAAGGCAGCTTGTAAGACCACATTCCGCACATACCAAGCTAGATCTACATCATCTGAAATTGACAAATCACCTCGTGTATACATATAAGACAACAACATGGTATCTGTCGTTATGAAATCTTCAAAGACCATACGAAAAAATTCTATCAACAAATCAAAAGACCAAGCCCCACTTCAACCATCCTCTAGAAGAGGGAGATCCATTGTTAAGAGCTTAATATAGAAGGCCAACTTCTACAACTGATAGTGGACAAAAAAGAAATGGTCCGGAGGAACATACTCCTGAAAGTGGTCAAATGTAGACCATAATAAATCCATCTTGGACTGAAATATTTCCACTTTATCTTGAAACAATGGACATAATATGGCATGTCTCTGGAGAACTGCCAAGTCCTGCTGAGATATAGAAGGAATCAGGGGAACACTGGGGCTTGGAGGAATGGACCGTGACTATGCCAGTTGGTCCTGCAATTTCTTAATTTGGGAAGCTTGGGATTCCAATGTATTGTGAGCAGTCTGCAAAGCTGAGAGTTTCATATCTAAAAGATTCTTAAACTCTTGAGCTTCTTTGGACATTTTCTCTTTCTCTTCTAAAACTCTAGTGACCTTTGACTGAGCTTCTGCTAACTAAATTTTCAAAGAAGATATTTCTTCTCTCTGGATCTCAATCATTTGGGTCTGCTGCTCCATCTACTTAAACAGATCGGCAAGCGTGTCTTTAGTAGAGGCTAACTCTATGGTTGCCTTATGCAACTGGTCTTCAATTCTTCATAGAAAGAAGCATATAACTATTGAACACAAGTTGTCACTGAGAGTTCAATAGAACTCTGGATGTCGTTACAACGGAAAGGAATGGCATCCCTTACACTAAAGTGTTCAATGAAGGAACTGATATTTCCAAAGAACCCTCTCGATGTGCCTTGAATAAATTATTGCATGTGAGGTAGGCAGTGAGGTCACTTCCAGAGGTAGCAGGAATTGTTACTGAAGGAATGACTGGGGGAATTTTCTCTGCTACACGCTTCAAGTGCTTTCGCTAGATGACCAATGGAGGAGGGGAATCAAGATCCTCTATGTCAATGGGTTTTGAATCTTCTGAATGTGGAGGGGGAGATACTTGATCAGATGGAGGAGGGGGTAGCACACCCTTGTTAAGGCCTGAATATGTCAAGAAAGCATGTAAATATGAACCATAAGTTACATTGGTAACATTCCCTCTAGTCACTTTGACAAATTGTTGGTCCATCTTTGTAAGAAGGTAAGTACTCTAGTCAATGGCAACCCCTTTTAACACCATCCTGGAAGTTGTGAAGAGCTCCTTGGACAAATAGTGGGATGGTGTCTTGGCAAGCATGAACCTATCTTGGAGAAATTGGCAGACTAGCTTTCAGAGAGGATTAGTGATCATTGAAAAAGACACTCCTGAAGTGTTAATCACCTTCTTGACATCGAGGACCTCTTTTGTCTGCTTTTGTAACAACTTGAGAATCTCGCCATTTGAGAATAACTGTCTGGCTGTAACAAAGGGTTCTCCTTCGTAGGGAAGAGACAAAGCCTTCCCTAACCCTCTAGGTGTCAAGACCATGGAAGTACCACGAACCAAGCCCAATTTCTTACTGTATGACACAAAAAACTCATCACATAGGGCTGGATCGTCTGGAATCAAAGGGATTGAAGCAGCCACAAAAGTTGCAAGACCTACTTTCGCGATAGGCTCAAAATGCAGTAGGGAAGAATAATCCCTACTGATCAATGGGACATACTGAATAGGAGGAGGAGCTTGAGGCCCCATTTAGATGGAATATACACATACCACAAACACAGACAATCATAGAGAATGCTTGCAAAACAACAAAATAGCTATTAAAAAAAACGATTAAAATAAGCACACATAGACGTAACTAACCAATTGACCACCCCAAACAACCCACATCCTAGAAATAATTCGGTATGACCCCTACACATATGCGGCCAAAAGCTTCATGCTATGCAACAAGCAGGCACCCAAGACCCCGTATCAGGTAAAAAAGAGAAAACTACAGACCGCACCCGTAATCGTATCACACAATCAAACCATAATACCTCAAAAACTTAATCAGGACATAACCAGAACTTTGATAAACAATGTCAGCTTAAAGGACTGCACGTACCCATCTCACAAAGCGTATTTATTAAAAAGGGAAAAAAGTGCAGTGAGGGGAATGATTTTAGTGAAGGGTTCATTTTAATAAATTATTAACAATGGTTGAAATTTTATTAGGTTGTAAACCTTAATAAGAAAACGACAGTTCATTTTTAAATTGTTAGTTACAATTTAGTAATGTGAAATTGTGCTTTTTAACAAAGCTCGGACTGCGATCCCCAGACTCAGGTCTCTAAATGTATATTCATTGATTAAAAATGTAATGTGTCCAAAGTGCTCTTCTTTTTCAGTGTGTGCATTTTTGTGACGACTGGTTCGTTTTTATTTAAAATTAAAGTGCCTCTGAAGTGCACTTAGCGCGTGCAAAGTGAATGTCGGGTTCATTTTAAATTATTAGAAAAATGTGTGCTTAGCGTAAGTGCATGTGAAAAAGTGGGTGAATAAAGTTCATTTTAACAATTAACTGTGGTTAAGTGATGACCAAAATGAATAAAGCACGAAAAATACATACCTTGTAGGGGTGTATACTCAAGAGACTAAGGGCGCACTGAGTAGTCCCAAATGCAAGGAATCCAACAAAAAAGTAAAAAACACTGACTAGAAAAAATAAAGCACCTTAGTATTTGAAAAAAAATAAAAACAAAATAAATATCAAGGCAATGTTAGTGGAATCACAGTTGGTTTAAGAAATATTCATTAGTGTTCGAGTGAGATTGTTATTATTATGTTTTTTTAATTGTAATTTAGGTGTGTTTTGATTTTGTATTTTTTTTGTGTGTGTGTGTGTGTGTGTGTTTTGTATATTTTTATTTTTAAAATGTTTGATTTATTAGAGTATTAATCAAACCAAAATGAAACTATTAGGCTTCAAAAATGTATTTGTAAATTTTTAACTATTTTTTAATTTGGTAGCTTATTTTTGGAATTTAAAATAAATTTTTTATGAATTTAGATTAAAAGTTGATCATCTAGGTCCAAAAATAATAGGATGATCATGTGCCAAGGTGCTTTCAGCTTATAAAATATTCCAAAAGCAGTCAAATGCATTGATGGAAATTTTGTGATTTTTTTGAATTTAATTTTGATTTTTAGGAAATTTTAATGATTTTTTCTTGATTTTAGTGAATTTTAAAAGGATTTTAAATATTGTTATTTTTTTACAATTAATTCTCTATGTTATAACCAGCAAGATCAACAAAAAAAGTACCCAATTTAGTAATGAATTTTTTAGTTTTTTTAAAAAATTGAATTTTTAAATATTTTTAAGTGTTTTTAGGTATTTTTAAGGTATTTTTCTCGAGTTTGTGGAAAATCAAAAGAGATACCTAGGCTACATGTGAACACCTGTGTGTGCTCGGGGACGGCAGGCACCACTGCACGGAGAAGACCAAATGCGTGTCCTCGCGCTTGAACACCCGCGGGCAACTCCCAATCATGCGAAGAAGCCATGGCACCCGCACAAACACATGTAGACACGAAACCACTGGGCAGCAAGTGGCCTACGTGTGGAGGGTGGGGGTAGAGTAGTGTAGGGGTAGGAAAGGTGGCTAGAAGGGGGAAACTAGGGTCAAGTTAGAGAGGGGGTAGGTTAGTGTGACCAAGGTAGGTTAGTTGAATGAGGGGTAGGGGAGTTAACTAGGTTAGCTAAGTCAGGTTAGTTAGGTAAGTAGGTTAGGTTAGCTAAGGAAATTAGGCTAGCTAGGTAAATTAGGTTGAGCTAAGTAAATTAGGTAACCCCTTTATACTACATCCTTCTGTACGTAAAAAATGTATAAATATAGTATTTTAAAAATACCCTATTTTGAATCCATGTGATGCACACATATATTCATGAGTAACATACCTGAGTTGCACCTGCTGATGTAGGAGATTCCCTTGGCTACAAATAAAGGTAACAAGCATTGGTTGAGCTATCAAATGCTTGTAAACATACCTTGGAAGGTTTTTGAAGAACTAGAGGAGGGTTAGGAGAAGGAAGGAAGAGGAAGGAGGAGGAAGAGGAGGCGGTGGAGGGGGCAGCGAGGGGAGGAGATAGCGAAGAGGAGGGAGGGTGGTGGAAGGGGGCATTGAGGGGAGGAGCAGTGAAGAGGAGGGAGGGCGGTGGAAGGGGGCAGCAAGGGGAGGAGGTGGCGATGAAGAGGAAGGGAGGTGGATGAAGAGGGAGGGACGCGGAAGGCAGAAGGGAGGGGAGGAGGGGGCCGATGAAGAGGGAGGGAGACGGAAGGCGGAAGGGAGGGGAGGAGGGAGGTGCGATGCTATGGTGGGAGAGGAGGAAGGGAGGGGATGCGATGAAGGAAAGGAGGGATAAAGGCGGGCGATGAAGAAGAAGAGGAGGGGAGGCGCGATGCGATGGTGGGAGAGGAGGAAGGGAGGGGAGGTGATGAAGGAAAGGAAGGATGGAGGATGCGACCGAACAGGTAAGGTGGTTTTTTTTTTCTTTCTTATTTTTGTAATTGTGATTTAAAGGTTGTTTGTTGGGTGTGTGCTCTTGGTTTGGTTTTTTTAAAAAAATAAAATTGTTTTTTATTTTGTTGTGTTGTTTTTTTTATTTTTTGTAGTTAAAAATTTTTGCATTGGCGGGATCAGATGGGGCAGAGATGGTGACATGCGAGCACAAAGACTACGTGGGCAACCCTAGGTGCATAAAACCAAAGCATGCACATTCACGTGCGACATGAGAGACGTGGCCACACGTCAAGAGAAAGAAAAATTAATAAAACCCAAACCATATGCCGGATCAAAAGATCGTAAAAAGGAAAAAGGGGCCGGGAGAAAAGCGGAAGATGATAGAAAAATGTGACATGGGTTCCGGGGCAAAATCAGGGTGTGCACATGGAAAAAAACAGGAAAAACGGCTTCAAAAATACATACAATGATTAATATGGAAAAATCCGCTCATCGGAATGCAGGGCGAAAAGAAGGCAAAATGTGCCAACTAATGTGCCCAAACCTATCATGTCAACACATGGTTTCGACCGAGAGAGGACGCGTTCACATGGAATAAACCCAAAAATCGTACCTGAAAAGGGATTCGAAAATTAATATAGAATGATCCGAGCACTGGAATAGAGGACACTAAAAAGAAAAAATGGCCGAAAAAATATAATCGTCAGTGTTGTCATATCAAATCTCAGGTTAGATGGGGTTAGAAGGCGTTTACATGGAAGAAACAAGAAAATGGCTCTAAAAACACCAATAAAAATTAATAACAAAAAATCCAGATGGCAAAATAGGGTAGAGAAAAAAGAAAAATTGGGCAGGAAGGGTGGTCCGACAAGGTGATCTAGTCAGAATGGAAGTTTGAAAAAAGTAGGGTAGGTTCACATGGAAAAATGTTAAAAATATGCACAAAAAGGGCTTGAAACCGCGCAAAAATTAATATTGGATGAACCGTGGATCAGAAGAACAAGGAGAAAAAAGAAAAAGTGTTAAGAGGAAGATGGAGGACAAGATTGTCATGTCAGATTTGTTTTCGAAAGCAATAAAGGTACATTCACATGGAAAACTGTCCAATTTATGAGCAATGCTTCAAAAATTAATAACTCAAGAACCATCGGTCGGAACAAGGGTTGGTAAAAAGAAAAAATGGGCAGTTCGAAGGGACAAATAGGATTGCAAGGTTGGATTTGGATTCTAATGAACGTAAGATGCATTCATATGCAAAACGTCAAAACAAATAAAGGGAAAAAGGGAATGAACAGTCCAAAGGGTGGGGCAAAGTCAGATGGGTGGGTGGAAAAGGGACCCCATGAGGGGAAAAGGAGTTCATGGTATACATGCATGATCAACTTGAGACATATGCAGGGGGTATGCATAGTAGATGCGTAGGGACGTGTCCCCACACTTGAAACCCTAACGGACAGAGTAGATGGATCGACACAGCCACAGACTTGTCAACCGACTGGATGCTGGCATCCCTACACTTAAGACATCACATACACTTGCAAACAAAAATGTAGGGTTAGGGACACTTGGCCCGTTTCGCGTATGGTCAAAGGAACCATCACTACTATAGAAGGGTTGGAGTCGGCTGCAGGAGAGGTACCACGGCTCGCTCCAACATTCAGCCAGCATGGCAATGACCATGCAGAAGCACCCAGGGACGTAGCGGGTTGATGAAGCCCATCGGGGGAGGTGTCATTTTGATGAAGATAGTCACTCAACTCACTGGCACTCAGATGGGATGAAAGAATAGTCGCTCTCCCCATAACTTACATCACTCGAGGTAATATTGATGAAACCCAAATCTCACACCTAGTTTAGGAATCGACAAGGGGGTGGTGTAGAGGGAGTATGCCACAGTGCACAATTGATGGTGCATCAGTGCGTTCAACCCGTTTGGCATAGGTGCAAGCATGAAGGCCAGGGAGCCTTGCAGTACCATGTACAAAACAGAGTGGCGTGTCCTGTGTTGATGGCAAAGACCCATCCTGTGGGTGTAGAGGGAAATAGAAATGTACCTAGCTCCAATGGTCGTAACGTCCCTTAATCCTCACCTCTCAATAATTGATTGAAGAACCATCCATCACACTAAGCCCACCCTCTATCTCACGCTCTGTTGAAAGATACAGAGGGTAGCCCATTCCTCAAACCCATTGATGTCATCCTCACTGTCACTTGTGCAGAGCTTATATGTCTCGTGCGCTTTTGATGGTGCAATAGTGCATCCCGCCCTGTGCTGGCATACAGTGCAAGAAGGAAGGCCAGGAGCCTTATGGTGCAGTGCACAGGAACAGATCGTGCGTTGTGCATTGAGAGGCTCATCCCGCGTGTGCAACACTTTGCTCACACACCTTGCCTCTTATTTAATTTGAAGGGAAAGACTGGTCACTCACCCCACCCTCTATCTCACTCGCTGATAGATATAGAGGGTAGCCCATACTCACGTCTCCATCCTCTTAGGATGAAAGCTCACATCACTCAAGGGGTTGGTGATGAAGATCATGTTGGTGGTTGTTGTCATCAGGATCTTGAAGACGAGATGTACCCAGGGAGGCAGCCAATAAGTCTCGTACTTTAATGATTTGTAAGAAAGATCGTTTGTTAAGAAGGACAGACAAACTAATATTGCAGAGACAACGCACCAAGGGAGGTGGCTGCAAATTACTTGTTGAAAAGGTGCGACTATTGAATCAGCTATCTTGAGGTGTGGAGTGTTACCACCTTTTCAACAATCAGCTTCGTGCCCAAGGGTGTTTCCACCTTTTCTTGGAACGAGGTGTGTTATGACATGGAATTTCTTCCTTTTCTCCCGTAACAGTTTTGTTTGTTTTCTTTTTCTTTTTCTTTTTCCCTTAAAAAAAAAGAAAGAGAATGGTAGAAATACCATGTGTTAGGACCAACCTCGCCATCGTTGTTGGATCATATGAGAAGAGAACAAGGTCGGGTTTAGAGGTATATGTGAGGGGCTAACAGAACGAGACTGCCTCATGAGGAGAATCATAAGGGCTATTAGAAACACGAAGAGAAAGACAGTGAGACACCCAAAAGGGAAAGGGTAGGTCAATAGTGATTGTCAAGATCCCCAAGGAGGGAAGTACTTCTTCAAACGATAGCCACATTGATCAGGAAAGTATCATCAGAGGCATCAACAGTCTGCACCTAAACAGAGCCATTAGGATTGACAGCAAGTACCTTGTATGGGCCCATCCATCGTTGTTTAAGCTTGCCACGAAACTTGCCAAATCTTGAATCATAGGCTAGGATAAGATCACCTTCTTTGAACTCCTTGTGCTTGATAAAACTGTCATGATAGGCCTTACGTCGTTCTTGAGTAGTTTCCATGCACTATAGGGCCATCCACCATATCTCATCCAAACATTCCAAGTAGAGGAGGTGGTGTTGTAGTGACTCATCATCTCCCAAGCATTCTTTAACTACCACTCATAAAGAGGGCAATTCTAGTTCAACAGAAAAGACGGCTTCTGACCATACATTAGCTGGAAAGGGGTCTGCCCTGTAGCTGCCTTATGGGAGGTTGTGTATGCCCAGAGGGTCTATGTAAGTTGATCGTCCTAGTGGCAATGATATGCGACAATGGTTCTTGTCAGGATCGAGGAAAGGATGCGATTGGTGACTTCAACTTGGCCGTTGGCTTTGGGGTAGTAAGGAGTGGACTTAGGATGGTGGATCTTATACAACTCTGTCAGCTCGTCCATGATTTTGTTAAGGAAATGAGTACCTTTGTCACTTACCAGCTTGAGGGGACCAGGTGATAATATTCTCGTACATGAACATGGCTATGTTGTTACCATCGTCTTGCTTCATGGCTTTAGCTTCACACCACTTTGTGACATAATCCGTACATACTAAGATGTATCTAATCTATTTTCTTGTGATAGGTGGATCAATGGGACCCAAAAAATTAGTCCCCCACTTCTCGAATTGCTTTAGGGGAAGAATAGGTTGTAGTGGCATGGTATTTGTTTTGGTCGGTTTCCCCATTCGCTAAACAAGCATCACATCTCTTACAATAGTCATATGCATCCTTGTGGAGGGTCGGCCACGAATATCCTGCTAACAGAGCCTTCCTTGCTGTCACTTCTCCTGCGAAGTTTCCACCACATGGTTTGTCATGGCATGCTTTCAATACTATGCCAATTTCATCCCCTGCAACACATCTTTGCAGCACTTCATCTTTGCCTCTCTTGTACAGTGCACCGCCTAGCAAGGTGTAGGGGGCTTATTCTAATAGAAGCTTCTTCTTCTCACGGCTTGAGATGCCAAGAGGATACTGTTGAGTTTCCAGGAGGTTGGCTATATCTGTCTACTAGGGAGTATGTTTTTCAACTAGAAACAAGGAAGCATCCGGAAGGTCTGGATCATCATGTTCCTCTTCTGCACTTTGAGGGATCTGTGATAGATTATCGGATAGGACATGGGAACAGCCAGGCTTAGTGACCACTTCAAAATCAAAATCCTAGAATAGTAGCAACCATCTCATCAATCGTCCTTTAACATCTGCTTTATTCATCAGGAAAGACATGGCTTCATGATCCACATAGAACTTGAAATGCATTGACAATAGATAGTGTCAAAACTTCTCTAGTGCAAACACCATTGCCAAGCACTCAAGCTCTGTCTCACTATATAGTTCCGTTCCCTATCAATGACCTTCCGGCTTGCATAATATATTGGTTGATCTAATTTAGAGGGGCCCTTTTGACATAGGACAACACCTAGCTCGTCAACTGATACATTTGTGTGCACATGAAACTCCTTTGTCCAATCAGGAGGCTATAAGATAGTTGCTTGGATAAGGCACTATTTTAGGGTATTAAAGGCTTCTTCATAGTCATCAATCCAAAGAAAATCTGCATCTTTCCTTAGGAGCTTGTGCTGTAGAGGGGCTGCCTTGGTTGCAAAATGTGCAATAAATCTTCTGTAGTAGCCCACATGGCTAAGAAATCATCTCAATTTCTTGAGGTTTGTTGGTGCTATCAAGGCGGCAATCTTCTCAATCTTCACTGGGTCTGTTGCAATCCCTTGTGTAGAGACAATATGGCCCAATAGAACTCTTGATGAGATGCCAAATACACATTTGTCGGGGTTGAGAGAAATCCCATACTCTTGGCATCTGTCAAAACATTGCTCTAGGTTTCCCCAATGCTCTCGTATTAAGCTATAGACACAGAAGTCATCAAGATGCACCTCAATAAAATCATGCAAATGATTCTGGAAGGCAACCATCATTACTCGTTGGAAGGTGGCAGGAGCATTATAGAGCCCAAATGGCATCACTCTATAGGCATAGGTCCCCCATTTTGTGGTGAAGGTTGTTTTGGATTGGTCCTCTTCTGCAATTTGGACTTGGTTATATCCATTGAATCCATCCAAGAGGGAATAGAGCTCATGACTTGCCACTATGTCCAATAGTTGGTCTGTAAAAGGGATAGGGAAATGATCCTTCTTCGTCTTTGAGTTCATCTTCTTTCAAAACTCTACACATATTCGAAGTTTCCTGTTCTTCTTGGGTACTACCACAATGGGCAAAACCCATTCACTATTAGCCACGGGATAAATGAACTCGGCTTTAAGAAGTTTCAATAATTTGGCCTTCACCAGAGCAGAATAATTAGGATTCATACGCCTTTGTCTTTGCCTTACATGTTTGGCATCAAGCTCTAGGTCAATGTGATGTTGGCATACTGTGGGATCAATCCCCTTTAGATCTTTATATGACCAAGTAAACACATCTAAGTTCTCCTTTAATAGATCTCAGAGGACCACTAGTTCTTCTTCTGGAAGATTAAGACCCACTGTTAGGTGACGTTCAGTACCGTCAGTATCTAGGAACCTCACTTGTCTTTCACCTTCCACTTCACGGATAAATGTCCCATAGATTGCTTCTAGATAGAGGCCTGACTCTTTCAAGGGAGTAGTGTCATCATCTGATGTTCCACTAGAACCAAAGTCCCCCTTATTCTGACCAGATGACTCATTTGTCTGTTGAGATTGCTGGAAGGGTATCAGAGCTTTGTTTGCTTCTGTGTGAGTGGTGATTTCTTCTAGAGTTTGGGATTCATCTTCAGAAGATGCGTCCAAGAATGTCACATAGCATAGGCCTTCTAGAAGCCATGGCTCGGATGGCTTTGGCTTCTATTGACAAGGAGCATCATCATCATCGTTTCTCCAGAATGAATGGTCAAGGCAACAAGAGCCACTAGAGAACTTAATTTTTATGCCTTTGATCCACTGCTTATGCAAATTCTACATACTTTGTGGTCCATTGGTCAACCCAAATGGAACCATGGTCATTTCCTCCAACACCCCAAGATCTTTGGCCTCAAAGGTCTCTATAGGGACTTCAAAAAGATCATCCACTATTAGAGGATCTTCTTCAACTGCACTTTCATATCCTGCTTCATTTTCTTCCTCATCATTTTCATTCTCTTCCTCTAGATGCTCTATCTCTACTTCTGTAGAGGCTCTATAGGAGAAGAACACATCTTTTGCCTCTACATCTGGTTCTGCTTCTATCTCTGGCTCTGTCTCTACTACTGTCTCTGCGATTGCCATGTAACAGGGAGAACAGTATATCCATGCTTCTATTTTACTGTCAGAGGTGATTTCAGAAGTCAATTCAAGTTGAGGCAAGAGGTATTCTCCCATGGACAAGGCCTTCGCTTCCCTTGGTAGTTGGCTTACAGTGCCCACTATTAGGGACTATGCCTCTATTTACTTGGGAAAGATCTATTTAATAGCCTCTTCATCTCATGATGTATCATTTGTTACCTCGTTGGAGGAGTCACTTATGACTTCGATGGATGTGGATCCATTACCTTTTTGCGATTCATACAATTTCAACACCACTAACTTTGTTGGGTCCTTTGTCTAGGGTTAGGGTTCCTTTGAACCAGTCCGTCCTGGCCCTCGCTTCAAAAAGCCAAGGTCTTCCCAACAGGAGAGGGTATGAGGTCCCATAAAAATTTGGTTTGACCATCAAATATGTCAGCCAATAGTTTCTCCCTACAAGGGTTGTTTTTACATATGGGAGGATGCCCAACAGTTTAATTCTACTTTGGTCTGCCAATCTGATAAGCCACTATGTAGGTTGAATTCCTTGCAACCCTAAGTCCTTCATTGTCACATCCATCATTATGTTTACTGATGAGCCTCCATTAATCAATGCATTTTAAATAAAGCATCCTTCTATCCATACACTAATCTCTGGGGTTGCAGGATCTAGAAAGGCATTAGCCACATCTACTTCCTTCGTAGGTTCTGCGGCTCTATTGGACTTTATTGTTGTTGGGAGAGCAATCCTTAGTCCACGTCATTTTCTTGTCAAGATGCTTTTGAATTTCTTTCGGCAGTTGGGAGACAGCATCAGCAACTGTCGGAATGCTACGTTTGGTTTAAAAGTGTCTAGGTCTTTTACAAAGTCATATTCTTTGATAGGATCCACAAGCTTCTCCAATCTGCTCGGGAATGGGGCTACACCCATTTTCATCTTTTATTTTTCTTCTAGCAATTGCAGCATCGACACTTCTTTTGTTTCTAGAGGTGCTTTTGCATTGTCTATCTCTTGGACCTCTGGTCCTATTTTTGGGACTATCTTTGTGACTCTCTGTGGCACTGCAGTGCTCTACACTGCACTGTTCTATCCTATACTGCTCTATCCCTTTGTTGGCAGGTTGAACTTCACAGTCTTAGCAGGAGAATTATTTTCATTCTGAACAACTGGTTCCTTCTTTTTGGTGCGCGTGACAACGACAACTTCCAACTCTACCGAATTGGAGGCAGGCTCTTATACCTTCTATTGGCTATCAGTGCCATTGGCCTTTACAGGGGCTAGTTTTGGACAGTCCTTTACAGTGTGGCATTATCCTTTGCATCGGTTGCATAAGGGTTTGTAATCCACATATTTTCTAGGGTTGGGAAATTCGTGGAGATATGACCCTTTTCTCCACACCTATAGCATTCCAGCTCTGATCTTTGACCACCGTGCCAGACTGTCGTCCTTTGTAACTTTGAGAGGGAAACCTCCTTGGACCGAAATTAGGACCAAACTCCCTAGGCTTTGGTCCAATATCTTGTGTTGTCATTTTGGATTCTAGAAAGTTTAATCTTGCATTTTCATCCTTCTATCTTCGTTCCTGCATCTCTTTCAAAGAGCAAATATCCTCTATATGGTTCTTCCGCAAATAGTAGGAATAGAAGGCTCTAGGAATGGTTGGTTTTTGGGTACATTCAGTGGCTAAATGTCTTGCTTGATGACACTTTCCACACCATGTATTAGAGCGCTTCACATCTCTCCGAGCTCCCGTAGGGGTGGATATATTGGCAGTATTTACCTTCAGCATCTATAGCTATTCTGTAATCACATCCATAAGCTCTTTCTTGATACTTGCAACTGAGTTGGATAAGTAGTCCTTCAGATTTTCACCTCCTGAAGTACTTGTAGTAGGGTTTTGGGAAGCTTCTGTAATTACTACATACACTGGTTGGGTTGATCCAAAAGGTCCTCTATTTTGGTTCTGATTCAGAGCTCCTACTAAGACTTGGGATTGTTGATTCCAATTGGTAGGGTTCCATTGTTTGTGAGTTTCCATTGGAGGAATTTTTTGAGGCCACTATTGTTGTGGTTGAACCATCATTTGAGGCACTGTCATCTTGGGGACCATAGTGGATTAGGTGCATTATACTGCGGCACTGTTTGCATCTGAGGATAGGGGTAGAGAACTGTCCCTAGGACTGCATTTGGTGGGTATACCATTCCTAGCATGGGAGGAGGTAAGACTCCTCTTCTTGGAGTCATTGAAAACCTTGCTTCAACTTCATCATACAATCTTGCATCTTCCTCTGTAGCTTGCAGATTGACTGGTCTTCTCAATTCCACGAACTTGCAAACTTCTGGTTGTAGGCATCTGAGAAACATTCCTTTGTAGATACCTTCATCCAAATTATTGTTAGTCCATCTCTTCAGGATGGATTCCATTCGCGAGATATAAGCTTTTACTCTTTCTCGAGAGGATTAACTTAAGTTTATGAACTCCTCTCGCATTTTCTCTTCAAAACCTTCATGCCTGAGTTTAGTGAGGAAGGCCAACTTTAGGTCATCCCATGTGCCAAAAGTTCATGCTGGTTATCTCTCATATCACTGAAAATCCATGCCCTTGAAAGTGGCGGGAAATATTGCTAACCAATGCTCAGGGGTTCTGGCATTGTTAGCCACACATGCTACCATAAATTTTGCTACATGAAGATCAGGGTCTTCATTGTACTCTCCCTTAAAAACTAGCAATGGGACTACATTTGTTGGCCTATCAATCAATATTTCCAGGACAAATCTGAGTAGGAAGGGGACTTTGAGTTGCCATGGGGACTTTTGTAAAGAGTGCTTTTAGGGCATCAAAGGAGGCTTCTACTGCGAGCTCGTTCTCATCTTTGAACGTTTCCTTCTCTCTTCTCACGTACCTCTCGACTTGTTCTAACACTTGTCTCTTGATTGCGTCATTCATCAAGGGCTTGGCTCTAACCAGTTGTTCAGTCAACAGAATGGAATTAGAGAGGGACTTCAGTCTCTGAGGGATTCTCTAGCCAACATCTCCTCTACTTCCTTCTTTTCAACATCTCTATATTTGGCTTTCAAACCACTACAGAGGGGGAGATATTCTGTTTTGAAAGTATCAAAACTCATTCTTCTTAGGATCATTGTTGTGCCATCATTATAATAATGCCAGATTCTGAGAGTTTCAACACTATATGTTGTGAAAAACACTCTGTCTACCAACTTCTAGTGGGTTGCTAATTGGACAAACACAAGATTGACAGTGCACCAAGCATCCCACGTATCTTGCTGTTGAGCATCCACGAACAAATTCCAACTCTTTTTCTTCTTGTTTTCGTGAACCTCCACAGACCATGACTCCTGAAGCTTCTTCACGATCTCCCACTTGATGATGTTTGGAAACTTCTCAATGAATACCAAATCTTTCATGGATAGTCATTCTCTCTTCTTCTACTCTTCAGTTTGTTCCCAAACACTTTTCCACCAAGATGCAAGTTTCTGCTGCTTCAATAGGAAGAAGAGGAAACAATCCACCGCATAGACCTTGCATCATGATGGTAAAATGTTTCCACCATTGTGGGATGAACTTCTTGTGAAAAGTGTCTTTGGCAATAAGAATCTCCAACTCTTCAATGGAAGAAGGAACTTTGCAAACATCCATTGAATTCTCGTCTTCTTGGCAATGCCATTTCCTTCATTTTCAGCCTCTTTTGATGCTTGTCGATGGCAAGTTTTCCTTGCTGCGCACCATGAATATGGAGCCCCAATATTAACACCAAGGAAAAGGGGATTCTACTACAAGAAAATATATATTGTAACATCAAAAAGCTTTTATTTCATTCTTTTGATGACCAAAACAAGGAAAACAGCAAATCTTCATGCAACATCATAGTAGATATCTCCCACGGATTTAATAAAAAGAAACATAAAAGAATACACCACTTTTGAATGGAAATCAATCACACATTATTCATCTTCAATGTCTTCATAGTTTTCTCTCTCAATCTCTTATATACAGATACACTGTTTTGATAGAATTGGTTATCTCTCTCTCTCTCTCTCTCTCTCTCTCTCTCTCTCTCTCTCTCTCTCTCTCTCTCTCTCTCTCTCTCTCTCTCTCTCTCTCTCTCTCTCTCTCTCTCTCTCTCTCTCTCTCAATAATACAGCATCTCCTCACTGCAATACTCAATAATGACTCTCAATAATCCTTCTTAGGTCGTGGATATACCTCCCAAGAGGTATGTCTGATGCGAAGAGGCACGAGAGCCACTACAATGTCTGTTCATAGCTCACTACTATCACTGTCTCTCCAATGTTCTCTTCAGTCTTCAGCGCTACTTCCTCCATTTTTTTTAGCTCTTTTGAACTTAGATTCATCCTTTCCAAAAGTTAGAAAAATTTTCCAAAGTCACACATACATTTTAAAAAATAGTTACGGAAGATCTATAGAACAGAACAGAATAGGAACATAGCAGAGACAGAACAGAGACAGAGGCTCTACAGAAGGTTTACAAAGGGTTACAGAAGGTCATCAGAGAAAATTAGAACCTCATAAATCATACTAAAACCATTTCAAAATATAAAAAACTATTCAATAAACCTTCAAAATATTTCAACCTTCATCAATCATCAATCCATGCTTTATACAGAAGAAAATCAGAACAAAACAGAGGCTATACAGAAGGTATCAGAACCTATCAGAACATCATAGAGCCTCATATTTCCACTGAGAATCATTATGAGCTTCCAAAATATAATCAATGAAATCCAAAACACTCTCAAACACTTCCATTATCAACCATACATCACTCTAAATCCATAAAAAATCAACCATTTAGACCTCAAAAACAATAAAAATCAATAAAAAATTCAATCTTTTTCCACTCTCAACAAGGTCAAGGCCTAAACTATTCTCGTTCGAGCTAGTGCCTACCATAGTAGTTGCCTCTGACCCACTAGTGCATCTATGAGGTCAACTAAGTTGTCTAGAGATGTATCCCTAATCTTGGTGAGATTTTCCTTCTCTCAATAATGTGATGGGTTGGTCCCCTCTATGTCTTTGTTCCTAGTTTTCTAGGTCCCTTCTCCAAGTCTTGGGATTGTACTCCAACTATTGGGTTCACTTTTAGGTTAATTACCCTTAATGTGTTCCTTATTAATCCAACAGTTTACAAATGTGCAACACTTATACACACCAGTAGTGTGTCTCGATGTGTACTATGGAAAATCGGGTTTTCCACCTTTCACATGTGCTTAAATGCTTACACTGTTGAGGATAACCTTTGATGGAGTCAATTGCATCAATTAGTTTCTTGATCTTGATGCTTTTGGAAGGGGTTTTCATTACTTCCAACTAGTTTTAATTGGGTTCATTGCAGGTCATACATTGGGCGTCTAGTGGTGGTCAGTGAGTCAACTTGGGTCTCTAATATAGTAGTAATCAATGATTAGTTCTCTGAGTCCCCCCATTGGCTACTAGGTTGAGGTTCCTTGGGTGTAAACAGTCCTATGGTTTCATCTACTGGTTCAAACTTCAACATGCTTGCTATTGGGTGGTCAGTTGGGAATAGGCCCTAATAAGCCCCTGAAGGTTAGAATTCAATCAAAATAGGGTTTTGGACAAATGGTTCGAGTCCCAAACTTGATTGTCCAAGTCGATGATTTGGACGTGCAAGTGGTTAGGCTTAGATTTGGATGACGGGTGCCCATCTGAGTGTTTGAGTGGCCATCCGAGGCTAAGTTGTCCAAGGTTGGTTGTTTGAGACAAGTGAGTGGTTAGGTGCATCCGAGTTGGATGTCTGAAAGGGTCACTTAAGTGGCTCGGATGTCCAAGCCACTATCACGACTTGACCGGCCTATGTTCACTATTTGGGTGGCGCCCAAAAACCCATTGAATGGCAAAAACACTCTATCTAATGATTTAATTCCCACTATTTAAATCATCCAAGAGTTTAGATCAATGCAACAATCAATAATGAGGAATGAGAATATACCTAGAAAAGCCGAAAGTGTCAAACAACAGGATCGTTGGTGCAGCAACATGTGGACCTGTCACTTCGTGTCTCTCTCTCACTAGCTCTCTCTCAGTCTCACTGAATGTAAATAAGCTCTCTCCTCCCCTCTTTTCATGTTATGTTTTCTCTCTTTCTCTCCTTAGCTATTGTTTTTCTTTCTAGACATGAAAAATTTATTTCCTTTCTTCCATGATTTTTCTATTTCTTGGTTATCTAGAGTGTTATTTTTTTCTTATTTTTCCTTATTTTCCCAACCTTAAAGTTTCAAATCTAATATAAAATGCACAACTCCTACTCTAACCAATGCATAGAAATATTCCTAACCCTAATCTAATCCACAAAAGAGATTGAATAGCCTCCAACCCCCTTGTTTCCTACCTAAAACCAAGTGCCAATTTTGAGTTGAACTCCTACTTCGTTGCTCGATTTAAAGTACACAAGCACTCAAGGCTTGAATCCGTTAGTCCTAGCAATGGAACCAAAATGTGGGAGCTCTTGCTCAACCATCAAGACCCACGGACCACTTGTAGCTTCAAGCATTTCAAGCTAAGTGCAATGGCTACCTCTCACATAGCCATATGCGCTCTCACACCTATGATTGTAGTGAGCTTACCTCCATGCTCGATCAAGTTTCCTCCTCCCTCAAGCACTCTGGTAGCTCCATGATTTGAGGTGCAAGCTCAATCCTCAAACTCCAAGCTCTATGCTCCATTTCCATGCACGAGACAAGAGGAGAAAAGAGAAGAGAAGAAGAAGAGAGAAGAAGATGTAGAGCTTCTCCACTGTGGTCCCTCACCCTCACACACTCACTCCCTCACACTCTCTCTCTCAAGCACAAGCTCTAGCAAGCAAGAAAAGGAA
Organism: Lygodium microphyllum; assembly: GCF_053477565.2. NCBI lineage: Eukaryota > Viridiplantae > Streptophyta > Polypodiopsida > Schizaeales > Lygodiaceae > Lygodium > Lygodium microphyllum. The sequence continues at coordinate 48,681,492 of NC_141141.1, read as the reverse complement.
GAAGAAGAAGAAGAGAGCTAGTTTCGGTCACACACAAGAATGATCTTCTTCATTCACTTTTTGCCTTTTTATACTTACCCTCCTCCTCTCTGGATGCCCATCTCTTTTTATATAACTGGCCATTTTAGCCCAGGTCCTCTTTGCTTATTCCTTCCTACTTTCAAGGTGTTAGGGGGTAGGGTGATAGCTATTCTTCTGCTTTGTTGACTATTTTGTTTGGTGGCAGCTTGATACCTTTTATAGTTGCAGATGTGCAGGTCAGTTTGTGGATTCAATGGGCTGGGTCGCCCTATCCCATGGTTGCCAATGAGAATGGGATTTAAACACCTGAGAAGAGCTAGAAATGTGGAAAATTTGGTCTATTTAAGGTAGAAATCAAAGCTCGAAGGAAGTGGAGGATGCAGATCTGACAGTTATAAGTGGCTATGAAAGATGGAAATTCAAATTAATTTGGAAGCTGGACTTCACAGAGGTTGCAGATTTTTGATAAATCTTTTGGTGATGGTTTGAAGTGGATCAAGTTCTATGTAGTTTGAGACTTTAAGACGATTGGGTAAAGATTTTTTTGAACTGTGAATCGAGCACTAGACATAGAAGAAGCCAAAGACCAAGCAAGAGAGGGACCAAATTGAGTATAAAGGTAACTTTTGGGGGCAAGGGAGGGGATCATTTTTCAGAAGCCGAGTAGGAAAAAAAAGGTGGCTTCATGGTGCCATGACAATTTTGGGGGAGGGGCTTTATAGAGCCTAAAAACACCCACCCAATCCGAGTATGTTAGCATGTTGCCTAAATTTTTCACTCTATTTTGCCCATCTCCGATCAAGAAATGGTGGACTGTAGAGAGAGAACAAAAATCAGTCTTTCTCTCTCCTTTCCTCTCTCTCTCCTCTTAAGAAATGTTCATGTAGATAATTCTTAGAAAAGATTGGAATGAATACTGGTTGTTCCGGATTGGGACAGAATCATGTCGACACTAAGGAGTGATGGTGAGCACAGTTTAAGGATTAATGGCATGTTTGTTGGCTGCCCAGAAATGCAAATATTAATTCTCAAACTCGAGAAAAGGCGGTAACCCTCTTTTTAATGGAAATTCGAATATTTTTTAACAATTCTTGGTGCAAATCTCGATCATGTGGGATAAAAAAATATTTTATGCTTGGTTGCAATAATTTGAGGACCGTGTTAGAAAATTCAGAAGTCATACTCATAATCATGAGTTATTAATTTCCAAAAACCCAAAATTTATATTTGTTTAGGAAAATTTGTGTTTTTCATCATTTCAAGCAATCAAATTGTGTTCATGTGGGGTAAAATTAAATGTGAAGATGGATTAGAGTGTGACTTAATTTGTTGACTTAGAAAAATGAAAAAATACATCAAATTATCTAAAGAAAATAAATGAGGAATAAAAAATAGTTTTATACACAAAAGTTTTATAAATGTGTCTGTGAGTATATGGTGGGGCTAGGGCATGAGGCATAGTCTTAGCCTATCTCCACTTTTATGCTAAAGTGCATATTTGTTGCTTTTTCTATACAAAAAACACATAAAAAATACTATTTACACCTACCAATGAATGTAAAACCATAAATGGTAGGGGAAAAGGGTTGTGGGGAGTTAAGAATCCATTGAAATTTAATTTTATGCATATCTTGATATATAGTATTCATTGGTTTTAAGGTTTTAAAAGAAGGGAAATAACACCAATTTCTTTGGTGTTATCTTAGTAATGATGCATTGCATTAAGGGTGAAACCATGAAAAGAATTGCTTGCACACAATCCACATTGTTTGATTTATAAGTTTACATGTTTATGCACTTAAGGGCATTCACCTTTGCATTGCATTATATTAGACTATGAACAGTACAAATGTATGTCTAAGTTATATCGGTGTGTTTGGCCTCCAAATGCTCCTGCCTCCTCACGAAGCTATGGGGTGTTTTGGTTGAGCATAGAAGCCCCGGCTAGAGGCCTAGAGCTAGTGTCAGGCCCATTTTTTGTCCCAACAATGTCACCAATCATTGTGATACTTAAGAAGAATGGAAAGTTTCGTGTATGCATGAATTAGAAGAAGTTAAATGCTACAACCAAGAGAGAGATCACTATCCATTGCCATATACTAATCATATGATAGAAAGGGTAGCAATGAAGTAATCCTATAGATTCTTAGATGGTTTTTCAATATACAATCAAGTACAAGTCCACCAAGATGATAGACCAAAAATTTCCTTTACTACCAAATGGGGGGTGTTTGCTTACATCATCATACCATTTGGGCTAGCTAATGTACCAACAATCTTTAAAGGCTCATGTGCACAATCTTTAAGGACATATTGAGAAAGTGGATTGAGGTATTTGTCAATGACTTGTATGTCCACTATAATTGGAAGGAATAGCTTGATAAGCATTGTCTTGTCTTTGAGAGATGAAGGCGGTATAACCTATCCTTGAATCCTCTTAAGTCTTAGCTCTAGATCAAGAATGGTATACTTTGGGCAATGTCATATCCAAAAATATAATCCCAATTGGCACTATAAAATTTAAAGTCATTATGAATCTCTCTCCACCTACCAACCCAAAGAAAGTGTAGTTCTTCCTTAGCCATACCAGCTATTACCGTTACATTGTACTAAACTATGATGCTATTGCACAATTTCTCTACAAGCTACTAATTACCTAGGCCTAGAGGGAGGAATGCCAAGCTTCCTATGAAGCATTGAAAATGCTCTCATGATGATTCATATCTTAAGGGCCTTGGAATAGATGATGATATTTCTTTTACATAGTAAGGCCTCCAAAATTACAATTAGAACACTATTGTGTCAATTTGGTGAACATGATATGGATTTTCCAGTGAGCTTTGCTAGTCAACAACTCAATGATGCTAAAATAGACTACTCTATTTGTGTGAAAAAAAGGGCTTAGCCATGGTTTATGCTATAGAAAACTTCTATAGTATCTTCTTACTATGCTTCTCACATTGTTTGTTGACCATCAATCATTGATATACCTTGTAAATAAGCCTTGTACCATGGGATAGTGTTAGATGACTCTTACTACTAATGGATATTTGATTTTTTCTTTTGTTGTTGACAAAGGGAAACAACACTTCATTTTCAATCATTTATTTCAAGTAACCATTGGCACGTGAGTTGATCATCAACTCTCGATCCTTATCTGTTCCACATTAGTTAGGAAGGTCAACTCTTTAAGGCCAATCTCACACCACATTAGGATGACGATATTTTCCATAAACTTGAGAAAGGCCTATCAGAATGACCAAATGAGAAAGTTTAACTAACACATCTCCTAATCATGACCCAACCTTACCAATTTATTGATATCAATTGTATTTCCTAGATCAAGACAATTTTCTTTGGTAGTGTGATTATGAGTATGAAGTTAATGGTGTATTACAAGAGGCACACAATAATATTATTGGAGGATACTTTGACAAAATACCATAACAAGAAAATTTATTAAATCCCAATGGTGGTGGACCACTCTCTTTAGTGATAGGGCAAGAATTGACAAGCTTTGTGAATGGTATCAAAGAACAAAGTTATCCATCCAAAAGAAGAAGGAACCCACACTAGTGATTGCTTGCCAAGCTTTTGAAAAGTGAGCTATAGACTTCATATATCAAAGTTTTAGAGGGAGAGAGAAAGACACAGACATTGAGAGAAACCCACACATGGAGAGTAGTGTACTCTCATGTTCTTCACCTTCTTATTCAGAACCCCTCCAAAGTAAAGTCTAGTCACACTACATAATAGTCTAGGTCACGAATTGACTATGCCACTAACTATGGTTGAGCCTTCAACTCATTTATTACAACACTATATAACAGTCTAGGTCACCAACTAACTATACCACTAACTATGGTTGAGTCTCGAACTCATTTATTACAACACACATGGCAGATGATGATAGCTAAGACTATGACTGTCAAGATAGAGTCGCTAATGGTGATCATGAGCTTGAATCCGAACACTCCTTCTCAAGCTCAAACTAATTGCTATACTCTAAGTAGCTCCCTGAAATGCACAAAATTCTCTTTACCGAGTGATTTGGTAAAGATATCTGCTACCTCGTCTTCTGTCTTCACATGGAGTAAATCAATTTGTCCCATCAAAGTACCATCTCCTTGATGAAGTGGTAATGAACCTCTATCTATTTGGATCTAGCATGAGAGACACGATTTCTAGCCAACATCACACTACTCAGACAGTCACAATGTAATGTGACCTTTGTGTCTAGATGTATACCCAAGTCATGTAATAGTTTTACAAGCTAAACTACTTCACATGCTACTAAGGTTGCACCCTTGTATTTTGCCTATGTAAGTACTAGATAAAGCAATAGTTGGCTACTTCTTACTACTTGAGCTAATCATACTGCTACCCAAGATGAAAGTATAATCATCAATTAGCCTTGCATCATAGGCACAACCAACCCAATCTTCATCTGCATAACTTGTTAAATCAAGTGACTTTCCATTCTCATAAAACAACCCATAATAAATAGTACCCTTCACGCATTACATAATCCTCCTAGCTACATCTAGATGTGGCTTACAAGGCTTTTGCATAAACTAGCTAATCAATCCTACTGCATAACTGAGGTGAGGACGGGTGATAGTGAGATAAATCAATTTGCCCACCATCTATCTATACATAGTGACATTTTCTATTTCATTTCTAATATCAACCACAAATTTGACATTTTGATCCAATGGTGTTTCCATGGCTTTATACTCCATCGTGCCATATTTTAGCAACATATCATGAGCATACTGTTTTTGCAATAGCCATATACCTTGAGGTGTAGACACAACCTCAATTCCGGGGAATTATTTTAGCTCTCCAAGATCCTTCACCTTGAATTCAACCTGTAACCATGACTTAATTTTAGCAATGCCATGATCATCACCTCTAGTGATGATCAAAACATCCACATAAATCACCAAGGGAACATAACCATTCTTTATCTTCTTTGTAAATAAGTTATGGTCTACATGACCCATTTGAAAACCAAGATGATGTAAATAAGTATTGATACGAGCATTCCATGCTCTCGGTGTCTATTTCAGTCCATACAATACCTTTTTCAACTTGCATACATGTGTCAGGATAGTCAGGGTGTACATAGCCCTCAAGTATTCCATATACACCTCGTCAAGCAAGTCACCTTTCAAGAATGCATTTTTGACATCCCTCTGCCATAATTTCCATCCCTTAAGCATTGACTATTCTTACAGTTGCCATCTTTGCAACCGGGCTGAAATTCTTCTTATAGTCTAAGCCATATTGTTGTGCATATCCCTTTGCAACCAGTTGGGCTTTATACATTTCCAATGAACCATCTTATTTGCATTTCGCATAATAAACTGATTTATAGCCAATGGGTGTTTTTCCTTCAAGCAAAGTAACCAAATCCCATGTTTCATTTTCAACAACGCTGCATATTCCTCATCCATGGCAGCACATCAATTTTCATCTACAACTACTAAACTTTGTAGGCTCTTTGTAAGTTGACACTTACAAGGTACATTCCTCCTTGCCTTGAGGATGAGAAAGATTGGATGCACATATTGGTAACCATTTATGTCCCTTTCTCAAAGGATGAGGATGAATATAAGCAATCTGTAGACCCCACTAGAAAGCCTAAGAGTCCATCACTTTTAACCTACCCATAGTAGCCTTATCCATGATGGCCGAAAGCTCCATGGGCTGACCAACACCAATAACATTTCATGTCCTAGCAAACAGACTTGAACTTCACAAAATCCTCGAGTACTTGTCAAGTCAGCTTGTGGGTAACCCAGCTTCCAACTTGAAGTCTCTCAAGGATCTTATGGGAGGTAGAGAGCGGCAATGGACTAAGGTGCACAACCTAAATTTGTCATATAAATGGACTCTCATGAAAAGTGTACTAGAGCTCAAGATTAGGAACCCTGCAAGTGACCTATAGTCCTAGTTTGATAATTTTGACGATGAGTACAAAGACTATTGCTCCATTAGTGAGAGAGAAAAGAGGAAATAGAGACTATAGAATATGATAAATAGGAAAGAGTGATTGAGCACATGAGAGCAGAGAGTAAATCCCAAGAGGTCAACATGTTTCAAGTAAGCAATGAAGTTGCCTAAGGTAGATTGTGATCAAGGTTGGCTAGAATGCCGTGAGGTGGTAGATTATGGGTAAGCATGACTAGATTGTGCTTGCACCCCACCATTATTTGGAGTATAGTCAGCTTCAAAGTTATGAGTACCACAAGAGATAGCTTCTTCCAGTGAGGATTATGAGCATGATTCTAAGTCGAGGCAAAAGTCAGAGGCAAGCTTTGATAGGTGACCTCAAGATACCTTGCCAATGCACCATGGGGGATCTTCTAGTCCACTTGAGGCACAAGAGGTTAGGGGAGGAGAAAAGAAACACTCAGAGTCTTCAAAATTTGAAGGGCAAAAGAAACACCATGACCTACCTAAGCATTTCACAAAGTACAAAAAGGGTGATAGAATAGTGGTGTTAGTAGGGGCCAAATAGAAAGAGCAAGCTAATGAACCCATCAACAGACCAACCAAGGTTAGGAAAGTCAACCTAGCAGAGGGGGAGGACAAGCCTCAATGCCCTATGTACATAGCAGATGACCTAATCAAGGGGGAGGAGCATGATCTCATAAATCTCATAAGGAAATTTGATGATGTGTTTGCATGGTCCTTAGATGAGTTGAAGGGAATAGATTCGAGTATCGTGACTTACAACATCCCCATGACCCTCAATGTTGAGATGGAAAGCTCAACATGTGCGTGATTTGGTGTGTAAGAAGATCACTGTATATTTTGCAATCAAGCCCTTGAGGGCTTTTTGCGTAGTTATTCTGGGTGTCTGAGGCCATTTCAGGCCCCATTTTAGAGCTCCAAGGTTGTAGATAGCAGTTTGAAGATACACTGTGATTTCAGCTATATTGATCGAAAGTGGGTGCACAGGTTACCGATTGCGAATCTATAATTTTTGACGTATTTGCAGGAGGCAAGCATAAGGTTTATCTGCAAACAGGTTGCAGATTACATGTACTATTGAGCAATCAGTGAAAAAGGTTCCTTGGTGTATTGTTGTGCATGTGTTGTGAAAGATTGCAAAAGACTAGCTTGCTATGTTCTATCCCTATTTGTGTTAATGGCAGAGAATAGTGGAAATCCCATTATTGAGAAGCTCAACAAGAACAACTACCCTTCATGGAAGTTTCATGTGACGAACTTCTTCATTGGAAAGGGCCTTTATGAGTTTGTTTCAAGTGAAGAAAATGAGCCAGTGCTATGTATCCCTCTGATTACAGATGAGTTAAAAGTATGGAAAGAGTGGAATGCAAAAGACAAAAAGGTGATGTATTGGCTATTTGCAATCATTGATAATACTATGCTGGGACATATCAGAAATGAAGAAAATTCACATGTAGCTTGGACAATTTCTGAGAGCATTTTTTCAATAAATACAAAGGCATGAAAGATTCAACTCAAGCAAGAGTTGAATGCCTTGAAGAAAGGGAAAATGTCAGTCAATGAGTATGTGTTGAAGGCGAGGAACATTGCAGATGCTTTAGCAACGATTGATGCAATGCCGGATGATGATGATTTGGTTTCATCCACTCCGAGTGGCCTTAACAATTAGAAGGCATGGAAATCATTTGTTACTTTAGTATATGTACAGAAGCCATTTTAAGATTTTGATGAGCTGATCTCTCTCATGATTACTAAAGAGATCAATATGCATGATGAGTCATCTGAAAAAAATGGTGAACAAGTTCAAGAATTTTACTAAAGCTCAGGAAGGGGACGTGGTAGATCCTCTTCGAGAGGCCGTGGTATGGGACGTGCTAGCGATAACCAACAAAACAGGTTCAATCAGTAATTTGGTGGAATACAGATTTTAGGAGGCCGAGGAAATAGGCCATCAGCAATTCTGCTATTGCCTGCCATTATTGTGGAAAAACTGGCCATATTGCAGCCCATTGCTATGCAAAGAAGGATGATATTCACAGTGGTAAATTGCAGCAAGGAAACTATGCATCGTCTTCATGACAAAATGAAAACAAAAATGAGTGTCTATTTGTTATGCAACATATGATGAATGTAGTTACAGGAAAGGGGACACATGATGATGTATGGTATGTTGATTCAGGTGCATCTAGTCATATGACCAGTCATGTTGAATGGTTTGGAGAGATGCAAGACTTACAAAACCCAGGTTATGTGCAGATGGGTGATGATTCATGCCACCCAATTTCACACATTGGAAAGGTTCCCTTGTCCTTATATGATGGCCACACAAAGAGTCTGATAGATGTATTACATGTGCCATCAATTACAAAGAATCTAGTGTCTATTGGCCAAATGGTAGAGCAGGGGTTGTAGGTCTTATTCAATGCAAAAGGTTGTTTTATAGAAGACTTGAATGATAAGTGTAGGTTGGTCGCAAAGGAAGTTGAGTTGGTCGGATGTTCACTTTAGATGCTGAAATTCCTGCAATGGATGCTGCTATGTATGCTAAAGGAAAAGGAGTAGTTACAGATATTGAAATATGGCATAAACATATTGGACATGGAAATGTGTAAAGGCTGAAATTAATACAGTCCAGAGGATTGGTTACAGGGTTGCCTTCTTTTAGAGTTGTAGAATTGCATAAAATCTGTGAAGCATGCCAGTTTGGTAAGTGGGTGAGACAACCCTTCTCGCATGATAGAGAAGTGAGCAGAAATATACTTCATGTAGTACATAAAGATGTTTGGGGGCCTACACAAAATGTATCTCTTGGTGGCACCAAATACTTTGTCACATTTATTGATGACTATTCAAGGAAGCTATGGGTATACTTCATGAAGGAAAATAGTGATGTGTTTGAGCACTTCAAAAATTTTAAGGCAGCTATTGAAACAGAAATAGGCTTAAAAGTGAAGTGCTTGAAATCACATGGAGGAGGAGAGTGCCTCTCTAATGAGTTCAATGGCTTCTTGAGGACTCATGGGATAAAGAGGAAATTTACTTGCGAGTATACCCCACAACAAAATGGTGTTCCAGAAAGAAAAAACAGGCATATTGTAGAAGTTACACATGCATTAATGGCTGAAAAGAATATGCCCAAACATTTTTGGTCTAAGGCTATCCATACTCTTGTCTACATTATGAACAGAACTTCCAGAGTTGCAGTTCGTGGGATGACTCTTGAAGAGTGCTTTACTAGCAAGAAGCCCAATGTATCGCACTTGAAGGTATTTGGATGTGTTGCATATGTTCATGTGCCAGATGAGCTATGGAAGAAGCTTGATCCAAAGGTCGAAAAATGTATTTTTATTGGGTACTCTTTATTGCTGTTATAACCCTGACACAAGTGAGTTCAGAGTGAGCACGGATGTTATCTTTGATGAGATGGGAAACTGGTTTGCACCTGCTGGTGATGTATTAGATGATGATAATGATCATGACAGTTATGTGCAGAAAGAAAAACAAGAATCACGGAGTCTTACTGGACCAAAAACATCATCTCGTACTGTACCTACAGTGAGCCCTTGCTATGGGAGACTAAGGAGTAGCCCCACATCTTCAGGTGGATCTATAAGTGTAGCAAGGAAGGATAGAGGAAAGAAAAAAGTGCTGGATGGTAATGATGTATCTACCAGTCATTTGGGATTTGATGGAGATTCTAGCGGTTCAAAGATTTTTTATGATGAGCTTGGTATTCCTTTAGTCAAGACACCATGTATACAAAGAGCTCATAGTAATGTAAAGGCTCCATTGAGTGATCCGGTGATACATAGAACTAGCAGGGTCAAATACCCTGATAAAAGATTTGGTTTTGAAGGTTATGCAACTCACCATTATGATTATATGGTGAAACTAGTTGAGGATGTTGAGCCCACTTGTTTTGAGGATGTTATTGGTCATGCTCATTGGAATGTAGCAATGGATGAGGAGATGGCTACATTAGAAGCCAATAAGACTTAGGATTCGGTAACCTTACCTAAGGGTAAGAAAGCTATTGGCTATAGGTGGGTTTACAAAGTCAAGCATAATGCAGAAGGTTCAGTTAGCAGGTATAAGACTAGGCTGGTTGCAAAAGGCTATGCTCAAATATATGGCATATATTATGAAGAGACATTCAGTCTAGTTGCTAGGACGGCAACTATTAGGTGTGTGATTACCTTGGCAGCAGCCCAAAGGTTGGAGTTTGTAGCAAATGGATGTTAAGAATGCCTTCTTGCATGGTGAATTACAATAAGAAGTGTATATGGAGCAGCTAGCAGATTATGCAGATTTAGAGAATCCCACATATGTGTGCAGGTTAAAGAAGGCACTCTATGGGCTGAAACAAGCACCTAGAGCATGGTATGATAAGATTGGAGAGTATCTTTTCAATATCAGATTTTGTATTTCTAATGCTGATCACTCACTTTATGTGAGAAAGGGAGATGCAAGTTTGGTCATCATAGTCATCTATGTGGATGACTTGATTATTATAGGTGGAAGTGACAATGGGATTGTTGAAGTTAAGGACTCCTTGAAGAAGAAGTTTGAGATGAAAGATTTGGGTGAGCTGAGATAGTTTCTTGGTATTGAGGTGATTAGATGTGATGATGATATATGGCTATCCCAAAGGCAGTATGGCTTGAATATGTTATCCAAGTATGGTATGACAGCATGTAAGCCTCTTTCAATACCATTAGAGCAAAATGTGAAGTTGAGTGCTGACGTTGGGGATGAGATAGAAGACCCTACTATGTTCAGGAGTTAGACGTATATTGACATATGTGAAGTCCACTTTACATTATGGACTTTTTTATGAGGCAGGTACAGACATACAAGTTTTTGGATACACAGATGCAGATTTGGCTAGTAGTATGTCAGACAGAAGATCTACAAGTGGATTCATGTTTTTCCTTGGTAGTGCACATTTACATGGAGCAGCAAAAAGCAACCTATAGTTTCTTTATCAAGTACTGAGGCTGAGTATAGAGGTGCTACTATGGCAGCATGTGAGGTGGTATGGCTGCAAAAGTTATTAGGTGATTTGGACGTGCAGAGAGATGGTCTAGTTGTCATTCATTGTGACAACATGAGCAGCATACAATTAGCTAGGAATCCTGTGTTTCATGCTAGGACAAAACACATTGAGGTGCACTACCACTTTATGAGAGAAAAGGTACTTGCAAGAGAGATTGACTTGGTATTTGTCAACACATAGGATCGAATAGTTGACATTTTCACAAAGGCATTGGGTGGAGAGAAGCTTCGAAAGTTCCGAAGCTTACTTGGAGTTGTAGAGATAGAATTGAGCTTGAAGGGGAGTGTTGAGATGGCAAGCTCAACACGTGCGGACATTGATGATGGACCGCCTAGCTAGATGAGTCTGCACGTCTACACTTAACACCTTGGTGGTCGTTATGATACTCACATGGCCACTGACTTATCACTTATTATATTTAGTTTGTTACACCTACCTATAGCTGGCAAAGATATAACACCAGTCGATTAGTGTAGTCGGTTATGCACTGTTTGACTTAGGAATCCACTATCCTTTCTGTTGTATCTTATTTGTACATTGTGTACATTGTATTTCAGGTGGAAGAAAAAGAAAAAACCAGCAAGAAAACGTTTTGGCCTCCATCTCTCTTATTGTGTTCTTGAGTGAGCTTCCTCTTGTGTATACAGTGTGTGTTTGGTGCAACAACTCAAGCACATCCCCCCATCACGCAATTCTTGACACTCAATGAAATAGTAGTCAAGCAATGACCATATGCAATGAATCCGAAGCATGCACATGCCATAAAAGAGGAGATTAATAAGATATTGAAGGCCAGATTATTTTATGAGATGGAGCATACAGACTAGGTATCACTCATAGTCATAATCATGAAAAAGAATAGAAAGATATGAGTGTGTGTAAACTATAAGAAGGTTAACACGGCCACTAAGAGAGAAAATTACATGCTATCATACATAGAGCATATGCTAGAGAGAGTGGTAGGAAATAAAGCCTACAACTTTTTGGATGGGTTCTTAGGCTATAACCAAGTGAAAGTCCATCCAAATGACATAGTCCACATACTCGAGAATGGAATACCGAAACAACCAATAGAGAAATCTAGATTAAAAAGTCTAATCTTGAAGATCCAACCTTATCAGTTGATTGTAGGTCAACTATATCGGGTAGGACAGGATGGAATTTTAAAGAGATGTATCTACAAACATGAAATGTATGATGTGATCACATAAGTACATAACAGAATAGCTAGAGGACACTTAAGTGGAGACACTACTGTACACAAGGTTCTCCGGTCCCAATTGTGGTGGTCAATGATATTCCACAATGTGGCTAAGTTTGTAAAACATTATGCTGAGTGCTAATAGATAAAGTACCTACTCATAAGGACAAAATGGAGTTAGCCACAATGTGATCGCATGCCAACCATTCAAGAAGTGGGGAATCAATTTTATCGGCCCAATCAGCCTACAACTCAATACTCCCAAGCCAAATACATCATTGTTGCCACTGACTATCTCACCAAGTGGGCGGAAGTTTGAGAAACTTGCAAAAATGATGCAAGGACCACAACGATGTTTCTCTAGGAGCAAGTAATCTCATGGTTTGGTTTCCCCCATAGAGTTTGTTAGTAACCAAGGCCCCAAGAGTTGGTTTGACAAATATGTCAGGCAATGAGACTTTGGGTAAGGAGATTTAGTCTTACTATGCTTCATCAAGGGACACAAGCAGAAAATAAAGTTTATGGGATTGGGACCCTTAAAGGTTCACAATGTCAGAAGAATAGGGAATGTGGAACTTGAAACCCTAGAAGGACAGGGTGTAGGTTTCTTCAATGGAAGTTGTATTAGAAAGTATTACCCTTCATCACATCCACTTCATGAGCCTCCAATGATAGAACCACCATTAAACATGAGGGTTAAAACCATGACAGAACTCAAGGAGGAAAATGAGGAATAAGTAGAACTAGCCTACCTGATGATCACTGTAATCCCCCTAAAGGCATATACCCTTGATGCACTGATTGACAAGGGAGCCGATGCCAATATCTTAATGCATGAACACTAGAACACAATCCCAATTGCAACCAACCAATGCAAAACTAAGCACATTTGGGGGGCAATCCTATCCACTCTTGGAAACATGCAAACTAATGGTTTCTATTGAGACTGAGAGTCTACCTCTGTTGTTTCCTATGTGCTACCCAACAAGAAAAGTGTTGGTAAGGAGAGATTGTGGGGATGAGCATTCAAAAAACAAAATCATTGTAATGTTGACTACGACTGACACTGCATTCAGCTTGCCATCGGTCATGATAAAATAGTAATGGCTTTTAGCAAGGGCACCACAATTGTCCCAAACTGTATAGTGCCACCAGTAGTAGCTAAACCTAGTGTCCACCCTAAGGAGGAGGGTAGTACATCCCAATGTGCTCTCCCATGGTACCTTCCCAACCACATCAAGGAACCACGGTCCAAACATTCAAGCTGTTAAGATTGTGGGAGAGAAGGAAGGAGTCTCGCTTGAAGCTTTCTTGCTTGCACAATGGGGGAAGACACACAAGGGTGGAGGCTGAAAACAGTTTTCCTCTTCTTAGTTGTGTAAGCCAAAAGAACTCAAGTACAAAGAAATAGAAGAAGCCTATATATGGGTCTCAAAACCAAACTCAACTAACTAAGGTGGCATACTAACTGAGCCACGAACTAGAGTAGATAAGGATAGCTATCATGTAGCTATTATTCATGGGCGGTGTACCAACCGCGTCTACAACTGACAAGTCAGTGACATAAATACACAACGGTCACCCTGGCGTATCACGAGTGGAGCTCGATATCTCAACACTCCCCCTCGAGCTCAATCCCAATTCCTGCACGTCAAGCAGGTCTCTCAACTTGCGCAGCTTCTCTGCGCCCAATGCCTTCGTGAATATGTCAGCTACCTGATCCTCTGTGCTAACATAAACTAGATCAATAAGACCTAGTAAAACCCTCTCTCGCACATAGTGATAATGCACCTCAATGTGCTTTGTTCTAGCATGATAGACTGGGTTATTTGCCAAGTGTATACTACTCATGTTGTCACAATAAATGACAACTGGCCCATCTGTAGACTGATGCATATCATAAAGTAGCTTATGCAACCAAGCTACCTCACATGCAGCCATTGCTGCACCCCTGTACTCAGCCTCTGTGCTCGACAAGGCAACTGTAGGCTGTTTCTTACTGCTCCAAGTGACTGCAACACTCCCAAAAGAGAACACATATCCACTGGTAGATCGTCTATCAAAAATACTACCAACCCAATCAGCATCAGTGTATCCATGCAGCTGTGTCTGAATCCCAGTCTCATAAAATAGTCCATACTGCAATGTGGACTTCACATACCTGAGTATGCGTCTAGCCGCATCCAAATGTGGTTTCCTTGGAGCCTGCATAAACTGACTTACCAATCCCACAGCATAGCTCAAATCTGGCCTGGTAATAGTCATATAAATCAAACTTCCTACTATGCGTCTGTACATAGTAGGGTCTTCTAGAAGCTCACCTGTATCTGTGCTCAGCTTCACATTCTGCTCCAAAGGAACTGAAATAGGCTTACAGCCTGTTATCCCATATTTGGACAGCATGTCCAATCCATACTGCCTCTACAAGAGCTGTATCCCACTTGGTGATCTAATCACCTCAATGCCCAAGAAATATCGCAGCTCTCCCAAATCCTTCATCTCAAACTTCTGCTTCAATAGCATTTTCACATGAAGGATATCTTCATCACTGTCACCTGTCATAATCAAATCATCAACATAAATGACAAGTAGCATAATACATTTCTCTGTTTTTCTCACATAAAGTGAGAAATCTGCCTTGGAAATCTGAAAGCCAATAGTGACGAGATACTGTCCTATCTTGTCAGACCATGCTCTAGGTGCTTGCTTCAAGCCATACAAGGCTTTCTTCAACCTGCAAACAAACTCAGGATGAACAGCATGCACATAACCTGGTGGCTGCTCCATATAGACCTCTTCTTGCAAATCACCATGCAAGAAGGCATTCTTTACATCCATCTGATGTAAAGACCATCCCTTTGATGCAGCCATAGCAATGACTGCTCTTACAGTTGCCATCCTTGCAACTGGACTGAATGTTTCTTCATAGTCAATGCCATATGTTTGTGCATACCCCTTGACTACTAATCTTGCCTTGTATCTGTTCACAGAACCATCTGCATTGTGCTTCACCTTATAAACCCACTTACAGCCAATTGCATTCTTACCTTTAGGCAAAGGTACTAACTCCCATGTAGCATTTGCTTCCAAGGCATCCATTTCTTCATCCATGGCTTTCTCCCATTTTTCTTTTCCCATGGCTTGCTCAAAAGAAGTGGGTTCTGGTTCCTGTATCACTTTGACCATATATGCATAGTGAATGGCTGTAAATCCATCATATTTTAGCCTATCCACAGGATACCTAGCTCTCGTAGACCTGCGCAAAGTAGGTTCACTCCCAGGTGCTCTCAAAACATCCCTGGTCTTCCTTACTCCAGGTGTAACAATAGAAGGAATACCCAACTCATCATCAATGCTCTGTTCTGAGCCACTGGATTCACCATCCACATAAGAGTGACCTGCATTCACATCAAACATGGGCTGATCAACCTTCTCTTTTCCTTTTCGTGATACCTGCATACCACTATCTGCATTGCTTTGAGAAGATTCTCCTTATCTCAATCTGCCTGTCCACGGTGAAGAATGTGAACCACTGCTAGAGGACGCTCCAGGTCCACTAATATTTTGTGACTGCTGCTGTGAATTCTGTGCATCATTACCATTTTGTGCATCTACATCATCAATCACATTTACTGGTTTATACGAGCTACTCATCTCATCACAAACAACATCTCTGCTCACTGTAAACTTACGAGTAGAAGGGTTATAGCATCTATACCCTTTTTGCTGCAGAGAGTAACCAATAAAGATGCACTTCTCAGCTTTTGGATCCAACTTGGATCTCAACTCATCTGGCACATGTACATAGGCAATGCAATAAAAAATTTTCAAATAAGAAATATCTGGTTTTCTACCAGTATACCTCTCCTCTGGAGTCATCCCATGTATTGCTGCAATGGGAGTCCTGTTCATTATATAGACTGCTGTAGCAACTGCTTCAGCCCAATAAAAATCTGGCAAGTCTTTTTCATTGAGCATGGCACGAGATACCTCTCCAATATGCCTGTTTTTCCTTTCTGCAATTCCATTTTGTTGTGGAGTATAATTGCATGAATATTGCTGCTTTATGCCATGCTCCTGTAAGAACTTTGCAAACTCATTTGAGAGGTACTCTCCCCCTCCATCTGACCTTAGGCATTTTATTTGCAGACCTGTTTCTTTTTCAGCCATAGCTTTAGGGGTTTTGAAATGCCCAAAAACTTCACTTTTCTTTTTCATAAAATACACCCAAACTTTTCTGCTATAGTCATCAATAAAAGTGACAAAATAATGACAGCCTCCAAGAGATGTAGCTTTAGTAGTCCACACATCAGAGTGGATTAATTCCAATGGCTTCTCACTCTCTTGAACATGTCTAGGAAATGGTTTCCTTGCCTGTTTTCCAAACTGACAGGCTTCACATACCTTATGCATTTCTGCAACCTCGAATTTTGGCAATCCTGCAACAATATTTTGGGCCTGCATTGATTTAAGTCGCTGTACATTAACATGACCAATGCGTTTATGCCAGATATCAATATCTGCAACTACACCGGTCCCATGTGCAAACATTGCTGCACTCAATTCAGACATGTCTGCATCCAACGTAAACATTCTGCCCTTCTTCTTTCCTTTTTCTATCAAGCGACCTTTATTTTTCATATCCTCAACAAAGCATCCATGAGGATTAAATCTGACCTGCAAGCCCTGCTCAACCATTTGACCGACAGAAACCAGATTCTTGGTGATATTCGGGACATGAAATACATCGGACAGGTATTTCTTTTTCCCATCCTGCATAGACAAGGAAATTTTTCCAATCTGCACAATAGGATGTGCAGTATCATCACCAGTCTCCACAAATCCTGGTTTTCCCATTTTCCTTGCATCCTCCATCCATTCTGCATGACCTGTCATGTGGTTTGATGCACCTGAGTCAACATACCATACATCATTGCTTTCTTCTGTACTTGTCACAGAATTGTTCATGTGCTGCACCATGAACAAATGCTCATTTCTGTCATCACCCTGTCTGCTAGAAGATGCATAATTCCCTTGTTGCAGTTTTCCATTCATGATGTCATTCTGCTTTTTATAGCAGTCTTTAGCCATATGACCCATTTTACCACAGTAGTAGCATTCAACATTACTGTTTGCATTTTGACCTCTTTGCCATCCACCACGACCTCTTTGGCTCCCCCTGCCTCTAGAGTTACCACGTCCTCCTCCATAGGACTGGTTTTCTTGAGTTTGCTGCATATTCTGATTTCTGCCACGGCCTCCAAATCGGCCTCCTCTACCTCTGCCTCTACCTCTTCCAGCATTTGAGTAGACGACAGCTTCTTTTGAAGTTCCTCCTGAAGAAGATGCACCACCATTTCTTTGCTCCTCAGAAATTAGAAGAGCAATGAGCTCCTCAAAATCAGGAAATCTTTCACGAACTGAAATGGATGTCCGAAACTGTGCATAATCCTTTCCTAGACCATTCAAGGTCACAGAAACTAAATCATCATCTTCCACTGGCGACCCGATGGAAGCAAGTGCATCTGCAATCTTCTTCACTTTCATGTGGTAATCATTGATGCTCATATTTTCTCTTTGCACATTATGCAACTCTTGCTTGAGCTGCATTTTCCTGGCTTGTGTATTTGTGCTATACATTTTTGACAAAGTATCCCATGCCTCCTTTGGCATACTTGCATCCTGAATATGCACAATCATAGAGTCTAAAATGCTGATAGACAGCCAGTACATAACTTTCCTGGCTCTCTCATGCCATCTTTTAAATGCCTGCATTTGCTGTTGATTGGGAACATCAGGAAGAACTGGTTCTTCTTCATTTCCTGCAACAAATTCCCAATATCCTTTTCCCATAAGGAAATTCGTCATTCTAAACTTCCATGCTTGGAAGTTGTTCTTGTCAAGCTTTTCAGTGACAATCTATGAAAGAGAATCAGATGCCATTACAGAACACTGCAAAAAATTTTGTCACTGCAAAAAACACAGCTTCACCCTCACAAGGGAAAATCTGCAAGCCTGGCGAAAGTGGTATTTGACCACACAGTCACTTCCTAGTGACGATTTTGCATCAACAGGCAATAGGGATGATTCTGTAACTCCCAATGTCTCTGCGCACAAGCATACGATGCAATTTCTACAGTAACTTTTCACCGACCTGTAGAACAGTGGCTGCACAGCATAAAACTGGGCCTTTTTCTGAGTGTGTGCAGAAAACTTCCGCCTCCAAAACAGGCCCCGAAATGGCCTCAAATAAAAAAAACAAGGTCGTCTCAACCTGAGACAATGCACTCCTACACTTTCCGACTGTGCTACCTGCAGAGATCTACTCCCAAAACAGAAAATGAAAGCAACACTACTCCTCTTACCAGAACACCACGAGCTTGGCTTGCTTTCTTGAGCTCCTTACCACGAACAAGGCTCTGATACCATGTTAAGATTGTGGGAGAGAAGGAAGGAGTCTCGCCTGAAGCTTTCTTGCTTGCACAATGGGGGAAGACACACAAGGGTGGAGGCTGAAAACAGTTTTCCTCTTCTTAGTTGTGTAAGCCAAAAGAACTCAAGTACAAAGAAATAGAAGAACCCTATATATGGGTCTCAAACCAAACTCAACTAACTAAGGTGGCATACTAACTGAGCCACGAACTAGAGTAGATAAGGATAGCTATCATGTAGCTATTATTCATGGGCGGTGTACCAACCGCATTTGCAACTGACAAGTCGGTGACATAAATACACAACGGTCACCCTGGCGTATCACGAGTGGAGCTCGATATCTCAACACAAGTGGATTCCTAAGCATAGACCACAATTTCACAAACATCAACCCTTAGTGCATAGTTTCCATGCCTTATCCTCTAGGCCTAAATGGTGGAGTTGGAGCTCTTATAGCTCACATGTGACTAAGTAGCACTGGGTTTCAAAAGCCCTGCTATGAGCCCAAGGATACAATGAGGCTAATACCTTACTCTGGTTTCCTAAACTCACAAATCTATGTATGATCCTCAATCTCAGGCCCCAAAAACCAAGCTTCAACAACATCAATCAAAATAGGGAAGGAGAAGAACTAAAAGGAAGAGTGCTCAACCCTTGAGTGCTCAAATGCTCTATCAATCAAAGGTTCAACCAAGAGCCCATGAGCAACCAATTCAACCCCTAAGATGATCACCACTGTAAAACTTGATGGAAAATCTTCAATTGAACGTCAAACCTCACAATCCAAGTCTGCCACACCCACTAAGAATCTTCAAGTGGAAGCACCATGTATCAACTTGTCCTATTCAACTAAGCCCAAGCCACCGACACACCTTAAGCCACCACAACCACAATGATCCATTCTTGAGGTGGCATCCAATATGTCCATGGACATAGGGGGTGGCTTGTCTATGTGCGTCCAATGGCTGGATTCAACTTTCACACAGTTTACTAGAAGTTATAAACATCTAGATCTAGGCCTACTTGACAAACCCATAGCAAGCAAGGTACATTCCTTACTATGTTCTTGGGAAGAATAAAACTCCATATTTATTAATACTTCCACTATTGCAAATGAGATGATTGGCAATGAAATCTTACGAGAAAAGGATGTAAGCCAACGCTTGATCACATCCTATAAGAAAAGTAAAATTTCCATGCCACCACAAGAGCTTTTTGAACTCCAATGTCTTATTGAATTTGAGTCCAATTTCTTATGTAAGTGATATAATTTTCACCTTTCATGGGCTAAAAAGGGTTAGCAAATCCTGACCAATATGGACAAATGGCATGCCATCAAGACTTTTGAGTACAACCCAACCTATGTGGATCCTGTTGAGATGGCAAGCTCAATACGTGCAAACATTGATGATGGACCACCTAGCTAGATGAGTCCACACGTCTACACTTAGCACGTTGGTGGTCATAATTCATTATGATACTGACATGGCCATTGACTTATCACTTATTATATTTAGTTTGTTACACCTACCTACAACTGGCAAAATATATAATGCCAATCGATTAGTGTAGTCGACTATGCACTATTTGACTTACAAGGCCACTTTCCTTTATGTTGTATCTTATCTATGCTTTATGTACATTGTATAGTGTGTTTGAGAAGAAGACGAAATCAGCAAGAAAACGTTTTGTCCTCCATTTCTCTTATTGTGTTCTTGAGTGAGCTTCCTCTTGTGTATACAGTGTGTGTTTGGCACAAAAGCTCAAGAAAATCCCCCCACCATGTGATTCTTGACATGGTATTAGAGCCACACTACTAAAAGAGGTTGATTTTGAAGGCTGAAGTGAAGGAGAAGAAGCAACGTTGGAGAAAGCAAGCAACGATTAAGAAGCTCTCCCATTCATCCACTCTCTCTCTTAGATAGTGCCTGTGGAGGCATCAGAAGCAAGATAGAGTGAAAATCTCAGATTGCTGTGAGATTTGGTGTGCAAGCAGAGCACTACATATTCTATAGATAATCCCTTTAGGGCTTTCCCGTAGTTATTTTGGGTATCTAAGGCCATTTCAGGCCTCGTTTTGGAGCCACAAGGTTGTGGACAACAGTTTTAGGGTACATTGTGATTTCAGCTGTATTGACCAAAAGTGGGTGCACAGATACAAATTTCAAATCTCTAATTTTTGAGGTGTTTGCCAGGAAGCAAACATAAGGTTTTTCTACAAACAGGTTGCAGATTACATGTACTATTGAGCAATTAGTGAAAAATGTTGCTTGGTGTATTGCTGTGCACTAGTTGTGAAAGGCTACAGAAGACTAGCTTGCTATGTTGTATCCTTTTTTGTGATAATGGCAGAGAATAGTGGAAATCCCATTATTGAGAAGCTCGACAAGAACAACTACCCTTCACGGAAGTTTCGTGTGACGAACTTCCTCATTGGAAAGGGCCTTTATGAGTTTGTTTCAAGTGAAGAAAAGGAGCCTGAGCTGGGTATCCCTTTGACTATAGATGAATTAAAAGCATGGAAAGAATGGAATACGAAAGAAAAAAAGGTGATGTACTGGTTATCAGCAGTCATTGATAATACGATGTTGGGACATATCAGAAATGTAGAAACTTCACATGCAGCTTGGAAAATTTTTGAGAGCATGTTTTCAATAAATACAAAGGCACGAAGATTCAACTCAAGCAAGAGTTGAATGCCTTAAAGAAAGGAAAAATGTCAGTCAATGAGTATGTGTTGAAGGCGAGGAACATTGCAGATGCTTTAGCAACGATTGATGCAATGCCGGATGATGATGATTTGGTTTCATCCACTTTGAGTGGCCTTAACAATGAGAAGACATGGAAATAATTTGTTACTTCAGTATACGTAAGGAAGCCATTTTAAGATTTTGATGAGTTGATCTCTCTCATGATTACCGAAGAGATCAATATGTAGGGTGACTCATCTGAAAAAAATGGTGAACATGTTCAAGCTTTTTACTCAAGTTCAGGAAGGGAACATGGTAGATCCTCTTTGAGAGGCCATGATATGGGACGTGCTCGTGATAACAAGCAAAACAAGTTCAATCAAAAATTTGGTGAAATGCAGGTTTTTGGAGGCAGAGGAAACTTTAGAGACAGGGAGAGCTCTAGAGGAAGAGATGGATGGTAGAAAAGAGGTTCTAGAAATTCTACTATTGTTCGCTATTATTGTGGCAAAATAGCTCATATTGCAGCCAATTGTAATGCTAAGAAGGATGATATTAGTAGTGGTAAATTGTAGCATGGAAACTATGCATCGTCTTCACGACAGAATGAAGACAAAAATGAGCGCTTGTTTGTTATGCAACCTATGATGAATGCAATTACAGGAAAGGGGACACATGATGATGTATGGTATGTTGATTCAGGTGCATCTAATCATATGACCAATCATGTTGAATGGTTTGGAGAGATATAGGACGTACAAAATCCAGGTTATGTGCAAATGGGTGATGATTCATACCACCCAATTTCAGACATTGGAAAGGTTCCCTTGTCCTTGTATGATGGCTAGACAAATATTTTGAGAAATGTATTTCATGTGCCATTAATCACAAAGAATCTAGTGTTTGTTGGCCAAATGGTAGAGCAGGGGTTGCAGGTCTGATTCAATACAAAAGGTTATTTTGTAGAAGACTTGAATGATAAGTGCAGGTTGGTCGCAAAAGGAAGTAGAGTTGACTGAATGTTCACTTTAGATGTTGGAATTCCTGCAATGGATGCTGCTATATATGCTAAAAAAAAAGGAGTAGTTGCAAATATTAAAATATGGCATAAATGTATTGGACATGCAAATGTGCAAAGGCTGAAATTAATGTAGTCCAGAGGATTGGCTATAGGGTTGCCTTCTTTTAGAGTTGTAGAATTGCATAAAGTCTGTGAAGCATGCCAGTTTGGTAAGCAGGCAAGACAACCCTTCTTGCATGACAGAGAAATGAGTAGAAAAATAGTTGATGTATTACATACAGATATTTGGGGGCCTACATTGAATGTATCTCTTGGTGGTAGCAAATACTTTGTCACATTTATTGATGACTATTCAAGGAAGTTATGGGTATACTTCATGAAGGAAAATAGTCATGTGTTTGAGCACTTCAAATATTTTAAGGCAATTGTTGAAATAGAAACATGCTTAAAAGTGAAGTGCTTGAGATTAGATGGAGGGGGAGAGTACCTCTCTAATGAGTTTAGTGGCTTCTTGAGGACTCATGGGATAAAGAGGCAATTTACTTGCAGGTATACCCCACAACAAAATGGAGTTGCAGAAAGAAAAAAAAGGCATATTGCAAAAGTTGCACGGGCATTAATGGTTGAAAATAATATTCCTAAACATTTTTTGTCTGAGGTTGTCCATACTACTGTCTACATTATGAACATAACTCCCATAGTTGCAGTTCATGGGATGACTCCTGAAAAATGCTTTACTAGCAAGAAGCTTGATGTATCGCACTTGAAGGTATTTGGATGTGTTGCATATGTTCATGTGCCAGATGAGCTAGAGAATAAGCTTGATTCAAAGGCAAAAAAATGTATTTTTATTGGATACTCTTTAGAGCAGAAAGGGTATCGTTGTTATAACCTTGTCATAGGTGATTTCAGAGTGAGCAAGGATGTTATCTTTGATGAGATGGACAGCTGGTATGCGCCTGATGGTGATGTATTAGATGATGATAATGATCAGGACAGCTATGTGCAGAAAGAAAAAGAAGAATCATGGAGTCTTAGTGGACCGGAAACATCATCTGGTACTGTACCTACAGTGAGCCCTTGCTATGGGAGACTAAGGAGTAGCCCCACATCTTCAAGTGGATCTATAAGTGTTGCAAGGAAGGATAGAGGAAAGAAAAAAGTGTTGGATGGTAATGATGTATCTACCAGTCATTTGGGATTTGATGGAGATTCTAGCGGTTCAAAGATTTTTGATGATGAGCTTGGCATTCCTTCAGTCAAGACACCAGGTATACAAAGAGCTCATAGTAATGTAAAGGCTCCATTGAGTGATCCGGTGATACATAGATCTAGCAGGGTCAAATACCCTGTTAAAAGATTTGGTTTTGAAGGTTATGCAACTCACCATTATGATTATATGGTGAAACTAGTTGAGGATGTTGAGCCCACTTGTTTTGAGGATGCTATTGGTCATGCTCATTGGAATGTAGCAATGGATGAGGAGATGGCTACATTAGAAGCCAATAAGACTTGGGAATTGGTACCCTTACCTAAGGGTAAGAAAGCTATTGGTTGTAAGTGGATTTAAAAAGTCAAGAATAATGCATATAGTTCACTTAGCAGGTATAAGACTAGGCTAGTTTAAAAAGGCTATGCTCAAACATATGGCATAGATTATGAAGAGACATCCAGTCTAGTTGCTAGGATGGCAACTGTTAGGTGTGTGATTACCTTGGCAGCAGCCCAAAGGTTGGAGTTTGTAGGAAATGCATGTTAAGAATTCCTTCTTGTATGGTGAATTACAAGAAGAAGTGTATATGGAGCAGCCAGCAGGTTATGAGGATTTAGAGCATTCCACATATGTGTGGAGGTTAAAGAAGGCGCTCTATGGGTTGAAGCAAGAACCTAGAGCATGGTATGACAAGATTGGAGAGTATCTTTTCAATATCAGATTTTGTATTTCTAATGCTGATCACTCACTTTATGTGAGAAAGGGAGATGCAAGTTTGGTCATCATAGTCATCTATGTGGATGACTTGATTATTACAAGTGGCAGTGACAATGGGATTGCTGAAGTTAAGGACTTCTTGAAGAAGAATTTTGAGATGAAAGATTTTGGTGAGCTGAGATACTTTCTTGGTATTGAGGTGATCAGATGTGATGATGATATATGGCTATCCCAAAGGTAGTATGACTTGGATATGTTATCCAAGTATGGTATGACAGCATGTAAGCCTCTTTCAATACCATTGGAGAAAAATGTGAAGTTGAGTGCTGACGTTGGGGATGAGATAGAAGACCCTACTATGTTTAGGAGGATAGTAGGGAGTTTGATTTACATGACTATCACAAGGTCAGACTTGAGCTATGTTGTTGGTCTTGTCAATCAGTTTATGCAAATGCCTAGAAAGTCTCATTTGGATGCAGTTAGATGTATATTGAGATATGTAAAGTCCACTATACATTATGGACTTTTTAATAAGGCAAGTAAGGACGTACAGATGTTTAGATACATAGATGTAGTTGGGCTGGTAGCATGTGAGACAAAATATCTACTAGTGGATTCATGTTTTCCCTTGGTAGTGCAGCAAATACATGCAGCAGCAAGAAGAAACCTACAGTTGTTTTATCGAGTACAGAGATTGAGTATAGAGGTGCTACTATGGCAGCATGTGAGGTGGTATGGTTGCAAAAGTTATTAGGTGATTTGGACGTGCAGGGAGATGGTCCAGTTGTCATTCATTGTGACAACATGAGTAGCATACAACTAGCTAGGAATCCAGTGTTCCATGCTAGGACAAAACACATTGAGGTGCACTACCACTTTGTGAGAGAGAAGGTACTTGCAGGAGAGATTGACTTGGTATATGTTAGTACACATGATCAGATAGCTGACATTTTCACAAAGGCATTGGGTACAGAGAAGCTTCGAAGGTTCTGAAGCTTACTTGGAGTTGCAGAGATAGAGTTGAGCTTGAGGGGGAGTGTTGAGATGGCAAGCTTAACATGTGCGGACATTGATGATGGACCGCCTAGCTAGATGAGTCCACACGTCTACACTTAGCACGTTGGTGGTCATTATGATACTCACATGGCCATTGACGTTTCACTTATTATATTTAGTTTGTTACACCTACCTATAGCTAGCAAAAGATATAATGGAAATAGATTAGTGTAGTCGGCTATGCACTGTTTGACTTAGAAGGCCACTTTCCTTTATATTGTATCTTATCTATACTTTGTATACATTGTATAGTGTGTGAGAGAAGAAGAAGAAATCAGCAAGAAAATGTTTTGGCCTCCATCTCTCTTCTTGTGTTCTTGAGTGAGCTTCCTCTTGTGTATACAGTGTGTGTTTGACGCAGCAACTCAAGCAAATCCCCCCACCACGCGATTCTTGACAAACCCCACCTCATTTAAACTGTTGAAAATAACTAGGAATAAGCCATTAGAAGATAATATCATGCCTCATCCATATCTTGATAAGATTCTAATGGAGGAGGAACTTAAAGTTGCAAGTTTGCTCAATTTTGGTGATCTCTTGATTGATGTATTCAAGTAGACTCATTGTTCTAGCTTCCCAAAGACCCCTTTTATGGAGAGATCCATGGATGTAGGCTCATTCAAACCTTTCCTATTTAGGTTATCACATGTGTCATTGTTACAACCCAAACTAGGTAGGGTTTGAATCCTAGGCGCATCACCTAGATGCATCCCAAAGTAGTGCGCATTGTTAGATGTATCATTATGACCTCTGGTCTCATCCACTTGGAAATTAACCATGGTATGTCCTCTTGGAACTCTTTTTCTTTTCATCTAATCCAGTAGCCACACTTTTAGAGATTTTGGACCTCCAAACCCATCTCCTTTTTGTCATTTCATGGTTTGAATGGATGTGACCACTTCTTCTACTTTTATATTCTTTCATGATGAGTCTATATTGGCTCACTTGTTTCCTATCACTTTCTCTAAATCGGACCTATTTACTAGATCCAACCGTAAATGGGTTTTTAACATCATGAACCCTAGGTTTCCTATCACTTGAACTCCCAATAGTTGGAGATGGTCTCTGCACGATAGGATGCATCAACCATTTTTTGGGGGGTCACCTTATTCACATAATTTTATTCTAATTTTGGACCATTTAGGGGTCCCTTAACCACTCCTCTTCCCTCATTAGGTCTACACCAATTTCCATCTAGTTGATGGCTTTGGAATATAGGATTGGCCACATTAGGATGCCAAGGTTTCTGGGCCTTGGAATCATCATAGTTAATGCCAAGATTCTCCCTAGTATACCTCTCATTTTCACCTCTAGTATGACTAAAATTCAACAAATGTTGCCAATCCTTATGGACTTCAAGGGTGCGGGAAAAACTACAATAGCTCTCCCAACACCTCTAAATCTATCTCTCATAATCATTTTCTTGAACTTCAGTGACTTAGGATATGTCATCCTAACTTGGAATAGTGTATTTCTTTCCAAGCCACTAACAAAAAGTTCACCTAGCACATCTTCTAGAAATTGACTATGGCCAATGATTGTGGCCAAAGCTTTAGAATGTCATTAAATGCTCTTGTGTACTCTTTCACATATGTATGTGACTCTTGTCTAAAATGTAGAAGCTGTCCCTAGACCTAAGCCATGGGAATCTTCTTCTCATATTCATCTAGGAATTTATCACACAACTCCTCAAAGGTTTTGATTGACCCTCTTGGAAGTCCCTAATACCATTTCATGGCCTTTCCCTTTAGGGTACTTGAGAATAGGAGCATTCGATGTGTATTGTTGAACCCACTTGCAAGGAAAGTTAGGATGTATTCTTGTAAGTGCAACACCAGATCCTCATTAACCACCCCATGAAACACTGGGAGATACCTACAAGAAGAAGGGCATTTAGTCCTCTTCTTTGGGATCAACACTGGGTCATTAAAATCCTCATATTCATCGTGACCTAATCCCATCATCTTAGGGCCTCTAATCTCTTCCATTTTCACCTTTATTGGTGTAGGGAGGTTACTATTTTCGTTGAAATCCCTCTTTGCCAACTCATAGAGTGGTCTAAGGAGTCCTATGATATGCAATAGGGAATGTACCCCATCCCCTACTAGTGATACTTCAGCAAATCTATTCACATTTACTACCATTTTCCTAGAATTGAAGATAGGTCCCAATAGAACCTTCCTCTCTAACAATGGTTTCCCACATATGTAGATATCATCCAATGCCTTATGGATCTTAGAAATCGCACTTCGGTACCCAATTGCATCAAGCACTAGCATCGAATGCATCTTCTGATCATAGTCACGTATTACTTTGACCATTGGCATCACAGTCTTTTCCTCCAAAAAGTTATCACTATCGAGGATCATAAATGACTCTGCCATCCTAGCATCACTTTTCTTCCTAAATTTTCCTCTAACTCCCATGGGTTGTTACGCACTAAGGCCACTCCATGGGTACTTCCCCATAGTATCCCAAACTCAAGCATAAGGTCACTTTCAGGGAAAATGATAAAATAGTTGGCCAAATATCCGAGTAAATCATTCAGGATGGACAAAGTATCTTTTGGGGTATGGGGACTCCTAGGATTAATCATCATGCTAGGAGATGACCAAAGTTCTTATTGCAACCTAGTTCAACATCCATCACTTCAAGGTGACACTCAATTAGAAACTAGAAATAATAGGTCCCTTATAGCCAAGGTTCAGAAACCACCACTTATTAGTAGCTCTGAAAACGCACCACCTATTGGGACCAAAAATGGGTGACACTAGCTCTAGGGCTCTAGCTAGGGCCTTTATACCAAAACACCCCATGGCCTCATAGCTAGGAGCATCTAGACGCTAAACACACTAATCAAGCTTAGACACACATTTGTATTATTCATAGTCCAATGAATCCCTTCCCAACTCCAAGGAATTGGAGTTCCCAAATAGATTATATTATATACATAGGGAGCATCCTCCGGTGCAGATTGCTGTGGCCCCACTATGACTCTCCTATACCTTCGGGATTAGCCCTAAGAAGTGCCATCCAAACATATAGCACATGCGGAACATAGTCTACTCTTTTAATGTTCGTTCTAGGAGTCTATAATTCAATCGTTACAAAACCAGACCCCAATGGAAATGAACGTACTATTCTGCCGCATGGGACTTCTTACGCTCTCAATGCATGTCAATGATTGTAACAATTAAGTGCAATGTATCTAGGATTTGTTTTTCTAATATCATGTATATGTAATGCAATGAAAAGATGAATACCTTAACTGCACAAACATACAAAGTTATAAATCAAATAGCGTGGATTGTGTGCAATAAATTATTTTCATGATTTCACCCTAATGCAACATGTCATTGCTAAGGCAACATTGAAGTAATTCATGCTACTGCACTTCCTTAAAACCTTAAAATGAACGAATTCTATATGTCAAGATATGCATAAAATCAAAATTCAATGGATTCTTAATTCCCCATAATCCGTTTCTCCTACCATTTATGGTTTTGCATTCGTTGGTAGGTGTAAATAGTATTTTTAATGTGTTTTTCATATATAAAAAGTAATAAATATGTACTCTAACATAAAGATGGCAATAGGCTGAGGCTAAACCTCATGTCATAGCCCCACCATATACTCAGGGACATATTTATAATTGTTTGTAATTTTCTGGCACATAAAATCTATTTTCCCCTATATAATCAATTTTTCTTTATTTTTCCTCCATTTTTAAAATTAATTTACAGTATTTTTCTAAAAATTTTAAGTAAAAAAATAAAGTCACCTCTAATCTATTTTAATGTTTAATTTTAGCCCACATAAACACAATTTGATTGCCCGAAATGATGAAAATCACAAAATTTCCTTTCCAAACACGCTTTTTCGAGTTTTCAAAAATTAATAACTCATGATTACGAGTATGGGTTTTGAATTTTAATGACATACATCCCTCAAACATATTGCAACCAAGCATTAATTTTTTTTAAATCGCACATGATTGAGATTTGCATCAAGAATTGTAAAAAAGTTTCGAAATTCCATTAAAAAGAGGCTTATTGCCTTTTCTCGGGTATCAAGAATTAATATTTGCATTTTCAGGGAGCCAAAAACCTACCATTAATCCTCAAACCACGTTGGCCATCTCTCCTCAATGTCAACATGATTCCGTTCCAATCCGGTTTGAAGTCAGATAACTGATATTTATTCCAATCTCTTCCAAGGATCATCCACATGAACATTCCTTAAGAGGAGAGAGGGAGAAGAGAGAAGTAATGACTTCTATTCTCACTCTGCAATCCACCATTTCTTGAGTAGAGATAGGCAAAATAGAGTGAAAAAATCAGGCAACATGTTGGCATTGTCGGATTGGTGGGTGTTTTTAGGCTGCTCTATAAAGCCCCTCCTCCAAAATCATCATGGCACCATGAAGAGGCCATTTTTTTCCTACTCGCCTTCTCAAAAACGACCCCCCTCCCCCATGATTCATCAAATCTTGGGCCACATGGCCCCAATGGTCATGACCCTTTAATTCTTCTCCCCCCAAAGTTGCCTTCATACTCAATTTGGTCCCCCTCTTACCCGGTCTTTGGCTTCTTTTGCATCTAGTGCCTGATTTGCAATTTGAAAAATCCTGCCCGTCCCGTCTTGAAGTCTCAAACTACCTGAACTTGATTCAATTCAATCTAACACCTAGAAATATTATAAAAAATCCGCAACCACTCCAAAGTTTGGCTTCAAAAGTAAATTGAATTTCTTCTTCCATGGCCACTTAAAATTGGATCCACGTCCTCCACTTTCTTCGAGCTTTGATTTTTGCCTTAAATAGATGAAATTTGCCACATTTCTAGCTCTTCTCAAGTGTTTAAATCCCACTCTCAAACACCCAATTGATATGATCAATTTCATAAATGAATTCTATTTTTTATAACTTATCAATTTATTCTCTATCTAACATGATGGGTATATCAAGGATTCATAGGGTAGGGTTAGTGATTGACAAGCTTGGCATCACTATTAAGAGGGATTGTGTGGGAGAGAACTTGTGATGATATACCCTTAACACCAAAGCACTTTCAAGAGAAAATGTTTCGATATTCTTTTAACAAGTTAATCAATTGTTTCTCATCCTCTACACCTAGTGTCTTTCAACAATGTACACAAGCTTAGTGAATTCTCCAATCATTGCAATATTCACTTCCTTGATCTTTTCCAATCCCTCCATGGGTTTTTTGGATGTTTCTTCACGCTTTCACCAAGTAAGAAAACTATTAAGTCACTCTTTTTGAACTTTGTGAATTGCAAAGAAAGATAATGTGGTTTTTTTAAACTACAAGTTTTTGGCCCGCTATTGTAAGTGGTGTATTTTATTTTTTTCACCTTAAATGGACTAGAATTTTGGTCTTAGACTAAGCAGGTCTGTTTGGTTGGAAAATTTATAGGTTAGAATCACTACTTTTGTTTGTATCAGACTTGGAACTTGTCATGGTGTTCTTCTAGACTTCAATCATATCATCTTGAACTATGATACCTCAGGGTCTGGATAGCTATTATTGAGATGGTGCCCCATTTGTTCGTAGTCAAGTACCTTGTGGTATTCAAATGGGGGGAGGGGGGGTACTCATGAATATATGTATATATAACGTGAGTTCAAAATAACAGGTTCTTAAAATACCATTTTTATACATTTTTTACATGCAGAAGCATATCATATAAATGGGTTACTTTATAGATTGAATAGAAAAGGATTGTGTTTTATTCAATAAAAATTCAGAGATTAGGATATTTATAAATAGGCCATGAATGCACGTTATATAGAGAATATATATATAGTGAACCCCCCGAGGTATTCAAGCCATTTGAATTCTAAGTTTACTCACAATATGGGTGTCAATGAGTCGAATCTTAGTCTAAGAGGGTTTGGGGTCCATACATATTTTCTTCTTAGTGCAACCATCAATCGACTATGTCAAAGTCGTAATCATTGTCATCCTAAACTTACTAGTAGTCCTCTGAGTCACTCACTTCCTTAGCATCTATGCCTTGGTCCTTCATCAATGAGGTAAAAAGGATATATGGAAACCAAATAGCTTGGTATCCATTTCTATGTGGGGTTATTTAATAATTCTTTGAAGATGACTAGATTAGTATTTAATCAATTATGAAAACATGGCTACCACTGGTTGAGGATCTTACGTAATGCAAGCCTTCGTGTTAGGGTATGATAGCCCTAGAGAGTTGTTGCTACTATGTTAGGGGCCATCATAAAGATTGATACTAAGATTGGTTTTAAATGAGGTTCAACCCTAAGGGATGAAGTATCTCATGTATCTTTCTAACTCATGTGTTCATAGTCTACTTGATATTCTAGCTCTTCTATAAATGGAAGTTTCAAGGTGGTGAGAATGTGCATCCAATCCTGCTCATTCTTAGGATAGAAAATATACATAGCAAATGGTCAAGAGGTTGGAGATTCACTAGAATCTCCTAAAAATAGTATAGTGATAGCATCTGAATTCACTAGTGAGGTTTTCTAAGACTCTATCTTGATATGAAGTACCTCCTTTCTATTTTCAAGAAAGACTAAACCAATGCCCCATGTAATGTCTCCTCCGCGACCCCCCACCCCGTGACCCTTGTGCCTTCCCCCTATAGGAACTCCCCCCCTTCTAGATTTTTTTGAAATTTAAAAAAAGACTCTCCCTCTCTCTCCCCCTGCCATGTGCATGGCGGTGAGAGAGTGAGAAAGTAAGAGTAATGTAGAGTAGGGGGGGCATGCAGCCCCCCAGGTGGCGGGTGGCCCGCCCTTACCACCTCCCCCTCCAACTTGTTAAGCTCCCCCCTCCCTGGACTGTCAGAAAAGGTTCCTCTGGCGACTACTGCAATGCTCCTCCCCCTCCCCCATCTGACAACGCAACCTCCTCCATCGACGACGGAACACAGCATATAGTCCTTCCTCCCTCTATCTGGACTGCAGCAGGCACCCCCCCTGGGCCTTTATTAGAGTACTCCCCCCCTCCTCATTCATTTGACAATTGTGCCTCCCCCATGAATAGTTTGAGAAGAAGGAGAGAGAAGAGGGAAGGAAGAAGGAGAGGAAGAAGAGAGAGAGAGAAGAAGAGAAGAGGGAGAGAAGAATAGAAGGAGAGGAGTGAAGGAAAGAGAGAAGAGGAAGAGGAGAAGGAGAGAAGAGAAGAGGAAGAGGAGAGGGAGAGAAGAAGGGAAGGAGAGAGAGAGAGAAGAGAGAAGGAGAAGAAGAAGGAGAAGATGAGGGAGAAGAGAAGGAGAGGAGGGAGAAGAGAAGGAGAGAAGGAGTGAAGGAAAGAGAGAAGAGGAAGAGGATAAGGAAAGAAGAGAAGAGAAATAGGAGAGGGAGAGAAGGGAAGGAGAGAGAGAAGAGATAAGGAGAAGAAGAAGGAGAAGAGGAGGGATAAGAGAAGGAGAGAAGGAGTGAAATAAAGAGAGAAGAGGAAGAGGAGAAGGAGAGAAGAGAAGAGAAAGAGGAGATGGAGAGAAGAAGTGAAGGAGAGAGAGAAGGGAGAAGGAGGAGAGGGAGAGAAGGGAAGGAGAGGGAGAAGAGGAAGAAGAGAAGGAGAGGGAGAGAGAGTGGGAGAAGAGGAAGAAGAGAAGCAGAGGGAGAGAGAGTGGGAGAAGAGGAATAGAAGAAGAAGAAGAATAGGAAGGGAGAGAGTAGGAGAAGGAAAGAAGAAAAGAATAAAAAGAGGGAGAGAGAGAGAAGGAGAAGAGAAGAAGAAGGGGAGAGAGAGAGAGAGAGGGAGAGAATTGGTGAGAGGTGAAGGTCCAAAGAGCCACACTCAAACCACCCCCTCGGCAAAAGATCCCCATCTAATGACCTTTCCTACCTGAGCCTATTGTCTTGAAAGCCTATTGTCCAATCTCCGCATGGCAAATGGCTCCCAAGAAGAAAGTCGCGCGAAGCGTAGGTGCCAAATCTATCGTTGGTATCGGTAATGCGGGAGAGGCAAGCGGAGCAACCAATGCAACGAATGCCCCTACGATCACAAATCAAACCCAGGTTCTTTAAGCTTTATAGTTAATTATGGAAGAAATGAAGGGGTTAGCTATGTGCATGGAACAAGGATGAGTCTTAGGATTTTTGTTTACTCTAAGCTCTAGGTTGCATGCATGAAATGATAGAGTATGGAGTTCACACAAGTTTATATGCATGAATTGATAGCTTTTACACACACAATGATAAGGTTTTCGCATCATTTCACATCAAATAATAGCTTTTAAACTTGTTCAGTGCATGAATAGTCATTTAGAATTCGTGCTTCGCGATCATGACTAAAAGAAACACATGAAATGATAGTTTCCACTCATAGGATGCAATTGCACTGATGGATAGAAACCTAGACCTTCATGAGATCCGATGCATTAGGAATAAGTATAATTGCATGGGAATTGTTTTATCGATCATGCTGTGGACTATCACAAATGGATACGCCCCTTGCTTAATTGAAGCTGGTGACCTAACCCTAAATGGATTGTTGACCCAAGTTATGCTTGGTTGTTTGAAAAGGTTGTAAACATGTTTTGATACATCCAAGTTAAATTTTGGTTGTGCATGCAATGGGATTGCGATGCCTTGAAGCAAGAGGTTGAGCATTCAATTGTTTGTTGATGTGGTTTTGGATGCTAATCCAAGTTGTTTGTGATTGATGATTTCATGGCCGGGTTTGTGATGAGTGATTGCCATGGGAACAAAAGGGATGTTTTCCCTAGTAGTTGTTTTTAAGCTAGTTTTTTCAGCTGTGGTTCATTTCCTAAAGGGAAAATTAAGGAAGGATGGTGCTAGCTACCCATCGCGAACCGCCAAATCCTAACTGAGGGGGTTGTGAATCCGCGCCGGGAATGTGGACTGAACCCACCGCAAGAGGTCTCTCCATGGAAATTTACTTGGCATAGGAGGACGCTTGGGTGCCAGTGGGGGATCTCGCCATAAATCCCAATGCCTTCGGGCCCTACACAAGTGTTCTATGTGACTTGAGATGGGATCTCGAGGCGTTGATACTAGTTACAAGGCAGAATCTTGGGAGGATAAACCTTCGGATTTTTATTTCCGAAAGACAAAATGATTTTCTGCAGAGGTAGAAAGGAACACTTAATTCTCCTGTATGGGCGGGGGACAAACATTAATCTAAAGATAAGTTAAGGAAGTGTTTTATCTTGTTTTATCTTGTCTTTGTGTCAATGCCCTAAATTACGTAAAAGAACCTGTGATTAACAAGTTAATTAAGGAAGTTGCTTTTATGTGTCAAACATAATATGGTAGGTAATTAGATAACTAAAACAATCCTCGAGGGAAGCATGGTGGATGTGACTAATGGGTCTGTCCTATAGAAGGGTGGTCTCGGTTAGCCAAAAGCTTTTCTCAAAGGAAATATTAATGAGAAATGTTAGGAAAAGTCGGACTTCAGGTCTCGATACTAGTGAGAATGGCTGGATAAGTTCCATTACGGGGCAGACTTGAGAGACCCTAGTTGGCAAACCTCGTGTCATTCCTTGGGAGTGTTGGGTGGCGTCTTCTAGATATATCTCTCGATGGACTGCTAAGATGTGTCCCATGAATTGAGGAGCGAGCACGTTAGAATTGGTATCATAGCAAAACTTCATAATGATACATGATCGATTGATGTTCGGCTCATAGACATATCCTAAATAGACATAACCCAAGTGGTATGGCTTGATTGTGAGGCACCTTCTGCACCCACGAATGCTGACATGCAAGAGAAGAAGTTCCTTCTCAAGAAAATTAAGCCACTCGAGTTTGATGGAAAGGGAAGGACTGTTCAAGCTAACACCGAGATCTTGATTGAGTCCATGGAGGACTATTTTGAGGCAACAGGAACTAAACCTGCTAACCAAGCCATGCTTGCCAAACTTAAGCTTACAAGTGAAGCGAGACTTTGGTGGAAACAGTGGTGCAAAGACCAAGCGATCTCGGAGGAGACAGTCACTTGGGATAAGCTTAAGGAAGTTGTGCAAGGGAGGTATTTGCCACCCCCCTATTGCACGCAAAAGATGAATGAATTCTATGGCTTGAAGCAGCTAGGATTATCCCTTGAAGCATATTATTCGAAGTTTGTTTCACTCCTAAAGTATGCACCCCTGATGGATACGACACAACAGGTGTCAAAATTCTTTACTGGATTGAATCCACCCATAAACACTCAATTGGTGTCAAAATTCTTTGCTAGATTGAATCCACCCATAAATACTCAATTGGCGACCAATGGACTTGCAAGACGCATTACTCCAAGCAAATCCAATCGTCCAAGAACTTAAATCAAGCAACTATGATGAAGATGACTCACGAGATCAAGACAAGAGATGCCCCAACCACCGATGTTTCCACTCCAACGAACTAGGATACATCCAAACAGATTGTCCTTAGTTGGATCCTGAGAATCAGGAACGTGCAGTCAAACGAGGCTGTCTAAACTCTACTTTTGGCTCATATTATGAACCACATGATGATGAGGGCTTGGAGCCTGTTGTAACCTTTGAGGATGACTAGATTTCCTAGGAAGATCTTCTTGAGGTAATAAGTCTTGTACTTGGAATAAATCCTACTATTGTACCTATGGTCAATTCAAATAATATGAGTGCACTACTTAGAACATTAAGAGTAGCGCAACATATGCATTAGCCCCCATTAGCGCTTGTCTCCCCCAATTTCTTACCCCCATTAGTGCTTGTCTCCCCTAATTTCTCTCGAGATGAGGACATCTCAATTCATCTAAGCAGGAGAGGATGTAATGTCTCCTCCCCCCCCCCCCCCTCGGGTGACCCCCATGCCTTCCCCTCCATAGGAGCTCCCCCCCTTCTAGATTTTTTTGAAAATAAAAAAAAAAAACTCTCCCTCTCTCCCCTCCTGCCGTGTGCATGGTGGGCGGAGAGAGAGAGAAAGAGTTAGAGTAATGTAGAGTAGAGGGGCATGCAGCCCCCCCAGGTGGCAGGTGGCACCGCCTTACGACCTCCCCCTCCAACTTATAAAGCTCCCCCCCCTCCCTGGATTGTCAGAACGGCCCCCTTGGAGACTACTGCAGTGCTCCTCCCCCCCCATCTGACAGTGCAGCCTCCTCCATCGACGGAACACATCACAGAGTCCTTCCCCCCTTCGTCTGAACTGCGATAGGCACCGCCCCCTGGGCCTCTGTCAGAGTACTCCCCCCTCCTCATTCGTTTGACAACTGCACCTCCCCAAGTGAACAGTGTGAGAAGAAGGCGAGAGAAGAGGAAAATAAGAAGGAGATGAAGAAGAGAGAGAGAAGAAGAGGAGAGGGAGAGAAGAAGAGAAGGAGAGAAGGAAAGAGAGAAGAGGAAGAGGAGAAGGAGAGAAGAGAAGAGGAAGAGGAGATGGAGAGAAGAAGGGAAGGAGAGAGAGAGAAGAGAGAAGGAGAAGAAGAAGGAGAAGAGGAGGGAGAAGAGAAGGAGATGAGGGAGAAGAGAAGGAGTGAAGGAGTGAAGGAAAGAGAGAAGAGGAAGAGGAGAAGGAAAGAAGAGTATAGGAAGAGGAGAGGGAGAGAAGAAGAGAAGGAGAGAGAGAAGAGAGAAGGAGAAGGAGAAGGAGAAGAGGAGGGAGAAGATAAGGAGAGAAGGAGTGAAGGAAAGAGAGAAGAGGAAGAGGAAGAGGAGAGGGAGAGAAGAAGGAAAGGAAAGAGAGAAGGGAGAAGGAGGAGATGGAGAGAAGAAGGGAAGGAGAGAGAAGAGGAAGAAGAGAAGGAGAGGGAGAGAGAGTGGGAGAAGAGGAAGAGAAGAAGAAGAAATAGGAAGAGAGAGAGTAGAATAAGGAAATAAGAAAAGAAGAAAAAGAGGGAGAGAGAGAGAAGGAGAAGAGAAGAAGAAGAAGAAGAGAGAGAGAGAGAGAGAGAGAGAGAGTTGCTGAGAGGTGAAGGTCCGAAAAGCCACACTCAAACCACCCCCTCAGCAAAAGTCCCCCATCAAACGACCTTTCCTACCTGAGCCTATCATCTTGAAAGCCATTAAGGTCCAGTTTGTCCAATCTCCACGTGCGGCAAATGGCTCACAAGAAGAAAGTCGCGGGAAGCATAGGTGCCAAAGCTACCGTTGGTACTGGTAATGCGGGAGAGGCAAGCGGAGCGACCAACACAACGAATGTCCCTACGATCACGAATCAAATCCAGGTTCTTTAAGCTTTATAATTAATTATGGAAGAAATGAAGGGGTTAGATACGTGCATGGAACAAGGACGAGTCTTACGATTTTTGTTTACTCTAAGCGCTAGGTTGCATGCGTGAAACGATAGAGAATGGAGTTCGGACAAGTTTATATGCAGGAAATGATAGCTTTTACACACATAGAATGATAAGGTTTTCGCATCATTTCACATAAAATAATAGCTTTTAAACCAGTTTAGTGCATGAATAGTCATTGAGAATTCATGCTTCGCGATCATGACTAAAGAAACACATGAAATGATAGTTTCTGCTCATAGGATACAATTGCACTGATGGATAGAAACCTAGACCTTCATGAGATCCAGTGCATTAGGAATAAGTATAATTTCCTGCAAATTGTTTTATCGATCATGCAGTGGACTATCGCAAATGGATATGCCCCTTGCTTAATTGAAGCTGGTGACCTAACCCTAAATGGATTGTTGACCCAAGTTATGCTTGGTTGTTTGAAATGGTTGTAAAAGTGTTTTGATACATCCAAGTTAAATTCTGGTTGTGCATGCAATGGGATTGCGATGCCTTGAAGCAAGAGGTTGAGCATTCAACTGTTTGTTAATGTGGTTTTGGATGCTAATCCAAGTTGTTTGTGATTGATGATTTCATGGATGGGTCTGTGATGACTGGTTGCCATGGGAAAAAAAGGGATGTTTTCCCTAGTAGTTGTTTTTAAGTTGGTTGCTTCAGCTGTGGTTGATTTCCTAAAGGGATAATTAAGGAAGGATGGCACTAGCTACCCCCTGCGAATCGCCAAACCCTAACCAAGGGGGTTGTGAATCCGCACTAGGAATGTGGACTAAACCCGTTGTGAGGGATCTCTCTATGGAAATTACTTGGTGTAGAAGGACGCTTGGGTGCCAGTGGGGGATCTGGCCATAAATCCCAATGCCTCCGATCCCTACACAAGTGTTCTACGTGACTCGAGATGGGATCTTGAGGCCTTGAAACTAGTTACAAGGCAGAATCTTGGAAGGATAAACCTTCGGGTTTTTATTGTCAAAAGATGGAAGGATTTTTCTGCGAAGGCAGAAAGAAACACTTACTTCTCCTATATGGGTGGGGGACAAACATTAATCTAAAGATAAGTAAGGAAGTGTTTGATCTTGTTTTACCTTATCTTCATGTCAGTGCCCTAAATTACATAAAGGAACCTGTGATTAATGGGTTAATTAAGGAAGCTCCTTTCATGTGTCAAACATAATGTGGTAGGTAATTAGATAACTAAAACAACCCTCGAGGGAAACATGGTGGATGTGACCAATGGGTCTGTCCTACGGAAGGGTGGTCTTGGTTAGCCGAGAGTTTTCCTCAAAAGAAATGTTAGGAAAAGTTGGACTTCAGGTCAATCCTAGTGGGAACGGTCGGATAAGTTCCGTTGCAGGGCAGACTCGAGAGACCCTAGTTGGCAAACCCCGTGTCATTCCTTGGGAGTGCCGGGCGGTGTCTTCTAGGTATATCTCTCGATGGACTGCTAAGACGTGTCCCGCAAATTGAGGAGCGGGCATGTTACACCCCAATCCTCAATGAGATATGCATTGTGCATCCATGGTCCATCACGCAATAGGTCATAGTAGACTCCTTTTATGATAGAAAATTTTAGTTAGATCCCAATGATTTTAACTCCTCAATCCCTTAAGACATGCATTGGCTTAACTTCAAATCCATTAGTGATGGTCCAATCATTTAAAAAAACTGGACTCAAAAATAGGCCCTTAAAAATAATAAAGTTTAAGATGTGGGTCTTTTGGATTGTTCAATAGGAAGGCTAGATATTGATATCCATGGAGAGTGAATCTTCTCTCTCTAGATGTTGGATTTTTATTTAAAAAAGGGGTAGTGGGGGATTTAAAAAAGGGGTGAATGAATAGTTCACAAAATTTGAGTTTCTTTCACCTTGTATTTTTTCCCCTTTCTAGCAAATTCTCAGAAAAATTTCCTTGTCACAAAATCAAATTGACCCAAAATTTTAGTAGCAGCTGACTATTTTTCCTCTCTTCTCTATTCTAGTAAAATTTTATCTCTATTGAATCTCTTTGGTGAGAGTATTTAGGGTTTTGAGCATTTTGATTATCTCTCCACTTTCTTCTCCTTTTTGCAACTCTAGAGTTTGGGCAAAACATAGGTGCCCATCACTCTTTACATTTTCTTTGATTTGTTATTTTTTAGTATGGTTTGATGTCCTTTTTTATCATTAATGTTGTTTTGTTGCAGAGGATATTTTAGATAGGAGACAAAGGTGCTCATATATATATATGTGTGTGTGTGTGTGTGTGTGTTATTCCTTTTTATGTTGTGTTTTCAATAGACCTTGATATTGGCTCTAATTATTGTTGTCTATCAAGTACAAAGGAGTCACTACCATAGCAAACTAGTTGATCAAGAGTTTTGTGCTTCACCTAAACCTTGCATAATACCTACATGTCATATAAGCATAACACTTTCATAATAACCAAAATAACTAGTTTTTCATGAGTTCTTGTAATGTAAAGGAGAGAATTTATCTATAAGGTAGAATATCTACACTAGTTTGTTGACTGTAGTAATAATAATAGATTTGAATCTTATGATCGTCAAAACCTATTGAAACTAT
Source organism: Lygodium microphyllum (assembly GCF_053477565.2). Lineage (NCBI taxonomy): Eukaryota > Viridiplantae > Streptophyta > Polypodiopsida > Schizaeales > Lygodiaceae > Lygodium > Lygodium microphyllum. The sequence continues at coordinate 48,641,298 of NC_141141.1, read as the reverse complement.
AGCCATGAGAAAATTGTGATTAGATTGTTTAATTGATGACTCCCTTTTAACAAAAATTATCGAAATACTTTCATGAATAAAATTAATACAAAATTGGGAAAATTTACCTATAAGCTAATTTGTTGAAGATAATATTGAATCGTTGTTAATCAAAACCTAGCGCTATAGAATCTTTACTCTATCTTGGGTTAAGTGTTATAACAACAATTGATTTGAAAGTTAGAAGCATCAAACCCTACTATAAAGATAGTAAAAAAGGAAAAACACAAGAGGAAGAAAGAAAGTGTGTGCGAATGAATGGAAGAGAGAAAGCAATGAGCACCTATCCAATCTTGCCCGAATTGATCTCTACAAAAAGAAAATGGTAAGAGTTAGTATGTACATGAAGATATACTTTAAAAAAATCATAGAGAGAGAAAAAGAGAGAGGGAGAGAGAGATTAGAACTTATACAAAATCACTCAAAATGATATCTAAAATAAAACAACAAGAGTTAGAACCAACATTATGTTATATTGAAAAGATAGCAACAATGAAAATCCATTCGGAGAGAGAGAGAGAGAGAGAGAGAGAGAGAGAGAGAGAGAGAGAGCTTCACCTCTTGCTCCAAATGAACTCTACATGGATATGTTAAAAGTCAAGGTTCACACATCCTTTGATTTGTTGATCTTACATGTCCAATTGATGATGAATAATGTTTGGAATACTTGTGTGCATAAAGAATAGATGTAGCATCTCAAATGTTTCCTTAGGAACCTCAAATGCTAGCACACCACATGGCACTCTAATTGAGCATGAAAGTTCCTTGGGTTTGTCTTGTCAAACTATCAAGCTCTATTCATCAAAGTTACACTAGCCCTTTCAAGCTTTAGTCCTTTGTGATTATCTCATCTTCATCTAATTTTATGACAAATTGCAGTTTACCATTACATTTCTCAACTGACATATTGTAGTACATTATCATTGCCATTTGCACCTTGTATAGATCTACATAATAATTGTTGAGTTTGGTGAACTTTACCTCATATGTATTTTTTGTTCCAACCTTTAGTGTTTCTACAACTTAAACATACATAGGATCTCCTATGCACTTCAAAACCTTTGCATTAAGTTGCCATAAGGTCTTTATTATAAGTTGGAAGGTTTAGGAAGAAGCATGATTCTATTTCACTTCATAGCATGCAACGAAACCCAATCTTCACTCCCTTGAATATTTTTGAGTAAGTTGTACTAATATCAACACTTTCACAAATGGATTGTGCATCCACAATTGAGAACTTATTTGATAAATATTTCAATGTGGATTCAAAGAGCTTTTTCTTCACAACCTTGAACTTTGGATTGCTCAAAGCATTTTCCAATGTACTCACCTTTACCAATCTTCTAATAGATGATCTAAGCTCACCCTCACCTAGGTTTTCATCTTGATCTTCCTTGCATGCTGTGATATGTCGCTTTCACTAGTCATTATGAATAGTTAACTTATTGATTGGCTTCTTCTTTTGTTTACATTCCTATGTTACCTTGTTGTTGATCTTTCTAAGGTCATCCAATTGTGCTTTGCGTCCTCATATGAGATACTAATGTCATGGATAGTGTCTTTCATTGTGACAATCTAATTATTTTATTGAACTATAGTCCCATTCAACTACACCACTTGTCATATGAGTTGTTGTATATGAAGTTGATGTGCAATGATTATATCATGATAATGTTTTATAATTGCTTAGTAGGTTGTAAATACTTTGAATGCTTGATCATTGAGTTACTTACTGTAATTGAGAAACCCATTATTACCCTCTTATACATTCTTCAAAAAAATTGTGATTCTTGAGAAAGTTGGAGGTGTCAAGATTGTGGGAGAGAAGGAAGGAGTCTCGCTTGAAGCTTTCTTGCTTGCACAATGGGGGAAGACACACAAGGGTGGAGGCTGAAAACAATTTTCCTCTTCTTCGTTGTGTAAGCCAAAAGAACTCAAGTACAAAGAAATAGAAGAACCCTATATATGGGTCTCAAAACCAAACTCAACTAACTAAGGTGGCATACTAACTGAGCCACGAACTAGAGTAGATAAGGATAGCTATCATGTAGCTATTATTCATGGGCGGTGTACCAACCGCGTCTGCAACTGACAAGTCGGTGACATAAATACACAACGGTCACCCTGGCGTATCACGAGTGGAGCTCGATATCTCAACACTCCCCCTCGAGCTCAATCCCAATTCCTGCACACCAAGCAGGTCTCTGAACTTGCGCAGCTTCTCTGCGCCCAATGCCTTCGTGAATATGTCAGCTACCTAATCCTCTGTGCTAACATAAACTAGATCAATAAGACCTAGTAAAACCCTCTCTCGCACATAGTGATAATGCACCTCAATGTGCTTTGTTCTAGCATGATAGACTGGGTTATTTTCCAAGTGTATACTACTCATGTCACAATAAATGACAACTGGTCCATCTGTAGACTGATGCATATCATAAAGTAGCTTATGCAACCAAGCTACCTCACATGCAGCCATTGCTGCACCCCAGTACTCAGCCTCTGTGCTCGACAAGGCAACTGTAGGCTGTTTCTTGCTGCTCCAAGTGACTGCAGCACTCCCAAAAGAGAACACATATCCACTGGTAGATCGTCTATCAAAAATACTACCAGCCGAATCAGCATCAGTGTATCCATGCAACTGTATCTGAACCCCAGTCTCATAAAATAGTCCATATTGCAATGTGGACTTCACATACCTGAGTATGCGTCTAGCCGCATCCAAATGTGGTTTCCTTGGAGCCTGCATAAACTGACTTACCAATCCAACATCATAGCTCAAATCTGGCCTGATAATAGTCATATAAATCAAACTTCCTACTATGCGTCTGTACATAGTAGGGTCTTCTAGAAGCTCACCTGCATCTGTGCTCAGCTTCACATTCTGCTCCAAAGGAACTGAAATAGGCTTACAGCCTATCATCCCATATTTGGACAGCATGTCCAATCCATACTGCCTCTGCAAGAGCTGTATCCCACTTGGTGATCTAATCACCTCAATGCCCAAGAAATAACGCAGCTCTCCCAAATCCTTCATCTCAAACTTCTGCTTCAATAGCATTTTCACATGAAGGATATCTTCATCACTATCTCCTGTCATAATCAAATCATCAACATAAATGACAAGTAGCATAATACCTTTCTCTGTTTTTCTCACATAAAATGAGAAATCTGCCTTGGAAATCTGAAAGCCAATAGTGACAAGATACTATCCTATCTTGTCAGACCATGCTCTAGGTGCTTGCTTCAAGCCATACAAGGCTTTCTTCAACCTGCAAACAAACTCAGGATGAACAGCATGCACATAACCTGGTGGCTGCTCCATATAGACCTCTTCTTGCAAATCACCATGCAAGAAGGCATTATTTACATCCATCTGATGTAAAGACCATCCCTTTGATGCAGCCATAGCAATGACCGCTCTTACGGTTGCCATCCTTGCAACCGGACTGAATGTTTCTTCATAGTCAATACCATATGTTTGTGCATACCCCTTGACTACTAATCTTGCCTTGTATCTGTTCATAGAACCATCTGCATTGTGCTTCACCTTATAAACCCACTTACAGCCAATTGCATTTTTACCTTTAGGCAAAGGTACCAATTCCCATGTAGCATTAGCTTCCAAGGCATCCATTTCTTCATCCATGGCTTTCTCCCATTTTTCTTTTCCCATGGCTTCCTCAAAAGAAGTGGGTTCTGGTTCTTGTATCACTTTGACCATATATGCATAGTGAAGGGCTGTAAATCCATCATATTTCAGCCTATCCACAGGATACCTAGCTCTCGTAGACCTGCGCAAAGTAGGTTTACTCCCAGGTGCTCTCAAAACATCCCTGGTCTTCCTTACTCCAGGTGTAACAATAGAAGGAATACCCAACTCATCATCAATGCTCTGTTCTGAGCCACTGGATTCACCATCCACATAAGAGTGACCTGCATTCACATCAAACATGGGCTGATCAACCTTCTCTTTCCCTTTTCGTGATACCTGCATACCACTATCTACATTACTTTGAGAAGATTCTCCTGATCTCAATCTGCCTGTCCATGGTGAAGAATGTGAACCACTACTAGAGGATGCTCCAGGTCCACTAATATTTTGTGACTGTTGCTGTGAATTTTGTGCAGCATTACCATTTTGTGCATCTACATCATCAATCATATTTACTGGTTTATACCAGCTACTCATCTCATCAAAAACAACATCTCTGCTCACTGTAAACTTACGAGTAGAAGGGTTATAGCATCTATACCCTTTTTGCTACAGAGAGTAACCAATAAAGATGCACTTCTCAGCTTTTGGATCCAACTTGGATCTCAACTCATCTGGCACATGTACATAGGCAATGCAACCAAAAATTTTCAAATGAGAAATATCTGGTTTCCTACCAGTATACCTCTCCTCTGGAGTCATTCCATGTATTGCTGCAGTGGGAGTCCTGTTCATTATGTAGACTGCTGTAGCAACTGCTTCAGCCCAATAAAAATCTGGCAAGTCTTTTTCATTGAGCATGGCACGAGATACCTCTCCAATATGCCTGTTTTTCCTTTCTGCAATTCCATTTTGTTGTGGGGTATGACTGCATGAATATTGCTGCTTTATGCCATGCTCCTGCAGGAACCTTGCAAACTCATTTGAGAGGTACTCTCCCCCTCCATCTGACCTTAGGCATTTTATCTGCAGGCCTGTTTCTTTTTCAACCATCGCTTTAAGAGTTTTGAAATGCCCAAAAACTTCACTTTTCTTTTTCATAAAATACACCCAAACTTTTCTGCTATAGTCATCAATAAAACTGACAAAATAATGACAGCCTCCAAGAGATGCAGCTTTAGTTGTCCACACATCAGAGTGGATTAATTCCAATGGCTTCTTACTCTCTTGAACATGTCTAGGAAATGGTTTCCTTGCCTATTTTCCAAATTGACAGGCTTCACATACCTTATGCATTTCTGCAACCTTGAATTTCGGCAAACCTGCAACAATATTTTGGGCCTGTATTGATTTAAGTCGCTGTACATTAACATGACCAATGCATTTATGCCAGATATCAATATCTGCAACTACACCGGTCCCATGTGCAAACATTGCTGCACTCAATTCAGACATGTCTGCATCCAATGTAAACATTCTGCCCTTCTTCTTTCCTTTTGCTATCAAGTGACCTTTATTTTTCATATCCTCAACAAAGCATCCATGAGAATTAAATCTGACCTGCAAGCCCTGTTCAACCATTTTACCAATAGAAACCAAATTCTTGGTGATATTCGGGACATGAAATACATCGGACAGGTATTTCTTTTTCCCATCCTGCATAGACAAGGGAATTTTTCCAATCTGCACAATAGGATGTGCAGTATCATCACCAGTCTCCACAAATCCTGGTTTTTCCATTTTCCTTGCATCCTCCATCCATTCTGCATGACCTATCATGTGGTTTGATGCACCTGAGTCAAGATACCATACATCGTTGCTTTCTTCTGCACTTGTCACAGAATTGTTCATGTGCTGCACCATAAACAGATGCTCATTTCTGTCATCACCCTGTCTACTAGAGGATGCATAATTTCCTTGTTGCAGTTTTCCATTCATGATGTCATTCTGCTTTTTATAGCAGTCTTTAGCCATATGACCCATTTTACCACAATAGTAGTATTCAACATTACTGTTTGCATTTTGGCCTCTTTGCCATCCACCATGACCTCTTTGGCTCCCCCTGCCTCTAGAGTTACCACGTCCTCCTCCATAGGACTGGTTTTCTTGAGTTTGCTGCATATTCTGATTTCTACCACGGCCTCCATATCGGCCTCCTCTACCTCTGCCTCTACCTCTTCCAGCATTTGAGTAGAAGACAGCTTCTTTTGAAGTTCCTCCTGAAGAAGATGCACCACCATTTCTTTGCTCCTCAGAAATTAGAAGAGCAATCAGCTCCTCAAAATCAGGAAATCTTTCACGAACTGAAATGGATGTCCGAAACTGTGCATAATCCTTTCCTAGACCATTCAAGGTCACAGAAACTAAATCATCATCTTCCACTGGCGACCCGATGGAAGCAAGTGCATCTGCAATCTTCTTCACCTTCATGTGGTAGTCATTGATGCTCATATTTTCTCTTTGCACATTGTGCAACTCTTGCTTGAGCTGCATTTTCCTGGCTTGCGTATTTGTGCTATACATTTTTGACAAAGTATCCCATGTCTCCTTTGGCGTACTTGCATCCTGAATATGCACAATCCTAGAGTCTGAAATGCTGATAGACAGCCAATACATAACTTTCCTGGCTCTCTCATGCCATGCTTTAAATGCCTGCATTTGCTGTTGATTGGGAACATCAGGAAGAACTGGTTCTTCTTCATTTCCTGCAACAAATTCCCAATATCCTTTTCCCATAAGAAAATTCGTCATTCTAAACTTCCATGCTTGGAAGTTGTTCTTGTCAAGCTTTTCAGTGACAATCTGTGAAAGAGAATCAGATGCCATTATAGAAGACTGCAAAAAATTCTGTCACTGCAAAAACCACAGCTTCACCCTCACAAGGGAAAATCTGCAAAACTGGTGAAAGTGGTATTTGACCACACAGTCACTTTCTAGTGACGATTTTGCATCAACAGGCAACAGGGATGATTCTGTAACTCCAAATGTCTCTGCGCACAAGCATACAATGCAATTTTTACAGTAACTATTCACCGACCTGTAGAACAGTGGCTGCACAGCATAAAACTGGGCCTTTTCCTAAGTGCGTGCAGAAAAGTTCCGCCTCCAAAATTGGCCCCGAAATGGCCTCAAATCAAAAAAACAAGGTCGCCATAGGCTAAAGCCCTCTCGCGCAGCATATACTACCCTCTTGCTTCACCGCGAAGGGCGTCTCAACCTGAGACAATGCACTCCTGCACTTTCCGGCTGTGCTACCTGCAGATATCTGCTCCCAAAACAGAAAATGAAAGCAACATTGCTCCTCTTACCAGAACACCGCGAGCTTGGCTTGCTTTCTTGAGCTCCTTACCACGAACAAGGCTCTGATATCATGTCAAGATTGTGGGAGAGAAGGAAGGAGTCTCGCTTGAAGCTTTCTTGCTTGCACAATGGGGGAAGACACACAAGGGTGGAGGCTGAAAACAGTTTTCCTCTTCTTCGTTGTGTAAGCCAAAAGAACTCAAGTACAAAGAAATAGAAGAACCCTATATATGGGTCTCAAAACCAAACTCAACTAACTGAGGTGGCATACTAACTGAGCCACGAACTAGAGTAGATAAGGATAGCTATCATGTAGCTATTATTCATGGGCGGTGTACCAACCGCGTCTGCAACTGACAAGTCAGTGACATAAATACACAACGGTCACCCTGGCGTATCACAAGTGGAGCTCGATATCTCAACAGGAGGTTTATTGGGTAGGGGATCAATTGGATAGAGTCCCTATCAACCCAAGTGCACATGCTTTAATCCCATCTACCTATAACTTTGTAGAACAACCTGAGACTATATCTCCATACAACCCGAGGGTTGTTAGTGGTTTGCTGAGTCCTTTTTAAAAATGAAGGATATTCAACATGTACTATAATATGCAACTCCTTCTTTCCTATATGCATTTTACTTATTTGCTTGTGCCCTAGTTGTAGGTATATGAATTGATTATGTAGAGAGGCTAATGAGAATATAAGGTTTAGTATTTAGAGAGTTAGCCTAGAGAGAAGCCAAATGACATACTTATAAGTTAATAGAAATAGGGCTATTGAGCTTACAATGATATACTAGAATGGCATAAGTAGAGACAATAATATAGGCACATAAAGATATTAATGAAAATAGTTAGTTTGATGTTTATATGGAGATAGGTTAGAGGGGATCCATAGAGATATTTAAATAAATGGAGAGCCAAGCTTGGTTGTCTCAAGAGATAGAGTAGATATGCTAGAGAGGCACACAAAGGTATCAAGCAGAAGAAGATAGCCTAGTGCAGTGAGGGAGGATAGATAGATAGACATAGATAAATTGCATATAGTAGTCATGGATGAGTGATTGTGATCAAGAGAGTTGTAAGTAGTTCTTTGAATTAATGAAGGTTACATAATCACAGACAAGAGATCACAATAAAGCCATGAGAGAGTAAAGAAATATGAGAAAATGGCTTAGAGAGTAGGGGTATCCAAGAGTTCTTGTATTTTAGAAAATTCAAATTGACCTCTAAAAACATCTTCAAAAAATGAAAAATTTGACCCATATGTTTGTTTTTTTACCATAAGATATGATATAAAAAATCCCCAAAGTATCTTAGAACTTTCAAATTTTAATTTTTTTCTTTTTTGATTGAAATATCAATTACTTCATATCTACTAATCATTTTACATTGAAAACCAAGCACCGTACACTTGTAACTCACCCCTTTTTATAATATAAAATTTGGTTGAAATATGATTCTTGAATGAGGAGAGAGAAGAAATCTCAGCATATCCTTTGTGGATAATATAGAAAAGGGAAAATGAGATTGCAAAAGTGGAGAGAGAAGAGGATCATTTCACTATTTTTCTCTCCTCTTTTCCTTATTTTAAGTAGGAGAGGGGGGGCTTAAAGAGCCAATTGTGAGTTCATGTTTTTCTAATTTATATTTACACTTTTCTCTGTTTCTTTTACTCCTCCTCACTCAAGGTACATTTTCCTTTAAGTGAGCTATTGTTTTTGGGGATAAAGGTATATGTACCTTAGCCAGCTTGTATTCACTAGACATATTGTACCTACACACCTTTGCATTTCAAGTATAAGTGCCTATCACTATCACTTTATTCTTTATTCTTTCATTGAATATTGAATAAGGGAAGGTGGATCACACATTGTGACTATTGGAGTTCCCACATACGGTGTCTCTCTATCTTGCTCCCATACTCCATTCGCCATAGCTCTTGCTTCACTCTTGCTTCTTCTTGTGTGTGTGGGATTATGGAACAAGATTATCTAAAGAAGAAATCGATCCACCCACTAGTTACTAGAAGAGATGGAACATGTGACTTACTACAATAGACTAAACTACAAATGAGCATCCATATTTGCATCCTTGTCATCCTCAAATAGAGTTGAAAGTTGCAAGCATGGACCCTTAAGATTCACGCACAATCGATAAGTAGCATCCTCCCACTCCTTTGAGAGATCTTGCATCATCATATCCAAAATCTCATCTAGATTCTTTGATAATATTGAAATAGGGCTAATCCCTTGTGTTAAGAAAAGGGTCCTAATTAGCAACCATGATCTATAGGAAAGCTTGATGATAATGCTAATAGTGAGCGACGGGCTAGCATGCTAAGACATTAATGGTGTTCAAAGGTTAAGTAATAGCATATAGTAGAATATAAGATACCAAGGGATGAGCATAAAGATATATGGGCCAAAGGGTCATTGGGATGGGCGATCAATGTCAATGGACTTAGTAAATATCAATCTAATTATAGAGTTCATGGATCTATTTAAAGATACCACCATGGTGCTAAACCAAGCTAATCGCCTAAGTGACTGGAACATTGAATGAGCTTTATGAACTTTCATGCTTATGAGAGGATATGGCTTTTATGTGTGTGTACATGACACTTGTATCAGAGCAAGGCTACAACAAAAGATCAGGGAGTGTGCAAGAACCCATATGAGACCAACACCACTACAATTGCTAATGATGGGAACACCACATAGGGGCACCCTTTTGCAACTTACAACCAAGGTGGCAACTAAGACATAGTCCTTGCAATAACTGGCAATGAGGCTATGAAGGGCTTGTTGGTACCATTGATTGTGAATAAGGATTGATTGTTTGCTTGGAGGAAAAGCTTCCTAAAAGATCACCCATCCTAGTACTATCATTGCCTATTCTTGGCTACATAAGGATCCATGTCTACCTAGAAATTCATGCTTGAAGCCCTTAAATGTTTACCCTCAAAGAGTTAGATGTGAGGTTCACATGGAAAAGATAGATCTTTATCTTTGTCTTTTTACCCTTTGAATAGATTGATTAATGTTGCCATGGCTTGGATAGCAATAAGGTGTCAAGAAATAAGACTTGCTTGCACCCCTTAATTTCTTTAGGATAAGGATACAAGAAAAGGGTGATGGTGAGAAAACAAGAAGGACAAAATAATGAAAGATCATGAGAATTTTTGTACAAAAAACTCTTCCCCAATGGGATAATTATTGAATGATAAGATGGTAGACCAATAAAGTGGATGGGTAAGGAATGCAATTAGCTCTAAAGGTGCACCCCTGTGATAGGAGAGAAAAGGCATCCAAAAGGTAAAGTTAGAAACTTTTGAGGCTTTTTAAGAATGAAAAAACCTATGCAAAAACATCACATTTTCTTTTTTGGTCATTAGTTGTACTTGATTTTCTCTTCGCTTAAAGGCCCCCAAATGACCTTTGTGATATTGCCTCTATAGGCATCTTTACATGGTGCAATAATGGAGTGATCCATGCATGCATGATACCCTCATCAGATAAGCCATCGGAATGAGTCACATAGCTTTCCCCCTTAGCATATTCTCAAGGCTCAAACTAAAGTTCATGGATCTATCTAAAGATATCATCGTGGTGCTAAAAAAAGTTATTCGCATAAGTGGTTGAAAGGTTGATTGAGCTTTACCAACTTGTGTGCTTATGAGAAGCTATGGCCTTTATGAATGTATGATGCTTATGTCAGAATAAGGCTAGAGCAAAAGACCAATGAGTGTATAAGAGCCCCTACAAGACCAAGAGAACTACAATTGCTGATGATGGGCACACCACATAGGGCCATCCTTTTACAACTTACAACCAAGGTGGAAACCAAAATATAGTCCTTGAAATACCTAGCACTGAAGCTATGAAGGGCTTGTTGATACCATTGGTTGCTCACAACAATTGACTATTTTCTTGGAGGAAAAGCTTCTTGTTGAGAAATCACCAAAACTAGTACTATCATCATCTATTCTTGGTTGCATAAGGATCCATGTGCACGTAGAAATCCATGCTTGGAGCCCTTGAAAATTTTGCCCTCAAAGAGTTAGATGTAAGGTTTGTATGGAAAATATAGATGTTCAACTTGGTCTTCTTCCCCATAGAATGGATTGATTAATGTTGCCATGGCTTGGATAGCAATAGGATGTCAAGAAACAAGAGTTTCTTTCACCCCTTAATTTCTTCAAGAGAAGGGTACAAAGGAAGGTTGATGATGAGAAAATAAGAAGAAAGAGAAGGAAATGAAAGAGCATGGGGAGTTTTGTACAAAAAATTATTTCTTGATGGGCTAATTATTGAATGATAAGATGCTAGATCCATACAGTAGATATGTAACAAATGCATTCAGCTCTAAAGATGCACCCTTGATAGGAGAGAAAAGGCATCCAAAGGGTAAAGTTAGAGACTTTTGAAGTGAAGGGAGTAAATATGGTGTGAGAGCAAGAAAGGGGAAGCAAGAGCTATGATAGAAAGACCAAGAGCAAGAGAGAGAGACACACAAGATATGGAAACTTCAACAATCACAATGTGTGATTGGCCTTTCCTTTATTTAAATTTCATTGAAGAATAAATAATGAAGTGATGGTGATGGGCACCTGTCACTTCTTGCAGCATGCAGGTGTGTGAGTATTGTCAGTGTAGTAATACTACATGGGCAGCTAGGTAGCACAGACACATTTACCCCCCAACAACCTTCCATTTAAAGGTGAATGTTTCCCTAATGATAAGAGAACATGAAAAAAGTGACAAAGTACAAATGTACATAAGTACAACGGAACGAGAAAAGACATCATCTCATCCAATGTCAATTAACTTCCTAAGGAAGGCAAAACACTCTATTGAGGGAATTTTGTGAGAAAAGCTGTAGAACTTTGGTCAATTTGAGATCTTGATAAGGTCAACAGACTTATCCTCAATGATCTCTCTTATGAAGTGGTAATGCACCTCAATGTGTTATGTCTTCACATGGAAGATTGGATTCTTAGCTAACTAGATAGCACTCATATAATTCAAATGTAGCGTAGGGACCACATCAATAATACCAAGGTCTTTGTCCAACCTACTAACCAGAGAGCCTCCTTGCAAGCCTCTGTGGTTGCAACATACTTGGACTCGGTAGTAGAGAGGGCCATGAATTTTTGCACCTTGGACATCCAAGAAACAACACCTCTAGCAAAGATGAAGACATAACTAGAGGTGGACTTCCTATTGTTTGCATATATTGCATTATAAGAGTCAGTGTACCCCATGAATCCTATATCTTGGCCACCATAACATGTGTACATACTCACTATGTCCCTAAGATATCTCATGATACCCTTGATGGCATCCCAATGCCATCTACTAGGTGTAGCCATATAGAATGCAACAACTTCTACAACGCAAATGCTATGTTAGGATGAGTGGCTATCATGGCACCTTAAACTCTCCATTGCAGATGCATAAGGGATCTTGGCAATCTTGGCCTTCTACTCATCAAATTGCAAATAATTGGCCTGACTAACCTTCAATGAGAAGGTAAAGGATAGCCAATAGGCATACCATCATGCATATGAAACTGCTAAGGACTTTTTGGATATATTTCTTCTGTGATACGTAAAGAAGCCTCTTAGAGTGATCATGTGTGATGCGTATTCCAATAATATGTGAGGCTTGTTCTATGTTTTCCATCTCAAAGCTCTTCTTAGTTGAGTTTTTAAGGCATCTAGCTCATCTTGAGTTGTCCCAATAATAAGCATATCATCCACATAGAGTACCAATATCATAAGGCTACCATCACGAACCTTCTTCATGTATACACAAGGATTTATAGCACTACGTCTATATCCTTGTGAATGCATAAAAGCATCAAACTTGTGGTACCATTCCCTAGGTACTTGCTTAAGGCCATAAAGGCTCTTTCTCAACTTGCACACTAGGTATTCCCTACCTTTTTCTTCAAATCCATTAGGTTGTTGCATATCGATCTCATCATGTAAGTCTCCATGTAGAAAAGTTGTAATTACATCCATCTAATATAGGTTCTATAGCTGAGAAACCAATGCTAGTATCGAGTGTAAGATCTTCATTTTGACCACAAGAGAAAAGACTTCATTGAAGTCAAAACTATATTCTTGCTTGAAACCCTTAGCTACCAATCTAGCCTTATAAGTGGGCTTTGGGCATCTAGGAATACTTTTTAGCTTGTATACCTACTTGCATGGCAATGCTTTCTTGCCACTAGGCAAAGAAACCAAATCACATAAACACTATGTTAGGAGATTTGGGAATATTCATTCACTTTGGGAACCCCCAATACCTTTATTATTTAACCATATGGTCAAATCTTATTGTCTTACTTAAAGGTGGAGTTTATCCTAATGCTATATAAGCTACCTTTCTAAATTCCACTTTCGAATATGGATCAAGATTTAGGCACGTGGTCAAATATTTATCAATTATTTGAAATTGAGCCTTGAGAAAATTTTAGATTCTCTAATATGGTGTTCATATATGGTTAGTCTGTAAGGTGTCAAAATACGATTGCATAGCCCTATCCCATGATTGACTATCATCTCTATGCATAGCCTCATCATCTCATAAGAGAGAGTCTCACCTGCATCTATCACCATAACATAATCAATGAAGGGCATAAAGCACTCAGCTCTAGGAGAGTGTCTCAAAGTAGGCTAATCCCACACAATAGGTAGGGCTTGGCCACTTGAGCATCAAGTGCTATAGATTTTCTAGCTGGCTATATGGGAGTACTCCGCTCCTCCTGAAAGATCACCCTATATACCTCAACCACCTGCTAAGGTTGATTTTGCATAATTTTTCCATGGGAAATGATACCATGGTTGTGGATAACCTTGCAATCTTGCAGATACCATAGGTGATAGCCCATCTCACCTACACCCCCATAACCAAGGAATATACATTTTTTAGAATTAGAATCTAACTTATTACACTTGTCCTTGGGAACATGGTAGAATGCCTCATAACCAAATATATGCAAGTGAGCATATGAAGAATATTTTCTAGTCCATACCTCGTTTGCAACTTGGTAGTCAATAGCAGTGCAAGGGGACCTATTAATCAAGTGTATGATAGTAGTAACTACCTTAGCCCAAAAATACTAGGGTAAGCTTACCTAGCTAAGCATACTATAGACTCTCTCCTAAATTGTCATGTTCATGCATTTGGTAATACCATTATAGGGAGGGATGTAGGGGATGGTCAACTGATGCTAAATACCTTGATCATTACAAAACTACTCAAAAGATTTTGAGACATACTCCCATTATCTAAACTTAGCAATTTCAACCTATACATAGAATGGTTCTCAACAAGTGCAAAACAATGCTGAAAGGTAGATAAGACATATGATTTTTGCTTAATAGGGAAATCCCAAACGTTATATCAGTAATCATTAATGAATGTGACAAAGTACTTCACACCACCTAGCAATGACAAAGCACGGGACCACATACATCCAAATGAACAAGAGCTAAAGGCTCACCCTATGTGCTTCATGCTAGACTTGTTATATGCACTACGTTGGTGAGTGAAAATGAGCGACCAGGGACATGATGTTGCATGAAGTCAAGTGGGATAACACGCGCAAATATCAATTTTTTATTTTTCTAACACTTACCCGTAGTGGGAGTCGAGTTGATAAATGGAAATCCCAAGTGGTACCATGCATGTTTGACACGTGGTTGTGATATTTCAGTTTTGAGACACACGTCTCATGCAGAAAGAGAAGAAAATGTGTTCTCATTTCTAATTTTAAGTCCTCGAGTGAAATTTTATGTGGCAAGGGGCATATTTTCCATCTAGCAATTAAGGAAAAGCAAGGGAAAAGTTGAAAAATAAGGAAAAAGACAAAAACGTGAGGTTTTTTGAAAAAAGAAGAGAAGAGAAATGTTCAACACAACACAACAAGCATGAGGAAGAGAGAGAGTGAGAGTGAGGGGAGAGAAGAATCTTGTAGGTTGAAGAAGGGAGAAATTTGAAGCTCAAAAGAAGAAGAACAAACTGTCAGAAGAAAGAGACCTTGAAGCTGAAGTTATTAGAGCTGAGGAGTAGGATGGCAAGCCTACTGAAGTCAATGGGCTAATGCGAGTTCTCAATTTTCAGATGATGGTAATAAGAGTCTCCTTTTTGTCTTTTTTTCTTCTACTGCTTTGTGGGGCAGAAAATTTGCAGATTAGTTCTGATGTATGGATATGAGTGAAAGACAACAGAGGGTTGTTCTTCATCATGTTGAGAGTGATGTATGTTAGTTGTTGTGAGGCTTCCCGTCAACAAAGAAGAATGGAAGTAAAGGATCTCTACATCTTAAAATAGGGTATATGGCTGGGAATATGTGTTATGGGAAGATGTTGAATACATGGGTTCGAGTTAGTGGAAATCTAGAAAGATTTACAGCCAAGAAGATGATGAATCAGAATTCATAAAGTTCGAAGCTTTCGCAACTCTCCATCAATGCAAGATATGCTGAGATGTATCTATTGGTATGTTAAAATGACAATCTAAAGTCAAAGAATGTGTCTTCCCATTTGCAAGTTTGTGCTTTTGGAACAGAACAGTTGTATTTGTTGTATAGAGTATGCAGAAATTTAGAACTTTAGACTATGCATAGCTATTTCAGGATAGCAGATCAAGGAATTTTACTCTGACTTGTTTTGGAGAGTTATAGATTTGGAAAGAGAGCTACAACTTTTCTTTTTGAAGCTTGGAAATCCAAGATGTGCTCTATGAGGAAATAGGTGAATTCAACAATATCTATGTCACCAACTTGGTTTCCCATGAAAGTTATCATGATTATCCATTTCTATATCAGTGTAAACTCTGCTTTGATGCAATAATGGATTGTCTACAATAGTTAAATGCTGATAGCAGCTGAGTCAGCATAAAAATTTGCCATATAAAGCTTTGGTTATGTGTGCTCTGAGAAAAGAAGAACGAAAAGGATCTACAACTGGTTTTACATGGATTGAGGAAATCATCTTTGTGGGGTAGTTTGCTATGTGGGGTTGCCATCTCTAAAAACTAAGAGTTTTGTGAATCTAAAAGCTTGTGTTGTCAAAGTCTTAGCCATGGTTATTTCAATGGCAGTTTCTCTCTAAAAATGGTAAAATATGAGCTTGAAGGTTTGAATTGTTTAAGTGTTGATTTGTAGTCTCAGTGAGGAGTGAGTGATCAGGAATTTTGGATCATGTGTTTAGTGGTGTTGTTTTGAGGGTTTTGTTGAGGGAAGATCCTCAGTCTTTATCCTGTGGTATTGTCTTGGGGGTTGTTAGAGGTTGACTACCCAATTCACCTAGCAACATGTCTGCCAACCATACAAACAATGATTACAAGACTCAAAACACTTATACTCTAGGGGTGGAAGATACTGCAAATTGGTAAGCATTTTTATTTCTTTCCAAGATATGTATCCAAGGTGACAATGTGAAAGGAACACATGTTAAACTATAGCTACAACTAAAACATGGTCAACTAACTTAGATAATAGCAAAGTATAGGGGATACTAGACTTAGCACCATGTGCAATAACAAGATTCCTAGGGGTGATGTTCCATGAGGAATCACCAAAAGAGACAACATAACTTGTACCATTCAAAGTGCTAGTAGAGATAAGGCTCTTCATGAGAGATGGTACATGACATACATAATGAAGAGTGAACATGTTGCTTGAACCAAAAGATAGCTAGACATCACCAATACCAATTATCTTCAATGCTAGGTCATTACCCAAATGGAAAAATCTAATCATACTATGATAGAAATAGAACCACTCTCTATGAGGGGTCACATGAAAGAAATCCCCTGAATCTATCAACCAATACAGAGTATATCCTAACAAAGCATTAATCCATTTCTAAGTATCCAAAGAAGAAGCTACCAAGAAAAGATCATCACATATATCATGCTGCACTACATTAATCTCCTTAATCTTTGTGTTGGAAGAGAGGGAGAGAGACAGAGTGGAGCGAAAGATGAGCCTCAGCTCATTGTTGTTCATCTTCCATTATTCTTCCATCATACTAACTGAAAGAGACTTACATACATATGTATGACTAATCAAGACTAACTATGGTTAAGTCAATGACTACACCAACTTATTGAATGTCACACACG
Source organism: Lygodium microphyllum (assembly GCF_053477565.2). Lineage (NCBI taxonomy): Eukaryota > Viridiplantae > Streptophyta > Polypodiopsida > Schizaeales > Lygodiaceae > Lygodium > Lygodium microphyllum. The sequence goes on along the minus strand of NC_141141.1, from coordinate 48,624,161 downwards.
TGTACAATAGTATCCAGCCCAGTCACACACATAAAGATAGACTGACTGAAGAGTGATGGGAGCTTGATATTCTAACACTCCCCCTCAAGCTTAAGCCATCTGATAAACTCCAAGTAGCTATCTGAAATATATGAACTTTTCTTTACCAAGAGACTTGGTAACTATATTTGCTACCTGGTCTTCAGTCTTCACATGAATCAAGTCAATCTGCCCTTTAAGAATCATTTCTCTTATGAAATGGTAGTGAACCTCAATATGTTTGGACCTAGCATGGTATACATGATTGCTAGCCGACATAACACTATTGAGGTCATCACAATGCAATACCACTCTGCTTTCTAGTTGTATTCCCAAGTCTTTCAACAGTTTCATCAACCAAACTGCTTCGCAAGCCGCTAAGGCAGCTCCTCTGTACTCAGCTTTTATACTAGACAATGCAACTGTAGGTTGTTTCTTACTCTGCCAACAACTGATCATACTGTTGCCCAATCCAAATGCATAACCATTGGTTGGCCTCCTGTCATATGCACAACTAGCCCAATTAGCATCACTAAACCCTCTCAAGTCAAGAGATTTTACATATGCATAAAACAACCCATAATTTGTAGTACCCTTTACATATCTCATGATCCTCCTTACTGCATCTAAATGTGGTTTGCAAGGCTTTTGCATGAACTAACTAATCAACCCCATTGCATAACGTTAGTCACAAGACTGGTAATAGTCAAGTATATCAAGCTTCCCACCATCTATCGATACATCGCCGCATTCTCTATGTCATTCCCAAAATCAATTTGCAGCTTGACATTCTAATCAAGAGGTGTCTCCACAGGTTTGCATTCACCCATACCATACTTCTATAACATGTCAGGAGCATACTGCTTCTATAGTAGCCATATACCTGAGGCGTAGAGACTACCTCAATCCCAACAAAATACTTCAACTCACCAAGGTCTATGACTTTGAATTCAGCATGTAAACATGATTTAATCTCAGCAATGCCCTCTTCATCATCTCCAATGACGATATTATCATCTATATAAACCACTAGAAACACATATCCATGATCTGTCTTCTTCGTGAACAGACTGTGATCTGCATCACCCAATCTAAATCCATGTTGCTATAAATAATTGTTGATCCGAGCATTCCATGCTCTAGGTGCTTGGTTAGTCCATATAAAGCCTTTTTCAGCTTACATACACGTGTAGGAAAGTCCGGGTGAACATAGCCTTCAGGCTACTCCATATATACTTCCTCAACTAAATCACCATTCAAGAAAGCATTCTTGATGTCCATTTGCCATAATTTCCAGCCTTTGCATACTACCAAGACTGTTGCCATTTTAGCCACCGGGCTAAAAGTCTCCTCAGGTCAAGGCCATATTGTTGTGCATACCCTTTTGCAACTAGCCTAGCCCTATAGCGTTCTAATGAACCATCTGACTTGCACTTAACCTTGTACACCCATTTGTAGCCAATGGGGACTTTGCCTTCAAGAAACTCAACTAATTCCCATGTCTCATTTTCAGCCAACGCTACATACTCCTCATCCATGGTAGCACACCACTTATCATCTGTAACTGCATCATCAAACTTTATAGGTTCTTTGTAACCTATCACACTAGCCATATATGCATAATGGTGAGCTGAGTAACCAGTGTATGTAAACCTATCAACTGGTTTTCTAACTCTCTCATATCTCCATAACTATGGCTCACTCTGAGCTTGCCTCTCACGAGGCAGTACATGACTCTACTTGCTCCAGGCATCATAATAGATGGAATGCCCAACTCAGTATCAAAATTGTTACTGTTAGATGACTTGTAACTTTCTATAAGTGGACCTGTCACATCCTCAAGCATCTTTTCTTTTCCCTTATCCGATCTCCCCCTCACTGACATATTCGTGTTAGTGGACGTTGTCAAGCGTTTTTTTGAAAACTAAAAACCCCTAGTCAAAATTGTAGCTAGGTTTGATTTCTGCTAGCTTAGTTGTTTGTGTGACTGTTTGTTTTGTTATTTCATAGTTGGATTTCTTGTGTTTGTCTAGCTTAGGATTTGTTTCTGTCATTTTGTTTGATTTGTTGAGTGTGAAACTTGATAGCCTTGGTCAAGCTTGGTATTTTTTTGGACAGGATGAAGCTTGAGTTTGTTATTAGCTACCGAACATTGAGGAACAAGGTATGTTTTCTTGTCGAGACTCTTGCATGTCACGGGGACTATGGGTTCACGAGCACTTCATGTTGCACTTGTTGATGCACTGCACTCTAGGGTCATCTCCTATTCTTATCAAATACTTCCATGCCATGGGTTGGAATTATGCACATTCTTCACCATCATTGAGCACTAGGATGGCATGAGGTCTGTTGCAGCTATATGCATTAAATTTTAGATGCACACGCACTTGAGAGAGCACCTATTATTGAGCACACACATTTCTTACATGCACCATTTGGGATGTTCATCACAAAATTAGGAACCTCTGGTTGAGTGTGTAAGGTGGTTGGGTGAGTTAGAGGGTCATGAAAGATGCCGGCAATTGTGAGATGGGTTGTTCATATTTGGTCAACATCTTGAGAACCATCATTTCTTGAGTGATTGTGAGATTTTGGATGGGTGGAGTGGAGTATATAATATCTTTTTGAAAAGAGTTGAGAGATAAGGATAATTATTTAATTAACAAGGAATTTTTTTTGTATTTTGCATGATGCACAAGCACATATAGATAGGCTAGGCACAGTTCTTCAGTGCATCCTTTTTTTTTTGTGAGCATTGCTTGATTGGTTGCATATCATGGATCCTATATTGCATATTTTTTCAAATCATGAATGATTGGGCACGGAGTTCATTTAAAATACCATATTCCTGTTAGGGCATACTGTATTTTAAAAAAACAGGCTCAGATCCAAAGAATATTAATTTTGAAGACTCAAAGATCAAAGGAAAAGATCGTAAGTTTTACATCATCAGCGAGTATTTCTTGAAAGAAAAGAGGATATGTGTGGTGAAAGTTTGTGCAATTACAATAACAATAGGCCAAGGAAGGGAATAATTCGTCCAAGATACAAGATGGAGAAAAATGATGCAATTTATGAATATCAGTATTTTTGTCTATTTTTAATGGATTTTTGTAATTCTGCCCACGTAAGCTTGTTGACCAGATGTGTTCCGATCGTTTTGAGTACCCGAACAACTATATTCAGAGTTCAAATGACAAAGTTATGATCCAGATGATAAAGTTATGATCCAAACAAGTTGCAAATAGACATAAAGCAGAAAAAACAAAAATAGTGAAAAGCAGTAGAAAAACAAAAGCCAAAAGCTGAAAGCAAAAAGCCTAATGTATGTGAGTGTGGATAGAAAACTATATAAGGAGAGGAGATTGAAGAGTTAGGGGGCTTTCCCCTCTTGTACAATTGTATTTTGTGAGAGAGGAGGGTCGCATGCTAGAGTGAGTTCTTGTCATGCTAGTTTGAAAGTCGGAGCTTTTGAATGTCAAAGCGTCAAGTGTTGGATCAAGGATGTTAAGGTACGATAATATATTTCACTTTGTTTATTTTTAAATTATTGGTTTTTTTGTTAAGTTGTGGTTGTGTGATGCTCTACCCAAATTTGGGTTTAAATTGACTTGAGTTACAAGAGGCGTTTATTATTTTGTTTTTCGTGTGTGGTTCGTGTGGTATCTATCAAAATATTTAAATTTTTGTGTTGTGTTGCGCATCCGACAAAGTCAATTACCCTAACCAGCACTCCTTAACGTCTCATTATCGGGTTGTGAGTGAGGCTTGCTCTCGATCACCGCTCGCATAACAACATAGGAGTACGAATCCGCAAGCATCATGATCAAGGACTTATTCCAAGTGACCATCACCTATAGGACCACTCATATATGTACTCACTGTAGGTGTATTTTCAACATTACTTGTACTGGCTGATCCATCAGTAGCCATTGTAACAAGATTACCATACCACAATGCGAGCTCATAGAAAACAACATCTCTGCTAATCAATGTCTCATGTGTAGATGGTATATAACACTTGTAAGCTTTCCGATCTTGTACATAGCCAAGGAACACACTCTTGACAGCTTTAGGATCCAATGTTTTCCTCTTTTCATCAGGAACATGCACATATGCAATGTTTCCAAATACCTTCAAGTGTGAAATGTCACGCTTATGACCATACAACCTCTTGTATGGAGTTACATCATGAATCCCCGCTGTAGGGGTTCTATTCAAAACGTAGACAACAATCACTATTGCTTGAGCCCAATAACCATTTGGTAAACTCTTCTCATTCTGCATAGCTCTTGCCGATTCCATCATTACCCTATTTTTCCTTTATGGTACACCATTTTGCTATGGTGTATAACTGTAAGTTAATTGCCTTCTGATCCCATAAATAGCAAGGTACCTGTCAAAGTAAGTTAAGACATATTCTCCACCTCCATCTGATCTAAGACATGAAATTTTATAGCTCAACTCATTTTCAACATGCTTCTTGAAATCCTTGAATGCATCAAACACATCATCCTTATGTTTTAGTATGTAAAGCCAAGTACACCTGCTGAAATCATCAGTGAAGGATACATAGTAACGAGCACCACCAAACAAAGCATTACGAGATGGACCCCATATATCAAAATGTACCAATTGTAAGGGTCATGAGATATTTGGTACATGTCTCATAGATGAAAATCGTGCTTGCTTTCTAAAGTGATATGCATCACATACATGTCCAAAGTCATGATACTTGAACTTAGGTAGTCCAAGCACAATCTCCTTTTGCTGCATAGATTTCAGCTTTTGTACATTCACATAGCCAATCCACTTATGCCATATCTCAACATCTCGTATAGCACTATTATCATGTGCAAACATGGTTGCTTTCAATTCTAGAATTGACTCATCAAGAGTAAAGAGTATGCCATCTCTTCAGCCTCTAGCAATCAATTTGCAGCCATTACCATATTCTTCAACAAAGCATCCATCTCTATTAAATCTCACCTGTAGATTCTATTCTACCATTTATCCAACTGACAAAATATTCTTGGTTATTGTAGGTACATGTAGTATATCATGCATGCTCTTTTTCTTGCCATGAGGCATCAACAACGGAACAATTCATGTGTGCTGAATGTCATGTTGGATGTCATCCCCAGTACACAGATAAGCATGTGAACCTGCACAACCATCTCATCAAACCATTCTTCATGGGGTGTCTTATGATTTAAAGCCCCTGAATTAATGTACCATTTCTCATCTCTATTCTGCCTAGATCCATTCTTAGACACATGTTGCATGGCAAACAATCAGTCAACCTGTTCATCATGAGCACCGCTAGAAGATGCATAGTGCCCATGTTGTTTGCCATTTTCCTTCATATCTCCCTGCTTCTTGTAACAATCCTTTGCCATGTGCCCATATCTGCCACACTAGTGACAATCCTTATCTCTATTTGATTGATCATTTGATTGCCATGAACCAGATCCACCACCTCTACCATGGGGTAATCTCCCCCTGCCTCTAAAGCCGCTAGATCCACATTGGCTTTGTGTATTTGTGCCATGCCATGATGCCATCCATAAGTGTTTTGAGTGTCTCCTCAACCACATATTGTGTAGGAGAGAAGGAGGCTCAAGAAGGATCAGAATGTGCCAACTTCCAAGTTCCACAACCCATTGTATCCCATGCAAGGAACCATGATCTTGTTTCCAAGATCTACAAGTAAGAACTGGTTTATGTGTAACGAAGGATCTTGCTCCTTGTCAATAATATAACTCCACAGGGGGGGGGGGGGACTGGCCCATCTTCCAGTCCCGTGTGTTGTCAATTTCTCTATATATATATATATCTCTCTACATCTTTATTTTCTCTAATATGTTCTCTCTTTGCACCAACATAATATTAACCATATATATTTTAAGTATATAAGAAAGTCAAGCGTGTATCTCGGATCTTATAATAGTGGTACTAGAGGAGGTCTCTTTACTTTTCTCAAAGTAGTCCAACACATCAACATTGAAAAAATAAAATATTAATAAGCATTACCAATGGATATTAATCCACAAAATGCCCAACTGGCACACAAAAGACAACCATATTTGACAAATAACCAAAAAATTCGATTCAATAGAATAATTATTTCCCCAACCTGATGATCAAGGAAGATTGAAATACTTATATTGCAACAATTATGGGCACGTTAGAAAATACTACAGAAAGTTGCATTGGATGCAAGTAAAGGCGACCCTTGCAAGAAGAAGGTAAAGATGGAAACTGATAAAGTGCCTACAAGTGAGCAATTACAAGCTCAATTGATAGAGTATCGTAGCTTGTTGAAAATTCCCAAAGTATGCCAATTTATTGACAGCTTAAGGACAAGGGAAGAAGCTACTTATGAAGGACGGAATCCTCCAAGAGATGGTGATACTGGAAGAAAAACCATTGCACCAATTGATGGTGAAGGTGCAAAGCATCCAATTATTCAGAAGCTTCCTAGAAGGAAGAAGGACTCTTAGGTAAAGAAGAGTAAAAAGACCTCACCTCGAGTGAGGCGGATAAGGAGGGAGTCATCTCCCTTAGCAACTAGCTACTTCCCTGATTACTCGAGTTCCTCCTCCTCCTCATCAACTTCTAGTTCCTACTCTCTTGGTTCTAAGTCTCGTACAATCTACAAACGGACAAAGAGGGACCATAAGAGGGGCAAGCTTAAGAAGACTAATACTGTCAAGTTTGGGGATAAGGACATAAAGTTTAACTCTTACTCCAGTAAGAGAGATCTTGCTAAGGCATTACCCTTTGTCAGGAAATTTGAAGTTGGTTTTTCTGATGGTAATTTCTCAGAAAAGTCCAAGCTAAGGCATGTAGACATGCACTTGAAAGACACTGCTAGCAATTGGTGGTTGACTCTCATTTTTGAGGGAATGAAACCTATGACTTGGGAAAAGTTCAAGAAGAAGTTTTATGCTCAGTTCTTGCCTCCTGATTTTGAGGACGATGTCAATAAGGAGTGAGACTGGCTAGGCCAGAAATAGCATGAGAAGGTAACTAATTATGTGGACAAGTTTTGGTCTACTCTTCTCAAGGTTACTCCTTTCATGGAGATCAACAATGAAGAGAAGAAAAGGAATTTTGAAGCTAGCCTACTCCCCCATTTACACAGAACCATGAAGATGTATCCACATGAAGCCTTATCTCGCATGATGGAGTCTGCAATCATAGTAGCTGAAAGTTTGCATACACTTGATACACCTTGAAAGTTGAAGATGAGTTCTTATAGAGCTAGACAATAGGAACTCTATGATCAACCAAGACATAGGACTAATTGCAGAAGACCTACTTTTAACCCATGACCAATATTTAAAGCGAGGGTAACAAGAAGAAGTGCAAGTATCTCTCACCCCTCCCAGATACAAAAGTACAAAGAGGAAGGAAGGTGCTTTCTTTGTGGTGAGTTAGGGCATATGAAGCTTGATTGTCCTCACAAAAGGAAGGAAGAAAATTTGGTTAAAGATCCTCCTCCACCATCCTCAAATTCTATTTTGGATGTGCAAGCTAACACGCATTCAAGTGAGAAGGTGTTGGGGGACACTCAACAATCAACGAGTTTTGATACTCTTTGATCCAGGTTCCACAAATAATTTTGTGTCAGAAGATACTATTGAAAGGCTACAAATTCTACCAAATTGATTAGGAACACAAATTGGATTAGTTTTGGCATTTGAAGGACTTACAACCAATTCTAATCCTATCCAAGGGAAGTTAAATCTTAGAATTGGGGATTACCGTGACCAAGAATCTTTTCTACTTGCACCCATTGGTAACTGTGATGTTATCTTAGGTATGCCTTGGCATTACAAGATTAGACCTCTTCCTGATTTTTTTAAGAAGACCCTTACATTTCAAGTCAAGTGTTAGAAGATAGTATGCATTGCTAATGATGGAGATTGGCCTATGCCAATGGTTAGTCATGTTAGCATTTCTAAAGAAATGAAGAAAGTTATTTCTGCATATATGATTTTTGTGAGAGGGTCAAAAGAAGCTAATGACTCAAGGGAACTTGATGCCTTGAATGAACACACAATACCAACTAATGCTTCTAAGTCTCAAACTTTAAAAGAACCCCTCTCTTTAATTGATCAATCCAGACATGATTTTGTTAAACAATATGAAAATTGTCTTAGTGATTCACTCCCAGGAGAGTTACCTCCTAAGCGCCTGGAAGATCACACAATTGATCTTATTCTAGGCAGTTCACCACCTAACCAACTGCCTTACCGAGTAAGTGCAATTTAGTAAGAGGAGATCCTAAAACAAGTAAATGAACTATTGGAAAATCCATACTGCTCTCTAGTCTTACTTGTTCAAAAGAAAGATTGCTCCTTCTGTATGTGCATAGACTACAGATATTTGAACAAGATCACAATCAAGAATCGTTTTCCTATGCCAAGGATAGATGATATCTTGGATAAGTTGCAAGGGGTTAGTATCTTTAGTCGCATTGATCTCAAGAGCAGCTATCACCAGATACGGATAGCACCTGAAGATGTTCATAAGACAGCTTTTTGTACAACATTTGGACTATATGAGTTTTTAGTCATGCCATTTGGTTTGACTAATGCACTTGCCACATGCAATCGAATGATGGAGAGAAATTTCAAACCTCACTCAAAGTTCACAGGTGTCTTCTTTGATAACATTCTAATATTTTCATAGTCTGAAGACGAGCATAGAAAACATCTATCTACTATTTTTCAAGAGCTTTGCAAGCATAGACTACAGGTCAATGCTAAGAAGAGTGAATTCTTCCTTTCAAAAATTCATTACTTGGGCCATATTGTTTCTCACAATTTGGTGAGAATGGATCCTGAGAAAATTCGATCCATTGTTGAATGGCCTACACCTACTCTGTACATGAAGTTAGAAGTTTCTTGGGCCTATGTTCATACACAAGAGGTTCATATGAGGCTTGTATATGTTGTGTCTCCTTTACATGACCTTACTAAGAAGCAAATGCCTTTTTGCTAGGGATCAAGGCAACTACAAGCCTTGGAAAGAATTAAGTTTCTTGTGACTCAAGAACCAGTTCTCATAGTTCTAGATCTTCAAAAACCTTTTGAAGTTCACTTTGATGCTTTTGGGAATTGCATTGGAGTTGTGCTTAACCAAGAGCATCATACATTAGCATTTGAGAGCCAGCGACTCAAGGATCATGAGCTACATGCTCCAGTATATGAGAAAGAGCTTATAGCAGTGGTACATGCTCTTCAAGTATGGAAACACTATTCATTTGGTGTAGATTTTGTGATTAAAACAGATCACCAAAGTCTAAGATACTTCCTTACTCAGAAGAAGCTCTTAGAGAAACAGATGTGCTGGGCAAATTTCTTATCTATGCTTCATTTTCAAAACCTTCATACATCTAAAACTAAGAATGTGATAGCAAATGCTCTATCACGGCGACCTTGAGTGAATGCAATCACAACTGTTTACCATAATGAGTTCATGGATTTACCCAAAATGTATGCAACTGATTCTGACTTCTCAATTATATGGGTTCAGCTTAACTCAAGTTAGTCAATTACACCTTTCTTGATTCGAGATGGTTATTTATATCATCATCAAGTAATTTGTGTAGCATTACCATTGTGATACAAGATAATGGATGAAACACATGCATCTCCATATGCTAGACATATGGGTATTCTACCCACTACTCAAGCATTGGAAACATATTTCTTTTGGCCCACTCTTAGAGCTAACATTGAAAGATATGTCTACGAGTGCAAGATATGCCAAAAAGTAAAGTATGATAGGCATAAACCACCTAGTATACTAAAGCCATTACTTATTCCCAATGAGCCTTGGGAAAGTATAGCCATGGACTTTATCATGGAGCTTCCTCGCACACAAGCAGGCAATGATGCAATCTGGACTATCATTGATAGATTCAATAAGCAAGCTCACTTTACACATGTGTGAAAGACAATCAAAGCTATTCATTGCTCATATTTTCAAGCATCATTGCATGCCTAAGTCCATTATAAGTGATCGAGATCCTCGCATGACCAGCCTCTTTTGGCAAGCTCTCTTCAAGAACCTCGGGACTCATTTAATGTTTTCATCCTCTTATCATCCTCAAATGGATGGGCAGAGTGAAAGTACTAATTCTACTATTTTGGACCTTTTGAAATCCTATGTCTCTGATAATCAAAGAGAATGGGAAAAGTATTTTCATTTGGTAGAGTTTGCATACAATAACACGGTACACTCTAAAATTGGTAAGGCACCTTGAGATCATGTACAGTAAGACTCATTTACCACCAATTCTTCTTACAAAGGATAAGATCTTTGCAGCAGATGTACTTATAACTTGCCAACCTTGTTCTAAGGAGTGGCAATACTATTTTGTGATTTAACAAAAAATCATGCGACGTTGCAACTTGTTGCATAGGAGTCGCACTTGACTTGCGGGATTAGTTCTCCCATCAAACAGTATTCCTTGGTCGAGAATAATTTTGGACAAGATGTAGGGTTTGGGAGTCCTCTTGACCCAATCCAACCCTAGCCCTACTAGGCAGACAATGTTTGGCCCTAGGGTTTCTAAATTCAAATGGAAGTTTAGTATTTGGCCAATTGATCCTTAGGGTAAGAACCCTAGATTGTTCTTGCATAGGTACTCAACTAACCCTAACATTCTGTGAATGTGGGTAGGACCTTTGAGGTCGGAAATATTAAGTCGATTTTCCAAGTATGATACTAGGCAGAATTTTATCGCAACTTAACTCCACCTAGCACATTGAGGTGATCACATTTGAGTTACACCATTAGAAGGGATTTATCTAATTGATCTAATTGCCTTGCGACAAGAGGTGTTCTTTCCTTAGAGATGCAAATTCTTCCCCTAAAAGATGTAAATAATTGCAAGATATAACATTCCATGCAATTATGCGAATTCAAAACCATAGACTTTTTCCTTCTATGCAGCTATAAGATCTATAATGATCATTACTTTTCCTTGCCTATAATGATGATTAACAAATCAGTGCTAACTCGTATAAAATCTACGTTGATGCAACGAAATCAAGGCTTTAATATTTTTGATAAAGATGTGTTCAAATTTTGGCAAAAGGACTCCATGCATGAGCGAATACCATGAGTCCAATATTAAATTAATGAACTATCATCGCATGCAATTTACAAGTTCATAAATTCCTTTCCATGCATTGCGACTATTTTGGACAACATACAATGGGCATCTAAGATTATCTCATGCATGAGTCACAATTAAGAAATTATTACCTAAGTGCATTATGTGCTGTTCTTTTTTGCGAGGCAATCAAGGATGCATTTAGACAAATCCCCCTTTTAACCTATGCAATATGCATTCAGGATTGCAACTTGGAAGTGCAAGAAAATTCAAATGCATGACATGCACTAACTTTGTCAAACAAATTAATAAATGCATTTAAATTTTCCTAAAAACCATCATGCTGAACGTATCCCTTTCATGTGAGAATACAATTGGAACCTGGGTATTAAGATACGAAGCGTTGTCCACATGTGTGCTCGGGTTGGAAGCTCTCACGTGTGCACCTCGCATCTTTTGTTTGGGGGCCATTTGACGCAGTAATTTTGTTCCAGCAACTCTCCTTTGGGTCACTTCGCATATCGAATCTACTTCTGTTCGATATCTCCTCCTTCCGTGCAGGACACAGGCCTTAGGGACTTGGTTTTAAAATTCTTGGGGAAGGCACAGGAGAACAGAGCTTATGGAGGCTTAAATTAGAAGCTTCCAAAGAAGCTTCTAATGCTTCTATGATAGAAAACGACCGTGGAGAGAGAAGATGAGGATGGAGGTGATGATGAGGAGGGTGGTGCTGGCAATGATGAAGGAGATTATGATGATGATGGTGGTGGGCAAAGGCAACAGCTTGGCGGACAGCATGGCGGCATGAATGGCAGATGGTGGCAACCTGGGCAAGACGTTGTCTTCTTCTCCCTCTCCCCCTCAAGCTTCAAGGGGGGGTCATATAGAATAAGGGGGGGGGGGGGGGGGGGGGGGGGGGTTGGAGATAGCCACACACGTGGCTCTACATGCCTCCTCCCTCCCCCATGCTCTCCACCACTCAAACTCTTCCCAGACTCCCTCTCCCCGCCATGCATCGGCTGAGGGGGAGGGGGTTATTAATAAAAAAATGTACACAAAATTTAACCATTATCCCCTTTTTTCCCCATGAAGGGTGTTCGTGTGTTGGCTTGCGGGTTTTTAGCCACAGATTTCCATACACGACATGGAGCTAGAATTTATTAATGCGCGAGGAGGGAACACTAAGACACCAACATTTATCGATGTGAGAGATTATTTTGAACTGCTTTTTGCATGTGGTGCGTGTGGTCTAAAATCATTAATATTTCGTGTAGAAATATTACAAAATATCATGTGAATGACATCCAAGTATCCAACATTCATAGAGCATATATCCAAAAGCATTGAATCCAAGTAGTCTACAAGACTTTGCCTATAGCATCCAAGCAACATCCAAGGATAGGAATGATCATCAATGTCAAAGCATCCAAGCTCCAATTTCAGCTTAGGAGCATATCATATTCCTTGCGCACTCCTGGAGACAAATTTATTAGTTGCAAGAGATTCATGTTTAGTTTAACTTCACAAAGAGAGCTTGCCAAATTGAAATCGTGATAATTCTCTACTTCCTGGCAGACTCGGGAAGGCCTAGATCGTAAACCTTGTGACATTCCGTGGGAGTGCCCGGTGGCGCTTTCTGGACTCTCTTCCCAATGGGATGCTAAGACGTGTCGTACAAGTGGACAGGTGGACACGTTACAGTTGGTATCAGAGTGAATCAACAAGGATCTAATATTTACAAGGAAACTTAATGAGGAGAAGTAGAGAAAATGTTGCTGTTAAGAACATTTTCTACTTACTTATCGATATTGGCCTACAGAGTCGCAAAGCATGGAACAAATTCTTGGTGTTCCAGGTTATGTTTATGACTACGATTCATGCCTCGAGTTATTGACGAAGGCTAGGCATGATGAATATCCTAGATCGCATCTACAATCCTTCACCCCTGTACGTGGAACGGAGATGGACGGGTGATTCAGGAATTTATTACATAGCTACCCACTGACTTACATACCTTTGGACCAACTTGAAGATAATCAAGTGGATGGAGGACTTAAAGATTGTGAAGTTGTTCATCTTTGTCGAGGCTCATGCAAATGCAACCCTACATGTCGGCGGTCGAAAGGTCAAGCAGCAGAGCAAGTATGTGTACGAGGAAGTGACTCGAGTAATCCCTGCCGACAGAATCAAGGTGTTGGGATGTTATGAGAAGAACGGGTATCAAAGGAAAGGATACCCTAAGCTTCCTATGACCTATCGATACCTAAAAATCCATGACCCCAATCCATATTATTACTCAGTTCCCGTAGCTGAATGTAACACAATCTTATTCTCCCCAAACTGATGTGCCAATCAGCTTGTTCCATCTTCCCAAAAAATAATTGTACTCAAAAGGGATATGCCCTTATGAATGAATAAGATTTTTATTACTGTCTGTCATGGCTGTGAGTGTTGGTAATGGAGTTAAGTGATTAGGTCACTTGGCTAAAAGTTGAACCTAGGTGTCCACAAGTGTTTTCTCAGAATGGATTGGCTTAAACCTAATGATGCCCACATTCACTATGGAAAGGACCAAGTCTCCTTCCGAAATTCTGAAGGGAAACTAGTTACAACTCAAGGAGAGGCTGGTATGCCGAAAATTCAACTGGTCAAAGCATCTCGGATAATGAAAGGAGTTAGAAAGGGGCTACCTGTCTCTTTGATTAAGCTAAATAAGCTAGATCAAAATCAGGAGTCTAGGGAAGAACCTTCATGGTTAAAGGAGTACGCATACGTATTTCCTGAAGAGCTGACAGAGCTTCCTTCTCAAAGGAAAGTCGATCACGAAATCAAGCTAGTGCCAGGAGCTGCACCAATAACAAAGAGGCCATATAGAATGTCCATCCCAAAAGCGATTGAGCTAAAGGAGAAACTCAAGAAACTATTAGACCAAGGCTACATCCGTCCTAGTAGTTCACCATGGGGAGCTCCAGTGCTGTTCCAGAAGAAGAAAGATGGAACACTTTGGTTATGCATTGATTACAGAGGGTTGAATCAATTGACCATTAAAAACAAATATCCCATCCTAAGAAAAGATAAGCTTCTTGACCGTCTTTAAGGTGCAAAGATCTTCTCTAAGATTGATCTCAAGTATGGATATTATCAGATAAGGATCAAGGAAGAGGATATCCCAAAGATGGCATTCAACACAAGGTATGGGCACTTTGAATTCCTACTTATGTCATTCAGGCTGACAAATGCTCCGGCTACCTTCAATAGGTTAATGAAGGATATCTTTAGGCCCTATGTTGATGACTTCATACTCATCTTCTTTGACGATACCCTAGTCTACTCCAAGTAGGAAGAAGATCACAAACCCCAGCTTCGCATTGTCCTTGAAACAATGAGGGCACACAAGCTTTATGCCAAGAAGAAGAAGTGTGCATTTTTCAAGCGACAGATTGAATACCTGGGATTCATTGTATCAGCAAAAGGAATTTTAGTAGATCCTAAGACGTTTTGGAGTGGCCAACACCAACAACTATCAAAGAAATACGTAGTTTTCTTGGATTGACAGGATGGTGCAGGGTCTTTATAAAAAACTATGCCTTGATTGCAGCCCCTCTGACCAATCTATTGAAGAAGCAAGTATCAATTGTATGGTCACCTGCTAAACAGTCCAGCTTTGACAAACTAAAGAAAAGCTTGGTATCATCACCTATCCTGAAACTTCCAGATCTTAGTAAGGAGTTTGAATTGATAATTGATGCTAGCACACTTGCCTTAGGATGTGTGCTTATGCAAGAAGGTCATCCTGTAGCATACTCTTCAAGGAAACTGAAGAGCTATGAAAGGAATTATGCTACCCACGATTTGGAGCTGTTGGCTGTCATACATGCTCTCAAGCTTTGGAGACACTACTTTCTGGGTAACAAGTTTACCCTAGTGACGGATCATAAAAGTCTTAAATGGATTTTTACCCAGAATGAGCTCAACATGAGGCAACGTTGATGGATTGAAATGTTGGAGGAATATGATTTTGAAATCAAATACCGGCTTGGAAAGGAGAATGTAGTTGCCGATGCACTCAATCGCAAGGCATTTCTATATTCTCTAATTTTTCAAGATCCATCAACAGCAAGATCTCTAGCCACAAAGGTATCCATGCGAAACAACCCAATTCTTGAGCTAGCTAGAGAAGAGGCATGTCATGACCCAACCTATCAAAAATTGCTAAGGGAGATCCCTTGTAAACGCCCCGAACAACGTAGTACGCTTAACAATTATGATATTTGCTTGTTTTCGAGATTTAATAGAAAAGAGAATGAACACTTAAAGCTGAAAATGAAAATTACTCACAAAATTACAGCCATAAAAATGTAAAAGTAATGGAGACAAGATTGAGGGTTGAAGATGGGCAACCCCCCCCGAAGGAATGTATTTCTGCTCAACCCAAGTCCCTTAGGGAAGAGCTCAGTTACAATCAACCTGAGAGTGAGAAGAAGTAATCCTCACTCTCACAAGATCATGCAAAGATGTACAAACACACATGCATTATCTATTATGCAATGATAAGAACTGATTTCTTTACAGTATGAGAGAAGAAAAAGGGGAATTCAGCCTTTCTCCATCGTTGATCAGCAGTACAGGGATAGAGCTTGCTTCTTGTAGCTAAAATGGAAGAAAGAGCTCAAGAAGGAGGTGCTGTAATGAATTTACAGGCTTGTTGTCTTGTAAAACAGCAGTGATAGAAGAGGAAATATGGAGGAATTTGATAATGGAGAAGTGGGGGATGATGATGGGGATGGATGGGGCCAGTTTCTGGCTATCTGTGGGTGCTGTACATGAGTTTACAACAAAGAAAAATGATGCTCAATGAAGAAAAACGAGCTCTTATTTATAGGAGAGGGGAGAGCTAGTACAAAAGGGGAAAGTGGAGTAGCACAAGACAAGTGTCCAGCCACATGTCATGAGATGTGACAAGTGGTGGGACACTTGGAAACTTGTGTGACAAGTGTCTTGACACTTGTCTCTTCTTTATGGCCTTCCTTTTTGGGTTGAATACTGTCAAGAATAGAAACAACCAAATTTAGTAAGCACAGTCAGAGTACAGAACTTACTATTTTTAGAATGACATCCCTATTTTTTAGGACTAGCATTTTTAGGCTAATTCGAGGCTCCTAAAATTTAGGGACCTCCTAAAATTTAGGGATCTCCTAGAATTTAGGGACCCCCCCAATATGGGTATCATATGAAAGCTTTTTCCGTGTACATCGCAAAAATGGTATCCGAATCTTTATGTGACTTTCCTATGCAAAGAAATGTGCATTTCAAGCTTTCAGCCCACACATGCACATTATACAAGCATTTCATGATCATGCCATCTTGTTGATTGTAACTGTTTGTTCTGGTGGATCTAGCCCACACTTCAAGGCATCAATCCTTTCTGTGTGCGAGTCTAACCCTGATATGTGTGAGTTCTAGTCACAGGCGCCCAATCGGGTCATATAGGTGGAAGTGTGAACTATCTTTTCTCTAACCCACCGCGTGGGTCCACCATAACCTGTGACCACTCATCAGTGACCAGCTCCAATGCACTTTTCTTTATATCTAATTAGTGCAAAGGAAATAAATTTAATAAATCATTATATAGACAAATTAATGAAAAAGGATACAAATTCTATTTCTATAGAGTTGTGACATCCCTATCAAAGATCAAGACCCGAAGCTACGGGCAAAGTATTAAGAATTCTCTATCAATAATGGACTTCTCTACTATATAATGAGATTATGTATACCGGCAAGCCAATCACTTAAGCAGAAGATACTTTGAGAAGCCCATGACTCCCCTTTCTCAGGACATCTTGGCTATGCCAAGACCCTCAATTTAGTCATAAAGAGCTATTATTGGGATAGGCTTAAAGGCGACGTTCTCAAATATGTCATAAAATGTTTGTCTTGTCAACGCATTAAGGCCGAACATGTCAAAATGCCAGGGAAATTGCAACCACTTGAAATTCCCCAAATGAAATGGGAATTCATTAGTATGGACTTTGTTGTTGGCTTGCCCCAAGTTCAGGGAGGATACAACTCCATTATGGTTGTGGTGGATATGCTCACAAAGGTTGCACATCTTATTCCTATTACGACAAACTATAAAGCCTCAGACATTGCAAGGTTATTCATCAAACAGATGGTGGAAGACATGGATGACCAAATCAAGTCAATAAGAGATGACATCCAAGCCGCCAAGGACGAGGCAAAAGGCTTACGCTGACTTGAAATGTCAAGATAGATCCTTCATTGAAGGTGAAACGGTCTTCATTCGTGTACGTCCAAAGAAGAGTTCCCTATCTTTGGGGGAATGTAAAAAGCTAAGTCCAAGGTATTATGGACCTTACAAGATTCTCAAGTGCCTAGGGCGTAATGCTTACAGACTGCAACTCCCCGAAAACCTAAAAGTTCATAATGTATTCCATATCAGTCTATTGAAAAAGTATGTACCTAACCCTAGTCACGTGCTTGATAATCAATAAGTTGTAATGCCTAGCCAAGGAGTACTTGAGCTACGACAGCCTGACAGGATCCTAGATGTTAGGGAGAGGCATTTGAGATCCAGAACCTTGAGAGAATACCTCCTCTAGTGGAAATATTATCCCGAAGAGGAGGCCACTTGGATGGATGAAAGTACTCTCAACCAACAATACCCCCAGTTCCTCCCGAGATGAGGACATCTCGATTCCTCTAAGGGGGAGAGAATGTAATATTTCCACAATGAAATATTAATCGGCCCTAGACCCTACACACAGTGTGCAAAAAGCAGTTTAAAATAATCTCCCACAACAAAATACCCTTGGCTAAGTGCTTACCCCGCATGCGTTAATAAACTCCAGCCCGTGTTGTGAAAAAGAGGCCAATGCTAAAAACCCATAGCTCCCACGAGAACACCCCTTTCAATGAGGAAAAAAGGGGATAATGGATAAATTTTGGCAAATTTTTTCATAATAATCCCCTCCCCCTTAGCCGATGCATGGCAGGAAGAGGGAGTATGGAGGGAGTGTGAGAGGACCTTGAGTGGTGGAGAGCATGGGGGAGGGAGGAGGCATGTAGCTAGCCATGTGTGTGGCTATCTCCCTCCCCCCCCCCCCCCCCCCCCCCCGCCCCCCCCCCTTTATTCTATATGACCCCCCCTCTGAAGCTTGGGGGAGGAGGGAGATTAGACTGCGCAATGCTGCTTGCTAGAGGACTGCCGCCCCAGAGGCTGTTGCCACCAAGCCGCTACTGTCGCACCCCTGCCAACATTGCCATCATCATCATAATCATCATCCTCTTCATCTCCTTCATCATCATCCTTATCATCCTCTCCCAATCAACCTCACCTTCTCTCTCCACGTCATTTCCTGCCACAGAAGCTTGGAAGCTTCCATTAAAGGCCTCCATAAGCCTTGTTCTCCCGTGCTTCCCCGGTTTTTAAAACCGCATCCAGCAAGGCTTGTGTCCCACGCGGAGGAGGAGATATTGGACAGAAGTAGCTTCATAACGCGTAAAGAAAACCAAGAAGAAGTTGCTGAACCGAGATTTAATTCATCATGGCTCCCAAGAAAATGGCGAGAGGCGCACATGCGGGAGCTTCCACCCCGAGTACATGTGTGGACAACACCCTGAACCTCAATGCCCAGGTTCTTAAAAATTGATTCCTCATGAAAGGATGCATTAGGCATGTTTAATTTTTGTAGGGAAGTTATAAATGCATTTATTAATTTGTTTTACAAAGTTTAGTGCATGTCGAATATTTGAAATTGCTCGCACTCCCATGGACAAGGGTAGTTGCAATCTTCTTGAAAGTATAATGCATAACTTAGAAGATGATATCATGCTAAGAAGGATAGAGCTTATGTCGCATGATGCACTTATGAATTAAATTCATGGTCCTGGTTCATATAGAGGATAATCTTAGATGCCCATTGAATGATGTCCAAATCATCGCAATGCATGGAAATGAATTATGAACTTTGCAAATTGCATACGATGATAATTACGCCCTAGTTTGGTCTAAGCACTAAAGGACATATTAAATCAATAATGGTCTCATGGCATTTGCTCATGCAAGGAGATCTCTTGTCAAAATTTGAATGCATATTCATAAAAAATATTAAAGCTTCGATTTCATTGCATAATTATAGTTTAGGGCAAGGAAAAGAAATGATCATTGTAAATCTTATAGTTGCATAGAAGGAAAAGGTCTATAGTCTTGAAATCACAAATTTGCATGGAATGCTATATCGCATACATTTTGCAGTTGCTTGCATCTTTTAGGGAAAAATACTTGCTAATTTAGAAGGAAGTATTTGCATCCTTAAAAGGGATGATCGTCTCTAATCGTGGGATTGTTAAATCAACTAAGTAATTCGCGTATAGTTGAGTTGCTCACATGAAAATCATAAAGGAGCGATTAGATTGCATATGACGATCACCTCAAGTGCTAGGTAGGATTAAGTTACATTAAAATTATGCCTAGTATTGCACTTGGGATGCCGATTTGAGACTTTCAATCCTAAAGGTCCTACCCACATTCACAGAATGTTAGGGTTAGCTAAACGCCTATGCAAGAACGATCTAGGGTTTTCACCCTAAGGATCAAATGATCAAATGCTAGATTTTTGCAAGGAAATTAGAAACCCTAGGGCCAAAACATTACCGGCCTAGTGGGGTTAGGGTTGGGTTGGGTCAAGAGGACTCCCAAACCCAACATCTTGACCAAACATATTCTTGACCAAGGAATACCATGTGATGGGAGAAATAATCCCACAAGTTAGGTGCGACACTTGTTTTGTGCAATAAGTTGCAACGTCGCATGGTTTTGCATCTAAGTCAGAAAATAGTATTGCCACTCGTTAGAACAAGGTTGCGAGTTCTAAGTACAAGTCTAATTTGCAAGAGGATGAGTGGTCATCTTGCTACATTACCCTTCCTTAGGGCTGATTTGCCAAGTTAGGGAAATTATGAATTTCCTAGCAAGCAATTGACCAATCAAGTGAGGACAACGGGGTTGTCCAGGATTTATTAACCTTAATATAAGGAAATCTAAGGTATTTGTTAAATTAGGTTAATAGGGTACAAACCCTGACCCAAGGATAAAAGGGTAAACAAGCAACTCAGCTTACGAAACCCTTGGGATCTTGCCAAGTCGTGATTGATCCCGGATCGAATGCTAGATGTGTTCGGAGAGAAGGATTCACACCTTAGTAGTTGGCCATACAAACGAGCACTGGAATGCTTGTGTTTGTACACTTAGGAGCACTGTTTATACTTCTTTTCTCAAGGAACTAATGCTCAAAAATAATTAATGCTTCAAGTTGAAATCCTAAAGGGAGAGGTAGTATCAGTTATCCTCGACTATCTACTTGATTCTATCCAAGGGGGTTGTTAGCTACGCCGGGTACGTAGACCGAACCCAGTGCAAGAGGTCTCTCCGTGGGTGCTACTTGGAGCAGGAGGATGCTTGGGTGCCAGGGGGGTTCTGGCCATAAATCCCTTGCCTCCGGATCCTGCACAAGAGGCCGACGTGACTCGAGATGGGATCTTGAGGCTTGCATACTAGTCTATGGGTGGAAACTTGGAATAGCGATCCCTGAGGATTGCTAGAATCACCTTCGGGCAGATTATGGAATTGCCTTCAAGCGGATTATGGAATTGCCTTTGAACGGATTATGGATTAGCCTTCGGGCGGATTATGGATTAGCCTTCGGGCTGGATTATATGATGTATTCCAAAGACTGATAAATAAGATCAAGTGTTGCTTGACATTGTTTTTCGACGTTAGTGCTTAAGTTACGTGAAGGAACCGGCGATTAATTGGCTAATTAAGGAACCGGCGATTAATTGGCTAATTAAGTTACATGAAGGAACCGGCGATTAATTGGCTAATTAAGAAAGTTATTTTTGCTTGTCAAACTAAATGTGGTAGGTAATATAATAACTAAAGCAACCTAAGGAAAGTGCGGTGGATGTGACCATGGGTCTGTCCTATGGAAGGGTGGTCCCGGTTGGCCGGGAACTTTTCTCAAAGGAATTGACAGCAAGGTAACAATGACCTAGAATCAAGAAAGCTAGAGTCCCAATTTATACTGTTTTAGGGGAACGGAATGGGACTATGCATTATGGGCAGAGAGGTCGAGCTTTGCATCCCTCTCGTTTTCCATTCTCCTTGAACCAAGTGCATTGTAAATTTGATTCGACCCTGACGTTTCTGCATAAAGTAGTTCATTTGGGGCTCGACGCTAGTTACCTCCGAGGAACTTGACCATTAGGGAAACCCTGATTCAGGTCGATCCTAAGTGGGAACGGCCAGAATGCTTCTGCTTCATGGTAGATTTGGGAAGGCCTAGTTCGCAAACCCCATGACATTCAGTGGGAGTGCCGGGCAGTGCTTTCTGGACTCTCCTCCCGATGGGCTGCTAAGACGTGTCCTAGAAGTGGACAGATGGGCATGTTATAGCTAGCATCCAAGAACCCCCCATTCTTGTTTTGTTCAGCCATATGATCAAATCTAATCTAATAAATCTTGCAAACCATGAGACCACTTTAGTATGACTGCTAACACTACTAAGAATGATGCCACTTTACCTTCCATGTTAGAAGTTACACGTGCAAAGCCAATAATTTCTCTTGAGGTCAAGGAAGTAGAAAGAACATTCAATTTTCCTTAGGATTTCACATGTTTGAAAATTTCTTTCCATTTGGTCCAACAACACAATTTTCTATTCTCGTTGATAGGTGTTATGAGGCACCTCCTTTGTATGCTTATAGGTCACTATGTTGGGATTTTGTAGAGAAACTAACCACGTCTTTCATAAAGAATCCCATGAATCCAGAAACAGCAACATATCTTATGCCTTTTGTACAAAACAACAATGAGAAGAGACCCATGCATCGTGATGAGATGGATGCTAATAAGTTGGATACTTACAATTATTGGATTATATCATGGCTTCACTCAATTCATGTAGCAAAGATATATATTCAGAGTAATACTACACGTTGTCTAGCAACCAAGTATTTATACACCACAAGAAATGCTAGAATATTAGTTGATTGTCCTACGGAAATGTGCATTGAGCTTTCACGAATGACAAATATGGAATCACATAATGTTATGAAGAATTCCCCTTATGTTGAGCAACTTCAACAATTAAGAGATCAGTGGCTAGCATTTGGTTCTCCACCAAAACCCCAACAAGGGCTTTCTAAGACAAGCTCTCAAAGAGTACCATGGTAGGTAATCATATATAAGCTTACCTTCTTTTTTTATGAAGATTAGTGTGATGCTCTTTCTTTTGTTCTATGCTCACTATTTTGATCTTTTTTTTGCAGAGATTTGTGGCATACATTGGAAAAATTTGTGCATCTAGAGATTGCCATATGATTGTTAGCTCCTAAGAAATATTTAATAGTTGGATCAAAATCATGAAGAGATACTCTAGAGGTGAACTTATATCCCAAGAAACACCATATTGGGGAATATGGGAATTTCCCATAAGTTTGGGACACATGGTCAAATCTTTGGATTTGTCACAACTTGAACACTATAACTCCAAATCAAGCACTCTATAGCTCAATAGATTCCATTTTTCAAGAACTTTCCAATGACAGGTCACATCATATGGTTTTGAGAAACTTATGGGCATGTTATCTGGGTGCCACCATTTTAGTACTCAAAAAACGGGAATTGGGAGATTCCCAAACTCACTAATATTGTGTTAAGAGGAGAGTTCGAGAAAAAAGGGAAGGCAACCTTCTCCTGCTGCATCTCGTTGCCTTATGGGTTTAAAGGATGGAGACATCCTTACACTACAAGAGGAGATCAATGAAGGTCATATCCTTTTTCTTAGAAACAAATGGGATAAGGAAGATATGATTGACATGGAAACAAGGGCTAAGCAAATCAAGCAAGATAGGGTCCTAAAGGAGGAATTAGTCACTCTTTTCAATGCTTCAGTTTCAAAAAGTAGCGCTATGATGAAGACTTGGGAAGAGCTTGTTGATGATTATGATATCAATGATGAAGTCTACACAAAGATTTTAGTCATTTGCAATGGTTAGGTATCAAAGAAGCTCACACATGGAGCTGATGCAGGGTCCCTACCAAATGGAGCAAAAGATATTGTGAACTTCCCAATTGGAAAAAAGTAAAATCCTCTTCAATCCTCCACTACTTCCCCTTGGCGTGTATATGTTTTCTGATGCAATCTAGAAACCTTTGATCTGATACATAATGTTTACAGAGATCCAATTACCATTGGGGTTGTTGTTCTAGATGCAACACATGGGGTTGAGGGAATGAAATGGGACTCTATAAAGTTTGGAAAGGTTGTATCCACTGTACTACAAATGACATGTGAACCTAAACAATTCATGTTGTTATCATTTCTTGATGGAAAGCAAATGGCAGCTTTGGAAAATTCTCTTCAAACATTTCTTACAAGTATCGCATGCTAGCTGGTAGTGTTAACTTCCTACCAATGGATAGAATGTTTGCTTTTGGATCTATAGATTTTTTTGTGGTTTTGACATTAGTGACCATGGAGAAAAGCTTCATCAATATTGAGTGATATATAAACAATGTTAACAAGCCTTCCATTTTGGACTTTGAAGGCTTGGACAAGGAAGTGCAATGATGAAGATCTTGAAGAAGAAGAAAGGATTGCAAAGGTCGTTTTGAGAAAGAAAATGAAAGTTATGGAAACTACAATCAAAGCATTGAATGATGCTCATGAGATTATATTTGATGTATATGCAAGTGGACTCGCATCTAAGGTGGCATTGATAAATCATATGAAGACTATTTCAGTGGTTTGCAATACTCAAGAGCAAAGAGAGGTTGAAGCACAATTGTAGAGGGTCCATGAGAGTGCCAAACAAAATTCAAACTCCCAAGAGGTTCCTCCTACTCAAGTTCAAGTTCTTGAAGCACCACCCGAGGGCATAGAAAAATCAAGCCAAGATATAGCAAGTCTAATTATGAAAGAGAAATTAAGGGCTACTTCAAAAGTGTTTAAACTACGTTCCTTCTCCTTTCATCAAGGAAGACACATTAATATAATTTTGATTTTTTTCTTGAGAAGTTACTTCCATTAGCATTTGCAATATTTTCTTTCTTTGATGATATTAATTAAAGAAACTATGTCTTTAGTTTTTTAATTTTTTATAAAAGGTACCAAGCATGTTTGGTTTAAAAAATCTATTTAAGTAAATATTTTACCAAATCAGTATTAAAGAGCTCATTAAAATTTATCATCCTTTGTAAGGATAACTGTTTAATTGTAATCTAGTGTGTAAGAATACTTATCATAATGAAAAGTTTGAGCTAGCTATGCAAAATTTTGAGCTAGTGTGTAAGAATACTTATCATAATGAAAAGTTTGAGCTAGCTATGCAAAATTTACTTAAGTCTATTTTAGATCTTATTTCAATTAAACTCTCATATGTGTTGTGTTATGATCTTGCCATGTTAGTTTTGGTTAGATTTGTCCACATGGTCAAATCTCTTATCTCTTATAGCCTCTTTTACTACATCACTAGTGTATGTCTATGCATGTACCTTAGGATAACAAGGCCAACAATATATTGCACACCCCAAAAAAGATTCATTGCACCTCCCAAATGAGTTTTACCTCAGTAATAAATATTGCAACAAATATTTCTCTCCAATGTATCTTTTGAGATGTGTATATGAAATATCAAGGTAAAATCCTTGTTACAATTCGTGAGTTTAAATATCTATGGGATATAACTAGTTCAAAAATAGAATGGTTAGTCCTTTAGAAGAAACTATGAAAACTTATTCAAATAGAGTATAACTTATCTCAATTAAATTGTCATGTGTCACTTATATGTGACATAGTTTTGGTCACATGGTCAAAAGTATCATGTTTAAATTTTCTTTTAATAATTAAATAAACACCTTCTTTATACATGCCATTTTGAAGGCCTTTTTAAAAACTAAGTATGCTAAATATTATAATGATAATATAATTTGTGCAACTAATTACAAGAATCTATTGTTAGTATCTCGAGTATACTTATAATTAGCGATAAAAAGTAGGTATGGAAAAATGAATTTATTAAAATAGATTTTACTTCAAAAAAATCATCATATATATTTTTTTCACCTCATGATATTACTCTTGATTAGATTTGACCACATGGTCAAATGTCTCTTTTCTTAAGTCATCATTTATTAAGTAGTATCTATTTATGTATTTATCAATGTGAAGTTAAATTGCTTTAGTGTTCTATGCCAGTTTATAGCTCAAACATTAGGTAGAATGATGAGGAAGTAAATGAGTCTAATGTGCTTCTTTTTCTTCTTTATAACTTCAACTAAGAAATCTATGCTTGGATATCTAACAGATTCAAAAACAGTAGAGCATAATGATGTGATTGATGTTTCCTTGATAAGAAATGCAACACAATTATGTGTAATACTTGATCTCAATGGTCTTCTTTTACAATGATGCTTTGCTAAGTCTAAAAGGTTTCAAAGCTTTCAAATGGGAAAGTAATGACTTGTTCTTTGACCATGATGTATGGAGTTTCTTGAAGCCTTATTTGCAAGATTCCAAGTGGGAGTTTGGTCTCAACAGCTTTACATAAGAATGTCATGGTAGTTATTAAGTGCTTGGAGATCCATGCAAAAAGGAAGTATCCTTTCTTCATGACTCGGGGCCAAGAACAATGTCATAGACATCGACTCAAAATCCTATATAGGCCAGGTAAGATGAAAGTAGAAGCAATGTTCAAGCCTCTGAAGTATGTATGGGATCAATATGGATATGTTTGTCAGCATACCAAGACTATTCTCATAGATGATAGTCCTTACAAAGGATGTCCAAATCCTGTTGAGAATTGCATTTATCCAAAAACATTTGATATTGATCGTAAAGACTCTATCTTGATCAAAGAACTTCTACCATACTTGACTCGCTTAAGCAAATACCATGATGCACGTGAAGTCATCAAGTTTGATCAATATGGACAGGATCCAGTTCAATATGGACATGAATTGTATGCTCAATTCAAGGTTGTCATTTATGAATGGTCTAGAGCAGAGAATGATGGTATTTCATCATCATCATCAGCACCGCACGAGACCATGATTGATAAAGATGGTGTATATGTTCAACCTTCAATTACTCTTACTTCAAGAGACCATCTATTATACAAACATCCTCAACAAATACCTCACGTCATCCATCTCTTACATTGAACAGCTCACAATTATCCATGTTGAAGTAGACTCCTTTAGTCTCTACTTTGAAAGATATGGAAGCAATGCAACTTGCCCATGAGTTAGGATATCACAAACATTTCATAAATGGTAGTGCAGCTAAACATTTCTACAAAATTTGTATTTTTCCAATATACATGATGTAACAAGAAGGCGCTGACTCTATATGGACTAATTTTGACTTTCATAATAGATATATCCCTTACATTAAAGGCTTTTGCATGGCTATGAAATATATGCTTGTTAGAAATTTAAAGTTTTTTATGTAGTTACCTTGGTATTTCTAAACATCACCAATATCAATGAGAGAATCTACTTGATGTTTTTAATTGTTTCAATAACATTAGTTAATTGTGTTGAAATTTCTCATAAAGTGGTTTAAATCCTATTTTGTATTTTATGACAGTCTACTATACAAACATACTCAACAAATGCCTCGCATCGTCTATCACTTACATTGAAAAACTCACAATTATCCATGTTGAAGTTGTAAAATATTACATGGCGTAGCAAACACAATCTGAGAAAGAGATAGAGAGTATACAAAACAGATAAGAGGAGAATCAATAAATTCTTTAGCTCCAAACAACTGATACAAAGATGGCTCTGTCCACCCGTGCGCTTCCACTGTGTGAAGCTTAGATGGCGATCTAGACAGAAGATAGGTGAAGAGCTTAAGGCTAGCTGGAACAACAACTTTGACTGGATGAAAGATGATTGATCGATGGCTGTGAAGGGGTTTAGCTTTTATAGCCCGCGAAGGCTGTTAGGTCGGCCTGACCGACCTACCATATGAGCCTCCACTAGTCGGCCAGGGAATATTCCCTTTACCATCGGGCCCCGCAACTCGATGCAATGCGCCTCGAGTTGCTACCAGCTTAACCACTCCATCTAACCCAAAGATTAGATCCACAATGGTCACCTTTTTGCCATCCGGTCACATAGACCTCATCTGATATACAAGTCAGGACTCAACCAATGTCCAGGCTCACATTTGGCTTCTCCTCATAATGGGGGCCTTACAACTTTGAGCACCATGAATCATTGGTGGCACCTAATGAGGGTGGGACATTGATCATATCTAACAGAAGTAAACTCCTTTAGTCTCTACTTTGAAAGATATGGAAGCAATGCAACTTGCTCATGAGTTAGGATATTACAAACATTTCATAAATGGTAGTGTAGCTAAATGTTTGATACAAAATCTACAAAAATTGTATTTTTTCAATATACATGATGTAACAAGAAGGCGCTGACTCTATATGGACTAATTTTGACTTTCATAATAAATATATCCCTTACATTAAAGGATTTTTTATGGCTATGAAATATATGCTTGTTAGAAATTTAAAGTGTTTTATGTACTTACCTTTGTGTTTCTAAACACCACCAATATCACTCTGCAATTTCTATACTGAAACCTACTAGATTTGTGCCTTTCAATTGCTATAACTTGTGCCATCTAACTTCTCCTCAATGTTAAAGATCCAGTGCTATTTGACCCATCTCCGTAATGCAAGAGATAAAAGAACAATCCAAGACAAAAAGGCTACTGCAAATGACAACAAAAGAGTTGCAAAATCATAGCCAAATCAAGGGTAAGTTAAGAGAAACTACCAAAATAGTGAGTGGTCCAAAAACTGCAAGCAAGCAATTGTCAAATCAGTCCAAGTAATTGTTCCCGAATAAAATGCATAAAACTAAAATGACTGGCTACTGTAATAAACTACAGTAGTATGCCAACAACCAACTTTAAGCAACCAAGAAATAAATACCAAGAACAATTGGCACTGAAAGTTGTCACAACTATAATGTGCTAGTAACCAGACATGAGGTAGGCATAAACATAATGCACATAAGAGATCTCAAGGTGAAGAGAGAAGAATTGTTGATGAATGAATAACTTAGTGAGCAAAGCTCAATACATACTTCAAAAGCATATAAATATCACTGACAACACACTAATGTTGAGATGTTTGCAATCACACCTAACTCAACCTCTTTGTATGAGGAAATTTTGGGCTTAGGACATGCATGCAAACTAAATCCCATAAGCACAAAGAGGGAGACTTCTAACTATCAAGCAACTATAAAGCATTGTCCTTGACTATCACCTTTTCATATAGGATGAATGCAATATCATGATGCTTTCCTCTTTCAGTTAGTCTCTTGGTCATTTTCAGTCTTATACACAAGATTGTGTTTATGAGTCCAAGTCCCAATCTTTGAACCTAATTCACTTTTGTAATAGGTTAAGTCTTTGTTTATGTCATCATGAGCTTAATCTTCATTTTCCATCCACCATAGCTTCTGCCATGCTCTAGATCTCGCGTCTTTTGACATGGTATCAGAGCCCAGTTGGTCATGGCCTAGCTCAACCCAGCTCTTCTCTCTGCTCTTCCAACTTCTCCTAACCTCAAGTCAACCCATGGTTCCAATTCTCACTCTACCTTTAGTGAAGCTTCAATAGCTCCCATAGCCAAATAGAACCTGGCTCACTTCTAGAGTACTTGGATCTCTCTCCAGAAGCCAAATATATTCATGCTTCCTTCTAAGAATATATTTTTCATTTCAGGGTGCATCACTCTATCATAGAAATTGCAAACATTAAGCTACACACTGCCAAACATTGCGCGTTTTCTTGCCCGCTATCAAAATAGAAACACTCTATGGTTGTACTATTTGTTCTCCTCTTGCACTATGCAGATTTGTTGCTGTTCATGGGGAAAATGAATCCTATAACCTAAGATTTATCCTCACCAAATATTTTTTAAAATAATTCATTGTACGCTCTGCTGCAGCTGTGAATTCAGACGGACCAAAAACTCTAAATTCAGGACCTCCATAGCTAGCTTTCTTAAAGCTTACATATTACTTCATTTTCTTCATTTCCTCTCTCCTGCCACTCAAATGCCACCTTGATTGCATTAAATTTGAAGGTTTCAACAAAGATTTGGGATATTTTGAAGATTTTTTTTGAAGTCTTGAAGATCTCAAGTAGTAGCATCAACACCAAAGCTTCTTTCTTTGCTTCATTCGTCCTCCATTTGGTAAGGCAAGTACAGTCACTTTGATTTGAGTATTTACTTAGTGTTCAACAAGATTTTACCAGCAAGGAGGGGACTCAAGCAATGGGCTCATCAAGCAAAGGATCAACATCAACATCAAACCTCAAAAGTTTAAATTTGCTAGTATCTCCTAACACTTACATAGTGCTTTTTGGCACTGGTATCTATTGTGTCTTTTGACACATTAAGTTTCAACTCTTTTGATGGTAAAAAAATCAGAGATTTGGAGCTGATTTTCAATGAGAAACATAAAGTTTTTCATGAAGATGCCATTCATAAAGAGAAGTGCAATCATTTTTACTCACTTGTACCACATAGAAGATGTACTTGCTCTACTTGTAGGGAAAAATGGAGTTGTGAGCATTCAAGTGCCATCCATGTTTCCATTTGAAGAACTTGAAGACATGCCCACTACCTTAGACATAGTGCAAGATTTTGAAGACATTTCTTCTAACTTGAAGACCATGCAAAGATCAGAGATTGTACCTTTTCTTGAGGGGGACCATAAAGAAAAGAACCAATTGACTAATGCAATCAAAGTCCATGGAAATGACAACCATGAAGAAAAGATAAATGCAAGCAAAGTGGTGGAAGAAAATAAGAAGAAGAAGAAGATCAACCATGAAGACACTGAAGCTGCAAAGCAAAGTGAAGAACAAGTACATGATCAAAAAGAGAAAGATGTACTACATTGACAAAAGGACAAGAAGACCTGCAATGAGCAGAAGATCTATGCCAACAAAAGAAATGCTGAAAACTACAAGGGCTGCTAGTCCTTGACTCGTTTTTTGACTAGATGTTTTTAGCCTTGTAATGCCTAGCCCTAATGCTTTTGATATAAGCTTGTAAACTCCTCCTATAGCCTTGTATTACACACTCTGTACACTTTTTGAGGCCCCTGTTGTTACGGCCTCTAAATGTCCACCATGTCTTTGGTACCCCTACTTTGCCTTTTCTGACAGCCTCTGATATTTTCCATGTTTATGGTGTGCCCACACTTTGCAGGTGGTGCTCTCACTAAAGCCTCTACACACTTTTATCATTTTCTAGTTGTGATTGAGGAGGGGTGTTGAGATCTTTGCAATCACACCTAACTAAGCCTCTTCATATGAGGCAGTTTTGGGCTTAAGACATGCAGGCAGACTAAATCCCATAAGCATAGAGAGGGAGATTGCTACCTATCTAGCAGTTATAAAGCATTGTACTTGACCAT
The DNA here is from genome assembly GCF_053477565.2 of Lygodium microphyllum. Lineage (NCBI taxonomy): Eukaryota > Viridiplantae > Streptophyta > Polypodiopsida > Schizaeales > Lygodiaceae > Lygodium > Lygodium microphyllum. The sequence continues at coordinate 48,593,460 of NC_141141.1, read as the reverse complement.
CACCTTTTCATATATGATGAATGCAATATCATGATGCTTTCCTCTTTCGGTTAGTTTCTTGGTCACATTGTCAGTCTTATACACAAGATTGTGTTTATGAGTTCAAGTCTCAATCTTGGAACCTAATTCACTTGTGTAATAGGTCAAGTCTTTGTATATGTCATCATGAGCTTAATCTTCATCTTCCATCCACCATAGCTTCTTCCATGCTCTAGATCATGTATATTTTGACAACTAATAGACCTAAGTGCTAGGTCCAAAGTAAGTGATTAAATTAGCCTACTATAGGGTAATGTCATCCAATACATATATCAAGAGAGCATGTACATGAAGTACATGTCCTACATATATCAAGAGAGCATGTACATGAAGTACGTGTCCTAAAATCTTAGTAAAAGTAAGCTCAAGATGAACCACATAAATCCAAAGCTCTATGTAATATCCAAACTAGCACAAGTAACTCCCATTGGGATAATATCTAATGCCAAATGAGTAATCCAAGCTCAAAACATTGAGTACATGACATCCAAGTATCCAATATATATGAAGCATAATCTAGGAGCATAAAATCCAATAGATTATTTAAGCTCATAATTGTGTAAATCACCAAAGTAACTAAGGCATGTAGGCACAACCAAGATCAATATAACATAGCCCACAACTCAATGCAAAAGCATGCCATAGCATATCAGAAACTATACATAATAGTCAAAGTAGTGGTACATCCGCTAAGTATCTTGTAAAGAATCAATGAGCATTAGGCGTAAGCTATTCAGTCATAAATTCTTATTGTCATATTATTATAGCACTAAAATGATATAGCGCTGTCAAGCTATCATAGGTATCAAAAACTTCTACAAATTACTCTATTTCCACTAAAAATAGATAAAATGGATACTCCTCAGCTCAATAAGCACTCCACAAGGCCTAGCTAAGCCTTGAAAATCTCCTTAATAAGCACATAGCAAGTTGGAACAAGCTAAAAGAAGGAAAGACTCAATGCATATCTTGAGAGGAAGAAATAATGGTTGCCATGAAGCCTTGAGTTGAAGCTTTAAATCTAGGGTTAAAAAAAGGATGAAGAAGCTCCTCGAATGGTTGAGTCTGATACTAGTTGAAAGGTAGAGCTTGAGTGGAAGCACATAAACAAAAGCAAGACCTATGGTGGATGGAGCAAGAGAGAAAGAGAGAGAGACATAGTATGTGGGAACTTCAATAGTCACAATGTGTGGTTGGCCTTCCCTTATTGAAATATCACTGAAAGAATAAAAAATGAGGTGATTGTGATAGGTGCTCGCCACTATGGGGATACTATTATTGTAATGAATACATGGGCAACTAGGCAATGGTGTCTTTACCCCCAACAGTAGTAGCAAGAAAATAGTGCCATTAGTTTTATTGAGCATATTTACAAGGAAAATAATCAATTATAAAGATAAAATTCCCATTCCTATACATGCTGTAATGTACTTGCCTATCGACTGTCAAGGAATGCTTTTAGCAATCCATCAAGAGAAGAATCTAAGCGATGCCACTCGGCACTCCCATGGAATGTCATGGGGTTTGTTGCCTAGGGTTTCCCAAGTTTGCCTTGCAACAAAACATCCCCAGCTGAACCCACTAGGATTGACCTGAAATCTGGGTTCCTAGAGCCAAGGTCTCCTAATAGTATTCTAGCGTTGGGTTTTCGACATCCTACTTTACGCAGAGATACCTAATCCAAAGAAGATCCATACCGCACTTGGTTCAAAGAGAATGGGAAATGAGAGAACTATGCACTCAACCTCTCTGCCCGTAGGGCATAATCCCATTCCGGTCCCCTAAAACTACATGAATCCGGTTCTAACTTAACAATACCTAAAGTCGAATGGCGATAAATCCTTGTGAGAAGCTGTAATATACCCAATAGTACCGATCACACATGAACTACTTCTTTTGGAGCATAGGGATAATTTTTCTTAAATATAAAAGCAATTTTTTTTAAAATTTCCCCTCTCCTCCAGCCGAATGTCGAGCTGGAGGAAGAGGGGATTAGTAAGTAGGCAAGCTCCTTACTGGAGTTTGCTAGGGCGTTGTGGCATGCCCACTAACATGCAGGGGGGGAGGGTCATATCCCCTCCCCCTATATAAACCAGGAGAGGCTGGCCTTAAAGAGGGAGGAGAGGAGGTGCTGTAGTATCATGAAGGAAAAGAGAGATTGAGGCACTGAATGCCGCCAAGTCGCTGTTTGAGCTTCCCCCTCCCACGTGGCGCTGAAGCTTTAGAAGCTTCCTGGGGGGAAGCTTCTAAGGGCCTTCATAAGCCCCCCTTTCCCCCCCTTTAGCCCCTTCCTTTGGGCTTTGGAACCACCCCCCCCCCCCCCCCCTTGTGTTTTAATTTCCTTTAGCCCCCCTTCCTATGGCCTTTAGGATTACCCCCTCCTCCCTCCGAGTTTGCCTTTAAGGGCCCTTAGGCCTTTTCCCTCCTTCCAAAAGGTATAGCCTTTAAAGGCTACTTTTTCCCCCTTATAAAAAATTCATTTTTAAGGCTCCCTTAGGGCCTTTTCCCCCATAACATGTTACTCCAAAGGGCATTTCCTTCCTCCCCCGTGTTTTTTTAAAAAAACCCCCTTAGGCCCATAGCCTTTAAGGCTACTTTGTTCCCCCCTTGGAGTTCTCCCTTAAGATTCTATAAGGCCCATTTTCCCCCAAGAAAATTTTACCTTAGCCCTTTCCTTTCCCCATGCAAAAATACCCCTTGGAACTCTCCCGTACCTTTTTTTTTTTCCACACGTAAAAGAAAGAAGAATGTTGAGGGTCATTTGACACCTTCCTTTCCCACTCAAATTCCTCGTAAGGGACTCCACACCTTTTATTCCCCACTCGTGCGAGTCTTTACAAAGGCCATTAAGCCTTCCACGTGGCTTTAATGGGTCCTAGTCGTGAAAGATTCTGAAACACCCCCTTTCGAATTCCCTACTCCAAGGAGGAAGCCTTCTAAAACTGCTTCCGACGGACAATGCAAGTTATTACAAAAGGGAGCCACGGTGGAATTTCAAAAGGAGTTGTAACGATACTTCCACGACGGAAAGACTACAATTGCGATGCCTCCTAAGAAAGTCCAAGGCGTAGCCATGGGAGGGTCATCTCCAAGCATCCACGTGGACATCTCATCCCAAGCCCAGGTTTTCCTTCCTAATTTTTATTTGATATTGTTGTATTTCAATCATGCAAGGTTAATTGTTAGAAATAGTATATACTTTTGTGCTAAATGCTCACGACAAAGGAATTTAGTCATTAATACTTTCAATAAAACAAGCAAAACAAAGGAAGCATAAATGCATTTCTAGCAAATAGCTTTATGCATTGAAATGAATTAAAAATTAGATTAATGTCCATAAAAATAATATATTTCACTTAAGCCTAGAAGTATAAATTGCATATCGTACTATTAACCCATATCCTCTTCGCAATGAATCATCATGGAAAGTGCAAGGCATAAAATGATTCTTATAATGCATAACTCTAGGAAATTATCATTTGTCAGTTGCATTAATTATCAAGAAAAAGGTTGCTTGTTTAACGTGAACATTTTTCACAGTTATAGGAAGATTAGTTGGAATTAACCTAACCTATGTCTGACCTTAAATCGACAAGTTAAGGTTGAAAAATCAACGAGTCATGTGAAAATGATCACGTAATTATCTTCTAGAGTTAAACAAATTGGCACAAACCTAAACCTTGGAGTACTCATTTAGAATGAGTTAAATTCGAAGGAAATTCACTAGGAATTAATACGTAACCTAATCGTTACGTATTGCTAAAATTGAAACTCCTATACCCTAAATACTTGCCCACTTTCACTGAAATGTAGGGACAGTGAAATGTAATTGGAAAATGAACGAGGGTTTGTCCCTAAGAATCTTATGAGATGGAACTTGGAACTCTAGGACTGACGACGTCAGCCTAACGTAATCAGGAACAGATTGTTTCGTGATTTCAATCAATGAGTAGAATAAGTCTCATAGTTCGATGCGACACTTGCGTAGCAAGTGTGGAGTCATATGATCTTGTGATTGGATCACAAGGAAATGGCCAAATTCTTGCAACGAGGTTGGCAAGTCCTTACGCAAGTTATCTTGCAAGAGGATGAATAATCATCCTAATTTAGTATCTTTCTTGAGTAAAGAATATTGCTCAGAAGCAATAGACTAGCCGATAAACTGAAATAACCGATGAACTTAAGACCAAGTCGGGTTAATAGGGTACGCCCTAACCCAGGATATAGGGGATCTTGCCAAGTTGCAAGTCATCCCAGATCGAGTGCTAGATGCATTCGAAAGGAAGGATTCATTCCTTAGCACTTTGCCAACAAAAATTATCAATGGAAATGTTTGTGCTTACTACAGATTTTAGAGCACTATTTGGCTTTGTTTGATCAATGAATTAAAAGATAAATGGATATCTATACTTCAGGTTGAAGGCCTGAAGGGAGAGGAAGCTTCAATTACCCCCGACTGCCTGCCTGACCCTAACCAAGGGGGTTGTTAACCGCGCCAGAAAAGTGGACCGAACCCGTCGCAAGAGGTCTCTCCATTGAGCGCTACTTGGAGCAAGAGGACGCTTGGGTACCAAGGGGATCTCTGGCCGTAAATCCCTCACCTTCTGGGCCGTGCATAAGAGGCTAACATGACTCGGGATTGGGTCTCGAGGCTCGCATACTAGTCTACGGGTGGAAACTTGGATTAGTGATCCTGGTGGATTGCTGGATATCCTTCAGACGGATTGTGGATAAGCCTACGGGCTAGACTCTTTGTATTTCAAAGATAAATATGATAACCTGTTAATAAGGAACTTGTCTGATATTGTTTTTCTATATCAAGTGATAAGATTACGCGAAAGATCCAATGCCTAACGGGTTAATTAAAGAAGCTGATTGTTACATGTCTAACCAATGTATTAGGTAATTAAATAACTAAAACAACCCAGGGAAAGTGCGGAGGATGGGCCATAGGTTCATCATGTGGACGGGTGGTCTCGGTTGGCCAGGAACTTTTCTCAAATCACGATGGATAGCAGGAAGATCGTCAAAGAACACGAACAACAAAAACGTTGACCTAGAGTTATGATTGATCCCGATTTACGTTGTTTTAGGGGAACTCAATGGGACTATGCCTTATGGCAGAGAGGTTGAGCTTTGCATCCCTCTCGTTTCCCATTCTCCTTGAACGAAGTGTAGTGTGAATCCGCTTTGGACCTGGTATTTCTGCATAAAGTAGTTCGCTTGGGTCCAATGCTAGTTGCCGTTAGGAAATGACCAATAAGGAAAACCCTAATTCAGGTCGATCCTAAGTGGGAACAACCGCAATACTTCCGCTATGTGGCAGACACGGAAAGCCCTAGACCACAAACCCTGTAACATTCCATGGGAGTGTCAAGCGGAGCTTTCTAGACATCCTTTCCGATGGACTGCTAAGACGTGTCTTGAAGATCCAAGTGGACACGTTACAGTTGGTATCAAAGCCAACCAACAATGGAATTGTTTTTATGAAATCTTAATAAGAAGAAGTAAAGCAAATGTTGATGTTCCAAACATTTCCTTACCTTCAATGCTGTCTTGCAGAATTACGAAGCATGGAACAAGTTCTTAGTATTTCGAATCATGTTTATGATTGCAATGCATTCACCGCATTATCGACAAAGGGTTGAGATGATGAACATCCTAGAGAAAATCTATAATCCATCACCTTTGTACATGGAATGAAGATGGAAGGGTGCCTCAAGAAACTACTATATAGCCGCCCACCGGTTTGCTTACCTACAAACCAACTTAAAAAGGATCAAGTGGTTGGAAGACTTGAAAGTCGTGAAGTTGTTCATTTTTGTGGAAGCTCACATAAACTCAACTTTACATATTCGAGGTCGAAGGGATGAGATGAACTCATATGTGTATGAGGAAGTAACCCATGTAATCCCCGCCAACAGGATTAAAGTGTTGGGGCGCCATGAGAAGAATGGATTCCAAAGGAAAGGATACCCTGACCTTCTAATGACTTACCAATTCCTGAAGATCCATGACCCGAAACTATACTATTATACAGTTCCTATAGATAAATGTAATACAATGTTGTTCTCCCCAAACTAAATGTAACAGTTGGCTTATCATTGCAAGAAATGTTGTATTCCGAAAGGGCTATGCCCATATAAATACAAATAAGACTTCTTTTTATCAATGTCCGATCGTGCATGAGAATTGATAAAAAGTTAAGTAGTTACATTGCTTGCGTGATAGCAGAAATGAAGATGTAATATAAATCAATAAAAATTATCATGTAATAACATTAAGAAACCTTTATCTAGGCACAACCCCAGGTACAGGTTGCTAGTTCGCCTCCTACATCCAGTATTGTTGTAATCCAGGAGAAGAAGTTTCTTCTCAAGCAAATTAAGCCGCCCGAATTTTATGAAAGGGGCAGGTCCGTCCAAGCTGATGCTGAAATTTGGATTGAATCCATGGAGGATTACTTCAAAGGAGCCAGTATTGCACCCGCCAATCAGGCTATGCTCGCCAAGCTGAAGCTCACCGGCGAAGCCAAGCTTTGGTGGAAGCAATGGTGCATGGATCAAGGGATTGCAAAGGGATCCGTTACCTGGGAGAAGCTGAAGAAAGCTGTGCAGGGAAGATACTTACCACCTGCATATCACACGTAGAAAATGAATGAGTTCTATGAGCTAAAATAGCTGGTACTCACTCTTGACGCATACTATTCCAAATTTGTCTCACTTCTTAAGTATGTGCCACAGATAGACATGACACAGTAGGTGTCCAAATTTTGTGCTGGTTTAAATCCACTAGTAAATACCCGTCTCGAATCTATGCATCCATAAAATCTTCAGGACGCACTCATTCGAGCAGCGCCTATAATTCAGGAGGTGCAGTCTAGACCAAGGGCTAACAAAGCTTGGTCTTATAACGACCCGAATAGAGGAGCATTCAGAACTCAGTTGAATAGAGTTCAAGATTATAATCAGGGATAAAGAAAGAAAGCCAGAACTAATAACATCAACAACTTTGTTCCTACTCAAAGCAATGGCCAAAACCTCCGTTGTTTCCACTGCAACGAGCCCGATCACTTCAAGAGGCAATGTCCCAAGCTTGGTGGAGGACATCGCCAAGCACCTTTCCAAGGAATGGGCCGTGGTCAAGGAGTCGCTACCCGAGGCAGAGAAAGAACCGCCTATATTGCCAATAGGAAAATGTGTGAAGAAGAAGAAGAAGAAGATCCGACCATGGAAGCAGAATTTGAAAGGGCGATAGTCCATGCCGCTCTACACAAGAAAGGGCCGAATCGCTAGTTCTCAGTGATTCAGACACCGTCGGACTATCAAGGTAAAAGTTTCAAGACCTTGATTGATTGTGGCAATACACATTCCTTTATCTCACCAACATGTGCAAAAAGATTAGGAATAGCCACAATAGAAGCACCTATCTTTCTTGTGGAATTGGCAAATGGTCGGGAGGTTACTTGTACCAGGAAAATTGCTAAGGTGGAATTCTTTCTGGGAGAAAAGAAGACTTCGATTAAATTCAGAGTCATGAATTTAGGTATCCATGAGTGTCTACTTTGAATGGATTGGCTTAAGAAGGGTCAAGTTTCCTTTCGAGACTCAGAAATGGAATTAGTCACAACTCAAGGTGAGGCTGGAGTGCCAAGAATCCAATTGGCCAAAGTATCTCGAACCATAAAAGGAGTCAGAAAAGGATTACCTGTCTACTTGATCAAACTCAACAAGTTAGATCAAAAGCGAGAGTCTAAAGAAGGACCTTCTTGGCTAAAGGAATACGCGGACGTATTCCCTAAGGAGTTGACAGAACTCCCGCCTCAAAGAGAAGTGGATCATGAGATTAAGTTAGCACCAGGAGCTGTGCCAATTGCAAAAAGACCTTATAGAATGTCTATACCAGAAGCAATTGAGCTAAAGGAACAACTCAAGAAACTGCTAGATCAGGGCTACATCCATCCTAGCAGCTCACCATGGGGAGCTCCAGTACTGTTCCAGAAAAAGAAAGATGGAACACTTTGACTATGTATTGATTACTGAGAGTTGAATCAATCAACGGTCAAGAACAAGTACCCTATTCCTAGAATAGATGAGCTTCTTGATCCCCTTCAGGGTGCAAAGATCTTCTCCAAGATTGATATCAGGTCGAGTTACTATCAGATAAGGATCAAGGAAGAAGATATCTCTAAGACGGCCTTCAATACGAGATATGGGCACTTTGAGTTCCTAGTTATGTCATTCGGACTTACGAATGCACCTGCCACCTTCAATAGGTTAATGTAGGATATCTTTTGGCCATATCTTGATGATTTCGTGCTCATCTTCTTCAACAACACTTTAGTCTATTCCAAATAGGAAGAAGATCATGAACCCCAGCTTCGGATTGTCCTTGAGACAATGAGGATGCATAAGCTGTACGCTAAGATGAAGAAGTGTGCATTCTTCAAACGCCAGATTGAATATTTGGGATTCATAGTATCAACGGAAGGAATCTCAATGGACCCAGATAAGGTTAGAGATGTGCTTGAATGGCCAATATCAACATCTGTCAAAGAAATACGCAGCTTTCTTGGATTGACAGGATGGTATAGGGTCTTCATAAAAAACTATGCTTTGATTGCAGCACCTCTAACGAACTTACTGAAGAAGCAAATAGCCATTGCATGGTCAAATCCCGAACAAAATAGCTTCGACAAATTAAAGCAAAGTTTGGCATCAATACCTATTCCAAAACTTCCAAACCTCAATAAGGAGTTGGAGGTAGTAACTGATGCTAGCACACTTGCCTTAGGTTGTGTGCTCATGTAGGAAGGCCATCATGTAGCATACTCTTCAAGGAAATTGAAGAGTCATGAGAAAAATTATGCTACGCATGATCTGGAATTGCTAGCTGTCATCCATGCTCTAAAGATTTGGAGACATTACCTATTGGGTAACAAGTTTACACTAGTAACTGACCATAAGAGTCTCAAGTGGATCTTTATCTAGAACGAGCTCAACATGAGGCAACGTCGATGGATTGAAGTATTGGAGGAGTATGGCTTTGAAATCAAGTACCGACTAGGGAAAGAGAATGTAGTTGCCGATGCACTCAGTCGCAAGGCATTCCTTAATTTTCGAATCTTGCAAAACCCATCAACAGCTAGATCTCTAGCTACAAAAGTATATATGCCAAACAATCCAATACTTGAGTTCGCTAGAGAGGAAGCATGCCACGATCCAGTCTACCAATCAGCGCTGAGGGAGATCTCTATCAAGGATCAGGATCAAAAGCTACAGGCTAAGTATCATGAATTCTCTATTAATAGTGGACTTGTCTACTATAGAACAAGGCTGTGTATACCAGCAAGTCAGTCACTTAAGTAGAAGATATTGTGGGAAGCTCATGATTCCCCTTTCTCAGGACATCCTAGCTATGCCAAGACTCTTAATGCAGCTAGGAAGAGCTACCATTGGGAGAGGCTTAAAGGTGACGTTCTCAAATATGTCACCGAGTGTTTGTCTTGTCAACGTATCAAAGCTGAACATGTCAAGATGCCAGGGAAGCTGCAATTGCTTGATATTCCCCAAATGAAGGGGAATTCATCAGTATGGATTTTGTTGTAGGCCTACCCCAAGTCCAGGGAGGATACAACTCCATCATGGTTGTGGTTGACATGCTTACTAAGGTTGCACACCTTATTCCAGTAAAGACAAACTATAAAGCCTCAAACATTGCAAGATTGTTTATCAAGGAGATATTCAAGCTACATGGTTTATCCAGAAGAATCATTAGTGATCGTGATTCTCTCTTCACATCACACTTCTAGAGAGCTATCTTTGAAGCCATTGGGACTCAACTCTGCTTTAGCACTGCTTACCATCCTCAAACAGATGGCCAAACAGAGCGAGTAAATCAAGTCATCGAGGATATGCTTAGGGCATGCTACTGTTGGGAGCCAAAGAGGTGGACTCAATACTTGCCTTTGGTTGAATTTGCCTACAATGCTTCTTACCAACAAAGCATTCAGATGACCCCTTTCCAAGCATTGTATGGTCATGACTGTCGAAGTCCCCTAAACTTCTCAGATCCAACCTTAAGGATTGAAGCTTCAAGGCAGATGTTGGAAGAGATGGATGACCAAATAAAGTCAATAAGACAGGACATCCAAGCTGCCAAGGATAGACAGAAGGCATATATGGATTTGAAACATCAGGATAGAGTCTTCGAAGAAGGAGACATGGTCTTCATTTGTGTACGCCCTAAAAAGAGGTCCCTATCTTTAGGAGATTGCAAGAAGCTAAGTCCAAGGTATTGTGGACTGTACAAGATCCTCAAATACGTAGGGCCTAATTCTTATAAACTACAACTCCCTGAGAACCTAAAAGTTCACAATGTATTCCACATCAGCCTATTGAAAAAGTATGTACCTAATCCTAACCATGTACTTGATGACAAACAAGTTGTAATGTCTAGTCAAGGAGTCCTTGAACTAAGGCCTGATAGGATCTTAGATGTTAGGGAGAGACAATTAAGATCTAGAACCTTAAGAGAATGCCTCGTCCAATGGAAAGATTATCCCGAAGAGGATGCCACTTGGGTAGATGAAGGCACTCTCAATCATCAATATCCCCAGTTTATCTCGAGATGAGGACATCTCAATTCCTCTAAGGGGGAGAGAATGTAATATACCCAACACTACCAATCACGCATGAACTACTTGTATTGGAGCATAGGGATAATTTTTCTTAAATATAAAAGCAATTTTTTTTAATTTTCCCTCTCCTCAAGCCGACTGTCGAGCTAGAGGAAGAGGGGATTAGTAAGTAGGCAAGCTCCTTGCTGGAGCTTATCAGGGCATTGTGGCATGCCCGCTGACACTTGGGGGGGAGGATCCTATCCCCTCCCCCTATATAAACCAGGAGAGGCTGGCCTTAAAGAGGGAGGAGAGGAGGTATTGTAGTATCGTGGAGGAAAAGAGAGATTGAGGTGTTGCTGCCGTTGAGGGGAGACCCTGCAAATCGCCGCCTATGCCAAGGAGGAGCCGCGTGATACGCCAGTCGGCCTCTGTCGTCCCGGTCCGCACCCCTGGCTGTCAAAACGCCGCCAAGTTGCCATTTGAGCTTCCCCCTCCCACGTGGCACTGAAGCTTTAGAAGCTTCCTAGGGGGAAGCTTCTAAGGGCCCTCATAAGCCCCCCTTTCCCCCCTTTAGCCCCTTCCTTTGAGCTTTGGAACCACCCCCCCCTCCCCGTGTTTTAATTTCCCTTAGCCCCCCTTCCTATGGCTTTTAGGATTACCCCCTCTTCCCTTCGAGTTTGCCGTTAAGGGCCCTTAGGCCTTTTCCCTCCTTCCAAAAGGTATAGCCTTTAAAGGCTACTTTTTCCCCCTTATAGAAAATTCCTTTTTAAGGCTCCCTTAGGGCCTTTTCCCCCATAACAGGTTACTCCAAAGGGCCTTTCCTTCCTCCCTCGTGTTTTTTTTTAAAACCCCCTTAGGCCCATAGCCTTTAAGGCTACTTTGTTCCCCCCTTGGAGTTCTCCCTTAAGATTCTATAAGGCCCATTTTCCCCCAAGAAAATTTTACCTTAGCCCTTTCCTTTCCCCATGCAAAAATACCCCTTGGAACTCTCCCGTACCTTGTTTTTTTTTTCCACACGTAAAAGAAAGAAGAATGTTGAGGGTCGTTTGACACCTTTAAGCCTTCCCCATGCCTTTAATGGGTCTTAGTCGTGAATGATTCTGAAACACCCCCTTTCGAATTCCCTACTCCAAGGAGGAAGCCTTCTAAAACTGCTTCCGATGGACAATGCAAGTTATTGCAAAAGGGAGCCACGGTGGAATTTCAAAAGGAGTTGTAAAGCTACTTCCACAACGGAAAGACTACAATTGCGATGACTCCTAAGAAAGTCCAAGGCGCAGCCGCGGGAGGATCATCTCCCAGCATCCACGTGGATATCTCACCCCAAGCCCAGGTTTTCCTTCCTACTTTTGATTTGGTATTTTTGTATTTCAATCATGCAAGGTTAATTGTTAGAAATAGGATATACTTTTGTCCTAAATGCTCACAATGAAGGAATTTAGTCATTAATACTTTCAATAAAACAAGCAAAACAAAGGAAGCATAAATGCAAGTCTAGCAAATAGCTTTATGCATTGAAATGAATTAAAATTTAGATTAATGTCCATTAAAATAGTATACTTCATTTAAGCCTAGAAGTATAAATTGCCTATCGCACTATTAACCCATATCCTCTTCGCAATGAATCATCATGGAAAGTGCAAAGCATGAAATGATTCTTATAATGCATAACTCCAGGAAATTATCGTTTGTCAACTGTATAAATTATCAAGAAAAAGGTTGCTTGTTGAACATGAATATTATTCGCAGTTATAGGAAGATTAGTTGGAATTAGCCTAACCTATGCTGACCTTAAATCGACAAGTTAGGGTTGAAAAATCAACGAGTCATGTGAAAACGATCGCGTAATTATCTTCTAGAGTTAAACAAATTGGCACAAACCTAAACTCCGGAGTACTCGTTTAGAATGAGTTAAATTCGAAGGAACTTCACTAGGAATTAATACGTAACCTAATCGTTATGTATTGCTAAAACTGAAACTCCTATACCCTGAATACTTGCCCACTTTCACCGAAATGTAGGGACATTGAAATGTAATTGGAAAATGAACTAGGGTTTGTCCCTAAGAATCTTAGGAGATGGAACTTGGAACTCTAGGACTCACGACATCAGCCTAACGTAATCAGGAACAGATTGTTTCGTGATTTCAATCAATGAGTAGAATAAGTCTCATAGTTCGATGCGACACTTGCGTAGCAAGTGTGGAGTCATATGATCTTGTGATTGGATCACAAGGAAATGGCCAAATTCTTGCAACGAGGTTGGCAAGTCCTTACGCAAGTTATCTTGCAAGAGGATGAATAATCATCCTAATTTAGTATCTTTCTTGAGTAAAGAAGATTGCTTGGAAGCAATAGACCAGCCGATAAACTGAAATAACCGATGAACTTAAGACCAAGTTGGGTTAATAAGGTACGCCCTAACCCAGGATATAGGGGATCTTGCCAAGTTGCAAGTCATCGCGGATCGAGTGTTGGATGCATTCGAAAGGAAGGATGCATTCCTTAGCAGTTTGCCAACAAAAATGATCAATGGAAATGTTTGTGTTTGCTACAGATTTTAGAGCACTGTTTGGTTTTGTTTGAATAATGAATTAAAAGATAAATGGATATCTATACTTCAGGTTGAAGGCCTGAAGGGAGAGGTAGCTTCAAATACCCCCAACTACCTGCCTGAACCTAACCAAGGGGGTTGTTAACCGCGCCGGGAAAGTGGACAGAACCTGCCGCGAGAGGTCTCTCCATTGAGCGCTACTTGGGGCAGGAGGACGCTTGGGTGCCACGGGGGCTCTGGCCATAAATCCCTCGCCTTTCGGGCCCTGCACAAGTGACTAACGTGACTTGGGATTGGATCTCGAGGCCCGTATACTAGTCTACGGGCAGAAACTTGGATTAGTGATCCCTGTAGATTACTGGATAGCCTTCGGATGGATTGTGGATAAGCCTACGGGCTGGACTCTTTGTATTTCCAAGATAAATATGATAACCTGTTAATAAGGAACTTGTCTAATAATTTTTTTCTATGTCAAGTGATAAGATTACGCGAAAGAACCAGTGCCTAACGGGTTAATTAATGAAGCTGATTGTTACATGTCCAACCAACGTGCTAGGTAATTAAATAACTAAAACAACTTGAGGTAAGTGTGGAGGATGGGCCATAGGTCCGTTCTATGGATGGGTGGTCCCGGTTGGCCAGGAACCTTTCTCAAATCACGATGGACAATAGGAAGATCAGAACCAAAAAAGTGTTGACCTAGAGTTATGATTGATCCCGATTTACGTTGTTTTAGGGGAACGAAATGGGACTATGCCTTATGGGAGAGAGGTTGAGCTTTGCATCCCTCTCGTTTCCCATTCTCCTTGAACCAAGTGGAGCATGAATCTGCTTTGGACCCGGTGTTTCTGCGTAAAGTAGTTCACTTGGGTCTGACGCTAGTTGCCATTAGGAAATGACCAATAAGAAAACCCTAACATGGGAGTGTTGGGCGGAGCTTTCTAGACATCCTTTTCGATGGATTGCTAAGACATGTCCTGAAGATACAAGTGGACACGTTACAGAAGCCTCCTAATTCTCTAGGACACCTTGCCTTAAGACGGACCCATCAGAGACTCCGTCCACCCGCTTCCCTTGATAGCTTTAGTTTTTTAATTAAGTCCTACCACATTTATGTGTGACATTTAAAGTCAGATTCATTAATTAAGCCTTTTAGGACACATGGTTTATTTGCTTAATTTACAGCACAAACATGAAAACAAAACAAGTAGTTCTTCTGACAAAGAAGTTTCTTAAACTTATCTTCAAGTTAATCTTTGTCTCCTACCCATACAGGAGAATCATGTATCCCTTCTGTCCAAGAGAAGTACCTGGTCCAAATCACATGGCACCAAAATTTCCATTCTTTATCTAGAATAAGATCTTCCAACGCCTCCAAACATTGGGCTCACGGTAGTCTATAACTTCATTCCGAACTCAGCAAGGGGTGTCCAGATCTCCATTGGCCCCAAGCGACCTAGGAGTGAGACACACTTTCTGTGGTTGGCCTTTTCACCACTCGACCTTCGGCCTATGAATTGAGCAGTGCCCTTTTGGGGTAATTCGTGGTGCGATCTTGGAGATTATCCACTCATGCAAATATCCTTCCTTAATTAACCAATTATAAGAATCAAGCATAATCAAAGCAATCAGCTCTAATGTCATTTTCCAGGCAAACATTCCTTTATTTCCATGGCAACTTGTCATTACAGACCCTTGCCATGCATTTACCATCAAACACAAGCACTTGAAATAATCATCCAAACCACAATCCAACAAACAGTTGATTGTAAAAGCATTTAGTGTGTTGTTTGATCAGCGAACAAAAACCAATTGTATTTTTTTCCAAACAATACAAGAGTAGACGCAATAAAAATTTCATTGTATATTCGCTCTCCCTCTTGGGAGCAAAGAGTAAAATTTACTTAACATTCCCTCCTTTCGGCTAAGGCATATGCTAAAGGTTCAAATACTGTACACTGCATAAGTCCTATCATTCCAATGTGAATTAATCAATCCAGCAAGAGCATTTATGCCTCTTCTCTAAGTGATTTATCCTTTAGCCTTTCCCTACTATGCAATATTTTATCTTGGCTCATTAATTTTTTTGTTTTTATAAAATCTCCAAAATTAACTAAGATATCACTTGTCTTTTCTTTTAAATGACATCCGATTCTATCTTTTTAGGATAATATTTAAAATATACTAGTTTTTTACCCAATAATCTAATATATTTGGACCATCCATATTATACACATTAACATTAATGATTAATATGGCTCATAAGTCTCGTTCACATTATAACTTACATGAAGAGTAGCTATAGTCCTTGTCAATCCAAGAAAAATGTTGGATTATGACTCTTGGTTTTTCTTTTAATATATAGTTATTTTTAAATAAAAATTGTTAGCTACTAACGTTCGTTAGTTTTTACCTTAGCTAGTCTTTAGTTAGTAATCTTACTAACTTATTAATTGACTAACTTTCAAACTAATCAACTAACTTTTATTGCATGGAAATATTACATCCTCCTCCCCTTAGAGAAATCGAGATGTCCTCACCTCGAGAAAAACCGGGGGTATAATTTTGGAACCTGTGGGTTATGGGCCCACCACACTTTCGCTGTGTTGCTCTGATCACTCATAGGCAAGTGGCCTTTTGAAACAACAACCTATTGTATTTGATATATCTGAGTTTGGCCAACTAACTTAAGTTTGGCTATCATTGCTTAATTCATGGAGGCAATTCCCTAAGTAGAGAAATAGTCATCCATCGACTCAATCCATATCTCTGCCTCTGCTGTGACATCTATCCCTTCTCCATCAAACTCGGGTGCCTTAATTTGCTTGAGAAAGAATTTCTTATCTTGCATGTCAGCATTCATGGGTGCAGAAGGTGCCTGACAATCAAGCCATACCACTCAAGTTATTTCTGTTCAAGATATGTCTATGAACCAAATATTAGTCAATCACGCATCATCATGAAGTTTTGCTCTAATACCAACTAAAACATGCTTGGATAGCCTCATGCACATAGTATGATTGGGGGAGTAAGCATTGAAGACTCTATGAAAATGAATGGATTACTCATTGGAAAGAAAAGTGTCAACAAAAGGAGAATAAAAGCTAAACTCAAACTTAAGAGTGAAGGACTCTCAACACCACCACAAATGGCTTCCACTTTTAGTGTAGAGAGTACTATGATAACACTATAGAATGCTAAATAAACCATTGCTAAGAACAAGGCATACCCTAATCCAATTCAACAACTAGTTGCATATGACAAGGTAAAGAAATGGGCTTAGTGACTCAAGATGAGTTGTAGATAGGGAAAGCTCATATCTTGAGCATTTCCCGCCTATCTTGTGCACCTCTTTAAGAGAAGCTACAATAAATTAAAGAAATCACAATCAAACCTCTAAATGACTCATAACCCATAAAACAATAGTCTTCTTTTACTTCAATGTAAGTGGGCCATAGTATATCCATAAGATCATTGAACCTGCCATCATTGTAGCCCTTGCATCCAAAAAAGTTACCATTCCACTTGGGAATCTACTCAAACATAGCCTTTTGATTTGGCAAGGATTAAAATATTGGGTAGAAGGAACAAACCCTACTAGATCTCACCACATTCCACAACTTGTTACCTCCATCCCTAGGTGCTTTTGAAATTAATATATTCTAGGAAGGACTTGAGTGGCATGTTATTCTTCTTCTTATGGAAACCCTTGGAGATGCTATATGCGGCACAAAGTTGTTAACATTAGAGTCGATACGAGCATAGTTAATCAAGGCATACTCCAATCTTGAAAAAATCCATTGATTGAACTAGTGCATTTTACATTATGAAAAAATGAACTTAGAAATGGGGATTTTAAGAGTTTCTTTTAAAATATTTTTGGGATTTTTTAAATCATAGTTTTTGGTAAAAAAAATGTGTTGATCACATTTTTTGTTTTTTGGAGATGTTTTTGGATGTACATTAAACTTTTCTAAAGTACAAGAACTCTTGGATACCCCTCCTCTCTAAGCCATTTTTTCATATTTTTTAAATCTCTCATGGCTCTAGTGTGACCTCTTCTCTATGATTATGTAACCTTTATTAACATAGATAATTACTTACACTCTCTTGTAATCACTCATCCATAATCATTTTATGCAATTTATCTATACTTATCTATTGATTCTCCCTCACTATATACTAAGCTACCTCCTTTCCCTTGATATCTTTGTATGCCTCTCTATGTATCTCTACTCTATCTCATATGACAACCAAGCCTAGCTTTCAATTTCTTTTAATATCTCTATTCATCCCCTCTAACCTATCTCCATATAGACACCAAAGTTAACTATTTTCATTAACATATTTATGTGTCTATCTTAGTATCTCTACTTGTGCCTCTCTAATTTTATCACTAAAACTCAATAGCCCATTTCTATTGATATATGTGTCAGAGAGAGAACTTGGGAGAGAGAAAGAGGAGAGAGAAGACTACAGAAGAGAGAGAAACACTGCAGGAAGAGAGAGAAGAAGAGTGATGAGGAGAGAGAAAGACTAGATTTAGAGAGAGAAAGACATGAAAGAGGGAGAAGCCATAGAAGCTGTGAGCAAGATGGGAGAGAAAGACTGTAATTATATTAATGTGTCAAAAAGATATGAAAAATTACATGTCCTCTCCTTTTATACCAATGTCAGTGTGACATGGCATAATATCAATATTATTTACACTAAATCCTTATTCCCGGCTTCTTACAATCCATCCCTTCCTAAAAGTTTTTGTCCTAAAAAACAAACCTGGAAAATTAGAAAAAGATGGAAAGAACAGAGTACTACTCTATTTTTACAACTTTACAAATGGAAAATGAATGAATTATGACCAACTATATGGACTGAGACTGAAGAACGGAAATAAGCCTCAGCTATATACATGATTTGGAGTACTTCAAAAGTATATGGAGCCATAAAGTCTTCAACAAATAATCTCAAAACAAAGTAGACAGCTTGCTGTGTGAACAGACCCTACTGGACCAAATCTACCATAACTTCTGGTAGAAGTGTCCAAATGAGGTGTACCATATATCAAAATGAAGCTCTTGAAGAGTACTTTAAGCCCATGTATGGTGTCCATTGCTGTCCATAGTGCAGGGTAAAATCTACTTTGAAATGGAGAGCTGTTTGCAGTCACTCTAAGAGAAAACAGTGCCATAGTTAGCTAGATTTCAGCCACAAAAGAGTCTACCAAAAAGATGGATACTGGTCTAAATGAGATCCCAAGCAATCCATTAACCTCCTGGGTCAAAAGATATTCCATCATAATGATTGTCCAAGAGAATAGAATGCCCATCAACCACATACTCCAATCCACCAGGATCAAATGGATACGATGAAGTATCCCCATAATCAAGTCCATGATCACATCCATAATCTCCCGGATCATAGGGAAGCACAATGCCATCTTCATATTCATGTCAAGATTGTGGGAGAGAAGGAAGGAGTCTCACTTGTAGCTTTCTTGCTTGCACAATGGGAGAATACACACAAAGGTGGAGGCTGAAAACTGTTTTCCTCTTCTTAGTTGTGTAAGCCAAAAAGAACTTCATACAAAGAAATAGAAGAACCCTATATATGGGTCTCAAACCAAACTCAACTAACTAAGGTGGCATACTAACTGAGCCACGAACTAGAGTAGATAAGGATAGCTGTCATCTAGCTATTATTCATGGGCGGTGTACCAACCGCATTTGCAACTGACAAGTCGGTGACATAAATGCACAATGGTCACCCCGGCATATCACGAGTGGAGCTCGATATCTCAACACTCCCCCTCGAGCTCAATCCCAATTCCTGCACACCAAGCAGGTCTCTGAACTTGCGCAGCTTCTCTACGCCCAATGCCTTCGTAAATATGTCAGCTACCTAATCCTCTGTGCTGACATAAACTAGATCAATAAGACCTAGTAAAACTCTCTCTCGCACATAGTGATAATGCACCTCAATGTTCTTTGTTCTAGCATGATAGACTGGGTTATTTGCCAAGTGTATACTACTCATGTTGTCACAATAAATGACAACTGGCCCATCTGTAGGCTGATGCATATCATAAAGTAGCTTATGCAACCAAGTTACCTCACATGCAGCCATTGCTGCACCCCTATACTCAGCCTCTGTGCTCGACAAGGCAACTGTAGGCTATTTCTTTCTGCTCCAAGTGACTGCAGCACTCCCAAAAGAGAACACATATCCACTGGTAGATCGTCTATCAGAAATACTACTAGCCCAATCAGCATCAGTGTATCCATGCAACTGTATCTGAACCCCAGTCTCATAAAGTAGTCCATACTGCAATGTGGACTTCACATACCTGAGTATGCGTCTAGCCGCATCCAAATGCGGTTTCCTTGGAGCCTGCATAAACTGACTTACCAATCCAATAGCATAGCTCAAATCTGGCTTGGTAATAGTCATATAAATCAAACTTCCTACTATGCGTTTGTACATAGTAGGGTCTTCCAGAAGCTCACCTGCATCTGCGCTCGGCTTCACATTCTGCTCGAAAGGAACTGAAATAGGCTTACAGCCTGGCATCCCATATTTGGATAGCATATCCAATCCATACTGCCTGTGCAAGAGCCATATCCCACTTGGTGATCTAATCACCTCAATGCCCAAGAAATAACGCAGCTCTCCCAAATCCTTCATCTCAAATTTCTGCTTCAATAGCATTTTCACATGAAGGATATCTTCATCACTGTCACCTGTCATAATCAAATCATCAACATAAATGACAAGTAGCATAATACATTTCTATGTTTTTCTCACATAAAGTGAGAAATCTTCCTTGGAAATCTGAAAGCCAATAGTGACAAGATACTGTCCTATCTTGTCTGACCATGCTCTAGGTGCTTGCTTCAAGCCATACAATGCTTTCTTCAACTTGCAAACAAACTCAGGATGAACAGCATGCACATAACCTGGTGGCTGCTCCATATATACCTCTTCTTGCAAATCACCATGCAAGAAGGCATTCTTTACATCCATCTGATGTAAAGACCATTCCTTTGATGCAGCCATAGCAATGACTGCTCTTACGGTTGCCATCCTTGCAAACCGGACTGAATGTTTCTTCATAATCAATGCCATATGTTTGTGCATACCCCTTGACTACTAATCTTGCCTTGTATCTATTCACAGAACCATCTGCATTGTGTTTCACCTTATAAACCCACTTACAACCAATTGCATTCTTATCTTTAGGCAAAGGTACCAATTCCCATGTAGCATTTGCTTCCAAGGCATCCATTTCTTCATCCATGGCTTTCTCCTATTTTTATTTTCCCATGGCTTGCTCAAAGGAAGTGGGTTCTGGTTCCTGTATCACTTTGACCATATATGCATAGTGAATGGCTGTAAATCATCATATTTCAGCCTATCCATAGGATACCTAGCTCTGGTAGACCTGCGCAAAGTAGATTCACTCCCAGATGCTCTCAAAACATCCCTGGTCTTCCTTACTCCAGGTGTAACAATAGAAGGAATACCCAACTTATCATCAATGCTCTGTTCTGAGCCACTAGATTCACCATCCACATAAGAGTGACCTGCATTCACATCAAACATGGGCTGATCTACCTTCTCTTTTCCTTTTCATGATACCTGCATACCACTATTTGCACTGCCTTAAGAAGATTCTCCTGATCTCAATCTGCCTGTCCATGGCGAAGAATGTGAACCACTACTAGAGGACGCTCTAGGTCCACTAATATCTTGTGACTGCTCCTGAGAATTCTGTGCAACATTACCATTTTATGCATCTATATTATCAATCACATTTACTGGTTTATACCAGCTACTCATCTCATCAAAAACAACATCTGTGCTCACTGTAAACTTACGAGTAGAAGGGTTATAGCATCTATACCCTTTTTGCTACAGAGAATAACCAATAAAGATGCACTTCTTAGCTTTTGGATCCAACTTGGATCTCAACTCATTTAGCACATGAACATAGGAAATGTAGTCAAAATTTTTCAAATGAGAAATATCTAGTTTCCTACCAGTATACCTCTCCTCTGGAGTCATCCCATGTATTGCTGCAGTGGGAGTCATGTTCATTATGTAGACTGTTGTAGCAACTGCTTCAGCCTAGTAAAAATCTGGCAAGTCTTTTTCATTGAGCATGGCACGAGATACCTCTCCAATATGCCTATTTTTCCTTTCTGCAATTCCATTTTGTTGTGGGGTATGACTGCATGAATATTGCTGCTTTATGCCATGCTCCTGCAGGAACCTTGCAAACTCATTTGAGAGGTACTCTCCCCCTTCATTTGACCTTAGGCATTTTATCTGCAGGCCTGTTTCTTTTTCAACCATAGCTTTAAGAGTTTTGAAATGCCCAAAAACTTCACTTTTCTTTTTCATAAAATACACCCAAAGTTTTCTGCTATAGTCATCAATAAAAGTGACAAAATAATGACAGCCTCCAAGAGATGCGGCTTTAGTAGTCCACACATCAGAGTGGATTAATTCCAATGGCTTCTTACTCTCTTGAACATGTCTAGGAAATGGTTTCCTTGCCTATTTTCCAAACTGACAGGCTTCACATACCTTATGCATTTCTGTAACCTTGAATTTAGGCAATCCTGCAACAATATTTTGGGCCTGCATTAATTTAAGTCATTGTACATTAACATGACCAATGCGTTTATGCCAGATATCAATATCTGCAACTACACCTGTCCCATGTGCAAACATTGCTACACTCAATTCAGACATGTCTGCATCTAACGTAAATATTCTGCCCTTCTTCTTTCCTTTTGCTATCAAGCGACCTTTATTTTTCATATCCTCAACAAAGCATCCATGAGGATTAAATCTGACTTGCAAGCCCTGCTCAACCATTTGACCAACAGAAACCAGATTCTTGGTGATATTTGGGACATGAAATACATCGGACAGGTATTTCTTTTTCCCATCCTGCATAGACAAAGGAATTTTTCCAATCTGCACAATAGGATGTGCAGTATCATCACCAGGCTCCACAAATCCTGGTTTTTCCATTTTCCTTGCATCCTCCATCCATTCTGCATGACCTGTCATGTGGTTTGATGCACCTGAGTCAACATACCATACATCGTTGCTTTCTTCTGCAATTGTCACAGAATTATTCATGTGCTGCACCATAAACAAATGCTCATTTCTGTCATCTCCCTGTCTACTAGAAGATGCATAATTCCCTTGTTGCAGTTTTCCATTCATGATGTCATTCTGCTTTTTATAGCAGTCTTTAGCCATATGACCCATTTTACCACAGTAGTAGCATTCAACATTACTGTTTGCATTTTGGCCTCTTTGCCATCCACCACGACCTCTTTGGCTCCCCCTACCTCTAGATTTACCACGTCCTCCTCCATAGGACTGTTTTTCTTGAGTTTGCTGCATATTCTGATTTCTACCACGGCCTCCAAATCGGCCTCCTCTACCTCTGCCTCTACCTCTTCCAGCATTTGAGTAGAAGACAGCTTCTTTTGAAGTTCCTCCTGAAGAAGATGCACCACCATTTCTCTGCTCCTCAGAAATTAGAAGAGCAATCAACTCCTCGAAATCAAGAAATCTTTCACGGACAGAAATGGATGTTCGGAACTGTGCATAATCCTTTCCTAGACCATTCAAGGTCATAGAAACTAAATCATCATCTTCCACTGGCGGCCCAATGGAAGCAAGTGCATCTGCAATCTTCTTCACCTTCATGTGGTAGTCATTGATGCTCATATTTTCTCTTTGCACATTATGCAACTCTTGCTTGAGCTGCATTTTCCTGGCTTGCGTATTTGTGCTATACATTTTTGACAAAGTATCCCATGCCTTCTTTGGCGTACTTGCATCCTGAAAATGCACAATCATAGAGTCTGAAATACTGATAGACAGCCAGTACATAACTTTTCTGGCTCCCTCATGCCACTTTGAATGCCTGCATTTCATGTTGATTGGGAACATCAGGAAGAACTGGTTCTTCTTCATTTCCTGCAATAAATTCCCAATATCCTTTTTCCATAAGGAAATTCGTCATTCTAAACTTCCATGCTTGGAATTTGTTCTTGTCAAGCTTTTCAGTGACAAATCTGTGAAAGAGAATCAGACGCCATTACAGAACACTGCAAAAAATTCTGTCACTGCAAAGAACACAACTTCAGCCTCACAAGGGCTAATCTGCAAAAGTGATGAAAGTGGTATTTGACCACACAGTCACTTCCTAGTGACGATTTTGCATCAACAGGCAACGAGGATGATTCTGTAACTCCCAATGTCTCTACGCACAGGTATACGATGCAATTTATACATTAACTTTTCACCGACCTGTAGAACAGTGGCTGCACAGCATAAAACTGGGCCTTTTTCTGAGTGCGTGTAGAAAAATTCCGCCTCTAAAACAGGCCATGAAATGGCCTCAAATCAAAAAAACAAGGTCGCCAAGGGCTAAAGCCTTCCCCCGCAGCATATACTGCCCTCTTGCTTCACCGCGAAGGGTGTCTCAACCTGAGACAATGCACTCTTGCAATTTTCGGTTGTGCTACCTGCAGAGATCTGCTCCCAAAACAGAAAATGAAAGCAACACTGCTCCTCTTACCAAAACACCGTGAGCTTGGCTTGCTTTCTTGAGCTCCTTACCACGAACAAGGCTCTGATACCATGTCAAGATTGTGGGAGAGAAGGAAGGAGTCTCACTTGTAGCTTTCTAGCTTGCACAATGGGGGAATACACACAAAGATGGAGGTTGAAAATTGTTTTCCTCTTCTTAGTTGTGTAAGCCAAAAAGAACTCTCATACAAAGAAATAGAAGAACCCTATATATGGGTCTCAAACCAAACTCAACTAACTAAGGTGGCATACTAACTGAGCCACAAACTAGAGTAGATAAGGATAGCTTTCATCTAGCTATTATTTATGGGCGGTGTACCAACCACATCTGCAAACTGACAAGTCGGTGACATAAATGCACAACGGTCACCCTGGCATATCACGAGTGGAGCTCGATATCTCAACAATTAATGTATACCCAAATCATGTATTATATCATCATCGGACATGTGCCAGTCATCATAACCATGATCAATGTATTCTTATCAAATGCGTTCAATGGCTATTATAAACCTTGATTAAGTGTAAATTGATGCTCAAGAATATCATCATGAGGTTTCTCTAAGAGTTTAAAACCTTCAACATAACCATCTACATTTGCAAGTTCCTCATGTGATTCATCAACGAAGATGCCATAAGCTTGTACATCTTGCTCTTCATTGTTCCCTTCTTGTACATCTTCTTGGTCTTCTAAAGAAATCCTCTTGTTGATCATGTTGTTCATTATCCAAATCTTGTTGTTCAGCTTGCTCATTGTTCTCTTCTTCATCATCAACACTTGGAAAAGAACTCATCATTACATTTGGGTAATCATGAGGTATGAATTGATTGGGGTATGGGGTACCATGGTAGTTATGAACTTGCTGCTGATCAAAGCTAGAAGGGTACTGATAAACATGACCATTATTGTCACGTCCATAAGAATTGGGTTGCTCAATTAAGGAAGGTTCCCATGTATAATCATAACTATGTTGCTGAAAAGGTGGATGCTCATAAGCATAAGCATGTTTCCCATATTAGCCATTCTGCTGCCAAGGTTCAATGGAATGATACTCATCAGTATATACATGTTGGCCATAAGCATAAGCATTTGATTCAAGTCTTGATCCTTTTTCTATGTCTGCCTTCATAAGAGCAATACACTGATTAATTAAAGCTCCAAGTTAATCAATATTAGCATGTGTTTGAAGCCAACCTTGTTCACTAGAGTTGGAGCTATTGATATCAGCTGCCATTGTAGCCAAGTTGCTTTCAAAATCTTCTTGTTTGATGAGCATTAGCAAGGCAGCATTACTTGTCTATTTTTTTTCTTGGCTTCCACAAGGTGAATTGCGCCAATAAGCTATGTCAACTGCTAAGATCAGCATTGATGCCTCTAATAGCAACTGGTTCATCTCTACAACTTTCTCAAGCAGCTTGGCATTCAAGTTTACATCCTTCATCACTAGAGTCATTGCCAGGCTCATCTATGTTTGGACAGGCATGGCCAGAGCTTCTGTAGACCAAGCTGCCAACTTGTCTATCCCCTTTCACACAGCTTGGACCCTTCTAGAGATGGACTTACTTTTGAGGGTGCAAAGAAGTTAAGACCTTGCAAGGTCAATGAGATCAAGGTGGATACTGTCTCATGGGAGCTCCACTGAGATCAAACACAAAGGGAAAGGCTGGAATTTCACCTAGGTGTGCAAATGTTGCTTTGAAAAATAGCCAGTCATCACCTGTGGCACAAGATGCTTATGGGGATCCATTTCAAAAGGCTCCTTCCTGTGAGAACTCTTCCACAACCCTGGCTTACCAAGAGTCTGATTATGAATTGACCAAACATGACATGTCTATGTCAATTGTGGAGATCCTTGGAAACTCTTCCACCAAGCTGGTTCATGGAAATGCGTTGTACAAGCTTGGGAATTGACCAAACATGACATGGCTGTGTCAATTGTGGAGATGCTTGGGAACTCTTCCACCAAGCTGGTTCATGGAAATGCATTGTAAAAGCTTGGGAAGTATGCCAAGGCTTCCAAGAAATATGAGAAGGTAGTGAAGTATATTGAATATGACAGTTCTTTCTTAGCTGAACAAAAGAAGCAGGCCAAAACTGTTAAAGTGAGCTGCTATCTTAACAATGCTGCCTCTAAGTTAAAGTTGAAAGACTACAAGGAAGTTGCAAAAGCATGTAGTAAAGTGCTTGAGATGGACTCGCAGAATGTTAAAGCTTTATACAGAAGAGCACAAGCATACATTGAAACTGCTGATCTGGATCTTGCAGAACTGGACATTAAAAAAAGACATTGGAGATAGACCCTCAAAACAGAGATGTGAAGCTCGTAGACCATCTCCTCTTGTGTCACCTCAACATGATAGTGGCTTACTTTTAGCTTCAAGAGCAAAGTTGCAGAAGCTTAGTGTTTGGATGATAAGCTAGTCATTATTCCAGATCACTTTGGTAGCTTTGAGGATGACTTTGACCCAGTCTATTCAACTAACTTTGTTAATGAGGATGATAGGAACGTTTGATTTCTAGTGAGGATAATCTGCCAACCAATCAGGAATTTTCTATTAGAAGAAAATACAGCTCTCACAGCTTGGTTTGTAGAAATCTAATAGCTAACTACTACTGAGAGCCAAAGACCAATAAGATGTGTAACAGCTTCTGATGTGTTGGAGAAACCCTTTGTAACCACATAGAACTTCAAAAATGCTTGTCTAGGAAGCAAAGCAAATGGAGCTGAATGATCTGTGCTATTCTAGCTGAATGATCTGTGCTATTCGTAGGCATCCATCCCTAATGGGTAAAACAAGTGGCAAATGCTTCCGCAAACTACTAACCACTTCAAATCAATCACCATACATGCGTTCAATGCACCGCATATGCATAGCTGTCAAGAACAAGTGGCAAATGCTTCCGTAAACTACTGACCGCTTCAAATCAATCACCATAGATGCATTCAATGCACCGCATATGCAGAGCTGTCAAAAACTCCAACTATAATTGCTTTTGCTGCTTGCCATTCTACTCTATCATTTCCATCATTTCTTTCAGGCGTTTTATGGTGACAATAGTAGATTCTCTGAGCATATCCAGCTCAAACCTATCATTTTCACATCAAAACAGGCTCTCTTCATATTGGTTCTTTCGCACTTGTCAGAGAGAGAACTTGGGAGAGACAAAGAGGAGAGAGAAGACTACAGAAGAGAGAGAAAGACTACAGGAAGAGAGAGAAGAAAGAGTGACGAGGAGAGAGCAAGACTAGATTTAGAGAGAGAAAGATAGGAAAGAGGGAGAAGCCATAGAAGCTATGAGCAAGATGGGAGAGAAAGACTGTAATTGTATTAATGTGTCAAAAAGATATGAAAAATTACATGTCCTCTCCTTTTATACCAATGTCAGTGTGACATGGCATAATATCAATATTATTTACACTAAATCCTTATTTCGAGCTTCTTACAATAAGTGTGCTATTTGGCTTCTCTATAGACTAACTCTCCAAATGCTAAACCTCATATTCTCATTAGCATCTATGTGTAATCAATTCATATACCTGCAATTGGGGAACAAGCAATAACTAAAATGCCATACAAGAAAGAAGGAGTTGTTATTGTAGTAGAGGTCAAACATGCTCCATTGTTTAAAAGGACGTAGCATAGTAGTGACAACCTTTAGGTTCTATAGAGTTACATGCACATGGGGTTGAAACCTGTGGACTTGAAGATTGATGGAGGAATCTACCCAATTGATCCCCTGATTATAAGTTTTTTGAATTATGTGTATGAGGGTAATAATGGGTTGCTCAGTTACACTAAGCAACTTAATGATCAGACATTCAAAGTGTTTATAACTTGCTAAGAAACCACAAAATTTTATCACGAGTAATCTCTCTCCTCCCTCTCTCTCCTGCAAGGGATAGCTCTTGCGTGTAAAGGAGAATGAAGCCCGGTTGGTGAATGCTCATCCGGGCAGTGTGGAGGTAGGCCAAGCATCAAATGGGGCCTGATTTGTAGACCCGCAATAAGTTTCAAAACCTGAAATAATAAAAGATACACAGTAATGACATTTTTACAAAGAAAATGGCTTTTTATCCGCATTTGATGAGGTTAGCAATGTTCATATGGGCTGAAAATTGATGGACATATTTTTTTCTACTATTTTTAGTATTTCATAATAAAAAACTCATAAAATAAAGACTTAAAGTGTGGGAAATAAATGGAAAAGCCCCGAAAAGCATGGTTTTTAGAGTTAAAATGGGATTTTTGGGCTTAAAATTGGAAAATCATGAAACAAAACACAAATAAATTCTACATGTTTGTTGTTTAAGGACTAAAGAGCCATAGCTTTGAAATAATGCTAATTTTATTCCATTTTTATTGATAATAAATATTTAAAAAAAGAGAAAATAGAGAAATTTATTTTTCAAAAGGGGAAAAAATAGGGAATGGATGAGGAAAATTATGGAAAATTATGGATGTGTCTGTGAGTGTATATTGAGGATAAATCATGAGGGTATGCCTTAGGTTATCCCCATTTATATGTTTTTGTGAGTATTTACTACTTATTTCATGCGAAATACACATGAAATCACCCCTTTACCTATGCAACGAGGCATAACCTTAAACGGTAGGGGAGGAGGGAAGTTTGAGTGCTGAAATATAATATAAAATCTCATGTATTTGTTTCACTATTCACATAGGATGACATCAAGTTAAATAAAGGGAAGCACAGCACGAGTGTAAGGCTCAATGTCTTCTCTCATCGCAACAATTATGCATTAGTATATGGAAACATGAAAAGAATGGATTTGCACAATGCACGAGGCTATTTTCCAATTGTTTGAGCACTTAATAATATACACATTTTCATCAAGCATCATTAAATGGTATCAATTATAAGATGCGGATGCATAGCACTTGGTTTCTTTAGGACTTGACCCACGTAGAGAGAGTGAGCAACGTGGTTGTAGGTCTAGACGGTGGGTCCAAGGGGATGCATAAGTGAGGATAAGTGCATTCCTGGAACATTAAAAATATTGGCACTAAGAGGGGAGTTTGTTTCAAATGTATCTATGTGTGGAAGCAATGCATCGAGGGGCCAATCCCCAAGATGTAGGAGAGCTGCAATAGGGCCACGGCAATCAGCCCCGGTGGGGTGCCCTTGTGTCTGTGATATGTGGCATTTATTGCTGATATATGTATAATCTCCCTCTGAGGAGAAGGGAAAAGGGAACATCCGTTGGATTATAGACTATAAACGTGGAGTAATTAGTGTTTAGGATAGACAATGGTTGGAGATTGTAAGTCATTATTCTCCTGAAAGGAGCAGCCCGTTGCGCATAAGTGATAGTGGTTCTAGTAACCTAAGTCTTACAAGTAGCTCTTCGAGTGCAAATGGAAGTCTTAGTACTTCCCTACTTCTAGTTAATCAACCCACACCAAGTGGGGGTGTAGTTTTACCTACACAATAGGATGTCTAGTCACTTAGCCACTACCTCTATTGGAGTAGAGTTAGTTCTCTCCAGTAAGGTAGTTAACAACCTAGGCTTATGAACCATCGTGCGAATAGTGAGAATACTAAAGGAGAGGGCCCAAAGTAAATTTTGCAAAGGGGTAAAGCCACACTTGAGCTGAGATTTTATCTCCTAAAAATATTAGAATAGTAACTAGGAGTTAGAAATTAAAAGTTTCTTAGAAGGAGGACCCTAGTATAAGCAAAATGAACCCTTAACCTAGTAGGGATAAAAAGAAGGTGTTGGATACCCAAGCGGATCCTCTTAAAAATGATGGTATTTTAGAGGAGCTTGTGGTCAAAATAAAATGCAAATAGAAAGAAAAGGAGGGTACTAAGGTTATTAAGAAGCAAAAAGAGTAGCTAGTGTGGAAAGAGAAGAGAGTAATGGAAAACTTGTATGAGTTTGACCTAGCAAACATGCTATGTGAAGTAAAACTACATGTGAATCTACTACAACTAATCCAACCTTCAGTGAATGTTTGTAACGAGATCAAGAAAATCCTACAAATGGGTTATTTAATAGAGCATTTTGGTATCCATCGAGTGGATAGTGAATGGTGACATCATGTAGAGAAGGGCTGCCCTAGGGTGCAAATATATGTCAATAGAATCTTGATAGACAATGCAATGATGGACCCTGCCTCATCCATGAACATTATGAGTATAGATTTATTGGAGGGACTGGATCTAACAATCTAAATAATGTCACAATGGTTCTAAAAATGGATGATGATAGCCTAAGACAACCAAAAGGAATGGTAATGCAAGTACATGTGATAGTTGCTAGCATTGAGTGTGTCCTTGACTTCTATGTTATCTGATTTTTGCTAGGAGGCCAAGCTATCAATTGTTACTTGGATGTCCATTGATATTACATTCTGATTGTTTGGTAGATATCCTAGCTGGTTGACTAATTTTTT
The DNA here is from genome assembly GCF_053477565.2 of Lygodium microphyllum. Taxonomy (NCBI): domain Eukaryota; kingdom Viridiplantae; phylum Streptophyta; class Polypodiopsida; order Schizaeales; family Lygodiaceae; genus Lygodium; species Lygodium microphyllum. The sequence continues at coordinate 48,563,210 of NC_141141.1, read as the reverse complement.
AGTGTGGATTAAAGAGAATAACTTTTCATGCATACCCTGAGCATCTATTGGAGGAAGGGCATTACCTCCCACTACAGAATGGGAGCACTCAAGGGAACCTTAGTTGTCAGAACTCCAAGTTCGAGTGATTCTAAAGAGGGATCTACTATTGAGAAGGTTTACCGAGTATGTTTAAATAGCAAATAGAGGGAAAGGATAGGATTTGTGATGTTGATGTGATAGAGCTAGACCTTGGGACTCCCAACAATCCCTGCCCCATGAAAGTGGGCACAATGTTATCTACTACTGATGAGCATATAGATTATGTGGCACTCTTATAGGAGTTTAGGGATATATTTGCATGGAGTTATGATGAACTAAAGGAGATTCCCCCCTTCTATTGTCATGCATATGATCCCATTGAAAGAGGGTAGTAAGCCATTGAGATAGGAGATTAGACATATGCCTATTGAGCTTAAAGAGACTCCTTTTGATGAGAAATTGATGCAGTTAAGGAAGGCTGGTCATCTAATCTTTCCAGTTGAACATATAGAATGGTACTCACCAATGGGGTGGTAATAAGAAAGAAAAAGAACAATCAAATTCATGTGTGTGTCGATTTTAAGGAATTAAATAGGCACATGGTAGAGGACCTTTATCGATCAGATTTTAGATCAGCCAAGAGTGAGAGATACACTCTTTCATGGACTATTTCATGAATTATAATCAGATGGCCATAGATGAAGAGGATAAGTTAAAGATGACATTCATTACAATTTTTGATACTTTTGCATACCATGTGATAGCATTAAACCTATCTAATGCTCCTAGGTCTTGGCAAAGAATGGCTAATAAGACATTTTACAATATATTCCCTAAAGAGTTGAAGGTTTTCATAAATGATTTGGGGATGTCTACCATGACCCGTCATAGACAATTGATTATTCTACATGCATGCCTTGAGCATTGTCATGAGTATTGCATAGCGTCGATTCCTCATAAGTGTGTATTCAAGGTGCCTTATGGTTTGCTATTGGGTCATGTTGTGAGTGTGACTGGTATTGCCTCATTGACCCTAAAATGTGGGTGTTATTGTGGCCCTAAGTCCACCTACTTTCCCTAGGAAAGTGTAGAGTTTTATTTCATCTACGGGGTACTATTGTTGATTCATTAATGCATTGGTTGAATGTTTTTGTTACCCTTGATGAAACTTTTATATCATAGCCATAAGTGTGTATTCAAGGTGCCTTATGATTTGCTATTGGGTCATGTTGTGAGTGCAACTAGTATTGCCACTCATCCTAAAAAGGTGGTTGTTATTATAGCCCTACACCCACCCACTTGACCTAGGGAACTGCACAGTTTTGTTTCATATGTGGGATACTATCGCCGATTCATTAATGCATTGGCTAAACATTCATTACCCTTGACGAACCTTTTATCTCATAGCCATGTCTCTAAATGAATAGAAGCATGCAATGTGGTATTTGAAGGCATTGAAATGGAATTATCCAAACCATCAATTTTAAAAGCTTCAAAAAGGGCTGAGGTTTTCTATGTATTATGGCTATGACAAGGCATAGTATTAGTTACTGTGCCTATCCCAAAATTGAGAGACACAACTTTATCATCCTATTGCATTCACAAGCCAAAAGTTGAGAAATTCAAAGCTTTGTTACAACTATTTGGAGAAGGTTTTCTTGGCTATGGTGTTTGCCACCAAGAAGTTTAGACACTATATTCTTTATGAAAATGTGGTATTCTTCACCAAGGCGACTGAGGGATTGTGATTATTGCTAAATAAGATTCAACCTCTTGATCACCTAACCAAGTTATTGATCTCCTTGCAAGAGTTTGATTATGAGATTAGGAGCAAGCCGCCAAAACTATAGGGTATTGTAAAGTGTCTAATAGATTTTAGTGAGCCTAAGAAAGAATGTGCTAATATTAGTGACTGTGAGGAGTTATGCAAAATTGATGCAGCCTCTATTGTGTCATGGTATGTGTCTATATCACATTATCTATAAATAGGCAACCTCACGAAAAATCTTTCTAAATCTGAGAAGAGGAAGAATAAGCAACGAGCACTTCACTTTTCAAAAATAGCGGGTTTCTTATATAGAAAAGTCATGGATGAGATTTATCGTCATTATGTGGTGTAATAAAGCATAAGTTACCTTAGTCTAGAGTAGGCTAGGGTTAAGTATAAAAGGGGGGAGATGTAGCTTGTGAGGGATCTTTTTTTCATTTTCAACAATACATGTTTTGAGGATCCTTCCTCACACCAACTAAGAGGGTGCATGCTCTTAGCCACCAAGATATGGGGTGCATACCATGTCCCACCATGAAATTAGGTGAATATTCATGTTGTAGCTTACAGATTTGATTCTCAGCCTTCCATGGCAATATTACTTCAAGCTTAGCTACCTTGGCTATGGCTACTTTACAAACATGCTGTATTTCTTGTATTTCTTTGAAGAATGGTATATTTCATGAATTTTCAATTAATTGATTTGCTGTGAGAACTGGTTTATTACATTGGTATTAGAGTATGGAGTTTGATCCATGGGAAGAGTCATTTTCATGGAGAATTTAGTCATAGGGATAGGAACTAGTTAATTGGAGCACCAAGATTTGGTTACAGGGTTTGGTACATTTCAAACCTTGACTAGTCAGAGATCTCTACAAGAAGTCGGGACTAATTTTGGAGGTTTCTTGAAGATCTTGAGGAAGATGGAGATTCTTGGCCGAAATAGCAGGATGTGGTCAAATGGAGGTCCATTTTGACAATAGTAATTATAGCAAGTTACCTATATATTCAACGGTCTATGGATCAAAACGAAGTAGAGGAAATGGTTATAGACCAATGGCTGAAGCAAAACAAAGTTTTGCAAGGGCTGAAAATGCAAAAAAAGGATTTTAGAACAACACTTATAGAAAATTTCTTTCAAATGAACAAATTAGAGACATGAGGGTAAAAGGGTTTTGCTTCAAGTGTGGAGAAAAGTGGACACAAGACCATAGGTTGAAATGCAAATCCAAAAATAGCAAACTCAACTTTTTCATCATTGATGAGACATATGAGGATGAAAGTGAAGAGGAGAATGTATTTTAGGTAGAAGCAAACCCTATGGTTGAAGCAATGCATGACGAAGAGGAAGGAAATAATGATGAAATTTATGATATTGTGGACAGTTTTCCTTTTGATCCAGGTGGTTATTTATGTGCAATCTCTCATGATGCTTGGACTGATTATAAAGGAGAAAATACCCTTAGACTTGAAGGGCTGATCAATAGCAGAAAAGTTCATATTTTGATTGATACGGGCACCACCCATAGCTTCATCAATACCAAATCTTTGCATGGGTTGAGATTGCTTCCTCAACAAATGCAAGCACTGTTGAAGATTCAAGTTGCTAATGGAGCTTATGAATCAAGTAATGAAGTATGCCTACACACTCCTATTACCCTATCTCCTTCATGTGTTATGGAAGTGGAATTGATCACCTTGGAAATGGGTCCCATAGATATTGTCATTGACTGTGATTGGTTGAAAACCATTGGAAAGTTTTCTTTGGATTTGCAAAACATGCTAATGGAATTCCAATGGAATGGACAGCTTGATATTGAAGGACATTTGTCAAAGGCAAATGGAACTCATCTCTAGGAAGAAGATGCGTAAAGAAATTAATGCACGGTCATGCATATTACTATTTTGCTTGCGAAAGTGGATGAAGAGCAATCACCAAATAAGCCATCATCTTCTTCAAAGAAAAAGGATTCAAGAATGGAAAAGCTATTGGAAGAATACAAAGATTTATTTCAGCAACCATCATATTTGCCTCCAAAGAGAGAGGTAGACCACCCTATTGACTTGCTACCCAACACCAAACCCATCAACAAACCTCCCTATCACTTGTCAAAGTTTGAAAGGGAAGAAGTGGAAATATAATTTAAAGAGTTATTGCAAATGGGTTAAATTCAGCCAAGTCAATCTCTGTTTGCCTCTCCTGTGCTCTTGGTAAAGAAGAAAGATGAATCTTTTTGCATGTGCATTGATTATAGGGAGCTTAACAAGTCCACAATGAAGAATAGATACATGATTCCTTCCATTGATGACCTTTTGGATGAGCTCAAAGATGCAAAGGTCTTCACTAATATTGATCTTTGTTCGGGTTATCATCAAATTCAAATGAAGGAAGGGGATGAATATAAAACAACCTTTAGGACTGAAAGAGGGTTATATTACTTCTTGGTTATGCCATTTGGGCTTTCAAATGCACCCACTACTTTTCAAGTACTCATGAATAAGATATTGCAACCTTTCTTGTTCAAAATAGTCATTGTATTCTTTGATGATATCCTTATTTATAGTAAATCCAAGGTCAAGTATTTGATGCATGTTTGAGAGGTCTTTGACACATTAAGAAGACATACACTCTTTGCAAAATTTTCAAAGTTTTCTTTCATGAAAGATGAAATGGAATGCTTGGGTCATATTGTTGGAGAGCAAGGCATTCCTGTGGATCCTAACAAGGTGAAATGTGTCAAAGAATGGCCAACTCCTATGACTTCTACTTCCTTAAGGAGTTTCCTTGGATTATCTTCCTTCTATAGAAGGTTTATAAAAAATTATGCTCATGTGGCGGCTCCTTTGACCAATAGGCTGAAGAAAGAAGCTTTCTTTTGGAACTCCATAGCCAACAAGAGTTTCAATGAGCTAAAATCTCTATTAGTTTCAGCACCTATTCTTGTATGCCTAGATTTCTCTAAGGAATTCATTATATGTGTGGATGCTAGTGGATGAGGAGTTGGGGCTGTTTTGTACCAAGACCATGGAGTTATAGCCTATGAAAGTCGCAAGCTTGATGACAAGGAACATCAACTATATGTATATGAACAAGAAATGTTGGCAATGTTGCATGGTATCAAAAAGTGGCATCACTATATATATGGTAGCCATTTCAAGGTGAAAAGTGATCATCATGTGCTGAAATACTTCCTTTCCCAACCAACTTTATCCCCTAAACAAAGCAAGTGGTTAGCTACTCTTCAAAGCTATGATTTTGAAATATCTTATATGGCTAGAAAAGATAATGTTGTGGCGAATGCTTTATCAAGTATGTGGGCATGTTCTTTATCCTTAATTTCAATCATACATAAGGATTCGATTCATGACATCCAATAAGAATATTTGCTTGATGAGCAAGCATCAAAGATGATGAAGGAATTTTAGCAAGGAAAAGGAGAAGCTGAGTATCCCAATTTTAATTGGCACAACGGTTTTTTATGGTATCATGGTAGAGTCTACTTGATACCATAATCCTCTTTCAAAGACTGTATTTTTCATGAGATGAATTCTTCACCTTTAGAGCGGGTCATCATGGGCTGTTCAAAACATTTAACAACATCCATAAGAGCTTCTATTGGAAAGGTGTTTGGTGGGGTGTAAAGGATTATGTAATGCAATGTATTTTGTGTCACCAAAATAAAGACTCATCTCTTCTACTTAGCACCTTACTTCAGCCACTTTCTATTCCTTAAGGCAAGTAGAATGATATCTCTATGGATTTCATTGTGGGATTTCCTACAACTAAGCATGGGTGGAATAACATTTATGTATTAGTTGATCGGTTGACTAAATCAACCCATTTCATCCCTACAAAGGCCCAATTTATAGCAAAGTAAGTGGCTCAACAATTCATGGAATGTATTTTTAAGCTTCATGGTTTGCCAATGAAGATTGTGACTGATCGCGACACTAAGTTTATGGGTAGCTTTTGGAAAAGTTTGTTCTCTTCAATGGGGACTCTTTTGACTCCTAGTACTTCATACCACCCACAAACGGATGGGCAAATTGAAAGAGTTAACAAATGGCTAGAGATTTATTTGAGGCACTTTTGCCATGAGACACAAAATGCATGGGACCAAAGGCTCCATCTTGCGGAGTTTTGTTACAACAATACTTACCATATGAACATTGGAATGTCTCCTTTTGAAGCTTTATATTGCTACAAAGTACAAGTACCCTCCGCATTGTTTGATGAAGATGTAAATCCACAAGCTCGTGAGGAGTTGGAAAATATGGAAGCCCTTATGAAGCAATGCAAGGACAACATTCACTAAGCTCAAGAGACAGTGAAGGTCTATGAGGATGAGAAAAGAAGACACATGGAGTTTGAGGAAGATGAATGGGTATTTTTGAAGGTTCCCAAGTCACATTATGCTTCTCGTAAAGGAGGACACAACAAACTTGCTCATAGGTTTTATGGCTCTTATCATATTATCAAGCGAGTTGGGGATCTTTCTTATCAACTAGACTTACCTTCCAACATAGGAATCCATAATGTCTTTCATGTGTCTCAACTTAAAAAGTATGTGGGACCTCAAATTCAAATTCTTGAAGAATTACCTCCCTTGGATGATGATGGTCTAATCATCTATGAGCTGAAGAAGATTATTGGCAAAAGCGGAAAAAGGTTCTAAGGAACCGTATTCTTGTTGAATACCTTATCAAATGGAAGGGTTTTCCTATCAAAGAGTCTTCATGGCAAAAAACGTCATATTTGGAACAATTTCCATGGCGTCTCTCAAACATGGAAATCGGCCACTTCTAGCTCAAGATATGGCGCATTTTTGTACTATAGCCTATTACCTGTTCCATTTATGTGGACCACCGTCATCAACTTCTAAGATCTTCATCAACATGGAGCTTTATTTCAGTATAAATTCCAAATGCTTCAAGTTATCTTAGTAATCATCCTTGTAATTTGTTCCCAATTTAGCTTTGAGAACAAAGCTCCTTTAGGCCGGGATGGCTTGTAATAAAGCATAAGTCACCTTAGTCTAGAGTAGGCTAGGGTTAAGTATAAAAGGGGGGAGATGTAACTTGTGAATGATATATTTGCAATTTTCAAAAATACATGTTTTGAGGCTCCTTCCTCCCACCAACTAAGAGGGTGCATGCTCTTAGCCACCAAGATATGGGGTGCATACCATGTCCCACCTTGACATGAGGTGAATATTCATGTTATAGCTTACATATTTGATTCTCACCCTTCCATGGCAATATTACTTCAAGCTTAGCTACCTTGGCTATGGCTACTTTACAAACATGTTGTATTTCTTGTATTTCTTTAAATAATGGTATATTTCATGAATTTTCAATTAATTGATTTGCTGTGAGAACTGGTTTATTACATGTGGTGCTTGATGAGGTCCCCTTTATTCTAGAGGAGTGTCATGTTTTAAAATGTGGAGTCCATTTTGCTGGATGACTCATCACTCAAAAAGCTTTACATGCTAGCTATTAGTGGCTGACAATTTTCCAATATGTTTTTGCATATGTTAAGCATTGTGATGTTTGCTAGAGACATGATGCTAGGAAGAATCGTAAACAATCGCTTAATTCTATTCTTGTGACTTTGCTCTTTGAGACATGGGAAATTAATTTTGTTGGACCTATGCATCCTTCATCTACTATGTAGAAGCCACTATATCATTGTGGCAATGGACTATTTTACAAAATGGTCTGAAGCTCGAGCGATGATGAATGACAATGCCAAGGAGAAAACTAGTTTCATTATGGAACAAATTGTTTGCCATTTCAGTCCACCTAAAGAACTAGTGTCCAACCATGGGACACACTATAAATAAGGTAATAGAAGCCTTGAATGAAGATTTGAAGATTAGACATAATAGAACTACCCCATATAATCCCCAAGAAAATGGACAGGTAGAGAGTACCAACAAGGAGCTTATAGGGATTTTATCCAAGACTGTATCAGAGGGTAAGCACGACAAGAAACTTCATGTGGATATCTAGGCTTACAATACTACATTCAAGAGAGAAATAAGCCACACCCCATTTAAGTTGGTATATATGGGGAAGATTATATCTTGCCCTTGGAAATTGAGTTACCCATCGTGAGGTTTTCATTGAAGCATTCTTTGGGTGAAGAGGAAGCATTGCAAAAAAGATTGACCTCCCTAGCATATCTTGATGAGATCCAATTACAGGATTGTACATCAAGAGGTAGGGAAGAAGAGAATGAAAGTGCCTTATGAGCTTCATGCTAAAATATATACATTTTTGAAAGTTCAATTGGTCCTATATTATGATGCATGTCGCAAGTTATTTCTGTAAGTTAGAACCCAAATGAGATGGCCCTTATAAGATTTTTTGTATAGGAAAAAATGGATCTATAGTTCTTTTAACATATTTACGAGGGGTAGAGTTTAAAAATAAAGTACATTTAATAACTTAAAGTCCTATTATATATAGGGACTAATGTTATACTTGATATCTTTGTAGGTCTTTTAGGATCCAGCTTAAACTTGAACTAGGTGCCGAGGAAATCAGATAGGTAGAATCATTCCTTATCTTGAATATCTGTATTTAGAGTAGCATTACCACCAAGGTTGAGTGATCAAGTGGAGCAAGGGTTATCATATTACTAAGTGGCAAGATGGATGTTTTACTTTGGATATTAAGGTCTACTACCACTATTGTCATAGGGTTCTTATTAACATTCCTATTTAATTTCGTGAGGAAGGAGGGATTGTACTTATCATACATCTTCTCTCCTAGCTCAACTTTGACTACCATAAGTACAAGTAGGTTGATCGGTATGGCATGGCTTGTCACAATGAAGCATGGATCTATACTTTGTCATTTTACTTGTAATTTGACGGAGTTTCACGAGGTCTCGCTAAGCATACGAGTATCGATATGCTTATTAAAGACCTTCGACGTAGAGTCATTATGAAAATGTGAGTTTATTTAGGCATCACTTTCACTATTAACATGGCAGTATACAAGGCCTTAATCATGGGACTGAATATAGCCTAACATGGTAGTATCCACCATTTATTGGTAAAAGGTGACTCGCAGTTAGTGATCAACCAATTAAATGGGAATTATAATGTGAGGGATCCCACTCTACAGATGTATCATCATGCAGCCTTGGATATACTTCAGTTTGAGACACTAACTTGTCAGCTAGTTCCTTGTCAATGGAATCACTTTGAGGATTTGTTGAAAAATTATGTCTTTGTTGAGGGAAGACATATTTCTCAATTGTGGTCCAAAGGGGTCATTAGAATTGTCCGATATTATTAGCTGAGGACTACTATGGGGATTTTTTTTTGCTGACATGACTTGTTATGGCTGTTGATGGTGGTTAGTATGGGTGATAAGCCAGGTAGCGATTGACCATCTTCCCATTTTTTCATGGATGTATAGGATCATTAAACAATATATTCGCTAGATACCCCTTGTCATTTATACATCAAGACTAACTAATAAGTTGATGTATTTAGTGTAGGACCTAAGCAGCCTATCTCTTGGTGTAACATGCCCGCATAACGACTATCCAAGCACATTTTAGTGGTCCATTGAGAAATAAATTTAAGCATCACTTCCTAGCACTCCCATGGGATGTTTCGAGGTTTGTCACCTAGGGTTTTTCGAGTCCACCTCTCAATGGAACGTTCATAGCCGAACCCACTAGGATCCACTTGAAATCTGGGTTCCTAGTGGCCAAGGTCTCCTATCCATTCTAGCGTTAGGACTTGGACATCCTACTTTACGTAGAGATACCCAAGCCGAAGCAGACCCATGCCACACTTGGTTCAAAGAGAATGGGAAACAAGAGGGATGCACACTTGGCCTCTCTTCCCGTAGGGCATAGTCCCGTTTTGGCCCCCTAAGATGGCATGAATCAGGTTCTAACGTAACAATACCTAGAGGTCGAACATCGGTAAAACCTTGTGAGAAGCCTCCCAGTTCTCTGGGACCACCCTACCATAGGACAAACCCATCAAGGGTTTTACCCACCCGCTTCCCTTGATAGCTTTAGTTTTCTAACTAGGTCCTACCACATTTATGTGTGACATTTAAAATTACCTTCATTAATTAAGCCTTTTAGGGAACAAGATTTATTCGTGTAACTTATATCACATACACAAAAACAGTGCAAGCAGTCTCTTTAACAAACACATTCCTTAACTTATTTCCCAGTTAATCTTTGTCTCTTGCCTATACAGGAGAAATTATGTATCCCTTCTGTCCAACTAAAGTACCCGGTGCAAATGATATGGCACCATAATTTCCATCCATAATCTAGAAAAGGATCTTCCAATGCCTTGAGATGTTGGGTTCACTGCAGTCTTCAACTCTGTTTCGGACTAGGTAAGGGGTATCCAGAGCTCCACCTGACCCCAAGTGACCTAGAAGTGAGACACACTTTTTGTGGACGGCCTTTTCACCACTCGACCTTCAGCTCGTAAATTGAGCAGTGCCCTCTCTGGTTGAAATGTAGCGTGACCTTTGAGATGATCCACCTGCGTAAAATATCCTTCCTTAATTAATCCAATTAAGAATCAAGAACAATCAAGGCAATCAACCTAATATCATCTTCCAAGAAAGCATTCTTTTATTTCCCCATGGTAACTTGTCATCATAGACCCCTTGCCATGAATTTTCCAACAATCACAAGCACTTGGAATAATCATCCAAACCACAATGCAACAATCAATTGAATATAAAATCATTTAGGACGTTGAATAGTCGCGATAACCTTTCCATCATGTATTTGATCTCCCTCTTGGTTTCAAGAGTAGTTCCATGTAAAATTTACTTATCACACCCTTCTTTCAACTAAGGCATATGTTAAGGTTTCAAACACTGTACAAGACATAAGTTCTATTAATCAATTACATCAATCGATAACCTAGCCTTCCTCCTAACAAGCACAAAGGCATCAACAACTTAGGGTTTCCTAAACCTTGAGCTCTTTGCTTTCCCTAGATTTGCTGTTGCATCTAGCCCAACCCCTAATTTGGATTGATAAATGTAGTAGCTATCAGACGGATCTCAAGGCATCCTAGTTTTAGCCCTACGTAATCCTCTATATGCCTGATAATCCAAGGAACATCAACCTCTCCCCCTCAAGGATTTCTCCCATCTCAATCAAAAGTTAAGGCAAACAATCTACTTTTAACTAGCAACAAAGTATATCTCAAAATATTTTGACATAATTTCATTTGAAGGCTTTACAAGGAATAACGTAGTCTATAACCTTTTTCTCCCAAGGAGTGTAATTACCTTAGGGATTAATACATAGGTTATAAGTTTATCAATTGGTTCCAGGAATAATATTTCCAACTTTGAAGCCCATTCCAATCCTAACTCTAGTGATAATCATGGTCCAACTAGCTTATTAATGTGATAACCTACTTATGTTAAAATACTGAGAATGCATGCTATGGAGGATCACTAATGAGCAAATGGACAATCATAATGAGGCAGAAGCATTGATAAAGAAGAACAACTAATATTATCCAAGCATAATGCAAGTACAACTGACTGATAATGTCTGATGGAATGAGTGTGGGGATGAGTGCCTTCTATAGGCATACAGTAGGTGGTATTGGTAGGTGGAGATAGGTGGAAAGGGACCATGGTATTCAACAACCATGGTTTTAATAAACCGTTTATACATGACCTAGTCTAAGGCTTTATTTGCTATATATTTCTTTGCCTTATTTGTCCCATACAAGGAGGCTATGGTGGATGTGATTGCACATTTCTCAACACTCCTCCTCAATCACAACCGAAAAAGACACTGAGTATATAGAGGCTGTCGTGAGTAAAACCTTGCTAAGTGTAGACATGGAAGAAACAAAAAAAAACAATCCTACAAAGCTTGAGAGTATTACAAGGCCTCAAAGTGTGTAGAGGTTGTAGTGTGCAAAGGTTACATGAGGAGTTTAGGAGCTTATGGTGGGAACATAAGGAAAGTCCACATGTTAAACTTTTAAAAAGTCTATCATCAAAAAATGAGGTACAAAAGAGGGATTGGTGAGTCCTATCCTTTTGCTCTTGGGGTTCTCCTTCTCCTTCTTCTTCAATGTTGTCGTCATCTTCTTTGACTGTAGCAAGATATGCTCTTTGAGATTTTTCTTAGCATAGCAAAATTTCTCAATACGCCTAGATTTCTTACAAAAATCATAGACTATGCTCTTCATCCCTTTAACATATAATTCAAATGAGTTGCAAGTGAGGTATTACTTTACATATCGAGCCTAAAAAATTCAATTAGTAAACAATATTTTGAGGATTTGGAATGAGATCCAAATAAGATTTCTAATTAATCCCATGTCGCGTAAGAGGTTTCACAATCATCAACATAATGAATGTAGCTATAATCAAGTTCAAGCTTGGTAATAGCTTGAGCCTTATCATCATTTTATCCCATACAACTAAAAGTGCAGCTTCCCTTGGTTTCTTCTCTTGACCACTTGTGATTGACCACAAGCCTTTCTTCATTAGGATCAGTTTGATCCTAGTTCGCCATATATGGAATCCAACTCCATTGAATTGGGATGTCGGTGAGTCCTTACCCATTTTGAGATTGCAAGATCAGCGGCAAATCAGCTCCAAACAATTCAAATTTTAGTTAAGCACAAGTGCTAAGAAGAACTAGGTGATTAGTACCAAGTGATGCTAGATGATTTGGTGACTATGATGCCGTTGAAGTTGGAATCTTCAAGATCTTGCAAATCAGAGTCTTCCCCTCCTTGATTTGATGTTGGAGTTGCAAAAAAAAATCAATTTTGATCAGAGGCAAAGTTGATTGTGTTAAATGACATAAGTGCTAAAAGCACTAGATGGGTGTCAATAGACACTATTGCTTGAAAAGCTTGAGAATCTTTTCAAGATCTCCCCTCCTTGCGGGTAAATAACTTGATGTAATATTTCCATGCAATTAAAAGTTAGTTGGTTAGTTTGAAAGTTAATTAGTCAATTAATAAGTTAGTAAGATTACTAACTAACGACAAACTTTTTTTTTTTAAAGAAAAAAAGAAAAACTAACTAATGTTAATAATTAATTATTTTTATTTAATTAAAAATATATGTGAAAATTTTTGAGAGTCGTAATAAATCCTATATTTTTCTCGGATTGACAAGGACTGTAGCCACCCTTCATGTAAGTTACAATGTGAACAAGACTTGTGAGCTATATTAATCACTAGTATTAATGTGTATAGTTTGGATGGTCCAAAAATATTAGATTTTGGGCAAAACTAGTATATTTTAGAGATTATCCTAAAAATATATGGGGATTTCTAGAACTGAATGTCATTTAAAAGAAAAGATAAGTGATGTTTTAGTTAGTTTGGATATTTTATAAAAAGAAAAAAATAAAGAGAGGATTTGTGAAATTGTGCGCGCTGCGATCCCAGTCTACAGGCAATAGTAGACATCACTTTGAATAGAGAAAAGAAGGAGTGAACTGAGAGATTTCTAATCAAGTGTCTTGGAGGTTTTACCCCCCTTTCGGAGACAATGGAACAATCATATTTATGATCTGAGCATCAAATCACTGATCTTTCCAAGATCCCCCTCCACAAAGAGCTCCACTTCTCAACCACAAGCCCTCTTCTCTAATTCACTATAAATATGAGGCATGGGGAGGCACAAGGGAGCATAAGGAGATCCCGAGAGGTTGCGAGAGAGAGGTAGAGAGAAGGATGCCCCTCCAAGAGATTATGAGGAAGAGCTTGAAAGAGAGCTTAAGAGAGAGAGAGAGAGAGAGAGAGAGAAGAGTTACCCCGAGAGGCTACAAAATTCCCTCTATCTTGATTCTTGACTTAGCCATCTTCTCTTACACTCTCCTATCTCAAATCTATTCCACCTTCTTTATCTCTTGAGTCTACTTGTGGACGATGGCCCCTAAGTAAAGAATGTCACGTGCGGATAGCAATCCCATTACTAGCAATGAAGCTTCAGGCGAAGGCATCACTATCAATCCAACTGTGGTACCTGTCGTAAGTAATGTATTTCCAAATTGATAGATGCTTGTTTTGATTCTCGTATGAGATATGTTAGGCCCATACTATGATGCACGAGTATAGATCATTTAATCTCACATATTGGTAAGATGGAGCTTGGGAAGTGTGTATATCAAGGAAAGTTAATTGCACCTAGTTGCATATGGCTTATTCGTTGATAGAGCAATTACAAGGAAGAATTAGTCAAGGGTTATGAAAGATATATTCATTAAAAGAACGACATTAAAAGATTGTGCATACAAGTGCTAGGTTAAAGCATAGTCAAGGGTTATAAGTAGCATAATTGCTAAAAGAATATGACATTTAGAATCATGAATAGAAAGTACTAGTTTAGATACTTCAAAAGTACTTAGCCTAAGAGCCCAAATATTAAGAAGAACTAGATTCTAGCTCAAGGCTAGGCCTGTTGGAGTCTAATTAGTTGAGATAATCTTACACTTATCTTATCAAGTATTTACATGTTATGCCTATAACATATTTTGATATATGAGGATAATTTCCTATTTGCCTCATGACTTGACTAAGAGCTAGTATAAGAAATTAATCATAAGGGTTAAAACTAAGATGTCTTGAGATCTGTCAGATAACGATGACTTTTGCCAATCCAAATTCAGGGTTGGGTTATCAATCAAGGTAAATGACCTATAGAGCTTACATCATGAATAGTGTTTGAACCCTTAACATATGTCCTAGCCGAAGGAAGGAAGTGTTAAAAAACATTTTTGCATAGTAGTGCTCTTAGATCCCAAGGGGGAGTGCAAATATACGATAGAAATGTTATATTGTCTATTCTTGCATTGTTTGGAAAGAATGGAATTGGTTTTTTTGGTTGATCGAACAACATCCTAAATGCTTTTACATTCAACTAGTTGTTAGTTGTTGTTGGGATGATTATTCCAAGTGCTTGTGACTTATGGTAAATGCATGGAAAGGGTCTGTGATGATGACAAATCGCCATGGGAATAAAGGAATGTTTTCTTGGAAAATGATATTAGGGTTGAATGCCTTGTTTGTGCTTGATTCTTAAAGGATTTAATTAAGAAATAATATTTTGCACAGGTGGATCACCTCCATGATTGCATTGCCCATTAACCCAAAGAGGGCACTACTCGATTCATGGGCTGAAGGTCTAGTGGTGAAAAGGTCAACCACGGGAATGATGTTTTGCTCCTAGATAGCTTGCAGCTTGGAGCTCTGGACACCCGTTGCTAGGTCTAGAATGGAGTTGAAGACCTCCGTGGCCCCCAATGTCTAGGGATGTTGGGAGATCCTATTCTAGACAAAGGATTGAAATTGTGGTTCCATGAGATTTGGACCAGTTACTTCTGTAGGGTAATAAAAACTGAAGTGGAGGGAGTCCATGAGATAAATCAGATGAGAAGTCAGGAGCTCCATGTTTTCTTCTCCTCCATTATTCTTCTCTATTTCTCCAAAAAATCAACTACCACAAGTGGTATCCTCAAAATATAGATACCCCAAACTTAAGGACACTTTACATATGCTTCTATTTTAGATACATACATCCATAGGATATGACTTAGGATATGTCGTATTTATCAAAACTCCCCCTCAAGCTCAAAATGAGCTTGCACACATAAGACTCCAAGTGCACTCCTGAAGTACTCAAACTTATATTTACCCAATGCTTTGGTAAAGATATCAGCAACTTGGTCATTATTTTTCACATGGACCAAGTCAATCTCTCCATCAATGACTTTTTCTCTAATGAAATGATAGTGCACTTCTATGTGTTTTGTCCTTGCATGGTAGACTGGGTTCTTTGCTAACATAATGCTACTAACATTGTCACAATACATAATGACTTCACCATCAATCTCTATCCCCATGTCATATAAGATCAATCTCAGCCATGTTTGCTCACATACTGCCAATGCAATGCCTCTATACTCTGCTTCAGTGCTTGATAGAGCAACTATAGGTTGCTTCTTACTGCTCCAATTTACCATGGCTGATCCAAATGAGAATGCATAGCCACTAGTAGATCTTCTATCCATAGAGCTACCTGCTCAGTCTGGATCTGAGTATCCAAACGATGAAGGCTTGATTCATTTTTCATAAAACAAGCCAAATCGAGTTGTCTTCTTTACATATCTAAGAACTCTTCTCACTACATCCAAATGTGATCTACATGGTTTCTGCATAAACTGACTTATCAATCCAATAGCATAACTCAAGTCTAGTCTTGTAATGGTCAAGTAGATAATACTACCAACCATCTTTCTGAACATAGTGACATCCTCAACATAAGATCCATCATCCATCAACTTAACATTTTGATCGAATGGTGTATCAATCGGTTTGCATCCTATCATGACATATTTTTCCAACATCTCCAATGCATATTGCCTTTGTATCAACCATATACCATGAGGTGTGTCAATAACCTCAATACCCAAGAAGTATCTCAACAAACCAAGGTCCTTTATATCAAAATCTTTATGTAACCCATGCTTGACTTCAGTAATCTCCTTCTCAACTGTACCTGTAATAATGAGATCATCAACATAGATGACAACAACAACCATACCATCTTCTGTATGCCTCACATAAAGTGAATAATCAATTTTTCTCTGTTGAAATCCCATACTGCATAAGAATTTGATGATTCTAATGCACCATGCTCTTAGTGCTTGCTTCAGTCCATATAAAGCCTTCTTCAACCTGCATACATAATGTGGGTATTTTGGATCCACATAGCCATCTAGTTGATCCATGTACACTTCCTCTTCTAAGTTGCCATTCAAAAATGCATTTTTCACATCCATTTGATAAAGCTTCCAACCATAGATAGAAGCCACAGCAATTACTAATCTCATTGTCATCATTTTAGCTATTGGACTGAATGTTTCTTCATAGTCTAAACCATAAGTTTGTGCATATCATTTTGCAACCAGCCTTGATTTATACCTCTCAAGAGAACCATCCAACTTACATTTGACCTTATAAACCCATTTGCATCCAATGGATTTCTTGCCATGAGGTAGTTTCACCAAATCCCAAGTCTTGTTTTTCCTTAGTGCAGCCATATTCTGTTCATCCATTGCTTGTCTCCACTCTTTCCTCTCTACTGCTTCTTCAAAGCAAGTAGGCTCCACATGTTGTACATAAGAAACCATGTATGCATAATGCATCTTCATGAATCCATTATAAGTCAATCTATCAACTGGATACCTTATCCGTTTTGACCTTCTCAATTGAGGTGCACTACCATGTGTCTCATCTGATCTAGCATGTGGTGGCACATAATTTCCTGCACTTCTAGTGCCAGGTGTTTTAACATGCAGAATGCCATACTCGTCATCTGTAGATTCATCTTCTAAACTTTCAGCCATAGGTCTCTTTCCTTTTGCAACTTCTGCACTCCTTTGTGCATTTCTCAATCTATCGCTCCATGGACTGTAATTGCCACAGCTTTCCACATTCTCTTGAGGTCCTGAAGCATCTTCCACATGCTGATTTTCAGCCTTGTTATTTGCTGAAATATTCCTTCCATAGCCATCATCATCATTGCTTTCATAGGAATCAACATCCACTGCAATTTTGGGCTTGTACCATGATTCATATTCACTAAATTTGACATCCCTGCTTATGTATACTTCATTAATCATTGGATCATAGCATTTGTATCCCTTCTTATCATCAGGATATCCATGGAAAATGCGTTTTGTAGCCTTAGGTTCCATCTTCTTTCTCAAATCATCCGGAACATGAACATAACAAACACATCCAAATACTCTAAGGTATGCAACAGTGGGTGTCCTGCCATACATTCTCTCATATGGTGACATATTATGAGTCAAGGCTGTAGGTGTTCTATTCATAATGTGAACTGTAGTATGCATTGCTTCTGCCCAATATGACAATGGCATGTTCATTTGGTTCATCATTGCCCTTGCAACCTCTGCAATAATCTAATTCTTCCTTTCAGCCATACCATTTTGGTAAGGTGTGTACCTGCATGTCAATTGCCTTTTGATACCATGATCTCTCAAGAAGTCACAAAACTCATATGACATGTACTCTCCACCATTATCTGACCTCAATCATTTTATGTAGCATCCAAACTACTTTTTAGCCATAGATTTAAATTCCAAGAACTTTTCAAATGCTTCACTTTTATGCTGATAAAGTACACCCAAGTCATTTTGCTAAAATCATCAATGAAAGTGATATAGAATCTACATCTTCCACTCATGGAAACATTCTCACATGGGCCCCAAATATCTGAGTGTATCATTTCCAAAGGATAGTTGCTTATTCTCCCCCTCTTTGGAAATGGAAACTTGGACTGCTTGCCAAATTGGCACGCCTCACATACATGATCAAAATTCACATATCCAAAATGCG
Source organism: Lygodium microphyllum (assembly GCF_053477565.2). NCBI lineage: Eukaryota > Viridiplantae > Streptophyta > Polypodiopsida > Schizaeales > Lygodiaceae > Lygodium > Lygodium microphyllum. Next base: position 48,545,006 of record NC_141141.1, on the reverse strand, counting down.
GTAGACCACGGACTATCTATTTTAATTGCATTTGCTTCAATCTTTGTAAATTAACATGACCAATCCTTCTGTGCCATAATTCCACATCCTTATCTTGCCCATGTCCTCTCTCAACATCCGATGCTAAGTTCTTAGTTATTGTGGGCACATAAAGTATATCACCATGCTTGTTCTCAATCCCATCTTTAGTAACAAGTGGCACACTACCAATATGAGTAATTTTATGTAAAGTATCATCAACAGTGGCAACATATTCCTCATCTTGCATTTTCTCCTTGCTATCAAACCACTCAGGATGATGAATCATGTGGTTTATAGCTCGTGAATCCAAAAAGTAGTCATTCTCACGAAGAGGATCAGTCATGCTCCCAAGCACATGCTGCATAGCAAATAGGTGACCTCTAGGTGATCCACCTCTAGGTCCATAACCTATACTACCATAAGTGCCTACATAGTGGCTATATTGGGTCCTTCCACGACCCCTATACATGGTATTCTGTTTCTGATAGCAATGAACAAACTGCCCACAATAATGACAAGTGCCATCTCTTTGTGAAGAAGGACTAGACCGTCCTCTACCTCTAGGGAAAGATCTCCCCCTACCTCTATGCATGAAGTCACCATGACCAAAGTTACCTCTTCCACGAGCAAAACCATAATTACTACGACCAAGTGAAGAGCCTCTAGCTCTAGATGAGCTACCATGACCTCTCTGGTGATAGAAAACAATGTCTCCACCTGCATTTTTGCCACTGCTAGATGCATTCAATCACATCTTGATTTCTTCTGTAAGTAGCAATCCAATAAGCTCCTCAAAGTCAGGCATAGAGCCTCCTTTAATTGAAATAGAGGTATCCAATGATTTGAAAGCTGGTCCAAGTCCATTTAGTGTCACTGACACTAAATCATCATCATCAACAGGTGCATTAAATGGATGCAAGGTCTTTTGTAATTTTCTTGATTTTGCCACATAGTCACTGATAGTGCGATTGCCTCTCCATGCACCATGTAATCTCTACTTGAGTTGTATATTACGAGCCTCTATACATGTTCCATATATTTTTTCTATGATTTCCCGTGCCTCCTTACAAGTACTTGCCTTTTTTATATGAGAAATCAATGTTTCTGAAATACATATGGAGATCCAATGCAAAACTTTCATGTTCTTCCTTGTCCAATCCTTGTACGCTTTCTTTTGCTATTCAGTTGGATATTTAGGAACTTCTAGACATTCATCATCACCTATTATGAGGTCCCATAGACCTCTACCCATCAAAAAATTCTCCATCCTATAAGACCAAACACTATAATTGTCTTTGGTCAGTTTGTCTCCCACAATTTGAGTGATCTGTGCCGTGTCAAACATTATGGCTGCTGTAAATTTAGAAAAAAAAACAGCAATACAAACTGTCCACCAATGATATTCAGTAGTATGCCCCAATCCGGAACACCAATGGTTCAATCTGAGACCAAAAAGCATCAAACATAGTCCAAAAATGCATGTGAAAATAGCTTCCAGCAATATGATTGTCATACATTTAGTTCCCAACAAGAACCATCCAATTCGGATACCAAATGGTGTTCGTATGACCCAAAATGCATCATGGCATCATGAACCAAAATTACAAGTAAATCATTCATTGTGTGTGATTGAGATGATGTATCATGGGTATCCTGATTGTTTACCTCATCATCACAGGTGATGTCTTATATGGAACAACATCCTCAGGTGTTCATCATTCAGGGGTGTTAGAGGAATGGGCTGAAGGCTCGACTTGGTGGAACTCTATACTTTTAGTTTTCTTATTTACAACGTTTTTTGTCCTTATCCCATTGGTCTCCTTCAAGCATGTTGATTCTCTACAGCTCTCATCTGCCTTGTCAGTGGCACTAGCTGTGATGTTTGTCATTGTGATGGGTGGTAGTCATCATAGTCGCAAAGATTGTGTAGGACATGTCAATACACCAAGAATGTTTCTGGATATTACGGATTGAGAGTTTGTACTTGAGCTGTTTGCAGTTGTTCCTGTTGTCGTGACTGCATATATATGCCATCAATCTGTTCATCCAATACTGAATGAGCTTGAGAATCCATCAGATTCCCAGGGTGTGGTAAGGATATCTCTGCATTGACAACCTAGATTTATGTAGCCATGAGTGTATTCGGTTACCTTCTGTTCGGAGAATCCACAATGGACGATGTGCTATCAAATTTTGATGAAGATCTCGGAGTCCCATATAGTACTCTGTTGTGTGACATTGTTCGTGTTGGTAATGCCCTTTGATTTCTTCCTCTTTCTCGTCTATTTGTGTTGTTTGGGAGCTCTGGAGGTGTAGAAAGCTGTTCATGTTGAAAAATTGAAGGGTTTCGAGTCCTTTTCTCAGAGAATCTGCTTCTTGTAGGGTTTCTGCTCAATTTCTCAGTTCTAGTAGTGGAGTCTCAAGGTTTTGCCTAGTTCTACAACTCCCTGGTTAACTTGAGCTGCCGAGAAATTGCTACACCTACTACAGCTCCGTGGTTAACTTGAGCTGCCGAGAAATTGCTACACCTACTATAGTGGCCGAAGCTTCAGAATTATCCTTTTCATGGCTTTTCTTCCTCAGATTTGTGATATTTATAGTAGCTAAGGGCTGTTAACATGGTAGATGGGGTAGTAGAACAATTGATTGTCTCTAGGCCAATTTTTTAGGATAATCCTAAGAAGCAGTATGATTTTGGAAGTATGTCTTCGGTTTTGAGCATGTGCTTGTATGTCCTCAATGAAGCATGCCTTAAAGCGGCAGTATTAGCTGCTTACCTTCTCTCAAATATGATGTCTGTATTATGTGCACACCACCATACGTTGCTATAAGAAGAAGTGGATGAAGAGATGATGATTTCTGTGGTTGCATCAAAGCATGGACATATTGCTACTGACAAAACTCTCTGTGGTGATGTTGAGGGATGAGCTTGGCTCTGATACCATAATAAAAACTAAAGTGGAGGGAGTCCATGAGATAAATCAGATGAGAAGTCAGGAGCTCCATGTTTTCTTCTCCTCCATTATTCTTCTCTATTTCTCCAAAAAATCAACTACCACAAGTGGTATCCTCAAAAGATAGATACCCCAAACTTAAGGACACTTTACATATGCTTCTATTTTAGATACATACATCCATAGGATATGACTTAGGATATGTCGTATTTATCAACATAGTGTAGAAGAGATACTTCTATTGGACAGAAGGGATACATAATTTCTCCTGTATGGGTGGGAGACAAAGATTAACTTGAAGATAAGTTAAGGAACTTTTTTGAACTTGTTTGTCAAATAGATTGCTTACTCTATTTTCGTGCATATTCTATAAGTTATGTGAACGAACCATGTTCCCTAAAAGGCTTAATAAATGAAGCTAAATTTAAGTGTCACACATAAATGTGGTAGGACCTAATTAGAAAACTAAAGCAATTAAGGGAAACGGGTGGGCAGAACCCTCGATGGTTCCATCCTACAACAGGGGGGTCCCAGAGAACTGGGAGGCTTCTCACAAGATTTTATCGTCGTTCAACCTTTAGGTATTATTAGGTTAGAACCTGATTCATGTCATTTTAGGGGACTGGAATGGAACTATGCCCTATGGGCAAAGAGGTTGAGCGGTGCATCCCTCTCATTTCCCATTCTCTCTGAACCAAGTGCGGCTTGGGTATCTCTACGTAAAGTAGGATGTCCAGGATTCGGTGCTAGAATGCTGTTAGGAGACCTTGGCCACTAGGAGCCCAAATTTCAGGTCGATCCTAGTGGGTTCAGCCGTGAAAGTTTTGTTGCGAGGCAGAATTGGGAAACCCTAGGTGACAAAACTCAAAACAATCCTTGGGAGTGCCAAGCAGCGATGGGTAGATTCGTTTCTCGATAGACCTCTAAAAGCATGCCTAAACAGCCGATGGAAAGCACCTTACACTTGAATGCTTGCTAAAGACTAAGTGTTGGAGCATATTAGAGAGTTAGTGACTTGATTTGAGCCATAGGGGTGAGGAAGGAAGTGAAGCAATAGCTTGAAGCTTGATAGTTATGGCTACCCTCTTTAGGGTTTTGAGAAGTGACTATTCTTTTTCTTATTGTGGCACATAGACTCAATCATTTTATAAACCCTCTGAGTTAGAGATAGAGTGGTTGTGTGGTTTCAATTGCTCTATGGTCATGGGAAGCATCAATGTGCGTGCAGGTAGAGTCGACGGTACAAACTACAAGTGGAGCAAATTGGATAGCGAGCTATTGCAGGTGCAATGCTAGAGCAAAGAGGCAACAATGTTGGGCTTTGGAGTGATAGGAAAGAGTGCCTAGATTCAAGGAAGGCTTGTCTAGAAGGAAGCATGAGCTGAAATGGCTTGGATAGGGAGATTCCAGTCCTCCACTGAAGGTGGGTAGCTATGGAGGTAGGTAAGAGATTCATGGGAAAGTGGAGGGAGATAGAAATTCAAATTGGAATGACTCAATTAGTGGCATGATGACTTACTAACTTAAAACCCACTCTAATACCATGTTAAAATATTGAGAATGCATGCTATGGAGGATCACTGATGAACAAATAGACAATCATAATGAGGCAAAAGCATTGATAAAGAAGAACAACTAATATTATCCAAGAATAATGCAAGTACAACTGACTGATAATTTCTAATGGAATGAGTGTGGGGATGAGTTCCTTTTATAGGTTTACAATAGGTGGTATTGGTAGGTGGAGATAGGTGGAAAGGGACCATGGTATTCAACAACCGTGGTTTTAATAAATTGTGTATACATGACCAACTAGTTTAAGGCTTTATTTGCTGTATGTTTCTTTGCCTTATTTGTCCCATACAAAGAGGCTATGGTGGATGTGATTGCACATTTCTCAACATTAATAAATTAGATAGCACCTAGAAAGCTTTCAATGTGGGTGGAACAGACGTTGCACTTGCAATTGGATGCTTTGGGTTCAAAGTGCTTCTCTTGTCTTCCATGCTTGTTCCTTCTCCCTGTGCTTTGACTTTAAGTGCTTTGATCATCAAACTCCTCAAGCTAAGGACTTTAATAGCTCCACTTATCCTTATGAAACGTCTCTCTCTCTCCCTTTTTGTCAGCGTCCAAGCCATTTAGTCCTCCTTTCTCCTTATGATGGGGGATTAAGCTTGTGGGATAGGATATAAGTTCGTGGGAAAAGGGGAAAAAACAATGCATGTGGTCACCCTCTAAGGAGGGGAAGAGAAAGATTCTCTCTCCCTCCCTCTCTCTCTCTCTCTCTCTCTCTCTCATGGAAGCAATAGGTCAAGGCCTCCCTCCTTTATTGTGATTGGGGGGGGGGGGGGGGGGGAGGTGGTACTTCCTTTTGCTTAAGTGGGGTTGTAATATTTTTGCTACAGAATATTCAAGACCAAAAATCTTCGCAAAAGCGGTTCAAAGTAATCCCCCGTAATGAAGATATACTGGGCTAAGTGCTCCCTCTGTGTGCATCAACAAACACTAGCTGCGCCATGTGTAGGAAGCCATGGCTCGAAAACCGCAAGCCACATTAGGCTTCTGCGGGAACACCCCTCCAAGGGGAAAAGGATAATGGATAATTTTTGCAATTTTTAAAAATTAAAACTCCCCTCCCCCTCAGCCGTTTCATGGCAGGGAGAGGGATTATGAGTATGAGTATGAGTTGTGTAGAGTAGAGAGGAGCATGGGGAGGGGAACATGCCACCTGCCACTTGTGTGGCTAACCCCCCTTCAAACTATATGACCCCCCTCTCAATCTTGAGAGGGAGGAGAGAGGAGGATTGTGACATGAAGTTGCTGCCACTACCTGAGAGCTGCCATCATTGCCACACTGTTGTACCACCCCTGCTGTCATCATCACCATCATCTTCATCAACATTACCATCATCATCATCATCATCTTCTTCTTCAGTATCGTCGTCATCCTCCCAATCATCTCCCCACCTCCACGTCATTTCCTTGTACTTCAGAATCTTGGAAGCTTCCATTAAGGCTTCCATAAGCCTTGTTCACCCGTGCCTTCCCCGGGTTTTTAAAAATTGTGTCTTGTAAGGCCGATTTATGTGTAGGGGAGAAATCTCGGCCTAGTAGGTAGTTTTGGAAATCGAAAAAAGGGCAAGGAGAGTTCGCAGAGTCCAAGTCCACTGCGCCAATGGCTCCTAAGAAAAAGTCGAGAGGAGCACACGTGGGAGCTTCCACCCCGAGTACACGAATAGACAATGCCCCGATGCTTAATGCCAAGGTTTCGATAATATTACCACATGAAAGGTTGCATTAAGCATGTCTTTAATTCTCGTAGGCAAGTTTAAATACATTGCGAAATTTATTTACTCATTCGATCTACAAATTAGTTGCATGTCGTGTATTTGCAATTTCTTGCACTTCCATGGTCAAGGGTAATTGCAATTCTAAACATATGATGCATAAGTTAAAAGATGAAATTGTGCATCTCCAAAAGGAAAAGATTTATGAAATTGATATTATGCAATTTGCATGCAACGTTAGTTACAATTTAGGTTGTGATAAGCAGTAGAAGAAGGATTAAATCAACCATGTATTCATTAGCATCTAGTCACGAAAGAATGATGCATCCATGCATAGAAGCTCTTTTATCAAAGTTCAAATTTGGGAAAGGATGCATTTTCATTAAAAGACTGAAGCCTTGAATTTGATGCATATACGTGGGATTTACAAGAAGTAGTTCTGAATGTCAACTAATACAGTTTAGGGCAAGGCAAAGAAAGATCATTGTAGATCTTGTAGCTGCATAGAAGGAAAATGTCTATGGTCTTGAAATCACATATTTGCATGGAATGATACATCGCATACATCTTGCAGTTGCTTACATCTTTTAGGAAAAATTACTTGCTAATTTAGAAGAAAGTATTTTCATCTTTAAAGTGAAGATCATCTTTACTCGCGGGTTGGTTGGATCAACTAAGTAATCCGCATATACTTGAGTAGTTTACATGGAAATCATAAAGGTACGATTAGGTTGCATATGACGATCACCTCAAAGTGCTAGATAGGGTCAAGTTACGTTAAAATTCTGCCTAGTATCGCACTTGGGATGTCGACTTAATACTTCCAATCTTAAGGACCCTACCCACATTCAGGGAATGTTAGGGTTATCTAAATGCCCATGCAAGAATGATCTAGGGTTCTCACCCTAAGGATCAATTGACCAAATACTAGACTTTTGTATGAATTTAGCGACCCTAGGGCCAAAGCGTTATCAGCCTAGTAGAGTTAGGGGTTGGATTGGGTCAAGAGGACTCCCAAACCCTACATCTTGACCAAAGGTATTCTTGACCAAGGAATACCATGTGATGGGAGAAATAATCCCACAAGTTAGATGCTGACACCTATCTCGTGCAACAAGTTGCAACGTCGCATGGTTTTGCATCTAAATCACAAAAATAATATTGCCACTCCTTAGAACAAGGTTGGCGAGTTCTAAGTCTATTTTTCTAGAGGATGAGTAGTCATCCTACTACATCATCCTTCCTTGGGGCTGATTTCCCAGGTTAGGGGAGTTACGAATTTACCAAGAATGCAATTGGCCAACCAAGTTAAGGCGACGAGGTTGTCCAAGATATATTGGCTAAGACATAAGGATACCTAAGGTAGTGACAATCTGGGTCAACAGGGTATAAACCCTAACCGAGGGAAAAAGGGTAAACAAGTAACTCATCTTACGAAACCCTTGGGATCTTGCCAAGTTACGATTGATCCCGGATCAAATGCTAGATGTATTCGAAGAGAAGGAATCATACCTTAGTAGTTGGCCGTACAAATGACCACTGGAATGCTTGTGATTGTATATTTAGGAGCACTCTTTGTAATTCTTTGCTCAAGGAATTAAAGCTGAAAAAAAAACTAATGCTTTAAGTTTAAGGCCTGGAGGGAGAGGCAGTACTAGTTACCTGTGGCTGTCTGCCTGACCCTATCCAAGGGGGTTGTTAGCCGCGCTGGGTACGTGGAGCAAACCCGCCGCAAGAGGTCTCTCCGTGGATGCTACTTGGAGTAGGAGGACACTTGGGTGCTAGGGGAGGCTCTGGTCATAAATCCCTTGCCTCTGGATCGTGCACAAGAGGCCGATGTGATTCGAGATGAGATCTCGAGGCCCGCATACTAGTCAACAGGCAGAACTTGGAATAGCGATCCCTGAGGATTGCTGGAATAGCCTTCAGGTGGATTATATGATGTATTCCAAAGACTGATAAATAAAGATCAAATGTTGAAAAGGAACTTGCTTGACATTGTTTTTCTATGTCAGTTCCTAAGTTACGTGAAGGAACCAGTGATTAATTGGTTAATTAAGAAAGCTGTTTTTTCTTGTTAAACTAAATGTGGTAGGTAATTAGATAACTAAAGCAACCTGAGGAAAGTGTGATGGATGTGACCTTGGATCCGTCCTATGGAAGGGTGGTCCCGGTTGGCCAGTAACTTTTCTCAATGGAAATTGGCAGCGAGGTAACAATGACCTAGTATCTATGAAGCTAGAGTCCCGATTTATGCTATTTTAGGGGAACAGAATGGGACTATGCCTTACGGGTAGAGAAGTCAAGCTTTGCATCCCTCTCGTTTTCCATTATCCTTGAACCAAGTGCAGTATAAATCCGCTTCAACCCTGATGTTTCTACATAAAGTAGTTCATCTGGGGCTTGACGCTAGTTACCTCTCCTAGGAACTTGACCATTAGGAAAACCCTGATTCAGACTGTCCTAAGTGGGAACAGCCGGAATGCTTGTGCTTTGTGATAGACTTGGGAGAACCTAGATTGCAAACCCGTCACATTCCTTAGGAGTGCTAGGCAGCACTTTCTAGACTCTCTTCCTGATGGGCTACTAAGACGTGTCCTACAAGCAGATAGGGGGACACATTATAGTTGGTATCAGAGCGAACCAACGAAATCTAATATTTACAAGAAAACTTAATGAGGGGAAGTAGAGTAATGTTGCCGTTAAGAATGTTTCTGTACTTACTTATCGGATGCTGGCCTGCAGAGTCGTGAAGCATGAAACAAATTCTTGGTGTTCCAGGTTATGTTTATGACTGTAATGGGTGCTTTGGATTATCGACGGTGGCTAGGTATGATGAATATTCTAGACCGCATCTACAATCCTTCACCCCTGTACGTGGAACAGAGATGAACGGGTGATTTAGAAATTTATTACATAGCTGCCCACCGACTTACGTACCTTCAGACCAACTTGAAGAGAATCAAGTGGATGGAGGACTTAAAGATCGTGAAGTTGTTCATCTTTGTCGAGGCTCACGCAAATGCAACCCTACATGTCCGCGGTCGAAAGGTCAAGAAAAACAAGTATGTGTACGAGGATGTGACTCGAATAATCCCTGCCGACAGAATCAAGGTATTGGGACGTTACGAGAAGAATGGGTATCAAAGGAAAGGATACCCTAAGCTTCCTATGACCTATCGATTCCTAAAAATCCATGATCCCTCTCCATATTATTACTCAATTCCCGTAGTTGAATGTAACACAATCTTATTCTCCCCAAACTGATGTACCAATCAGCTTGTTCTACCTTCCCAAAAATAATTGTACTCAGAAGGGCTATGCCCACATGAATGAAATAGACTTTTTATCACTGTCTGTCATGGTTGTAAGTGTTGGTAAAGGAGTTAAATGATAAGGTCACTTGGCTAAACGCTGAATTGGGCATGTAATGTAATGTGTGAAACGTTTAGCAAGTTTTTGACGTAAAGAATCTTATTGCCCAGGCACAACCTCAAGTCCAGATTCCTAGTCCGACCCCTATACCAAGTAAACCTGTAATTCAGGAGAAGAAGTTTCTTCTCAAAAAAATCAAGCCACTAGAAATAGATGGTAAGGGAAGGACCGTCCAAACTGATGCCGAGATCTGGATCGAATCCATAGAGGATTATTTCGAAGTAGTAGGTACTGCACCTGCTAACCAAGCTATGCTCGCCAAACTAAAGCTTACCGATGAAGCAAGACTTTGATGGAAACAATGGTGCAGAGACCAAGGGATCTTAGAAGAAGGGTCAGTTACTTGGGAGAAGCTTAAAAAAGCTGTGCGAGGGAGATATCTACCACCTGCCTACCGCACACTGAAGATGAATGAATTTTATGAATTAAAGCAGCTTGGACTATCCCTGGATGCTTACTATTAATTTTTTTTCTCTCTCTTAAAGTACGCACCATAAATGCATATGACACAATAGGTGTCAAAGTTTTGTGCCGGATTAAATCCACCCATAAATACTCACCTGGAATCGATGTGTCCAACAAACCTTCAAGATGCGCTCATTCGAGATGCACCCATAATACAGGAGGTGCACACCAAGCCAATAAATAACAGGACTTAGTTTTACCAGGACCAGAACAAGGGAGTATATAGGTCTTAGGCTAAGAGAGCGCAGGGCCAAAATCAGGGACAAAGGAAGAAATCTAGGGCCAACACTATCAACAATTTCATTTCTACCCAAGGTAATTGCCGCAATCTCCGTTACTTCCATTGCAACAAGCCTGGCCACTTCAAAAGGCAGCGTCCCAAGCTTAACAGAGGACAACGCCAAGGACCCACCATCATGGCCAGAGGGAGGACCTCCAGTGTTGCCAACAAGGAGCTGTGTGATGAAGAAGACCCATCCATGGAAGCAAACATTGAGAGGGAAATGGTTCATGCCACTCTTCACAAGAAAGGCCCGAATCGCCAATTCTCGGTGATTCAAACTCCATCGGATTATCAAGGTAAAAGCTTCAAAACCTTGATTGATTGTGGCAGTACTCATTCCTTCATTTCACCAATTTGTGCAGGAAGATTAGGAATAGCCATAAAAGATGCCCCTACCTTACTTGTGGAACTAGCGAATGGTCGTGAGGTCACTTGTACCAGGAAAACTGCTAAGGTGAGATTCCTACTGGGTGGAAAGTCAACTTCAGTCAGATTCAAGGTTATGAACCTAGGTATCCACGAGTGTTTCCTCAGAATGGATTGACTAATACCCAATGACGCCCACATTCACTGTGGAATGGGCTAAGTCTCCTTCCAAAATTCTGAAGGGGAACTAGTCACAACTCAAGGAGAGGCTAGGAAGCCAAAAATTCAACTGGCCAAAGGAACACGGATAATAAAAGGAGTTAGAAAGGGGCTACTTATCTATTTGATTAAGCTAAATAAGCTAGATCAGAATCAGGAATCTAGGGAAGAACCTTCATGGTTAAAGGAATATACTGACGTATTTCTTGAAGAGCTGACAGAACTTCCTCCTCAAAGGGAAATTTATCATGAAATTAAGCTAGTGCCAGGAGCTACACCAATCGCAAAGAGACCATATAGGATGTCCATCCCGGAAGCGATTGAGCTGAAGGAGCAACTCAAGCAACTGTTAGACCAAGGCTACATCCGTCCTAGGAGTTCACCATGGGGAGCTCCAGTGCTATTCGAGAAGAAGAAAGATGGAACGCTTTGGCTATGCATTGACTACAGAGGGTTGAATTAATCAACCATTAAAAACAAATACCCCATTCCAAGAATAGATTAACTTCTTGACCGTCTTTAACGTGCAAAGATCCACTCTAAGATTGATCTTAGATTTGGATATTATCATATAAGGATCAAGGAAGAGGATATCCCAAAGACGGCATTCAGCACAAGGTATGGACACTTTGAATTCCTAGTCATGTCATTCGGGCTAACAAATGCTCTTGCTACCTTCAACAGGCTAATGTAGGATATCTTTAGGCCCTATCTTGATGACTTCATACTTTTCTTCTTTGATGATACCCTAGTCTACTCCAAATAGGAAGAAGATCATGAACCCCAGCTTTGCATCATCCTTGAGAAAATGAGGGCACACAAGCTTTATGCCAAGAGGAAGAAGTGTACATTTTTTAAGCGACAGATTGAATATCTGGGATTCATTGTATCAGCGGAAGGAATTTCAGTAGATCAGAGACGTTTTGGAGTGGCCAACACCAACTTCTGTCAAAGAAATACACAATTTTCTTGGATTGATAGTATGGTATAGGGTCTTTATCAAAAACTATGCTTTGATTGCAGTACCTCTGACTGATCTACTAAAGAAGCAAGTATCAACTATATCTTCACTTGCTAAACAGACTAGCTTCGACAAACTAAAGCAAAGCTTGGTATCAGCATCCATCCTGAAACTTTCGGATCTTAGTAAGAAGTTTGAAGTGATAACTCATGCTAGCACACTTGCCTTAGGATGTGTGCTTATGCAAGAAGGTCATCCCGTAGCATACTCTTCAAGGAAACTAAAGAGCCATGAAAGGAACTATGCTACCCACGATCTAGAGCTGTTGGCTGTCATCCATGCTCTCAAAATTTGGAGACACTACTTGCTGGGTAATAAATTTACCTTAGTAAATGACAGACCACAAGAGTATTAAGTGGATTTTTACCCAGAATAAGCTCAATATGAGGCAACACCGATGGATTGAAGTACTCGAAGAATATGACTTTGAAATCAAATACCGACCTGGAAAGGAGAATGTAGTTGCCGATGCACTCAGTCACAAGGCATTTCTGAATTTTCTAATTTTGCAAGATCCATCAACAACAAGATCTCTAGCCATAAAGGTATCCATGCCAAACAACCCAATTCTTAAGCTAGCTAAAGAAGAGGCATGTCATGACCCAACCTAGAAGAAATTGCTAAGGGAGATCTCCATCAAGGATCAAGACTCGAAACTACAACCAAACTATCAAGAATTCTCTCTCAATAGTGGACTTGTCTACTATAGGACAAGATTACGTATCCCGGCAAGCCAATCACTCAAGAAAAAGATACTTTGGGAAGCCCATGACTCCCCTTTCTCAGAACATCCTGGCTATGCCAAGACCCTTAATGTGGTTAGAAAGAGCTATTATTGGGATAGGCTCAAAGGTGACGTTCTCAAATATGTCACGGAATGTTTGTCTTGTCAACGCATTAAGGCTAAACATGTCAAAATGCCAGGGAAATTGCAACCACTTGACATTTCCCAAATGAAATGGGAATTCATTAGTATGGATTTTGTTGTTGGCCTGCCCCAAGTTCAGGGAGGATACAACTCCATTATGGTTGTAGTGGATATGCTCACCAAGGTTGCACATCTTATCCTTGTTAAGACAAACTACAAAGCCTCAGACATCGCAAGGTTATTCATCAAGGAAATATTCAAACTACATGGGTTACCCAGAAGAATCATTAATGATCGTGACTCTCTCTTCACATCACACTTCTAGAGGGCTATCTTCGAGGCCATTGGGACTCAACTCTGTTTCAGTACAGATCACCATCCCCAAACCGATGGACAAACGGAACGAGTCAACCAAGTCATTGAAGATATGCTTAGAGCACACTGCTGTCGCGAACCCAAAAAGTGGATTCAATATTTTCCACTGGTTGAGTTTGCCTACAATGCTTCTTACTAACAAAGCATTCAGCTGACCCCTTTTCAAGCATTGTATGGGCATAATTGTCGTACTCCTTTAAGATTTTTGAATCCAACCTTGAGGGTCGAAGCTTCAAAGCAGATGTTGGAAGACATGGATGACCAAATCAAATCAATAAGATAGGACATCCAAGTTGCCAAGGACAGACAAAAGGCTTACGCGGACTTGAAACAGCAAGACAGATCCTTCATTGAAGGTGACATGGTCTTCATTCGCGTATGTCCAAAGAAGAGTTCCCTATCCTTGGGTGAATGCAAAAAGCTAAGTCCAAGGTATTGTGGGCCCTACAAGATTCTCAAGTGCCTAGGGCCTAATGCTTACAGATTACAACTCCCTGAAAACCTAAAAGTTTATAATGTATTCCATATCAGTCTATTGAAAAAGTATATACCTAACCCTAGTCATGTGCTTGATGATCAACAAGTTGTAATGCCTAGCCAAGGAGTCCTTAAGCTATGGCCTGACAGGATCTTAGATGTTAGGGAGAGGCATTTGAGATCCAGGACCTTAAGAGAATACCTCATCCAGTGGAAAGATTACCCCAAAGAGGATGCCACTTGGATGGATAAAAGTACTCTCAACCAACAATACCCCGAGTTCTTCTCGAGATGAGGATATCTCGATTCCTCTAAGGGGGAGAGAATGTAATATTTTCGCTATGGAATATTCAAGACCCTAAATCTCACGCAAAAGCGGCTCAAAGTAATCCCCTGCAATGATACATTGGGCTAAGTGCTCCCTCCACGTGCATCAATAAACACCAGCCACGCCATGTGTAGGAAGTCGTGGCTCGAAAACCGTAAGTCACTGTAGGCCTCCACGGGAACACCCCTCCAAGGGAAAAATGATAATGGATAATTTTTGTAATTTTTTTAAATTAAAACTCCCCTCCCCCTCAGCCGTTGCATGGCGGGGAGAGGGAGTATGAGTATGAGTATGAGTTATGTGGAGTAAAGAGGAGCATGGGGAGGGGAACATGCCACGCGCTACTTGTGTGGCTACCCCCCCTTCAAACTATATGAACCCCCCTCTTAAGCTTGCGAGGGAGGAGAGAGGAGGATCGTGACGTGAAGTTGCTGCCGCCGCCTGAGAGCTGTCACCATCGCCATGCTGCTGTACCGCCCCTGCCGCATCATCACCATCATCTTCATCACCATTACCATCATCATCATCATCATCTTCAGCATCATCGTCATCCTCCCAATCATCTCCCCACCTCCACATCATTTCCATGTACTTCAGAAGCTTGGAAGCTTCCATTAAGGCTTCCATAAGCCTTGTTCGCCCGTGCCCTCTTGGGGTTTTTAAAAATTGTGTCTTGTAAGGCCAATTTCTACGCAGGGGAGAAATCTTGGCCTAGTAGGCAGTTTTGGAAATCGGAAAAAGGACAAGGAGAGTTCGCAGAGTCCAAGTCCACTGCGCCAATGGCTCCTAAGAAAAAGTCGAGAGGAGCACACGTTGGAGCTTCCACCCAGAGTACGCGAGTAGACAATGCCACGATTCCTAATGCCTAGGTTTCGATAATATTATTGCATGAAAGGATGCATTAAGCATGTCTTTAATTCTCCTAGGTAAGTTTAAATACATTGGGAAAATTATTTACTCATTCGATCTACAAATTAGTTGCATGTCATGTATTTGCAATTGCTTGCACTTCCATGGTCAAGGGTAGCTACAATTCTAAACATATGATGCATAAGTTAAAAGAGGGAATTGTGCATCTCCGAAAGGAAAAGATTTATGAAATTGATATTATGCAATTTGCATGCCACATTAGTTACAATTTAGGTTGCGATAAGCGGTATAAGAAGGATTAAATCAACCATGTATTCATTAGCATCTCGTCATGAAAGAATGATGCATCCATGCATAGAAGCTCTTTTATCAAAGTTTGAAATTGGGAAATGATGCATTTTCATTAAAAGACTAAAGCCTTGAATTTGATGCATATACGTGGGATTTACAAGAAGTAGTTCTGAATGTCAACTAATACAGTTTAGCGCAAGGCAAAGAAAGATCATTGTAGATCTTGTAGCTGCATAGAAGGAAAAGGTCTATGGTCTTGAAATGGCATATTTGCATGGTGTGATACATCGCCTACATCTTGGAGTTACATACATCTTTTAGGGAAAAGTACTTGCTAATTTAGAAGAAAGTATTTGCATATTTAAAGTGAAGATCATCTTTGCTTGCAGATTGGTTCGATCAACTAAGTAATCCGCATATACTTGAGTAATTTACATGGAAATCATAAAGGTACGATTAGGTTGCATATGATGATCACCTCAAAGTTCTAGGTAGGGTCAAGTTACGTTAAAGTTTTGCCTAGTATCGCACTTGGGATGCCAACTTAATACTTCCAATCTTAAGGACCCTACCCACATTCACGAAATGTTAGGGTTATCTAAACACCCATGCAAGAATGATCTAGGGTTCTCACCCTAAGGATCAATTGACCAAATACTAAACTTCCTTATGAATTTAGAGACCCTAGGGCCAAAGCGTTATCAGCCTAGTAGAGTTAGGGGTTGGATTGGGTCAAGAGGACTCCCAAACCCTACATCTTGACCAAAGGTATTCTTGACTAAGGAATACCATGTGATGGGAGAAATAATCCCACAAGTTAGGTGATGACACCTATCTCGTGCAACAAGTTGCAACATCACATGGTTTTGCGTCTAAATCACAAAAATAGTATTGCCACTCCTTAGAACAAGGTTGGCAAGTTCTTAGTATGTCAAGAATCGCATGGTGGGGGAACTTGCTTGAGATGCTGTGCCAAACACACACAGAATGCACAAGGAGAGGCTCACTCAAGAGACAAGAAGAGAGATGGAGGCCAAAACGTTTTCTTGCTAGTTTCTTCTTCTTCTTCCATACACTTTACAATGTACACAAAGTATAGATAATATATAACATTGTAACGTGTCCACTAGTATCATCCAGGACACGTCTTAGCAGTCCATCGGAAAGGATGTCTTGAAAACTCCGCCCGGTACTCCCATGGAATGTTACGGGTTTTGCGATCTAGGTCTTCCCGCGTCTGCCACGTAGCGGAAGTATCCTGGCCGTTCCCACTTAGCATCGACTGGAATTAGGGTTTTCCTTATTGGTCATTAGCTAACAGCAACTAGCATCAGACCCGAGCGAACTACTTTACGCAAAAACGCCAGGTCCGGAGCGGATTCACGCTGCACTTGGTTCAAGCAGAATGGGAAACAAGAGGGATGCAAGGCTCAACCTCTCTTCCATAAGGCATAGTCCCATTCCGTTCCCCTAAAACAACGTAAATCGGGTAAGACACAACTCTAGGTCATTGCTCTCGTTATTCGTTTTTGATGATGATGATCATCCCGCTGTTCTTCGAGATTTTTGAGAAAAGTTCCCGACTAACCGGGACCACACAACCGTATGACGGACCCATGGCCATCCTCCGCACTTTCCTCAGTTTGTTTTAGTTATGTAATTATTTAACACATTAATTTGACATATAACAATCAGCTTCTTTAATTAATCATGTTAAGCACTAGTTCTTTCACGTAATCTTATCACGTGACATAGAAAAACAATATCAAGCAAGTTCTCTTTTTTTAAAACATTTCATCATTTTATCTTTGAAATACAAGGAGTTCCGCCCATAGGCTTGTCCATAATCCGCCCGAAGGCTATCCAGTGATCCCCAGGGATCACTATTCCAAACTTCTGCCCGTAGACTAGTATGCGGCCCTCGAGATCGAATCCCGAGTCACGTTAGCCTCTTGTGCAGGACCCGGAAGGTGAGGGATTTACGGCCAGAGCCCCCCTGGCACCCAAACGTCCTCCTACTCCAAGTAGAGCTCAACAAAGAGACCTCTCACGGCGGGTTTGGTCCACGTTCCCGGTGCGGTGAACAACCCCCTTGGTTAGGGTTAGGCAGGTAGTCGGGGGTAACTGAAATTGCCTCTTCCTTAAGGACTTTAACCTGAAGTATAGGTACTCATTTAATTTTGTAATTCATAATTCAAACAAAGCCCTAAAATCTCTAGCAAGCATAAACATTTCCATTAATCAACCGTGTTGTTTGGCAAACTGCTAAGGAAGTGTTCTTTCCTTTTGAGTGTATCAGCACTCGTTCCCAAGGTGTCTTGTAAATTGGCAAGATCCTTTACATTCTGATGTAGGGCGTACCTTATTAACCCAACTTGGTCAACCCTAAAGTTCCTTAGATATGCTAGTTTTCGGTTTACAACTTTCCTTATTTAGAAGGATATCCAAAAATACGTCCTTTTGCAAGATAACTTGCGTAGGGATCTGCCATCCTTATTGAGGGTTTTTACCCTTTCTCTTTGTGAATCAATCACAAGACTAAATGATTTTGTACTTGCTGCGCAATTCCTGCGATGGAATAATCCGTTTTAGATCCTTTAAGATGACGTATGTCGGGCCTAGGGTTTCTTTTTAAGGATCTCGGGGATAGCCCTAGTTCTTTATCTTTACGAATTTTTTTTACCCTACAATAAGGAAAGTAGTCAAGTGCTTAGGGTATGAATATTTCTATGTTTAGATTGGTTTGGATAACTTTTGGAAGGTAATATTAATCGTCTTGTCACACTTTTGCTATCCTTGTGACAATTTACTTTTCAGTCAATACAGTTCAATTTAAACTTCCTTTTCCCTTGCAGATGAACTCATGCCAAATAACAAACATTTCCCTTGCTAAGATGTGCAATTAGCAATGATAACTTCCTAGTAATTTGAGCAACAAAAGAAACCTTTCATGAATTTAATCATTTACAATGATTCGTTGCCAAAGGAATAAGACTAATGGTGCAAGATATAATTTCTATACCTTTAGGATTTAACTAAAATATACTACTATAGTAAATGGATAATCTTGCTCATAACTTATAATGCTTGATGCAATTCGAAGGAAACTAAGTTCTATACATTATCATTCATTCAAATAAGCTAAACTCCTTCATTACAAATAACTCGGACAATTATATCCTATCCCTAACAATTTCTCTTTGCATGATCGACTTAAAACCGAATTAAAGCCAAGAAGAAAAACCTGGTTTTGGGGTGAGATATCCACATGGATACCGGGAGATGACCCTCCCGCGGCTACGCCTTGGACTTTCTTAGGAGGCATCGCAATTTTAGTTTTTCGAACGTGGAAGCAGCTCTATAACTCCTCCTAGGAATTCCACCGTCGCTTCCTTGCACCGCTTGTCAATAGTAGTTTTTGGAAGGCTCCCTCCTTGGAAGTCAAGGAAATTCAAAAGGGTGTTTCAGAGTCTTCTATGATTAAGACCCATTGAAGCCATGGGGAAAGCTTAATGGTCTTTTAATGACTCGCTCAAACGAGGAACGAAAAGGGATGGAAAAAACACAAGGTGCAGGAGAGAACTTCTAAGGGGATATAGTAACCGTAAAGGTTATAAATAAGGTCGAAGGACCCTTAAGTCAAACTTAAAAGGGGGTTTCAATACGCCACAAGGGGAGGGCTAGGGAATGTATAAATATGGAGGAAAGAGGGGTGGTTCCCAAGCCAAGGGTTAGGGGTTTAAGGGTTAATACATAGGGGGGTGTGGTTGAGGATTTATAAAATACGAAAAAAAAAAACTTAAGGAAAGGGGCTAAGTGGCTTTAAAAAAAAAACACAGGGGGTGTAATAGTAGGACCTTTAAGCCACCCTTTATAGGGGAAAAAGGGGCTTATGACCCTTTAAAACACAGGGGGGGGGGGGGGGGGGGGGAGACAAAAAGGGAACACAAGGGGTGAAAGGGGCTTAACTAGGCCCCCCTTAGAAGCTTCTTTAGAAGCTTCCATGACTTCACGTGGCAAGGGGGAAAGGATTTGGCGTGGTGATGGCATCCGCGAACTGGCGTGTCCTGGGAGGCGATGAGGGCATGGGACTGAGGGCTGCGGTATTGGCTGTGGTGGAGGCTGCTTCTCCCTTTCACGTCCAACCTTTCCCTCAAGCTTGGCGCACTGGATGATGGCACTCCCTCATGGTAGTCTCAGGATTCCCTCCCCCTCTCCTTCAACAACAACCCTCTACATTATACCCTTAGCCTAACCCTCTCCTTTCACAGCATGTGGACAGTGGTAATTTTCAACTTCGTCCTCCTCCCCTACCTCTTATGGCCAGGGTTTTATAGGGGGAGGGAGGGAATTCCTCCCTCACTACGTGTCGCCCTGCATGGACGATATGGATATGCAAGCTCCAATAAGGAGCTTGCTATCCTTACTAAATCCTTACTTCCCTCCAGCTCCACCCGCCGCCAAGAGAGGAAAAAGAATATTTGAAAAAAAATAGAGCCGCCGAGACAGCTTGACTCACCACCAAGAGAGGAAAAAGAATATTTGAGATATATTACATTCTCTCCCCCTTGGAAGAATCGAGATGTCCTCATCTCGAGATAAACTGAGGATATTGATGGTTGAGAGTGCCTTCATCTACCCAAGTGGCATCCTCCTCAGGATAATCTTTCCACTGGACGAGGCATTCTCTCAAGGTTCTAGATCTTAACTATCTCTCCCTAACATCTAAGATCCTATCCGGCCTTAGTTCAAGGAGTCCTTGACTAGGCATTACAATTTGTTGGTCATCATGTACATGGTTAGGGTTGGGTACATATTTTTTTAATAGGCTGATATGGAATACATTGTGAACCTTTAGGTTCTTAGGGAGTTGCAATCTATAAGCATTGGGTCCTAGGCATTTGAGGATTTTGTACGGCCCACAATACCTTGGACTTAGCTTCTTGCATTCTCCTAGGGATAGAGAACTCTTTTTAGGGCATACACAAATGAAGACCATGTCTCCTTCTTCAAAGAATCTTTCTTGACGTTTCAAATCTGCGTATGCCTTTTGTCTATCCTTGGCCGCTTGTATGTCTTATCTTATTGACTTTATTTGATCATCCATGTCTTCCAACATCTGTCTTGACGCTTCAACTCTTAGGGTTGGATCAGAAAAGTTTAGGGGACTTCTGCAATCATGACCATATAATGCTTGAAAAGGGGTCATCTGAATGCTCTGCTGGTAAGAAGCATTGTAGGCAAATTCAACCAAAGGCAAGTATTGAATCCACCTCTTCGGCTCTCAATAGCAGTATGCCCTAAGCATATCCTCGATGACTTGATTTACTCGCTCTGTTTGGCCATCCATTTGGGGATGGTAGGCGGTGCTAAAACAGAGTTGAGTCCCAATAGCTTCAAAGATAGCTCTCCAGAAGTGTGATGTGAAGAGAGAATCTCGGTCACTAATGATTCTTCTGGGTAAACCATGTAGCTTGAATATCTCCTTGATAAACAATCTTGCAATGTCTGAGGCTTTATAGCTTGTCTTTACTGGAATAAGGTGTGCAACATTGGTAAGCATGTCAACCACAACCATAATGGAATTGTATCCTCCTTGGACTTGGGGTAGGCCCACAACAAAATCCATACTGATGAATTCCCATTTCATTTGGGGAATGTCAAGCGGTTGCAGTTGCCCTGGCATCATGACATGTTCGGCTTTGATACGTTGGGAAGACAAACACTCAGTGACATATTTGAGAACGTCACCTTTAAGCCTCTCCCAATGGTAGCTCTTCCTAACTGCATTAAGAGTCTTAACATAGCCAGGATGTCCTGCAAAAGGAGAATCATGAGCTTCCCATAATATCTTCTGCTTAAGTGACTAGCTTGTTGGTATACACAGCCTTGTTCTGTAGTAGACAAGTCCATTATCAATGGAAAATTCCTAATACTTAGCTTGCAACTTCTGATTCTGCTCCTTGGTAGATATTTGCTTTATCATTTTTTGGTAGGCCAAACCATGGCATGCTTCCTCTCTAGCTAGTTCAAGTATAGGGTTGTTTGGCATAAATACTTTTGTAGCCAGAGATCTGGCCATTGATGGATTCTGCAAGATTAGGGAATTTAGGAATGCCTTGCGACTGAGTGCATCAGCAACTACATTCTCCTTCCCTGGTCGGTACTTGATTTCAAAATCATATTCCTCCAATACTTCAATCCACCAACGTTGTCTCATGTTGAGCTCGTTCTGAGTAAAAATCCATTTAAGACTCTTATGATCGGTTACTAGAGTAAACTTGTTACCCAACAGGTAGTGCCTCCAAAGCTTTAGAGCATGGATGACAGCTAGTAATTCCAGATCATGCGTGGCATAATTCTTTTCATGACTCTTCAATTTCCTTGAAGAGTATGCTACTCGATGACCTTCTTGCATAAGTACACACCCCAAGGCAAGAATGCTAGCATCAGTTACTACCTCGAACTCCTTATTGAGGTCAGGAAGTTTTAGAATAGGTGCTGATACCAAACTTTTCTTCAATTTGTCGAAGCTATTTTGTTCGAAAGTTGACCATGTAATGGAAGTCTGCTTCTTTAGTAAGTCTGTAAGAGGTGCTACAATCAAAGCATAGTTTTTGATGAAGACCCTATACCATCCTGTCAATCCAAGAAAGCTACGTATCTCTTTGACGAATACTGGTATTGGCCATTCAAGCACATCTCTGACCTTGGCTGGGTCTACTGATATTCCTTCTGATGATTCTATGAATCCCAGATATTCAATCTGACGCTTGAAGAATGCACACTTCTTCATTTTTGCATACAGCTTATGAGACCTCATTGTCTCAAGGACAATCCGAAGTTGAGGTTCATGATCTTCTTCCTGTTTAGAATAGACTAAAGTGTCATCGAAGAAGACAAGCACGAAATCATCAAGATATGGTCTAAAGATATCTTGCATTAATCTATTGAAGGTGGCAGGTGCATTTGTAAGCCCGAATGACATAACCAGGAACTCAAAGTGCCCATATCTTGTATTGAAGGCCGTCTTTGGAATATCTTATTTCTTGATCCTTATCTGATAGTAACCTGACCTGAGATCAATCTTGGAGAAGATCTTTGCACCTTGAAGACGATCAAGAAGCTCATCTATTCTAGGAATAGGATACTTGTTCTTGACTGTTGATTGATTCAACCCTCGGTAATCAATACATAGTCGAAGTGTCCCATCTTTCTTTTTATGGAATAGTACTGGAGCTCCCCACAGTGAGTTGCTAGGCCAGATGTAACCCTGATCTAACAGTTGCTTGAGTTGTTCCTTCAACTCAATTGCTTCCGGTATGGACATTCTATAAGTTCTCTTTGCAATTGGTGCAGCTTCAGGCACTAGCCTAATCTCATGATCTACTTCTCTTAGAGGCGGAAGTTCAATCAATTCCTCAGGGAATACGTCAGCGTATTCCTTTAGCCAAGAAGGTCCTTCACGAGACTCTTGCTTTTGATCTAACTTGTTGAGTTTGATAAGGTAAACGGGTAATCCTTTTCTGACTCCTTTTATGATCCGAGATACTTTGGCTAATTGGATTCTTGGCACTCTTGCCTCACCTTGAGTTGTGACAACTTCCCTTTCAGAGTTTCGAAAGGAAACTTGACCCTTTCCACAGTGGATGTGGGTGTCGTTGGGCTTGAGCCAATCCATCCCGAGTAGACACTCATGGATACCTAAATTCATGACTTTCAATTTGACTGAAGTTTTCTTTCCTCCCAGAAAGAATTCCACCTTAGCAGTTTGTCTAGTACAAGTTATCTCACGACCGTTTGCCAACTCCACAAGCAAGGCAGGTGCTTCTACTGTGGTTATTTCTAAACTTTTTGCACATGCTGGTGAGATAAAGGAATGTGTACTGCCACAATCAATCAAGGTTTTGAAACCTTTACCTTGATAGTCTGACGGTGTCTAAATCACCGAGAACTAGCGATTCGGCCCTTTCTTGTGTAAAGCGGCATGGACTGTCGCTTTTTCGAATTCAGCTTCCATAGTCGGATCTTCCTCTTCTTCTTCTTCGCATCTTTGCCTATTGGCAATGCAAGCGGTTCTTCCTCTTCCACGAGTAATGGCTCCTTGACCGCGGCCTGCAGCTTGGAAAGGCGTTTGACGATGTCCTCCGCTGAGCTTGGGACATTGCCTCTTGAAGTGACCGGGTTCGTTGCAGTGGAAACAACGGAGGTTTTGGCCATTACTTTGAGTAGGAACAAAGTTGTTGATGTTATTTGTCCTTGCTTTCTTTCTTTGTTCCTAATTATGACCTTGAACTCTCTTCATTTGAGGTCTGAATGCTCCTCTGTTTGGGTCACTATAGGACCAAGTCTTGTTACCCCTTGGTCTAGCTTGCACCTCCTGAATTATAGGCGCCGCTCGAATGAGTGCATCCTGAAGATCTGATGGACGCATAGATTCGAGACGGATATTTACGGGTGGATTTAAGCCCGCACAAAATTTGGACACCTGCTGCATCATGTCCATCTGTGGCGCATACTTTAAAAGTGAGACGAATTTAGAGTAGTATGTGTCAAGAGTGAGTCCTAGCTGTTTTAGCTTGTAGAACTCATTCATTTTCTGCATATGATATGCAGGTGGTAAGTATCTTCCCTGCACGGCTTTCTTCAACTTCTCCCAGGTAACGGACCCCTCTGAAATCCCTTGATCCCTGCACCATTGCTTCCACCAAAGTCTGGCTTTGCCGGTGAGCTTTAGCTTGGCGAGCATGGCTTGATTGGTAGGTGCCGTACCAGCTGCTACAAAGTAATCCTCCATGGATTCAATCCAAATTTCAGCATCAGCCTGGACGAATCTGCCTCTCCCGTCAAACTCGGGTGGCTTTATCTGCTTGAGGAGGAACTTCTTCTCGTGGGTCACAACAGTACTTGATGTAGGAGGCGAATTTGGAACCTATACCTAGGGTTGTGCCTGGATAAAAGTTTTCTTAACATTATTATATGATAATCGACGTTAGCTTATCTTTCATTTTTAGTTCAGCTATCTCATAAACAATGTAGCTACTTAACTTTTTAACAACTCTTATGGACAGCTAGATATTGATAAAAAGAAGTCTTTATTTGTATTTACATGGGCATAGCCTTTTTTAATACAACGTTTCATGTGATGATAAGCCAATCATTACATTCAGTTTGGGGAGAACAACGTTGTATTTCATTTGTCTACAGGAACTGTGTAATAGTAGGGTTTTGGGTTATGGATCTTTAGGAATCGATAATTCATTGGAAGTTCAGGATACCCTTTCCATTGGAATCCATACTTCTCATGGCGGCCCAACACTTTAATCCTGTCGGCTGGGATTACATAGGTTACTTCCTCATATACATATGAGTTCATTTCAACCCTCCAACCTTGAATATGTAAAGTTGAATTTACGTGAGCTTCCACAAAAAATGAACAGCTTCACGACTTTCAAGTCTTCCAACCACTTGATCCTCTTTAGATTGGTCTATAGATAAGCAAACCGGTGGGCAGCTATATAGTAGATTCCTGAAGACCCCGTCCATCTTCGTTCTATGTATAAAGGTGATGGATTATAAATCTACTCCAGGATGTTCATCATCCCAATCCTTTGTCTATAAAGGGGAGAATGCATTGCAGTCATAAACATGACCCGAAATACCAAAAACTTGTTCCACGCTTCATAATTCTGCAAGACAGTATTGAAGGTGAGAAAATGTTTGGACAGCAACAATTTCTTTACTTCATTTTATTGAGATCTCATAAAAACAATTCCGTTGTTGGTCGGCTCTGATACCAACTGTAGCGTGTCCACTAGTATCATCCAGGACACGTCTTAGCAGTCCATCGGAAAGGATGTCTAGAAAACTCCGCCCGGCACTCCCATGGAATGTTATGGGTTTTGTGATCTAGGTCTTCCCGCATCTGCCACGTAGTGGAAGTATCCTGGCCGTTCCCACTTAGGATCGACTGGAATTAGGGTTTTCCTGATTGGTCATTAGCTAACAACAACTAGCGTCAGACCCGAGCGAACTACTTTACGCAGAAACGCCAGGTCCGGAGTGGATTCACGCTGCACTTGGTTCAAGGAGAATGGGAAATGAGAGGGATGCAAGGCTCAACCTCTTTGCCATAAGACATAGTCCCATTCCGTTCCCCTAAAATTGCGTAAATTGGGTAAGACGTAACTCTAGGTCATCGCTCTCATTATTCATTTTTGATGATGATGATCATCCCGCTGTTCTTCGAGATTTTTGAGAAAAGTTCTCGGCTAACCGGGACCACCCAACCGTAGGACCGACCCATGGCCCATCCTCCACACTTTCCTTGGTTTGTTTTAGTTATGTAATTATCTAACACATTAATTTGACATATAACAATCAGCTTCTTTAATTAATCATGTTAAGCACTGGTTCCTTCACATAATCTTATCACGTGACATAGAAAAACAATATCAAGCAAGTTCTCTTTTTTTTAAAACATTTCATCATTTTATCTTTGAAATATAAGGAGTTCCGCCCATAGGCTTGTCCATAATCTTCCCGAAGGCTATCCAGTGATCCCCAGGGATCACTATTTCAAGCTTCCGCCCATAAACTAGTATGCGGGCCTCGAGATCCAATCCCAAGTCACGTTAGCCTCTTGTGCAGGACCCGGAAGGTGAGGGATTTACGGCCAAAGCCCCCCCTGGCACCCAAGCGTCCTCCTACTCCAAGTATAGCTCAACAAAGAGTCCTCTCGCGATGGGTTCGGTCCACGTTCCCGGCACGGTGGACAACCCCCTTGGTTAGGGTTAGGCAGGTAGTCGGGGGTAACTGAAACTGCCTCTTCCTTCAGGCATTTAACCTGAAGTATAGGTACTCATTTAACTTTGTAATTCATAATTCAAACAGAGCCCTAAAATCTCTAGCAAGCACAAACATTTCCATTATTCAACCGTGTTGTTTGGCAAATTGCTAAGGAAGCGTTCTTTTCTTTTGAGTGTATCAGCACTCGTTCCCAAGGTGTCTTGTAAATTGGCAAGATCCTTTACATTCTGGTGTAGGGCATACCTTATTAACCCAACTTGGTCAACCCTAAAGTTCCTTAGATATGCTAGTTTCCAGTTTACAACTTTCCTTATTTAGAAGGATATCCAAAAATACGTCCTTTTGCAAGATAACTTGCGTAGGGATCTGCCATCCTTATTGAGGGTTTTTACCCTTTCTCCTTGTGAATCAATCACAAGACTAAATGATTTCGTACTTGCTGCGCAAGTCCTACGATGGAATAATCCGTTTTAGATCCTTTAAGATGACGTATGTCGGGCCTAGGGTTTCTTTTTAAGGATCTCGAGGATAGCCCTAGTTCTTTATCTTTACGAATTTTTTTGTCCCTACAATAAGGAAAGTAGTCAAGTGCTTAGGATATGAATATTTCTATGTTTAGATTGGTTTGGATAACTTTTGGAAGGTAATATTAATCGTCTTGTCATAGTTTTGCTATCCTTGTGACAATTTACTTTTCAGTCAATACAGTACAATTTAAACTTCCTTTTCCCTTGCAGATGAACTCATGCCAAATAACAAACATTTCCCTTGCTAAGATATGCAATTAGCAATGATAACTTCCTAGTAATTTGAGCAACGAAAGAAACCTTTCATGAATTTAATCATTTACAATGATTCGTTGCCAAAGGAATAAGACAAATGGTGCAAGATATAATTTCTATACCTTTAGGATTTAACTAAAATATACTACTATAGTAAATGGATAATCTTGCTCGTAATTTATAATGCTTGATGCAATTCGAAGGAAACTAAGTTCTATACATTATCATTCATTCAAATAAGCTAAACTCCTTCATTACAAATAACTCGGACAATTATATCCTATCCCTAACAATTTCTCTTTGCATGATCGACTTAAAACCGAATTAAAGCCAAGAAGAAAAACCTGGTTTTGGGGTGAGATATCCACATGGATACCGGGAGATGACCCTCCCGCGGCTACGCCTTGGACTTTCTTAGGAGGCATCACAATTTTAGTTTTTCGAACGTGGAAGCAGCTCTACAACTCCTCCTAGGAATTCCACCGTCGCTTCCTTGCACCGCTTGTCGATAGTAATTTTTGGAAGGCTCCCTCCTTGGAAGTCAGGGAAATTCGAAAGGGTGTTTCAGAGTCTTCTACGATTAAGACCCATTAAAGCCATGGGGAATGCTTAATGGTCTTTTAATGACTCGCTCAAACGAGGAACAAAAAGGGATGGAAAAAACACAAGGTGCAGGAGAGGACTTCTAAGGGGATATAGTAACCGTAAAGGTTATAAATAAGGTCGAAGGACCCTTAAGTCAAACTTAAAAGGGGGTTTCAATACGCCACAAGGGGAGGGCTAGGGAAGGTATAAATACGGAGGAAAGAGGGGTGGTTCCCAAGCCAAGGGTTAGGGGTTTAAGGGTTAATACACAGGGGGGTGTGGTTGAGGATTTATAAAATACGAAAAAAAAAAACTTAAGGAAAGGGGCTAAGTGGCTTAAAAAAAAAAAAAACACAGGGGGTGTAATAGTAGGACCTTTAAGCCACCCTTTATAGGGGAAAAAGGGGCTTATGACCCTTTAAAACACGGGGGGGGGGGGGGGGGGGGGGAGGGAAGACAAAAAGGGAACACAAGGGGTGAAAGGGGCTTAACTAGGCCCCCCCTTAGAAGCTTCTTTAGAAGCTTCCATGGCTTCACATGGCAGGGGGGAAAGGATTTGGTGTGGTGATGGCGTCTGCGAAGTGGCGTGTCGTGGGAGGCGATGAGAGCGTGCGACTGAGGGCGTGCGACTGAGGGCTGTGGTATTGGCTGTGGTGGAGGCGACTTCTCCCTTTCACGTCCAACCTTTCCCTCAAGCTTGGCACACTGGATGATGGCACTCCCTCATGGTAGTCTCAGGATTCCCTCCCCCTCTCCTTCAACAATGACCCTCTACATTATACTTAGCCTAACCCTCTCCTTTCACAGCGTGTGGATGGTGGTAATTTTCAGCTTTGTCCTCCTCCCCTACCTCTTATGGCCAGGGTTTTATAGGGGGAGGGAGGGAATTCCTCCCTCACTGCGTGTCGCCCTGCATGGACGATATGGATATGCAAGCTCCAACGAGGAGCTTGCTATCCTTACTAAATCCTTACTTTCCTCCAGCTCGACCCGCCGCCAAGAGAGGAAAAAGAATATTTGAGATATATTACAAACATAAAGGAAAGTGGCCTACTAAGTCAAACAATGCATAACTGACTACACTAGTCGACTGGCGCTATAACTATGACAGCTGTAAATAGGTGTAACAACGTGAATATAATAAGTAATGAGTCAGTGGCCATGTGAGAGTCATAATGACCACTGACATGCTAAGTGTAAATGTGTTGACCCATCTAACCAGGCGGTCCATCATCAATGTCCGCATGTGTTGAGCTTGTAATCTCAACACTCCCCCTCAAGCTCAACTGCATCTCTGCAACTCCAAGTAAGCTTCGAAACTTTTGAAGCTTCTCTGTACCCAATGCCTTCGTGAAGATGTCAGCTATCTAATCCTGTGTGTTGATATACACCAAGTCAATCTCACCTTCTAGTACCTTCTCTCTCACAAAGTGGTAGTGTACCTCAATATGTTTTGTCCTGGCATGGAACACAGGGTTCCTAGCCAATTGTATACTGCTTATGTTGTTACAATAAATGACAACTGGACCTTCCACATGCACATCTAAATCAACCAATAACTTTTGTAGCCATACTATCTCACATGCTGCAACAGCAGCACCTCTATACTCAGCCTCTGTACTCGACAAAGCAATTGTACATTGCTTCTTGCTGTCCAAGTAACTGCTGCACTACAAAGAGAGAACTTGTATCCACTGGTAGATCTTCTATCAGACATACTACCAGCCCAATCTACATCTGTGTATCCAAACACCTGTACATCTTTACATACCTCATAGAAAAGTCCATAATGTAATGTGGACTTGACATATCTCAATATGCATCTGACTACATCCAAATGTGGCTTTCTAGGTACTTGCATAAACTGACTCACAAGACCAACAACGTAGCTCAAGTCTGGCCTTGTAATGGTCATGTAGATCAAACTCCCCACTATTCTCCTGAACATAGTAGGGTCTTCTATCTCATCCCCAACATCAGAACTCAACTTTACATTCTGCTCCAACGGGACTGAAAGTGGTTTGCATGTTGTCATACCATACTTGGACAACATATCCAAGCCATACTGTCTTTGGGACAGCCATATACCATCATCACGTTTGCTCACCTCAATGCCAAGGAAGTACCTTAGCTCACCTAAATCCTTCATCTCAAACTTCTTCTTCAAAGAGTCCTTGACTTCAGCAATCCCACTATCACTATCACCTGTAATAATCAAGTCATCCACATAGATGACTATGATGACCAAACCTACATCTCCCTTTCTCACATAAAGTGAGTGATCAACATCAGAAATATAAAAGCCAATATTGAAAAGATACTCTTTGATCTTGTCAGACCATGCTCTAGGTGCTTGCTTGAGCCCATAGAGTGCCTTCTTCAACCTGGACATATACGTGGGATGCTTTAAATCTTCATAACCTGTCGGCTGATCCATATACACTTCTTCCTGCAAATCACCATGCAAGAAGGCGTTCTTCACATCCATTTGCTGCAATATCCAACCTTTGGCTGCTGCCAAAGAAATCACACATCTGACAGTTGCCATCCTAGCAACTGGACTAAAGATTTCTTCATAATCTATGCCATATGTCTGGGCATAGCCTTTTGCAACTATCCTAGCTTTGTACCTACTAATAGAACCATCTGCATTATGCTTAATCTTATAAACCCACTTACATCCAATAGCTTTCTTTCCCTTCGGCAATGATAATAGATCCCAAGTCTTATTGGCCTCTAATGCAACCATCTCCTCATCCATTGCTGCATTCCAATGAGTATGACCAATAGTATCCTCAAAACAAGTGGGCTCAACATCCTCAACTAGTTTCACCATATAATCATAATGGTGAGCTGCATAACCCTCAAAACCAAATCTTTTAACAGGGTATCTAACCCTGCTAGATCTACGTACCATTGGATCACTCAATGGAGCCTTTACATTACTATGAGCTCTTTCTACACCTGGTGTCCTGATAGAAGGAATTCCAAGCTCATCATCCAAGCTCTCTGAGCCACTGGAGTCTCCATCAAGAACTGCATCAATGCCATCTGACACTTTATTATTTCCTTTGTCTTTACTTGTAGTGCTACTAGATGCACCTAAAGATGTAGAGCTACTCCTTAGTCTCCCAAACCAAGGACTACCAGATGATGTCTCTAGTCCACTAAGAGTCTGCGATTCTTGCTTTTCAGCCTGCATATGAGTGTCATAATCATCATCATCATCCAATGCATCACCACTAGATGCATACTAACTGCTCATTTCATCAAAGATGACATCCCTGCTCACTCTGAACTTACATGTGACAGGGTTATAACAACGATACCCTTTCTGCTCTAAAGAGTATCCAATAAAAATACATTTTTTTGCCTTTGGATCAAGCTTCTTCTGTAGCTCATCTGGCACATGAACGTATGCAACACAGCCAAATACCTTCAAATGTAATACATCAGGCTTCTTGTCAGTAAAGAATTCTTCAGGAATCATCCCATGAACTGCAACTGTGGGAGTTCTGTTCATAATATAAACAATATTATGAATAGCCTCAAACACAAAAATGCTTAGGCATATTCCTTTCAGCCATCAAGGTGTGTGCAACTTCTGCAATATGCTTGTTTTTCCTTTCTGCAACCCCATTTTGCTGTGGGGTATACCTGCATGTGAACTGTCTCTTTATCGCATGAGACCTCAAAAAATCACTGAACTCATTCGATAGGTACTCTCCCCCTCTATCTGACCTCAAGCACTTTACTTTCAAGCATGTTTCTCTTTCAACTGCAGCCTTGAAAGTTCTAATGTGCTCAAACGCTTCACTCTTTTCCTTCATAAAATATACCCACATCTTTCTAGAACAATCATCAATGAACGTGACAAAGTATGAACTGCCTCCAAGAGATACATTTTGTGTAGGCCCCCAAATGTCTGTATGCACAACATCAAGGATATTTCTGCTTACATCTCTGCCATGTGAAAAGGGTTGTCTTGCCTGCTTACCAAACTGACATGCTTCACATACCTTATGAAATTCTGCAACTCTAAATGTAGGCAAACCTGTAACCAACCCTTTGGACTGCATTAATTTAAGCCTTTGTACATTTGCATGTCCAATGCATTTGTGCCAAATTTCAATATCTGCAACAACACCTTTTCCTTTAGCATACATAGCAGCATTCATAGTAGGAATTCCAGCATCTAGAGTAAACATACATTCAACTATACTTCCCTTTGCTACCAACCTGCACTTGTCATTGAAGTCTTCTACAAAGTAGTCCTTTGCATTAAATCTGACTTGCAGCTCTTGCTCTACCATTTGACCGACTAACACCAAGTTCTTTGTAATAGATGGCACATGTAATACATCTGAAAAACTCTTTGTCTTACCATCATGCAAGGACAAGGAAACTTTTTCAATGTGTGAAATTGGGTGGCATGAATCATCACCCGTCTGCACATAACTTGCATTTTGCAAATCCTGCATCTCTCCAAACCATTTTGCATGGCTAGTCATATGATTGGATGCACGTGAATCAATATACCAAACATCATCATGTGTTCCCTTTCCTATAACAGCATTCAACATATGTTGCATAGCAAAACAGACGTTCATTTTTGTCTTCATTTTGTTGTGAAGACGATGCATAGTTTCCTTGCTGCAACTTACCACTACGAATATCATCTTTCTTAGCATAACATTGGGTTGCAATATGACCTCTTTTTGGTGCATAGCAATACACCAGATAGTCTTTTTTACTGTCTGCTCAACAATACATGCAATCTGCAACCTGTTTGCAGATAAACCTTATGTTTTCTTCCTACAAACACCTCAAGAATTATAGATTCGCAATCTGTAACCTGCGCACCCACTTTCGGTCAAAACATTCGAAATCACAGTGTACCCTGAAACTGATGTCCGCAACCTTGCGACTCTAAAACGGGGCCTAAAACGGCCTCAGATTCCCAAAATAACTGCGAGAAAGCCCTAAAGGGCAGAATCAGTAGAATACATAGTGCTCTTTTCTCACACCAAATCTCATTGCAATCTGGGATTTTTGCTCTGCCCTGCTTCCGGTGCCTCCACAGGCACTATCCAAGAGAAAGAGTGGAAGGATGGGAGAGCTTATTACCAGTGGCTTGCTTACTCGAACCTTGCTTCTTTTCCTTCACTTCAACCTTCAAAATCAGCCTCTCTCAGTAGCGTGGCTCTAATACCATGTCAAGAATCGCGTGGTGGGAGGACTTGCTAGAGATGCTACACCGAACACACACAGAATGCACAAGGAGAAGCTCACTCAAGAGACAAGAAGAGAGATGGAGGCCAAAACGTTTTCTTACTAGTTTTTTCTTCTTCTTCCACACACTTTACAATGTACATAAATTATAGATAACATACAACATAAAGGAAAGTGGCATACTAAGTCAAACAATACATAACCGGCTACACTAGTCGACTAGCGCTATAACTATGCCAGCTGTAAATAGGTGTAACAACTTGAATATAATAAGTAATGAGTCAGTGGCCATGTGAGAGTCATAATGACCACCGACGTGCTAAGTGTAAACGTGTGGACCCATCTAACTAGGCGCTCCATCATCAATGTCTGTATGTGTTGAGCTTGTCATCTCAACAAAGTACAAGTCTAATTTTCTAGAGGATGAGTAGTCATCCTGCTACATCACCCTTCCTTGGGGTTGATTTGCCAAGTTAGGGGACTTACAAATTTGCCAAGAATGCAATTGACCAACCAAGTTAAGGTGACGAGGTTGTCTAGGATTTATTGGCTAAGATATAAGGATACCTAAGGTAGTGACAATCTGGGTCAATAGGGTATAAACCCTAACCCAGGGAAAAAGGGTAAACAAGCAACTCAGCTTACGAAACCCTTGGGATCTTGCCAAGTCACAATTGATCCTAGATTGAATGCTGGATGTATTCGGAGAGAAGGAATCATACCTTAGTAGTTGGCCGTACAAACGACCACTAGAATGCTTGTGATTGTATATTTAGGAGCACTATTTGTACTTCTTTGCTCAAGGAACTAAAGCTAAAAGAAAAAAACTAATTCTTTAGGTTGAAGGCCTGGAGGGAGAGGCAGTACTAGTTACCTCCAACTGTCTACTTGACCCTATCCAAGGGGATTGTTAGCCACACCGGGTACATGGATTGAACCCGTTGCGAGAGGTCTCTCCGTGGGTGCCAGTTAGAGCAGGAGGATACTTGGGTGTCAGGGGAGGCTCTGGTCGTAAATCCCTTACCTCCGGATCGTGCACAAGAGGCCGATGTGACTCGCGAAGGGATCTTGAGGCCCGCATACTAGTCAACGGGTGAAACTTGGAATAGCGATCCCTAAGGATTGCTGGAATAGCCTTCGGGCAGATTATATGATATATTCCAAAGACTGATGAATAAAGATCAAATGTTGAAAAGAAACTTACTTGACATTGTTTTTCTATGTCAGTGCTTAAGTTACGTGAAGGAACCAGTTATTAATTCGTTAATTAAGGAAGTTGTTTTTGCTTGTAAAACTAAATGTGGTAGGTAATTAGATAACTAAAGCAACCTGAGGAAAGTGTGGTGGACGTGACCGTGGGTCTGTCCTACGGAAGGGTGGTCCCGATTGGCCGGGAACTTCTCTCAATGGAAATTGGCAGCGAGGTAACAATGACCTAGAATCTATGAAGCTAGAGTCCCGATTTATGCTGTTTAGGGGAATGGAATGGGACTATGCCTTATGGGTAGAGAGGTCGAGCTTCTCATCCCTCTCGTTTCCCATTCTCCTTGAACCAACAAGTGCAGTATAAATCTGCTTTGACCCTGATGTTTTTGCATAAACTAGTTCGTCTAGGACTTGACGTTAGTTACCTCCTAGGAACTTGACCATTAGGAAAACCCTGATTCACGTCGGTCCTAAGTGGGAATGGCCGGAATGCTTCCTCTTCGTGGCAGACTCGGGACCTAGATCGCAAGCCCCATGACATTCCTTGGGAGTGCTGGGCGGCGCTTTCTAGACTCTCTTCCCGATGGGCTGCTAAGACATGTCCCACAAGTGAACAAGGGGACACGTTACAGGTTTATATAGGTGTTGGGGGGTATTATTGTGGGGGGACATGTGGAAGAGGTGTGGTGGTGGTCTTTCCCCACCCATAGCCTATCATACACATCGCAACTCGAGAGGGGGGAAAGGTAATAGGCCCGTGGCTCTCTCCATCATCATCATTTGCTTCTTCTTCTCCCTCATTGTCATCTCCATCTCCCTCTTTGGCATCTCCTTCCCCTCCATGTCAGCGCCTCCTCCCTCGATGCTATTGTCATCATCATCTTCCTTCTTCCTCCCCACCACCTGTTTGGCGATGGAAGGGGGGAGAAAGGAAAAGAAAAAATTCAATTTATTTTATTTAAAATAGGGGGGGAGGGTTTTTTATGGTCCATGCAGGGATATTACATCCTCTCCCCCTTAGAGAACTTGAAATGTCCTCATCTTAGAAGAACTGAAAAAGACATTCTGGAACCTGTGGGATAGGACCCATCACACATTTGTTGTGACACGTTGACCACATAGGCATATGGTCTTTTGAAACAACAACTTATTATATCAGATTTATCTAAGTCTGGCCAACTAAATTAAGTTTTTGGCTATCATTGCTTGATCGGTAGAAGCAGTTCTCGAAGTAGAGAAATAATCATCCATTGACTCAATCAATATCTCCACCTCAGCTATCATGTCTATTTATTCTCCATCAAAATTGGGTGTCTTAATTTTCTTGAGAATGAAATTCTTCTCTTGCATGTTAGTAAACGTCGGTGTAGAAGGTACCTGACAATCAAGCCATACCATTTAGGTTATTATGTTTAAGATATGTCTATGAACCATACATTAATCAATCATGCACCATTACAAAGTTTCACTCTGATACCAACTATAATGTGCCCGCCTAAAGGTTGTCCAAGCACGTTTTAGTGGTCCATTGAGAAATGAATCTAACTGCTGCTAGTCACACTCCATGGAATGTTTCGGGGTTTGTTGCCTAGGGTTTATTGAGCTTGTCTCGCAACAGAATGCATTCATGGCCGAACCCTTTAGGTTTGACCTGAAATCTGGGTTCCTAGTGGCCAAGGTCTCATGTCAGCATTCTAGCATTAGGACATGGACTTCCTACTTTACACAGAGATACCCAAGGCGAAGCAGACCCATGCCACACTTGGTTCAAAGAGAATGGAAAATGAGAGGGATGTGCTACTTGACCTCTTTTCCCATAGGGCATAGCCCCCTTCTGGCCCCATAAAACGACATGAATTATGTTCTAACTTAACAATACCTCAATGTCAAAACCTTGTGAGAAGCATCTTGGTTCTCTCGGACCACCCTACCGTAGGACAGACCCATCGAGGTGTTCTCCCCACCCACTTTCCTTGATAGCTTTAGTTTTCTAATTAGGTCATGCCACATTTATGTGTGACATTTAAAATCAACTTCATTAATTAAGCCTTTTAGGGAATAGGGTTCATTCACGTAACTTATAGCATAGACATGAAAATAGTGCAAGCAGTCTCTTTGACAAACAAGTTTCTTAACTTATTTTCCAATTAATCTTTGTCTCATGCCCATACAAGAGAAATTATGTATCCCTTCTGTCCAACAGAAGTACCCGGTCCAAATCACATGACACCATAATTTCCATCCATTATCTAGAAAATGATCTCCCAACACCTCGAGACGTTCAGCTCACGTCAGTCTTCAACTCTGTTCTAGACTAGGCAAGGGGTATCCAAAGCTCCACTTAACCCTAAGTGACCTAGAAGTGAGACACACTTTCCGTGGATGGCTTTTTCACCACAACTTCGGCCCGTGAATCGAGCAGTGCCCTCTCGGGTTGAAACGCGACATAAACTTGGAGATGATCCACCCACGTAAAATATCATTCCTTAATTAATGCAATTAAGAATCAAGCACAATCAAGGTAATCAACCTAATATCATCTTTTAAGAAAGCATTACTTTATTTCCCCATGGCAACTTGTCACAGACCCTTACCATGAATTTTCCAACAATCACAAGCACTTGGAATAATCATGTAAACCACAATGCAACAATCAATTGAATGTAAAAGCATTCAGGACATTTCTTGATCAATCAACAAAAACAATGGTATCCTTTTCCAAACATTGTAGGAATAGTCGCAATAACCTTTCCCATGCGTATTTGCTCTCCCCCTTGGAATCATGAGCGGTTCCATGTAAAATTTACTTATCACACCCTTCTTTTGACTAAGACATATGTTAAGGTTTCAAACATTGTACAAGAGTACGAAAGTTCTATTAATCACTTACATCGATCGATAACCTAGCCTTCTTCCCAACAGGTACAAAAGCATTGGTTTTTCCTTCGACTTAGGGTTTCCTAAACTTTGAGCTCTTTGCTTGCCCTAAAGTTGTTGTTGTATCTAGCCTAACCTTGAATTTGGATTGATAAATGTAGTAGCTATTCGACGGATCTTAAGGCATCCTAGTTTTAGCCCTAAGTAATCCCCTGTATGCTTGATAAACCCCGAAATATTC
The DNA here is from genome assembly GCF_053477565.2 of Lygodium microphyllum. Classification (NCBI taxonomy): domain Eukaryota; kingdom Viridiplantae; phylum Streptophyta; class Polypodiopsida; order Schizaeales; family Lygodiaceae; genus Lygodium; species Lygodium microphyllum. Next base: position 48,508,014 of record NC_141141.1, on the reverse strand, counting down.
CATGGGAGTTCTGGGCAACGAGGCTTAGATTTGTTTCTTGGTGAACCACTAAAACTTGCTTGGATAGTTGTTAGGCGGGCACGTTACACTTGGTCTAGTTTTGTGCTTCAATAGAGTTTATATGGGAACGAAGGGTTTGTTTTTCAGCAATGGGATTCTAAATGGTGGGCTTTATAGCTATATTTTTGTTAGGCTAAGAGGGCCATTCTGGTTGGATTTAATGGTTTGTTTTGGTTAGGCCAAGAGGGCCATTTAGTTTGCAAAGCACTGGTTGATTTCATAAGACCACAAGGGCCATGTATTTGTTTGGTACACTCCTGGTTGTGAGACCATGGAGTTGTTTAGGCGAGTTTAAGAGGCTTGCCTAGAGTCCTAGAGCCAGTGTTGGGTCCAATTTTGGTCCTCACATTAGGAATATACAAATGAAAGAAAGATGTGAAAATAAGAAGAAGAATGAACTCTTCATCCATTTAAACCTAAAAACCATGTTCATAAAGCTTCATATGCATGGACCGTCATTTGATTATGAAGCCATAATATTTTATTGAGATATGTCAAACTTTCACACATACACCCGTTAGGTAGCTAAGCCAATTTTTTCTTTTTTGACCAATTAAAATACCAAGATATCCCTTGTTTGAAGTTTGGCATCTGAAGCCACGTTTTTGGCAAAAGTGTGCCTCTAGATATGAGACTTTGGGCAAGGGGCCTCCTATTATGTCAAAAAAGTTGCTCCAAATTACAAACTTCGAACAAGAAGTCTCCTTGTATTTTTCTTGGTAAAAAAGATGTAAAAAAGTAGCTTCAAACATCAAACTTTGAGCAAGGACTCTCCTAGATTTTTTATTGGCAAAACAAAAGAAAGAAGGGCTCTTGGCCTTCTAGATGCCAAAAACTTCAAATAAGGGGTCCCTTAGCATTTTTCTTAGTAAAAAAATAATAATATTGGACTCTTGGCCACCTAATAGATGTGCATGTGATTTTTTATTGTATTTTAATATAGTTTGGTATTTTTAAATTATCTTGCATTGTAATTATGGATGGATCAATAATTAAGAAATGGATATTGTGATTGTGAGCCCTTAAAAACTTCACACCACTAGACTATATAGAGGTATTAAAAGTAAAGTATACAATGAGAAATGATAAATTTTCACAAGTTTTTCCTATTGAAATTGATAGTGCTAGCAAAAAATACAACAAAAATGCACAATGAAGTTGAGAGTAAATGACGAGAGAAAAAACTTAATTCATATTTTTAGGCGGCTACAACAATTTTACACTAGGACATAGTCACATATCCAATGCATAAGGAGGACACTCTTCCAAAAAAGATAACATTATAAACTATATTCATTCCATTAGAACAAATGGATTCTTCATTGCTTGAAAATTTCTTACAAGTTGGAAGTCTGATGGAGTTACAATGATACACTTTGCATGTATTGCACACCACTTAGCATCAATCATCAAGTCTAGCAAAAAGGCCTTCGTAATATATTGCATATCATGAAGATATTCTTTTGTGAAGCATTCGAGTCTATCTTGAACTTGTGCCAAAAACCATCTCCTTCTTTCTGTGATGTAGATATCTTGTACAAACTTGCAAATAATTCTTGAGAAACTCTCCTTTAGAATGACGTGATCAAAAGAGCACTACTAATTCCTGATTTCTCTCAGGGCCACTATACTTGTCTTTCACTTGCGTTTCTTGTGGGGATGCTAAGGAGGACCCCTCTAAAGGGAGCTTGAGGAAGCTAGGTTAAGTTAAGAAGCGGATGGTCCATTCATCGACTATGAAGTGTCATTGTCCAACATTGTATTTGAGCTAGTAGATACTCCATGAAGTTGAATATGATATGAGATTACGAGGGGAAGCTTGTTTGTAGCTATCTTTCCTATACAATAATAGATTTAAAATCTCAATGAATAAGATAGAAAGTGAAACCCGCTTATATAGTGCTTAAACTTTAAGGCTCATTCACATAAACGTAATCTCTCTTTCTCTCTTAAATAATGAATTGCGTTAAAATTGAACATAGTTTTCATCTTACTATCTTGGCTCTTTTTGAACCTATTTATTGTCTTCTTAAAGCCTTATTTTTAGCCACTTGACTTTGCCACTTAAGGCATTATAATGCACTCTTTTAGTGATACAATTTGATTCAATCACATTTGCAACTAATTCATCAACACTTTCATTTGCTCTCCTCTACAATAGTTGAGCTTCATAAACTACTATGATCCTATACCACCTAGATAGTAATTAGATCATTGAATTACTACCATTCATCACTCCACTATGATTAGTTTTTATTTTCTATGCACCATGTTCTATCCAATGTGAATTTTCCATCCCTTGCATGGACCAAACTTAGATGCTTCCCTTTTTTGCAAAGCATGGCCAAGTGGCTCAAGGATAGCCAACGATTCCCTTTTCTGTAAAGTATGGCCAATGCGCCTCAAAGATATGCTACAAAGGCACACATCACACATGAGTAAAAATAGGATCAATAATGTATATAATTCATACACTTTAAACTATTGACTTTGGATTTACTATAAAATGTGTGATAGAACTTTTGTCCCATGCTTCCACTAGGATTTCATAGAATCTATGCATAGCATCAATAAACTCTTGCTAATATCCACTGTCATACCATCTTTCGAAGCAAGGGAGCCAATTTATTGAGACTCAATTCAAACCTTGGCTTTAGCCAACCTTTTTTTACCTCCATTACTTCAATCAAGAACCACAGTATGCAACTTTTTCCACCCATTGTAATATTGTGGCCTACAAACTTCAATATTTCCTTCCTCACTAATGGGTGCTGAAAGAAACTTCCTAGCCTTTGCTCCTCCAAAGCAAGGCTTTTTTGGCAAGTTACATTGTTTTTAAATCTCTTATCATCTTTTTCAATCATTACTTGGATACTTGTGTAGCCCAATTTCGAATAGCACATGCTCCACATTCCTACACGTTACAATGGCTTCTTTCTCTAATCGCATCCTATAAGCAAAGAAAATATACTTATACACAAAATTTTCCATGATTTCAACAAAAGCATAAAATGAACAAATATGAATACAATCCAATGGAATATTGAAGATGGGCTTCTAAGTGGGATCTTATTTATCAAGTATCAATGCAATACTTGTCACCCTATGCTAATTCTTCTTCCTGTCCTTTCTTTCATCAATAATTATAGGCATTGATGCTTTGCATTTGTACCATTAGAGATTCCATATATTCATTTAAAAGTTTTCAAGTCTCCTACAAGATGGCATTCCACCAAGTATTGACCATACCCTTCACCTAAGAGCATCTCTCCATGTTCTGATGATGGATGATGTTTGAAATGCTTGTGTGCATAAAGAACAATTGTAGCACCTCAAGTGTTTCCTTAGGAACCTCAAATGCTAGTCAGCTACTACACATGGTGCTCTAACTTAACACTAAAGTTCCTTGGGTTTCTCTTATCGATTTGTAAAACTCTATTCATAAAAATTACACTAACTCTTTCAAGCTTTGCTCATTTGATTACCTCACTTTCATCTAATTTTATGAACAAACTAAAATTTACCATTACATAACTCAACTGACATATTGTAGCACATTATCATTTCCATTTGCACCTTGTATAGATCTAGATAATAATTGTTAGGTTCAATGAACTTCACCTCATATGCATTTTTGATCCTAACCTTTAGTGTGTCTACATTTTAGACATGCATGGGATCTCCTATTTGCTCCAAAACCTTTGCATTAAGTTGTCGTTGATAGATGATTTTTTATGCCGAGAAGTGCTTAAAAATAGCCAAAAATTACGAATATCAAGGGAAAAATAGACTTCATCGACGGCGGCGGGGGCAATCAGTACAATTTTAAGTGGCAAGTCCCTAAGGCGCTAGTGCTTATTTTCATGGAAATCAAACGGTGGCGGATGGTCGAGCTAGAGTTTTCCTAGATGCAAAATGATGTCAGGAATCCAACGCAAGCGTTAGATCTTGATTCTGAGGTCGTTTGATCCACCATTTAATCCCCATAATGTTTGGGGTTGTGAATCAGCTACTGGATCTGGAAGCCAGGAAGAGTGTGATAGGGCCCAACTTTGTAGATTTCAACGTCACGGAGCCACCCATCCAGACGGATCTCGATTTTGATGTTGTTTGCCCCCTCAAATCTGAAAAAACCACTTGACCAGAAGTGTGAATGCAAAAGCATAAACTAGTTAAGTGTATTAGAGTTTAGATGCTCTAACTAAAAGAGCTTAAGGCTCAAAATCCCATGATTTGAAATGATGGGGGGGGGGGGCATCAGTTTTTTGCATCCCCCTCTTTTCTCCCATGATGATGGATTTCTGATTTGCAGAGTGAGGAGGAATGCTCTTGGCCTTGGAATGCTTCTATCATTTGCCCTCCATCACCACAAACCGATCGAAGGATGATGCACTGAGTAAAGAGAACAAAAATCAATCTTTCTCTCTCCTCCCTCTCTCTCCTACATAGAGGGAATTCGTGTGCAAGAAGGCAAGAAGAAGAGGGACTAAAGAATGCTTGTCCGGCGGTGATCGGATTGCTTCAAGATGAAGAAAAGGCTGAGGAAAGAGATTCAGCACTAAATAATGGTTGCTAGTTGATATGTGGGCTGCTCAAAATAATGATTAAAAAACCCGCAACACGCAAGACACGCCCGCGTGTATGCTCCAATTTTACAAAGAAATTTGATTTTTTTTATTGTTTCATGGTTCAAATGTTGTTCATATGAAATGAAATTTTGTTTGAACCTTGTTTACATCATGATTGAGGGCTGGAATTATAGAACTACAGAACCCGTAATGATTTAGAATTGTTCGTTAAAACCCGTAAAATGGCATTTTTAGTGGAAATTAGTGGTTTTTTTGGGTTTTGAGTTGGAGAAAAGGAATGGAAATAGAATAAAATCAGGAAAAATATTAAGTCTCAATCAAAACAATGAGCCAATATAAATACATCACAAAATACCTATTTTTCATGAATAATAAATAGAGGAAAATAGAAAAAATTGGTAAAATTTGGGTTTTTTGCACTCAAAAAATATTTAAAAAAAAGATTTATGTGCATGAATGTGTGGCAAGGTTAAAGAATGAGGTCAAGCCTCAGTTTGGCCTTGTCCTTTATGTTATAATCTGTGTTTATCACTTTTTACATACCAAAATGATACAAAACAACCATTTACACCTATGCACCGTAGCAACACCTAAAAGGTAAGGGGGGATGAAGTTTGTGTGATGATCTAATTGCTAAAAAGATAAAATTTTTGATTTTTCTCTTTGTGCATAGCATTTAGGGATCGTTCCATACTTAAATAGAGGTGACTAGTAGCACAGAAGTTCTAGTGCTAGTCCTTAAAGCAGCACATCATGTAACGTCTAGTTAAGATTCATGAAAGGGCTATTTTTCGCACCTCACATGGTTGGTTTTTTAATCATAAAATGGTTATACACAATTGTCATACACCTTGCATCAAGCATGGCATGTGGTATCTCTTGGAATGGATTGCAGTTGTTTGATAAACTTTGACTAATGCTAAGATGACAGGAAACCTAAGTTGTAGTTTAGACGAGTGTTTCCGTTGGGGAAAGTTTTGTGAGGCAAATCAAAATCTCCTGGAACGCTGAATTATGAGAGATTGGAGTTTGTGCGAATGTTTTATGTGTTAGCGACGCATCTTGGGGCTAATCCTTGAGGTGTAGGAGAGTCGTAGTGGACCCGCGGCAATCAACCGAGAGGTGTTTCCCTATGTGTGTATTACGAGGCATTATGCCTATATGTTATGGGATCTCCCTCTGAGGACAAGGGAAGGTGAATGTTGGACTAAATATTGGATACAAATGCAAAATCATCATAGACATTTAGTGCAAAGTGAGTCTTAGACGCTCCTGGCCCACGAGGTTGTGTGGTGGGGTTGTCTATCGTATGCATGAGGTCGGCTAGTGCCATAGCCAATGCCAGCCCATTTTAGGTCCCATCAGCTGTCAAGCCTTTATTAAGTTTGAAGGTCTAGGAAGAGCCATGGTTCTATTTCTCTTCAGCACATGACCAAACCCATCTTTCACACCCTTGAATATATTTTTGAGTAAGTCATTATACTAATATCGAACCTTTCAAAAATGAATTGTGCATCCATAGTTGAGAACTTGTTTGATACATTTGTCAATGTGGACTCAATCACCTTCTCCTTCACATCTTGAACTTTTTATTGCTCAAAAGTTTTTTCAATGTACTTGCATTTAGAAATCTTGTAATAAATAATCCAAGCTCATCCTCACCTAGGTTTTCATTCTGAGCTTCCTTGCATGCTTTAATATGTTGTTTCCACGGGCTATTATTCACAATTAACTCATTGATTAGCTTCTTCTTTCATTTGTACTCTTCCATTAGCTTGTTATTGATCTTTCTAAGGTCATCCAATTGTGCCTCTGCCTTCTCATATGAGATACCAATGTCATGGATAGTATCTTGCATTGTAACAATTTGATTATTTTGTTGAACTATAGTCTCATTCGGTTACAGCACTTGTTATCTAAGCTATTATATGTAAATTTGATGTGTGATGGGACCTAAAATGGGTCTACACTAGCCAAAGCACTATTCGCGGACCTCATTCCCTTAACAGATAACCCCACCACATGGCCTCGTAGGCTAGGAGCATCTGTTGAGGGATACATTATCCTGAACACTAATCCAACGGGTGTTTCCTTTCCCCGCCTATAATCCAACGGGTGTTCCCTTTCCCCGCCTCCTCAAAGGTAGATTATATATATATCGGCAATAAATGCCACATTTCACAAATACAAGGGCACCCCACCGACTAATTGCCATGGCCCTATTGCAGCTCTTCTACATCTTAGGGATTGTCCCCTCGATGCACTGCTTCCACACATAGACACATTTGAAACAAACTGCCCTCTTAGTACCAATATTTTTAACATTCCAGGAATGCACTTATACTCACTTATCTATCCCCTTTGACCCACCGTCTAGACCTACAACCGGGTTGCTCACTCTCTCTACATGGGTTAAGTCCTAAAGAAACAAAGTGCTATGCATCTAGGAGCTTGTAATTGATACCATTTAATGATGCTTGATACAAATGTGTATATATTTAAGTGCTCAAACAATTGGAAAACAGCCTCATGCATTATGCAAATCCATTCTTTTCATGTTTCCATACACTAATGCATAATTGTTACGATGAGAGAAGATACCGAGCCTTACACTCCTGCTGTGCTTCCCTTTATTTAACTTAACATCATCCTATGTGAATAATGCAGCAAATACATCGTATTTTATATTATATTTTAGCACTCAAACTTCCCTCCTCCCCTACTGTTTAAGGTTTTGCCTCGTTGCATAGGTAAAGCGGTGATTTCACGTATATTTCACACACGAAATAAGTAGTAAACACTCATAAAAACTTATAAATGGGGATAACTCGAGGCAAACACTCATGCTTTATCCTCATTATACACTCATAGACACATCCATAATTTTTTATAATTTTTCTCGTCCCTTTCCTATTTTTTCCCCTTTTAAAAAGTATTTTTTCCTATTTTCTCTTATTTTTCATTATTTATTATCAATAAAAATGGAAGAAAATTAGCATTATTTTTTATTTATGACTTTTGAGTCCTTAAACAATAAACATGTAGGTTTTATTCATGTTTTTTTTCATGATTTTCCAATTTTAAGCCCAAAAATCCCATTTTTACTTTAAAAACCATGCTTTTTGTATTTTTTCCATTTATTTTTCACACTTTAAGTGTATATTTTCTGAGTTTTTTATTTTGAAAGACTAAAACCAATAGAAAACAACATGTCCATCAATTTTCAGCCCGTATGAACATTGCTAACCTCATCAAATGCGAAAAAAGAGTCATTTTCTTTGTAAAAATGTCATTACCGTGTATCTTTTATTATTTTGGGGTTTGAAACTTTTTGCGGGTTTGCAAATCAGGCTCCGTTTGATTCTCAGCCCACCTCCACACTGCTATCTTTAGTCCACCTTTGGTTTGGAAGCAATCAAGTACTGCGCTGGACAAGCATTCACCAATCGGGCTTCATTCTCCTTCACATGCAGGAACTGCCCTTTGCAGGAGAGAGAGGGAGGAGAGAGAAAGATTGAAATCTGATCTCCACAACAGGCTAGCCATTTGACGCGTGGTCTGGAGTGATGGAGAGCAAAGATCAAGTGTAGAGCAGGCATGTAATCGGTTGGGGGGTTGCTTACAGCCCCCATAACCCATCTCAATCATTGGCAAGATGATGGCGCCTTCTCCCTGCTCACGCCCATGAAAATCGGTGCTCCCTTCCCTTCCCCCCACAATTTTTTTTTTTTGTGGGCTCCTAAAGGGAGTCCCTCAAGGGTCATGCCCTTTTGGCTCTCCTAAAGTCCTTTCACACTTGCCTTTGAACTTGGCCTCTCGGACACCCCCTCTCCCACATCTGGTATCCGAATTGAAGTCCAAAAAATCCTGGGTGTCCATCTTGAAGTCCTCCATTACCAGGCATCTCCTAGGGTCCTTTTAACATCTAAAAAATTTATGAAAATTCATCAACTGTCGTCTAGTGGGTCTTTTAAGCCTTTTCCGAGTATTGCCGCTTAAAATCGTACTGATTGCCACCGCCACCTTCGACGAAGTCTATTTTTCCCCTGAAATTTAGAATGTTTGGCTATTTTTAAGCACTTCTCGGCATAAAAAATCATATATCATTGGTGACCACGAGATAGGGTGACTCAGCCCTGTTAGATATGATCAATGCCCCACCCTCATTAGGTGCTACCAATGATCCATGGTGCTCAAAGTTGTAAGGCCCCCATGTCAAGATTGTGGGAGAGAAGGAAGGAGTCTCGCTTAAAGCTTTCTTGCTTGCACAATGGGGGAAGACACACAAGGGTGGAGGCTGAAAACAATTTTCCTCTTCTTAGTTGTGTAAGCCAAAAGAACTCAAGTACAAAGAAATAGAAGAACCCTATATATGGGTCTCAAACCAAACTCAACTAACTAAGGTGGCATACTAACTGAGCCACGAACTAGAGTAGATAAGGATAGCTATCATGTAGCTATTATTCATGGGCGGTGTACCAACCGCGTCTGCAACTGACAAGTCGGTGACATAAATACACAACGGTCACCCTGGCGTATCACGAGTGGAGCTCGATATCTCAACACTCCCCCTCGAGCTCAATCCCAATTCCTGCACACCAAGCAGATCTCTGAACTTGCGCAGCTTCTCCGCGCCCAATGCCTTCATGAATATGTCAGCTACCTGATCCTCTGTGCTGACATAAACTAGATCAATAAGACCTAGTAAAACCCTCTCTCGCACATATTGATAATGCACCTCAATGTGCTTTGTTCTAGCATGATAGACTGGGTTATTTGCCAAGTGTATACTACTCATGTTGTCACAATAAATGGCAACTGGTCCATCTCTAGACTGATGCATATCATAAAGTAGCTTATGCAACCAAGCTACCTCACATGCAGCCATTGCTGCATCCCTGTACTCAGCCTCGGTGCTCGACAAGGCAACTGTAAGCTGTTTCTTGCTGCTCCAAGTGACTGCAGCACTCCCAAAAGAGAACACATATCCACTGGTAGATCGTCTATCAGAAATACTACCAGCCCAATCAGCATCAGTGTATCCATGCAACTGTATCTGAACCCCAGTCTCATAAAATAGTCCATACTGCAATGTGGACTTCACATACCTGAGTATGCGTCTAGCCGCATCCAAATGTGGTTTCCTTGGAGCCTGCATAAACTGACTTACCAATCCAACAGCATAGCTCAAATCTGGCCTGGTAATAGTCATATAAATCAAACTTCCTACTATGCGTCTGTACATAGTAGGGTCTTCTAGAAGCTCATCTGCATCTCTGTTCAGCTTCACATTTTGCTCCAAAGGAACTGAAGTAGGCTTACAGCCTGTCATCCCATATTTGGACAGCATGTCCAATCCATACTGCGTCTGCAAGAGCTGTATCCCACTTGGTGATCTAATCACCTCAATGCCCAAGAAATAACGCAGCTCTCCCAAATCCTTCATCTCAAACTTTTGCTTCAATAGCATTTTCACATGAAGGATATCTTCATCACTGTCACCTGTCATAATCAAATCATCAACATAAATGACAAGTAGCATAATACCTTTCTCTGTTTTTCTCACATAAAGTGAGAAATTTGCCTTGGAAATCTGAAAGCCAATAGTGACAAGATACTGTCCTATCTTGTCAGACCATGCTCTAGGTGCTTGCTTCAAGCCATACAAGGCTTTCTTCAACCTGCAAACAAACTCAGGATGAACAACATGCACATAACCTGGTGGCTGCTCCATATAGACCTCTTCTTGCAAATCACCATGCAAGAAGGCATTCTTTACATCCATCTGATGTAAAGACCATCCCTTTGATGCAGCCATAGCAATGACTGCTCTTACAGTTGCCATCCTTGCAACTGGACTGAATGTTTCTTCATAGTCAATGCCATATGTTTGTGCATACCCCTTGACTACTAATCTTGCCTTGTATCTGTTCACAGAACCATCTGCATTGTGCTTCACCTTATAAACCCACTTACAGCCAATTGCATTCTTACCTTTAGGCAAAGGTACTAACTCCCATGTAGCATTTGCTTCCAAGGCATCCATTTCTTCATCCATGGCTTTCTCCCATTTTTCTTTTCCCATGGCTTGCTCAAAAGATGTGGGTTCTGGTTCCTGTATCACTTTGACCATATATGCATAGTGAATGGCTGTAAATCCATCATATTTCAGCCTATCCACAAGATACCTAGCTCTCGTAGACCTGCGCAAAGTAGGTTCACTCCCAGGTGCTCTCAAAACATCCCTGGTCTTCCTTACTCCAGGTGTAACAATAGAAGGAATACCCAACTCATCATCAATGCTCTGTTCTGAGCCACTGGATTCACCATCCACATAAGAGTGACCTGCATTCACATCAAACATGGGCTGATCAACCTTCTCTTTTCCTTTTCGTGATACCTGCATACCACTATCCACATTGCTTTGAGAAGATTCTCCTGATCTCAATCTGCCTGTCCACGGCGAAGAATGTGAACCACTGCTAGAGGACGCTCCAGGTCCACTAATATTTTGTGACTGCTGCTGTGAATTCTGTGCAGCATTACCATTTTGTGCATCTACATCATCAATCACATTTACTGGTTTATACCAGCTACTCATCTCATCAAAAACAACATCTCTGCTCACTGTAAACTTACGAGTAGAAGGGTTATAGCATCTATACCCTTTTTGCTGTAGAGAGTAACCAATAAAGATGCACTTCTCAGCTTTTGGATCCAACTTGGATCTCAACTCATCTGGCACATGTACATAGGCAATGCAACCAAAAATTTTCAAATGAGAAATATCTGGTTTCCTACCAGTATACCTCTCCTCTGGAGTCATCCCATGTATTGCTGCAGTGGGAGTCCTGTTCATTATATAGACTGCTGTAGCAACTGCTTCAGCCCAATAAAAATCTGGCAAGTCTTTTTCATTGAGCATGGCACGAGATACCTCTCCAATATGCCTGTTTTTCCTTTCTGCAATTCCATTTTGTTGTGGGGTATAACTGCATGAATATTGCTGCTTTATGCCATACTCCTGCAAGAACTTTGCAAACTCATTTGAGAGGTACTCTCCCCCTCCATCTGACCTTAGGCATTTTATTTGCAGACCTGTTTCTTTTTCAGCCATAGCTTTAGGGGTTTTGAAATGCCCAAAAACTTCACTTTTCTTTTTCATAAAATACACCCAAAGTTTTCTGCTATAGTCATCAATAAAAGTGACAAAATAATGACAGCCTCCAAGAGATGCAGCTTTAGTAGTCCACACATCAGAGTGGATTAATTCCAATGGCTTCTCACTCTCTTGAACATGTCTAGGAAATGGTTTCCTTGCCTGTTTTCCAAACTGACAGGCTTCACATACCTTATGCATTTCTGCAACCTTGAATTTGGGCAATCCTGCAACAATATTTTGGGCTTGCATTGATTTAAGTCGCTGTACATTAACATGACCAATGCGTTTATGCCAGATATCAATATCTGCAACTACACCGGTCCCATGTGCAAACATTGCTGCACTCAATTCAGACATGTCTGCATCCAATGTAAACATTCTGCCCTTCTTTATTTTTCATATCCTCAACAAAGCATCCATGAGGATTAAATCTGACCTGCAAGCCCTGTTCAACCATTTGACCAACAGAAACCAGATTCTTGGTGATATTCGGGACATGAAATACATCGGACAGGTATTTCTTTTTCCCATCCTGCATAGACAAGGGAATTTTTCCAATCTGTACAATAGGATGTGTAGTATCATCACCAGTCTCCACAAATCCTGGTTTTTCCATTTTCCTTGCATCCTCCATCCATTCTGCATGACCTGTCATGTGGTTTGATGCACCTGAGTCAACATACCATACATCATTGCTTTCTTCTGCATTTGTCACAGAGTTGTTCATGTGCTGCACCATAAACAGATGCTCATTTCTGTCATCACCCTGTCTACTAGAGGATGCATAATTTCCTTGTTGCAGTTTTCCATTCATGATGTCATTCTGCTTTTTATAGCAGTCTTTAGCCATATGACCCATTTTACCACAATAGTAGCATTCAACATTACTGTTTGCATTTTGGCCTCTTTGCCATCCACCATGACCTCTTTGGCTCCCCCTGCCTCTAGAGTTACCACGTCCTCCTCCATAGGACTGGTTTTCTTGAGTTTACTGCATATTCTGATTTCTACCACGGCCTCCATATCGGCCTCCTCTACCTGTGCCTCTGCCTCTTCCAGCATTTGAGTAGAAGACAGCTTCTTTTGAAGTTCCTCCTGAAGAAGATGCACCACCATTTCTTTGCTCCTCAAAAATTAGAAGAGCAATCAGCTCCTCAAAATCAGGAAATCTTTCACGAACTGAAATGGATGTCCGAAACTGTGCATAATCCTTCCCTAGACCATTCAAGGTCACAGAAACTAAATCATCATCTTCCACTGGTGACCCAATGGAAGCAAGTGCATATGCAATCTTCTTCACCTTCATGTGGTAGTCGTTGATGCTCATATTTTCTCTTTGCACATTGTGCAACTCTTGCTTGAGCTGCATTTTCTTGGCTTGCGTATTTGTGCTATACATTTTTGACAAAGTATCCCATGCCTCCTTTGGCGTACTTGCATCCTGAATATGCACAATCATAGAGTCTGAAATGCTGATAGACAGCCAATACACAACTTTCCTGGGGCTCTCATGTCATGCTTTAAATGCCTGCATTTGCTGTTGATTGGGAACATCAGGAAGAACTGGTTCTTCTTCATTTCGTGCAACAAATTCCCAATATCCTTTTCCCATAAGGAAATTCGTCATTCTAAACTTCCATGCTTGGAAGTTGTTCTTGTCAAGCTTTTCAGTGACAATCTGTGAAAGAGAATCAGATGCCATTACAGAAGACTGCAAAAAATTCTGTCACTGCAAAAACCACAGCTTCACCCTCACAAGGGAAAATCTACAAAACTGGCGAAAGTGGTATTTGACCACACAGTCACTTCCTAGTGACGATTTTGCATCAACAGGCAACAGGGATGATTCTGTAACTCCCAATGTCTCTGCGCACAAGCATATAATGCAATTTTTACAGTAACTATTCACCGACCTGTAGAATAGTGGCTGCACAGCATAAAACTGAGCCTTTTCCTGAGTGCGTGCAGAAAACTTCCGCCTCTAAAACAGGCCCCGAAATGGCCTCAAATAAAAAAAACAAGGTCGTCTTGCTTCACCGCGAAGGGCGTCTCAACCTGAGACAATGCACTCCTGCACTTTCCGACTGTGCTACCTGCAGAGATCTGCTCCCAAAACAGAAGATGAAAGCAACACTGCTCCTCTTACCAGAACACCGCGAGCTTGGCTTGCTTTCTTGAGCTCCTTACCACGAACAAGGCTCTGATACCATGTCAAGATTGTGGGAGAGAAGGAAGGAGTCTCGCTTGAAGCTTTCTTGCTTGCACAATGGGGGAAGACACACAAGGGTGGAGGCTGAAAACAGTTTTCCTCTTCTTAGTTGTGTAAGCCAAAAGAACTCAAGTACAAAGAAATAGAAGAACCCTATATATGGGTCTCAAACCAAACTCAACTAACTAAGGTGGCATACTAACTGAGCCACGAACTAGAGTAGATAAGGATAGCTATCATGTAGCTATTTTATGGGCGGTGTACCAACCGCGTCTGCAACTGACAAGTTGGTGACATAAATACACAACGGTCACCCTGGCGTATCATGAGTGGAGCTCGATATCTCAACACCCCATTATGAGGAGAAGCCAAATGTGAGCTCGGACATTGGTTGGAGTCCTGACTTGTATATCAGATGAGGTCTATGTGACCGAATGGCAAAAAGGTGACTGTTGTGGGTCTAATCTTTGGGTTAGACAGAGTGGTTAAGCTGGTAGCAACTCGAGGCGCATTGCATCGAGTTGCGGTGTAAGGGAGTTAAAAGGGGTCCCTATTGTGGGGTCTGGGGGCCGCGGAAGCGGCCCCTGGTTGGGGGGTCCCAGGGGGGCCAGCGGCCCCCCTGGCGGGGGTCTGGGGGCAGCGCCCCCGGCCCGATGGTAAAGGAAATATTCCCTGGAATATTCCCTAGCCGACTAGTGGAGGCTCATATGGTAGGTCGGTCAGCACGCCGATCTAACGACCTTCGCGAGCTATAAAAGCTAAACCTCTTCGCAGCCATATCTCACTCATCTTTCACCCAGTTGGAGTTGTTATTCCAACTAGCCTTAAGCTCTTCACCTATCTTCTGTCTAGATCGCCATCTAAGCTTCACACAGTGGAAGCGCACGGGTGGACAGAGCCATCTTTGTATCAGTTGTTTGGAGTTAAAGAATTTACTGATTCTCCTCTTATCTGTTGTGTACTCTCGATCTCTTTCTCAGATTCTATTCGCTACGCCGTGTAATATTTTACATGGTATCAGAGCCCAGGGGGCTCTAGAGATCGGAGAGCGTGCAAGGCTTCAACAAAAAAGAGAAACTATGTCGACCTCCGGAAGCGGTGCAGGAGGTGGTGTTGCTGTACCAGCTATTCAAACACTGAGGATTCGTCCACCAACCTTCAGCGAAGGCAAGTTAGATGGTACAAACTACACCTTGTGGAAGTTCAAAATTACAACTATCCTTGATTCTTATGAGCTTCTGGAGACTGTGATGGGGACTGACGCAAAACCACAGCCTACCCCTGACCCATCAAATCCTAGTGTGATGATTCCTCCGAATGCAGATCTTCTACGAGCTTGGAAACGAAGGAATGCATATGCATTGTGTGCCTTAGTTACAAGCTGTTCTGACAGTGTTTTGACTTTGATTCAGCATACAACCAAAGCGCCAGAGGCTTGGAATGTGCTAAGGAGTCAGTATGAAACACGAAACCAAACAAGGATTCAAAACTTGGAGAATCAACTAGCAGTGGATAAGTTTTCTGAAGGAGAGACGGTTGAAGCATTCATCACTCGGATTAAGAATCTGCGCGACCAGATGGCTGCGCTGGGATATAAAAGACTAGCGAAGAGCTAGCTCGGAGGTGTCTTCGGATTTGTCCACAAAAGTTTGATGGACTAGTAACTGCCCTTAATACTCAGGTGAGACCTCAAGCTTTGACTTTTGAGGAGTTTTGTGCATTATTAATGGAGGAGGAATTGAGGTTGAAAGCTCGAGAAGGAAGCAACAATGGAGATGCTGCATTCTCTGCCAATGCAAAAGGCAAAGGTGTCTCCTCCACAAAAAATGATGGTGACAAAAAGAAGAAGGGCGGCAAGAAGAAGTTTCAAGGAGAGTGCTTCTACTGCAAGAAGAAAGGACATGCAATTGCAGATTGTCGTGTCAAGAAGGCAGATGAAAAGAATGGTACCCTTAAAAGTAAAGGGAAAGAGATAGCCAATACGGCTGAAGCAGAGTTGGAATTATTCATGGCGACCATTGAGGAAGTGTGCTCCTCGGCGCAAGAAGAATCTACCACTGACTCATGGGTGTTGGATAGTGGGGCCTCCCGTCACATGACCAATAAGAAAGGTCTATACAATTCTATGCAGCCTCTATAAGAATCCATCACTGTGACGGTTGGAAATGATGCTAAATGCCCTGCTGCGGGCACAGGTACTATTTCTTTTGTTGCTGCAAATGGTGAAGTCAAAAAGCTTTCAAATGTGTTGTATGTTCCCGAAATCAGGAGAAATCTCTTATTAGTTGCTGCCATAACTGATCTTGGTCATGAAGTGAGGTTCAAGAAGACAGGTGCAGAAATTATTGATAGTGCTGGTACAATTGTTGGCAAAGGAGAAAGAAGGAACAACCTGTATGAGCTAAGTGCACTTACAGCCACCGCTGGAGTGGGCACAAGTAAGCTTTGGCATGAAAGGTTTGGACACATCGGATTTGCAGTATTAAAGGAGATGCAAAAGCAAGGTATGGTTGCTCACCTACCTACAATAACTGAATTGAAGGAACCATGTGAAGCTTGTATGATGGGCAAGCAACAGAGAAAGGCATTTCCACAAGAAAGCAAGAATAGAGCACAGGCTCCTCTAGAGTTGGTGCATGCTGACTTGTGTGGTAAGATGCCTACACAGGCCTTGGGGGGATCTTCTTATTTTATGTTGATTGTCGACGACTACAGTAGGAAGATGTGGGTGTACTTCCTTCGTGATAAGGCTCAAGCTTTTGGTAAGTTTAAAGAATGGCTAATACTTGTTGAGAATGAAACATGGAAAAGTGTAAAGAAATTTAGAACAGATGGTGGTGGTGAGTTCAACTCAAAGAAGTTTGAAGGCTTTTGCAAGAGCAAAGGGATCAAGCGTCAATTGACGACGCCTCACACACCTCAACAGAATGGTGTTGTGGAACGCATGAATTGTACCATTGTGGAGATGGCAAGATGCATGCTAAAGGGCAAGGGATTGCCTAACCATTTTTGGGCTGAAGCTGTTAATACTGCAGTCTACATTCTAAATCGGAGCTACACAAAGGCTCTCAAGGGAAAAACACCTCATGAGGCTTACACTGGTAAGAAACCATCTGTTTTACATTTCAGAATTTTTGGATGTGAATGTTATGCACATGTTCTAGATGAGAAGAGAAACAAGTTACAACCAAAAAGCAGAAAATGTATCTTCTTGGGTTATAGCGATGAGCAGAAGGCTTACAAGTTATATGACCAAGAGGCAAAGAAGATCATCGCGAGTTGTGATGTGGTGTTCAAGGAGGAGCCACATACAGTGGAGGAGGAGAAGGCAAGTTCTTCCATTTTATCATCAAGCGAAGAAGTAGTCCATTATGAACCTGTCCCGAGAGCTATCCCTATCCTTAAGGAGGAGGAAGCATCATCTTCAGATGATGATGAAAAAGTTCACCAACCTGACATCACCCCACCAGAAAAGCCATTGCCGCGCTGGGTGAAGCAGCTCTATGACCACAATAATCCTATGCTTGCATCTGTTGAGGAGAAGGCAGATGGACCAAGGAGGTCTCAGAGAATAGAGGAGCAAAGGAGGGCTTCTGCTCACATAGTCAATATGGCCTTGATGGTTGAGATTATGAGAGAAGTAAAGGAGACAACTGACTTAGAAGAAGCACTTGCAGATCCATCATGGAAGGATGCTATGCAGGCGGAGTATGACAGCATAATGAAGAATGACACTTGGGAGCTAGTGGATCGACTAGCAAAGCGGAAGGTTATTGGCACCAAGTGGATCTGGAAGGTAAAGTACAAGGCTGATGGTACCTTAGAAAAGTACAAAGCTAGACTGGTTGCCCAAGGATTTTCACAAGTTGAAGGGTTTGATTTTCAAGAGTCATTTGCCCCAACTACCAAAATGACCACTATTCGCACAGTACTTGCAGTGGCTGCCCACAAGAAGTGGCCAGTGTACCAAATGGATGTTAAGTCAGCATTCTTAAATGGTGACCTCAAGGAGGCGGTGTACGTGGCTTAGCCACCAGGGTTTGAGGCCCCCCATTCTGAGAACAAAGTGTGTAAACTGAAGAAGGCATTGTATGGGCTTAAACAAGCCCCCAGAGCATGGTACCAGCGAATAGATAGGTTCTTTTTAAACCTAAACTTCAAAAGATGTGCCTCAGATGCTAGCTTGTATGTTTACAGGGATGGTAAAAAGTCTGTAGTGATTGTCCTATATGTGGACGACCTTCTTATTACAGGTGACTATGAAGATATGATCAACCAAACTCGAAAGGCTTTGAGCTCTGAGTTTGAAATGACAGACTTAGGCTTGCTGCACTATTGTTTGGGGATTGAAGTCTGGCAAGAGCCAGGAAAGATCTTCATCTCTCAGAAGAAGTATGCATGGGAGATCTTGAAGGCATTTGGCATGACCGAGTGCAAGGAGATAGCTACACCTATGGAGGTGAATGCAAAGTTATCCGTCGAGGATACATCAGCATTAGCAGACATTGGGAGGTATAGGAGGTTGGTCAGTAGTCTGATCTACTTGTGTAACACCAAACTAGATATCGGTTTTGCTATTGGTGTTTTGAGCAGGTTCTCAAACAAACCTCATGAGAGTCATTGGAAGGCTGGGATGCGGGTGCTCAGATACTTGAAGAAAACTCTTGACTATGGTATCACATACAATTTCGGAACTTCTCTTGTGGGAAACAGTGACTCAGATTGGGCAGGAGACATTGATTCCAGGAAGTCAGTTTCTGGTTATTGTTTCTCTTTGGGTTCAGGAATTTTCTCTTGGATTAGTAAGAAGCAACCAACAGTGGCATTGTCCTCTACCGAAGCAGAGTACAAGGCAGCTTGTTTTACTGCATGTGAGGCCGTATGGTTGAGAAGTATTCTATGGCATATGGGAGTGCAGGATGAAGAACCAACTGTGCTGAGATGTGACAATCAAAGTTGCATCGTCATTGCCAAAAATCCAGTGTTTCATGCACGCACCAAACATATAGAGATCCAGTATCACTATGTGCGTGATTTGATGGAGGATGGGATAGTGGAATTGGTCTACTGTCCAACAGAGGAGAATGGAGCAGACATCTTCACCAAAGCACTTACGAAGGATCTGCTTCAAGTTCATCTTCAGAGAGTCGGCATTGGGCCGAGGAGATAGTTCACCTATGGGTGGACATTGAGGGGGGGTGTTAGATATGATCAATGCCCCACCCTCATTAGGTGCTACCAATGATCCATGGTGCTCAAAGTTGTAAGGCCCCCATTATGAGGAGAAGCCAAATGTGAGCCCGGACATTGGTTGGAGTCCTGACTTGTATATCAGATGAGGTCTATGTGACCGGATGGCAAAAAGGTGACTGTTGTGGGTCTAATCTTTGGGTTAGATAGAGTGGTTAAGCTGGTAGCAACTCGAGGCACATTGCATCGAGTTGCGGTGTAAGGGAGTTAAAAGGGGCCCCTATTGTGGGGTCTGGGGGCCGCGGAAGCGGCCCCTGGTTGGGGGGTCCCAGGGGGGCCAGCGGCCCCCCTGGCGGGGGTCCGGGGGCGGCGCCCCCGGCCCGATGGTAAAGGGAATATTCCCTGGCCGACTAGTGGAGGCTCATATGGTAGGTCAGTCAGCACGCCGACCTAACGACCTTCGTGGGCTATAAAAGCTAAACCTCTTCGCAGCCATCTCTCACTCATCTTTCACCCAGTCAGAGTTGTTATTCTAGCTAGCCTTAAGCTCTTCACCTATCTTCTGTCTAGATCGCCATCTAAGCTTCACACAGTGGAAGCACACGGGTGGACAGAGCCATCTTTGTATCAGTTATTTGGAGTTAAAGAATTTACTGATTCTCCTCTTATCTGTTGTGTACTCTCTATCTCTTTCTCAGATTCTGTTCGCTGCACCGTGTAATATTTTACAAGCCCGTCGAATCCCATGAATAAATATGCACATAAACACAACCACAAAGAGCATCAAGCTGATACAAAATAGATACACAACAAAACACATCACAGCTCTCACCCTACCCCTTGTCCAAACCAAGGCATAAAATCCATGAGGAGTAGGCCTAGCATAACCTGATAGAAAGCCAAAAGCTAGTCACTAACCAACTGCTCCAATACAACCAAGCTAAAAAGATCTATCAAAGAGGTCATCCTTAGTGGTGGTCTGAACTACCTACCTAAGGACAACTCTTCTAGGAGCTCTTACTAGGTGAGGACTCCTATAGCTTGATCAAAAAATAGTGTCATTTAGCACATTGGGTCTTTAGCCTCTTATTTTCCATACTCGGGCATGTAAAAAGAAGGGAGCTGAGCGCAGTGACCCAAGGAGAGCAAGGCATCGGCCTTAGGTCCTGTCTCGGTACCCAAGAATCTACCAAGCCCTCGCAAGGTGACACTTAATCCTTTTCTAACACTCACTTTTATTTTTGCTCTAACCTTCTTGTATTCTTTGTTTTTCAGCTAGATGCCACCCCGTGGAAGATAAGGCATTGGCCCCAGGTCTTGTCTTGTCCCTATGGACCTATTAGGCCTTCGCAAGGCAATAAACAATAGCTCAAGGATTTTCCTTTCTTTCCATTTATATTTTTATAGGGGTTAGAACCCCTTTTTACACACCTCCATATATTCATATATTGTCTTTCAGATATTTAGGGTTTTGTCTATTTCCATCATTATTTTAGTAGGCTTTTCTAACTACCTCACAACTAACAGGAACTCCTAGAACGGCCGCCTAGCAGGTCAACAGAACAAGGTCACTAGAATTTCCATATAAAAATAGGTCTTACAATGCCTGACAATGCCTTGCAGGAGGCAATGACTACTCAGACCTCCCCCAAACATACAGAGCCTAATCATGGGACTTCATGCCTTGAGTGCCGGTCCCCAATAAACAAAAGAAAGTAACCCTTACACGTACATATATTGTTAATTGCTTAAGGGAAAAGACTCAAAAAGGAGACGAAACCACTTGGAATGGCCACAAGAAGCTCCTTCACAGCAAAGGCTCCCTCCACCGACTTCGTTAACCTGTATGATGCAATCACTACAACAAGAAACCATTAACTGTACCCGCATCGAACAAACAAATGGCCCTCTTGGCCTAAAGAAATAACACATTTCACTGCAAACTAGTTGGCCCTCTTGGCCTAAGGAAATAGATCATTAAAACATGAAAACAACTGGCCCTCTTGGCCTAGAGAAATCAAGCAAACTTGCTCATATAGATCCCTCCTTGGAAGAAGGTAAATATATAAATGCACGCTCCACTCCAAGGGGAAAGACATGGCACCTAGCCCTAAACTAAATGCATCAAGTTATGACCCATACCTCCTGCATATATAGTAAGAGACATACGCATAACATGTCGTCGA
Organism: Lygodium microphyllum; assembly: GCF_053477565.2. Taxonomy (NCBI): domain Eukaryota; kingdom Viridiplantae; phylum Streptophyta; class Polypodiopsida; order Schizaeales; family Lygodiaceae; genus Lygodium; species Lygodium microphyllum. The sequence goes on along the minus strand of NC_141141.1, from coordinate 48,486,618 downwards.
ATCAACCTATGGGTCCAAGATAATAGTGGTAGATGGGTTTCGGCTACTCTTCTCATTACCCATATCAACCATCACCTGCCATATAACACATGGTCTGATAACATTCCCTACAAGCAACCAAGTCTCGTCTCATTATCAATAACAACATCCAGACTAGGACCACAGTTGAAAAAGAGGTCCTCTCATGAGTAAGATTGGCTAATAAATCCCAATAATGTGCAATGAGATGAAGATATATACTCTCAAATTCATCAAGTAGGGTTATAGTAGTGCGATGATACATACAAAGGAGAGGATTCTGGATTGTATATGTCCCATTAAATTGATTTAGGATCAGCGGGGAATCCCAATTTACTAACAACCGCCTAATTCCACCTTTCTTAGCAAGATTTAATCCCATAATCAGGGCTTTATACTCCGCCATGTTGTTAGTGAATCCCACCCCGAGATAAGCAGCTAATTTCATTGTAACTCTACGTCGGGGATCTCAGATAACTACTCCAACACTCCCTTTTCTATTAGGCCCCCTGGACGCTCCATCAAAGTATAACGTGTATGTCCGCAATGGTTTACACAACCAGCCATTAGGAACTCCTCTATTCATAAGTATGATAATAAAAATTCAACATATTTAGAGGATGAACGGACGGCTCCATCTCACCTTCTTCATTAAATTCAACAGGGATGCTCGTCAAAATTTGTAAAGAGTGATGGTAGAAAACTTTAATCTGCCACACAAAGGTACCATCTTGTTGCTCAACCACTTTGTATCCCTTGCTCCACCAGATAAGCCTCCCCTGATGATATATTTACTCTAGATATGGGTGCTCCAAATAATCAACCAGTTTAAGCGCTCCTGCAGGTCTCAAATCAGCCCCAGCATGGACTTGCAATGCATTTAGCACATTAGCATATTTAGAAATAATAAGGTTTAATCTTATTACGATTAACCTTAGTCTTAAGTTCCACTCCTTGTAGTGCCAATAAAATCGTGGACTTATTTTTACATATTCAAACTATCTTGTAAGGGCCATCTCATCTAGGTTCCAGCTTTCCGGGATATAGCTCCCTACGCGCATCGCAATACATAACTAATTGCCCTTTTTTAAAGGTATACTTCTTCGCCTTTAGATCATGTAACCGCTTCATATGGCGTTTAACTACCTCATGGTGCAACAAACTCTGCAGTTTGAGCTCGTCCAAGTGGGCTATAGTCATAAACCACTCAAATAAGGCATCTTCATCACCCAAAGAATGATTGATTGCGAATCTTATGGTCTGAAACTCAATTTCTAAGGGAAAGTCACATTCCTCCCCGTAAACTAATTTGAATGGGGTGTGGCTAGTGGCTCGTTTAAATGTCATATTATACACCCAAACCGCCACATATAATTTTGTATCACAGTCCCGTTTCTTCTCAAAGACTATCTTGGATAGGGTACCCACAAGCTGCTTATTGGTACTTTCAACTTGTCCATTGGCTTGCGAATCATAGGGGGTCATCTTGTTATGCTTAATGCTCCATGCTTCAGTCAGACTTCTAATTACCTTATTCAAAAAGTGAATCCCACGGTCCGATACTATTTCCTTTGGGGGACCAAAACAGCAAATGATCTGCTCAAGTAGGAAACTAGCACTCTCTTTTGCATTGTCCTGCCTCATCACCCGTGCTTCTGACCACTTTGTAAAGTAATCAGTTGCTACTATAATGTATCTTTTCTGAGTAGTAGATGACGAGGTAATAGGTCCCACAAAATCGATGCCCCACTTCTCAAATGGAAGGATAACCATAATAGGCGTAAGTGGACGCTTCCTACTCTCTAGACTATCATGTCTTTGACATGTATCACATCTCATAACATAGTCAAATGAATCCTGAAAGATGGACGACCACCAATAACCAGCTCGTAAAGCCTTTTGTGCCATCAACCGCCCAACAAAGTGCCCTCCACAAGCGGAGTCATGGCACTCTTCCAAAATAAAGGGAACCTCATCAAGCATCACAGATCGGCGATATATATCATCAACACCTTGCCAATATAATATCCGTGCGATCAAGGAAAATTTCAATGCCTGCTGTTTAATCTTCCTCTTTTGGAGTTTTGATAGAGTAGCTCCAGTCTCTCCTGTAGAAAGATAGTGCGTTATAGCAACATACCAGGAGGAAATAGATGACGTATCAATCTTAAACAATATTTCCACATCACTTCCTTCAGCCATGACCTCTTTTGGCTCTCCAAAATCCACAAGACACTCGACAATGCCTTGAAGCTTCGGCGACTTGCTCTTAATCTCGTAATCAAACTCCTGCAAAGTGATTAACAACTTTTCTAAACTATCAGGTGGCTATAACTTATTCAACAACAATCGAAGCCCTTCTACTTTCGTATAAAAAATCACCCTCTCATAAAGAATGTAGTGCCTGAACTTCTTGGTTGCAAATACCATTGCAAGGCACAACTTCTCCATATAGGTGTAATTAATTTCCGATATGCCCAACTTCTGACTAGCAAAAGCTATCGGATGGTACCACTTTTCCTCCCAAATTTGGGCCAAACAGTAGTTGATACTATACATAGTTACTGCTTAAAATATATAGAACATTTCACCCCTTTTAGGTGCTTTTAAAACAGGTGCTTTGGCAAGCTCCTACTTTACATCGTCAAAAGATACTTTGCAAGCATCACTCCATGAAAATTGACAATTAAAGGACAATAGGTTCGTCAATGGCAACATTCTTTGTGCCAAGGCATTGATAAACCTTTGATAATACCCTACCAATGATAGAAAGCTATGCACTTCCTTTGGAGTATGCGGTGGACTCATGGTGACTATGACCTTGATCTTTTCAAGATCAGTCGCAATCCCTACGGAACTAACCACATGGCCTAACAAGAGCCTATAAGGAACTCCGAAGACACACTTATGTGGGTTGAGAGCTATGCAAAATTGTTTGCAATGCTCAAAACACTTCCGTAAGATAATTAACTGTCAATCCCTTACGGTGGTCGCCCCAAATCATCAATGAATACTTTCAACTCCTCGGGGGAAATGTCACCAAAAGTCTTGTCGACTGTTCTGTGCCATGAGTGAACGTGGTGCATTACATAACCCAAATGCCATCACATGGTACGCAAAGGTACCAAAGACAGTAATAAATGTCATTTTTAGCTTGTCTTGCTCAGTAATTGCCATTTGGTTGTACCCTACAAAGCAGTCCATAAACGAATAGATTTCCCTACGTGCTAGTTGATCCAAAAATTGGTCAATAAGTGGCAACGGGTAGTAATCTTTACTAGTTTTCTTGTTAAAATCTCTAAAATCTACGCAAATCTGGATCTAATTATTATTATTCTTCCTGATCACAACTGGTGAGCACCATTTAGTATGCTGAACAAGGAAGATCAAACCCGCTTTCTGCAACTTTTGTAGTTCCTTGAACAACCCGTCCCTTAATTCAAAAGGCATACGCCTTACTTTCTAACGTACAGGGCAGGTACCTTCCTTTATAGGAATAGTATGCATAGCTAGACTGGGAGGAATATTCCAAAGTTTGTCATAGCTCCAAGCAAAGATGTCGCGAAACTCCTGAATCAGGGACACATAGTCCTCTCGCTCTTCTGAACTGAGCATAGAACCCAAATTGATTGGCCGTGAATCATTAGGCATACCAAGGTCCAGCTCAATAACATCTGCATCTCTTATTTGATCATGAGGCTCTATTGGCTCATTCAAGGTTATCTGATAAATATTCTCTGGAGTGGACCCTTCCTTAGATCCATCGCTTGATGACGTCTCACTATTAGATGGATCATCTATTGTTTCTAATTTAGTGGAGGATAAAGGAGCTCTCTCACTCTGAGGAGACTCAAGGTAAGCATCCACTATTACACAATGGGCACCTTGACCTAGAATCACCTGACCAGCGGGTATATGGACTTGACAGTCTGTTTGTAAAGTCCAGGGCCTTCCTAGCAAAACTCGATAGCTAAGATGTCCTACAAACCTTATCACCCTAAAGTCCAAATAGCATTCCACGCTTGCAATAGTAACGTGGACTTTAGTAATGCAACCTTCCGATTGTATTAGACTATCATCCGCCATCCTAAGAAGTGTGGAGCCATCTTTTTGAATTTCGAGACCTAGCCGCTTCATCAAGTCTGAACTTATGATATTGATGGAGGATCTAGTGTCCGTGATAGCGTGCTCCACTAATATTCCATCCACATATGCTGAAACCCTAGGGCAATGCTTTTCAACATGATTGAACCAATCTTCTCCCACTCTAGCTATGCCCAAAGGTTCTACTATATACCCCATACACAAGATTTTCTTGAATTCCTTGCGTACTCGTGAAGAAAGTTTAATCAATTATAGGAGATTCACATCTAGTTTGACTTCGCAAAGAGAACTTGCTAGGTCAAAGTCATGGTAGTTAGCCAAAGTTCTCTTCTCGCGCCAAACCATTCTTTCCTTTGGTTCTTGGACCACCAGCTTTAGTGCCTCTTTTTTTACTTTTATCTTCTTTCTTGGCACCTCTCTATCCTTCTCGGGATCCACTTTACCGTCAACAGGCCTTAGAGGTCCACCTTCCATATCCGGATTTAGGACTCGCTTTTCCCTAGCATCCTATTTAGGGTTTCCCTCGACAGGTTTTACCGTTCCTTTATCACCTCTTTAATCTTTTGCCCTCTTGTTACGGCTCGTAGATTAGAAGTTTCAACATCATTGACATGTATAGTCTCAATAAGGCTGACTCCAGTGCCATGAGGCAACTCCTCTACAACAATCTTTCCTCGTTGCAGTATTTGTCTTGGTTCCTCATCTTGCTAGAGATTATTCCCTTGTGCGCGATGATTAACTGGACCAGGTTGTTTACTTCCTTGTTGGAGAGAACTGATCTTACTCCAATAGGTAGTAGCTAAGTGGCGAGAATTTTTGTAAATATCACATTTGGCATTTGGACAATTCCTAGGGAAATGTTGGCCACCACACCACTTACAGCTGAATCTTGAGGGGCCACCCTCTTCAGGGCATCAACTCCCTATCAAAATTTGTTGCTTCTTAAGGAAATTAGCATCCATAGCTATTTGTCGATATTGTTCAGAGATCATATCAGTGTAGTGCTTCATCATGTCCTTACCAAGGACATTAGAGGCACTCGACTCATAGACGCGATCGTCAGTTTGTTGTCTCATGAGCCTAACCACTTGATTAGGGATTTCCCGTTGACCTACTAGGACAACATTAGGATTCATTGTTTGGCCCCCACTATTTAATGAATCCTCCTAACTAGCCATGGGCATAGTCATGCTAGGAGGAGCTGGTAATATATGAAAACTCGGCATGATCCCTCCTCTCCCATTCATGTTTGACATGGGACCTTGACTCCCATTGGTCAAGGCCAAGCTATTACCATTCCAATTTATCCTTGTTGCATAAGCCACTTGCAAGCACGACTCTACTCCTTGTGCTTGGGTAATAGCAGTGTCAATGTCGACCAAAGCAGCACTACTCAATTGCACCTAGATATTAAAATCCAATCCATGTAGGAAATATTGTAATTCAGCAGCCTTTAGAATGGGGATATAAGTATTTAGATTACAAAGAACTTTCTTTAATTTCTTGGCATAGGCTTGGACATTATCATTTGGCTCTTGGAATGTTACATTCAAGACACAACCAATATTTTCCACCCTTCTCAATGGCAAACTCTCTATGGAAAGCCGTAAAGAATGGGGCACTGCTAGTTATGGTTCCGGCTTTGAGACCGTGGTACCATTCTGCCGCTCTTCCTTTTAACATCATGTTGAAGAACATCATTAGGTGTCCTTCGTCTTGGATTCGATAATTGAACATGAGTGTTTGAAACTCCTTAAAGTGGAGTTCTCCATCTTCTTCTGCTAACCCATTGAAAATGGGCAATGAGGCTTCTAATGCTGGCAAATCTGGTGTTGTTGCTGGAATTGGGATGGGTTGTACCATGGCTACAATTGGATTGGACAAAAATATATCCTATTTCCAACAATTAACCTTACATGATTGAATTACAACAATACCAAATAAAAATTAGGAAGGAAAACCTACGCTTGGGGTGAGATGTCCACGTGGATGCCAGGAGACGACCCTCCCGCTCTGCTACCCCTTGGACTTTCTTAGGAGGCATTGCAATTGTAGTCTTTCTGTTGTGGAAGCAGCTTTACAATTCCTTTTGAAATTCCACCGTGGCTCCCTTTTGCAATAACTTGCACCGTCCTTCGGAAGCAGTTTTAGAAGGCTTCCTCCTTGGAGTAGGGAATTCGAAAGGGGGTGTTTCAGAATCTTTCATGACTAAGTCCCATTAAAGCCATGGGGAAGGCTTAATGGCCTTTGTAAAGACTCGCACGAACGAGGAATAAAAGGTGTGGAATCCCTTACGAGGCTTTTGAGTGGGAAAGGAAGGTGTCAAACGATCCTCAACATTCTTCTTTCTTTTACGTGTGGAAAAAAAAGAAGGTACGTGTAATATTTCCATTGTAAATATTTCCAACCCGTATGATACTCATGCAAGGGAATGACATCATTGAATATTTGGACAGTGAAATTGTACAATCTCCATTGGCATGAACAAGACCAAAGTCAAGGAAAACCGCTTATGCTTGTGTGAACCCCCTCTTGGAAAGAAATCAAGATGAAATTTTTGATTTATGGTTTTTTTTTTATAAAAACAAATCCAACCAACGATCGTGCTGGAGGAGAGAGAGGGGAGCTGCTATGACTTAGCATCTAACTGGAGCTCGTAAGGGAATGTAGGCATGCATGATGCCGCGTGGGGGAGGGAGGACCCTCCCCCTCACTTATTTAAGTGGTATGGGATAGCCAGGGGGGGAAGGCTGCCGCGAAGGAGGGGCCGTGAGGAGGCTGCCGCGAAGGAGGGGCTATGAGGAGGCTGCCATAAAGGGAGGCTACCGTGAAGGAGGGGCCGTGAGGAGGCTGCCGCGAAGGAGGGGCTGTGAGGAGGCTGCCGCGAAGGAGGGGCCGTGAGGAGGCTGCCGCGAAGGAGGGGCTGTGAGGAGGCTGCCATAAAGGGAGGCTGCCGTGAAGGAGGGGCCCGTGAAGAGAGAAGGCGACCGTGAAGGAGGGGGGGGCTATGAAGGAAGGCGGCCGTGAAGGAGGGGAGAGCCACAATGCCGTCCGTGGAGGAGGGCCCTGCCGTGGAGTAGGACTAGAACGCCGTCAAAAGCTTCCCAAATCCTTTATCTCCACGCCACGTAGTTCCCTGAAGCTTCTTAGAAGCTTCTCTAGGAAGCTTCTAAGGGGGCTTCTTTAAGCCCCCTTCCTATTGGGATCAACCACAAGCCCATTTTACCCTGGTTTTTTTTTTTTAAACCCCTTCCCGTGGATTCCCCCATAAAGCCCATATTATCCCAGGTTTTTTTTAAGTCCCTTCCTATCGGATCTCCATAAGACCATTGTACCCCGGGATTTAAGTCCCCTTCCCATAGCATCCACCACAAGCAAATCTTTACCCCCAATTTTAAAGCCCTTTCCATTAGTTTCTCAATAAGCCCATCCCTCCCGGCTTTGAAGCAAAGGAAGCTACTAAAGCCCTAGCCCCGATTCTTGTAAGAAGAAGAGGGGTTTCTCTAAACCCTTCCCACTCGATTTCCCCCATAAACCCATCTCTAAATTTTCCCCCCCACACTCCCTCTCCACAAGGATCTTTATCCTCGGAACTTCTATGAAAGGAAGGAGAAGTTCATAAGTCCCCATTTCCACAAAGCACATAAAACCATTCCTAGCCGGAATTTCAAGGAGAAGAATCTCTCAAGCCTCTGTTTCCGCAAGGCTTTCGCAAGAACCCTCTCACGAATCCCTCTTTTCCGAAAGAAAGAAGGCCCAAGCTCCGAACCGTAAGACCTTCCAAATCCAAATTCCACAAGTCAAGGAGCCATACCTCAAAGGGACTTGCGCGTACAAGGGAGAAGGCCAAAAATCATAAGATTGCGAGCCAAGGCAAGAAGTTCGAATTCTCGAAGGCAAAACCAGAGGTCGAATTCACGATGGCCCCTAAAAAGGTACAAGGTGCATCCGCAGGAGGATCATCTCCGAATATTCATGTGGATATTTTACCGAACCCACAAGCCCAGGTTTTCTTCCTATTTTTGATTCACGTCAAAGTATTGCAATTATGCATGGTTAATTTATGGAACTAGGATGCACTTTTTCGATTGAAATACTTTGGCTATTTTAAAGGAAGTAACTCATGATCGAAGATCGGTCATTTGTATGTTTCAATGGAATGAATGAAAGATGTCTATAGCAAGTTGCTTCAGTGCATTGCAAAGTAACGAATCTAGAACAACTAATGACTATCATTACAAAGTCGAGATTGCGTAATGCTCAATCAGTGCGTTCGAATATTTCATTCAAAAATGAAGTTAGGGAAAGGCTGCACGGTTTGTTTAACATAAAAACTTAAAAGCTTAGTAGCATGAGTCGTGAATACATGCCCTAGTAGGACCAATGGAAGTTATGCAAATTTTATCATGTGCTTGGTCTTAACAAGAAAAATTAGGGATTGCAAATCTAGAGAAAATGAATCGCGTGCTTACGTGAGTTATGACGTAATGCAACTAGTTTTTCCCCTCTTAGATCAAGACAATATCTTTAGGAATGGCTCGTCCTTGTCGTAAGACAAGTAAATTGATTTACCCAAAACACCTAAACCGCAAAGGACTCATTTAGGATGGTTAAATCGATACAATATGCTCCAAGTGCTAGCTAGGGTTTAGCACATTAAGGACTTGACCTAGTTTCACGCACTTGTTACCAAGACGAACCCTTAAACCAAAGGTCCTACCCACATTCACGGAATGTAGGGACAATTGGACGCTCATGCATAAAACGATCTAAGGTTTCTACCCTAAGGATCACTCGTTCAAATGATGAAACTCGGATTGAGTTGGAATTCCTAGGACCAAACGTTGTTGGCCTAGTGTAATTAGGAATAGGTTGGGTAAGAAGACACCCTAAACCCTACTTCTCGTCTGGAGATAATTCCGTGACCAGAAAATGCCATTCAATGGGTGAAACAATCCCATGGAATAGATGCGACACTTGTGCAAAAAGTTGCAACATCGCATAGACTTGTGATTTGTTCACAAGAGAGTTTTGCCATTTCTTGAAATGGGGTTGGCAAGTTCTTGTGCAAGTTTAACTTGCAAGAGAATGAGTAATCATCCTGTTACATCACCTTTCTTGGGGAAAAATTGCCAAGTAAAGGAAAGTTAGGTATTTGCTTGGAAGCAAATGATCAATCAATAAATTAAAGTGACATGGTCACCAGGATTTACTGTTAATAAAACCTAAGGTATTGGTTAAGTTGGGTTAACAGGGTATGTCCCTAACCCAAGGACAAAAGGGTGAATAAACAAACCCTTGGGGATCTTGCCAAGTCAAATTGATCCCGAATCGAATGCTGGATGCATTCGGAGAGAAGGATTCACTCCTTAACAGTTGGCAAATTAAACGACCACTGGAATTGATTGTGCTTGTAACAGTTAGGAAGCATTGTTTGCATTGTTTGCTCAAAGAACTAAAGGATGAAATGATATCTAATGCTTCAGGTTGAAAGCCTGAAGGGAGAGGCAGCTTCAGTTACCCCCGACTGCCTGCCTGACCCTAACCAAGGGGGTTGTTGATCGCGCCGGGAACGTGGACCGAACCCGCCGCGAGAGGTCTTTCCGTTGAGCTCTACTTGGAGCAGGAGGACGCTTGGGTGCCAGGGGGGGCTCTGGCCGTAAATCCCTCGCCTTCCGGGTCCTGCACAAGAGGCTAACGTGACTCGAGATTGGATCTCGAGGCCCGCATACTAGTCTACGGGCAGAAGCTTGGAATAGTGATCCCTGGCGGATTACTGGATAGCCTTCGGGAGGATTATGGACAAGCCTACGGGCGGAACTCCTTGTATTTCAAAGATAAAATGATGAAATGATAATAAAGAATTTGGCTGATATTGTTTTTCTATGTCACGTGATAAGATTACGTGAAGGAACCAGTGCTTAACAGGAGTAATTAAAGAAGCTGATTGTTATATGTCAAATTAATGTGTTAGATAATTACATAACTAAAACAAACTGAGGAAAGTGCGGAGGATGGGCCATGGGTCCGTCCTACGGTTGGGTGGTCCCGGTTAGCTGGGAACTTTTCTCAAAAATCTCGAAGAACAGCGGGATGATCATCATCATCAAAACGAATAAATGAGAGCAATGACCTAGAGTTATGTCTTACCCGATTTACACTGTTTAAGGGGAATGGAATGGGACTATACCTTATGGCAGAGAGGTTGAGCCTTAAATCCCTCTCATTTCCCATTCTCCTTGAACCAAGTACAGCGTGAATCTACTTCGGACCTGGCGTTTCTACGCAAAGTAGTTCGCTCGGGTCTGACGCTAGTTGCTGTTAGCTAATGCCCAAATTAGGAAAACCCTAATTCAGGTCGATCCTAAGTGGGAACGGCCAGGATATTTCCGCTACGTGGCAGACGCGGAAAGACCTGGATCGCAAGTCCCGTAACATTCCATGGGAATGCCGAGCGGAGCTTTCTAGACATCCTTTCCGATGGACTGCTAAGATGTGTCCTGGATGATTCTAGTGGACACGTTACAATTGGTATCAGAGCAAACCAACAAAAGACTGGTTTTTAAGAAATTTTAATAAGAAGAAGTAAAGCAAATGTTACTGTCCCAAACATTTCCTTACTTTCAATGTTGTATTGCAGAATTATGAAGCATGGAATAGGTTCTTAGTGTTCCGAGTCATGTTTATGACCACGATGCATTCCACGGATTATCGAAAAAGGGTTGAGATGATGAACATCCTAGACTGCATTTACAATCCATCGCCTGTGTACGTGGAACGGAGATGGATGGGTGTTTCAGGGATCTATTACATAACTGCCTATCGACCTGCGTACCTTCAAATTAACTTGAAGAGAATCAAGTGGATGGAGGATTTGAAGATCGTGAAGGTGTTCGTCTTTGTTGAGGCTCACGCGAACGCGCCCCTACAGGTCGGGGGTCGAAGGGTTAACCAGAATAAGTATGTGTACGGAGAAGTGATTCAAAGAATCCCTGTCGACCGAATCAAGGTTTTGGGACGTCATGAGAAGAATGGATATCAAAGGAAAAGATACCCTAATCTTCCAATGAACTATCGATTCCTGAAAATCGATGACCCCAATCCGTACTACTACTCAGTTCCTGTAGCTGAATGCAACAATATCTTATTCTCCTTGAATTAATGTATCAACTTGTTCCATCGCCCCAAGAAATAATTGTACCCCGAAAGGGCTATGCTGATATGAATGGAATAAAACTTTTTTTTAAAATCAACGATTGTCTTGACTATGAATATTGATAAAGAAGTAAAGTGATTTGGTCACTTGGCTAAAGGAATATGCGGACGTAGTTCCTGAAGAGTTAACAGAACTCTCGCTTCAAAGAGAAGTAGATCATGTGATCAAGCTAGTAATAGGAGCTGTGCCAATTGAGAAGAGACCCTATAGAATGTCTATACCGGAAGCAATTGAACTGAAGGAACAACTCAAGCAAGTGCTAGATCAGAGGGCTACATCCGTCCTAGCAGTTCACCATGAGAAGCACCTGTACTGTTCTAGAAAAAGAAAGATGGAACACTTCGACTATGTATTGATTATAGAGGGTTGAATCAATCAACAGTCAAGAGCAAATATCATATTCCTAGAATAGATGAGCTTCTTGATAGTCTTCAGGGTGCCAAGATCTTCTCCAAGATTATCTTAGGTCTGGTTACTATCAGATAAGAATCAAGGAAGAAGATATCCCAAAGACGACCTTCAACACTAGATATGGACACTTTGAGTTCTAGTTATGTCATTAGGGCTTACGAAAGTAACTGCCACATTCAATAGGTTAATGAAGGATATCTTTAGACCATATCTTGATAAACTTTGTGCTCGTCTTCTTTGATGACACTCTAGTCTATTCCAAACAGGAAGGAGATCATGAACCCCAACTTCGGATTTTCCTTGAGACAAGGAGGTCACACAAGCTGTATGCTAAGATGACGAAATGTGCATTCCTCAAACATCAAATTGGTTATCTGGGATTCATCATATCGGTAGAAGGAATCTCAGTGGAGCCAGCCTAAGTTAGAAATGTTCCAGGATGGCCAAATACCAACAACTGTCAAAGAAATACGCAGTTTTCTTGGATTGACAAGATGGTATGGGGTCTTCGTAAAAAACTATTCTTTGATTGCAGCACCTTTGACAGAATTATTGAAGAAGCAAACGTCCATTGCATGGTCAACTGCCGAACAAACTAGCTTTGATAGGTTGAAGCAAAGTTTGGTATCAGCACCGATCCTAAAACTTCTAGACCACAGTAAGGAGTAGAGGTAGTAACTGATACTAGCATGCTTATGTAGAAAAGTCATCCTATAGCCTAATCTTCAAGAAACTAAAGATCCATGAAAAGAATTATGCTACCCATGATCTTGAACTTTTAGTTGTCAAGCTTTGGAGACACTACTTGCTGGGTAACAAGTTTACACTAGTGAGTGATCATAAAAAGTCTCAAGTGGAACTTTACCTAGAACAAGCTCAACATGAGGCAATGTCAGTGGATTGAAGTGCTGGAGGAGTGTGACCTTAAGATCAAGTACCGAACTGGAAAGGAGTATGTAGTTGCTGATGCACTCAGTCGCAAGGCATTCCTTAATTCTCTAATCTTGCAAAATCCATCAATAGCTAGATCTCTAGCCACAAAGGTGTCAATGCCGAACAACCCCATACTTGAGCTAGCTAGAGAGGAAGGATGCCATGATCTAGCCTATCAAAGGATGCTAAGAGAAATCTCTATCGAGGACCAGGAACAAAAGCTAGAGGCTAAGTATCATGAATTCTCTATCAATGCTAGAGAGGAAGGATGCCATGATCTATCCTATCAAAGGATGCTAAGGGAAATCTCTATCGAGGACCAGGAACAAAAGCTAGAGGCTAAGTATCATGAATTCTCTATCAATAGTGGACTTGTCTACTATAGGACGAGAGTATGTATACCAGCAAGCCAGTCACTTAAGTAGAAGATATTGTGGGAAGCTCATGATTCCCCTTTCTCAGGACATCCTCGCTATGCCAAAACTCTCATTGCAGTTAGGAAAAGCTACCAATGGGAGAGGCTTAATGGTGACATTCTCAAATATTTTACTGAGTGTTTGTCTTGTCAACGTATCAAAGACAAACATGTCAAAATGCTAGGGAAGTTGCAATCACTTGACGTTCCCCAAATGAAATGGGAATTCATCAGTATGGACTTGGTTGATTGGCCTACCCCAAGTTTAGGGAGGATACCACTCCATCATGGTTGTGGTTGACATGTTGACTAAGGTTGCATACCTTATTCTGGTAAAGACAAACTATAAAGCCTCAGACATTGCAAGGTTGTTTATCAAGGAGATATTCAAGCTACATGGGTTACCCAGAAGAATCATTAGTGATCATGATTCTCTCTTCACATCACACTTCTAGAGAGCTATCTTTGAAGCTATTGGGACTCAACTCTGTTTTAATACAGCTTACCATCCCCAAACTGATGACCAAATGGAGCAAATAAATCAAGTCATCAAGGACATGCTTAGGGCACACTGCTATCGTGAGCCAAAAAGGTGGATTCAATACTTGCTTTCAGTTGAATTTGCCTACAATACTTCTTACCAACAAGGTATTCAGATGACCCCTTTCCAAGCATTGTATGGTCATGATTGTCGAAGTCCCCTAAACTTTTCTGATCCAAACCTAAGAGTTGAAGCATCAAGACAGATGTTGAAAGACATGAACGATCAAATAAAGTCAATAAGACAAGACATACAAGCGGCCAAGGATAGACAAAAGGCATACGCAGATTTGAAACATCAAGTAAGAGTCTTCGAAGAAGGAGACATGGTCTTCATTCGTGTGCACCCTAAAAAGAGTTCCCTATCCTTAGGAGATTGCAAGAAGCTAAGTCCAACGTATTCTTGACCATACAAGATCCTTAAGTGCCTAGGACCTATTGCTGATAGATTGCAACTCCTTGAAAACCTAAAGGTTCATAATATATTCCATATCAACCTATTGAAGAAGTATGTACCTAATCCTAACCATGTACTCGATGACCAACAAGTTGTAATGCCTAGTCAAGGAGTCCTTGAACTAAGGCATGACAGGATCTTAGATGTTAGGGAGAGACAACTAAGATCCAGAACCTTGAAAGAATGCCTCGCCCATTGGAAAGTTTATTCCGAGGAGGATGCCACTTGGATGGATGAAAGCACTCTCAGCCATCAATATCCCCCAGTTTATCTCGAGATGAGGACATCTCGATTCTTCCAAGGGGGAGAGAATGTAATATTTCCGTTGTAAATATTTCCAACCCGTATGATACTCATGCAAGGGAATGACAGCATTGAATATTTGGATAGTGAAATTGTACAATCTCCATTGGCATGAACAAGACCAAAGTCAAGGAAAACCGCTTATGCTTGTGTGAACCCCCTCTTGGAAAGAAATCAAGATGAAATTTTTGATTTATGGTTTTTTTTTATAAAAACAAATCCAGCCAACGATCGTGCTGGAGGAGAGAGAGGGGAGCTGCTATGACTTAGCATCTAACTGGAGCTCGTAAGGGAACGTAGGCATGCATGATGCCGCGTGGGGGAGGGAGGACCCTCCCCCTCACTTATTTAAGTGGTATGGGATAGCCAGGGGGGGAAGGCTGCCGCGAAGGAGGGGCCGTGAGGAGGCTGCCGCGAAGGAGGGGCTGTGAGGAGGCTGCCATAAAGGGAGGCTACCGTGAAGGAGGGGCCGTGAGGAGGCTGCCGCGAAGGAGGGGCTGTGAGGAGGCTGCCGCGAAGGAGGGGCCGTGAGGAGGCTACCGCGAAGGAGGGGCTGTGAGGAGGCTGCCATAAAGGGAGGCTGCAGTGAAGGAGGGGCCCGTGAAGAGAGAAGG
Organism: Lygodium microphyllum; assembly: GCF_053477565.2. Lineage (NCBI taxonomy): Eukaryota > Viridiplantae > Streptophyta > Polypodiopsida > Schizaeales > Lygodiaceae > Lygodium > Lygodium microphyllum. The sequence continues at coordinate 48,471,607 of NC_141141.1, read as the reverse complement.
CGACCGTGAAGGAGGGGGGGGCCATGAAGGAAGGTGGCCGTGAAGGAGGGGAGAGCCACAATGCCGTCCGTGGAGGAGGGCCCTGCCGTGGAGTAGGACCAGAACGCCGTCAAAAGCTTCCCAAATCCTTTATCTCCATGCCACGTAGTTCCCTGAAGCTTCTTAGAAGCTTCTCTAGGAAGCTTCTAAGGGGGCTTCTTTAAGCCCCCTTCCTATTGGGATCAACCACAAGCCCATTTTACCCTGGTTTTTTTTTTTAAACCCCTTCCCGTGGATTCCCCCATAAAGCCCATATTATCCCCGGTTTTTTTAAGTCCCTTCCTATCGGATCTCCATAAGACCATTGTACCCTGGGATTTAAGTCCCCTTCCCATAGCATCCACCACAAGCAAATCTTTACCCCCAATTTTAAAGCCCTTTCCATTAGTTTCTCAATAAGCCCATCCCTCCCGGCTTTGAAGCAAAGGAAGCTACTAAAGCCCTAGCCCCGATTCTTGTAAGAAGAAGAGGGGTTTCTCTAAACCCTTCCCACTCGATTTCCCCCATAAACCCATCTCTAAATTTTCCTCCCCACACTCCCTCTCCACAAAGATCTTTATCCCCGGAACTTCTATGAAAGGAAGGAGAAGTTCATAAGTCCCCATTTCCACAAAGCACATAAAACCATTCCTAGCCGGAATTTCAAGGAGAAGAATCTCTCAAGCCTCTGTTTCTGCAAGGCTTTCGCAAGAACCCTCTCACGAATCCCTCTTTTCCGAAAGAAAGAAGGCCCAAGCTCCGAACCGTAAGACCTTCCAAATCCAAATTCCACAAGTCAAGGAGCCATACCTCAAAGGGACTTGCGCGTACAAGGGAGAAGGCCAAAAATCATAAGATTGCGAGCCAAGGCAAGAAGTTCGAATTCTCGAAGGCAAAACCAGAGGTCGAATTCACGATGGCCCCTAAAAAGGTACAAGGTGCATCCGCAGGAGGATCATCTCCGAATATTCATGTGGATATTTTACCGAACCCACAAGCCCAGGTTTTCTTCCTATTTTTGATTCACGTCAAAGTATTGCAATTATGCATGGTTAATTTATGGAACTAGGATGCACTTTTGCGATTGAAATACTTTGGCTATTTTAAATGAAGTAACACATGATCGAAGATCGGTCATTTGTATGTTTCAATGGAATGAATGAAAGATGTCTATAGCAAGTTGCTTCAGTGCATTGCAAAGTAACGAATCTAGAACAACTAATGACTATCATTACAAAGTCGAGATTGCGTAATGCTCAATCAGTGCGTTCGAATATTTCATTCAAAAATGAAGTTAGGGAAAGGCTGCATGGTTTGTTTAACATAAAAACTTAAAAGCTTAGTAGCATGAGTCGTGAATACATGCCCTAGTAGGACCAATGGAAGTTATGCAAATTTTATCATGTGCTTGGTCTTAACAAGAAAAATTAGGGATTGCAAATCTAGAGAAAATGAATCGCGTGCTTACGTGAGTTATGACGTAATGCAACTAGTTTTTCCCCTCTTAGATCAAGACAATATCTTTAGGAATGGCTCATCCTTGTCGTAAGACAAGTAAATTGATTTACCCAAAACACCTAAACCGCAAAGGACTCATTTAGGATGGTTAAATCGATACAATATGCTCCAAGTGCTAGCTAGGGTTTAGCACATTAAGGACTTGACCTAGTTTCACGCACTTGTTACCAAGACGAACCCTTAAACCAAAGGTCCTACCCACATTCACGGAATGTAGGGACAATTGGACGCTCATGCATAAAACAATCTAAGGTTTCTACCCTAAGGATCACTCGTTCAAATGATGAAACTCGGATTGAGTTGGAATTCCTAGGACCAAACATTGTCGGCCTAGTGTAATTAGGAATAGGTTGGATAAGAAGACACCCTAAACCCTGCTTCTCGTCTGGAGATAATTCCGTGACCAGAAAACGCCATTCAATGGGTGAAACGATCCCATGGAATAGATGCGACACTTGTGCAAAAAGTTGCAACGTCGCATAGACTTGTGATTTGTTCACAAGAGAGTTTTGCCATTTCTTGAAATGGGGTTGGCAAGTTCTTGTCCAAGTTTAACTTGCAAGAGAATGAGTAATCATCCTGTTACATCACCTTTCTTGGGGAAAAATTGCCAAGTAAAGGAAAGTTAGGTATTTGCTTGGAAGCAAATGATCAATCAATAAATTAAAGCGACATGGTCGCCAGGATTTACTGTTAATAAAACCTAAGGTATTGGTTAAGTTGGGTTAACAGGGTATGTCCCTAACCCAAGGACAAAAGGGTGAATAAACAAACCCTTGGGGATCTTGCCAAGTCAAATTGATCCCGAATCAAATGCTGGATGCATTCGGAGAGAAGGATTCACTCCTTAACAGTTGGCAAATTAAACGACCACTGGAATTGATTGTGCTTGTAACAGTTAGGAAGCACTGTTTGCATTGTTTGCTCAAAGAACTAAAGGATGAAATGATATCTAATGCTTCAGGTTGAAAGCCTGAAGGGAGAGGCAGCTTCAGTTACCCCCGACTGCCTGCTTGACCCTAACCAAGGGGGTTGTTGACCGCGCCGGGAACGTGAACCGAACCCGCCGCGAGAGGTCTTTCCGTTGAGCTCTACTTGGAGCAGGAGGACGCTTGGGTGCTAGGGGGGGCTCTGGCCGTAAATCCCTTGCCTTCCGGGTCCTGCACAAGAGGCTAACGTGACTCGGGATTGGATCTCGAGGCCCGCATACTAGTCTACGGGCAGAAGCTTGGAATAGTGATCCCTGGCGGATTACTGGATAGCCTTCTGGCGGATTATGGACAAGCCTACGGGCGGAACTCCTTGTATTTCAAAGATAAAATGATGAAATGATAATAAAGAATTTGGCTGATATTGTTTTTCTATGTCACGTGATAAGATTACGTGAAGGAACCAGTGCTTAACAGGAGTAATTAAAGAAGCTGATTGTTATATGTCAAATTAATGTGTTAGATAATTACATAACTAAAACAAATTGAGGAAAGTGCGGAGGATGGGCCATGGGTCCGTCCTACGGTTGGGTGGTCCCGGTTAGCTGGGAACTTTTCTCAAAAATCTCGAAGAACAGCGGGATGATCATCATCATCAAAACGAATAAATGAGAGCAATGACCTAGAGTTACGTCTTTCCCGATTTACGCTGTTTAAGGGGAACGGAATGGGACTATACCTTATGGCAGAGAGGTTGAGCCTTCCATCCCTCTCATTTCCCATTCTCCTTGAATCAAGTACAGCGTGAATCTGCTTCGGACCTGGCGTTTCTACGTAAAGTAGTTCGCTCGGGTCTGACGCTAGTTGCTGTTAGCTAATGCCCAAATTAGGAAAACCCTAATTCAGGTCGATCCTAAGTGGGAACGGCCAGGATACTTCCGCTACGTGGCAGACGCGGAAAGACCTGGATCGCAAGTCCCGTAACATTCCATGGGAATGCCGAGCGGAGCTTTCTAGACATCCTTTCCGATGGACTGCTAAGATGTGTCCTGGATGATTCTAGTGGACACGTTACATTACGGGAGAGTTCCAAGGGGCATTTTTGCATGGGGAAAGGAAAGGGCTAAGGTAAAATTTTCTTGGGGAAAAATGGGCCTTATAGAATCTTAAGGGAGAACTCCAAGGGGGGAATAAAGTAGCATTAAAGGCTATGGGCCTAAGGGGTTTTTTTTTTAAAAAACCACGGGGGAAGAAGGAAAGGCCCTTTGGAGTAACCTTTTATGGGGGGAAAGGCCCTAAGGGAGCCTTAAAAATGAATTTTTTATAAGGGGGGAAAAGTAGCCTTTAAAGGCTATAGCTTTTGGAAGGAGGGAAAAGGCCTAAGGGCCCTTAAAGGCAAACTTGGAGGGAGGAGGGGGTAATCCTAAAAGCCATAGGAAGGGGGGCTAAGGGAAATAAAACACGAGCGGGGGGGGAGGTTTCCAAAGCCCAAAGGAAGGGGCTAAAGGGGGGAAAGGGGGGCTTATGAGAGCCCTTAGAAGCTTCCCCCCATGAAGCTTCTAAAGCTTCAGTGCCACGTGGGAGGGGGAAGCTCAAACAGCTACTTGGCGGCGTTTCGATAGCTAGGGGCGCAGACTGGGACGACACAGGCCGACTGGCGTATCAGGTGGCTCCTCCTTGGCACAGGTGGCGATTTGCAGGGTCTCCCCTCAGCGGTAGCAGCGCCTCAATCTCTCTTTTCCTCCACGATACTACAGCACCTCCTCTCCTCCCTCTTTAAGGCCAGCCTCTCCTAGTTTATATAGGGGGAGGGGATAGGATCCTCCCCCCCTGCGTGTCAGCGGGGGCATGCCACAACGCCCTGGTGAGAGCAGAGTTTTGATGCCGATAAGTGCTTAAAAATAGATAAAAATTATGAATATCAAGGGAAAAATATTCAACGCCGAAGGCGGTGGCTTCAACTAGGACGATTTTAAGCGTCAAGTGCTTAAAAGGCGCCCGAGCGACACTTCTTGATTTATGATATTTTTTTAGACTGAGGGAGGGGTGTCAAGATTGTGGGAGAGAAGAAAGGAGTCTCACTTGTAGCTTTATTGCTTGCACAATGGGAGAATACACACAAGGGTGGAGGCTGAAAACAGTTTTCCTCTTCTTAGTTGTGTAAGCCAAAAAGAACTCTCGTACATAGAAATACAAGAACCCTATATATGGGTCTCAAACCAAACTCAACTAACTAAGGTAGCATACTAACTAAGCCACGAATTAGAGTAGATAAGGATAGCTGTCATCTAGCCATTATTCATAGGCGGTGTACCAACCGTATCTGCAATTGACAAGTCAATGACATAAATGCACAACGGTCACCCTGGCATATCACGAGTGGAGCTCGATATCTCAACACTCCTCCTCGAGCTCAATCCCAATTCCTGCACACCAAGTACGTCTCTGAACTTGCGCAACTTCTCTATGCCCAATGCCTTTGTGAATATGTCAGCTACGTGATCCTCAGTGCTGACATAAACTAGATCAATAAGACCTAGTAAAACCCTCTCCCGCACATAGTGATAATGCACCTCAATGTGCTTTGTTCTAGCATGATAGACTGGGTTATTTTCCAAGTGTATACTACTCATGTTGTCACAATAAATGACAACTGGCCCATCTGTAGGCTGATGCATATCATAAAGTAGCTTATGCAACCAAGCTACCTCACATGCAGCCATTGCTGCACCCCTGTACTCAGCCTCTGTGCTAGACAAAGAAATTGTAGGCTATTTCTTGATGCTCCAAGTGACTCCAACACTCCCAAAAGAGAACACATATCCACTGGTAGATCGTCTATCAGAAATACTACCAGCCCAATCAGCATCAGTGTATCCATGCAACTGTATCTGAACCCGTCTCATAAAATAGTCCATACTGCAATGTGGACTTCACATATCTGAGTATGCGTCTAGCCGCATCCAAATGTGGTTTCCTTGGAGCCTGCATAAACTGACATACCAATCCAACAGCATAGCTCAAATCTGGCTTGGTAATAGTCATATAAATCAAACTTCCTACTATGCATCTATACATAGTAGGGTCTTCGAGAAGCTCACCTGCATTTGCCCTCAACTTCACATTCTGCTCCAAAGAAACTGAAATAGGCTTACAGCCTATCATCCCATATTTGGACAACATGTCCAATCCATACTGCCTCTGCAAGATCCGTATCCCACTTGGTGATCTAATCACCTCAATGCCCAAGAAATAACACAGCTCTCCCAAATCCTTCATCTCAAACTTCTGCTTCAATAGCATTTTCACATGAAGGATATCTTCATCACTGTCACCTGTCATAATCAAATCATCAACATAAATGACAAGTAGCATAATACCTTTCTCCGTTTTTCTCACATAAAGTGAGAAATCTGCCTTGGAAATCTGAAAGCTAATAGTAACAAGATACTGTCCTATCTTGTCATACCATGCTCTAGGTGCTTGCTTCAAGCCATACAATGCTTTCTTCAACCTGCAAACAAACTCAGGATGATCATCATGCGCATAACCTGGTGGCTGCTCCATATATACCTCTTCTTGCAAATCACCATGTAAGAAGGTATTCTTTACATCCATCTTATGTAAAGACCATTCCTTTGATGCAGCCATAGCAATGACTGCTCTTATAGTTGCCATCCTTGCAACCAGACTGAATGTTTCTTCATAATCAATGCCATATATTTGTCCATACCCCTTGACTACTAATCTTTCCTTGTATCTGTTCACAGAACCATCTGCATTGTGCTTCACCTTATAAACCCACTTACAGCCAATTGCATTATTACCTTTAGGTAAAGGTACCAATTCCCATGTAGCATTTGCTTCCAAGGCATCCATTTCTTCATCCATGGCTTTCTCCCATTTTTCTTCTCTCATGGCTTGCTCAAAATAAGTGGGTTCTAGTTCCTATATCACTTTGACTATATATGCATAGTGAATGGCTGTAAATCCATCATATTTCAGCCTATCCATAGGATACCTAGCTCTGGTAGACCTGCACAAAGTAGGTTCACTCCCAGGTGCTCTCAAAACATCCCTGGTCTTCCTTACTCCAGGTGTAACAATAGAAGGAATACCCAACTCATCATCAGTGCTCTGTTCTGACCCACTGGATTCACCATCCACATAAGACTGACCTGCATTCACATCAAACATGAGCTGATCTACCTTCTCTTTTCCTTTTCCTGATACCTGCATACCACTATCTGCATTGCTTTGAGAAGACTCTCCTGATCTCAATCTGCCTGTCCATGGCGAAGAATGTGAACCAATGCTAGAGGACGCTCCAGGTCCACTAATATCTTGTGACTGCTGCTGTGAATTCTGTGCGGCATTACCATTTTGTGCATCTACATTGTCAATCACATTTAGTGGTTTATACTAGCTACTCATCTCATCAAAAACAACATCTCTGCTCACTGTAAACTTACGAGTAGAAGGGTTATAGCATCTATACCATTTTTGCTACAGAGAATAACCAATAAAGATGCACTTCTCAGCTTTTGGATCTAGCTTGGATCTCAACTCATCTGGCACATGAACATAGGCAATGCAACCAAAAATCTTCAAATGAGAAATATCTGGTTTCCTACCAGTATACCTCTCCTTTGGAGTCATCCCATGTATTGCTGCAGTGGGAGTCTTGTTCATTATATAGACTGCTGTAGCAACAACTGCTTCAACCTAGTAAAAATCTCGCAAGTCTTTTTCGTTGAGCATGGCACGAGATACCTCTCCAATATGCATGTTTTTCCTTTTTGCAATTCCATTTTTTTGTGGGGTATGACTGCATGAATATTGCTGCTTTATGCCATGCTCCTGCAGGAACCTTGCAAACTCATTTGAGAGGTACTCTCCCCCTCCATCTGACCTTAGACATTTTATTTGCAGGCTTGTTTCTTTTTCAACCATAGCTTTAAGAGTTTTGAAATGCCCAAAAACTTCACTTTTGTTTTTCATAAAATACACCCAAACTTTTTTGCTATAGTCATCAATAAAAGTGACAAAATAATGACAACCTCCAAGAGATGCAGCCTTAGTAGTCCACACATTAGAGTGGATTAATTCCAATGGCTTCTTACTCTCTTGAACATGTCTAGGAAATGGTTTCCTTGCCTGTTTTCCAAACGGACAGGCTTCACATACCTTATGCATTTCTGTAACCTTGAATTTAGGTAGTCCTATAACAATATTTTGGGCATGCATTGATTTAAGTCAATGTACATTAACATGACCAATGCGTTTATGCTAGATATCAATATTTGCAACTACACCGGTCCCATGTGCAAACATTGCTGCACTCAATTCACGCATGTCTGCATCCAATGTAAACATTCTGCCCTTCTTCTTTCCTTTTGCTATCAAGCGACCTTTATTTTTCATATCCTCAACAAAGCATCCGTGAGGTTTAAATGTGACCTACAAGCCCTACTCAACCATTTGACCAACACAAACCAGATTCTTCGTGATATTCAGGACATGAAATACATCTGACAGGTATTTCTTTTTCCCATCATGCATAGACAAAGGAATTTTTCCAATCTGCACAATAGGATGTGCAGTATCATCACCAGTCTCCACAAATCCTGGTTTTTTCATTTTTCTTGCATCCTACATCCATTCTGCATGACCTGTCATGTGGTTTGATGCACCTGAGTCAACATACCACACATCGTTGCTTTCTTCTGCACTTGTCACAGAATTGTTCATGTGCTGCACCATAAACAAATGCTCATTTCTGTCATCACCCTGTCTAGTAGAAGTGTGCATAATTTCCTTGTTGCAATTTTCCATTCATGATGTCATTCTGCTTTTTATAGCAGTCTTTAGCCATATGACCCATTTTTCCACAGTAGTAGCATTCAACATTGCTGTTTGCATTTTGGCCTCTTTGCCATCCACCATGACCTCTTCGGCTCCCCCTGCCTCTAGAGTTACCACGTCCTCCTCCATAGGACTGGTTTTCTTGAGTTTGCTGCATATTCTGATTTCTACCACGACCTCCAGATCGGCCTCCTCTACCTCTGCCTCTACCTCTTCCAGCATTTGAGTAGAAGACAGTTTCTTTTGAAGTTCCTCCTGAAGAAGATGCACCACCATTTCTCAGCTCCTCAAAAATTAGAAGAGCAATCAACTCCTCAAAATCATGAAATCTTTCACAAACTGAAATGGATGTCCGAAACTGTGCATAATCCTTTCCTAGACCATTCAAGGTCACAGAAACTAAATCATCATCTTCCACTAGCGACCCAATGGAAGCAAGTGCATCTGCAATCTTCTTCACCTTCATGTGGTAGTCATTGACACTCATACTTTCTCTTTGCACATTATGCAACTCTTGCTTGAGTTGCATTTTCCTGGCTTGCGTATTTGTGTTATACATTTTTGACAAAGTATCCCATGCCTCCTTTGGCATACTTGCATGCTGAATATGCACAATCATAGAGGCTGAAATACTGATAGACATCTAGTACATAACTTTCCTGGCTCTCTCATGCCATGCTTTAAATGCTTGCATTTGCTGTTGATTGGGAACATAAGAAAGAACTGGTTCTTCTTCATTTCCTGTAACAAATTCCCAATATCCTTTCCCCATAAGGAAATTCATCATTCTAAACTTCCATGCTTGGAAGTTGTTCTTATCAAGCTTTTCAGTTATAATCTGTGAAAGAGAATCAGACGCCATTACAAAACACTGCAAAAATTTCTGTCACTGCAAAAAACACAGCTTCACCCTCACAAGGGCAAATCTGCAAAACTAGCAAAAGTGGTATTTGACCACACAGTCACTTCCTAGTGACAATTTTGCATAAACAGGAAACAAGGATGATTCTGTAACTCCCAATGTCTCTGCACACAAGTATACGATGCAATTTCTGTGGTAACTTTTCACCGACCTGTAGAACAGTGGTCGCACAGCATAAAACAGGGCCTTTTCCTGAGTGGGTGTAGAAAACTTCCGCCTCCAAAACACGCCCCGAAATGGCCTCAAATCAAAAAAACAGAGCAACCCAGGGCTAAATCCCTATCCTGCGGCATATTTTTCCCTCTTGCTACACCGCGAAGGGCATCTCAATCTGAGACAATGCACTCTTGCACTTTCCGGCTGTGCTACCTGCAGAGACTTGCTCCCAAAATAGAAAAATGAAAGCAACACTGGTCCTCTTACCAGAACACCGCGAACTTGGCTTGCTTTCTTGAGCTCCTTACCACGAAAAAGGCTCTGATACCATGTCAAGATTGTGGGAGAGAAGAAAGGAGTCTCACTTGTAGCTTTCTTGCTTGCACAATGGGGGAATACACACAAGGGTGGAGGCTGAAAACAATTTTCCTCTTCTTAGTTGTGCCAGCCAAAAAGAACTCTCGTACATAGAAATAGAAGAACCCTATATATGGGTCTCAAACCAAACTCAACTAACTAAGGTGGCATACTAACTGAGCCACGAACTAGAGTAGATAAGGATAGCTGTCATCTAGCTATTATTCATGGGCGATGTACCAATCGCATTTGCAACTGACAAGTCGCTGACATAAATGCACAACGGTCACCCTGGCATATCACAAGTGGAGCTTGATATCTCAACAACAGGTTGTCAGGAGTTGCCGGCCAATGCGGGATGTCAAGCCGGATGCACAAGATTTTTCAGCACCTCAATTTGGACACCGAACGGGGAAATGGCTAAGGAACCGGTCCAAGATGCAAAGGGGTGGACAAAATTTGGGCAAAATGGGCAAGTGAGCTTTGGGAGCCCAAACTTTAAATGTCACATGAAAAAGAAGGAACTATGTATGCATCAAAACGTGGAGAGAGGAAGCGCCATCAGGCGTCGAAAAATGCACTCATGTCCTTGATGGATCAATCTCCTGCCTGCACACAAACCCCCCAAGTGATCATGGGGCTTGATTCCCTCCTGTATGCTGACTCTATCACCGCCTCTCACTCGCACAATGATGGCCTAGATGAAGATCTCTGATTTTATTCTTTCTCTCTCCTCCCTCTCTCTCCCTTAAGGGGATGTTCTTGTGTGGAAGAAAACAATGAAGAATGGTGGAGGAAAGCTTGTCCAGATGAGACCGGATTGCTTCTGGATGAATGAAGAAATGAAGAGTGTTGTTCTTGAAGATGTTGAGCATTAAATGCATGCTGGAAATCAGTCCCGTAATCAAGACCAAGAAACCAAGACCTGAAAATAAGCGGTAATGCTATTTTTATGAAGAAAAATGATCTTGTTATGCTATTTACTTTATGAAACTTTGTTCATATGGGATGAAATTTCATTATAATATTTTGTGCCATGATTTTCAACTGTTTGCAACCTGAAAATCAGAAAATATAAGGCTACATGGCCGGAATTAGTGTTAAAATACATGGAAAACACGCGTTTTAAGGGTAAAATTGGGGGTTTTGCTATATAAATGAGAAATATGATATGTCACACCAACTAAATTTCAGTTTTTGCTATCAATGAACCTAAGGGCCATAGCCCATAGTCAATTTTCATTTTCAATCATCATTTATTCAAGAAAAATAGGAAAAAATATCAAAAAATAAAAAAAAATGGGTTTAAAATTAGGAAAAAATGGAAAACAGGCTGAGGAAAATTAAGAAAATTTATATCTATGTTTGTGCAATGTATAACGATGGCAAAGCACGAGGTTGCCCTTGTTTTGTCCCCGTTTCTATGTTTTGTATATATTTAGCGGGTTTTTACTATCTAACCGATCAATAATGCAAAATACTAAGAGTTGGATGAAGAGGGGCTGAAACACTGAAAGATAAAGAAAAGATTTGATTTATGCATTACACTTGGCATATAGGAAATGGTTTGAATAAAGAGGACGGTAGCATGAGCATATGGCTCGGTGCCTCCTTTTAATGCAGCATGCATTAGTGAAATTCATGGAAAGAATGTTTTATACACTATGCACGATGCTTATCTTTCTTTTGTCTGAGCATATAGCCATACACGATTTGCATTAAGCATAATAATTAAAAGGTATCAGAAAAACCTCATGGATGCATGGCACTTGTCTTCCTTAGGTTGTGACCAATGATGAGCGTGAGAGGATGTCCTAAGCTATAGGTTAGCTGTTGGTATGCCTTTTGAATTGAGGGACGGGCTGTTTGAAGAGCTACAAAAGTTACGAAAAGCTAGTTTAATCTTCCATGTTCAGCACACAGAATGGTGTTCAACAGTTGTCATCAGGAAGAAGAAAAAAACTAGATCCGGTTATGTGTAGATTTTGGAGAGCTGAATAAGCAGACGGTTAAGGATTACTACCTGTTGCCATTTATTGACTAGATTTTGGATCAATTAGCGGGTAGGGAGATATATTCGTTTATGAATTGCTTTGCAGGATACAACCAGATGGCAATTGCAAAAGAGGACAAGTTGAAAACAACTTTTATTACTGTCTTTGGTACTTTTGCGTATCATGTGATGGCCTTTGGTTTGTGCAATGCACCTGGATCGTGGCAACGAACATCAGACAAGACCTTTGGTGACATGTCCCCAGATGAGTTGAAAGTATTTATTGATGACCTGGGGGCAGCCACTGTAAGGAAAAGGATGTTGGTTATCTTAATAAAATGCTTTGAGCGTTGCAAACAATTTTGTATCGCTCTTAACCCACGAAAGTGCATCTTTGGAGTGCCTTATGGGCTATTGCTAGGTCATGTGGTCAGTTCAGTAGGGATCACAACTGACCCTGAAAAGATCAAGGTCATAGTTGCTATGAGTCCACCACGCACTCCGAAAGAGGTTCATAGCTTTCTGTCGATAGGGTACTATCGACAGTTTATAAATGCCTTGGCAGAAAGGGCGTTGCCATTAACGAATTTATTATCCTTTAGTTGTTCATTTGAATGGAGCGACCCTTGTAAGGTAGCTTTCGAGGATGTGAAACAGGAGTTAGTAAAAGCACCCATTTTAAACGAACCTAAAAGAGGTGAGGTATTTTATATATTTTCAGCCACCATGCATAGTATAAGCTGCTGTTTAGCCCAAATCTGGGAGGACAAGTGATCTCATCCGATAGCTTTTGCTAGTCAAAAATTGGGCATTTCAGAGATCAATTATACCTACATGGAGAAGCTGTGTCTTGCAATGGTCTTTGGGACTAAGAAATTCAGGCACTACATCCTCTATGAGAAGGTAGTTTTCTATATGAAGGCGGAAGGGCTTAGGTTGCTTATGAATAAGCCACAGCTGCCTGATCGTTTGGAAAAGTCATTAATCACTTTATAGGAGTTCGATTATGAGATTAAGAGTAAGCCACCGAGGCTACAGGGTATTGTGGAATGCCTTGTGGATTTTGAGGAGCCGAAAGAGACTTTGGCTGAAGGAAGTGATATTGAGGAAATGTTTAAAATTGATATAGCTTCTATCCCACCTTGGTATGCTGCTATTACGCATTATCTATCAACAGGAGCGACAGGAGCTGGTTTATCAAAGTCTGAAAAGAAAAAAATCAAACAGTAAGCTTTGAAGTTTTCCTTGATCGCAAGGACACTATATCAGCAGGGTGTTGATGATATCTACCGCCAATGTGTGATGCCTAATGAGGTTCCTTTTATCTTGGAGGAGTGTCATGACTCTACATGTGGAGGGCACTTCGCTGGATGGTTGACAACGCAAAAAGCTTTAAGAGCTGGATATTGGTGGCTGTCCATCTTCCAAGATTCTTTTGAGTATGTTAAAAGATGTAATACTTGTCAAAGGCATGACAGTAGAGAGAATAGGAAATGCCCACTTATGCCTATCATGGCTATCCTTCCATTTGAGAAGTGGGGCATTGATTTTGTAGGTCCTATTACCCCGTCGTCTACTACCCAGAAGAGATACATTATAGTAGCCACTGATTATTTCACAAAATGGTCAGAAGCGCGGGCGACGAGGCAGGACAATGCAAAAGAGATTGCAAGTCTCCTTTTAGAGCAGATTATCTGCCGGTTTGGTCCACCAAAAGAATTAGTGTCGGACCGTGGAACCCATTTTCTAAATAAGGTGATCAAAAGCTTGATTGAAGCTTGGCAAATCAAGCATAATAAAACGACTCCTTATAATGTGCAAGCAAACGGACAAGTTCAAAGTACTAATAAACAGCTTGTGGGGGTCTTGTCTAAAATAGTCTCTGAGAAGAAACGAGACTGGGACAGGAAGTTGTATGTGGCAGTATGGGCGTACAATACAACATTCAAGTGAGCCATCGACCATACTCCATTTAAATTGGTTTATGGGGAAGAGTGTGTGTTACCCCTCGAAATTGAGTTGCCAACCATACGGTTTGCAATTAACCATTCTTTGGGAGATGAGGATTCCCTTTTTGAATGTTTCACGACCATAGCCCACCTGGATGGGCTGAAGTTGCAGAGCTTACTACACCAGGAGGTAGCCAAAAGTCGGATGAAGCAGTTGCATGACCTTAGAGCGAAGAAGTATATCTTTAAAAAATGGCAATTAGTTTTGTATTATGATGCATTTAGGGAGCTATTTCCAGGGAAGCTGGAACCTAAATGGGATGGCCCCTACAAGATTGTGAGGCTAGGGAAAAATAGGTCTACGGCTCTATTAGCTGATCTACAGGGAGTAGGGTTTAAGAATAAGGGTAATCTTAATAAGATTAAACCTTATTATTTCTAAGTATGCTAATACAAAAGAAATGCATTGCAGGTCTGTGTTGGGGATGGTTTGAAACCTACAAAAGAGCTTAAAAGCTAGTTGATGGGGCAGTTAATTCCTTATTTGGAGCACCCATATCTGGAGCAGAGATATCATCAGGGAAACTCATCTGGTGGAGCAAAGGATACAAAGTGATTGAGCAAGAAGACGAAACCTTTGTGTGGGAGATTAAAGTCTTCTGCCATCACTGCTTATGACTGTTGACAAGTATCCCTATTGAGTTCAATGAAGAAGGTGGGATGGAGCCGTCAGTTTATCCTCTAAACATGCTAAATTTTGATTATCATAATCACGAGTAGAGGAGTTCGTGATGGCAGGCTGTGTAAACCCATTGTGGACGTATACATTATATTTTGATGGAGCGTCCAGGGGCCCTAATAAAAAAGGGAGTGTTGGAGTAGTAATCCGAGATCCCCAACCTAGAGTTACGATAAAGTTAGCTGCTTATCTCGGGGTAGGATTCACTAACAATATGGCGGAGTATAAAGCCTTGATTATGGGAATGCATATTGCCAAACAAGGTGGTATTCGTCGATTGTTAGTAAAAGGGGGATTCCCTGTTGATCCTGAATCAGCTAGATAGGACATACACAGTGCGGAATCCCATTCTCTATATGTATCATCGAACTGCGATGACCCTACTTGAGGAGTTTGAGAGAGTGTCTTTTCAGTTGATTCCACGTTACTGGAATCAATTTGCGGATTCATTGACAAATATTGCTTATGAGGAAGACCTCTTCTTCAATTATGGTCCTAGTTTGGATATTGTTATCAATGATGAAACAGGACCTGGTCATTTGTGAGGAATGTTATCAGAGCATGCAATATATGGTAGACGATGGTTGATATGGGTGATGCAAAGAGTAGCTGAGACCAATCTATCGTTGTTATCCTGGACCCATAGGTTGATTAGACAACATATT
Organism: Lygodium microphyllum; assembly: GCF_053477565.2. Taxonomy (NCBI): domain Eukaryota; kingdom Viridiplantae; phylum Streptophyta; class Polypodiopsida; order Schizaeales; family Lygodiaceae; genus Lygodium; species Lygodium microphyllum. The sequence goes on along the minus strand of NC_141141.1, from coordinate 48,456,496 downwards.
ATGCGTACGCCTCTTTCTATATATGCAGGAGGGATGGGTCATAATCTTATGCATTTAGTTTAGGGCTACGAGCCCTGTGTTTTCCTCCTTGGAAAGGATTGCATTATTATATATTTGTATTCTTTCAGGGAGGGATGTGTCGGTACTATTGTGTTTTATTTCATTAGGCCAAGAGGGCCTATTTTGCGAGGTTTTGAATGTTTTATTTTATTAGGCCAAGAGGGCCCGTTTTGTGAGGTTTTGAATGCTCTATTTCATTAGGCCAAGAGGGCCCGTTTTGCGAGGTTTTGAATGTTCTATTTCATTAGGCCACGAGGGCCGATTAAGTTTTGTGGTGAAGTGCTTTATTTCATTAGGCCACGAGGGCCGATTAAGTTTTGTGGTGAAGTGCTTTATTTCATTAGGCCAAGAGGTCCAGTTATCTGTTTAGTGCAGGTGTAGTTAATGGGTTTTTGTTTTAGTTCTGTGCTAGACAGGTTCAAAGAAGAGCTTGGAAGGAGTGTTTTGTTGCCCGGAAGCTTCTTTTGGCCCTATCCAGGTGATATCCCTCCTTTATGAGTACAATGTTTTATGTTATATGCATTTGTGTATTGGTAAGGGATTTTTCTTTTCTTGTTGGGGACCGAAGTCCAAGGCATGAAGTCCCAGGTTTAGGTTCAGTATGTTTGAGGGAGGTCTGAGTAGTCGTTGCCTCTTGTAAAGACATTGTCAGTCATTGAAAGACCTATTTTAGAAGGGAGTTCTAGTGACCCTCTTCTGCTAGCCTGGTAGGCAGCCATTCTAGGAGTTCTTGTTAGTTGTGAGGTAGTTAGAGAAGCCTGCCAGAAGAAAAATAAATATGATAAAGGAAAAGAAACCTTGAATATCTTACAGACAATAAATATATATAGAGGTGTGTAAAAAGGGGTTCTAACCCCTATAAAAGTAGAAAAGAAAAGAAAGGAAAATTTATAAGTAGTTGATCATCGCCTTGTGAAAGCCTGGTAGGTTCCTCGGAACGAGTCAGACCCGGGGCCGATGCCTTGTCTTCCTAGGGGTGGCATCTTGCTAGAAGAAAAGAGGAAATTAAGGAAGGTTAGAGTGAAAATAAAAGTGAGCGTTAGAAAAGGATTAAGTGTCGCCTTGCGAGGACTTGGTAGGTTCTTGGATACCGAGATAGGACCTGAGGCCGATGCTCTGTTCTCCTTGGGTCACTACGCTCAGCTCCCTCCTTTTTACATGCCCGAGTATGGAAAAATAAAAACCCTAAAAGAAGAAATGTGCTAAAAGAAAATACTTCTTGATCAGGCTATAGGAGTCATCGCCTAGTAGGAGTTCTTGGTTGTGTTGTCCTTAGTTAGGTAGGTAGTTCAGACCACCACTTAGGGCAACCTCTTTGACAGTTCTTTTTTGTTTGGCCGTGTTGGAGCAGTTGGTTGGTGACTAGCTTTGGACCTTCTATCAGATTATGCTAGGCCTACTCCTTGTGGATGTCATGCCTTAGTTTTGTCAGGGGGTATGGTGAGTATTGTGCTGTGTTTAAGTGTGTATCTATTTTGTATCAGCTTGATGCTTCCTTTGGTTGTTTTGTGTAGATCTACTGTGGGATTCGACGGGCTGAGTTACCCTATCCCGTGGTCGCCAATGAGAGTGGAGTTTTGAGGCCGATAAGTGCTTAAAAATAGCTAAAAATTACGAATATCAAGGAAAAAATATTCAATGTCGAAGGTGGCAGCTCCAGCGAACGATTTTAAGCGTCAAGTGCTTTAAAGGCACCCGAGAAATACTTCTTGATTTTTGATAAATTTTCAAATTGAGGGACGGGTTGTCAGGAGTTGCCGACCAATGCAGGATGTCAAGCCGACGCCTAAGATTTTTCAGCACTCGATTTGGACACCGGACGGGGAAATGGCCAAGGAATCGGTCAAGATGCGAAGGGGTGGACAAAATTTGGGCAAAATGGGCGAGTGACCTTTAGGAGCCCAAACTTTAAATGTCACATGAAAAAGAAGAAACTATCCATGCATCAAAACGTGGAGAGAGGAGGCGCCATCAGGAGCCAAAAAATGCGCTCATGTCCTTAATGGATCAATCTCCTGCCTGCACACAACCCCCCCCAAGTGATAATGGGGCTTGATTCCCTCTTGTATGCTGACTCTATCGCCGCCTCTCGCTCGCACAATGATGGCCTGGATGAAGATCTCTGATTTTAGTATTTCTCTCTCCTCCCTCTCTCTCCCTTAAGGGGCTGTTCTTGTGTGGAAGAAGACAATGAAGAATGGTGGAGGAAAGCTTGTCCGGATGAGACGGGATTGCTTCCGGATGAATGAAGACATGAAGAGTGCTATTCTTGAAGATGTTGAGCATTAAATGCATGTTGGAAATCAGTCCCGTAATCAAGACCAAGAAACCGAGACCCGAAAATAAGGGGTAATGCTATTTTTATGAAGAAAAATGATCTTGTTATGCTATTTACTTTATGAAACTTTGTTCATATGGGATGAAAGTTCATTATAATATTTTTTGCCATGAGTTTCAACTGTTTGCAACCTGAAAATCAGAAAATATAAGGCTACATGGCCGGAATTAGTGTTAAAATACATGGAAAACACACGTTTTAAGGGTAGAATTGGGGGTTTTGCTATATAAATGAGAAATATGATATGTCACACCAACTAAATTTGAGTTTTTGCTATCAATGAACCTAAGGGCCATAGCCCACAGTCAATTTTTATTTTCAGTCATCATTTATTAAAGAAAAATAGGAAAAAATACCAAAAAATGGAAAAAATGGGTTTAAAATTAGGAAAAAATAGAAAAAGGGCTGAGGAAAATTAGGAAAAATTATATCTATGTTTGTGCAATGTATAACGATGGCAAAGCATGAGGTTGGCCTTGTTTTGTCCCTGTTTCTATGTTTTGTGTGTATTTAGCGGGTTTTTAAAAGAGGAAAATGCATAGAAATCCTATCTAACTGATCAATAATGCAAAATACTAAGAGTTGGATGAAGAGGGGCTGAAACACTGAAAGATAAAGAAATAATTTGATTTATGCATTGCACTTGGCATATAAGAAACGGTTTGAATAAAGAGGATGGTAGCATGAGCATATGGCTCGGTGCCTCCTTTCAACGCAGCACGCGTTAGTGAAATTCATGGAAAGAATGCTTTATACACTATGCACGATGCTGATATTTCTTTTGTCTGAGCATATAGCCATACATGATTTGCATTAAGCATAATAATTAAAAGGTATAAGAAAAACCTCCTGGATGCATGGAACTTGTCTTCCTTAGGTTGTGATCAACGATGAGCGTGAGAGGATATCCTAAGCTATAGGTTAGTCGTTGGGTCCTAACGGGAAATTGTAGTGAGGAATGGTACATCCTGGAACGTAAAATATTGGTACCTTGAGAGGAGTTTGTGTTCGTTTGTGTTATATGTTTAGCAACGCATCAAAGGGCCAATCCCTGCGATGTAGGAGAGCTGCAGTGGGGCTCCAACTATTAGTCGGTGGAGTGCCTCCATATGTGTGTGATCATGGCAATGCCTACGTACTTTGGGTTCTCCCTTTGAGGAGTTTAAGGGAAATTTTGGACTATAAACTATAAATGGATAGATTGAGCTTTAGGGCAGGTTGGCCTTTAGCATTAGATTGACGCTTTTGGTCCGCGAGGCCGTGAGGGTGTTTGTGTGTCATGAGCATGAGGTCCCGCTAGTGCTATACCCAGTGCCGTCCCATTTCAGGTCCCATCACCTAGCAAGCTCCAGCAAGGAGCTTGCCTACTTACTAATCCCCTCTTCCTCCAGCTCGACAGTCAGGTGGAGGAGAGGGGAAATTTTTAAAAAAAATTTTGCTTTTATATTTAAGAAAAATTATCCCTATGCTCCAATAGAAGTAGTTCACGTGTGATTGGTAGTGTTGGGTATATTACACCTCCATTAAAACGGGCAAGCTTACAGCCATCTCATTGCTCTCTGTGCTCTGATCAAGAATCTCCCTCTCTCTCTCCAAATGGGTTTGAATTAGAGAGGCATCGAGCAAAAATGAGAACACAATATTAGTGAGTTTGGGCATCTCCCAATTCCCATTTTTTGAATACTAAAAAGGTGGCACTCGGATAATATGTATATAAGTTTCTCAAAACCATATGATGTGACTTACCATTGGAAAGTGCTTGAAAAATGAAATCTATTGAGCTATAGAGCACTCGATTTGGAGTTATAGTGTACAAGTTATGAAAAATCCAAAGATTTGACAACGTGCCTCAAACTTATGGGAAATTCCCATATTCACCAATATGGTGTTGGAGGCGCATCGACACTTCCCTCTATTTGACAGTTTCTACATTAGTTTCAAGGCTTTTATTAAGCCTAATTTTTAAAACATTAAAATAACTTATTCATCTTTTTTGTTCACACTATCCCGCAAGTGGATATTTCTGTTTTGAGGGAGCAAACGAACTTCGATTTGCAATCCATTTGGATAGCAGTCTTCTTGGCGTCGAACTCCATCAACTTGGCCTCTCTCACACACTTTACGGCTTCTCGATCCGATAACTGCTTTAAAATTCCAAACCTTGCGGGGATTAAATGGGGGGGTCAAACAACCTTTGATTGTCGAGTCGAGGCTTGCATTGGATTCCTGATGTTGAAATGCATATAGGAAAACTCTAGCTCAGCCATCCGCCACGATTTGATTTCTCATAAAAATTGGCTTGTTGACTCGTCCCGGCCATGTTTTTGCTTTAAAACAAGCTCGAATTGCTTCTAGATCGGACTTAAAGTCGGCTCCTAAAATGCAACTCTCAAGCATGGTGGCGGGGAGTTCATGGGCATTATGGCTAATGGGGGTGGCATCATCGTCTTCATCAGTAGCTCCATCCTCATCATTGATGGCCTCCTCGTCCATGTCATCACGTTCTTCCTCCGTAATGTCGCCTATCATTATCGATGGCTCCCTCCCCACCATCCTCCACTTTGCTCTTTCTCTTCCCCCCCCGTGGCCACTTGTCATCGGTGACAATAGGGGGGAAATGTAAAACAATCAATTATTTTTATTTCTAGGAGGCATGTTCCTATTTGGGGCAGAGACGTGACAAGATGATCAAATGTGATGATGATATATGGTTGTCCCAAAGGTAGTATGGCTTAGATTTGTTGTTCAAGTATCATATGATAGCCTGTAAGCCTCTTTCAATGCCATTAGAGCAAAATGTGAAGTTGAGTGTTGATGTTGGTAATGAGATAGAAGATCCTACTATGTTTAGGAGGATAGTACGGAGTTTGATTTATATGATTATCACAAGGCTAGACTTGAGTTATCATATTGGACTTATCAATTAGTTTATGGAGATGCCTAAAAAGTCTCATTTGGATGCAATTAGATGCGTATTGAGATATGTGAAGTCCACTTTGGATTATGGACTTTTTTATGAGGCAACTAAGGATATACATGTGTTTGGATACACAAATGTAGATTGGGGTGGTAGCATATCTAATAGAAGATCTACCAATAGATTCATGTTTTCCCTTAGTAGTGTAGCAATTACATGGAGCAGCAAGAAGCAAACTACAGTTGCTTTATTGAGTACAAAGGCTGAGTACAGAAGATCTACCAATAGATTCATGTTTTCCCTTACTAGTGTAGCAATTACGTGGAGCAACAAGGAGCAAACTACAATTTCTTTATTGAATACAAAGGTAGAGTACAGAGGTATTGCTACTATGGCAGCATATGAGGTGGTATGGTTGAAGAAGTTATTGGGTGATTTGGATGTGTTAGCTTTCAGGGATGCAAATAGGGAGCAACACAGAATGAAGCAACATGCTTTCTCTCTCCATTCTTCTTATTATTCATTCCACACACACATACAACCTAAGGTCATAAAGACCATTCACACCAGAAGTAGAACCGACTTATTTAATGTACCTAACTGATTTAGCCAGACTAGCTGTGTCTGGTCAAACACACATGTAAGAGCTTGATATTCTAACACTCCCCCTCAAGCTCAAGACTGCGTATGTACTCCAAGCAGCTGTCTAAAACCACAGAACTTATCTTTACCCAAGGACTTGGCAAAGATATCCACTACCTGTTCATCTGTCTTTACATGCATAAGATCAACTCATCCTGCAAGAACCATCTCTCTGATGAAATGGTAGTGTACCTCTATGTGTTTCATCCTGGCATGATAGACTGGATTCATAGCCAGGAGTACACTACTCAGATTATCACATAGTAACTTCATTGGAGCATCTACCTGTATATCCAAATCATCCATAAGCTTGAGCAACCATGAAATCTCGCATGCTACCAATGCAACACCCCTGTACTCTGCCTCAGTACTCGACAAAGCAACCGTAGGCTGCTTCTTACTGCTCCAGCTAATCATGCCGCTACTGAATCCAAATGCATATCCACTTGTAGATCTACGATCATATGAGCAACCTGCCCAATCTACATCCGTGTATCCAGTCAATATCAAGGGCTTATCTCTGACATAGAATAGCCCATACTCTACAGTGGACTTAACATATCTCATAATGCATCTAACTGTATCCAAGTGCAGCTTTCTGGGCTTCTGCATAAATTGGCTTATGAGCCCTACAACATAGCTCAAGTCAGGCCTAGTGATGGTCAAGTAAATCAAGCTGCCAACCATCTGCCTGTACATAGTCACATCCTCTACTTTAGCCCCAGTGTTCATGTCTAGCTTGACATTCTGATCAAGAGGTGTATCCAGCGGTTTGCATTCAGCCATGCCATACTTCTTCAGCATCTCTATGGCATAGTGCTTCTGCATCAGCCATAACCCATTGTAAGATGGAACTACCTCAATGCCTAAGAAATACTTCAGTTCTCCCAGGTCTTTCATATCAAATTCACATTTCAACATCCTCATTACATGCTGTATGCCCAAGTCATCATCACCAGTGATTATCAAATCATCAACATATATGACTAGCACTACTAAACCACTGTCATTCTTCTTTGTAAATAGGCTGTGATCAGCCCTGCCAACAGCAAAACCCAATCTCTGCAAGTAGTTACTGATCCTAGCATGCCAAGCTCTCGGAGCCTGCTTCAGCCCATACAATGTCTTTTTTAGCCTGCATACATAATGTTGAAAATCAGGGTGAATGTACCCTTCCGACTGAACCATATAAACATCCTCTACTAGGTCACCACTAAGAAATGCATTCTTAACATCCATCTGCTGCAATTTTTAGCCTTTAGCAGTAGCTAAGGCAATCACAGTGCGAATGGTTGCCATGTTGGCAACAGGGCTGAATGTTTCCTCATAATCAAGTCCATATTCTTGGGCATACCCCTTTGCGACTAGCCTGGCTTTGTATCTCTCCACACTGCCATCTGACTTACATTTGATTTTGTAGACCCATTTGCAGCCAATGGTCTTTTTCCCTTCATGCAGTGGCACTAAATCCCATGTCTTATTTTCAGCCAAGGCATTCATTTCTTCATCCACGGCTACACACCAATTCTCATCTTTCACTGCTTCAGCATATGTACCTGGTTCTTTGACCTCCATCACTTTTGTCATGTAAGCATAATGCTTTGCAGAGTAGCCACTGTATGTCAACCTGTCAACAGGGTACCTGACCCTCTACAAGCGTCTAAGTTGTGGTGCACTACTCGATTCCCCTCTCTCATGAGGCAGAATGTACCTGCTCTGCCTTGTGCCAGGCGTATAGACAGTCAGAATTCCAAGTTCGTTGTCTAGAGTATCACTAGACTCATAGCAAGAAGTCATTCTACCAAGTGTCATCATACCAGATGCATCCTCAATAACTTTCTCTTTTCCTTTGCTGCCCAAGATATCATGTCTCCCCCTTAGTGACATACTGGTGTCAGTGGACGGCGAGCTCCTCAATCTCCCTATCCATGGGGATACTGTTTGACTACGAGGTCCTGTCATATCAGTGCTCTGCTGTAAATCAACTGTAGAGACATGAGTGGGAGGCATATCCACTGGCACTGCAACTGGTGATACATACCAAGAGCCCATCTCATCAAAGATATCATCCCTGCTTACCAAAGTCTCCCTAGTAGAGGGATCATAACATTTGTATGCCTTCTTCTCCTGGGAATATCCAATGAAAACACACTTATGCACTTTTGGATCCAGCTTCTTCCTTTTCTCATCTGGAATATGCACATAAGCAAGACAGCCAAAGACTTTCATGTGACTTACATCCGGCTTATAGCCATACAGCTTCTCAAACGGTATCATCTCATGAATACCTGCAGTGGGAGTCTTGTTCAAAATGTATACGGCTGTCATAACAGCCTCTGCCGAATAGTAAAGCGGCATATGCTTTTCATTCATCATGGCCCTAGCAGCTTCCATTAGAACCCTATTCTTCCTTTCAGCTACTCCGTTCTGCTGCGGAGAGTAGTTGCAAGTGAGCTACCTACGAATGCCATTTTCAGCCAAGAAATCATCAAATTCATTTGATACATACTCCCCACCACTATCAGATCTCAAGCAAGAGATGTAGCATTCAAACTCCTTCTCAACTTGTGCTTTAAATTGCTGAAAAACAGCAAAGACCTCATCTTTTGTTTTCAATATGTAGAGCCAGGTATAGTGACTGTAGTCGTCAATGAAAGATACATAATATCTAGAACCTCCCATAAATACATTATGAGCTGGCCCCCAAACATTAGAGTGCACTAACTGCAATGGACGTGTACTCTGTCTTACATGCCTGACAAACGGCAATCGTGACTGCTTACCGAACTGGCAAGCCTCGCATACATGACCAATATCTGAATATTGGAACTTGGGTAAACCTGTAACCAGCTGTTTCTTTTGCATAATTTGTAGCCTTTGTACATTGACATGCCCCACTCTCTTGTGCCATATTTCCAAATCCCTAACCGTGCCAGAACCATGGGCAAACATAGTTGAATTCAGCTCTGGCAAAGAAGCATCAAGAGTAAACATTCGGCCATTCCTGTGACCACGAGCTATCAACTTGCATCCATTGCCAAACTCTTCAATAAAGGAGCCATGTTTATTGAATCTAACCTGCAAGTTCTGCTCTGTCATTTGACCGACAGAAGATAAGTTCTTCGTAATTGAAGGAACATGCAAGACATCATGCAAATTTTTCTTATTGCCATCATGAACCACAAGAGGCACTTTGCCTTTATGTTCAATGATATGCTGCATGTCATCACCTGTGCATACATAGCCATGCTTTTCAGCCACCATATCAGTGAACTAGTCACTGTGAGGGGTCATGTGGTTCGATGCCCCTGAGTCAATGTACCACACTACATCATCAGTTGATTTTTCAGCAACCTTATCTTTGACATATTGCATGGCAAACAATCTATCACCAGAGTCATCTGCCTGACTGGATGTAGCATAATGTCCATGTTGCTTGCCCTTCTGGTTTACGTGCTTCTTCCAGTAGTCCTTTGCAATATGCCCATACTTTCCGCAGTAATGAAAATCCTTATATTTATTTGGATTGTCTGACTGACGTTGTTGCTGCCATGAACCTCTACCACGGGAGTTAGATCTCCCCCTGCCTCGAAAATTTCCACCACCTCTTGCATTTGATGACTGTTGATTGCTATTACCATAGGATGCATTTTGTTGGCCTCCTCTGCCAGATCCATAACCCCTACCACGGGTGCCACGGCCACGCTGATGCGAGTAAAAAACTGCATCCTTATTCTTTGAACTACTTGACCCTGTAGCTAAGCCAAGCTTCACCTCTTCATGAATCAATAATGCAATCAGCTCATTAAAGTCGGGCATTTCAGCCCGTACAGACACTGAAGTGTCAAAATACTTGTATTCAGGACCCAAGCCATTCAAAGTCACTGCAACCATATCTTCATCTTCAACCTGTGAACCAACAGATGCCAGCTAATTTGCTATGGTCTTAACCTCTGCGACATAATCTTGTATGGATCTGTTCTTCCTCTCCATGTTATTGAATTTTTGCTTCAATTGTATCTTCCTGGCACTTGTGGTTGTGCCATAGTATTCGACCAATATACTCCATGCATCTGTTGGGGATTTACAGTTCATGATCTGCATCACCATAGCATCCGAGATACATAATGACAACCAATGTAAAACCTTGCAAGCTCTTTCCGTCCAAGCTCGATGCGCCCGTCTTTGATCAGCTGTAGGATTCCTTTCTGGAACTTCAGGTTCAGCCTCAACACCTGTCACTAAGTCACAATATCCTTTGCCTATCAGAAAGTTCTCCATGCGGAACTTCCATATTGCATAATTGTTGCTATCAAGCTTTTCTCCCACAATCTGGGTTACATTATTAGTTCTATCAGCATTTGCCATGTTGTAGACCTTGCCTAACTACCTACAAACCAAGATCTTCTTAATAGTTCAACTTCAATCCGAAACTGTTTATGATAGTTTTCTACAATTAACTGCAGTAAAAAACCAGTGTATTTCAGCCCACTAACAATTCAAAATAGCCCACAACCAAGTGGCCTAACTTGTAGGCAAAACAGTCAGTAGATATGCAATGTATTTACTTCAGTTGAACCTCTTCCAACCTCACTGCCAGGATACATACATGCAGTCTGAAAACTGTAATTTTGTGAATGACCAGCAGTGATTTCAAGCCCAAAACTGAGTGATATACATGTCATACATGTCCCAAACCTTCATAGACATATACTAGTACATGTAACAATCCGAGCATAACCAATGGGGCACAAGTCAGTGCATAGATAGCAGGTATAAATATCACACCTTTTGCTTACAGATTGCAATCAGCAACTTCTCAGTAAAGGAAAGTCTATCTTGCTCCAAAATAGCCTCAAACCATGTCAAACATTCACTTTGAAGTGTTAGGTTCAATACATGAGCATTTGGGTAACTATAGGCATCCTGTCTTCATGAATCCAATTCATAGATTGCATTTACTGCTTGCAACCATTGAGATAATGTCACTGCAGTAATCACCAGCCTTAGAATTCAACTTCCATGATCACTTGATGCTCAACCCAATCCATAAACCTCCAACAGACATATCCCATGTCATACATATGATAAATGCCAACCAAGTGTTATGTAATGCTTCAATGGAAGCTAATGCTTACTGCCCACTATTTTCAGACAAGTATCCAGCCTGTTTACACTTCCAGATTTGAGTACTTCCTTCAAGAAATTTCAGCTCAAAGGCATGAGAGCTGATACATATGTCTTCCAGAGTGATCCTAGGCTCCAATGAGATCCATAAAGCATGTCAGAGAGATTCAAGCTCCAACCAAGATCAGATACAAGCTGCCCTATCACTGTTTACAGCTGAACTGCTATTTCAGATCTGTAGATCAGATCTGTAGCTCATAACTGAGCACACATCCAAGTAATAGCATGCCAAGACCTTCAACCACCTTCCAAGGTATATAAGAAAGTTGTAGATTGCTTGAGGAGCTCCAAATGCCTTGTGTTGTAGTGAGATATGCCTTCAGCCACAGCAGGCGCAAACACACAGACTGGTTTGGAGTGTGTAGCAGCAGCATTCCATGGCAATGATGACCATAGAGCACACTCTAGTGCTTAATGATGTCCTAAGAGACTGCCCAACAAGCTATAACAAGCTCTTGCATACATAGAATGCATATACCCTGACACATACCTTGATAGAGTAACAATGGCAACCTTGTCGCTTCATAGATACACTCTGTCTTCAAGCTTCAAGTCTTCTTTTTTAGTGCATTCCACCAGTGAGCCCATTCATGGCTCTGATACCATGTTAGCTTTCAGGGATGCAGATAGGGAGCAACACAGAGTGAAGCAACATGCTTCCTCTCTCCATTCTTCTTATTATTCATTCCACACACACATACAACCTAAGGTCATAAAGACCATTCACACCAGAAGTAGAACTGACTTATTTAATGTACCTAACTGATTTAGCCAGACTAGCTGTGTCCAGCTCATGTCGGTCAAACACACATGTAAGAGCTTGATATTCTAACAGGATGTGCATGGAGATTTTCTAGTTGTCATTCACTGTGATGACATGAGCAACATATAGTTAGTTAGGAACCAAGTGTTCCATGCTAAGACAAAAACACATTGAGATGCATTACCACTTTGTAAGAACATTTTGAGTTTTGTCGCCTAGGGCTTCCCAAATTTGCCTTGCAACGGAACGTTCACGGTCGACGAACCCACTAGGATCGACCTAAATTTTGGACTCCTAGTGGCCAAGGTCTCCTAACAGCCTTCTAGCGTCGGATCATGGACATCCTACTTTACATAGAGATACCCAAGCCAAAGCAGACCCATGCCGCACTTGGTTCAAAGAGAATGGGAAATGAGAGGGATGCGCCGCTCAACCTCTCTGCTCGTAGGGCATAGTCCCATTCTGGTCCCCTAAAACGGTATGAATCAAGGTTTTATCCTAACAATTTCTAAGGTCAAAGACGGTAAACCTTGTGAGAAGCCTCCCAGTTCTCTAGGACCACCCTGCCATAGGATGGACCCATTGGGGGTTCCACCCACCTGCTTCCCTTAATAGCTTTAGTTTTCTAATTAGGTCCTACCACATTTATGTGTGACACTTAAAGTCAACTTCATTAATTAAGCCTCTTAGGGAACATGGTTTGCTCGCATAACTTATAGCACAAACACAAAAATAGAGCAAGCAATCTATTGACAAACAAGTTCCTTAACTTATCTTTAAGTTAATCTTTGTTTCCCGCCCATACAAGAGAAATTATGTATCCCTTTTGTCCAATAGAAGTATCCCTTCTGCCTTGCAGAAGTAACTGGTCCAAATCTCATGGCACCACAAACTCAATCCTTTATCTAGAATAGGATCTCCCAATATACTGAGACGTTGGGGGGCACAGAGGTATTCAACTCCATTCTAGACCTGGCAAGGGGTGTCCAGAGCTCCAAGTGATCCACAAGCTGTCTAGGAGCAAAACATCATTCCCATGGTTGGCCTTTTCACCACTCGACCTTTGGCCCATGAATCGAGTAGTGCCCTCTTTGGGTTAATCCGCAATGGGATCATGGAGATGATCCACCTGTGCAAAATATCCTTCCTTAATTAAATCCTTTAAGAATCAAGCACAAAAAATGCATTCAATCCTAAAATCATTTTCCAAGAAAACATTCCTTTATTCCTATGGTGACGTCATCACAGGCCCTTGCCATGCATTTACCATAAATCACAAGCACTTGCAATAATCATCCAAACAACAACTAACAACCAGTTGAATGTTGGAGGGGAGCTATGGAGCTCTACCCTGAGACCTAGGACTGCTTATTGATCAAGCGTTTCAAGCCGAGTGGACATGGCTACCTCTCACATAGCCGACACGCAATGCCTACCTTATGGGTGTAGTGAGCTTACCTTGATGCTCGATCGAGTTCCCTCCTCTCTCTTGCACTCTGGTAGCTCCACGATCCTTGTGGCAAGCTCAAGCAACCTCAAGCCCCCTCCATCAAGCTCCATCCTCCATAGCCGTGCAAGAGAAGAGAAGAGAAGAGGAGAAGAGAAGATGAAGAGAGAAGATGGGGAGCTTCTTCTCCACGATCCCTCACTCTCACACACTCACTATCTCCCTCAAGCACAAGCAAGAAGGCAAGAAACAAGAGAAGAAGAAGAAGAAGCTTTGGCCACACACAAGAATGAACTTCTCATTCACTTTTGAACTTTATATACATTCCCTACTTTTTGGGTGGTCATCCCCACTTTTTACACGGCAGGCCATTAGCCTAGGCCCTCTTTTCCTATTTCCCACCGTTCCACTTATCCCGTTCCCACTAATGCATACAATTTGCACAGGACTGAGCCTGGTGCTCTTTTTACAAGGATTCAAGAGTGCCTTCATATTTAATGGCGCGCTTTTACTCTTTTCTTTTCTCGAGGTGACACCGTCATTCAAATTTTCAAGGTCTGACCTCCATCCAGGGCGCCTTTTCCTTCCTTTGTCCTGTGCCTTTTTGTACCTCCTTCTTCCATTTTTCCCGCACTTCTGCTCCATTTTCTATTCCTCTGTGCTGCGGTAAACATAACCCCCCTCGGAATGCCAGTCCCATGGCACTGGGGTAGGGAGTAGCAAGGTAGTTGGGGTTGGTGCTAAGTGGAATTGGTGGGTAGATGACCACAATAAAAAAGGTGGTGCTGTGAATGAGAGATGATGGGATGTTGATTCCTGATGATTTGGACAGATTCCGGCATGCTTTGATCTTCATGAAGATGCTTAGCCTTTGTCACACAGTTGGAATTTTTCTTCTACGATGACTATCAAAATTGGGGCTCCGTAATCAGTTGAAGAATACATGGTTCCAAGATTTATGCCAATGGTGGGTCCCATCTGAGTTACGAACAACCTGCAAGAGAAAGTTATGCACTCCCTAAGGGGTGTGTATGTCTCAAGGTGTGGTGTAAGTGCATGTGTAGTGGAACTGGGAGATGGGGCCCTCGGTAATGTCCCACACTTGAGGACCCAATTCATGTGTTGTTGGAGATGCAGTGCTGCGGAGCTTAGGGTGACAGGTCTGGAAGTCCTGCCCTTGATGTGCCCTAAGCATGAAGTGGGGAGAGGGGCTAGGGGTGAACCCTAATTGTGGTGAGCAAAGTGAGCCTTCATGCCCCCCCTTTTTTTTTTCCTTTGAAGATTGTATACATAGAAGGCATTTTGGCTAGTGCCTATCACCTTCAGCCGAAGCACGGGGTGGTCGCAGGCATTGCGATAGAAAGGCACGGCTTTGTAGGTATTCTTTAATAGCGGCCTGGGCCTTCAGAGGTGTGGATGACAAGAAGGGATGGTTACACCTCGTGAAGCAAGTATCATTCATATTCTCTAATATCTCTAAGAAAAAGGAGGGAAGCAAGGTTGCCCTCATCATTAATCTAGTCATAGCCCTACTATCTATTCCTAGGTTGATTGTCAAAAAAGAGGGGGGGAAGGTGGGCTTCCTCAACTGTAGGCCTCTGCATTAATAAGAATTTGATCAGCCTAAGATAATTGTAGATGGTTAGGAAGGCAGGATCCGGGCAAGAAGAAAGTCCGCGAGGAAGCAGTTGATGGATGGAAGAAGATCCTCTACTCTAAAAACTAGGCATTCCTCGAGAGTTGGGGCATTTACATTATATATTCTAGGAAAATCAAAATCCCCATGAATAGTGCGGTCATAATCGACTCCATGCCTACGAGGGTAGGGCATGTAGGTGGGGTCATTACGTTCTTCGAGAAGTGAGCTGCAAAGGGTGGTCCAGGCGTCAAAATTGGCATCCCAAATCCTCCTTCGCCACTTCGACTGTGCCTCGTAGCCTTGGATGGATTTGGAAAACCGGTTCACCTTGTCCTACCAGTAATCTGCAGGCTCTTGCCTCCACCTCATTATAATAAGGCTCCTCTCTTCTATCCATCTGTTCGCCAGGTCATTGGCCAAGTCCTTGATTTTGGATAGGATGCCCAGAGGCAACGCACGGTCGAGCAAGCATGGATAGGCAAATGGCAGCTCAAATGGTCTCGTCTGGAACTCCCAGTCATGCCATATGATCCATTCCTACAGCGAATCAATAGGGTTGGGATCCCCTCCTAGTGGCACCGGCTTGTCAGGGAATTGTCTGGGTAGTGATCGTGATCTGCATTGTGCGTCATCTGCGAGTTCCTGCCTTCTTCTTATGGCTGTCACAATGCGCTCAGGCATGTGGGCATCTTCGGGGTCTTCTGGCGGGAGGTCTGGTAGAGACGGACTGGGCGTTCTTCGTTGTTCTTTGGCATCCCGCTCCAAGTCCGGGCCCTCTTTGGCATTCTGCTCGACCACTGCTGGGGTCACTTGTGGTGGTGGTGCGGGCTACTTTTTTTCTTCGAACCCTAGTTCCTTGAGCTCAATGGTGGAGAAGCTAGCATGCCGCACGTAGTGGAATTGCTGCTCCTTGGTCATTCCCGTGCCGGTGGGAAGCTCCCATTCCTAAAGGCCATATCTTCGCGCTCAAGTAGTCAAATCCAGCTTCCTAAATCATTGCCCTCTTCTTGGGTGACATGTAGCACGGTGCTGAGAAAGGCTTGCCTCTGTGCATTGGCGCATACATCGGCTGCTTCAGCCCTGGATTCGACAAGCACTCTCTCGCACTCAACCACTACCAAGCGCTCCGTTAATTGCCTTATTCTTTCAAAGTTGTTCTCTTCCCACGCATTGGATCTTTCATCCATCTTTCTCCTTGCCTCTTTCAGCTCACTTGCTAATGTGGTTACCACTTGCTATTGTTTGTTTATTAAGACCTAGAGTTGGTGCCACTCCCTAGATTTCTGAGCCACTTGTTCGGCGATCTCTTTTACTTGATTTGCAATATTGAACCTCTGTTCTGCCTCAGCAATTAGTTCTGACTTTTTTTGCGCTAGCTGCTCGTGGCTTTGGATCTCCGCAAGGTGTAGTCTTCATTGTGCGAAGGCCATGGCCATGAGGGCCTCTGTGTCTTCCCAATGCACCTTGCAATCGTTGTGCCTCCTGTTGCTGCCCTTGTGCTTCTGCTGCGAGGGTTGCCGGCCTTTCCTATGCTAGGAACTCTATCTCTCTCTCCAGCCTGTCTTGTTCCTCGAGTTCATATTGTAGCTTTGCTATGGTATTCTCTTGCTGCTCACTCTGCTCGCCCTCTTGAGCTGCCAACTATCCATACCCTTCTAGTCTAGCTATTCACTATTCTAGGTCAGCATATTGCTGCACTAGTAACTTTAAGCTCCACTGCTCGGCCACCAGGTTTTGCTCTTCATCCTCTAGCCTCTGTCTCGGGCGGCTTTTGTTATCATGGGCTTCTTTTTTTTTTGCCTCCAGTTGATCTTGCAACACTTTCACCTCCCTTTGCTGGTTGGCTCTTTGCCTTGAAACTTCGAGTCTCAAGGCTGCCAAAGTTTCCCTTTCCTTTTCCAGCTCTAGCAAGGCCACCTTCTTTTCTTCCTTTGATTTATCCAACTATGCTAAGAGCTCAGCCACATAAGCATCGTAGTCTGCACCAGGTGGCATGGAAATAGGAGTTCTGGTGGTTGACACTTCTAGCTTTTGTCATTTTGGGTCTTTCATGGACTCAGCATCTGCAGTGGCGGGTCTTTTTGCTCTAGTCTCTAGGACAATCTCAGCCACTTTGCTTACGAGCATCTGCATCATGCTCATCAGCTGGATTGTGTCCAGAGAGGGCGTGGGTTGCGGGGCAGTTGTGGTGTCGGTTGGCACTGACACGAAGGAGGAAGGCAGGGGGTGTAACAGTGACTTCCCCTTGCCTATGATCAATGGGGCTGTTATCACGCTGCCACTTGCTTTGGCCTCATGGTGGTTACTCAAGGGGTTGATCTCTCCTCTTCCATGAGTTTCCTCAATAGATCTGCGAATGGCCTCTGCCAACTCAGCTAGTTCTTTCATCCTCAGCTCGTTGGCTTCCTCCTCCCCCCTTCTTTGCCTTTCCTCTTCTGCCTTTTTTGACTCTTCTCTAACTCTTTCCAGTTCTTCCTCCTCCTTCTTCCGTCGTTGCTCCTCCACCCTCCTTGACTCTCTGCGAGCCCTCTTCACCTTGGCCTGCTCCTCTTTGCTCAATCTCTCCTCCTTCTTTTTCTGGCTCTTGTCGGTCTTCATTTGCTTATGTGCCTTGGTCATTTGAGTGGGTGGTATTTCAGGCTCTCCTTCGTCGCTTGCCGTCTTTTCGCTCAAGCCTTCTTCCTCATGGTGTGGTGAGCCTTGGTGCTTAGCTTGCTCTTCCTCCACTTCGGCATCCTTGATAGCCTTGTCAATGATGCAGTGAGGACACCTCCGTATTGTCAAGATTGTGGGAGAGAAGAAAGGAGTCTCACTTGTAGCTTTCTTGCTTGCACAATGGGGGAATACACACAAGGGTGGAGGCTGAAAACCGTTTTCCTCTTCTTAGTTGTGTAAGCCAAAAAGAAGTCTCATACAAAGAAATAGAAGAACCCTATATATGGGTCTCAAACCAAACTCAACTAACTAAGGGGGCATACTAACTGAGCCACAAACTAGAGTAGATAAGGATAGTTGTCATGTAGCTATTATTCATGGGCGGTGTACCAACCACATCTGCAACTGACACGTCGGTGACATAAATGCACAACGGTCACCCTAGCATATCACGAGTCGAGCTCGATATCTCAACACTCCCCCTCGAGCTCAATCCCAATTCCTGCACACCAAGCAGGTCTCTAAACTTGCGCAGCTTCTCTGCGCCCAATGCCTTCGTGAATATTTCAGCTACCTGATCCTCTGTGCTGACATAAACTAGATCAATAAGACCTAGTAAAACCCTCTCCCGCACATAGTGATAATGCACCTCAATGTGCTTTGTTCTAGCATGATAGACTGGGTTATTTGCCAAGTGTATACTACTCATGTTGTCACAATAAATGACAACTGGCCCATCTGTAGACTGATGCATATCATAAAGTAGCTTATGCAACCAAGCTACCTCACATGCAACCATTGCTGCACCCCTATACTCAGCCTCTGTGCTCAACAAGGCAACCGTAGGCTCTTTCTTGCTGCTCCAAGTGACTGCAACACTCCCAAAAGAGAACACATACCCATTGGTAGATCATCTATCAAAAATACTACCAGCCCAATCAGCATCAGTGTATCCATGCAACTGTATATGAACCCCAGTCTCATAAAATAGTCCATACTGCAATGTGGACTTCACATACCTGAGTATGCATCTAGCCACATCCAAATGCGATTTCCTTAGAGCCTGCATAAACTGACTTACCATTCCAACAGCATAGCTCAAATCTGGCCTGTTAATAGTCATATAAATCAAACTTCCTACTATGTGTCTGTACATAGTAGGGTCTTCCAGAAGCTCACCTGCATCTGCGCTCAGCTTCACATTTTGCTCCAAAGGAACTCAAATAGGCTTACAGCCTATCATCCCATATTTGGACAACATGTCCAATCCATACTGCCTCTGCAAGAGCTGTATCCGACTTGGTGATCTAATCGCCTCAATGCCCAAGAAATAACGCAGCTCTCCCAAATCCTTCATCTCAAACTTTTGCTTCAATAGCATTTTCACATGAAGGATATCCTCATCACTGTCACCTGTCATAATCAAATCATCAACATAAATGACAAGTAGCATAATACATTTCTCTGTTTTTCTCACATAAAGTGAGAAATCTGCCTTGGAAATATGAAAGCCAATAGTGACAAGATACTGTCTTATCTTGTCAGACCATGCTCTAGGTGCTTGCTTCAAGCCATAAAAGGCTTTCTTCAACCTGCAAACAAACTCAAGATGAATAGCATGCACATAGCCTGGTGGCTACTCCATATAGACCTTTTCTTGCAAATCACCATGCAAGAAGGCATTCTTTACATCCATCTAATGTAAAGACCATCCCTTTGATGCAGCCATAGCAATGACTGCTCTTATGGTTGCCATCCTTGCAACCGGACTGAATGTTTCTTCATAGTCAATGCCATATGTTTGTGCATACCCCTTGACTACTAATCTTGCCTTGTATCTGTTCATAGAACCATCTGCATTGTGCTTGACCTTATAAACCCACTTACAGCCAATTGCATTCTTACCTTTCGGCAAAGGTACCAATTCCCATGTAGCATTTGCTTCCAAGGCATCCATTTCTTCATCCATGGCTTTCTCCTATTTTTCTTTTCCCATGGCTTGCTCAAAAGAAGTGGGTTCTGGTTCCTATATCACTTTGACCATACATGCATAGTGAATGGCTGCAAATCCATCATATTTCAGCCTATCCACAGGATACCTAGCTCTGGTAAACCTGGGCAAAGTAGGTTCACTCCCAGGTGCTCTCAAAACATCCCTGGTCTTCCTTACACTAGGTGTAACAATAGAAGGAATACCCAACTCATCATCAATGCTCTGTTCTGAGCCACTGGATTCACCATCCACATAAGAGTGACCTGCATTCACATCAAACATGGGCTGATCTACCTTCTCTTTTCCTTTTCGTGATACATGCATACCACTATCTGCATTGCTTTGAGAAGATTCTCTTGATCTCAATCTGTCTGTCCATGGCGAAGAATGTGAACCACTGCTAGACTATGCTCTAGGTCCACTAATATCTTGTGACTGCTGCTGTGAATTCTTTGCAGCATTACCATTTTGTGCATCTACATCATCAATCACATTTACTGGTTTATACCAGCTACTCATCTCATAAAAAACATCTCTGCTCAGTGTAAAATTACGAGTAGAAGGGTTATAGCATATATACCCTTTCTGCTGCAGAGAGTAACCAATAAAGATGTACTTCTCAGCTTTTGGATCCAACTTGGATCTCAACTCATCTAGCACATGAACATAGGCAATGCAACAAAAAATTTTCAAATGAGAAATATCTGATTTCCTACCAGTATACCTCTCCTCTAGAGTGATGCCATGTATTGCTACAGTGGGAGTCCTGTCCATTATGTAGACTACTATAGCAACTGCTTCAGCCCAGTAAAAATCTGGCAAGTCTTTTTCGTTGAGCATGGCACAAGATACCTCTCCAATATGCCTATTTTTCCTTTCTGCAATTCCATTTTGTTGTGGGGTATGACTACATGAATATTGTTGCTTTATGCCATGCTCCTGCAGGAACCTTGCAAACTCATTTGAGAGGTACTCTCCCCCTCCATTTGACCTTAGGCATTTTATTTGCAGGCTTGTTTCTTTTTCAACCATAGCTTTAAGAGTTTTGAAATGCCCAAAAACTTCACTTTTCTTTTTCATAAAATACACCCAAAAATTTTTGCTATAGTCATCAATAAAAGTGACAAAATAATGACAGCCTCCAAGAGATGTAGCTTTAGTAGTCCACACATCAGAGTGGATTAATTCCAATGGCTTCTTACTCTATTGAACATGTCTAGGAAATGGTTTCCTTGCCTGTTTTCCAAATTGGCAGGCTTCACATACCTTATGCATTTCTGCAACCTTGAATTTAGGCAATCCTGCAACAATATTTTGGGCCTGCATTGATTTAAGTCGCTGTACATTAACATGACCAATGCGTTTATGCCAGATATCAATATCTGCAACTACACTGGTCCCATGTGCAAACATTGTTGCACTCAATTCAGATATGTTTGCATCCAACGTAAACATTCTGTCCTTCTTCTTTCCTTTTGCTATCAAGAGACCTTTGTTTTTCATATCCTCAACAAAGCATCCATGAGGATTAAATCTGACTTGCAAGCCCTGCTCAACCATTTGACCAACAGAAACCAGATTCTTGGTGATATTCGGGACATGAAATACATCGGATAGGTATTTCTTTTTCCCATCCTGCATAAACAAAGGAAATTTTCCAATCTGCACAATAGGATATGCAGTATCATCACCAGTCTCCACAAATCCTGGTTTTTCCATTTTCCTTGCATCCTCCATCCATTCTGCATGACCTGTCATGTGGTTTGATGCACTTGAGTCAACATACCACATATCGTTTCTTTCTTCTGCACTTGTCATAGAATTGTTCATGTGCTGCACCATAAACAAATACTCATTTCTGTCATCACCCTGTCTACTAGAAGATGCATAATTCCCTTGTTGCAATTTTCCATTCATGATGTCATTCTGCTTTTTATAGTAGTCTTTAGCCATATGACCCAATTTACCACAGTAGTAGCATTCAACATTGCTATTTGCATTTTGGCCTCTTTGCCATCCACCACGACCTCTTTGGCTCCCCTTGCCTCTAGAGTTACCACGTCCTCCTCCATAGGACTGGTTTTCTTGAGTTTGCTGCATATTCTGATTTCTACCACGGCCTCCAAATCAACCTCCTCTACCTCTGCCTCTACCTCTTCCAGCATTTGAGTAGAAGACAGTTTCTTTTGAAGTTCCTCTTGAAGAAGATGCACCACCATTTCTCTGCTCCTCATAAATTATAAGAGAAATCAACTCCTCAAAATTAGGAAATCTTTCACGAACTGAAATGGATGTCTGAAACTATGCATAATCCTTTCCTAGACCATTCAAGGTCACAGAAACTAAATCATCATCTTCCACTGGCGACCCAATGGAAGCAACTGCATCTGCAATCTTCTTCACCTTCATGTGATAGTCATTGATGCTCATACTTTCTCTTTGCACATTATGCAACTCTTGCTTGAGCTGCATTTTCCTGGCTTGCGTATTTGTGCTATACATTTTTGACAAAGTATCCCATGTCTCCTTTGGCGTACTTGCATCCTGAATATGCACAATCATAGAGTCTGAAATACTGATAGACACCCAACACATAACTTTCCTGGCTCTCTCATGCCATGCTTTGAATGCCTGCATTTGCTGTTGATTGGGAACATAAGGAAGAGCTGGTTCTTCTTCATTTCCTGCAACAAATTCCCAATATCCTTTTCCCATAAGGAAATTCGTCATTCTAAACTTCCATGCTTGGAAGTTTTTCTTGTCAAGCTTTTCAGTTACAATCTGTGAAAGAGAATCACATGCCATTACAGAATACTGTAAAAAATTCTGTCACTGCAGAGACCACAGCTTCAGCCTCACAAGGGCAAATCTGCAAAACCGAGGAAAGTGGTATTTAACCACACAGTCACTTCCTAGTGACG
Source organism: Lygodium microphyllum (assembly GCF_053477565.2). Classification (NCBI taxonomy): domain Eukaryota; kingdom Viridiplantae; phylum Streptophyta; class Polypodiopsida; order Schizaeales; family Lygodiaceae; genus Lygodium; species Lygodium microphyllum. Next base: position 48,433,934 of record NC_141141.1, on the reverse strand, counting down.
ATTTTGCATCAACAGGCAACAAGGATGATTCTGTAACTCCCAATATCTCTGTGCACATGCATACGATGCAATTTCTACAGTAACTTTTCACGGACCTGTAGAATAGTGGTGGCTGCACAGCATAAAACTGGGCCTTTTCCTGAGTGCCTGCAGAAAACTTCCACCTCCAAAACAGGCCCCGAAATGGCCTCAAATCAAAAAAACAGGGTCGCCTAGGGCTAAAGCCCTATCCCGCAGCATATACTGCCCTCTTGCTTCACCGCGAAGGGTGTCTCAACCTGAGACAATGCACTCTTGCAATTTCCGGCTGTGCTACCTGCAAAGATCTGCTCCCAAAACAGAAAATGAAAGCAACATTGCTCCTCTTACCAGAACAACGCGAGTTTGGCTTGCTTTCTTGAGCTCCTTACCATGAACAAGGCTCTGATACCATGTCAAGATTGTGGAAGAGAAGGAATGAGTCTCACTTGTAGCTTTCTTGCTTGCACAATGGGGGAATATACACAAGGGTGGAGGCTGAAAACTGTTTTCCTCTTCTTAGTTGTGTAAGCCAAAAAGAAGTCTCATACAAAGAAATAGAAGAACCCTATATATGGGTCTCAAACCAAACTCAACTAACTAAGGTGGCATACTAACTGAGCCACGAACTAGAGTAGATAAGGATAGCTGTTATGTAGCTATTATTCATGGGCGGTGTACCAACCGCATCTGCAAACTGACACATCAGTGACATAAATGCACAACGGTCACCTTGGCATATCACGAGTGGAGCTCGATATCTCAACATGTATCTGATTGTAGAGGCATTTGTGGTAGGTTTCTTTCTTGTGGATCATGTGGTAGAGGCCGGAGATTCCCCACTAGTTGGTGTTGTGACTAGAGCTAGAAGGGTGTCTGTAGTCTTCTGGACAAAGTCGTTCCAGTCCACCTCCTCTGGAACTCCTACCGCAATGCTTTCCAGTAGTGGCACGCTGATTCTATTCATGAGTGTGTTGTATCTATGGCCCGAGAAAAGAGCATGGATCATCTTAGCTTGCATCCTCATTGCAGGGTCTAGAATGTCAGCTAGATTGATTCCATTGACCGTGTGCACGTCCTCTTTTTTGACTTCCAGCATGGCATACACATCTCTTTTTGGGCATCTTTCTTTTTTGGGCACAAACCCCAGGGCTCTCTCGACAATGTCTGCGTTAAGGGGCACTTGCACCCTTCTTTACTGATTGCCTGCCCTTACTGTGCACGGTTCATCAAATCTCCTTAAGAAATCTATGCACATGTTGTAGTCTACTACCTGTCCGACCTTCTCTATGTACTTTTGGAGGCTACATTTGTCCACCAGCTCCCTCACAGCCGGCTCTTCCAAGATGTCTTCATCTAGATTCATGGTATACTTGAATTTGAATTGGCTAAAACCATGCGTCTTGATGTTGATTCCATACTTCATCAGCTCTGCTTTTGTGAATGGGAGTGCCATGGTAGGTGCCTGTGATGGCCCAAGTCAACATTAGAGTTATAACTTGATTCATTCCTAGCAAACCCAAGAAAGAATGTGTTTGACAGTTTGCCATGTGGATTCAGAGGAATGAAACTTAGAAATAATTCACAACCAACATCTATTTCCTCCTTGCATTCTTTCCTATTTGAATTCAGTTGATCACTTTCAGCCTTTATACCTCTTGCTACATCACTTGGTTCGTCACTTAGTTGTCATTCACTCTTCCCCCCCTTTTTCCCACATGTTAAGGGAATCCTTTCTAGGATTTGCGAGGGGAGGAGAAAGGCTCACATGGGCTGTGTGGGGTGAGCTACTTGGCCAACACCCAAGTATAAAGGTTAGGGTTATATTCAAAATAGGCATGACGATCAAGTTTGCATGGTTGTATGGAAGCTTGAGTGATGTAGGTCAAGACATCATGAAAGATGTCCGTGGAGTTGAGGCAACTAGCAACATGCAACTCCTCTTCCCTGAGGAATTGGTCAATGTACGAGTGGGCCAATACCTGATCATCTAAGTGTATGTTGCATGTAATGGCCAAAACTCTAAATGAAAGAGGTGCCACATAAGTAGGGTCGCATTCAATTGTTTTGATTGCCCTCCTTTGCTCAGCATTGGTCATGATACGGCAGCCTTTTTTCTCCCATTGGAGTTGTAAGGCATACCATAGTTGTAAGAATGGAGAAGTAGAGCTGGCAATCTGCGTGAGCTCCTCCAGTTCTCATTCAGGTGTAGAGCTAGCAGGCTTGCAATAAGAGGTGACTAGTCATCTGAGAATAGCTTGCTCCATTAGTGATTAGCTCGGCCGCAATTTTGGGAAATTTGATGGTCATAAACTCGTAGTCTTCCCAAGTGCATGGCAACACACAAACATCAAAAGCAAGGGGTTCATCAAGAAGTCCTAGGTCAAGCCTCTCATAGCTCCTAGAAAATGTGGTGAAGGTGTCATCCAACTCCTTGATGCATGTTACTATATCACTCCCCGAGGTCTCAGTGAGATCTTTGGCCGCTGAAAGGAAAGATCATCTTTTGTACGAAGGCTTAAGACCTGCTGGTGGTGATGGCGCAATTGGGCTGGACAGTGGTGACTCCATTGTTGGCATCACAAATGGGACTTTGCATTCTAGAGCATTTGGAGATGCTGTAGTGGGCTTCAGTGGCATAGGAGGCATGCTACATTCTATTCTAGCCGGCATGGGGGTGCGCAACTCCTTTGACCTAAATGGTGCTAGAGCATCCAGCTTAGGACAATGAGTGTGTTGGGGGTCCTTAATCATCATTGGTGGTAGTTCGTTGTTCCTTGCGGTTTGTGCTTTGTAGGTGCCCGCCTGTCCAGCTGAAGTGGGGTTGCTCAGAGTTGAGCTTCTTGAATGTCCACCTTTAGGCACCCATATCCAGGGGTTGCCCTCATAGTATCCTTGTGCTTGCATGAGATCCTTTGAGATCCATCGTGGCGTGGTAATGTACCTACGTTGATAGCATCAGGGCCACCTCTTAGGCTGCAACTGATAGTTTTTGTGTTTAGAAGCATGTTTCTGCGGTTTACCAGGAGGTGGCCCTCATTGTTTTGGCACCCATATGCGCGTGGGCTCTTTGGCCATGTGAATGGCTTGGGTGGGTTTGATTCTAGAAATTGGAGTGTGGGGTGAGATATCCAAGCCCTTCTCCTTAGGCTTGGTCGTGGGGTTCTCTATCGGTGGTCTGCAGTTGTAGGAGGCGCAAGATGGTCCTTGCTCTGAAAGTAGTTACTATGCGCACATTGCCTATAGCAAGATGGATGTGATCTAGGTTGTAGTCCACATTGCAATTTGTCTGCTTTTTGAAAGTGCGGCCTAGTAGTGATTTATCACTGGCCCCCTTAGTGCTTGGTAACACATACAAGATGATTGGGATGCTTTCAGACTCGATGGAGACAGCCACTTGGCATTTTCCTAAGAGAGAGTAAGTGTTGCCCCCAAATGGGCTGAGTTTCACGTTTGTGGGCTATAATTTAGGCTGACCATGCATGTCCAATGATCATGTGTCAAGATATTATGGTTGGCACCTTCGTCAATCAAGGCATCAAAAGAATATGTTCGTTCTGCAATGACCATGATTCATAGGTAGGCGGGTGCTACTACTTCTTCATCTTGATCTATTAGTTCAGTAATTGTGGCCACGTAGACATTGACAGGAGCTTCACGCATAAGTGGCTCGTGCAATGGATGGGAAGGAGGGAAGTACTTTTTCATGCGACTGCCATTGAAGAAGCCTATTCCTTCCCCTTCGAGTGTCTCCAACTCGACATTGCCCGTTCTACTAATTGCACACACCCGGAAAGGTCCTAGCCCTCGAAATTTCATTTTTAGTTTGTGACCTTTCACCGAGTAGAGTAGGACAAGGTCTCCTTGATCAAAGTTGCACTGGTTGACATGCTTGTCAAACCACGTCTTTCGTCGTGCCTTCTCACAGATCAGAGCATGGGTGGCTAAAAGTCGAGTCTCTGTGAGACGCTGCTGCTATTCTTAAGCTAGGGACAAAGAACTCTAAAGGTAGAATGGCCTCTGTTCTGTAGGTTAGCCTAAAGGGCGTTTGTCTGACAGCAATATTATAAGTTGTACGATAGGCCCACAAGGCTACCATCAATTTATTATCCCAGTCTCTTCGTGATGTGGATACTATCTTAGTAAGCACGTTGACTACAATTTTATTAGTGGACTCTGTTTGGCCATTTTCTTGAGGGTAGTAGGGAGAGGACCTTCTATGAATGATTAGGAAGGTTGAGAGCAGGTGGGATATCACTTCATTAATGAAGTGCATGCCCTGATCACTCACTAGGTCAATTGGACAACCAAACCGTGAAAAGACCTGCTCCCACAAGAACTTCACAGTGGTTCTAGCATCGTTCTTTCTATTGGCTCTTGCCTCCACCCACTTCATCAGGTAATCCATTGCCACAATGATGTAGCATGCATGGGAGTATTGTGCCGCAAGACACTGATAGGTCCAATGAAGTCAATGACCCATTTTTCGAAGGGTTTTCGAGCTATTATGGGGGTCAACTCCATCTTATCTTTGCACATGGGCACCTTAGTCCTCTAGCACTTGTCGCAGTGTTTGACAAACTTAGTAGCATCACGGAATAGGGTGGGCCACCATAGTTGGGATTGTAGCACCTTACGGGTGGTTATATCCCCACTAAAGTGCCCACTAGTTATCCTACCATGCAGCTCTCTCAATACATCATGCATCTCGTGCTCGCACACACATTTACACAACAAACCATCCTGCCCCAACCTATAGAGTTGGCCAGCGATCAATTGGTATGGCTTGATTTTTAAGATAAGTCTCCTTAGCCTTGCTTTCTCAATAGGTCTCTCAGGCAGATTGTTCTCTAGCATTTGGACTACATCATCGGCCCAATATGGTGTCAAATCAGCCCCAAACAAGTCTCCTTCTCTAGACATGCCAAAGAGATGAGCGTCCGATAAGTCGTCAGGTATGCCTTGTCCAGCAGCTTCCCCTGTGGGTATGCGGGACATGTGATCCACCATGTAGTGCTGCTTTCCCTTACGTACAACCACAGAGAAATCAAACTCCAACAGGAGAAGTAACCATCTCGTTATGCAACCTGTAGCACACAGTTTGTTCACAAGATACAACAGGGCTTGATGGTCAACGAAAAAGACGAAGGGTGTGGCCAACAAATAATGCCTAAATTTCTTTACAGCAGACACCATGGCTAGCCCTTCCCTTTCTATAGTGGAATAGTTCATCTCCATTTCGGTGAGATGCCTATTGGCAAAGCTCATAGGGTAATCAAGATTATGTTCACCATGCTGGCATAGAATAGCTCCAATAGCAACCTTAGAGGCATCTATGTGTACATGGAATGTTATACTCCAGTCTGGGGCTCGTAAGATTAGTGCAGTGGTGAGAGCCTTCTTTAACTGTTCATACGCGCACTGGCATTCCTCAGTCCACTTGAATGCGATCAATAGCTTGTACAATGGTCTAGCAATCAGCACGTAGTTCAATATAAAGCGTCTGTAGTATCCCGTATGGCCTAAGAAACATTGAACACCCTTGTAGTTAATGGGTGATGGTAGGTCAATAATGAGCTTGACTTTTGAGAAGTCGGTGGCAATGCCATTCCTTGACACTAAGTGCCCTAGGATGCATCCGTGCTTCACCTAGAAATGGCACTTCAAGGGGTTCAATGAGAGTTTGTATAACGGACATCGTTCAAAGACTGCTCTCAACCTCTCTAAGTGTTCGACCCAATTAGAGTGAATGCACAAGTCGTCTACGAACACCTCTAACTCACGTCATAGCATATCCTTGAAGATGGTGCACATTAATCGTTGGAAAGTTGCAGGTGCATTCATTAGCCCAAAGGGCATAACAATGTAGGCGAATACACCCCACTCCATGGTGAAGGCAGTCTTGTGCCTGTCGTCAAGGTGCACTTGCACTTGGTTATAGCCAGAGAAACCATCCAGGAAGCTGTAAGCTTCTTTGTCTCCCACCCTCTCCAGCATGTGCTCGGTATAAGGTAAGGGGTAGTTATCCCTCTTCGTAGCAGCATTGACCTTCTTGTAATTCATGCACACTCGAATTTTACCATTCTTTTTCATAACGATCACTATGGGCGATACCCAATCCATGTGCTCAATCTCATATATAAATCCCGCCTTCATGAGCTTATCTATTTCTTCCTTCATTGCATGGGCGTGTTTGGGATTCATAGGGTAAGGTCGCTGCTTTGTTGGCACCGCATCTAGACCCATTGGAATATTATGGGTCACAACCCTAGGATCGGACTCCTCTAAGTTCCTCCAAGGACCAGGTAAGCACATCAACATACTCTCGCAGGAGAGCAACAAGTCTAGCCTCCTCATCCTTGGTCAAGTCATCAGCGATGAACACAGGTTGAGGCTTCTTGCCTTCCCTTGCCAAGTCAACTTCCTTGACCCTGGCAGGTCCCTCAATTGGTTCACTGGCTTGCCCTTATCTCTTTTCTCCTAGTAAAACCACCACTCTATCACCCTTCTTAAACTTCGTGAAGCATTTGGGGAGGTCCTGCGGCTTCTTTTGCCTCTCTGCTTCTAAGTCTTTAGTTTGCTTCTTGGCCTCCTCCCTTAACCGTCTGCGCCTTAGGTGGACTAGCAATTCCCCTTTGGTGTGCCTGACCTTAGAGGGTTGGGGTATTTCAGGATCAATCTCTGTACTGACTTCAGACTCCGAGTTAAACTCACATCCCTCACTTGAGGAAGGAGTTTCACCAGGGGATCGTAGTTCAGTAGCTGAATCTGTCTTCAGTATTGGAGCTACTAGTGACTGTGCCACTCCTACCTGCTTGTAATCCATGGCTCCCATGTACTCCAGCCAGGTCCTATCGCACTCCATCAACATGACTCCTTTTTCATTCCATCCTGCTCTTTCCCTTCTAGGCCTAGAGTCTGCCTTGATCTGTTTGATTGCTCTCCCTTCAGTGTCATATTCTATCGTGTCTAACTCCTCTTCACTCTCGTCTGCCTCAAAGCGGCAGTGCTTGTACCCCTCATCATCGAAATCTTGCCCCTCTAACTGCTCGTCATCCCCTAGGTTTCCTCTCCAATCTCCTCTTCCTCGGTGACTAAAGCCCAATTGTATAATAGGTTAAGATCGTGAATTTTGGTCCATTTCCACTCAAGCCGAGCCAAGAGATCACTTAGGGGTTTTAGATTAGCCACCTTTTTGCCTTTCAGTTTATTAGTCAGGAACTCTACAATTTCCTAAAGCTTGAGCTTGTTCGTGGGGATATGGAATGAGACCAGTCTCCCTGGGTTACGGGAGCTTCCTGCCATCATGTAGAGTGGCACAGTGGGCTCCTTTGCTGTCATGCTTGGTGATTTAGCAACTTGCTTATACAGCTCTTCCTCATCTAAGAATGGTAGGTCAATGGTTGCCAAGACATGCATCCAATCCCTCTCATCCTTAGGGCAGGGGATGTACTTGGTCAATGACCCATAGGGTTTGCTTGCCTGGGCATCCCCTTTTAGCATGGTCGAGATAGCATTGAGGTTGGCTGGGGTAGTCTTTCAGGTGTCCATCTCGACCCTTACAACTTCCGCCCTATTCCCCAAGAAGATGAGATTGTTCCCCCAATCTTCAATAACTTGCGCGTTCCTCATCCAGGGTCAACCTAGCAGTATGTCATAGTCCACACCCTTCATGACAATGAAGTTTACAGAAAACTGCACTCCTGCGACCTTCACTGGCTAGTTCTTTAGGACCCCGAATGGTCTGATCTTCATTCTGTTGGCCAATGTAACATTGAACCTAGCCGCTTCCACAGGTGGGTTTCCCCAAGCTTGTAGAACTGCTTGGCTCAAGACACTGACCCCAACACCGGTGTCTACAATTCCTTTTCGTGTTGCGTCCCCCAAGGCTAAGATAGGTAGGACTTCATGCATCTCCATGCCTTCCCAGAAAGCATTGACGTGTGGTGACCTTGGAGCCGAGTGCAGCGTTAGGCTTGGAATTTGCGTGACTGTGTCCTGCTTTTGCAAGTCAGCGGCAGTATGCTCCCCTTTTCCCTCCACCCAGTGCCTTAATTCTTGCCATAAGGGAGGGTGCTGCCTAAGCAAATCTCCCACGCTCATAGTCACTGGGGTGGTTACTAAAGTGGTGAGGAGGTTGCTAGGTAGTTGGCTTCCTCCTTGGTCACCATTCTTTGGCCATATGTCCTTGTTAGCTTGTTGACAAGCTTCTCCTTGGTCTTACCTCTGTGGAATCTCTCGTGGTGTGGGTGTGTTCCACGATTGAGGTCGTGATGGCGAAACGAGTGTGCTCACACTAGAGAGGTCTTCATTTGGTCTCCAGTATGGTTTCTACATCTTTAAGGTGTTCCTAGGCATCCTTGACCCACTCCTTAACTTTGGCTATAGCCTCGAGTTGCCGTCTGGGATGGGGGTATTCCCCTACCTTGGCACTCCCTAGTTCTGCTATCTTAGGAGCTGAGGTCTCTACCTCAGCATCAGTGACCCCCCTTCTTTCCACTAAGGTTGTAGCTTCCTTAGTCTTAAGGGTAATCTTTGTGCCTATTCTCTTTCTCCTTCTCTGGCTTTTCTTTCCCAACAAGGCTGCACCCAGGTTACTTAGCCCAGGCAACGAGATGCCTGCTTGTTTTGTTTGCACTTGCATCATGACATGCAGTGAGATGGGCGTATCCTCACCACCAAAGGTCTCCACACCGAATAGTCCCAAGGGCATGGAGGGCACATTGGCAGAATTGGCTGATGGTTTCTGTCTAGGACAGCCAGGAAATAGGTGTGAGATCCTACACTCGGTGCATCGAAGGTCAGCTTTGTCCTGGTTTTCCTGTTCCCTTTCTGGGTAATGTGATGAAATATGGCTTGGATGACTGCAAGTCTAGCATGAGATTGGATCTTGGCTTGGTCCTCCAAAGCCTCTACCTCTTCCTCTTCCCAGCACCATCACCGATACCAGTCGATAGTCCATCAGGACTAGATTTCCTTCCTTGTCATAGGAGATGTATGGGTTCACATAGCTTTCCTCTTCACTATGTTCTTCCACATAGTGAACAAGAGCGTCACTCGGTGGTTGGGTTACATAGGGTCCTGGTGGTCTGGGTATGCCTGTTGGGTTCATCTCTAGCCTAGGAATGGCTGGTCTCGCGTTATTTGGTGCTAGAAGTGCCAGCTGGGCTCCCCTACCAAAGAAGTTAGGTGGCCTATTGCCTAAGTATGGAGGGTTGTATTGCTGTGCATATGGGAACCTCCTAGGAAATCTGCAGTGCAACACATCATGACCAAACCTAACACAGTTCGAACATGGCCTAGATCTAGGATCTTGACACTCAGCTAGGAGGTGGTTTCCACCATAGTGTATACACTGCACGTGAGACCATGCAGGCTTCCTCATCTGTTCTTACAATCGTGCAAGCTCCATTCTTACCTCAGCCAGCTCTTGGCCTTGGTCAACACCCTTTCCCTTATCCCATGTACTAGAGTTCTCTCTCTCTCCCAATGTCGTTGTCCGCTCTGAAGCTCTTTGGCTTGTACTGTCTTGACTGGAGTTCCTCATGCTTCGCTCCCTAAGCTGATCCTCCACCCTTATTTCCTCTTCAAAAACTCTAGCTAACACGTCTCTGTGTAGGGTGGAGTTGCTAGCCAAGGCCTTGTAGAGCTCCTCACTTCGGATTCCATTTATAAACATGGTAGACATAGCCTTCTCGTTAGGTCACTTATTGGCTGGGATCCTCTTGAAGAGGCTATGCACATGAGTGACGTAGTCTCTTACATCTTCCTTTTCCCTCTGACATTCATCAACCGGATGATTAGGTTGTTAGAGTACCCTGCCTCAGAGAATATCTTGATAAAATGGTCTTTAAGACAGGTAAAGTTCGTGCGCTCAATTGCATCTAGACTAGTGTACCAAATTCTCCCCTTTTCACCCAAACACAGCCCGAAGGATTGAGAGCGTTGTGCAAGGTCTGTGAGACCGTTTGATTCGCAAACTTGTTTGAACTACTCCACAAAGCTATATGGGTCATTGCTAGGTTCATACTTATCTAGTTGCTTTGCTACAATAGGGATCCTAGATTGCCCCTTGCATGACCCCTAATCCCGAGAGTAATGCCATGGCTAAGGCGGTTGCGCTCTGCTCAGCGGACATGTTGTCCATGAGCTGCCTGGCTACAAGTTCACTCAATGATAATTCATCCTCTACTGCTTGCTTTCTCTCTGCATTTGGTCTTGCCTTGGCTGCTCCAGCCAGGGCTAGCACACGTTGGGCCTCATACATGTCTACATCTTGTTGGAGTTTCCTAGCCTTTTGCTCGTGCTTATAGGCCATCATGCTCTCTAGTGCCCTTCTGATCGCCTTTCTTTCCTCTTCTAGGGTTGCTACCACTTCCTCTATTAGCCTACCCTGAACTATCGTCCTAATCAACAAGTTATACTCAATGACTAACTCCTGCACTATGACTGGGAATTCTCCCAAGTCCAGTCGGCGGTCCTCTCCTTGTCCACCCCGTGATCCTGGCATTACTCCCACTTCTAGCTCCACAAGGTCGTCGATCAATTTGAGTAACTCCGGCAGTGTTCAATCCTCTATGTTGTCGCCTTCTGGATCTTTGTGTCCTCCTAGGGTCCTACTAATGGGGCTTTCTAGCAACCAGCTATGTTTTGGAACCTTCTCCTAGTAGTGAGTTTCTTGATGTTATTATGTATCCTGATGAGCTCCTTGTTATTGGAAGCAGTCATCAATCTTATCCCCACAACTTGTGCTTCGTGCTTTCTAGTCCTTAGTGCGAAAACAGGCTTTTCGTTTTTCTTGCAGTGCACCTTAGGTGATGAAATCAAAAAGTGAGGTGAGGATGCAAAAAATGCTCAATGCAGACTCCACTCTACCCCTCACATTCGTAGCCTGATGTGGCTCTAAGCGTAGGTTCTGGCTAATCTAAAGTTTTACTAAAATACCCTGCTGCATTCTCTATTCTGCTTTAGGGTGTTGGTTGGCTGATCGCCAAACGTCACGTCAAATTCCAATTTTGGTTTGTTCAGTGCAATTCCAAAAATCGAGCAGTCCTATTCTGGGACTTGGACGCATTGGTCCGACACGGCGCAGATGACAACCCACAGGTTGCGTGCAATGCCTCAAGGTCAACATATACTCTACCGATTCATGCCGTGCCTTCCAAGTAGATGCAAAGTAGTAGAGGGAACCGCTGGGCACACCTAGAAGCGATATGGCACTCGAATCAACCAGCACTTTGCGATCTCCCCGTAGCTCTCTCTCTCTCTTGCGCTCTCCCTAGCTCTCAAGCTCACTCTCTTCTCAGAAGGCAGAATGTCAAATGCGGTGTTCTCTGGCTCCCTGGGCCCCTTATTACCCCATTCCAGGCTGCTGTAAACTTAGGAATTAATCCCACACACTCTTCTAGCCAAAAGTCTGAATCTGTGCCCCTATTTCCCTGTCTCCAGCAGTAGCAAAACCCTTCTATTTTCCTTCTTTTCCTATCCTAATCTTAACCTAATGCAACAGAAATCAAAAACAGAGATAGAGATGGATGGTCCTACTCTAATATTCAACAACAAATCAAAATACTTACTTTCTCCAGGGATTAAAACCTCCTAAATCTCCTAACTATCTCAAGCATCGGTTCGAGCTGCAAACCCTACTTCTATGCTCAATTCAATGTGTGCGGCACTCAAGGCTCGATTCCGTCGATCTCGGCAACAGAACCAAAATGGAGGGGAGCTATAGAGCTCTATCCCGAGACCTACTGACCACTTATTGATCAAGCGTTTCAAGCCGAGCAGCCATGGCTACCTCTCACATAGCCAACGTGTAATGCCTACCTTATGGGTGTAGTGAGCTTACATTGATGCTCAATCGAGTTCTCTCCTCTCTCTTGCACTCCGGTAGCTCCACGATCCTTGTGGCAAGCTCAAGCCCCCTCCTTCAAGCTCCATCCTCCATAGCCGCACAAGAGAAGAGAAGAGAAGAGGAGAAGAGAAGATGAAGAGAGAAGATGGGGAGCTTCTTCTCCATGATCCCTCACTCTCACACACTCACTCCCTCACACTCCCTCACTCAAGCACAAGCAAGAAGGCAAGAAATAAGAGAAGAAGAAGAAGAAGCTTTGGCCACACACAAGAATAAACTTCTCATTCACTTTTGAACTTTATATACATGCCCTACTTTTTGGGCGGTCATCCCCACTTTTTACATGGCCGGCCATTAGCCTCAGCCATTAGCCTAGGCTCTCTTTTCCTATTTCCCACCATTCCACTTATCCCGTTCCTACTAATGCATACAATTTGCACAGGAGTGAGCCCGATGTTCTTTTTACAAGGATTCAGGGGAGCGCCTTCATATTTAATGGCACACTTTTACTCTTTTCTTTTCTCAAGGTGACACCATCATTCAAATTTTCAGGTTCTGACCTCCATCCAGGGTGCCTTTTCCTTCCTTTGTCCTGTGCCTTTTTTGTTACCTCCTTCTTCCATTTTTTCCACACTTTTGCTCAATTTTCCGTTCCTCTGTGCTACAGCTAACAAATGTAAAAGGAGTTAGGATGTTGTTTGATCAACCAACAAAAAAACCAATTGTATTCTTGCCAAACAATGCAAGAATAGTCATGATAATATTTCCATCGCATATATGTTCTCCCCTTGGGATCAAAGAGCAATCCTATGTAAATTTTACTTAGCACTTGTATGCATAATTTTTAATGTCATGATTATGCCATTCATAACCCTTGACCGATTCCTCCTTGTAATTTCTCTATCAATGAACAAACCATATGCAACTAGGTGCAATTAACTTTCCTTAATACATGCACTTTGCGAGCTCAATCTGACGAATATGTGAGATGAATGATCTATAATCATGCATCATAGTATGGGCCAAATGTATCTCATACGAGAATCAAAACAAGCATTTATCAATTTGGAAATACATTACTTATGACTGGTATCACAATTTGGATTGACGGTGATGCCTTTGTCTAAAGCTTCGTGTTGGTTATGGGATTGTCATCCGCATGCAACATTCTTCACTTGGAGGCCATTATCTGCAAGTAGACTCAAGAGATTAAGAAGGTGGAATACCTCGAGAGAGGAGAGTGTAAGAGAAGATGGCTAAGTTGAGAATCGAGATAAAGGGAATTGTGAAGCCTCTTGGGGTAACTCCTCTCTCTCTCTCTCTCTCTCTCTCTCTCAATATCTTGGAGGGGGTATCCCTCTCTACCTCTCTCTCGCAGCCTCTCCGGGTTTCCTTATCCTCCCTTATGCCTCCCCATGCCTCATATTTATAGTGAATTAGAAAAGAGGACTTGTGACTGAGAAGTGGAGCTCTTTGTGGAGGGGGATCTTGGAAAGATCAGTGATCTGATGCTCAGATCATAAATTTGATGGTTATATTGGCTCCGAAAGGGGGGTAAAACGCCCAAGGCACTCACTTGCTTAGAAAGCTCTTAGTTCACTCCTTGTTATTTTCTCTGTTCGAAGTGTTGTCTATTGCCTGTAGACTGTGTGTCAAGATTGTGGGAGAGAAGGAAGGAGTCTCACTTGTAGCTTTCTTGCTTGCACAATGGGGGAATACACACAGAGGTGGAGGCTGAAAATAGTTTTTCTCTTCTTAGTTGTGTAAGCCAAAAGAACTCTCGTACAAGGAAATAGAAGAACCCTATATATGGGTCTCAAACCAAACTCAACTAACTAAGGTGGCATACTAACTGAGCCACGAACTAGAGTAGATAAGGATAGCTGTCATGTAGCTATTATTCATGGGCGGTGTACCAACCACATCTGCAACTGACAAGTCGGTGACATAAATGCACAACGGTCACCCTGGCATATCACGAGTGGAGCTCAACATCTCAACACTCCCCCTTGAGCTCAATCCCAATTCCTGCACACCAAGCAGGTCTCTGAACTTGTGCAACTTCTCTGCGCCCAATGCCTTCGTAAATATGTCAACTACCTGATCCTCTGTGCTGACATAAACTAGATCAATAAGACCTAGTAAAACCCTCTCCCGCACATAGTGATAATGCACCTCAATGTGCTTTGTTCTAGCATGATAGACTGGGTTATTTTCCAAGTGTATACTACTCATGTTGTCACAATAAATGACAACTGGCCCATCTGTAGGTTGATACATATCTGACAACTGGCCCATCTGTAGCCTGCATAAACTGACTTACCAATCCAACAACATAGCTCAAATCTGGCATGTTAATAGTCATATAAATCAAGCTTCCTACTATGCGTCTGTACATAGTAGGGTCTTCCAGAAGCTCACATGCATCTGCGCTCAGCTTCACATTCTGCTCCAAAGGAACTAAAATAGCCTTACAGCCTGTCATCCCATATTTGGACAGCATGTCCAATCCATATTGCCTCTGCAAGAGCTGTATCCCACTTGGTGATCTAATCACCTCGATGCCCAAGAAATAACGCAGCTCTCCCAAATCCTTCATCTCAAACTTCTGCTTCAATAGCATTTTCACATGAAGGATATCTTCATCACTGTCACCTGTCATAATCAAATCATCAACATAAATGACAAGTAGCATAATACCTTTCTCTATTTTTCTCACATAAAGTGAGAAATCTGCCTTGAAAATCTGAAAGCCAATAGTGACAAGATATTGTCCTATCTTGTCAGACCATGCTTTAGGTGCTTCCTTCAAGCCATACAAGGCTTTCTTCAACCTGCAAACAAACTCAGGATGAGCAGCATGCACATAACCTGGTGGCTGCTCCATATAGACCTCTTCTTGCAAATCACCATGCAAGAAGGCATTCTTTACATCCATCTGATGTAAAGACCATCCCTTTGATGCAGCCATAGCAATGACTGCTCTTACGGTTTCCATCCTTGCAACCGGATTGAATGTTTCTTCATAGTCAATGCCATATGTTTGTGCATACCCCTTGACTACTAATCTTGCCTTGTATCTGTTCACAGAACCATCTGCATTGTGCTTCACCTTATAAACCCACTTACAGCCAATTGCATTCTTACCTTTAGGCAAAGGTACCAATTCCCATGTAGCATTTGCTTCCAAGGCATCCATTTCTTCATCCATGGCTTTCTCCCATTTTTCTTTTCCCATGGCTTGCTCAAAAGAAGTGGGTTCTGGTTCCTGTATCACTTTGACCATATATGCATAATGAATGGCTATAAATCCATCATATTTCAGCCTATCCACAGGATACCTAGCTCTCGTAGACCTGCGCAAAATAGGTTCACTCCCAGGTGCTCTCAAAACATCCCTGGTCTTCCTTACTCCAGGTGTAACAATAGAAGAAATACCCAACTCATCATCAATGCTCTGTTCAGAGCAACTGGATTCACCATCCACATAAGAGTGACCTGCATTCACATCAAACATGGGCTGATCAACCTTCTCTTTTCCTTTTCGTGATACCTAGATACCACTATCTGAATTACTTTGAGAAGATTCTCCTGATCTCAATCTGCCTGTCCATGGCGAAGAATATGAACCACTACTAGAGGAGCTCCAGGTCCACTAATATTTTGTGATTGCTGCTGTGAATTCTGTGCAGCATTACCATTTTGTGCATCTACATCATCAATCACATTTACTGGTTTATACCAGCTACTCATCTCATCAAAAACAACATCTCTGCTCACTGTAAACTTACGAGTAGAAGGGTTATAGTATCTATACCCTTTTTGCTGCAGAGAGTAACCAATAAAGATGCACTTCTCAGCTTTTGGATCCAACTTGGATCTCAACTCATCTAGCACATGTACATAAGCAATGCAACCAAAAATTTTCAAATGAGAAATATCTGGTTTCCTACCAATATACCTCTCCTCTGGAGTCATCCCATGTATTGCTGCAGTGGGAGTCCTGTTCATTATGTAGACTGCTGTAGCAACTGCCTCAGCCCAATAAAAATCTGGTAGGTCTTTTTCATTGAGCATGGCACGAGATACCTCTCCAATATGCCTGTTTTTTCTTTCTGCAATTCCATTTTGTTGTGGGGTATGACTACATGAATATTGCTGCTTTATGCCATGCTCCTGCAAAGAACCTTGCAAACTCATTTGAGAGGTACTCTCCCCCTCCATCTGACCTTAGGCATTTTATTTGTAGTCCTGTTTCTTATTCAACCATAGCTTTAAGAGTTTTGAAATGCCCAAAAACTTCACTTTTCTTTTTCATAAAATACACCCAAAATTTTCTGCTATAGTCATCAATAAAAGTGACAAAATAATGACAGCCTCCAAGAGATGCAGCTTTAGTAGTCCACACATCAGAGTGGATTAATTCCAATGGCTTCTCACTCTCTTGAACATGTCTAGGAAATGGTTTCCTTGCCTGTTTTCCAAATTGGTAGGCTTCACATACCTTATGCATTTCTGCAACCTTGAATTTAGGCAATCTTGCAACAATATTTTGGGCCTGCATTGATTTAAGTCGCTGTACATTAACATGGCCAATGCATTTATGCCAGATATCAATATCTGCAACTACACCGGTCCCATGTGCAAACATTGCTGCACTCAATTCAGACATGTCTGCATCCAACGTAAACATTCTGCCTTTCTTCTTTCCTTTTGCTATCAAGCGACCTTTATTTTTCATATCCTCAACAAAGCATCCATGAGGATTAAATCTGACCTGCAAGCCCTGCTCAACCATTTGACCAGCAGAAACCAGATTCTTGGTGATATTCGGGACATGAAATACATCAGACAGGTATTTCTTTTTCCCATCCTGCATAGACAAAGGAATTTTTCCAATCTGCACAATAGGATGTGCAGTATCATCACCAGTCTCCACAAATCCTGGTTTTTCCATTTTCCTTGCATCCTCCATCCATTCTGCATGACCTGTCATGTGGTTTGATGCACCTGAGTCAACATACCATACATCATTGCTTTCTTCTGCACTTGTCACAGAATTGTTCATGTGCTGCACCATAAACAAATGCTCATTTCTGTCATCACCCTGTCTACTAGAAGATGCATAATTTCCTTGTTGCAGTTTTCCATTCATGATATCATTCTGCTTTTTATAGCAGTCTTTAGCCATATGACCCATTTTACCACAGTAGTAGCATTCAACATTACTGTTTGCATTTTGGCCTCTTTGCCATCCACCACGACCTCTTTGGCTCCCCCTGCCTCTAGAGTTACCACGTCCTCCTCCATAGGACTGGTTTTCTTGAGTTTGCTGCATATTCTGATTTCTACCACGGCCTCCAAATCGGCCTCCTCTACCTCTACCTCTACCTCTTCCAGCATTTGAGTAGAAGACAGTTTCTTTTGAAGTTCCTCCTGAAGAAGATGCACCACCATTTCTCTGCTCCTCATAAATTATAAGAGCAATCAACTCCTCAAAATCATGAAATCTTTCACGAATGGAAATGGATGTTCACAACTGTGCATAATCCTTTCCTAGACCATTCAAGGTCACAGAAACTAAATCATCATCTTCCACTGGTGACCCAATGGAAGCAAGTGCATCTGCAATCTTCTTCACCTTCATGTGGTAGTCATTGATGCTCATACTTTCTCTTTGCACATTGTGCAACTCTTGTTTGAGCTGCATTTTCCTGGCTTGCGTATTTGTGCTATACATTTTTGACAAAGTATCCCATGCCTCCTTTGGCGTACTTGCATCTTGAATATGCACAATCATAGAGTCTGAAATGTTGATAGACAGCCAGTACATAACTTTCCTGGCTCTCTCATGCCATGCTTTAAATGCCTGCATTTGCTGTTGATTGGGAACATCAGGAAGAACTGGTTCTTCTTCATTTCCTGCAACAAATTCCCAATATCCTTTTCCCATAAGGAAATTCGTCATTCTAAACTTCCATGCTTGGAAGTTGCTCTTGTCAAGCTTTTTAGTTACAATCTGTGAAAGAGAATCAGACGCCATTACAGAACACTGCAAAAAATTCTATCACTGCAAAAAACACAGCTTCACCCTCACAAGGGCAAATCTACAAAACTGGCGAAAGTGGTATTTGACCACACAGTCACTGCCTAGTGACGATTTTGCATATACATGAACCAAGGATGATTCTGTAACTCCCAATGTCTCTGCACACAAGCATACGATGCAATTTCTGTGGTAACTTTTCACCGACCTGTAGAACAGTGGTCACACAGCATAAAACAGGGCTTTTTCCTGAGTGCGTGCAGAAAACTTCCGCCTCCAAAATAGGCCCCGAAATGGCCTCAAATCAAAAAAACAGGGTCGTCAGGGCTAAAGCCCAATCCCGCAGCATATACTGCCCTCTTGCTTCACCACGAAGGGCATCTCAACCTGAGACGATGCACTCTTGCAATTGCCGGCTGTGCTACCTGCAGAGATCTACTCCCAAAACAGAAAATGAAAGCAACACTGCTCCTCTTACCAGAACACCACGAGCTTGGCTTGCTTTCTTGAGCTCCTTACCACGAACAAGGATCTGATACCATGTCAAGATTGTGGGAGAGAAGGAAGGAGTCTCACTTGTAGCTTTCTTGCTTGCACAATGGGGGAATACACACAGAGGTGGAGGCTGAAAACAGTTTTTCTCTTCTTAGTTGTGTAAGCCAAAAGAACTCTCGTACAAGGAAATAGAAGAACCCTATATATGGGTCTCAAACCAAACTCAACTAACTAAGGTGGCATACTAACTGAGCCACGAACTAGAGTAGATAAGGATAGCTGTCATGTAGCTATTATTCATGGGTGGTGTACCAACCACATCTGCAACTAATAAGTCGGTGACATAAATGCACAACGATCACCCTGGCATATCACGAGTGGAGCTCGATATCTCAACACTGTGATCGCGGTGCACGCGATTTTGCAAATCCTCTCTTTATTTTTTTCCTTTTATAAAATCTCAAAACTAACTAAAGCATCACTTGTCTTTTCTTTTAAATGACATTTAGTTCTAGAAATCTCCATATCTTTTTTTGGATAATATTTAAAATTTCCAAAATATACTAGTTTTTCCCAAAATCTAATATTTTTGGACCATCAAAACTATACACATTAATACTAGTGATTAATATAGCTCCTAAGTCTCGTTCATGTTGTAACTTATGTGAAGGGTGGCTACGGTCCTTGTCAATCCAAGAAAATTATCAGATTTACAACTCTCAATTTTTCTAAATAAAATATTTTTTATTAAATAAAAATTAGTAGTTATTAATGTTAGTTAGTTTTTACCCTAGTTAGTCTTTAGTTAGTAATATTACTAACTTATTATTTGACTAACTAACTTTTGAACTAACCAACTAAATTTTAATTGCATGGAAATATTATATCCTCCTTAGATAGGGCACATCCGTAGGAGATGTCTCTACCGTCAATGCTTCCATTGTAATGAGCTAGAACATATCCAAGCAGACTACCCTGATCTAGGTCCAGAAGACATTGAGCCTCCAAGAAAACGAAGCTACACAGGTGCACTCTATGGATATATAGAGGAATCAGATGAAGACGAAGACTTAGAACTAACAATATCTCTTCAGGATGACTAGAAATCCTAGAAATTTTATCGACATGAAATACAATTTGTATTGGAATAAACTTTACTCTTGTAACTACAATTAACATGAGTAATATGAGTTGCATCTATTTTGAGCTTGGAACTTGCAAATGATTAGAGATACTCTCGCAAGGAATGATAGTTATAACGTGTAATGAATTTCTCTTAAGTCGTTTCTTCTCAACTAATATGGATTGAGTCTTACCATAATGTTGAAGCTTGGAAGTATTCTTTAGTATTACAAGCAAAGCTGATTGTCCATGGAGCTCAATCCCGAACTAAGAAGAGGACAATCTGGGAACATAGTATCCAAGGTAGAAGACCACTTTGATCTGCTAAAAGGATCCTAGGACAAATTAGTCTAAAGAAGAAAATCCTACCAAGGACAACCAATAATCTTGTGACCACAAGTGATAAAGTTTTGCGATGTTTCTATTGCAAGGAGCTAAGTCATTTCAAAAGGGAATGTCCAAAGCACCCTAAACACCGATGCTCCGAGTGCCACAACATTGGACATAACTACATCAATTGTCCCGACAAAACTCAAAACATTCCATGGGAGTGCCGAGCAGCGATGCTTAGATTCGTTTCTCAATAGACCGCTAAAAGAGTGCTTGGAAAGCCGATGGGCAGGCACCTTATAGTTGGTATCAGAGCCAAACTTTGTAATGACGTGTAATTGATTAATATTTGGTTCATGGACATATCCTAAATAGAAATAACCTTAGTGGTATGGTTTGACTGTCAGGCACCTCCTACACCCACAAATGCTGACATGCAAGAGAAGAAATTTCTTCTCGAGAAAATTAAGGCACCCGAGTTTGATGGAGAAGGGATAGATGTCCACAACAGAGGAAGAGATATGGTTTGAGTCAATGGATGATTATTTCTTTGCTTCGAGAACTGCTTCTACCAATCAAGCAATGATAGCCAAACTTAAGCTATTTGTCCAGGCCCGGTTATGGTGGAGGCAATGGTGCAAGGATCAGGGTATTTTCAAAGCCACTGTCACTTGGGCTCAGCTGAAAGATGCTTTACGCGGATGATACCTTCTGCCAACCTACCAGACTTTGAGGATGAATGAATTTTTCAAGCTCAAGCAACTGGAATTAACCTTGGAAGCTTACTACTCAAAGTTTGTAACCCTACTAAAATATGCACCACCTATGGATATTTTGCAGCAAGTATCCAAGTTTTTCCATGGCCTAAACACTCCTCTAAACCACTGTCTTGAAGCAATGTGTCCAATGGACTTGCAAGATGCATTACTTTGAGCGAATCCAATCATCTAAGAACTTAAATCGGGCAATTGTAGCAAAAGATGACTCCCGAGATTTGGGTAAGAGATGCCATACGTGTGGAGAGATAGGGCACATCCATAGGAGATGTCTCTACCGTCAATGCTTCCATTGTAATGAGCTAGGACATATCCAAGCCGACTACCCTAATCTAGATCTAGAAGACATTGAGCCTCCAAGAAAACGAAGCTACACAGGTGCAATCTATGGATATATAGAGGAATCAAATAAAGACAAAGACCTAGAACCGACAACACCTCTTCAGGATGACTAGAAATACTAGAAATTTTGTCGACATGAAATGCAACTTGTATTGGAATAAACTTTACTCTTGTAACTACAATTAACCTGAGTAATATGAGTTGCATCTATTTTGAGCCTAGAACTTGCAAATGATTAGAGATCCTCTGGCAAGGAATGACAGTTATAACGTGTAATGAATTTCTTTTAAGTCATTTCTTCTCAACTAATATGGATTGAGTCTTACCAGAATGTCAAAGCTTGGAAGTATTCTTTAGTATTACAAGCAAAGCTGATTGTCCATGGAGCTCAGTCCCAAACTAAGAAGAGGACAATCTGGGAACATAGTATCCTAGGACAAATTGGTCTAAAGAAGAAAATCCTACCAAGGACAACCAAGAATCTTGTGACCACAAGTGATAAAGTTTCGCGATGTTTCTATTGCAGGGAGTTAGGTCATTTCAAAAGGGAATGTCCAACCCTAAACATCGATGCTTCGAGTGCCACAACATTGGACATAACTACATCAATTGTCTCGACAAAACTTGGAACATTCCATGGGAGTGCCAAGCAGTGACTCTTAGATTCGTTTCTCGATAGACCGCTAAAAGAGTGCCTAGAAAGCCGATGAGTAGGCACCTTACAGAGATGCTTGGCTATATGCCCCTTAAAGAGTAGTCTACTAATTTTGAGGTGGTTACACTTAAAAGAACTAGTGAAACTCTCAACAATTTTCCACTCACAGCAATCTAAAAGGTATACCTATATAAATATAAGACAATTAGTTACATAGATATTATGAAATTGCTCGTTCTCAATATGTTGCAAAGATTTATTGTTTGCAATGTTTCGTTGAACGATTATAGTTGATGTAATATATATTTTCTTTTGCATGAATACATGTTGTATCAACACCTCTGTTTTACAAGGTAAGAATAAACTTTTCTTTGTCTAAGAGCTAAAATTCTAACCTTCTAGTGCTTTGATATATCTATAATTGCATATGCTTTCACCATGTAAGCTCCCTTCATACTTAGATGCATATGTACCCAAGATAAGCAATGATACATATCCATGATCCGATTCTCCTCTTCATATTTCCTATTGTGTACTTCTATTAAGAGAATGCTTGTTCTTATCTCAAGCATTATAAACTAGGCAATAGATATAAAGAATTATGTTTTAAGCCCTAAATAGTAAGCATATTAGGTCTAACTAGTAATCACAAATATGCCATATAGATCAACATAGCATTAAATAGATCTAAACATTGATATCAAAACTTTAATCATACTATTTATATGAATGGAAAGAGTAGTACAAAAATACTTAGAGAATTTTGCAAAAAGAAATTATATTATAATAAATAGGAGTCTAATTTGACTCAATACATTGCATAAAAATATAATTATTGAAGAGTAATCAATACAAGGACATCAACCACATGCATGCAAATTTGAATAGGCACATTGGATTGACACGTGAGATAGTCTATGACTCAGCACATTGCGCATTATATGGATGATATGATACAAGAGTTTTATGGATCATAACCAATCGGCATGAAGATCCAAATGGACATGTAGGATCAACAAATCAAATAACTTTTGAACCTTGACTTCTAGTACATCCATATCATCCAATACAAAGGAATCACTCACTATAGTAAAATAGTTGATCAAGAGTTTTGTGCTTCACCTAAACCTTACACAATACTTACATGTCATAGAAACATTAGTTAATTATTCATGAGTTCTTGCAATATAAAAGAGAGAATTTACGTATAAGGTAGAATATCTACACTACTCTATTGATTTAGTTACAACAATAGATTTGAAACATATGATCATCAAAACCTATTGAAACCATAGCCATGAGAAAAATGTGACTAGATTGTCCAATTGATAAATCCCTTTTAACAAAAATATCTAGATAATTGCTTGAATAAAGTAACAAAAATAGGGTAAATTTACCTATAAGCTAATCTACTGAAGATAAGATTAAGTTATTTTAATCAAAGCCTAGAGCTACAGAATCTTTGATCTATCTTGTGTTAATTGTTACAACAACAATTGATCCAAAAGTTAGAACTAGCATCAAACGCTACTATAAAAATAGCATAAAAGAAAAAATGCAGAGAGAAAGAAAGTGTGAGTGAATGGGAGACAAAAAGCAATAAGCACCTATCCAATCTTTCCCAAATTGGCATTTGCAAAAAGACAATAGCAACAGTTAGTATTTACATAAAGGTGTACTGAAAAAACAATAGAAAATATAAAAACATAGAGAAAGAAAAAGAGAGAGGGCAAGAGAGATGAGCATTTGTAAAAATTCATGTAAAATGATCTCTATAATTTAAAAAAAACAAGGGTTAGAATAAAAATTATGTTGTATTATAAAAAAAGCAACAAAGAAATTCCATAAAGAAAGGGAAAGATTAGCACCTTCACATCTTGCTCCAAATGAAATCTACAAGAAAATAATAGTAATTAGAACCAATATCAAGTTTTATTGAAAACATAACAAAAAAAAGAAACAATGTTGAGATATCGAGCTCCACTCATGATACGCCAGGGTGACTGTTGTGTATTTATGTCACCGACTTGTCAGTTGCAGACGCGGTTGGTACACCGCCCATGAATAATAGCTACATGATAGCTATCCTTATCTACTCTAGTTCGTGGCTCAGTTAGTATGCCACCTTAGTTAGTTGAGTTTGGTTTGAGACCCATATATAGGGTTCTTCTATTTCTTTGTACTAGAGTTCTTTTGGCTTACACGGCTAAGAAGAGGAAAACTATTTTCAGCCTCCACCTCTGTGTGTATTCCCCCATTGTGCAAGCAAGAAAGCTACAAGTGAGACTCCTTCCTTCTCTCCCACAATCTTGACATGGTATCAGAGCCTTGTTCGTGGTAAGGAGCTCAAGAAAGAAAGCCGCTCGCGGTGTTCTGGTAAGAGGAGCAGTGTTGCTTTAATTTTCTGTTTTGGGAGCAGATCTCTACAGGTAGCACAGTCAGAAAGTGCAGGAGTGCATTGTCTCAGGTTGAGACGCCCTTCGCGGTGAAGCAAGAGAGCAGTATATGCTGCGGATGAGGGCTTTAGCCCTCGGCGACCTTGTTTTTTTTATTTGAGGCCATTTCGGGGCCTGTTTTGGAGGCAGAAGTTTTCTGCACGCACTCAGGAAAAGGCCCAGTTTTATGCTGTGCAGCCACTGTTCTGCAGGTCGGTGAAAAGTTACTGTAGAAATTGCATCGTATGCTTGTGCGCAGAGACATTGGGAGTTACAGATTCATCCCTGTTGCCTGTTGATGCAAAATCGTCACTAGGAAGTGACTGTGTGGTCAAATACCACTTTTGCTAGTTTTGCAAATTTTCCCTTGCGAGGGTGAAGCTGTGTTTTTTGCAGTGACAGAATTTTTTGCAGTGTTCTGTAATGGCGTCTGATTCTCTTTCACAGATTGTCACTGAAAAGCTTGACAAGAACAACTTCCAAGCATGGAAGTTTAGAATGATGAATTTCCTTATGGGAAAAGGATATTGGGAATTTGTTGCAGGAAATGAAGAAGAACTAGTTCTTCCTGATGTTCCCAATCAACAGCAAATGCAGGCATTTAAAGCATGGCATGAGAGAGCTAGGAAAGTTATGTACTGGCTGTCTATCAGCATTTCAGACTCTATGATTGTGCATATTCAAGATGCAAATACGCCAAAGGAGGCATGGGATACTTTGTCAAAAATGTATAGCACAAATACGCAAGCCATGAAAATGCAGCTCAAGCAAGAGTTGCATAATGTGCAAAGAGAAAGTATGAGCATCAATGACTACCACATGAAGGTGAAGAAGATTGCAGATGCACTTGCTTCCATTGGGTCGCCAGTGGAAGATGATGATTTAGTTTTTGTGACCTTCAATCGTCTAGGAAAGGATTATGCATAGTTCCGAACATCCATTTCCGTCCGTGAAAGATTTCCTGATTTTGAGGAGTTGATTGCTCTTCTAATTTTTGAGGAGCAGAGAAATGGTGGTGCATCTTCTTCAGGAGGAACTTCAAAAGAAGTTGTCTTCTACTCAAATGCTGGAAGAAGTAGAGGCAGAGGTAGAGGAGGCCGATTTGGAGGCCGTGGTAGAAATCAGAATATGCATCAAACTCAAGAAAACCAGTCCTATCGAGGAGGACGTGGTAACTCTAGAGGCAGGGGGAGCCAAAGAGGTCGTGGTGGATGGCAAAGAGGCCAAAATGCAAACAGTAATGTTGAATGCTACTATTGTGGTAAAATGGGTCATATGGCTAAAGACTGCTATAAAAAGCAGAATGACATCATGAATGGAAAACTGCAACAAGGAAATTATGCATCCTCTAGTAGACAAGGTGATGACAGAAATGAGCATCTGTTTATGGTGCAGCACATGAACAATTCTGTGACAAGTGCAGAAGAAAGCAACGATGTATGGTATGTTGACTCAGGTGCATCAAACCACATGACAGGTCATGCAGAATGGATGGAGGATGCAAGGAAAATGGAAAAACCATGATTTGTGGAGACTGGTGATGATACTGCACATCCTATTGTGCAGATTGGAAAAATTCCCTTGTCTATGCAGGATGGGAAAAAGAAATACATGTCCGATGTATTTCATGTCCCAAATATCACCAAGAATCTAGTTTCTCTTGGTCAAATGGTTGAGCAGGGCTTGCAGGTCAGATTTAATCCTCATGGATGCTTTGTTGAGGATATGAAAAATAAAGGTCGATTGATAGCAAAAGGAAAGAAGAAGGGCAGAATGTTTACATTGGATGCAGACATGTCTGAATTGAGTGCAGCAATGTTTGCACATGGGACCGGTGTAGTTGCAGATATTGATATCTGGCATAAACGCATTGGTCATGTTAATGTACAGCAACTTAAATCAATGCAGGCCCAAAATATTGTTGCAGGATTGCCCAAATTCAAGGTTGCAGAAATGCATAAGGTATGTGAAGCCTGTCAGTTTGGAAAACAGGCAAGGAAACCATTTCCTAGACATGTTCAAGAGAGTAAGAAGCCATTGGAATTAATCCACTCTGATGTGTGGACAACTAAAGCTGCATCTCTTGGAGGCTGTCATTATTTTGTCAGTTTTATTGATGACTATAGCAGGAAAGTTTGGGTGTATTTTATGAAAAAGAAAAGTGAAGTTTTTGGGCATTTCAAAACTCTTAAAGCGATGGTTGGAAAAGAAACATGCCTGCAGATAAAATGCCTAAGGTCAGATGGAGGGGGAGAGTACCTCTCAAATGAGTTTGCAAGGTTCCTGCAGGAGCATAGCATAAAGCAGCAATATTCATGTAGTCATATCCCACAACAAAATGGAATTGCAGAAAGAAAAAACAGGCATATTGGAGAGGTATCTCGTGCCATGCTCAATGAAAAAGACTTGCCAGATTTTTATTGGGCTGAAGTAGTTGCTACAGCAGTCTACATAATGAACAGGACTCCCACTGCAGCAATACATGGAATGACTCCAGAGGAGAGGTATACTGGTAGGAAACCAGATATTTCTCATTTGAAAATTTTTGGTTGCATTGCCTATGTACATGTGCCAGATGAGTTGAGATCCAAGTTGGATCCAAAAGCTGAGAAGTGCATCTTTATCGGTTACTCTCTGCAACAAATAGGGTATAGATGCTATAACCCTTCTACTCGTAAGTTTACAGTGAGCAGAGATGTTGTTTTTGATGAGATGAGTAGCTGGTATAAACCAGTAAATGTGATTGATGATGTAGATGCACAAAATGGTAATACTGCACAGAATTCACAACAGCAGTCACAAAATATTAGTGGACCTGGAGTGTCCTCTAGCAGTGGTTCACATTCTTCGGCATGGGCAGGCAGATTGAGATCAGGAGAATCTTCTCAAAGTAATTCAAATAGTGGTATGCAGGTATCACGAAAAGGAAAAGAGAAGGTTGATCAGCCCATGTTTGATGTGAATGCAGGTCACTCTTATGTGGATGGTGAATCCAGTGGCTCAGAACAGAGCATTGATGATGAGTTGGGTATTCCTTCTATTGTTACACCTAGAGTAAGGAAGACCAGGGATGTTTTGAGAGCACCTGGGAGTGAACCTATTTTGTGCAGGTCTACAAGAGCTAGGTATCCTATGGATAGGCTGAAATATGATGGATTTATAGCCATTCACTATGCATATATGGTCAAAGTGATACAGGAACCAAAACCCACTTCTTTTGAGCAAGCCATGGGAAAAGAAAAATGGGAGAAAGCCATGGATGAAGAAATGGATGCCTTGGAAGCAAATGCTACATGGGAATTGGTACCTTTGCCTAAAGGTAAAAATGCAATTGGTTGTAAGTGGGTTTATAAGGTGAAGCACAATGCAGATGGTTCTGTGAACAGATATAAGGCAAGATTAGTAGTCAAGGGATATGCACAAACATATGGCATTGACTATGAAGAAACATTCAGTCCGGTTGCAAGGATGGCAACCGTAAGAGCAATCATTGCTATGGCTGCATCAAAGGGATGGTCTTTACATCAGATGGATGTAAAGAATGCCTTCTTGCATGGTGATTTGCAAGAAGAGGTCTATATGGAGCAGCCACCAGGTTATGTGCATGCTGTTCATCCTAAGTTTGTTTGCAGGTTGAAGAAAGCCTTGTATGGCTTGAAGCAAGCACCTAGAGCATGGTCTGACAAGATAGGACAGTATCTTGTCACTATTGGCTTTCAGATTTCCAAGCATATTTCTCACTTTATGTGAGAAAAATAGAGAAAGGTATTATGCTACTTGTCATTTATGTTGATGATTTGATTATGACAGGTGACAGTGATGAAGATATCCTTCATGTGAAAATGCTATTGAAGCAGAAGTTTGAGATGAAGGATTTGGGAGAGCTGCGTTATTTCTTGGGCATTGAGGTGATTAGATCACCAAGTGGGATACAGCTCTTGCAAAGGCAGTATGGATTGGACATGCTGTCCAAATATGGGATGACAGGCTGTAAGCCTATTTCAGTTCCTTTGGAGCAGAATGTGAAGGTGAGCACAGATGCAAGTGAGCTTCTAGAAGACCCTACTATGTACAGACGCATAGTAGGAAGTTTGATTTATATGACTATTACCAGGCCAGATTTGAGCTATGCTGTTGGATTGGTAAGTCAGTTTATGCAGGCTCCAAGGAAGCCACATTTGGACGCGGCTAGACGCATACTCAGGTATGTGAAGTCCGCATTGCAGTATGGACTATTTTATGAGACCAGGTTTCAGATACAGTTGCATGGATACACTGATGCTGATTGGGCAGGTAGTATTTCTAATAGACGATCTACCAGTGGATATGTGTTCTCTTTTGGGAGTACTGCAGTCACTTGGAGCAGCAAGAAACAGCCTACAGTTGCCTTGTCCAGCACAGAGGCTGAGTACAGGGGTGCAGCAATGGCTACATGTAAAGTAGCTTGGTTGCATAAGCTACTTTATGATATGCATCAGTCTACAGATGGGCCAGTTGTCATTTATTGTGACAACATGAGTAGTATACACTTGGCAAATAACCCAGTCTATCATGCTAGAACAAAGCACATTGAGGTGCATTATCACTATGTGCGAGAGAGGGTTTTACTAGGTCTTATTGATCTAGTTTATGTCAACACAGAGGATCGGGTAGCTGACATATTCACAAAGGCATTGGGCGCAGAGAAGCTGCACAAGTTCAGAGACCTGCTTGGTGTGCAGGAATTGGGATTGAGCTCGAGGGGGAGTGTTGAGATATCGAGCTCCACTCGTGATACGCCAGGGTGACTGTTGTGTATTTATGTCACCGACTTGTCAGTTGCAGACGCGGTTGGTACACCGCCCATGAATAATAGCTACATGATAGCTATCCTTATCTACTCTAGTTCGTGGCTCAGTTAGTATGCCACCTTAGTTAGTTGAGTTTGGTTTGAGACCCATATATAGGGTTCTTCTATTTCTTTGTACTAGAGTTCTTTTGGCTTACACAACTAAGAAGAGGAAAACTATTTTCAGCCTCCACCTCTGTGTGTATTCCCCCATTGTGTAAGCAAGAAAGCTACAAGTGAGACTCCTTCCTTCTCTCCCACAATCTTGACAAACAACACATAGAAGGGGGGAAGAGAGAGAGAGAGAGAGAGAGGGAGAGAGAAGTGAGCACTTGTGTCTCCTATCCAAAACAACCTCTGTGTAGCAAAACAAGAATAATAACAAGAAAGGACATCAAACCCTACTAAAAAAATAGCAAATAAGACAAAACACAAGGAGAGATGGGCACTTGTGTTTTGCCCAAATTCTAGAGTTGCAAGGAGATGAAAGTGGAGAAGTAAGTAGAATGCTCAAAATCCTAATTACTCTCACCAATGAGCTTCAATGGAGATGAAAATTTTCCAAAATGGAGAAGAGAGAGAAAGTATTCTACTACCAAACTTTTGGATCAAACCGATTTTGTGAGAGAAAAAAATGCAAAATAAAATATTTTCTAAAAAAGGGGGAAGCATGAGGTGAAAGAAGCTCAACTTTTGTGTACTATTCATTCCCTCCTTCTTTTAATTCCCAACTCCTCCCTTTTTAATTAAAAACCTAAGATTTGGAGAGACAAGATTCATTCTCCATGGATGTCAATGTCTAGCCTTCCTATTGGACAATCCAAAAGGCTTACATCTTAAACTATTATTTTTAAGGGCCCATTTTTTAATCTAACTTTTTTCTAACGTGCTCTTTCCTTTTTTTTCCCATCCTTTTTGCTAAGAGCCTATGTGTGCTACACCCCCACATTGTATTCATAAAATACATGCAAATTGTAGTTGGTGGAGTGGTAGTTGTGAGGGCATCTTGGCTTCAAAGGTACCCTGAATGCCAATAGCTTGAACGTAGTTATATTGCTTGACACTTCTAATATCTCTTGGAAAGTTACTACTCAGTGATCCAAGAGTATGTGATGAGTGATATTGTGTAATGTATTGCATCATTGCCTATGAAAAGTGCAAACTTGGATGGTAATTGGGTATCATACTTGTTTGGTAGAGCTATCCAAGCATCTCAACACTACTCAATAAAATTGATATTGGTACTTGAAAATTTAGTCATCGAGCAATTCATGAAACAATGACATGTGGAAGGACCTTAATTACAAGTTCATTTGTGATACGTTATTGATCTGTTTACCATGGGGTATAATTTGTCCAAATCACCTACACCAATAGTCCATTACTCTTTGGAGAGAGAGATATATATATATATATAGAGAGAGAGAGAGAGAGATTTTGGAGGCCTCTCTTTCTTTCTCTCGTCTGATATGTGATGTTGATCTTTTCATTGTTTTTGTACTTGGTGTAATAATTGAGAACTAAGAGGTTCAACAAGATTTTTTATTCATCAAGTGCCTTTTGATAGACATGCACCATTAAGAGATGGATGATAAAGGAGGAGGTTCAAGAAAGAGATTTCCTTCTATATTTTACACCATATAGGATGGGGAAGGAGCGAAGGCCATGGGTGCCATGTGTACACTACATGTGTGTAATGTGCCCGCGTATCGACTTTCCAAGCACCTTTTTAGCAATCCATCGAGAGACGAGTCTAAGCGACGCCGCCTGGCACTCCCATGGAATGTCACAGGATTTGTCGCCTAGTGCTTCTCAAGTCTGTCTTGCAATAGAACGTTTGCAGCCAAAGCCACTAGGATTGACCTAAAATTTGGGTTCCTAGTAGTCACGGTCTCCTGACAGCATTCTAGCATCGGGTCTTGGGAAATTTACTTTACATGGAGATACCCAAGCCGAAGTTGACCCATGCCACAGTTGGTTCAAAGAGAATGGGAAACGAGAGGGATGCACTTCTCAACCTCTCTGCCCGTAGATCATAGTTGTTGAGAAATAGACAAATGATGTATGCTCTAAGAAGAGCTATCTTGAATCCCATATGCACCAGTGAGGAGAGTGGAACAACTCAAAGTCTATAAAGCATTGTACTTGATGTCATGATGCTTTGTACTTTCAGTTAAGTGTCTTGTCATTGTCAATTCTACACAAGATTTTGTTTATGAGTCCAAGCTAATCTATCTTGAAACCTAATTCACTTGTGTAACAGTTTTTCTCTACTTGTCCATGTCATTATGAGTTTGGTCTTGATCTTTCATCCACCATAGCTTGTGTCATGCTCTAGATCTGCATCTTCTAACATGGTATTAGAGCCCAGTTGAGCATGGCTTAGATCATTTCCATCTTTTCCCAGCTCAGGTTGAGTGTTGGATCTCATCCCCAACTTCTTTTACAATTCTACCTTCAATAAAGCTTCCATGGCTGCCATAGCCAAGAGTATCCTATCAGCTTGAAGCTCTTATATCTCTCTCCATAAGCCAAATTTCTCTAGACTTCCTTCTAGAGAAGTGTTTCCCTGATTCCAGAGCTCCTCCCTTGCACCTCAGTCATTGTCATTGACATTGGGTCACTATTGCCTCAGCATTGCCTGTTTTTGAAGTTGTTGCCATATCTGTGTTTGTGGACAAGAGCACCCACCTGACTTGGAGGAGTTGTATCTCCACATAGAGGCCATATCTCTCCAAGATCTCTTCTAGGAAAACCTTTGTGAGCTCCAAAAACTTCTACCTGGCACATGACTGTTAGACATTGGCCCCCCAGCTACTCAGCATTGCAAAAATTGGCTTCTATAGTTCTTGAAGAGAGATACATTTCCATTTAAATTTTTTTGGAAATGATCCACTATATCTCATGAAATCAGTAAAAAATCAGACCTGTGTCTAAACCCTAATCTAGGAAGCCATAGCCAAAGCTTCAAAATTTGATATTTTTCACAAGTTCTCACTGAAGTCATCATCAGTGATTTTAATCTCTTATCAATACTCTTTGAAGTTCATTACTATTCTGAAAGTGCCCAAGGAAGCTTAGAAGCCATCTAGGAAGTTTGTGAGAGAAAGCAAATCAAGTACCGACTAGTATCCATTAACACTCAACTCGTGTCAATTTGACATTGATTCTCTTGTGTCTCTTGACACATTAAAATACAAAGTTTTGTTGGCTAGTTGAAGTTTAGCAACATGGCAGAGCTTGAGAAAATAGCTAAATTCAATGGTGAAGGATTTCATACATGGAAGGAGAAAACCATGTATCACCTGATGTAAAAGGACTTGTGGGACCTATTTAAAGATGATGCAGATAGCAAGGGGAAGATGATGAAGACTGGTTCGTTAAAGAAGACCAGCTCAAAACCAAAGAATGGAAGAAAATGAATAACAAGGCACTACGCATCATTGCCTAGGGACTAAGTGATGATGTATTACATCATATATCTAGCATTAGAAATGCTAGAACTGCTTGGGAAAAACTTGACAGAATGTTTGGTACCCAAGCAAAGAACTCAAAGGTAAAACTCCTCATGTAGTTTTATAAACTAGATATAAAAGACAATGCTTCTATGACCACGCACATTAACAAGTTCAAGAGCCTAAAAACTCAACTTGCAACTCTTAAGAATAATATTGATGAAGATGAAGCAATAGTTGTACTGCTTGCAAGTGTAAAAAAGGATCCATATGAGAACCTTCTGTCCAATCTAAATAATGTTCCAAGTCTCTCACTCAAAGATATTAAGCACTCATTGCTTGATGGAGAAAGAAAATTTAAAAGCAAATATGTAAAAGAGACCAGCTCAAGGGAAAACCTCTCATACACTAGAGGAGCTACTGGACCCAAGGGCAGAGGTCGAGGATTCAACACTGACAATAGGAGTTGGATGACATGTCAGTATTGTGGTAAAACTAGCCATATTGTTAGTGAATGCTTCCATAAGAAAAGAGCACAAAATATGCAGAATGACCATCACCAAAGTCAATTTATGAATGAAGAAGAAGAAAAAGTTACTTCCGCTACCATCAACAACTCTAGCAGGTTATTCTAAGGAATTTATTTCCATAGTGGATCTCTATGTTTCCCTTAGTGGATTTGATTGTAAGACCCTTGCTAAAGATGTAAAGTCTCAAGCTTTAACTTGATTAGGCTTCCTATGAACTACTCTTCTGGGCCATGTTATCATGTAGGGGGGCAAAAGCCAGCAAGTGTAGGGACTCATCATTTGAGGGGGGTATTGAGAAATATACAAATGATGTATGCTCCAAGAAGAGTTGTCCTGAATCCCATATCCACAGTGAGGAGAGTGGAACAACTCAAACTCTATAAAGCATTGTACTTGACTATGAAATGAATACAATGTCATGATGCTTTGCACTTTCAGTTAAGTGTCTTGTCATTATCAATTCTACACAAGATTGTGTTTATGAGTCCAAGCTAATCTATCTTGGAACCTAATTCACTTGTGTAATAGTTTGTCTCTACTTGTCCATGTCATTATGAGTTTGGTCTTCATCTTTCATCCACCATAGCTTATGTCATGCTCTAGATCCACATATTCTAACAATAGTCCCATTCCAATCCCCTAAAATGGCATGAATCGGGTTTTAATTTAACAATACCTAAAGTCGAACGACTGTAAAACCTTGCGAGAAGTCTCTCAATTCTCTAGGACCACTCTACTGTAGGACAGACCTGTCGGGGGTTTCGCCCACCTGCTTTCCTCATTAGGCATTCTTTAGTTATCTAATTAGGTCCTATCACATTTATGTGTGACATTTAAAATCAACTTCATTAATTAAAGCTTTTAGGGAACAAGGTTCATTAGTATAATTTACGGCATAAACACGAATACAGAGCAAACAATCCTTTGACAAAAGAGTTCAAACAATTTCCTTAACTTATCTTCACGTTAATCTTTGTCTCCTGCCCATATAGGAGAAATTATGTATCCCTTCTGTCCAACAGAAGTACCCGGTCCAAATCACATGGCACCATAATTTCAACACCCTAGACATTGGGCTCACAGTAGTCTACAACTCCATTTCGAACTAGGCAAGGGGTGTCCAGAGCTCCATTGGCACCAAGCAACCTAGG
The DNA here is from genome assembly GCF_053477565.2 of Lygodium microphyllum. Taxonomy (NCBI): domain Eukaryota; kingdom Viridiplantae; phylum Streptophyta; class Polypodiopsida; order Schizaeales; family Lygodiaceae; genus Lygodium; species Lygodium microphyllum. The sequence continues at coordinate 48,399,897 of NC_141141.1, read as the reverse complement.
AGTGAGACACAGCTTCCATGGTTGGCCTTTGGCCTTTTCACCGGTCGATCTTTGACCCATGAATCGAGTAGTTCCCTCTTGATTTGAAATGCAGTGTGACCTTGGAGATGATCCACCTGCACAAAATATCCTTCCTTAATTAATCCAATTATGAATTAACCACAATCAAGGCAATTGGCCTAATATCATCTTCCAAGAAAACATTCATTTATTTTCCCATGGCAACTTGTCATCACTGACCCCTGCTGTGCATTTACCATCAAACACAAGAACTTGGAATAATCATCCAGATCACATCCCAACAATCAATTTAATGTAAGAGCATTTAGAACATTGTTTGATCAATAAACAAAAACAATGGTATTCTTTCCCAAACATTGCAAGAACAGTTGCGATAACATTCCCATTGCACATTTTCTCTCCCCCTTGGGATCGAAGAAAAATTCTACACAAAATTTACTTAGCACACCCTTCTTTCAACTAAGGCATATGTTAAGGTTTCAAACACTGTACAAGACATACGTTGTAGTAGTCACTTATGGTGGTTGATAATATAGCCTTCTTCCCAACAAGTACAAAAGCGTCGGTCTTTCCTCTGACTTAGGGTTTCCTAATTCCTTGAGCTCTTCACTTGTCCTGGAGTTGTTGTTGCATCTAGCCCAATCCCGAATAGGATTGATAAACATAGTCACTATCGGGTGGATCTCAAGGCATCTTAATTCTAATCCTTATGGTCGTTGTTTGTGTTAACTATGCACATTATCAAGATCCTAATGAACTAATAGATTTGTGATATTAGTGAGAGCTTGGGTAAAGATCTTAGAGATTCAAGATTGAATTTCCCCTAAGCTAAATTACTTACCATGCAATCTGCCAAGTGTGCAAGCTACAGCATACTTTCAGTGTGGGAAAATACGTGTCTATTATTTTCATTGCTCACACTTAAGACATGGATAGATTAGGTTGACTAATCAACATGGGTCTAACATTTGACCATGACCCATTCCCATATATCCCCACACTTAAAATGTGACATACACATAAATGAATGCAAGAGGTAGGACTAGAAACACTTGGCCTATTCAGCTGTGGTTGATGTAGATTTTCGTTGACATATGGTGCAGAGGAGTCCAAGTTGTCCACAAGAGGTACCATAGCTCACCACAACACGCTTTTGGACACGGAAGGGATCATGTAGCTACACCCAAGGAGGTAGAATTTTCAATAAATAGCTTGTTAATTTGTTGATGGTGAATATTTGTCACTTAATCTCAATAATCACTCGTCTAGAAATGATACATCAGTCGCTCGCTCCATAATGCACAGCACTCACAAAGAATGATTGAGACCTTTATCTCACACTCGGTTTAGAAATCGATAAAGGGAATGGTTCAAAAAAGAGCATGTCAATGTGTGCAGTTAATGGTGCATCAATGCATCCTAACCCATTTAGCATAGGTGCAAGAAGAAAGGATAGGGAGTCTTATCGTGCAGTGTGCCAAACAAAGCAATGTGTATGTATTGATGGTGGAGGCATGTTCCATGTGTGAATAGGGAAATGAAAATGTACCCTATGCCAATTGTTGTATTGTCTCTCAATCCTCACCTCTCAGTTGATGAAAGGAAAATCAATCACTCTCAGCTCCCCTTTTGTCTCACGCTCTATTGATAGATATAGGAGGGCAACTGAGTTCCTCACACCCATTGATGTAATTCTCACTATCACTTGTGTGAAGGTTGTATGCCTTGTGCACAATTGATGGTGCAGTAGTGCATCTTGCCCTATGCTGGCATATAGTGCAAGAAGGAAGGCTATGGAGCCTTATAGTGCCATGCACAAGAACAGGTCGTACTTTGTGCATTGAGAGGCCCAGCATGTGCCTGCAACGCTCCATTCACACATCTCACCTCTTTGTTGATTTTACAGGGCAAAGATTGGTCACTCAACCCACCCTCTATCTCACACATGTCTAATAAATACAGAGAGCAACCCATACTCACATCCCCATTGAAAGATTACATCACTCAATGAAGATTGTCTTTGTCTGGTTGATGATGTTCACTTGTATTAGTTGATGAAGAGGCACAACCAAGGAGGAACTTTGATTGTAAGTGAAATATGTCGTATGTTGTAGAAGTTAGATGTACGAATGGAGTTATAGGATACATCACACGAAAGGAAGTGACTTTGGAACTGCATCATGAAAAACAAACTAATGATTTAGCTGGTTTGGATTGCGGGGTACTGCCACCTTTTCCACATCCAACTTCCTATCCATAAGGTGTTTGCCACATTTTTCTGGAACAAGGACTATTATGACAAGAAATTTCTTCATTTTCTCCCATGATATATATATATACATGCATGCATGCATGCATGCATGCATGTATGTATGTATGTATGTATGTATGTATGTATGTATGTATGTATGTATGTATGTATGTATGTATGTGTGTGTGTGTGTGTGTGTGTGTGTGTGTGTGTGTGTGTATGTATGTATGTATGTATTTCTAAGGAGAATGGAAGGAACACCATGTATCAGAACCATCCTTGCCACTTACTAGATCAAATGGAAAGAGAGTAAAGGAGGGGTGGGAGCTGGCTTCAATGAGGGGCTGAAAGAATGAGGCCACCTCATTAGGATAAGTAGGAGGGCTATCAGGAGCAATAGGCAAAGCCTTACCAATCAATTAGCAAGGGATGAAGAAGGGGCTATGAGTGGTGATTGTCAGGATCCCCAGGGATGGTAATACTTCTTTACGTGATGACCATTAATTAGAAAAGAATCATTAGAAGCATCGACAACATATATTTGGACAAAGCCGTTTGGGTTGATAACAAGTACCTTATACTGGCCCATCCAACATTGTTGGAGCTTTCCTGGGAACTTGTCAAATCTCAAGTCATTGACTGGGACTTAGTCACCTTCCTTTAATTCCTTATGCTTGATGAATTTATCGTGATAGGCCTTTCATCATGCATATGTGGTTTCCATACACTATAGGGTCATCTTGCGAGTCTCTTCTACACATTCGAAGTGCAGGAGAGGGAAACTCTAACTCAATAGGGAAGACTGCTTCTGTACCATACACCAACTAAAAAGGTGTCTGTCTTGTAGCAACCTTATGGGCAGTTTTGTATGCCCAGAGGGCCTCTATAAGTCGATCATCCCCATCATGACAATGTGAAACAATCATCCTTGTCAGAATTGAATAGAGGATGTGATTGGTAACTTCGACTTGGCCATTGGCTCTAGGATAGCAAGGTGTAGACTTGTGATGGGAGATCTTGTACAGCTCTGTTAATTCTTCCACAGTCTTGTTAAGGAAGTGAGTACCTCTATCACTCACTAGCTCTAACGGATTGCCAAAATAAATGATGATGTTCTTGTACAAGAACAAAGCCATGATGTTTCCATCATCCCACTTGAGAGCTTTGGCTTCATATCACTTTGTCATGTAGTTTATATAGACTAAAATATATCTATTCTACTTTCTTCTAGTTGGCAAATCGATCAGTCCCATGAATTCAATTCTCCACTTTTTGAATGGCTTTAGGGGAAGGACGGACTATAGTGGCATAGTGCTAGTTTTGGTAGACTTTTCTATCCATGTTAACAAGCATCACAATGTTTACAGTAGTCATGGGCATCCTTATGGAGGGTCAACCACCAATATCTTGCGAGTAAAACATTTTTGGTTGTTACTTCTCCTACGAAGTGTCCTCCACAAGGCTCGTCATGGCATGTCTTTAGCACTACAATCTCATCTCCTACCACACATCTTCACAATACTTCATCCTTTCCTCTCTTGTATAAAGCGCCACCTAACAAAGTGTAGGGGGCTAATTCCAACAAAAGCTTCTTCTTCTCATGGATGGAGATACTAGGAGGATCCTATTGATTTGCCAAGAGGTTGGCAATGTTTACATACCATGGGGTTAGAGTTTTATTATTTCATTTGTAGCTACTACACTCTTCATTTTAATTCCTATAGTTCAACTAGAAAGAGGGAAGCATCAGGGAGATCTGGGTCATCCTACTTCACTTCGTCGCTTTGAGGGATTCACAACAAATGATCCGCTTGGACACGGCAGCAACTGGGTTTGGTAACCACTTCAAAGTTGAACTCCTAGAATAGAAGGAGCCATCTCATCATTCTTCCCTTCACATCTACTTTGTTCATTAGGAAAAGACAAGGTCTTGTGGTCCTCATAGAATTTGAAATGCGTTGACAGTAGCTAGTGTTGAAACTTCTCCAGGGAAAATACCATTGTGAGGCATTCGAGTTTTGTCATTGTGTAGTTTCTTTCTTGATCAATTACCTTATGGCTTGCATATAGATAGGTTGATCTAACTCTAAGGAGCCTTTTATTGACATAGAACTACTCCTAACCCTTCAACAGATGTATCAGTGTGCACATGAATTTCCTTCTTCCAATTAAGAGGTTGCAAGATGGGTGCTTCAATCAAATATTTCTTTAGGGTGTTGAATTCTTCGTTACAATCAATGGTCTACGTAAAATCTACATATTTCCTCAAGAGGTTATATATATGCAAGGGTGTTGCCTTTGTCACAAAGTGTGCAATGAACCTTTTGTAATAGCCCACATGGCTAAGGAATCCCCTCAATTTTTTGAGGTTGGTTCGTGCTTTAAGAGTTGCAATCTTCTTGATCTTGGTAGGATCTGTTGCGATCCCTTGTGCATAGACAATGTGTCCCAAAAGAACTCTTAAAGAGACTCCAAAGATGCATTTGTCAAGGTTGAGAGAGATTCTCAATACTCCCCCTCAAGCTCAACTCTATCTCTGCAACTCCAAGTAAGCTTCGGAACTTTTGAAGCTTCTCTGCACCCAATGCCTTTGTGAAAATGTCAGCTATCTAATCCTGTGTGTTGACATATATCAAGTCAATTTCTCCTGCAAAAGTACCTTCGCTCTCACAAAGTGGTAGTGCACCTCAATGTGTTTTGTCCTAGCATGGAACACTGGATTCCTAGCTAGCTGTATGCTACTCATGTTTTTACAATGAATGACAACTGGACCATGTTGACACAATGAATGACAACTAGACCATATTGTCACAATGAATGACAATTGGACCATCTCCCTGCACATCTAAATCACCTAATAACTTTTGTAGCCTTACCACCTCACATGCTGCCATAGCAACACCTCTATACTCAGCCTCTGTACTCAATAAAGCAACTTTAGGTTGCTTTTTGCTGCTCCATGTAACTAATGCACTACCAAGGGAAAACATGAATCCACTTGTAGATCTTCTATCCGACATGCTACCAGCCTAATCTGCATCTGTGTATCCAAAGACCTGTACATCCTTACCTGCCTCATAAAAAAGTCCATAATGTAAAGTGGACTTTACATACCTCAATATACATCTAACTACATCCAAATGAGGCTTTCTAGGCATCTGCATAAACTGACTGACAAGGCCAACAGCATAGCTCAAGTCTGGCCTTGTGATAGTCATGTAAATCAAACTCCCTACTATCCTCCAGAACATAGTAGGGTCTTTTATCTCATCTCCAACATCAGCGCTCAAGTTCACATTTTGCTCCAATGGTACTAAAAGATGCTTACATGTTGTCATACCATACTTGGATAACATATCCAAGCCATATTGCCTTTGGGATAGCCATATACCATCATCACATCTGATCACTTCAATACCAAGAAAGTATCTCAGCTCACCCAAATCTTTCATCTCAAACTTCTTCTTCAAGAAGTCCTTAACTTCAGCAATCCCATTGTCACTATAACATGTAATAATCAATTCATCCACATAGATGACTATGATGACCAACCCTACATCTCCCTTTCTCACATAAAGTGAGTGATCAGCATCAAAAATACAAAATCCAATATTGACAAGATACTCTCCGATCTTGTCAAACCATGCTCTAGGTGCTTGCTTCAGCCCATAGAGCACCTTCTTTAACATGCACACATATGTGGAATGCTCTAAATCCTCATAACCTGTTGGCTGCTCCATATACACTTTTTCTTGCAATTCACCATGCAAGAAGGAATTCTTAGCATCCATTTGCTACAAACTCCAACCTTTGGCTGCTGCCAAGGCAATCACACATCTAACAATTGCCATCCTAGCAACTGGACTGAATGTCTTTTCATAATCTATGCCATATGTATGAGCATAGCCTTTTGCAACCAGCCTATCTTTATACCTACTAACTGAACCATCTTCATCATACTTGACTTTGTAAACCCACTTACAACCAATAGCTTTCTTACCCTTAGGCAAGGGTACCAAATCCCAAGTCTTGTTGTCTTCTAATGCAGCCATCTCCTCATCCATTGCTACATCCCAATGAGCATGACCAACAACATCCTCAAAACAAGTGGGCTCAACATCCTCAACTAGTTTCACCATATAAGCATAATGGTGAGCTACATGACCTTCAAAACCAAATCTTTTGACAGGATATCTGACCTTTCTAGATCTGCGTATCACCGGATCACTCAATGGAGCCTTTACATTACTATGAGCTCTCTACACACCTGGCGTCTTGACTGAAGGAATGCCAAGCTCATCATCCAAACTCTCCGAACCACTAAAATCTCCATCCAATCCCAAATGACTGGTAGATGCATCATTACCATCCAGCACTTTCTTCTTTCCTTTGTCCTTCCCTGCAACACTTATAGATCCACCTGAAGATGTGGGGCTACTCCTTAGTCTCCTAGACCAAGGGCTCATTATAGGTGTAGTACCAAATGATGTTTCTAGTCCACTAAGACTCTGTGATTCTTGTTTATCTTTCTACACATAGCTATCCTGATCATTATCATCATCCAAAACATCACCAGCAGGTGTATACTAACTTCCCATCTCATCAAAGATAACATCCTGCTCACTTTGAACTCACTTGTGACAGGGTTATAACAGCGATACCCTTTCTGCTCTAAAGAGTATCTAATAAAAACACATTTTTCTACCTTTGGATCAAGCTTCTTCCGTAGCTCATCCGGCACATGAACGTATGTAACATAACCAAATACCTTCAAGTGCGATACATCAGGCTTCTTGCTAGTAAAGCATTCTTCAGGAGTCATCCCATGAACTGTAGCTGTGGGAGTTCTGTTCATAATGTAAACAGCAATATGGACAGCCTCAGAACAAAAATGTTTGGGCATATTCTTTTCAGCCATTAATGCCCGTGCAACTTCTGCAATATGCCTGTTTTTTCTTTCTGCAACACCATTTTGCTGTGGGGTATACCTGCAACAAGTAAATTGCCTCTTTATCCCATGAGTCCTCAAGAAGCCACTAAACTCATTAGAGAGGTACTCTCCCCCTCCATCTAATCTAAAGCACTTTACTTTTAAGCCTATTTTTGTGTCAACAGCTGCCTTAAAACATTTAAAGTGCTCAAACACATCACTTTTTCCTTCATAAAGTATACCCATAACTTCCTTGAACAGTCATCAATAAATGTGACAAAGTATTTGCTACCACCAAGAGATACATTCTGTGTAGACCCCCAAACATCTGTATGCACTACATCAAGTATTTTTCTACTCACTTCTCCATCATGCAAGAAGGGTTGTCTTGCTTGCTTACCAAACTGGCATGCTTCACAAACTTTATGCAATTCTGCAACTCTAAAAGAAGGCAATCCTGTAACCAATCCTTTAGATTGCATTAATTTCAATCTTTGCACATTTGCATGTCCAATACGTTTATGCCATATTTCAATATCTGCAACTACTCCTTTTCCTTTAGCATACATAATAGTATCCATTGTAGGAATTCCAGCATCCAAAGTGAACATTCGGCCAACTCTACTTCGTTTTGCGACCAACCTGCACTTATCATTAAAGTCTTCTACAAAACAATCTTTTGCATTGAATCGGACCTGCAACCCCTGCTCTACCATTTGGCCAACAGATACTAGATTCTTTGTAATTGATGGCACATGTAATACATCTGCCAAACTCTTTGTCTAGCCATTATACAAGGACAAGGGAACCTTTCCAATGTGTGAAATTGGGTGGCATGAATCATCACCCATCTGCACATAACTTGGGTTTTGTAAGTCCTGCATCTCTCCAAACCAGTCTACATGACCGGTCATATGATTAGATGCACCTAAATCGACATACCATACATCATCATGTATCCTCTTTCCTATAACTACATTCATCATATGTTGCATAACAAACACACTCTCATTTTTGTCTTCATTCTATCGTGAAGACGATGCATAGTTTCCTTGTTGCAATTTACCACTGCGAATATCATCCTTCTTTGCATAGCAATGGGCTGCAATATGGCCTGTTTTGCCACAATAATGGCAAACAATAGCAGAATTGCCACAACCTCTATTCTGCCATCCATCTCTTCCTCTAGAGCTCCCTCTACCTCTAAAGTTTCCTCTGCCTCCAAAAACCTGCATTTCACCAAATTGTTGATTGAATGTGTTTTGCTGGTTATCACCAGCATGTCCCATACCATGGCCTCTCGAAGAGGATCTTCCACGTCCCCTTCCTGAACTCAAGTAAAATGCTTAGACCTGTTCACCATTTCTTTCAGACAAATCACCTTACATATTGATCTCTTTAGTAATCATGAGAGAGATCAACTCATCAAAATCTGGAAATGGCTTCCGTACATATACTAAAGTAACAAATGATTTCCATGCCTTCTCATTGTTAAGGCCACTCAAAGTGGATGAAACCAAATCATCATCATCCGACATTGCATCAATTGCTGCTGATCCGAGAAAATCACAAAAAAATATTTGTCTAATACTTTGTTGATTTTTTGTACATTTGGAGCTTTGAAATAAAGAAGAGGGTGGGAACAACCTCTTGGGAAATCCAAGAAATCACTGGATGAAAATATTTCATGGACCGGTTTACCAAGGGGGAGTGAAGAGTAAAGATCAATGGAGGAAGGTGAAGGGAAAATGTATAATGTGAAAAGAAAAGATATGAAATAGATTTGAAGCCATCCAAAGGGCATGTGAGGCTCATAATGTCATGACTTTGGAGCCTTACGATAATTCAACCAAATGGGACCCTTCTTGGAAGCATTAGTGGAAGAAAAATCAAGCACATGATTTTGTAAGATTTTTTAAAAATACTTCCACTCTGATCCAAAAAGTTGTAGCTGTGAGCTAAAGTTTTGGCTGGTATTTTTTATAATTTTTTGGAGCTACGAGTCGGGAGATATGGCCAAAATGGTGGATGCCAACTTTTTCCAACTGCAATGGAGACCACCTCCCAATTTTATACACATCCATACTTTCTTCCCCACACTTAACACTTCCATAAAACATCATTCATTAGACCCCCAGCCCTTTTCCCTCTCTTCTCCTCTCTCTCAAGCTAATAAACCATTAGAATTCCCCTCCTAAATCACCCTCAAATCATCCTTAATTGTAGTAGTAATGTATGAACTCTCATTAGTCTCTCTCTATTATTGCTAGATATGATCTTATTTTATGATCTTATTTCATGAAAATTCTCTATATTTTTTTATAGGAGAGCTCTTGGACTTAAGCTATGGGGGGGCGAATGGAGACAACTCACCTATGATGGAGCTTGATTAAGTACAAATTGGTCAACAAAACATCTAGATGGAGCCTCCACATTGGTGGAACCACCTAATGCAGCTTTGTGGTGTTAATTCCTATTATATCTTAACCTCATCCCTAAACACCCTCAAGGCCTATATAAAGAGGCCTTATCCTTTGTAATTTGCAAGAAGAGAGAAAGCCAAGAGGCCTCCTTCAGCCCTATTGAGCCTTCCCCATTCTCCCTCATGAGCTTATGAAATTCCTTCCCTTACTATAGCTTATGTATGCTCTACAATGTAATAAGCCCATGATATTGGTGTCCATATTGTGTATATTGGTTATGTCCCGAGGGTTCTCCATCTCTTAAGTTTATTGATTCATCTATTTTTCCATAGTTCTCTCTCTCTCTCTCTCTCTCTCTCTCTCTCTCTCTCTCTCTCTCTCTCTCTCCCTCTCTTAGTTTTCATCTCTTCTCCCTCACAATCTCCTCTCCCTCTTGCATAGCATCCTAGTCTACTCTTCCATGACTAGGTGGTGCCCTTACCTCATTCACTTTGTGGCAGAAGGGAGTTTGGCATAGTATAGAGACTGCCATACCCGATTTTCTTCGTCATAAATTGGTGCCCCCGCTGAGGACATTCTCATCCATGCGGGACGATACAACACATGGTGGTGCATCCTCTACAACAAGTGGCTCTTTTCCAACGCCTTCACCAACTCTTTTTGAAGCTGGTCGAAGTCCACGACTCCCACAATGGTCTTCGAAGGAAGCCCAAGAAAGGAAGTATACCTATCGGATGACGGTACGTATGCAGATAAAAGGTGTTCACCTTAGAAATTCCATTCTCTCACAACAAAAAAAATCATGTTGCCATCAATTGCTAGGTTCTCATAATTGTGGTGAGTGTTTTGCAAACAAAGTAAAGGCCCTTCCGGGAGGTCCTCGTCTCCAAATCATCAAATCCCTCTCTCTCTCTGGCCTAATCCACATCAAAGGAGGACAACTATGCATGAATGGTGTGGAGTTTTGTAGAAGTACAAAGTATGAAGACTACCTTTAACTATTGTTAGCTCGAAGGTTGGGTGTGGTTGAAAAGGTGGCCATCACACCTTATGAAATATATGTTGCTGAGGATGGACACACTAAGGCAAGAACAATCACTAGTGAGAAAATTCTCCGTATAGCAAAGTTGGTGGGTTCCAGAAAGAAACACTTTGGAAAAAATCCTTCATAATTCAAGAAAGTGCATTCCCTCTACTCCCTTAAGTAGTTTCCACTCATGAATAATAATAATGGCCCGAATTTATACACCTTCCACTCTATACAAAACATCCAAGTTAATGTATACATCAGTAGGAAGATTTTCTTCCAACAACGTCTTGTCATATACTTTGGGGTTGAAAGATTAAGGGAGATTCTTGTATCACCAGAACCTATAATCTTCCCAATGCTAGACTACAATGCATCCTTCAATGTACATGTCTTTATCCTATTATAATAGTTTCTCATGAATCACAATGAGTTGTATGGACCTATCCGTCCACTTGCTATGAAAACTGTGCATATTGTAGCCAGCACAAAGCTTAGATTCCAAGGCATTAGTAGAAGCATAATGGGGCCTAGATGTTTTGCCGAAATCAATGCATCTGTAAACCCATTCATCCTTCCCCTCATAAAATACAACTTAAGTCTAGACGTATTCATCTTTTTACTCTACAAGGCAACATGGCATTTCCAAGCTTCTTTGGACGCAATGGAGAAAATACAGTGGATTTTTTGGACAACCTTGAGATGGCCTTCCTTGTCTCTGGGAGGGATGATGAAGCATTAAAGTTGAGGGCTTTTCCTTTGGTTCTCAAGGAAAAAGCTAGAATGTGGTTCCAAACTCTAAATCCGGCCCAAAGAGCTGAATGGGAAGAATTGAAGGCAGCTTTCTTACAGAGATTTCAACAAACTAACTCAGTTGAAGAGTTATGGCAACGGCTTTTGGCCCTCCATCAAAGTGATCATTATGGTTATACACCTTATGAGGAAGGGTTTTTGAAGCTTTGGGGGGCAGTGGTCAGACTCACTGAACCCTAGAGAGAGAGCTCCAAACTGCCTTCAAAAGGATCGATTTATTTCAGGTTTGTATCCCTTGCTTAGGGAGAAGGTAAAGGTGAAATTTCCAAACACTTTTGAAGATGCTTTGAGAATCACTAGGGAAAAGAATCGAAAGATTCTCTACCAAGCCCAAGCTAGCCAAGCAGTTTTGGGAAACAACATCACAACTATGGAGGCCTCTCAAGTTCCCCCAAATGTATTTAATGCACTAGGCCTTGTTAGAGGTCAAGAAGACATGATCCAACAAATAAACAATCTTACTAATCAACTAGAGGGTTTGAGAGTGAATCTTGTGCAAGGTGCAAGAAGACCTATCGAGGGGAATGGTGGGAATCGACCACAAATGCGACAACAAGCAAGGGAGATTTTGTGTTACAACTGTGGAGAAAATGGACATGGCATGTACAATTGTCCTCACCCTAGAAGATATGATCACCCTGCCAGAGGTCCTCGATAACAAGTAAGCCCTCCTCGTGCTAGGACGTTACAACTACCTTATGTTGAAGCTGAAACCCATGCTGTTCAACCAAATGTTAATGTCATAAAAATAGAGGAGGTGGTCAGGGATAGAAGGCTCCAAGAAGAAATAGCAAGAGGTAGGATGAAGATAGATGTAGTAGAGGCCATGCCTATCAAGCAGGTACGTGTCCAAACTGAGGCAAGCAAGGAAGAAACCAATGAGGCAAGTACATCACGGGCACCTAGAGATGAAGCGAAGAAGAGAAAGACTCGAGCTAGGTCTAGAATTGATATCTCTGACTTCCATTTGGGTTCTCAGACACAACCTTATGATCTGGTAGCAAACGTGAGCTCTCAAGGGCCAAAGATTATGCATCAATTAGGTTTAGAAGTAATGGAATCCTCAACCTTCAGGGCAAAGATGGCCAACAATGATGCGGTCACATGTGTGGGTGTAGTGAAAGCTTTGAGAGTTTCTATTTTTGGAATCACTGCAGCAGTGGATGTTAATGTGATGCGAGTAAAAGGGGAAGGATATCCCCTCATCCTAGGGAGACCTTGGCTTATGGGCATCGGAGCTAGGCAAGATTAGGCAACAGGAGATTTGGAGTTGAGGCCACGTAAGGTGGGTGGCCATGATCAAAAGGTGGTTTACAACTTGAAGAGTGGGCGTCAAGAGAACCTTGAACTAGAAACGTGTGCCGATGAGTGGAGCTCAAGTGGATGTTCCTCATCGGTAGAAGAGGAAGAGAGTTCAAGTGGAGAGATTGATAGCACTCTCGAAGTTATGGGCGTCACCTTAAAGGAACCTACCTCATCTGAAGACAACCCAAGAATCCAAGGAGAAGATGTGTGGGATGCTAGCCTAGAGAAGATGATATCCAAGGATATAAAGGATGAAGAAAGGGAAGGTTATGTGAATGTTCTCAAGAAGCATGCATCATTGTTTATTTCTGATTATACTCACATTACAGGTGTCACTGCAGTGAAGCATCACATCCAACTCAAAGAAGGAAGCAAACCTATAGTACAAAGATTGAGAAGACTAGGAGTTGTGCAACAAGATGCACTGTTGATGGAGGTGAAGAGACTCTTGAATGCAGGATTCATATACTCAGTGGAAGATTCAGAATGGGTCTCCCCAGTAGTAGTGAGGCCAAAGAAAAATGGTAAGTGGCGAGTATGCATAGATTACAAGCCACTAAATGCTGCAACAAAGAGGGACCACTTCCCTCTTCCATTTCAGGATGAAATCTTGAATGAAGTAGCAGGACATGAGCGGTCTACGGTGTGTAATGGCTACTCTGGCTACTTCCAGATTCGCATTGCAGAGGAGGATCAAAAGAAGACCACTTTCATCACACCATGGGGTTGTTTTGCCTTTCGGGTCATGCCCTTTGGTCTCACAAATGCCCCAGCAACCTTTCAACGATTCATGAATATGGTTTTCCAACCTTACTTTGGTAAGTCCATAAGGGTTTTCATAGATGACTTTTGTATTTACAGCTCAAGGAACATACATCTAGGCAAGGTTGGTGAAGGATTTACTCACTTAGCTAGGTTGGGTGGACAACTAAATAAGGATAAATGTCACATTGGGAAAAGCAAGGTTACACTACTAGGGCATGTAGTGTCAATTGAAGGAATTGAGGTAGATCCAAATAAGGTAGAAACTCTAGCTCTACCTTCCCCAACCTCCATCAAACAATTGGTCTCCTTCTTACAAAAGCTAAGATATTTGGGTAGATTTATACACTTACTCTCTCAAGCCATATATCCCCTGCAACTTACACGCCAAGAAACACTTATATGGAGTGAACAAAGTGAAGGACATTTTAAGGAGATAAAGAAAATGCTGGGGTCACTTCCTATAATCCACCAGTCTTATTGGGAAGAAACATTCTTTGTAAACCCTAGTGTGGGAGAAGAGGCCATTGGTGCTACTCTCCTACAAAAAGATCCAAAAACATCATTCATGAGGCCTGTGTATTTTGCCAGCCGCCTCATGAAAGCCTCAGAGAGGGCTTACACCTCCATGGAACAACTAGTGTTGGCCCTCATGTTTGCAGTAACCAAATTTCGGCCATATTTACTTCCAAAGAGGCTTATGATCATCACTGTGGAGGATATGTTTCCCTATGCACTACAACATATGGAAATCTCTGACAAAATAGCAAAGTGGGTGGTCCGACTTTAAGAGTTTGACTATATAGTGCAGGTTGAAAAAACAAATCGGGCATGCTTGGTTGATATTTTGACAAATAGGTGCTATGAAAAAAATCTCATGGTGAAAAGAAAGAATCTTCCACCACCCCCATCCATAAAAACTCTTGTAGATGCTTATAGCCTCTACTTTGATGGTGCATACAAGAGAACTAAGGATAAGGCAGCCGCAAGCATCGTTGTTTTCTCTCCTTTAGGAGAGAAAATCTATGGTGAAGGAATCATCTTGGAAGATGTCCACTCTAACAATGAGGCAGAATATCAAGCTTTAATTCATGGTCTTTGTTGGTGTCTTAGTAATTCAATTGAGAGATTGAATGCTTTTGGAGACTCCATGCTATTGGTAAGGCAGATGCAAGGTACATGGGCATGCAAAAATTCAAACCTCTCTAGTAAAATGAGAGAGGCCAAATCTCTTATGAGAAGATTTAGGGAGGCACAAGTACATCATGTGCCAAGAGACCAGAACAAAGATGCCGACCATCTAGTATCATCAAAGCTAAATGAGTCAATGGTGGGAGCTGTGGCTATCAAACCCCCACTTCGACAAGGCAAGAAGACTTAGAAGATATTCTACATCTCTTAGAACAAGGAGAAGCTCCCAAATACCTGATTAAGGGAGAAAGACAGTGGCTAGCTCGGAAGGCTACAAGATATCGCATGGTAAATGACAGTTTGTATTGTCTTGGTAAGGATGGTGTGCTTAGGAAAGTGCCTTCAAAATGGGAAATTGAAGAAATCTTAAAAGCTTGCCATGATTATGTGTGTGGAGGCCACTTTGCACATGACATCACAAGTAGAAAGGTTCTACAAGCCGGCTTTACTTGGCCCAATCTACATGAAGATATCAAATATTGGTGTCAAACATGTGAAGAATGTCAGAAATCAGGACCACAACGGCTCATAGCAGAACCCCAAACCCCAATCAAGGTCTATGGACCCTTTGAGAAGTGGGGAATTGATGCCATAAGGCCTCTACCATGCACTCCATCAGGAAAAGAGTATATTATCATGGGGGTAGATTACATGACTAGATGGGCCGAGGCTATGCTAACTAGAAGAAACACTGCTAAGGAAGTGAGTAAATTCATCTTTGACCACATTTGTTGTAGGTTTGGTACCCCTCTTGAAATACTATCAGATAGAGGACCAGGGTTTAGAGCTAATGTGGTGGGTGAACTCATGCAAAAGCTAAATATTCAACGACGACACTCTATCCCTTACTACCCTCAATGCAATGGATTGGTGGAAAAGGTAAATGGAAAGATTTGTAAAATCATCAGTAAGCAGGTACATTCAAGGCCCCGGGATTGGGACAAGCACCTTGTGGAGCTCTATGGGCTTATAGAACCTCCTTCAAAACCATGTTAGGGTTCACACCTTTTCATCTCATTTATGGACAAGAGGCTCTTTTTCCTATTGAGGTGAAATTAGCTAGCCTTCGGGTATTAGGTGGCACAGTAGACTCTCAAAAGAAGAAGTTACATCAAAGATTACTGGACCTAGAGAGGCTACAATTGGATCGTGAAGAAGCCATCAACCACTACTCCCAAGAAGCTGAGAAGCGTAGAGAAAATTTCAACAAGAAGCTAACAGATAAAAACATCAAGGAGGGATCTTTAGTGCTTCGATATGACAATCGCTTTGATAAAAGAAAGGATGGCAAGTTTCTCTACCGGTGGGAGGGACTGTTTTGGGTCACAAAAAAATTCAACAATGGCTCCTACAAACTTCAAGACATTGAGGGAAAAGTTCACAAGACCAGGGTAAATGGATGGCGCTTAAAACCCTATCACATCACGGTGGGGTTAGCTCAAGATACCAAAGAGTGTCTAGAGGCATAAATACCTCTAGCCAGGTTGGGGGGCTATATGATCCGATAAAATCACAAAAAAATATTTGTCTAATACTTTGTTGATTTTTTGTACATTTGGAGCTTTGAAATAAAGAAGAGGGTGGGAACAACCTCTTGGGAAATCCAAGAAATCACTGGATGAAAATATTTCATGGACCGGTTTACCAAGGGGGGGTGAAGAGTAAAGATCAATGGAGGAAGGTGAAGGGAAAATGTATAATGTGAAAAAAATATATATGAAATAGATTTGAAGCCATCCAAAGGGCATGTGAGGCTCATAATGTCATGACTTTGGAGCCTTATGATAATTCAACCAAATGGAACCCTTCTTGGAAGCATTAGTGGAAGAAAAATCAGGCACATGATTTTGTAAGATTTTTTAAAAATACTTCCACTCTAATCTAAAAAAACTTTTAAACATGAAAGTTGTAGCTGTGAGCTGAAGTTTTGGCTGGTATTTTTTTATAATTTTTTGGAGCTACGAGTCAGGAGATATAGCCAAAATGGTGGATGCCAACTTTTTCCAACTGCAATGGAGACCACCTCCCAATTTTATACACATCCATACTTTCTTCCCTACACTTAACACTTTCATAAAACATCATTCATTAGGCCCCCAAACCTTTTCCCTCTCTTGTCCTCTCTCTCAAGCTAATAAACCATTAGAATTCCCCTCCTAAATCACCCTCAAATCATCCTTAATTGTAGTAGTAATGTATGAATTCTCATTAGTCTCTCTCTATTATTGCTAAATATGATCTTATTTTATGAAGATTCTCTATATTTTTTTATAGGAGAGCTCTTGGACTCAAGCTATGGGGGGGAGAATGGAGACAACTCACCTATGATGGAGCTTGATTAAGTACAAATTGGTCAACAAAACATCTAGATGGAGCTTCCACATTGGTGGAGCTGCCTTAATGCAGCTTTGGTGGTGTTAATTCCTATTATATCTTAATCTCCTCCCTAAACACCCTCAAGGCCTATATAAAGAGGCCTTCTCCTTTGTAATCTGCAAGAAGAGAGAGAGCCAAGAGGCCTCCTTCAACCCTATTGAGCCTTCCCCATTCTCCCTCATGAGCTTATGAAATTCCTTCCCTTACTATAGCTTATGTATGCTCTACAATGTAATAAGCCCATGATATTGGTGTTCATATTGTGTATATTGATTATGTCCCGAGGGTTCTCCATCTCTTAAGTTTATTGATTCATCTATTTTTCTGTAGTTCTCTCTCTCTCACTCTCTCTCTCTCTCCCTCTCTTAGGTTTCATCTCTTCTCCCTCACAATCTCCTCTCCCTCTTGCATAGTGTCCTAGTCCGCTCTTCCATGACTAGGTGGTGCCCTTACCTCATTCACTTTGTGGCAGAAGGGAGTTTGGCATAGTATAGAGGCTGCCATACCGAATTTCATTCGTCAGCTTGCTAAAGCATCTACAATGCTCCTCACCTTCAACACATACTCATTGACAGACATTTTTCCTTTCTTCAAGGCATTCAACTCTTGCTTGAGTTGAATCTTTCGTGCCTTTGTATTGACTGAAAACATGCTCTCAAAAATTTTCCAAGCTGCATGTGAAGTTTTTGCATTCTTGATATGTCCCAGCATAGTATTATCAATTACTACAGATAGCTAGAGTACATCATCTTATTGTCTTTCGCATTCCACTCTTTCCATGCTTTTAACTCATCTGCAGTCAGAGAGATACCCAACTCTGGCTCCTTTTCTTCACCTAGGATAAACTCATAAAGGCCCTTTCCAATGAGGAAGTTTGTCACACGGAACTTCCATAAAGGGTAGTTGTTCTTGTCGAGCTTCTCAATAATGGGATTTCCACTGTTCTCTGCCATTATCACAAATAAGGATATAACACAGCAAGCTAGTCTTCTACAATCTTCCACAACACGTGCACAGTAATACAGCAAGCAAGCTTTTTCACTAATTGCTCAACAATACATGTAATATGCAACCTGTTTGCAAATAACCTTATGTTTGCTTTCTGCAAATACCTCAAAAATTATAGATTCACAATCTGTAACCTGTGCACTCACTTTCAGTCAATACAGGCAAAATCACAGTGTATCCTGAAACTGTTGTCCGCAACCTTGCGGCTCTAAAACGGGGCCTGAAACTGCCTCAAATGCCCAAAATAACTGCAGCTAAGCCTTAAAGGGATTACCTACGAAATATACAGTGATCTGGTTGCACACCAAATCTCACAACAATCTGAGATTTTTTCTTGACCCTGCTTCCGGTGCCTCCACAGGCACTATCCAAGAGAGAAAGTGGAAGAATGGGAGAGCTTCTTACCCATGGCTTGCTCGACCCTGCTTCCGGTGCCTCCATAGGCACTATCCAAGAGAAAAAGTGAAATAATGGAAGAGCTTCTTACCCGTGGCTTGCTTGCTCGAACCTTGCTTCTTCTCCTTCACTTCAGTCTTCGAAATCATCCTCTCTCAGTGGCGTGGCTCTAATACCATGTCAAGAATCGCGTGGTGGGGGGACTTGCTTGAGCTGTGGCGCCAAACGCACACTGTATACACAAGAGGAAGCTCACTCAAGAACACAAGAAGAGAGATGGAGGCCAAAACGTTTTCTTCTTGGTTTCTTTCCTACTAAGTCAAACAATGCATAACCGACTACACTAATCGATTCGTGCTATGTCTTTGCCAGCTGTAGGTAGGTGTAACAAACTAAATATAATAAGTGATAAGTCAGTGGCTATGTGAGTATCATAATGACCACCAACATGCTAAGTGTAGATGTGCGGACCCATCTAGCCAGGTAGTCCATCATCAATGTCCGCACGTGTTGAGCTTGCCATCTCAACAAGCGGGAAATATTGTTAACCAATACTTGGGGGTTCTAGCATTGTTGGCTACATAGGCTACCATAAACTCAGCTACATGAAGATCATGGTCTTTATTGTACTCTCCCTTAAAGATAGGCAACATGACTACATTTACTGGCTTGTCATCAATATTTTCAGGATGGATTTGACTAGGAAGGAACCTTGAGTCACCATAGGGACTTCTATAAAGAGGTCCACAAGGGCATCAAATGAGGTTTTTTCTACTAGCTTATTCTTGGCTTTGATTCTTGCCTTCTCTCTTCTCACGTACCTATGGACTCATTCTAGATCTTGCCTCTTGATTGCGTCATTCATCAAAGAGTTAGTGCCACCCATTTTTCATGTACTCAACAGAACAGAATCGAGAGGGCATCGGTCTTTGGAGGACTCTCTTGCCAACATTTTCTCTACTTCTTTTCAACGTCTATGAATTTAGCTTTTATTCTACTATAAAGGGGAAGATATTCAGTTCTAAATGTGTCAAAACTCATCCTTTTGAGGATTTCCATAGTGCCATTATCTTGATAATACAAACTTCAAAGGGTTTCACTAGTATAGATTATGAAGAACACTTTTTCTACTAGCTTCCAATGGGTTGCCTATTGGACAAACAGAAGGCTATTAGTGTACCAAGCATCCTACGTATCTTATTGTTGAGCATGTTTTCAACTCTTTTCCTTCTTATTCTTATTGTGAACTTCAACTGACCACAACTCTTGAAGCTTCTTTACAATCTCCTACTTGATGATGTCAAAAAATTCTTCAATGAAGGCCAAATCTCCTATGGATGGTCATTCTTTTTGTTTCCTCTTCAGTTTTTAGTTTTGTGGGAAACAATTGATTATTGTGATACAACTTTTGTGGCTTCAGAGGACAGTGGGGTTAGTCAATCACATAGAGCATATATCAAGATAGTAACATGCTTTTGCGATTGAGGGATACACCTTTTGTAGAGAGTGGCTCTAGAAATGAAGATAAATTCTTCAATAGTTGCAAGGATTCTCCAATTTTCCATTGCTTTTCTTCCTCTTTAACAGTGCCACTTCTTCCATTTTTAGCCTCTAGTGCTTGTAATGGTAGTATTCCCCACTATTTGCACACCAAAAACATTGAGCCCCAAGAGGAACACCAAGAAAATGGGTAATCTACTGCAAGAAAATCTATCTTGTATCATCAACAAGCATGTTTTTCATATTTGAATCAACCACAAGAAGAAAAACAACACAAATCTTCTCAAAATCTTCACGTAGCATCATATTACAATTCTCTCACGGATTCATCACAAAAAAACTTCAACACATTCTTCATCAAAAGAAAAAGAGAACGCAAAGGAATGTTCCACTTTGAATGGAAATCATCACATAGTATTCATCTTCAATAGTGTCATAGTCTTCATAGTCTCTCACATAATCCCTCACTCATAGATACATTGTTTTTTAATGAAAATTTGGCTATCCCTCACTCTCTATCTCTCTCACACATAATCTTTCAAAATAGTACATTGGAATAGTAAAGAATTATCATCCATAACTATTCTTTGGTTGTGGAAACCTGTCCCAAGATGTATGTCTACTATGAAAGGTCACCAGAGCCACTATAGTGTCCTTTCGTAGCTCAACCTTACCACTATCACTTTACTTTTCACTTGAGTCTTCAACATCTACTTTTTTCACTTCTTTGAGCTATTTTGAACTTGTATTAATCTCTTCCAAATATTAGAAAACTTCCCCAAGCTATACATTCATCCCATAGAACACTGACACCAACTGAGGCATATAGAGCAAAAACAAAACAAAGATAGAGGCTCTACAGATGGTCAACAAAAAGTCATCAGAAATTTAGCTCAAGTAAAACCATTCAAAACTATAAAAAATCATTCAATAATCTTCCAAATACTCTCAAAATCCATCAATTATCATTTCAACCTCTTATACAGATTGAAAACAGAACTGAATAGAAGCTTAATAAAACCAATCGAGCACTCAACAGGACCTTTTAGCACATCATATCTCAACTAAAAAATACCATGAGCTTCTCATAATCCACTAGATCACTCGACCTTGATAGTAATGCTACTCTAAATACCTTGGCACCTACTGCAAGTTTAAGCTAGATCCTGGAAGACCTATAAAGGTATGGTCCACATCAGCCCCTTCATAGAATAGGGATTTAACTTATTAAAGTTTACTTTATTTTTAAACTCTACCCCTGAAAAACTACTAAAAGGGATATAGAGCCATTCTTTCCTATATGAATGATCTCATTAAAGGGAAATCCCATCTAGCTTCTAACTTATCAGGGAAATAACTCGCGATGTGCATCATAATATAGGACCAATGGACCCTTCGCAAATTTATACCTTTTAGCACGAAGGTCATGAAGCACTTTTGTCATTTTCTTCTCTACCTCTTGATGTAACAAATCCTCGAATAAAATATCATCAAGATATGCTAAGAAGGTCAACCTTTATTGCAATTCTTTCTCTTCACCTAGAGAATGGTTCAACACAAACCTCACATTAGGTAACTCAATTTCCCAGGGAAAGACACACTCTTCTCCATATACTAACTTCAATGGGATGTGTCCTATTGCTCTCTTGAACATAGTATTATAAGCCTAGATAGCTACATGAAGTTTCTTATCCTAATCATGCTTACCCTTGCATACAATCTTGGATAGAATCCCTACAAGTTGTTTGTTGGTACTCTCTACTTATCCATTCACTTGAAGATTATAAGTGGTGGTTTTATTATGTTTAATTTTCAAAGCTTCAGTCAAGGCTTCTATCACCTTATTCAAAAATTGTGTTCCACAATCGAACACCAATTCTTTAGATGGATTGAAATGGCAAACAATTTGTTTCATAATGACACTAGCTCTTTCCTTGGCATTATTCTTCATCGTAGCTCGAGCTTTAGACCATTTTGTAAAGTAGTCCATTGCTACAATGATATAAAGCTTCCACATAATAGATGAAGGATGCATAGATCCAATGAAATCGATGCCCCACTTCTCAAAGGCAAAGTCACAAGAATAGGATTAAGTGGTTGCCTACAATTTTCCCTAGCATCATGTCTCTAGCAAATATCACAATGCCATCTAGAAAAATGGCCTCCACATGTTGAATCATAACATTCCTCTAGAATAAAGTATAACTCATCAAGCACCACACAATAGTAAATAAAGCTTTCTGGTGGTGAGCCATCTAGAAAAATGGCCTGCACATGTTGAATCATAACATTCCTCTAGAATAGATTATACCTCATCAAGCACCACACAATAGTAATAAATCTCATCCACATCTTTCCTATATAAGACACCTACTATTATTGAAAAGAAAAGTGCTTGCTTCTTAAGCTTCCTCTTCTCAGATCTAGAAAGAGTTTTCATCGGGTTGCCTATAAATAGATAATGTGCAATAGATTCATACCATAATGAAACAGAGACTGCATCAATCTTGCATAAATCCTCACAATCACTAATATCAACTCACTCTTCTTTAGGCTCATCAAAATCTACTAGACACTCTACAATACCCTGTAGCTTTGGTGGCTTGCTCCTAATCTCATACTTGAACTCTTGCAAAGAGATCAACCACTTGGCTAGGTGATTAGGGGGTTGAATCTTGTTCACTAATAAGTGCAATTCCTCTGCTTTGGTGTAGAACACCACCTTCCTGTAAAGAATATAGTGCCTAAGCTTCTTGGTGGGGAATGCCATAGCCAAGTAAATCTTCTTCAAATAATTGTAATGAACCTCAAAAATTTCTAGCTTCCGGCTTGTGAATGCAATAGGACCATAAAGCTATTCCTCCCAAATTTGGGATAGACAATAATTGATACTACACCTTATCTAGTTGTGAATATATAGAAAACCTCACCCCTTTTTGGAGCTTTTAAAAAGGAGCTTTGGATAATTCCATTTTAACATCTTCAAACAAAACTCTAAACTTCCCTAGGGCAACTGGATGGGCCTAAGGCCACAATAACAACTACCTTTTTAAGGTCGGTGGTAATACCAACCACCTCCAGGAGGATATTTGTTATAGAGGTATTGGTTTTCATGGTAGTCTTGTGGGTAGTCGTCTTCCGCGTAGTAGTCGGGGTAGTAGTAGTAGTCAGCTCCTTGTTGGGGATGAGGTGTTTCAAGATATGGGCTAAACTCATCCTCTTCCTTGTCTCCTTCATCTTCGTGTGACCAACATTCTTCTTCTTCTTTCACTTGTTTCTTCTCTTCTCCTAGCTCAAGTTGTAGCCAATTTTTTGACAAGGGTACTACAAGACTGCACTACTATGGTAGGGCATAAAGGCAAGAATAAGGCCCAAGATGAGTGTGCATAGAAAATCAGAGATTCCATGTTGGATAATATACCTCAAGAGGGCCTTGAAGATCCTCAAGTGTTTGGAAAAATCAGTGCACTCAACAATACCATATGTGAATATGAGAATAGGCATGCTCAACACCAAATTTTCAAGGCTGATCTCGCACTTCATTGGGCAGATGATATTGTTGCTATTTTAGAGAAGGAAATTCCTCAACACCCCATTGAGAAGGCTCATGTCACTCACTTTTTGATTAAGACCCGACCTTACCAAATGATTGTTGGTCAACTTTATGTTGTTCTAGCCTATCTTCTTCCTTTGGCTTCCTACTTTCTACTTGCTGAATCTCTTATCTAATATTTTCTATCTTTGACTGCACATCCATTCTCCATTCTTCTCCCTTTACATAATATTCCATCATTTCTTCATTTTTTGTCAGGTTGGAATTCTTCGGGATATGGGTAGTCAGTGTAGAGGTATTCTCTTTATGGGTGGTAGTAGTCGATGGGAACATCTTTGGGTTGGAGGTATTATCAAGAGTGGAGCAGATGGTATTGTCTTCGAGCTCTCTACTAGTCAAATGAAGTCTTCCATTGAGAAGTTAGTGGATTCCACTACCCAAACAAAGGCTTCCATTGATAAGTTAGTAGAATATAATGCTCAAATAATAGCTCAATTCTCCCAATGGATGAAAATACAAATGGGATCCAAATAAGCTAAGGAGAAAGCTCATTCAAATAGTGAACCCTCAATCCCACTTTAGCCACCTCTTGGTCATAAACATTCATAGCCATTCCTTATTTGTACGATTGTGGGTCTTTCAAAGGAAATCACTCCATGCTCCTATAACAAAACCCCAATGCCTTGGACACCAGTATCACACTATATGGTAAACTCTTTTGAAAAATCCAGTCACACTAGAATAGGAGCACAAGTAAGGAGTTATTTTAACCGGTTGAAGTTACTATCGGCAAGAGCATCCCAAAAGAAAGCTTTCTTCTTCAACCTATCAATCAAAGTAGCTGCAATAGTTGCATAATGCTTGATGAATTGGTGATAAAATAAAGATAGACCAATATATCCTCTAAGTGAAGTAGTGGTAGTAGGTGTTTGCTAATCTTTAATACACTGCATCTTCTTGGGGTCAGTCTGGATTCCTTTCTCACTGACAATATGTCCCAAGTATTCCACTTTAGTCTGCATGAAAGAGCATTTCTTCTCCTTAGCAAAGAGTCTATGATGCATCAATACATCAAAAACCTTCCGTATGTGTGATAGATGGTCATGAAGGGTCTTATTGTAAATAAAAATGTCATCAAAGAATACCAAGACAAACTGAAAGAGAAAAGGCTGAAAATTTTTGTTCATTGGAATCTGGAAGGTAGATGGAGCATTTGTAAGCCCAAATGGCATCACTAGAAAATGATAAAGCCCTCGATTAGTCCTAAAAGCAATCTTGATTTCATCACCCTCTCGTATACGGATCTAATGATACCCTTTGACCTCAAGTCAATCTTCATAAATAATATAGCCCCCTTGAGCTCATCAAGTAAATCATCAATTCTGGGTTTGGGATACCTATTCTTCACTATGATCTTGTTAAGATCCCTATTATCAATACACATCCTAAAAGATCCATCTTTCTTAACTAACAAGTCTGGAGATACATAGGGTGAAGAACTAGGTTCATTGAGTCCCATTTCAAGAATATCCTTGATTTTCTTGGCTGTTCTTCCCACTCACACTTGGACAATCCGTAGGGTGGCTTATTGATGATTGGGTTTGAGTTGGGCTCCAAATCAATGGGGTGACCTACTATTCTCTTGGGAGGAAATGAAGTAGGCACTTCAAAAAAATTCATGTTCTCCTCAAGAAGAGCTTTCAAGGCAGGGTGACTTGCTAAATTTGTGGATTGATCTTCTATCTCTTTATTCAAGTGCAAGACAAATATCTGTGAGCACTCCTTGTACTCCTTTTTGAGTTGAATGGTGATAAGCTGAAAATCTGATTTACTAGGAATTCCCTGTAAATGGATTAGTTGTCCATCAAAGATAAACTCCATATACAACTGTGAGAAATCCATAGTGATTTTTCCTAATGTCATCAACTAATAATAGCCAAGCACAATATCTATGGGTCCCATTTCCAAGGTTATCAGTTTTACTTTTGCTTCATAATTTTCAATCAGTTATAAAGAAACATATGGCCATATTTGAGTTTTGATTTCTTCTTCACTATTGGCCACCTAAACTCTTATGGGCTGCTATAAGTCAGTGGAAATACAATTTAGCTTGTTCATAATGGACTTATTTACAAAAATGTGTGTGCTACCACTATCTATCAGGATGAACAAGTCCTTCCCATGAAAATTACACTTCATACGAAGTGTATTAGGGCTCTTAGAACCTGTCCAAGCATCCATGGAAATAGAATAACTAGTGGTAGTAAGTGGCTCATCTTAAATCCCTCCTAGGTCAAAAGGAACACTCCCACTTGGATCAAAAGGAAAAGAGTCAGCAAGATCATAAATATATTCTTGTCCAACTTCTTCCTCAAGATCTTCATTTTTAGCTGTAGGTGCAAATTCATTAGCCTCATCAATGTCATCTTCAAAATCCTCAAAGACTAACATACTATAAACCCTGGCTTTTGTTGAGAATCAGCAATCACACTCAAACAGCCTCTTTGTATGGAGTCTCAGGGTCAAGGACATGCAGGCTAACTTATCCCATATGCACAATGGTGCCTACTGCAGTTTCCTACTTTCCTATAAAGCATTGTACTTGCTTCCTTTCTTAATGCAATGATAGTACTCTTTTCATTTCAGTAAAGTGTCAATGTCATTGTCCACATACACAAGATTGTGTTTATGAGTCCAAGTCTCAATCTTGGAACCTAATTCACTTGTGTAACAAACAGTGCCCATTCCATCATGAGTCTACACTTCTCCTTCCATCCTCCATAGCTTCCGGTTATGTCATGCTCTAGATCCCGCATCTCTAACATGGTATCAGAGCCCAGTTGGGCATGGCATTGCTTCTCCAGCCTCTCTTGATTCTTCTGGACCTCCATCCAGCTCAGTGTCAGTGTATGACTTCTTTTCTCAACTCTACTCTCACTGAAGCTTCCATGGCAGCCATAGCCAGCAGCACCCTGTCAAATTGAACTGCTTATATCTCACTCCACAGGTCAAATCTCTTGGAGTTTCCTTCTGGAAAAGTATTCCCCAACTCATAAAGCTTCCCTGTATCACATCAATCCAGGACATTGGACCATCTGGAGCTCAGCATTGTGAAAATCCCCAATCTCTGTTCTGTGTCTACCATAGCCAGACAGGACCTACCTTGCTTGGAGCTTCCATAACTCTTCAACCAGGCCATTTCAGCCCACGATTTCTTCTGGAGAGTTGTTCCTCTGCTCAAGGCGCTTCATCTTGGCACAATAATCAATGACATTGATGCTCCCTGGCTCCAGCATTGCAGAAATTCGACCTC
This sequence comes from Lygodium microphyllum, assembly GCF_053477565.2. Taxonomy (NCBI): domain Eukaryota; kingdom Viridiplantae; phylum Streptophyta; class Polypodiopsida; order Schizaeales; family Lygodiaceae; genus Lygodium; species Lygodium microphyllum. The sequence goes on along the minus strand of NC_141141.1, from coordinate 48,373,028 downwards.
GCTGTCCAGATCTGCGCCGATTCTGTTCGCGGCACCTGCGCGCTGCATACTGACCACGATCTGCACAATCTCCATGGGGCTTTGGTAGCCCATGACATAAGCTTCCTAGATATGTAAAAAGTTTTGAAAATGATGCACTGTAGCTCCTGCAATAAGTAAAAAACCAGGCCCCTGTCTCAGAAACCCTAATTCCACCATAGCCAAAAGCTTCAAAATCTTGACATTTTTCACTGTTTCTCTCACTGAAGTTATCAACAGTGATTTTAATCGCTGAGCAATACTCTCTGAAGTTTGTTAAAGTACTGTCACTCAAATCTGAAGACATCAGCATCAAATCAAGAAGGGGAAGATCACTTGGAGTAAAAGACTTTTGCAGATTTGGTATTCATTGACACTCAGTTAGTGCTTTTTAGCACTTGTGTCTCTCAATCAATTCTTCTGTTGCTCAAATCTAATAAAGTCTGAAGTTGATTTGCTACTGTTCCCGTAAATCTAACATGGGCAAAGACTCGCCAAATTCTCGATTCAAAGGAATCGGATTCCACACTTGGCAAACCCGCATCAAGCTCATCCTGATGAAGAAGGGTCTCTGGGCCATCACAAATGGCAAAGAGAAGAAACCGCGGGACGCGGACCTTGCAACTACTTGGCAAAAGAATGATGACAGAGCCCAGGCCATTATCAAATTGGAGCTAGATGACAGTTATATCCATCACGTGGATAACTGTGAGACCTCACAGGATACATGGAAAAGACTTGACACCCTGTTCGGTGCACAATCTAAATCATCAAAGTATGGTCTCCTAATTGAATTCTTCAGGCTTGAAATGAAGTCCAGCACATCACTTGCCACACATCTTAATTACATGGAAGGACTCCTAACCCAACTTTCAGGAATCAACATTAAAATGGATGAAGATGTTTGCATCGGTGTTCTACTTAAGAGCTTGCCTCCTGAATATAATAACGTATCAACAACTTTAATCAACATGCTAAATCCTGAACTTGTTGATATCCAGGCATCACTGTTAGAAGAAGAAAAGAAGCTAAAAACTAAAGAAGAACCAAGTACCTCTAGAGATGAGCATGCATTATATGTTGGCAACAGGTACAAAGGCAAGAAAGATCAGCTCTTTTGTGACTTCTGCAAAAGGACCAGACACACCGAGAAGTTCTGCCACGCAAGAAAGAGATCCCAAAAGGCCTATCTAGTCGCAGTCAAAGAAGAAGAAGAAAATGAAGCAAAGGAAGAAGAAGATGAAGATCACCAGGATCGGAAGGACAAGACTCATCAGTCCTTGTACTCTCATAATTCTGATAGACTGTTTTAATAGCCTTGTATTTTCCTTGCCCTAATGCTTCCTGCCATAAGCTTTGTAAACTCCTTATGTAACTTGGCATTACAGTCCCTGTACACTTTGTGAGGCCCCTGTTACAGCCTCTGGATGTCCACCATGTTTATGGTACCCACACTTAGCTTTTTTCTGCGACAGCCTCTGGTGTTTCGCCATGTCTGTGGTATACCCACACTTTGCAGGTGGTTCTCATTACAGCCTCTACACACTTTGTGCCTTTCCTAGTTGTGATTGAGGAGGGGTGTTGAGAATCAGCAATCACACTCAAACAGCCTCTTTGTATGGAGTCTCAGGGTCAAGGACATGCAGGCTAACTTATCCCATATGCACAATGGTGCCTACTGCAGTTTCCTACTTTCCTATAAAGCATTGTACTTGCTTCCTTTCTTAATGCAATGATAGTACTCTTTTCATTTCAGTAAAGTGTCAATGTCATTGTCCACATACACAAGATTGTGTTTATGAGTCCAAGTCTCAATCTTGGAACCTAATTCACTTGTGTAACAAACAGTGTCCATTCCATCATGAGTCTACACTTCTCCTTCCATCCTCCATAGCTTCCGGTTATGTCATGCTCTAGATCCCGCATCTCTAACAGCTTTTGCATTTTTGTATACACACTTGGTAGTATGATTAGCTGTACACTTTTCTCCACATTTGAAGCATAAGCATTTTTCCTTTCTTTCTTTGTAGAGGTCCATAGGAATAGACTTTGGATTCATATTGGTTGAAATAGATTTAGGTTTAATGTCCCCTTGTTTGAAATCTACTCTTGGATTGTTTGCTAGCCTTGAAATTGCTTTGAGGTCTTAAAGCATTGAATGATTGGTAAGTTGACACTCTTAAGCTCCCACTAGGTGCATGATTGCTACCATAAATATTGCCAACTTGTCTCGATTTTAAAATAATCCTTGGCTATCCATAACTAGGGATCCTAAAAGATGGATCTTTCAGGATGTGTATTGATTACATGGATCTTAACGAGATCACAGTGAAGAATAGGTACCCCATACCCAAAATTAATGATTTGCTTGATGAGCTTAAGGGGGCTATATTCTGTATGAAGATTGACTTGATGTCAGGGTATCATCAAATCCGTATGCAAGAGAGCAATGAAATCAAGATTGCTTTTATGACTGATCAAGGGTTCTATCATTTCTTATTAGTGATGCCATGTGGGCTTACAAATGCTCAAGCTACCTTCTAGAGTCTAATGAACAAATTTTTGCAACCTTTTCTCTTTCAATTTGTCTTGGTATTCTTTGATGACATTTTGATTTATAGTAAGACCCTTCAAGACCATCTATCACACATGAGGAAGGTTTTTGATGTATTGAGGCATCACAAACTCTTTGCTAAGGAGAAGAAATGATCTTTCATGTAGAGTGAAGTGGAATACTTAGGACATATTGTTAGTGAAAATGAATCCAAGCTGGCCCCAAAAAGGTGTAGTGTATTAAAGATTGGCCAACACCTCTACTACCACTACTTCACTTAGACGATTTCTTAGTCTATCTTCATTTTTATCACCAATTCATCAAGCATTATGCAGCTATTGCAGCTCCTTTGACTGCTAGGTTGAAGAAGGAAGCATTCTTTTGGGATGCTCTTATAGATAGTAGCTTCAACCAGTTAGAGGAACTCCTTACTTCTACTCCTATTCTAGTATCCCCAAATTTTTTGAAGGAGTTTACCATATAGTGTGATACCAGTGCCTGAGGCAGTGGGACTATTTTATTATAGGAGCATGGAGTGATTGCCTTTGAAAGCTACAAGCTTACAGATAAGAAAATGGCTATGAATGCTTATGACCAAGAGATGTTGGCTATCTTGCATGCAATAAAAAATGGCACCATTATTTGTATGGCAGTCACAGTGATCACATGGTCCTTAAGTATTTTCTCACATAGCCCAATCTTACTCCTAAGCAATATAGGTGGGTAGCTACACTACAAAATTGTGAATTTGGCATCACTCATACGAGGGGCAAAGACAATGTAGTGACTGATTCTCTTTCTCATATGTGGGCCTGTAAAGTTTCAACAATGACTGAGCTACATAGTGACTGGATTGAAAATTTACAGGAGGCTTATCTTTTGGATGAAGAGCTTAGCCATATTTTTCAAAAATTACAACGAGGTCTCATGGAAGATAACTCACATTATCAACTTCAAAATGACCTAATCTGGTTAAATGGCAAGATTTTCATTCCCTCTACTTCTTCTTTTACATGGAAATTTGATGGAGGGGTTGCATTCTTCGCTTTTGGCTAGATACCTTAGAGTTTTCAAAATTTATGATACGATCAAAAGCTTCTATTAGAAAGGACTATGGAAAGATGTCAAATATTTTTTCATGAAGTGCATGCCTAGTCAGCAGAATAAGGACAACACCCATAAGCCAAGTGGTTTGTTGCAGTCATTACCCATTCCTATAGGCAAATGGATTCACATTACCATGGACTTCATTATTGGCTTGCCTACTACCAAAAAGGGCCCATTTGCTAGGAGGCCAAGCTATCAATTATTGGTTTGGCATTTGTGGATATTACATTTCAATTGTTTGGTGGATATTCCAGCTAATCGACTAATTTTTGGGTGTGGGTTGTTAAAGAAAATAATTTTTAACGTATATCCCGAGCTCCCATTGGATGAAAGGATATTACCTCCCATTATAGAATGGGAGGCATTTGAGGAAACTTTAGTTGTTGGAACCTTAAGTTTAATAATTCTAAAGAGGATCTACTATACTGAGGAAGTTTACCAAGTATGTTTGAATGAGCCAATAGAGGCAAAGGACTGGGTTTGTAATGCTAATGTGATATAGTTGGATCTTAGGACTCCCAATGATCCTCTCTCCATTGAAATTGACACTATATTATCTACTGATGATGATAAGCATGTAGATTATGTGACACTCCTACAAGAATTTAGGTATATATTTGCATGGAGTTATGATGAACTAAAGGTGATTCCCTCCGATGTTGTTGTGCATACGATCCCATTGAAAGAAGGTAGTAAGCTAGTGAGGTAAAAGGTTGGGCGTATGCTTTTTGAGCTAAGAGAGCCTCTTTTTGAGGAATTGATGCATCTAAGGAAGGCTAGTCTGATTTTTCCCCTTGAACATATAGAATGGTATTCACTGATGGCAATAAAAAAGAAAAAGAATAATCAAATCTCCCTGTGTGTTGATTTTAAGAAATTGAACAAGAAGATAGTAAGGACTATTATCCTTTGCCCTTTATCAATTAGATTTTAGATCAACTAGTAGGGCAAGAGGTATACTCTTTCATGGACAACTTTGCAGGTTATAATCAAATGGCTATAGCTAAAGAGGATAAGTTAAAGATGACATTCATTACAATTTTTGGTACTTTTTTGTACAATGTCATGGCTTTTGGCCTATGTAATGCTTTTGGATCTTCCCAAAGAACAGCTTGACAAAACCTTTGTCAATATATCCCCCCCTAAAGTGCTAAAGGTTTTCATACATAATTTGGGGGCAGCTATTATGACCCATCATAGATAGTTGATTATTATATGCCCATGCTTTGAGAGATGTCATGAGTATTGCATATAACATAAAATACTTAAAAGTGTGTATTCAGGGAGCCTTATGGTTTGCTATTAGATCATGTCTAAGTGCAACTACTACCATCGGCCCTAAAAAGCTGGTTGTTATTGTGGCTCTAAGCCTGCCTACTTGCCCTAGGGAAGTTCACAATTTTGTTCCATTCATGGGATATTAAAGTCGATTTATTAATGCATTGGTTGAATGTTTGTTATCCTTTACGAACCTTTTATCTCACATATATTGTTTTAAATGGAGAGAAGCATGCAAAGTGGCATTTGAAGATATTAAAATGGAATTATCCAAAGCGCAGATTTTAAAATCTCCAAAAAGGGGTGAGGTTTTATATATATTCATGACTACAACAAGGTGTAGTATTAGTTGTTGTATATCCCAAATTCGGGAGGCACAGCTTTATCATCCTATTGCATTTCCAAGCCAGAAGTTGGGACTTTCAAAGCTTCATTATAGCTATTTGGAGAAGGTTTTCTTTGCTATGGTGTTCACCACCAAGAAGTTTAGATATTACATTCTTTACGAGAAGGTGATGTTCTTCACCAAGGCGGCAGAGGGATTGCGCTTATTATTGAATAGGCTTGAATCCCCTAATCACTTAGCCAAATGGTTGATCTCTTTGTAAGAGTTTGATTATGAGATTAAGAGCAGGCCACCAAAGCTACAAGGTATTGTGGAGTGGCTAATAGATTTTGGTGAGCCTAAGGAAGAGCGGGCTGATATTATTAACTTTGAGAATTTATGCAAAATTGGTACAGCCTCCATTCCATCATGGTATGGTGATAAGTCAAGTTGCGATTGACCATCTTCTTATTCTTTCATGGACACATAGGATCGTTAAACAACATATTCGCAAGATGTCCCTTGGCATTTATGAAGGTGGGGCTAGCTAATAATTTTGATGTACTCTAGGATTACGTGAGCAACCCTTTCCCTTAGCCTTAGGCCAAGAGGGCAATGTGTTTGTTCGGTGTGGGTGTGGTTAATGGTTTCTTCTCTTACTGCTATGCTAAATAGATTCAATGAAGTACCTAGAGCGAACCTCTTGTTGTGCAAAAGCTTCTTATGGCCAAGTCTAGGCAATGTCCTTCCTTTATGAGTTCTTTTCCTTTGTGCTATATATGTATATGTGTATGTGGGGAATTTCCTTCTTTTGGGGATCAGCAAGTCAAGGTATGCAGTCTCAGCGTTTGGTTTGGTATATTTTGGGGAAGGTTTGAGTAACTTTCTGCCTCCTGTAAAGGCATTGTTGAGTATTTAAAGATCTGTTCTTGATAGTAGTCCTAGTGACCTATTATGCTAGCTTGCAGACAATTGTTTCTAGGAGCTTTTGTTAGTTGTGACGCCGATAGAGAAGCTTGCCAAGTAAAAGAAAGAGAAGAAACAATGAATATATCTAAGAAACCCCTATATAAAATACTAAGGTGTGTAAAAAGGGTTCTAACCCCTAGCTCAATGGAAGCGCCAAATGCAAATCTAACAATTTTAGGCTAATAGGGAAGATGGGAATTCAAATTACTTTGGAAGATAGAATTTGTAGCAACATAGATTTTTTATTTTTTGGGCAAAGAAAATAGGAAAATAATAGTTTTTGTGTCTGAAAAAATATAGAAAATTAGAATTATATTTGTGCAAATATGAAGAGATAAAGCACAAGGTTTAGCCTCAATTTACCCCCATTTATATGTTTCAATTCGTGTTTATCAATTTAATTATAAAGAACCATACATAATTTACCCTTTTGACCTGTCTAATGAATGCAAAATCATAAACGATAGTGGAAAGGGGATGGTGGGAGTTAAGATTCCTTTAAATCCTAATTTTATGCATATTCTAACATATAGGATTCATAAGATTTAAGTCTAAAAAGGGCAGTAGCAAGGATTATTATGGTGCTGCCTTAGTAATGACGCAATACACTAGAGTGAAATCATGAAAGGGCTATTTGTGCACATCCACGCTGATTAATTTATAAGTTTATTTGTTTGAGCACATGTGTTATCCACCTTGCATTGCATTTTCATACATATGATATAAGAGAATTATCTCCTAGATGTATAGCACTTGATTTCAAACTATTGACCCATGTTGAGTATCAGGTTCCCTAAACTGTAGGTCTAGTGTTATCGTTTTATTTGGGGACTAATGTGGTAAGGATTAAATTAAAATTCATGGGGTGTAGGAGAGCCATACAGTATAAGCTAGGAGGTGTTGCCTTCGTATGTGTTATGTGGTGCTAGTCATTGATATGTTTGGGTACTCCCCACGTTTGGAGTTGAGAAGGGCATCATGTTGGACTATGATCTAGAGATAGTACCTACAAGTGCATTATTTAGATAAATTAGTGTTTATATGCTCATAGCCACGAGGCCATGGGGTTGTCTAAGTATAGGAGCTCAAGGTAGAGCCCTAGAGCTAGTATTGGGCCCATTTTTGGTCCTCGTAGTTGTGTTAAAGGGTCTCAAAAGAGAGAGTAAAATAATAAGATGAACCAACTTAAGGGTGTTTGTAAGTTAATAAAATTTCTCCCATGATGTGCAACAACGATGTCGAAAAGATGTCTACAATTTGATGTACAAAGCTCCAATATGGCTTTGAAAGTTCATGATAGGCAATAGTGTGTCTAGTTGTGGTATCTACAAAGCTTATCTAGGTGTCAAAAATATTTGGTTTCCTTTTGGGAGGTTCATTAAGGCCAACTAAATGGGACTTGATCATTCATTCATGCAAACTAGCACTACATCCAAAATTCTCCTCTCTCTTTCTATTGGTGCTCATTTCGAAAGGAACATGTTTTGAGTTCACCCTTTAAGGGGTTGTCTCATTACATCTTTGAGAGAAACTTGGTTTTAGGTCTTGTCAAAATTAAAGACCCTAGTGTTTCCAAAATATACAGGAAAGGGAAATCATAAATGAATTTACTTGGTTGCCACATGTGGGTTTCAAACACGTGAAACTCAATGGAAACCCCTTCCAATTAATTAGTGAGCCTATTCTTGAGGAAATGAGAAAAGAAAACTTGGAGAGAGGAACTTTGAGGGATGGAACTTTAGGTAGTTAAAGGAATAGCCTCATATCTAATAGAGTTAAGTGGCTAACTATGAATTCATAAGTCCCATACTCTTTCCAAAGAACAAGTGTGTATATATGAAAGGATATCACATTCAGCTTCGTTCACTCGACTTAGTTCAATGTGAGGGGCCAACTTCCAAGACTATGGTAACATGAGTTGTCTTGTTCTAAAGTCTTATGCCAAAAAAAAAAAGTTAATTTTGACAATGGATTAAGGTCAATGGTGGCTTGTGAAAAACATCTAGATGCTTATTGTTTACTAAGAAGGCACTAAGGTTGCACGATGATCATTCTTACTTAAAAAGAGAAGAATATTCTCAAAATTTTAATAATTATCTATCATCAACTACTCAATGGCCTAAAAGACCACATCCCCCAATAAGGTTTTTTTGTAATGAGCTCTTTAATATTTCAAAAAAGGGAAGCAATAGTTACTATTTCCAAAGGATGTAGCTTGGCTTAGGCAGCTTAGGCCAATACACAAAGATTCTTCCAATACAATCTAAAAATCCTACACTTCTTCTTGCAACCACATAGAATAAATAGAACTTTAGACTCTAGCTGATAAAGATCTCTATCCGGCATCTCCTTTTGATTCCTTCTAAACATCATGTTGTTTTTTTTCACCCCATATAAACTTTAGGGTCACTCTCAATATGATGCTCATCAAGATCCAAGTACTATCATCAAGACCTACATGATTAGCAAAGAAATGCATTTTTCATTCCAAAATCATTTCTCAAATTATCCTTCAACCACTTTCTAAGAGTCACCCAAACTGGCCTCACACTCAAGCAATCCCAAAAGACATGTTGTTAAGTCTCTTCAAGCTTCCCACAAAAGGGGAACAAAGGTGAGACTCTAATCCTTTTACTCAGTCTCATCTACAAAGGTAACTTCTTAAGCAAAATTCTCCATCAAAAGGCATTAACACTAAAAGAGGAGGAAGCTTTCCAAACAATTGAAGCTCTCCTCTTCCATGTCTCCACTTTTGCCAAATGGCATTCTCTTCCACTTCTAATAGAGCATGATTGCAATAGTTGGTGAAGCTTCCTTAAAATCCTTGTTGTGCTTGCACACATTCAAAGATTTACTAGAAGGACTAGCTAAATCCTTAAAAATAGTGTCATTGCTTTTGATTATAGAAGTTGGCCAATCTTCCTTACATGAATGCATGACTAAACTCAAACATTCAATTTCCTGTTCACTAAGGCCACACCTCCTTTGGATATCTCGTACTTGTAGGAAGGCATTGATTTTTGGGTCCCAAACATCTTCCCACATTGCTACCCCTTTATGATACAATGTTCTCAACAATCTAGGATACTTGTGAACAAGGGCAAAGGGTGGATTGAATGCCAATGGAAAAAGACAAATATTTCTTCCTAGGGAAAAGTCCTCCTTTGCCACTCCCTTAAACTTCTAAGATACATTGAGAAGCATACCCTGCCACTAGCATGGCAAGCCTTGAGCAATCACAAAGGCCAAATCTTGATAGGTAAATAAGGGTAGACCAATACATCCTACCAGTGAGCTCCTCACTTCTTTTCTTTTATCTTTACCCCTATAATCCATATTAAGGTATAGATGCAAGTACTATAGGTTACCTGTAGATCCTACCTAGCTTCCCATATGGTTTGCTAGCCTTTATGCATACTTATTTTGGTCCTACAAGTGGAAGCATGGCACTTACATGTTGAGTTATGGTGCAGGATTGGATAGTTCAACTATAGATATTGGATCACAAAAATTTCGATTTTAAATTTGTTATAACATGCTAATGCTCATCTCAAAGAGGGCATTGTTGTCTTAAAATTGAACTAAAATTTTTGGTAGTTGGATTTTCCTAGCTCAAGTTATAGCAAATTTACTGGTATGGGGTCTTGCAAAAGTGCACTACTATGGCATGTCAAAAAGGGAAGAATAAGGCCCATGATGAATATGTCCAACAAATCAAAGATGCCTTACTAGAAACTACACCTCAAAAGAGTCACAAAGAGCCTTAAATGCAAGGAAAACTTAATGTTCTTAATCATACCATGTGTGAACATGAGAATAGACATGCTCAGAGGCATGTAGAGCTACTATTAAGAGTTGAACAAATGGTCTTGTCTAGCCATCAAATAAAATCTTCTATTGAAAAGTTGATAAAATCCACAACCCCAAAAAAGGATTCAATTGACAAATTGGTAGAGTCTAATGCACAAATTATGTCTCAATTCTCTCAATGGATACAAATGCAAATGGGAACCAAGGATGCTAAGGAAAAAGCACAATCAAACAGTGACCCATCAGTTCCAATTCAACCATCTAATCTTAATATTCAAATTTAGAGTATTATTGGGCAAAGAAGCATTCCAAATAGTCAATATGAAGTAGGACAGAATCCATAAAGGAATGATAATTATTTGGGCAGCATGAACAGTGCTAATCCACAAGCTTATAGGCTAAATCCTCAAGTTTCTAGGGGTCCTTTACCATCAAGAAGGCTCCAAACTGATTCTTAACCACCTTATGGAAGAGTACCATCACATTTTGGAAGTCCAATGATTATAATTGTGATCAGCCTATTTTGGGACAACAACCTTTTCATGAGAGGGAAGTTGAAAGACAAAATAGTTTTAGCAAAGTACAATGGGCAGTCACCTTCACCATCCGACCTAGAGGAATGGAATTTCAAAGTTGGAGTCTTATTTTGATATATTCCCTAGGACCTATGATATAAATATTCAACTTACTTGGTTACATTTGGAAGGGTTTGTGCATACTTGGTGGAGATACATTAAGAAGGAGAGCATACTAGTAGAGAATTAGGAAGCATTTAAGACACTTATGGTTGAGGTCTTTATTTCTCCTATTGAAAAAGAAAAATTGGCATGAAGATGGTATGGACTAGAGCAAAGAGGCCTAAATGTGTAGGATTATACAAACCAATTTCTCAATCTCACTATCTATGTAGAAAATATAAGCGATGAAGCTAAACTCCACAAGTCTATGTATGATCTAGAATCTTCATTATCGCCTAATGTTATGGCACCAAACCCCACCACTTTTTTTAAATCCATTGAGCTTATGGAATGGGATGGAAGGAAGTATAGAAGAGAAACTACATTTTAGTCTACTTTTAAATAGCCAATGACTGTTTTAAAACATAGAAAGCTTGGCAATGTTTATGGTAGCATTTATGCACCAAGTGGGGGTTCTAGAGTGTCAACTTATCCATCTTTCAATACTTCAAGACCTCAAAGAAATTTTAGGACATCAAACACTCCAAGAATTGATTTTAAACAAGGGGACAACAAGTCTAGAAATATTCCAACCAATGGTAATCCAAAGTCTATTTCAATGGACCTATATAAAGAAAGGAAGGAAAAAGGTTTGTGTTTCAAATGTGGTGAGAAGTAATATAGTTGATCATGCAACAAAGTGTGTGTATAAAAAGAAGGCAAGGTCCATAGTCTTTGAAGATTTAAAGGATGATAATGATGAGGCAAATGCATTTATGGCTGCCACTAAACATGGGGATGTTAAGAAGGAAGTTGGGCAGCAACAGCAATTTAATGATCCTACTAATACTTTTCCTTTTAATCTAGGTGGTAGTATTCCTTGTGATCCAGGAGGGATCCATGATGAGACACATGCTGCCACTATTTGTTTCATCTCTGTGGATGCTTGAATTGGTTCTAAGATCCCTAACACACTCCGTATGAAGGGTACCATTCATGTGAAGGATGTGTTTATCTTGATAGACAATGATAGTATGTATAGTTTTGTGAATAAGTTAGTTGTAAACAAGTTGCATTCTCTTCCCACTAATTTACAATAGCCCATAAGAGTTCAAGTAGCAAATGGTGAAGAAGAGATCAGCACTCAAATATGTCCACATGTTTCCTTACAACTGGTTGAAAATTATGAAGCAAAGGTAAATATGATTACTTTGGATATGGGACCCATAGATACTATACTCGAGTGTGATTGACTGATGACCTTAGGAAAAATTACTATGGATTTGTCACAGTTGTGTATAGATTTTTCCATTGATAGGAAGCTTATCCATATACATGGAATCCCTAGTAAATCTAATTTTCAGCCTATTATTGTTAAGCAACTCAAGGACTACAAGTGGCACTCTCAGATTTTTGTTTTACACCTGAACAAAGATGTTAAAGATTAGTCCATGAATTTAGCAAAGTATCCAGCTTCGAAAACTCTCCTTGAAGAGTACATGGATTTTTTTTGAAGTGCCTACTTCATTACCTCCTAAGAGAGCTGTGGATCATCCTACAAATTTAGAGCCACATTGAAAGCCAGTCAATAAGCCACCTTACCGATTCTCTATATGTGAGTGTGAAGAAGTAGCCAAGCAAATCAAGGAGCTTCTAGAGATTGGAATCATTGAGCCTAGTTCTTCACCATATGCTTCTTCAATCTTGTTAGTGAAGAAGAAAGATGGATCCTTTAGGATGTGTATTAACTATAGGGATCTAAACAAGATCATAACGGTGAAGAACATGTATCCCATTTCTAAAGTAGATAATTTTCTTGATGAGCAATCACAAGGGCTAGGTTATTTACCAAAATTGACTTGAGAACTTGATATCATCAAATTCATATGCAAGAGGGTGATGAAGTTAAAACATCCCTAATCATGGATTATACCTTTTCTTGGTGATGCCATTTGGACTTACTAATGCTCCATCTACCTTCTAGAGTCTAATGAATAAGATTTTAGAGCCTTTTCTCTTTAGTTTGTCATTATTTTCTTTGATAATATGTTGCTTTATACCAAGTCACTAGAATATCATATGTCACATATAAGGAAGGTTTTTGATATATTGAGACATAAAAAAATCTATAATAAGGAGAAGAAATTATCTTTATGCAGACTGAGGTGGAGTACTTGGGCCATATTGTTAGTGAAAAAGGGATACATGCTGATCCTAAGAAGGTGCAATGTGTTAGAGATTGGCCAACACCTACCACCACTACTTCACTTAGAGGATTTCTTGGTCTATCATCATTCTATCATAGATTCATTAAGCATTATGTGACTGTAATAGCTCCTTTGATTGACAAGTTGAAGAAGGAAGCTTTCTTTTGGGATGCACTTGCATATAGAAGCTTCAACTAGTTAAAGCAACTCCTTACTTCTGATTCTATTTTAGTATGCTTGAATTTCTCTAAAGAGTTTACCATACAGTTTGATGCAAGTGGCCATGGCATAGGGGTTTTTTTGCTATAGGAGCATGGAGTTATTACCTTTGAAATTCATAAGCTTATAGATAAGGAAATGGCTATGAATGTCTATGACCAAGATATGTTGGCTATTCTACATGTGATAAAGAAGTGGTACCATTATTTGTGTGATAGCCGATTTCGAAGTGATCACAGGGTTCTAAAGTATTTTATTACTAAATCAAATCTCACTCCTAAGCATCATAGATGGGTAGCTACTCTACAAATTTATGATTTTGACATCATTCATAGAAGAGGTAAGGACAATGTGGTAGTTGATTCTATTTTCAAAATGTGGGCGTGTAAGTTTCCACTATGACTGAGCTACATAGTGATTTTATTGAGAAATTACCAAAGGCCTATCTTTTGGATGATGAGCTCATCCATGTTTTTCAAAAATTACAGCAAGGGTTCATGGAGGAAAACTCACATTATCAGCTTAAAAATGGCCTACTATGTCTTAATGGCAAGATTGTTATTCCCTCTAGTTCTTCTTTTAGGTTAAAATTATTGAGGTGCATTATTTTCCTTTAGCTAGACATTTTGGAGTACTTAATGTTGAGATTCAAGTCTCGTAGTCTTCTGTCAATTTTCCACCTTAGTTGAATAAGGTTAAGTCATACTGACTTAACCATGATTAGATCTAGGTCATTTGATCTTTGTATGTGTTGTACACAGTTGACTTGAGTGTGTTGAAGAAAATGGGATGAACAGGGAGCATGTCTGCAACCCTTTCTCCCTGAGCCTTTGTCCATCTCTCTCTTTTTTTCTAATATGGTATCGGAGCACCGTTGAGGTTCAGGCTAGAAAGAGTGAGCTCTGTGAGACAGAAGAATCACTACAAGGATGTGCATAGTCATTACTAGTCTAGGCGGTTAATCGACTATTATGATTGAGGCTTGTGTACAAGTTCGTGAGCACAACAACATCGGTCTGGTTCATCCTATGCTGGTAGCCTCAAGCGAAGCAGCTGCTACCGATGCTACACTATTGCTTAGTGCTTCCTGTTATGTGATAGTACAACACAATGGCACACCCTAAGGGATGGGTCCAATGAGCATCAGAATCCACTAGAGGCGCAAATCAATCAGATTTGGAACTATAGAGTGTGGTCAATAGGTTTTTCATTCTATGCACATTGTACACTAATCGAGTGATCATCTGAGAACATAGGTAAAGTAGCATCTTGATTGCAGAGTAATGCCGATTGTTGGAATGTAAATGCAACATCATGATTCAACATGCATGGCTGGGATTAAAAATTTCTTGAAGTGCCTAATGAGATGCTATGAAGCTAATTTTGAAGGGGATTGGAAGTTGATGAGAGCTTGTTGTCCGTGAGACTTTGTTGTATCACAAGAGGTTGAGGAAACCCCTAAAAGAATGTTGCAGCAAGATCTGTTTCTGTATCAACTGAGGTTGCATATTGAACATATTTAACCCCCATGCCCTCATTATTAATGATTGAAGTCACCATTGGCAAGTCCTGTAATGCATTCACACCATGAAAACTTGTAGCTGTTAATGGTATTTTCACAGCCGAAGAATCCACTTCAACACTTGGCTGATTCCAAGCAAAAGAAAGTTGTTGCTCTAGTTTAGGAAAGGGACTCTCAGTGAAGGGTGTTTCCTTTTTCAACTTGCCTAAAGGACTTACAAAATCAGCATTGCTTGGCATGCAACTAGAATGCAGCTCAAATCCTTGGAGACTAGTCAAATCTATACCTTCAGGTTGCACTGGTAAAGGAAGTCTTATTAGCTGAACCAACTACTTGAAGATCATGTATTGTTTCCCCAAAAGGTGAAGGCATGGAACCCTAACTGGTTAGCATAAAATCTTGAACTATATTAGTAACATTGACAAGACTCACAATGATTAACGACATCCCATTGCTGATGAATGGCGTACTTGTGGAGAGTATGATGACTGAGTAAAGCTCTCATGGATAAGTCAGAAATGCTATGACAAATATGAATGTATTTGAGCAGTCAGTTGAAGGAATATTGAGAATATATTTCCTGCATGTATTGGATCTCATGCAATCATATAAGCTTAAATCTGTGCAATTTCAGAATTGAATGTCTTTGTGGAGTTCAGGGGTGTTGATTACATATGTCAATAGTGTGGCACTAAATGGTCAGTGATAGACGTGTGCATATTCAAGAGCATTGTATGCTCAAGCTTGACTTCTATGAGGCTGATTTGGCTGATTGTTGATTACAAATTGTTGTTAGTCATTGAATGCTGCATATGCCTACATGTCTACTGATCAGACAATGCCACTTGGTTGGAATGCTATTACATTTAGATGCTTTGCCACATGTTTGGAAATGTATGCTATTGTTGGGAGCTAAAATCTACTAGTTTTGCAAAGTTGTTGGAGGCAGTGTAACTACAGTTGAATGATAACAAAAGACTGTACTAGCCAAGAATGCAATAGTGGTTATTGCTGCAGTTTTACAATAAAAACTGGTTGCACTACAGGTCACTGAAGTATATTTCTTGCTGGCATTTTGAGAAATTGACCGGTTTTGAAAGCTGAAGACTTTGAAATGGCAAACACAAGAGAGAAGGATACTATCACTTACAGAGTTGGTGAGAAGCTGGACTACAACAATTTTGTTCTATGGAAATTCAGGATGTCTAATTTCTTAATTGGAAGAAGCTATTGGGACCTAGTCATATGTCTTGAAGATGAGCCCAAGATATCGGAGGATAGACCTCCAACACAGGATCAATTAGAGGCACATAGGACATGGTTGGAAAAGGCCAGCAAGGTCTTGCATTGGTTGTCATTATGTGTGTCGGACACAAAAGCTATGAAAATTGCAAATTGTACTTCCCCAAAAGCTACTTGGGACTTATTGATGAAAAATTATGGGCATGTCACTCATGCGAGAAAGACACAACTGAAGCAAAAATTAAACCACATATCGAGGAATGGAAGGTCTATTGAAGACTATGTAAGTAAGATAAGAACCATTGCAGAACAATTAGGTTCAATTGGAGCTGAAGTTGAGGATGATGATTTGGTGGCCACTACCCTCCATTGTAGAACAATTAGGCTCAATTAGGCTCAATTGGAGCTAAAGTTGAGGATGATGATTTAGTAGCCACTACCCTCCATGGTCTTGGAGTAGAATATAAGAAGTTTGACACTTCCATTTTAGTGCGTCAGGAGCAGCCTGACTTTAATGAACTTATGGCACTACTATTGCATGAGGAAGTGAAACTTGGACTCAATACAAGTTCCAATGGGTCTAAAAACAACAACAATATCATCTTCTACTCAAATCAAAGGGGTAGAGGTGGAAGAGGAAGATCAAACTTTAGAGGAAGAGGTGTTGGAAACACATATGTAGCCCATGGACAGCAAGCTATTGGATGGCAAAATAGGTAGCCTCAAGAAAATAGAGGCACCTCAAATGCTCGTGGAAGAGGGGGTTATTCAGCTAGAGGAAGAGGCACTTGGCAACAACCTCAAATGATTCATGGATAACAATCAAATGCAAATAAGGATTGTCATTATTGTGGCAAATATGGGCATGTCACTAAGGATTGCTACAAGAAGGAGAATGATTAGAGAGCAAGAGGAAGGCAACATGGTAATTATGCTTCTTCTAGTGGTATGCATGATGGACCTAAAAACGGGCCGGCACTGGCTCATGCACTAGCCGGACCTCGTCACTATGCGCAAGACAACCCCCTCGGCCTCGCGGCCAGGAGCGTCTATCAAAATCTCTGCCTTCCTAAACATTGCGTTTGTAATACGTTGTAGTCCAACTGATCCTAACCCAATATTGCTCCTCAGAGGGAGTCCCTTTCACATAGCCAAAAGGCTCGAATCACATACACATGGGGTTCCTCCTACGGCTGAATGCCGTCAACCCTCTGCGACTCTCCTACACCTTGGGGATTGGCCCCTCGATGCGCCGCTCAACATTTAGACATTTCGCACAAACGTCACTCAAGGTACCAAATAAACGTATCCAGGAATGTACCATTGTCCTTAATTTCCCCTTTAGGATCCCACGACTAGCCTACAGCATAGGAACCTCACACTCTCAACGGTGGGTCACAGGCCTACTGAAAACAATTGCTATGCGTATCCAGGAGCTAACTCTGATACTTTTAATTTCCTCTAAATGATCATGCAAAGAGGTGGATGCCTAGTGCTCAAACATTTTAAAAACCACCAGCGTGCAAGTGCAAAACATCGCTTTCATGCTTTTCTTTCTAACCGCTTTGTGCTTCGCTGCAACACCTAGCACCGAAGTGATCTTCGTGCTACTAGGTTTTAATTTTTATCATTATTATTCCGTCCTAGTTGCAATGCATATAAAATCAGTAAATTATTCCTCATGCTCAACGGCATTTAACCATTTTTCCACAACTCTACCCTTCCCCGTTGATAGTGCATCATTGCATTCATTTCTTTCAGGGTTTTCCTTGCCATTTTTATGTGGAGAAAGGAAGGAAACACACACTACAATATATAAACAAGGCTGAACTGAAGCATAACTTCATGCCCCAGCCTTGCTATACATCAACAAACATAAATCCTATTTTTCTATATTTTTCGTAGCCCCAAATGTATTTTTCCCCTATTTTTCATGGTGTTTTTATCATTTTTCCCCATTTTCTTCATTTTCTTGTATTTTTTAAATTGCTGAAAATGAAAACCAGTTTGTGGGCTGTGGCCCTTAGTTCATTTGCAACAAAATTGAAAGATTAGTTGATGTGTATCGACGGTTTTCCCCATTTATATGCCCAAAACCCTTGTTTTTCCCCATTTTTCATGCATTTTCGGGTTTCTTGACATTATTTCGGGCCATGAAATGCATGTTTTTCATAATTTCTGGTTATAAACAGTAAGAACTCAGAAGAATCAGCAGCATAATCAAATCTTAGTCCATATGAACGGCATTCCATCAATCAAAAGCATAAAACACTAAATTTTCTTTGTAATTTTTTGGTTTACCGCTTAAACGCGTGTTTCGGGTTTTGTGTCCATGGCTGTAGATTTGGAAAACAGCAACACTTCATGTCCAGCAACATCCCAAATCACCATTCTCAGCCCGTGTAGCAATCCGGTCCATGCCGGACAAGTCTCCATCATTCTTTCTTCATTGCTCCTTCCCACACATGAACTGCCTCTTAGAAGAGAGAGAGGGAGGAGAGAGAAAGACTAGAATCAGAAATTTCAAACCAGGCCATCATTCCACGGGCGAAGGGCGGCGATAGAGTCCACAGACAGAGGGGAATGAAGCCCCATAATCCATTGGGGGGGTTGTTTGCAGCAGCCATGATGCCTCTCATCCATTCATGGCGCATTTTTCGGGCGCCATCTTCTTCCACGTTTTTTCATGCCTCTTCATTCTCTCTCCACGTTTTTTGCTTCATAAGGTGCATAAATTTTTTGGGGGGGGTCCAAACTCAAAAGGCATGCTCAAATTTGGCCTCCCAAGTGTCCACCTTTTCATATCTTGACCGTTTCCTTGGCCATTTTCCTGTCCGGACTCCGAATTGAGCTCTGAAAAATCCTGGGCGTCCGGCTTAGCATCCCGCATTGGCCAGTAGCTTGTGTCAACCCGCACAACTGTCTGAAAAATTTTGAAAAATCAACAAGTGTCGCTCGGGCGCCTTTAAAGCACTTTGGCGCTTAAAATCGTCCTAGATCGAGCCGCCGCCTTTGACAGTGAATATTTTTCCCTTGATATTCATAATTTTTAGCTATTTTTAAGCACTTGCCGTCTCCTAAATTCCGCTCTCATTGGCGACCACGGGATAGGGCGACTCAGCCCGTCGAATCCACGAACATATCTGCACATAAACAACCAAAGAAGCATCAAACTGATACAAAACAATTATCATCATAAAACTCAGCACAATGCTCCCCCTACCCCTGGACAGAACCAAGGCATGACATCCACAAGGAATAGGCCTAGCATCATCTAATAGAAGATCCGAAGTGAGTCACTAACCAGCTGCTCCAACACAGCCAAACTAAAAAGAACTGCCAAAGAGGTTGCCCTAAGTGGTAGTCTGAACTACTGACCAACTAAAGACAACGCAACTAGGAGCTCCTACAAGGCGAGGACTCCTATAGCCTGAGCAAAGGATATTTTCTTTCAGTACATCTCTTCTTTGAGGGTTTTGATTGGATGAACATACTTGGGCATGTAAAAAGGAGGGAGCTGAGCGTAGTGACCCAAGGAGAACAGGGCATCGGTCTCAGGACTTGTCTCGGCACCCAAGAACCTACCAAGCCCTCGCAAGGCGACACTTAATCCTTTTCTAACGCTCACTTTTATTTTCGCTCCAACCTTCCTTGTTTTGATATTATTTTTTCCAGCAAGAAGCCACCCCTAGGAAGACAAGGTATCGGCCCCGGGTCTGACTCGTCCCCAGGAACCTACCAGGCCTTCGCAAGGCGATGATCAACTGCTTATATATTTTCATTTCTTTTCTTTTCATTGTTAGGGGTTAGAACCCCTTTTTACACACCTTCGTATTTATATTCATCTTTTAGGATATTCAGGATTTCTTGGCATCATTATTATTATCTTCTAGCAGGCTTCTCTAACTGCCTCACTACTAACAAGAACTCCTAGAACGGCTGCCTAGCAGGTTAGCAGGACAGGGCCACTAGGACTTCCTTCTAAAAACAGGTCTTTCAATGCCTGACAATGTCTTTACAGGAGGCAATGACTACTCCGACCTCCCTCAAACATACTTAGCCTAAACCTGGGACTTCATGCCTTGGTCGCCGGTCCCCAACAAAAAGTATCCCCTCAACAAGTACAAATACACATATAACAGGAAAGAAAGGTACTCGTAAAGGAGAAATATCACCTGGAGTGGCCACAAGAAGCTTCCATCGCAGCAAAGGCTCCTCCAGGCTCCACCAAATTCCACGAACCACGAAACCTGTCCAGCACAACACTCAACAAAAACCCAATTAAACGCACCCGCACTAGACAGGAAAATGGCCCTCTTGGCCTAATGAAATCAGACATGACTTTGCTACAAAACTGAATCGGCACTCTTGGCCTAATGAAATAAACCAATACTATGCAGAACATCCACCTGGAAACAACCATGATAGACATCAAAGCATACCATTCCCAGGGGAACAAAGGCTCGTAGCCCTAAACTAGGTGCATTAAATTATGACCTATCCCCCCTGCGTATATCGCAAGAGGTGTGCGCATCACATGTCGTCTAATCAGCCTGTGGGTCCCCGATAATAAAGGTAGATGCGTCTCGCTTACCCTTTGCATCACCCAAATCAACCATCGTCTGCCAAAGAGGGCATGTTCAGAAAGCATACCCCACAAACGACCAGGTCCTGTCTCACCATCAATAGATATATCGGGACAAGGGCCACAATTAAAGAAGAGGTCCTCTTCATACGCAAGATTAGCCAATGAATCGGCAAACTGATTCCAATTCCGTGGAATCAGCTGAAAAGACACTCTATCGAATTCGTCTAGCAGGGCTATGGCAGTATGATGGTACATACAAAGGATCGGGTTCCGCACCATGTACGTCCCATTGAGTTGATTTAAAACCAACTGAGAGTCCCCTTTCACCAACAACTGGCAGATACCACCCTTCTTTGCAATATTCAAACCCATAATCAGGGCTTTGTATTCTGCCATATTATTGGTAAAATTCACCCCAAGATAAGCAGCTAACTTCATGACAATGCGTCGTCGGGGGTCTCGGATGACAACTCCTACATTTCTTTTTTTGCATGCACCCCTGGACGCCCCATCAAAGTACAAGGTGTACGTCCATAAAGGGTTTACATATCCTGCCATCCTGAACTCTACTCGTAATTATGGTAATCGAAATTCAGCATATTCAACGGGTGGACTGTAGGCTCCATCCCTCCATCATCATTGAATTCAACAGGGATGCTCGTCAAAAGTTGTAGGCAATGATGGCAGAAGACCTTGATTTCCCAAATAAATGTCCCGCCTTCTTGCTCAATCACCTTGTATCCTTTGCTCCACCAAATGAGCTTTCCCTGATGATACCTCTGTTCCAAATATGGGTGTTCTAAATAAGGGATCAGACGACCCATCAACCTCTATCACGATTTCCTTGCAGATGTTTGATCAATCTTGCCTAGACCTGCAAGGCAGTTATAGCATTAGTACAATCAGAAGTAATAAGGTTTAATCTTATTATGATTAACCTTATTTTTAAATTCTATCCCCTCAAGGTCAGCTAACAAAACTGTGGATTTATTCTTTCCTATTCTAACGATCTTATAGGGCCCATCCCATTTGGGTTCTAGCTTACCTGGGAATAATTCACGTCGTGCGTCATAATACAGAACAAGCTGTCCTTTCTTGAAGGTGTACTTCTTGGCTTTAAGGTCATGTAGCTTCTTCATTCGGCGCTTCGCCACTTCTTGGTGCAATAAGCTCTGCAACTTAAGCTCATCTAAATGTGCCAGTGTCGTCAAGCGCTCAAAAAGAGCGTCTTCATCGCTTAAAGAATGATTGATAGCAAATCGAATAGTCGGCAGCTCAATCTCTAAAGGCAAGATACACTCCTCCCCATATACTAACTTGAACGGGGTATGGCCAGTGGCTCGTTTGAAAGTCGTATTATAAGCCCACACTGCCACGTATAACTTTTTATCCCAATCCCGTTTCTTTTCTGACACAATTTTGGACAGGATGCCCACAAGCTGCTTGTTGGTGCTCTCAACTTGCCCATTGGCTTGTGGATTATATGGGGTTGTCTTGTTATGCTTGATGTTCCACAACTCTGTCAAACCTTTGATCACCTTATTCAGGAAATGAGTTCCGCGGTCCGACACTAATTCTTTCGGTGGACCAAACCGGCATATTATCTGCTCTAAAAGGAAACTAGCAGTTTCTTTAGCATCATCTTTCCTTGTTGCACGTGCTTCTGACCACTTTGTGAAGTAGTCAGTTGCGACAATGATGTACCTCTTTTGCGTAGTCGATGACGGAGTAATAGGACCCACAAAGTCTATTCCCCACTTCTCAAATGGAAGTATCGCCATAATAGGGGTGAGTGGTCGTTTCCTATTCTCTCGACTATCATGTCGTTGGCAAATATCGCATCGCTTAACATACGCAAACGCATCCTGGAAGATGGCAGGCCACCAATAACCTGCTCTTAAAGCCTTTTGTGCTGTAAGCCGTCCAGCAAAATGGCCACCGCAAGCAGAATCATGGCACTCTTCCAAAATGAATGGCACCTCGTCAGGCGTCACACATCGGCGATAGATATCATCAACCCCTTGCCGATATAATGTACCTGCGATCAAGGCAAACTTTAACGCTTGCTGCTTAATTTTCCTTTTCTCAGCCTTAGATAATTCGGATCCCGCCTCTCCTGTTGATAAATAATGCGTTATTGCAGCATACCAGGAGGGAATAGATGCCGTATCTATTTTAAATATCATCTCCATGTCACTACCTTCAGCCACAGATTCTTTCGGCTCCCCAAAGTCCACTAGACATTCCACGATGCCTTGCAACCTTGGTGGCTTACTCTTGATTTCATAATCAAATTCCTGCAAAGTGATCAACCACTTCGCTAAACGATCAGGCGGCTGTAACTTATTCATCAATAGTCGAAGTCCCTCCGCCTTCGTATAAAGTACGACTTTCTCATAGAGAATGTAATGCCTGAATTTCTTGGTCCCAAAGACCATCTCTAGACACAGCTTCTCCATGTAGGTGTAATTGATTTCGGATACCCCCAGCTTCCGACTAGCAAAAGCAATCGGGTGGTACCACTTCTCTTCCCAAATTTGGGCTAAACAGCAGCTGATACTATACATGGTGGCTGCTGAGAATATATAGAACACCTCACCTCTTTTAGGTGCTTTTAAAACGGGCGCTCTTGCTAGCTCTTGTTTCACATCCTCGAATGCTACCTTACAAGGGTCACCCCATACAAACGAACAGCTAAAGGACAATAAATTTGTAAGTGGCAACGTTCTTTCTGCTAAGGTGTTAATGAATCTACGGTAGTAACCAACCGAAGACAGAAAGCTATGAACCTCTTTCGGAGTGCGTGGTGGACCCATGGCAACTATAACTTTCACCTTCTCGGGGTCTGTCGCAATTCCTACCGAACTGACCACATGGCCTAGCAATAGCCCATAAGGTACTCCAAAAGCACACTTCCGTGGGTTTAGGGCGATGCAAAATTGTCTACAGCGCTCAAAGCATTTTCTCAAAATGATCAACTGCCTTTCTCTCACGGTGGCGGCCCCTAAGTCATCAATAAACACCCTCAACTCTTCAGGGGATATGTCACTGAATGTCTTATCGGCTGTTCGTTGCCACGAACCAGGCGCATTGCATAAACCAAAAGCCATCACGTGGTAAGCAAAAGTGCCAAATACAGTGATAAAAGTTGTTTTCAACTTGTCCTCTTCTGCAATTGCCATTTGGTTGTATCCTGCAAAGCAATCCATAAACGAATATATCTCCCTACCCGCTAATTGATCCAAAATCTGGTCAATAAATGGTAATGGGTAGTAGTCCTTAACTGTCTGCTTATTCAGCTCCCTAAAGTCTACACATAAACGGATCTGATTATTCTTCTTCTTTCTAATCACAACTGGCGAACACCATTCTGTGTGTTGCACAGGAAAAATCAAACCCGCTTTTCGAAGCTTCTGTAACTCTTCAAACAGCCCGTCCCTCAATTCGAAAGGCATACGCCTTACTTTCTGCCGTACAGGACGACTGCCCTCTTTCAACGGAATTGTATGAACAGCAAGACTGGGAGGGATGCCTCTCAACTCATCATAACTCCAGGCAAAGATATCACGGAATTCCTGGATCAAGGCCACATAGTCCTCCCTTTCTGCTGTGCTGAGCATGGACCCTAATTTGATTGGCCGCGAATCATCAAGCGTACCAAGGTCTAGCTCGATAACATCTGCATCTCTTATACGATCTTGGGCCTCTATCGGCTCGTTCAAAGTGATCTGATAGATGTCCTCCGTGGTGGATCCCTCTTTGGACTCATCACTCGATGATGCCTCACTAACAGATGAATCTTCTAATGTCTCCAATTCTGTAGAAGATAGAGGAGCTCTCTCACTCTGCGGGGACTCAGGATAAGCATCAACCACCACACGCTGGGCACCTCTGCCAAATATTAATCGACCGGCGGGTATATCCACTTGGCAATCCGCTTGCAAGATCCAAGGTCGGCCAAGTAATACTTGGTAACTTGGCCGCCCTGCAAAACGAATCACCCTAAAGTCCAACAGGCATTCTACATTTGCAACAGTGACATGGACCTTAGTAATGCAGCCTTCCGGCTGTCTCAAACTGTCATCTGCCATTCTGAGAATTGTGGAGGTATCTTTTTGGATCGCTAGGCCCAACCTTTCCATCAGTTCAGAACTCATAATGTTAACAGATGATCCTGTGTCGACAATGGCATAATCTACTAATATCCCATCGACATAGGCTGCAACCCTTGGGCAATGCTTCTCAGCATGCTCGAACCAGTCATCACCAACTCGCGCAATACCCAAAGGTTCTACAATATACCCGGTACGTAGGATCTTTCTAAATTCCTTACGTACTCCTGGGGAAAGCTTAATAAGCTGCAAAAGGTTCACATCCGGCTTGACTTCGCAAAGAGAGCCCGCCAAATCGAATTCATGATAGTTCGAAAGAGCTCGCTTTTCACGCCAAATCATCCGCTCTTTAGGTCGCTGAGCTGGCTTTATTGCCTCTTTCTTAACTTTCACCTTCTTCTTTGGTGGTTCCTTATCGGCTTTACTCTCTACGGGCTTCAAAGGTCCCCCTTCTAGGGCAGGATCCAAAACTTGCGTTCCTTTGTCGCCTTGTTTAGGGTTTCCGTCGACAGGCTTATCCATGTCGGCTTCTCTACCCTTTTTACCTCTTGTAAGGACAGCTCGTAGATTAGAGGTTTCAGCATCATTAACGCGTACAGCCTCAATCAAACTAACCCCACTACCACTTGGTAGTTCTTCCACTGTAGTCTTTGGTCGTTGAAGTATTTGTTTAGGCCCATTTTCTGGCTGGGAATCATTTCCTTGAGCACGATGATTGACAGGCCCTGGTTGCCGACTTCCTCGCTGGAGGGAACTGATCTTACTCCAGCAAGTAGCTGCTAAATGGCCAGATTTTCCGCAAATGTCGCACTTAACATTTGGGCAATTTCTTGGATAGTGCTGCCCGCCACACCATTTGCAACTAAACCTCGACGGTGCACCCTCCTCTGGGTATCTACTTCCTATTAAATTTTGTTGTTTTTTAAGGAAGTTGACATCAACAGCTATTTGTCGATACTGCTCCGTAATCATGTCGGTATAATGCTTCATCATGTCCTTAACCTCGCCAAGAACATTGGAAGAACTCGACTCATAGCCTTGGTCATTTCCATGTCGTTCAATCGGCCTAACAATTCGATTAGGCACAGGCTGTTGAGCTGCAGACATGGTGTTAGAATTGACCGCCTGGCCTCCACTACTTGGAGCCATTTGACTGCCCGTAGGCATCGACATGCTAGGGGGAGCTGGTAATAAAGGCACATTCTGCATCATGTTCCCTCTCCCATTAGGGTTAGCCATCGCTATCCCTTGGCCACTACTGCCATTGGCTATTGCCATATTGTTTCCCAATACTAAACCCATGTTCGAATTGCCTCTAGAAGCATAGGCTGCTTGTAGTCGGGATTCCACCTCTTGTGCTCGTGTAATGGCAGTATCTATATCCCCCAAGGGGACACTACTCAACTGCAATTGGATATTAAAGTCCAAACCATGTAGGAAATATTGCAATTGGGCAGCTGCCGGGATAGGGATAGAGGTGTCCAACTTACGGAAGACCTCTTTTATCTTCTTCGCATAAGCACGAATATCCTCGTGTGGATCTTGGCGGGTCACGTTGAGTACACGCAACCAATATTGCCCACCCCTTTCAGGGGCAAACTCCCTTCGAAAAGCTCCATAAAATGCATCAATGTTCAATATGGTTCCGGCTTCTAAACCATGATACCATATAGCGGCTCTTCCTTTGAGAGTCATGTTGAAGAACATCATTAAATGTCCTTCTTCTTGAATGCGACAGTTAAACATCAACTTTTGAAACTCCCTAATGTGGAGTTCCGCATCTTCCTCAACTAGCCCATTAAAAATGGGTAGCCGGTAACCTAGAGCCGGCAAATCCGTCGTTCCTGCTGGAATTGCAATAGGCTGCGCCATGACGGGGATTGGATTTGCACTAGGAATAGGGAACGGTGGGGTTACACCTCCCGCAATTGACGTGGATTGGCTTATGGTAGGAAGGGGAGCACTAGAGCTTCCACCTTCTCCTAACTTATTGCTTGGGGTCCTAAGACCACTAGATCCACTCCCTCGTAAGGGTTCAGCACCGCTACGCTTAGGGGAATATCTCCTAAAGATTTCAGCACGTCGCCTAGCTCTCTCGTCTCTTTCCTGCTTCTGGATTTCTGCTAGACGATGCTTATCAATAAATAACGGATCGATCTCAGTATCCTTTGGCATAAACTGCTAGTTGGTCCCTAGAAAACCAGGATTCGAGAACCGCCACTTTTAAGCAGCTCCCGGCAGACGCACCACTGATGGACCTAAAAACGGGCCGGCACTGGCTCATGCACTAGCCGGACCTCGTCACTATGCGCAAGACAACCCCCTCGGCCTCGCGGCCAGGAGCGTCTATCAAAATCTCTGCCTTCCTAAACATTGCGTTTGTAATACGTTGTAGTCCAACTGATCCTAACCCAATATTGCTCCTCAGAGGGAGTCCCTTTCACATAGCCAAAAGGCTCGAATCACATACACATGGGGTTCCTCCTACGGCTGAATGCCGTCAACCCTCTGCGACTCTCCTACACCTTGGGGATTGGCCCCTCGATGCGCCGCTCAACATTTAGACATTTCGCACAAACGTCACTCAAGGTACCAAATAAACGTATCCAGGAATGTACCATTGTCCTTAATTTCCCCTTTAGGATCCCACGACTAGCCTACAGCATAGGAACCTCACACTCTCAACGGTGGGTCACAGGCCTACTGAAAACAATTGCTATGCGTATCCAGGAGCTAACTCTGATACTTTTAATTTCCTCTAAATGATCATGCAAAGAGGTGGATGCCTAGTGCTCAAACATTTTAAAAACCACCAGCGTGCAAGTGCAAAACATCGCTTTCATGCTTTTCTTTCTAACCGCTTTGTGCTTCGCTGCAACACCTAGCACCGAAGTGATCTTCGTGCTACTAGGTTTTAATTTTTATCATTATTATTCCGTCCTAGTTGCAATGCATATAAAATCAGTAAATTATTCCTCATGCTCAACGGCATTTAACCATTTTTCCACAACTCTACCCTTCCCCGTTGATAGTGCATCATTGCATTCATTTCTTTCAGGGTTTTCCTTGCCATTTTTATGTGGAGAAAGGAAGGAAACACACACTACAATATATAAACAAGGCTGAACTGAAGCATAACTTCATGCCCCAGCCTTGCTATACATCAACAAACATAAATCCTATTTTTCTATATTTTTCGTAGCCCCAAATGTATTTTTCCCCTATTTTTCATGGTGTTTTTATCATTTTTCCCCATTTTCTTCATTTTCTTGTATTTTTTAAATTGCTGAAAATGAAAACCAGTTTGTGGGCTGTGGCCCTTAGTTCATTTGCAACAAAATTGAAAGATTAGTTGATGTGTATCGACGGTTTTCCCCATTTATATGCCCAAAACCCTTGTTTTTCCCCATTTTTCATGCATTTTCGGGTTTCTTGACATTATTTCGGGCCATGAAATGCATGTTTTTCATAATTTCTGGTTATAAACAGTAAGAACTCAGAAGAATCAGCAGCATAATCAAATCTTAGTCCATATGAACGGCATTCCATCAATCAAAAGCATAAAACACTAAATTTTCTTTGTAATTTTTTGGTTTACCGCTTAAACGCGTGTTTCGGGTTTTGTGTCCATGGCTGTAGATTTGGAAAACAGCAACACTTCATGTCCAGCAACATCCCAAATCACCATTCTCAGCCCGTGTAGCAATCCGGTCCATGCCGGACAAGTCTCCATCATTCTTTCTTCATTGCTCCTTCCCACACATGAACTGCCTCTTAGAAGAGAGAGAGGGAGGAGAGAGAAAGACTAGAATCAGAAATTTCAAACCAGGCCATCATTCCACGGGCGAAGGGCGGCGATAGAGTCCACAGACAGAGGGGAATGAAGCCCCATAATCCATTGGGGGGGTTGTTTGCAGCAGCCATGATGCCTCTCATCCATTCATGGCGCATTTTTCGGGCGCCATCTTCTTCCACGTTTTTTCATGCCTCTTCATTCTCTCTCCACGTTTTTTGCTTCATAAGGTGCATAAATTTTTTGGGGGGGGTCCAAACTCAAAAGGCATGCTCAAATTTGGCCTCCCAAGTGTCCACCTTTTCATATCTTGACCGTTTCCTTGGCCATTTTCCTGTCCGGACTCCGAATTGAGCTCTGAAAAATCCTGGGCGTCCGGCTTAGCATCCCGCATTGGCCAGTAGCTTGTGTCAACCCGCACAACTGTCTGAAAAATTTTGAAAAAATCAACAAGTGTCGCTCGGGCGCCTTTAAAGCACTTTGGCGCTTAAAATCGTCCTAGATCGAGCCGCCGCCTTTGACAGTGAATATTTTTCCCTTGATATTCATAATTTTTAGCTATTTTTAAGCACTTGCCGTCTCCTAAATTCCGCTCTCAATGCAGGATGATGACAAGTTGTTTGCTATGCAACATGTGAAGAAAGGGTTGCCTACACAAGGCAAAGCAGATGATGTATGGTATATAGACTCATGGGCATCTAACCACATGACTCCTCATGGAGAGTGGTTTGACACATTGGCAGAAGATGCTCATGGATATATTTTCACAGGGGATGATACATAGCATGACATTATGCATACACGTATTGTTCCCTTGATGATGCATGGTGAGAGGAAAAATAGTTTCTATGATGTATTACATGTACCCTCCATAACCGAAAACTTCATTTTTTGTGGGACAAATGGTTGAACAGAATCTACAAGCTAGATTCAATAGAGATGGATGCTATATTGAAGAGTATGGTCAAGGATGCAAACTCATTCCTAAAGAAAAAAGAAATGGTAGGATGTTTACATTGGATACAAAAATTCCAACATTGAATGCTCCTATGTACTCACATGACAATGCTGCAATAAGGGACATTGAGATATGACATAAAAGGATCGGTCATGTAAATGTTCAAAAGCTAAAGAATATGTAGCATAAGCAAGTTGTACTTGAACTCCCTAAGTTCAAGCATGTGGAATTGGGACATGTATGTCAGTCTTGTCAATTTGGGAAGCAATCAAGGCTTCTAATTATGAGGCATGCAAGCACTACTACTAGACCATTACAGCTTGTACATTCTAATGTATGGGGACCCTCACAAAATGCATCTCTTGGGGGATCACATTACTATGTGTCACTCATAGATGATTATAGTAGGTACACATGGTTGTATGTGCTAAAGCACAAAAGTGATGTCATAGATGCTTTTGAAGACTTCAAGAGACATGTGGAGAAAGAATTGGCTTACTACATCACATGCTTGAGATTTGATAGTGGTGGAGAATATGTCTCTAGAGACTTTGATCTCTTCTTGGAAACCCATGGGATTAAAAGGCAATTGACATGCAGGTACACATCACAACAAAATGGTGTGGCAGAAAGGAAAAATAGGGTGATCATGGAATCGGCTAGAGCCATGTTGAATGAGAAGAGTCTACCAAATGTATATTGGGCAGAGGCTCTAATGATTGTTGTGTATGCCATGAAGCGTACAGCAATAGCAGGGATATATGAGGTGACTCCTCATGAGAGGCTTTATGGGATAAAGCCATAAATTAGCCATCTTAAGGTTTTTGGATGCTTGGCATATGTACATGTTCCAGATGAAAAGAGAAAGAAACTTGATCCAAAGGCATAAAAGGCCATGTTTATTGGGTATGCACAAGATAGGAAAGTGTACAAATGCTACAATCCTTCTACTCATGAGACATTGGTCTCAAGAGATGTAGTATTTGATGAGCTAAAATCATGGCATGAGAAGAACATCACCTTGATCAATGGTGATGATGTTTGTCAGGAGACTTATGTACATTCAAGTACAAATGAAAGTGCAAAAATTTCTAGGCCTTCTAAAGATGCTACTACATCAATTAGTCCTTGGACAGGTAGATTGAGGACTTCAGCATCTTTGTCTAGTAACATGGGTATGTCAGTGAGGGGGAGAAATGTGGATAAAGGCAAAGGAAAACTCGATGATCTTACAAGACCACTCACTTGTGGCACTGATAGCTTAGATAGTAAGTTTGGTATTCCATCAGTTGTGACTCCTAGTGTGAGACATAGATATGTACCACCTCATGAGAGAGGAGAGTCTCATACTGTACCTCAATTGAGGAGATAAAAAAGAGTCACGAAGCCTGTGGGATAGGCTTACATACAATGGCTATACAATGAGGCACTATGCATATATGGCAAAAGTCACTAGCTTTAAGGAACCCACACAGTTTTGTGAAGCTATTTTGGATGATCATTGGTGTAAGGCAATGGATGAGGAATATTCAGCATTGGCTGAAAATGACACTTGGGATTTGGTTGATTTTCCTAAAGGAAAAATGTCTATTGTTCGCAAATGGGTATACAAAGTGAAGTGCAAATCAGATGGCACATTGGAAAGATACAAGGCAAGACTTGTGGCAAAAGGGTATGCACAACAATATGGTCTTGATTATGAGCAGACATTCATTCCTATTTCTAAAATGGGAACTCTGAGAACAATGATTGTTTTGGCAGCATCTAGAGGATGGAGTATGTATCAAATGGATGTGAAGAATGCTTTTCTCATTGGTGATTTGGTTGAGGAAGTATACATGGATTAGCCCGAGGGCTATGTACATCCAGTTTTTCCTACACGTGTAGATTGAAGAAAGCATTATATGGGCTGAAGCAAGCACCTAGAGCTTGGAATGCTAAGATAAGTGCATGCTTACAAAAACTTGGTTTCACTATGGGCAAGGCTGATCATAGCCTATTCACAAAGAAGACAAGGGCTGGTTATGTGATATTAGTCTGTTAAGAATCAGCAATCACACTCACTCAAACAGCCTCTTTGTATGGAGCTTCAGGGTCAAGGATATGCAGGCTAACCTATCCTATATGCACAATGGTGCCTACTGCAGTTTCCTACTTTCCTATAAAGCATTGTACTTGCTTCCTTTTCTTAATAAAATGATAGTACTCTTTTCTTTTCAGTGAAGTGTCAATATCAGAATTCAGTGAGTCCACACTTCTCCTTCCATCCTCCATAGATTCCGCCTTTGCCATGCTCTAGATCCCACATTTCTCACATGGTATCAGAGCCCAGTTGGGCATGGCATTGCTTCTCCAGCCTCTCTTGATTCCTCTCAACCTCAATCTAGCTCAATGTCAGCTCATGACTTCATC
Source organism: Lygodium microphyllum (assembly GCF_053477565.2). Classification (NCBI taxonomy): domain Eukaryota; kingdom Viridiplantae; phylum Streptophyta; class Polypodiopsida; order Schizaeales; family Lygodiaceae; genus Lygodium; species Lygodium microphyllum. Next base: position 48,341,237 of record NC_141141.1, on the reverse strand, counting down.
TCCTAACTCTACTCTCACTAAAGCTTCCATGGCAGCTATAGCCAGCAGCACCATGTCAGATTGAGCTGCTTATATCTCACTCCACAAGTCAAATCTCTTGGAGCTTCCTTCTGGAAAAATATTCCCCAACTCACAAAGCTTCCCTCTATCACATCAATCCAAGACATTTGACCATCTGAAGCTCAGCATTGTGAAAATCCTCAATCTTTGCTTTGTGTCTGCCATAGCCAGACAGGACCTACCTTACTTGCAGCTTCAATAACTTCTCAATCATGCCATTTCAGCTCTTGATTTCTTCTAGGGAGTTTTTCTTCTACTCAAGGCGCTTCATCCTGGCATGAAAATCAATCACATTACTGTGCCCTGACCCCGGCATTGCACAAATTCGTCATCGCTATCCTGAATTGCGCCGAATCTGTTCGAGCTGCCTACGTGCTTCATACAGTCCACGATCTTGACGATTATCATGGGGCTTTGATAGCTCATGAAGTCACCTTCCTAGGCATATAAAAATTTTTGAAAATGATCAAGTATAGCTCCTGCAATCTGAGAAAAACCAGGCCCCTGTCTCAGAAACCCTAATTCCACCATAGCCAAAATTTCTCAAGCTTTTTTTCCTCAGTTTTTCTTTCTCCTGACACTCAACCCAAGCCTCTATCACTCTAATCCATTGACCCAGCATCAAATCAAGGAGGGGAAGGACCTGAGAAGATTGAAGAACGACCGAACGATCCCGAACAAGAAGAATCAAGCTCAACATCAACACTGACATAGTGTGTTTTCACACTGTCACTAACTGTGTCTCTTGACACACTGCATTCTGCTCTTCTACTGATAAAATCTCAGAATTATGGTGTTGATTTGCTGCTGATCTTGCAACCTCAACATGGGAAAAGACTCTCCAAATGCTCGATTCAAAGGAGTCGGGTTCCACACCTAGCAAACCCGCATCAAGCTCATCTTGATGAAAAAGGGTCTCTGGGCCATCACAAATGGCAAAGAGAAGAAACCTCGGGACGTGGACCTTGCAACTACTTGGCAAAAGAATGATGACAGAGCCCAGGCCATTATCAAACTGGAGCTAGACGACAGTTATATCCATCATGTGGATAACTGTGAGACCTCACAGGATACATGGAAAAGACTTGACACCCTGTTCGGTGCACAATCTAAATCATTAAAGTATGGTCTCCTGATTGAGTTCTTCAGGCTTGAAATGAAGTCCAGCACATCACTTGCCATACATCTCAATTACGTGGAAGGACTCCTAACCCAACTTGCAGGAATCAACATTAAAATGGATGAAGATGTTTGCATCGGTGTTCTACTTAAGAGTTTGCCTCCTGAATATAATAATGTATCAACAACTTTAATCAACATGCCAAATCCTGAACTTGTTGATATCCAGGTATCACTGTTAGAAGAAGAAAAGAAACTTAAAAGCAAAGAAGAGCCCAGCACTTCAAAGGATCAACAAATGTTATATGTAAACAACAGATACAAAGGTAAAAAGGAACCGCTCTTCTGTGACTTCTGCAAAAGGACCGGACATACTGAAAAGTTTTGTCATGCTAGGAAGAGGTCCCAAAAGGCCTATCTTGCAGCTGTAAAAGAAGAAGAAGACCATGGACCAAAAGAAGAAGATGAAGATGAAGACCACCAGGATCGGAAGGACAAGACTCATCAGTCCTTCTACTCTCATAATTCTGATAGACTGTTTTTAAAAGTTTTGTACTTCCTTGCCCTAATGCTTCCTGCCATAAGCTTTGTAAACTCCTCATGTAACTTGGCATTACAGTCCCTGTACACTTTGTGAGGCCCCTATTACAGCCTCTAGATGTCCATCATGTTTTGGTGCCCACACTTAGCCTTTTCTGCGACAGCCTCTGGTATCTACCATGTTTGTGGTGTGCCCACACTTTGCAGGTGGTTCTCATTACAGCCTCTACACACTTTCTGCCTTTCTAATTGTGATTGAGGAGGGGTGTTGAGAATCAGCAATCACACTCACTCAAACAGCCTCTTTGTATGGAGCTTCAAGGTCAAGGATATGTAGGCTAACCTATCCCATATGCACAATGGTGCCTACTGCAGTTTTCTACTTTCCTATAAAGCATTGTACTTGCTTTCTTTTCTTAATAAAATGATAGTACTCTTTTCTTTTCAGTGAAGTGTCAATGTCATTGTCCACATACACAAGATTGTGTTTATGAGTCCAAGTCTCAATCTTGGAACCTAATTCGCTTGTGTAACAAACAATGTCTTTTCCATCATGAGTCCACACTTCTCCTTCCATCCTCCATAGCTTCCGCCTTTGCCATGCTCTAGATCCATGGTCAACTAGAGTAGTAAGAAGCAACCTATAGATGCACTCTCTAATACTGAGGTAGAGTATAGAGGTGCTACACTAGCTGCATGTGAGGTAGCATGGCTCATGAAGCTTCTTGATGCTTTGGGCATGCAAGAAGTCAGGCATGTCACACTCTATTGTGACAACATCTCTCTCTTTTTTTTCTAATACTTAAGACCTGTTATAATATTAGCAAAAGTTTTCATTGGAAAGGATTGTGAAGAGATGTTAAGGATTATGCCATGAAGTGTATGACTTATCAGTAGAATAAGAATAGCACCCATAAGCTAGGAGGTTTGTTGTTGCAACCATTGCCTATCCCTAAAGGAAAATGGACGCATATTATCATGGATTTTATTACTAGCTTATCTACTATAAAAAAGGGATAAAATAGCATATATATAGTAGTGGACAAATGTCAAACATAATAACCTTCAGCTGGGCAACTAGCCCAAGACGACCATTAATTAGTGTGTCCTGGACGACAAGGGCAAGAAGTGCCATGGTCCGAAGCTTGGGGGATACCCTCAGATTTCTTGCTAAATTGGGCAGGACTTGTCTATTTGGGAACACCAATCAGGTGCACCATGAAAATAGGCCCTAGAGACCTGATTAGAAGGTGAGAAGAGGGTATATTTGGTTGGGAGGTGAGTAAGACACACAAAAAATCTTCTTCTCTTTCTCACATTTGGTATCAGAGTGCACGGGTTTCCAAAAAAAGATTTGGGGGTTTTTGTTATGACCACACAAGTGAGATCGTGCGACAATCGCGAGAGTGTACAGGAGTGGGCGGCATGAAGGCATCTCTGCAACACATCACAGAAGATAGCATAGCGCCTCTTTCTGGCGACACCCACCACAAGGCCTAGCGGCAACCCAAAATCACACCAAAAGCGCCACCAAGGCTAAGGCACACTCCATCACACAAGAGAGCTCTCTCTCTTTTACTTGAGAGAATGACTATCTCCCTTTCACCTTTTATCCTTAGTAAATTCCTTGTGGCACTCTGCATGTGGGATAGAATCTCGTTTTTACCAAGCTTGTGAGCCCTCCATCCCCTTGTAAAAAAAAAGGGTGTTTTTTCTCCTCTTTTTCAGCACATTTTTTGAGATCTATAACTTCTTGGTACGACATCCAAATTGCAAACCAATTTCATGAGCTTTGAGAATGATTTGAACACAAGCTTCTGAAGTATTATCATTACCAATTGAGCTTGGGAGCACTTCCGAAATTTCGCGCCAAAGTGACCTCTTGATGCAGGTAAAAATTGGGATTTTTGGGCTCCAACGGACTCCGATTCAAGTGTTGTCAGTTCCTATGGTTTTCTTGCATCGATGTTGAATTTCAACATATTTGACTTCTGATTTTGACTGGCGAGGAAATTTCAAATCACTTTAGTGGTGCCAGATACGCTTTATCTCTACCTTTTGGGGCTTAGAATTCACTACTTTGAGTGCGTCTATGTATGCTTGAGAGTGTGGATTCTGTGTATTTGGATGTTTATGCATGGTTTCAAAGAGGATTTGCTAACCTATTCAGCTTTGCACTTTTGTTTGAAATGTACAAAGAGGCTTGCTTTTGACATGTATGCTTCTTGTGGATAGTACTTATGCGAAAACATAGCAGGTTTTTGAAAGTACATTGTATTTACGCTTGCCTTGATTTTGTTGGTTTGAATTATCAGTTCCAAAAAAAAAACTAAACTAAACAAAACATCAATTAATCAATCATGTCAGGCACTGAAGATATGCCTTTGAATGACATTGATGTAGAGGAAGAATCTCTTATGCATGATGACGAATTGCCCTCTTCGTCTAATGATGTGTGTAATCGTCTTTCTAGTTTGGAAGGCATTGTGCAAGTTTTGGTTGAAAAAATGCAAATTCTAACTCAAAATGCTTTAGATAAAGGCAAGAGATATTTAGATGAGATTTTACTTGATGCATGTATGCATGACACACAAGTTATACATGACTCCTTCATAGCCGTTCCTCTATTGCCAAAAGCTAAGTGGCAGCTTAAAGACCTTAAGCCGCCTAATTCAATGGCACGGCATCACAAAGGACTACAGATGTGGTGGAACAGTGGCTCTCTAAATGGGAGCAATGTTTTAAGTTATGCCATATTCATGAGGATGCTTTAAAGATACAGCAAGCTACATATAATCTCATGGATGCCGCTCACCGTTGGTGGCGGAAAATTGAGCAGGATCATGTAGAGGCATCTACTTGGATTACATTTAAGACATTGTTTTATAATAATTTTGTCCCTCCAGATGAGCGGACAAGGGCTTTAGATGCATGGTTCTTCATAGCTCAGAAGAGCTACTCTGTCTAGGAATATGTAGACAAGTATAGAGAGATTCTGTTAAAGGTCCCTGAACATATTCCTAACTTTTTGCAAGTGCATAAATTTTTCATGGGCTTAAAAGAAACCTTAAGGACACTTGTCAGGAAGGAGAGATGTAAAACCTTGAATGAGGTAGTGGATCTTGCATTAGTCCTTGAAGATGGGAAGGCCCAGAGATTTCCTTGGACTACAGGTGCACACGCTATCTTTACTCCTACAATTGCACCTAGTGCTCCTCGTGCGAAGGACACTAGAGAAGTGCATATGATCAAGACTGTGACAGGTACCAAGAGGAAGGTATCTGCTATGGCTGAGAGAGCCTACAATAAATCCATGCTCACTCCACACCAAAGAGAGAAAGCAATGAGGGAAGGACTCTGTTACGAATGCCTAGGGCAGCATAAATTTAAGGCTTGACCTAAGAAGGCAAGAGTTAATGCTCAAATGGTGCTTAATCCAATGCAGGATGTGGATAAGGCAAGAGATGACCTAGATGAGTCACCTCCACATGACTCTGGTTATCATGAATGGATCCTAGCCGTCACAATAACAAAGAAAGTACCAATTGTGCCAAATGCAGTGTTATCGCCTGAGGCACAAAAGGGGTACCAGTTTGCTGACACTGAGCTCATTGTAATGAAAGGCATAGTGGCAGGATGCCCTGTGCATATTTTATTTGATACGGGCTCTTCACATAATGTTATTAGCTTTAATCTCGTCAAGAAGCTGAAGCTCAAGACTACCCCTTGAGAATATAGTTATTCGGTAGAGCTAGCTGACGGGATGGGTACAGAGACATGAGATCAGCGAGTTGTTGACCTCCATGTACAGATCCTGTCCTATGAGGATAGATTGGATTTTGAAATTACACGACTTGCAAGATTCGACCTAGTGTTGAGCAAGTAGTGGCACACAAAGAAGAGACCTATCATTGGCTTCTCTTCGCATATTTATCAATTTGAGCATGAGGGCCGATGATTGTTGATTTGCAAAGAACCAGATCTCCAAGAAGCGAAGATTCTCTCGATGACCAAGGCGCTCAAGATTGACTGTAAGTCTCTTTACTTTTGTTATATTTTAAATATTTCTAAATGTTTGTCAAAGGATGACATGGATACAGGTGGAAGTTCCACAAGTATTCCTTCGGCCTTATCAAGTAAAATAAGAGCTCAATTTTCTTATATATTTAAATCTGATCTACCTCTTGGTTTACCTCCTCGTAGGAACATGGAGCATATGATTGAGCTCGTCCTAGGAGCTAATCCAGTTGCTAGACCCCCATTCAGGATGAGTCTACAGGAGGAGAATGAAGTTCGTAAGGTGGTGGATGAGTACTTAAGCAAATGACTGATTAGACCTAGCTTTTCACCCTTTGTAGCCTCTGTTTTACTTGTAAAAAAGAAAGATGGTTCTTTTCGAATGTGTGTAGACTACATGGATTTAAATAAAATAACTGTCAAGCATAGATATCCTATGCCTCGTATTGATGATCTCTTGGATGCTCTAGGTGGTGCTTCTATCTTTAGTAAGATTGATTTTGAAAGTGGTTATCACCAAATTAGAGTAAGAGATGAAGATATTTCTAAAACTACTTTTAGAACAATATTTGGTCAATATGAGTATTTAACTATGCCTTTCGGTTTAACAAATGGTCCTGCTACTTTTATGATGTTAATGAATGATTTATTAAGACCATACATGGGCAAGTTCTTTGTAGACTTTATTGACAATGTGCTTGTGTATAGTAAGAGTATCCATGAACATGAGTCACATTTGGTGACAGTCTTTGAAGCTTTGCGGGAAGCAAAACTTTATGCTAACCCAAACAAGATGATTCTATGTTTAGTAGAGATAGAATATTTAGGTCATATTGTATCTACCGATGGGATCAAGATGGACCCCAAAAAGGTTTTTGTGATACTTAGCTGGCCGACACCCCAAAATAAAACTACTCTTCATTCCTTTTTGGGATTGTTAGGATTCTATAGGAGATTTATATACGCATACTCGTATATAGCTGCTCCTATGATAGATTTATTGCAAGATATGGTGCCCTATGTGTGGACATCAGTGCAACAAGAAAGTTTTGAGACTATGAAACAAGCAGTTTCTACTGCCCCTGTTCTCAAGATAGTTGATCATGAGAAACCATTTGTTTTAGAAACAGATGCAAGTAGCATCGCGATAGGTATAGTCCTTAGCCAAGAAGGCAGGCTTGTAGCTTTTGAAAGCAAGAAGCTTTCCCCAAGCCAACAGAATTGGCCAGTTCATGAACAAGAGCTTTATGCTATTGTTCATTGCCTTAAAGTTTGGCGACACTATTTATATGGTGCAGTTTTTAAAGTTTATACAGATCACCATACCCTTAAGTATTTTTATAGTCAACAAGATCTTCGAGGGCGCCAAGCTCGATGGGCTGAAATGATGCAAGAATTTCATATGGAAATTCTATACGAGAAGGATAAGGATAATGTTGTTGCTAATGCATTATCTTGTATAATGTATCAAATGAGATTTACAATTTTAGAAAGCTCATTTCTTCAATAAATAAAGGAAGCACAGTTACAGGACTCTTATATGGCAAAATTTTATTAGGCCATAGACCACGACTCTTTGATTAGGGATGGACCAGATACTTCTGTTTCATTACCTACTGTTATTTCTGATAAGGAAAGTTCATTTAAGAACTTTTCAAATGAGAATGGGTTTCTTAAACGAAAACGCAAGATCTGTGTTCCTAGTGCACGTGAACTACGAAAGAAAGTTTTGTTTGATAACCATGATGTGCCTTATCACGGACATCCTGGTATTGATAAGACAATACAGCTTGTTAGAATGACATTTTGGTGTCCAAAGTTGGCCAAGGATGTCTGCCAATATGTCCAACAATGCTTTCAATGTCAAGTTAATAAAGCACAAAGGGTGAAGCCACCAAGTCTGCTAATGCCATTACAAATTCTAGAATCTAATTGGAAAAGTATTTCCATGGATTTCATTGTCGCCTTACCTAGAACCCAAAGACAAAAATACACTATCTTAGTGATAGTGGATGCTTCAGTAAAATGGCTCATTTTATAGCCACTCGCAAAAGTGTGGAAGCTCCACAAGTCGTAGATTTGTTTATTGATCATGTGTTTAGGTTGCATGGTCTACCTACGTCCATTGTGTCTGATAGGGATGTTAGGTTTACTGGTCATTTTTAGTGTCATGTCTTTAGTTGTTTAAAAGTGTCTTTAAACATGTCAAGTGGTGATCACCCAGAAACAAATGGTCAAATAGAAAGAGTCAATCAAATACTAGAAGACATGTTGAGAGCATATGTATCTAATAAACAAATAGATTGGGAAACACATTTGTCTTTGTTAGAATTTGCGTATAACAATAGACCTCCTAAGGTGACAAGTTTGTCTCCTTTTGAAATAAATTATGGAATGAATCCAAGTTTTCCTAGTACAATAAGGTTAGATGAGAAGTGCCTAGCTGTAGTAGAATTTCTTACTGACATACAGGCTAATATTAAAATTGCTCAAGCCAAGTTATAGCAAGCTGCTGATAGGGCTAAGCATTTGCCAAATAAAAAAAGGTTAAGTAGGATCTTTGAATTAGGAGAAAAAAAATTTCTCCAAGTACCAACCAAGTCATCTAGTTTATTGACTGGCAAATGTCCAAAGTTACCATGGGAAATTATTCAGAAGCTAAGTGATGTAGCTTACCGATTGGAACTTCCTCCTGGATGCCGTGTTCATCCAGTGTTTCATGTTAGCAAATTAAGAAGTATATCTCACGTGATGATTATCTAATTGATGGTATGGTACCTTTGCAGGAATATGATTCTGTTGTTGACCATGGACCAGACAAGATACTAGATCGAAGAGAGAAACGGTTGCATAATCATACTCTCCACAAGTATCTAGTTGCCTGGAAGGGTCTACCAGTTATTGATGCTAAATGGGAATCGGAAACTCTGATTCGACGACACTTCCCATCACTAATCATTGAGGACAATGATTTTTGAAAGGGGGAGAGAATGTCTGACATAATAACCTTCGGCCAGGCAAGTAGCCCAAGACGGCCATTACTTAGTGTGTCCTAGACAAGGGCCAGAAGTGCCAAGGTTCGAAGCTCGGGGGATACCCTCTGATTTCTTGCTAAATTGGGCAGGAGTTGTCTATTTGGGAACATCGGTTGGGTGCACCATGAAAACACACCCTAGAGACCCGATGAGAAGGTGGGAAGAGGGTATATTTGGTTGGGAGGTGAGTAAGACACACAAAAAATCTTCTTCTCTTTCTCACAACAAACTTACTAAGGCAACCCATTTTATTCCTATCAAGACCCAATTCATTGCTTCACAATACGCTAGTTAATTCTTAGATCAAATCTTTAGTTTACATGGACTATCATAGGTGATTGTGCATGATAGAGATACCAAGTTTATGAGCAACTTTTGTAGGTGGTATTTAGCTCCATGGGTACTAAATTGGCTCCTTATACAACCTATCATCTAGAAACTGATGGCTAGATGGAAAGGATAAACAAGTGATTGGAGACTCACCTTCGCCATTTTTGTGATGTGTAGCATGCATGGGATTCATGAGATTGCATTTAGATGAGTTTGCCTATAATAACTTCAGTCATGCTAGTATTGGAGTTTCACCTTTTTAGGCTGTGTATTTACAAGGTGTGCCTACCCACAGTCATTTTCACTGAGAAGATCAACCCTCATGGAAAAGAAGAATAGGAAAGAATGCATTCCCTTCTTCAACCATGTAAGATGGATCTTAGAAAAGCTCAAGATCAAATGAAGATGTATGCTAATGAGAAGAGGTAACCTTTGGAGTTCTAGGAGAGAGAGTTGGTTTCGTTTGAAACACCCAAGTTTTGTTACTCTACTTTGGAGGATGGATCCAACAATAGACTTACTCACAAGTTTTATGGATCCTACAAGATCGTGAAGCACATTGGAGACTTGGCATACTCACTCAAACTACCCTCTTCTACTAAGATCCATAATGTATTTCATGTTAGCTAGTTCAAGCCTTTTTATGGTACTCATGTGGATACAATTGATGAGCTACCTCTTATAGATGAAGAAGGTATTACTCAGTACATCCTTGAGGAGGTCATAGGTCAACATGAGAAGAAGCTTTGCTCTCATTCTATCATTGAGTATTTGATCAAATGGAGAGGTTTGCTACCAAAGAAGCTTCTTGGAGACCTGCAATTATATTAGATGAGTTTCCTTACCTACTACGAGATGCATTAGTGGTTGAGGCATAGCTACAATGGAGTCGGTTATGGTGTAGAGAGTCCCCTCAGCCATTAAACCACATTCTCATTGTCATTTGTCTGTAATAAAGTGCTATATAACATTTTGAGCTACTGAGAATTCATGCACCAAGTCACGCTAGGGTTTATACTTTGACTTTGCAAATTTCCTCCTAAGTCTCTCTAGCTTCACATAGACATCAGTGCATTGCATGTGGCCATTGTCTCCCACAACAAAGCCATGTACCTCACCACAAGCGTGCATGCATGTACATATGCAAACACACACATTCACACATAAATATATAGATGTACATATCCATGCAATGCATATCAAAAAGAAAGGAGAGAAAATAAAAATGATGAGAGAGTGAGAGACATGATAGCACTATAGACAACACAAATAAACACATATGTATCACACACACACACACACACACACACATCATAGGAAAAAGAGAAAAAATGAAAAAATGAAAAAATGTGTAACATTTATTTACACATGCACATGAGTATATGTGTATTATATGTATACACACATTCATATATATGTATGTATGTGTGTATGTATTCTATCTTCTACACTTATTATTAGAAGGTTTTAGGAATGTCACATGGCAACCTCTCATCAACCCCTAAAAACCTCTCTTTTCTCTCCCTTTTTCTACATTTTTTTCAAATTTTTCCATCTCTCTCTCCCCCTCTCCCTTCCTCTGTGTGTGTGTGTGTGTGTGTGTGTGTGTGTGTGTGTGTGTGTGTGTGTGTGTGTGTGTGTGTGTGTGTGTGTGTGTGTGTGTGTGTGTGTGTGTGTGTGTGTGTGTGTGTGTGTGTGTGTGTGTGTGTGTGTGTGTGTGTGTGTGTGTGTGTGTGTGTGTGTGTGTGTGTGTGTGTGTGTGTGTGTGTGTGTGTGTGCGCGCGCGCGTGCACGTGCGTGCACGCATATAATTTGATATATAACACTTAATATATATACTTACAATTATAATTGTATATATTAGTATGTAACAACAACAATAATTACATGTATGATATAATTATACGTTGATTAAATCATATACGTATTAATTATAGTTTTGATATATTAATATAATTTATTATACATTAATTATTACTTATTAATATATTATTAAACTATTAATAAAAGATATATAATGCATATGCAAATAAAAGTAATATATAAGTTAATGTAGATACATGTTATATATATCATTAGTATATATATAATTATAATCTATAATATTAATTAATTTATTATTATAATAACTAATTATTAATGTGCATAAGTATCCTTTATGTATTATTTGTATTTTTGATAATTATAATATATATTTTATAAATTTTAATACTTTAATGTACTTGAGTACGTGTATAATAATTAACACATATAATGATATAATAATATAATGCATTAGATATTAATGATTAATTTTTTAATTATTAATAAAAGTATTTTTAACTTAATATATGCATATATATTACTAAAATAATTAATTAGGAGAGAGAGAGAGAGAGAGAGAGAGAGAGAGAGAGAGAGAGAGATGATGATGATGATGATAATAATAATAATAACAATAATAATAAGTAACAATAGTAGCAGTAGTAGTAGCAGTAGCAGTAGCAGTAGCAGTAGCAGTAGCAGTAGCAGTAGCAGTAGCAGTAGCAGTAGCAGTAGCAGTAGCAGTAGCAGTAGCAGTAGCAGTAGCAGTAGCAGTAGCAGTAGCAGTAGCAGTAGCAGTAGCAGTAGCAGTAGTAGTAGTTCTCAATATAGTTTATGGGTTGTCAAATTTATGTAATGCTATAGGCTCAATGTGTGAGGATAATATGCATGCTATGATAGGCTCAATATGAACAGAATTCAACATTAAATGCATTATCTTTGAGAAGCTTTGAGAAATGGTCATGAGGGTTCTATGAAGATATATTTTAGACTCGATTATATTAATGTTGGTCTTCCATTCCCTATATATTAGTGAGTGCAACATCCCCATATATTACTTTTTTGTGTTTTCAACATTGCATTAGTCTAAATTCCAAAGCTTTTGAAGTTTAGATTATGTTCCATATATCAATCTCTCATTAATCCTCTTGCTACATGAAGCATCGTGAGAACACTATCGCGAAACATTTGGAGAATCTAGGGGCTAAGCACTTAGTATTATTTAGAGCTTTGGCTTGGGGTGGTGGGTCGACCTTGCAAGAAGCAAGCTACTTACTACGTCATTGTCATTTTTTGGGGCATACTTTAAGTGGGAAATGAAATGAGAGTAGTACCCTGCTACTATTATGTTTTGTTGCCTCAATTGCAGAATTAATCAGTTTTTTAAAATTTGGTATATTGGGGATAAAGACCTTACTTGGATTGTTGTTTTAATACGCTCTCAAGTTTGGGAGTCTTAAATAATAACAACTTTACTGGTTACACCATTGCTTCCATTGAAGGATGTTTTTCTTTGGTGAGATGTAATGGGGGGATCATAGCTTGATCAACTAATCTCATCCTAGCTGTGAAAAAATAGTCTTCCATTTGCTCGATCCATGTTTCTGCATCAGTTCCTATTTTCAATCCTTCACTGTTTGATTCAAGCGGCTTTATTATTTCAATAGAAACTTCTTTTCTTGATGATTGGCAAAAGGGATTGGTAGTAAAGTTACCTAAAACAATTCACTTAAATTTCTTTAGACGTAACCATATGCACCATAAAAACTCAAAATTTTATTGCATGATTATGTATATTGATCAAACTTCGAAAGAAACTTTTTTATACACTGAGCAAATTTTCTAATTATCAAACCTAACAACATATATTTCCTTAAATGCAAGAGGTTTATCGTGAACTTTAAGGCGATGGTATTGTCTAAGTTGTTCAAGAAATCCTTTGATGATATAGTTGTTTCTCTTCAATCTCCCTAGGTGAGTTATCCTATCAGGGGGTAGGATGTCAATCACTCTATAATAAATGTATCAATCTTGGTATATGTTTTGATTTTTTACATTTATGATGGTTTTTATAAAGGTTCCTTGAATAGAAATATCTTCACAAGTTTCAGTTTTTCCATCCATCAGATCTTTTTAGGTTGGTCTCAAGATACAAAAGTCTTTCGGTATCTATGAAGCAATAGATGATGTAGTGAGGTCATCTCCTTTCCAAATAATATCTTGGATGGTGGTAGAGACTCTCTAGGATCTTCATAAATTCTTCTCTCCAAGTATAATCCAATGGATATACAAGGTGTGCATACTTTCATTGGTGATGTAGATATGGTCTCTAGTATTGCTTTGGCAGGGAATATGTGTGTAGAAATTACATAGCACAACGAAAAAAATTTGTTCAAGGAGTAGAGAACACACATCAAATGTGAGAAGAAAAAAATTTACTTTAATCTCAAATGAATTGATTTAAAGATGCCTATGTCCACCTATGTGCTTCTCACTGAAAAATGTATTTTCATTGGATAATCTTTAGAATAGAAAGGGATCTTGGTATTCCTTCAATTAGGATACTAGGTGTACAAAGAGCACATGATAATGTAAAGGATCCATTGAGTGATCCAATGGTACGTAGGTCTAGTAGGGTCAAATACACTGCTAAAAGATTTGGTTTTGAGGGTTGTGCAGCTCACCATTATTATTACATGGTAAAGTTGGTTGAGGATGTCGAGCCCATTTATTTTGAGGATGCTATTGGTCATGGTGATTGGGATGTAGCAATGGATGAGAAGATGGCTACATTAGAGGCCAATAAGACTTGGGATCTAGTAGCATTGCATAAAGGCATGAAAGCTATTGGTTGTAAGTGAGTCTACAAAATCAAGCATAATGCATATTGTTCTATTATTTAGTAGTGTTATGTGAGAGTAGGATTGGAGCAATAGTGAGTGACTAGTCAACTCATCCCTTTTCTTTCATTATTCTCACACGTAACTAATAGAACTCAATAGTTACAACTAGGTCATCTAGCCTAAGTACTAATTGTGGTTAAGTCAAAGACCACCAACTTATTAAATGTCCCACACTTGTTGTGTATAGCTGGACATATAGTGGACTGCTGGTCACACACATAGACAGATAGATAGTGTAATATTTCTGCAATGAAATATTAACGACTCTAGATCCCGTGCAAAAGTAGTTCGGAGAATTATCCTGGAATTAAAAAAGAATCTTGGCCTAAGTGCTCCATCCTCACGCATTATCAATACAATTCCTGCGTGGTGCATATGAAACCATGGCTCGAAACCGCAAGCCACCATAGGAACTCCCCTTCAAGTGAGAAAAGGGATAATGATTTAATTGCAATTTTATTTTTCATTAACTCCGTCTCCTTCACCCGTTGCATGGCGGGGAGGGAGAGTGTGAGTAGGTGTTATGGAGGGGCATGGGGGAGGGAAGCATGCAACCTGCCACTTGTGTGGACCGCCCCCCCCCCCCCCCCCCCCCCCCCCCCCCCCTTCAACCCATATAAACCCCCTCCCCAAGCTTGGGAGGGGCATTGTGGAACTGCCCGCCGCCTATCTGCCTGCCGCCGCCATACTATCGTGCCGCCAGGCTGCTGCCGCCACATCGCCAACGACTTCACCATCATCATCATCATCATCATCATCATCATCATCATCATCATCCTCATCATCATCTTCATCATCCTCTCCATCACACGTCATCTCCCTGTTTCTTCCAGAAGCTTGAGAAGCTTCTATTGAAGCTTCTCTAGGCCAAGTTTACCCGCATCTCCCGGATTTTTTAAGACCATGTCTTGCAAGGCCTGTTTCCTGCACAGAGAAGAAGGTCTCGGGCAATAGCAACTCCTTAACTCGTAAGGGGTGCCAAGGGGGAGTTCACTGAGTCGAAATATACTGCATCAATGGCTCCTAAGCAAAAGTCGAGAGGAGCGCACATGAGAGCTTCCACCCAAAGTACGAGAGTGGACAACGCCCCGGTATTGAATGCCCACGTTCCGAATAATATTCTCGCATGGAAGGGTTGCATAAAGCATGTTTTAATTCACATAGGAAACTTAAATGCATTGGAAAATTTATATACTTGCTCGATTTACAAGTTTCGTTGCATGAAGAGTACTTGCATTTGGTTGCATTTCCATGGTCGAGAGTAGTCACATATTTGAACGTATGTTACATAAGTTAAAAGATGAAATTGTGCGAAGGCGTCCTTGTTGCATCTCGCAAAGGATAGGGATTATGACACATAATGCGCTTATGAAATAAATTCCAAGTTGTGACTCATGTAGAAGATAATTGTAGACTGTCATTAAATGATGTCTGAATAGTTGCAATGTATGGAAAGGATTTATGAACTTTGCAAATCACATGTGATGATAGTTACATTCTAGGTTGGGTTAAGTGATAAAGGAAGGATTAAATCAATAATGGATTCATGGCATCTGATCATGAAAGAATGATACACCCATGCATGGAGCTCTTTTATCAAAGTTTGAATTTGGGAAAGGATGCATCCTCATTATAATACTAAAAGCTTGAATTCAATGCATAAAACGTAGGGTTTATAAGAATAGCTCTGAATGTCAATCAACGTTGCATAAGGCAAGGAAAAGAAAGATCACTATAGATCCTATAGTTGCATAAAGGCAAAAGGTCTATGGTCTTGAAATTGCATATTCGCATGGAATGATATGTCTCATACATCCTGCAGTTACATCTTTTAGGGAAAGTATTTGCATCTCTAAGGGAGAGATCATCTTTAATCGTAAGACAATTATTTCAATTAGGTAGATCGCATGTAATCGTGTAACTCACATGAGATTCATAAGGCGTGAATAGTTAGCATACGAGGAACACCTCAATGTGCTGGGTTAGGTTAAGTTATGTTAAAATTTTGCCTAGTATCACACTTAGGATGCCGATCTAATATTTCCGGTCTCAAAGGTCCTACCCACATTCTTGAAATGTTAGGACTATCTAATCACCCGTGCAAGAATGATCTAGGGTTCTCACCCTAAGAATCAATTGACCAAATACTAGACCTCCCCAAAGAATTTAGGGACCCTAGGGCCAAAACGTTTATCGGCCTAGTAGGGTTAGGGTTTTGGATTGGGTCAATAGGACTCCTAAGCCCTACATCTTGACCAAGGGTATTCTTGATCAAGGAATACCGTGTGATGAGAAAAATAATCCCACAAGTTAGGTGCTGACACCTATCTCGTGCAACAAGTTGTAACATCATATGCTTTTGTGTCTAAATCACAAAATAGTATTGCTACTCCTTAGACCAAGTCTGGCGAGTTCTAATTACAAGTCTAATTTTCTAGAAGTTGACTAGTCATCCTGCTACAACACTCTTCCTTGGGACTGATTTGCCAAGCCAGGATAGTAATGAATTGCCAAGAAAGCAATGGACCAACCAAGTTAGGGCGATGAGGTTGCCCAGAATTTAATGTCTATATTTTAAGGAAACCTAAGGTAGAGACAATTTGGGTCAACAGGGTATAAACCCTAACCCAAGGAAAAAGGGTAAACAAGCAAGTCAACTTACGAAACCCTTGGGATCTTGCCAAGTCATGATTGATCCAGGATCTAATATTGGAAGTATTCGGGGAGAAGGAATCACACCTTAGTAGTTGGCCGTACGAACGACCACTAGAATGCTCGTGATTGTACACATAGGTGCACTGTTTGTACTTCTTTGCTCAAGGAACTAATTCAAGAAAAACAACTAATGCTTCAGGTTAAAAGCCTGGAGGGAGAGGCAGTATCAATTACCTTCGACTGTCTGCATGACCCTATTTAAGGGAGTTGTTAACCGTGCCGGGTACGTGGACCGAAATCATCGCGAGAGGTCGCTCCGTGGGTGCTACTTGGAGCAGGAGGATGCTTGGGTGCCAGGGGAGGCTCTGGCCATAAATTTCTTGCCTCCGGATCGTGCACAAGAGGCCAACATGACTCGAGATGGGATCTCGAGGCCCGCATACTAGTCAACAGGCAAGACTTGGAATAGCGATCCCTGAGGATTGCTGGGATAGCCTTCGGGCAGGTTTATTTGATGTATTCCAAAGACTGATAAATAAAGATCAAATATCGAAAAAGGAACTTGCTTGACATTGTTTTTCTTTGTCAGTGCTTAAGTTACGTGAAGGAACTGTAAAATATACACGGTGCAACGAACAGAATCTGAGAAAGAGATAGAGAGTACACAACAGATAAGAGGAGAATCAGTAAATTCTTTAACTCCAAACAACTGATACAAAGATGGCTCTATCCACCCGTGCGCTTCCACTGTGTGAAGCTTAGATGGCGATCTAGACAGAAGATAGGTGAAGAGCTTAAGGCTAGCTGGAACAACAACTCCGATTGGGTGAAAGATGAGTGAGTGATGGCTACGAAGGGGTTTAGCTTTTATAGCCTGCGAAGGTCGTTAGGTCCCGACCTACCATATGAGCCTCCACTAGTCGGCCAGGGAATATTCCAGGGAATATTCCCTTTACCATCGGGCCGGGGGCGCTACCCCCGGACCCCCGCCAGGGGGGCCGTTGGCCCCCCTGGGACCCCCCAGCCAGGGGCCGCTTCCACGGCCCCCGGACCCCACAATAGGGGCCCCTTTTAACTCCCTTACCACGCAACTCAATGCAATGTGCCTCGAGTTGCTACCAGGTTAACCACTCCATCTAACCCAAAGATTAGACCCACAACAGTTACCTTTTTGCCATCCAGTCACATAGACCTCATCTGATATACAAGTCAGGACTCAACCAATGTTCGGGCTCACATTTGGCTTCTCCTCATAATGGGGGCCTTACAACTTTGAGCACCATGGATCATTGGTAGCACCTAATGAGGGTGGGGCATTGATCATATCTAACAGGAACCAGTGATTAATTTGGTTAATTAAGGAAGCTATTTTTGCTTGACAAACTAAATGTGGTAGGTAATTAGATAACTAAGCAATCCGAGGAAAGTGCGATGGACGTGACTTTGGGTCCGTCCTATGGAAGGGTGGTCCTAGTTGGCCGGGAACTTTTCTCAAAGGAATTGACAGCGAGGTAACAATGACCTAGAAACTATAGAGCTAGAGTCACGATTTATGTTATTTTAGGGGAACGGAATGGGACTATGCCTTACGGGGGTAGAGAGGTCGAGCTTCGCATCCCTCTCGTTTCCCATTCTCCTTGAACCAAGTGCAATATAAATCCGCTTCGACCCTGATGTTTATACGCAATTCGACCCTGATGTTTATGCGCAAAGCAGTTCGATGCTAGCTACCTCCTAGGAACTTGAATATTAGGAAAACCCTGATTCAGGTCGGTCCTAAGTGGGAATGGCCAGGTACTTCCGCTTCGTGGCATACTTGGGGAGACCTAGATCGCAAACCCCGTGACATTCCTTATGAGTGCCGGGTGGCGCTTTCTAGACTCTCTTCCCGATGGGCTGCTAAGACGTGTCCTACAAGTGGGTAGGGGGACACGTTACAGTTGGTATCAGAGCAAACCAACGTGATCTAATATTTACAAGGAAACTTAATGAGGGAAAATATAGCAAGGTTGCTGTTAAGAACATTTCCTTACTTACTTATGGATGTTGGCCTGTAGAGTCGCGAAGCATGGAACAAATTCTTAGTGTTCCAGGTTATGTTTATGACTGCAATGTGTGCTTCAGATTATCGACAGAGGCTAGGCATGATGAATATTCTAGACCGTATTTACAATCCTTCACCCCTAACGTGGAATGGAGATGGACATGTGAATCAGGAATATATTACATAGCGGCCCATCGACTTGCATACCTTCAGACCAACTTGAAGAGAATCAAGTGGATGGAGGATTTAAAGATCGTGAAGTTGTTCATCTTTGTTGAGGCTCACGCAAACGCAACCCTGCATGTCGGCGGATGGAAGGTCAAGCAGAACAAGTATGTGTACAAGGAAGTGACTCGAATAATCCCTGCCGACAGAATCAATGTGCTGGGACATTATGAGAAGAATGGGTATCAAAGGAAGGGATACCCCAAGCTTCCTATGACCTATCGATTCCTGAAAATCCATGACCCCACTCCATATTATTACTCAGTCCCCGTAGCCGAATGTAACACAATCCTATTTTTCCCAAACTGATGTATCAGCTTGTTCTACCTTCCCAAAATAAATGCACTCAAAAGGGCTATGTCCACATGAATGAATAATATTTTTTTATCATTGTCAGTCATGGCTGTAAGTGTTGGTAGAAGGAGTTAAGTGATTAGGTCACTTGGCTAAAAGCTGAACTGGGCATATTAATATAATGTGAGAAACGTTTAGCAAGTTTTTAACGTAAAGAATCTTATTGCCCAGGCGCAACCTCAAGTGCAGATTCCTAGTCCGACCCCTACACTAAGTACGGCTGTAATTCAAGAGAAGAAGTTCCTTCTCAAAAAAATCAAGCCACTTGAATTCGATGGTAAGGGAAGGACCGTCCAAACTGACGCCGAGGTCTGGATTGAATCCATGGAAGATTATTTCGAGGCAGCAGGAATTGCACCCGCTAACCAAGTGATGCTCGCTAAACTAAAGCTTATCAGTGAAGTAAGACTTTGGTGGAAACAATGGTGCAGAGACCAAGGGATCTCGGAAGGGTTAGTTACCTAGGAGAAGCTTAAAAAAGCTGTGTGAGGGAGGTATCTGCCACCTGCCTACCGCACACAGAAGATGAATGAATTCTATGAATTAAAGCAGCTTGGACTATCCCTGGATGCATATTATTCAAAGTTCATCTCTCTCTTAAAGTACGCGCCACAAATGGATATGACACAATATGTGTCAGAGTTTTGCGCTAGGTTAAATCCACCCATAAACACCTGTTTGGAATGAATGCGCCCAACGGACCTACAAGACGTGCTCATTCGAGCTGCACTGATAATACAGGAAGTGCAGACCAAGCAAGGAATAACAAGACTTGGTCTTACAAGGATCAGAACAAGGGAATGTGTAGGTCTTAGGCTAAGAGAGCGCAGGGCCAAATCCAGGGACAAAGGAAGAAAGCTAGGGCGAACACTGTCAACAACTTTGCTCCTACACAAGGTAATGGCCACAATCTTTGTTGCTTCCATTGCAACGAGCCAGGTCACTTTAAAAGGCAGTGTCCCAAGCTTAGCAGAGGTCAACGTCAAGGGCCATTCCAAGGAGTTGCCCATGGCCAAGGAGCCACCGTCAGGGCTAGAGGGAGAACCTCCAGTGTTGCCAACAAGGAGCTGGGTGATGAAGAAGATCCATCCATGGAAGCAGACATTGAGAGGGCAATGGTTCATGCTGCTCCTCACAAGAAAGGCCCGAATTGCCAATTCTCGGTGATTCAAACTCCTTCGGATTACCAAGGTAAAAGCTTCAAAACCTTGATTGATTGTGGTAGTACACATTTCTTCATATCACCATTTTGTGTAAAAATATTAGGAATAGCTACAAAAGATGCACCTACCTTACTTGTGGAATTAGAAAATGGTTGAGAAGTCTCCTGTACCAGGCAAATTGCTAAGGTGGAATTCCTACTGGGTGGAAAGTCAACTTTAGTCAGATTCAAGGTAATAAACCTAGGCGTCCACTGATGTTTGCTCGGTATGGATTGGCTAATACCCAATGATGCCCACATTCACTATGGAAAGGGCCAAGTCTCCTTTCAAAATTTTGAAGGGGAACTAGTTACAACTCAAGGAGGGGTTGGTAAGCCAAAAATTCAGCTGGCAAAAGCAACACGGATCATATAAGGAGTTAGGAAGGGCCTACCTGTTTATTTAATTAAACTAAATAAGCTAGATCAGAATCAGGAATCTAGGGAAGAACCTTCATGGTTAAAGGAATACACAGACTTATTTCCTAAAGAGCTGACAGAACTTTCTCCTCAAAGGGAAGTCGATCACGAAATTAAGCTGGCGCTAGGAGCTGCACCAATCATAAAGAGACCATATAGGATGTCCATCTTAGAAGCGATTGAGCTGAAAGAGCAACTCAAGCAACTGTTAGACCAAGGCTACATCCATCCTAGCAGTTCGCCATGGGGAGCTCCAGTGCTATTCCAGAAGAAGAAAGATGGAACGCTTCGGCTATGCATTGACTACAGAGGGTTGAATCAATCGACCATTAAAAACAAATACCCCATCCCAAGAATAGATGAACTTCTTGATCGTCTTCAAGATACGAAGATCTTCTCTAAAATAGATCTCAGGTCTGGATATTATTAGATAAGGATCAGGGAAGAAGATATCCCGAAGACCTCATTCAACACAAGATATGGACACTTTGAATTCCTGGTCATGTCATTCAGGCTGACAAATGCTCCTGCTACCTTCAACAGGCTAATGCAGGATATCTTTAGGCCCTATCTTGATGACTTCGTACTCGTCTTCTTTGACGATACCCTAGTCTACTTTAAGTAGGAAAAGGATCATGAACCCCAGCTTCACATTGTCCTCGAAACAATGAGGGCACACAAGCTTTATGCCAAGAAGAAGAAGTGTGCATTTTTCAAGCGACAGATTGAATATCTGGGATTTGTTGTATCAGCGGAAGGAATTTCGTAGATCTGGCCAAGGTCAGAGACGTTTTGGAATGGCCAACACCAACTTCTGTCAAAGAAATACATAGTTTTCTTGGATTGATAGGATGGTACAGGGTCTTTATCAAAAACTATGCTTTGATTGCAGCACCTTTGACTGATCTACTAAAGAAGCAATTGTGTGGTCACCTGCTGAATAGTCCAACTTTGACAAACTAAAGCAAAGCTTGGTATCAGCACCCATCCTGAAACTTCTTGATCTTAGTAAGAAGTTTGAAGTGATAACTAATGCTAGCGCACTTGTCGTAGGATGTGTGCTCATGCAAGAAGGTCATCTCGTAGCATACTCTTCAAGGAAACTGAAGAGCCATGAAAGGAATTATGCTACCCACAATCTGGAGATGTTGGCTGTCATCCATGCTCTCAAACTTTGGAGACACTACTTGCTGGGTAACAAATTTACCTTAGTGACGGACCATAAAAGTCTTAAATGGATTTTCACCTAGAATGAGCTCAATATGAGGCAACGTTGATGGATTGAAGTACTGAAAGAATATGACTTTGAAATCAAATACTAGCCTAGAAAGGAGAATGTAGTTGCCGATGCACTCAGTCGCAAGGCATTTCTGAATTCTCGGATTCTGCAAGATCCATCAACAGCAAGATCTCTAGCCACAAAGGTATCCATGCCAAACAACCCAATTCTTGAGCTAGCTAGAGAAGAGGCATGACATGACCCAACCTATTAGAAATTGCTAAGGGAGATCCCCATCAAAGATCAAGACCTGAAGCTACAAACGAAGTATCAAGAATTCTCTATCCATAGTAGACTTGTCTACTTTCGGACAAGATTATGTATCCCGGCAAGCCAATCACTCAAGCAGAAGATACTTTGGGAAGCCCATGACTCCCCTTTCTCAGGACATCCTGGCTATGCCAAGACCCTTAATGCGGTCAGGAAGAGCTATTATTGGGATAGCCTCAAAGGTGACGTTCTCAAATATATCATGGAATGTTTGTCCTATCAATGCATTAAGGCCAAACATGTCAAAATGCTAGGAAAATTGCAACCACTTGACATTCCCCAAATGAAATGGGAATTCATTAGTATGGACTTTGTTGTTCACTTGGCCCAAGTTCAGGGAGAATACAACTCCATTATGGTCGTGGTAGATATGCTCACCAAGGTTGCACATCTTATACCTGTTAAGACAAACTATAAAGCCTCAGACATCGCAAGGTTATTCATCAAGAAAATATTCAAACTGCATGGGTTACCCAGAAGAATCATTAGTGATCGTGACTCTCTCTTCACCTCACACTTCTGGAGGGCTATCTTCGAGGCCATTGAGTGCCAACTTTGTTTCAGTACAACTAATCATCCCCAAACTGATGGTCAAACCAAACGAGTCAACCAAGTCATTGAAGATATGCTTAGGGCACACTGCTCTTGCGAACCCAAAAAGTGGATTCAATATTTGCCACTGGTTGAGTTTGCCTACAATGCTTCTTACTAACAAAGCATTCATATGACCCCTTTTCAAGCATTGTATGGGCACAATGGTCATACTCCTTTAAGCTTTTCGGATCCAACCTTGAGGGTTGAAGCTTCAAAGCAGATGCTGGAAGACATGGATGACCAAATCAAATCAGTAAGACAAGACATCCAAGCCGCCAAGGACAGAAAAAAGGCCTACACAGACTTGAAATGTCAAGACAGATCCTTCGTTGAAGGTGATATGGTCTTCATTCGTGTACGTCCAAAGAAGAGTTCCCTATCCTTGGGTGAATGCAAAAAGCTAAGTCCAAGCTATTATGGACCCTACAAGATTCTCAAGTGCCTAGGGCCTAATGCTTACAGACTTCAACTCCTTGAAAACTTAAAAGTTCATAATGTTTCCATATCAATCTATTGAAAAAGTATGTGCCTAACCCTAGTCATGTGCTTGATGATCAACAAATTGTAATTCCTAGCCAAAGAGTCCTTGAGCTATGGCCGGACAAAATCTTAGATGTTAGGGAGAGGCATTTGAGATCCAGGACCTTGAGAGAATACCTCATCTAGTGGAAAGATTACCCCAAAGAGGATGCCACTTGGATGGATGAAAGTACTCTCAACCAACAATACCCCCAGATTTTTTCAAGATGAGGACATCTCGATTCCTCTAAGGGGGAGACAATGTAATATTTCCACAACGAAATATTAATGACTCTAGATCCCATGCAAAAGCAGTTCAGAGAACTCTCCCACAACAAAAAAAGAACCTTGGCCTAAGTGCTCCATCCTCGCGCATTATCAATACCATTCCCGCATGGTGCATATGAAACAGTGGCTCGAAACCCCAAACCACCATAGGAACTCCCCTTCAAGGGAGAAAAGGGATAATGATTTAATTGCAATTTTATTTTTCATTAACTCCCTCTCCTTCACCCAGTGCATGGCGGGGAGGGAGAGTGTGAGTAGGTGTTATGGAGGGGCATGGGGTAGGGAAGCATGCAACCTGCCACTTGTGTGGCCACCTCCCCCTTCACCCCATATCAACCCCCCTCCCAAGCTTGGGAGGGGCCTCGTGGAGTTGCCCGCCGCCTATCTATTTGCCGCCGCCATACTGCCACGCCGCCAGGCTACTGCCGCCACCGCCAATGACTTCACCACCACCATCATCATCATCATCATCATCATCATCATCATCATCATCATCATCATCATCGTCGTCGTCGTCGTCGTCGTCGTCGTCATCATCACCCTCATCATCATCTTCATCATCCTCTCCATCACATGTCATCTCCCTGTTTCTTCCAGAAGCTTGAGAAGCTTCTATTGAAGCTTCTCTAGGCCAGGTTCACCCGCGTCTCCCGATTTTTTTAAAACTGTGTCTTGCAAGGCCTGTTTCCTGCACAAAGAAGGAGGTCTCGGGCAATAGCAACTCCATAACTCGTAAAGGGTGCCAAGGGGGAGTTCGTAGAGTCAAAATCTACTGCGTCAATGGCTCCTAAGAAAAAGTCGAGAGGAGTGCACGCAGGAGCTTCCACCCAAAGTACGAGAGTGGACAATGCCCTGGTATTGAATGCCCAGGTTCCGAATAATATTCCCGCATGGAAAGGTTGCATAAAGCATGTTTTAATTCACATAGGAAACTTAAATGCATTGGAAAATTTATATACTCGCTCGATTTATAAGTTTCGTTGCATGAAGAGTACTTGCATTTGGTTGCATTTCCATGGTCGAGAGTAGTCACATATTTGAACGTATGTTACATAAGTTAAAAGATGAAATTGTGCGAAGGCGTCCTTGTTGCATCTCGCAAAGGATAGGGATTATGACACATAATGCGCTTATGAAATAAATTCCAAGTTGTGACTCATGTAGAAGATAATCGTAGACTGTCATTAAATGATGTCTGAATAGTTGCAATGTATGGAAAAGATTTATGAACTTTGCAAATCACATGTGATGATAGTTACATTCTAGGTTGGGTTAAGTGATAAAGGAAGGATTAAATCAATAATGGATTCATGGCATCTGATCATGAAAGAATGATACACCCATGCATGGAGCTCTTTTATCAAAGTTTGAATTTGGGAAAGGATGCATCCTCATTATAATACTAAAAGCTTGAATTCAATGCATAAAACGTAGGGTTTATAAGAATAGCTTTGAATGTCAATCAACGTCGCATAAGGCAAGGAAAAGAAAGATCACTATAGATCCTATAGTTGCATAAAGGCAAAAGGTCTATGGTCTTGAAATTGCATATTCGCATGGAATGATATGTCTCATACATCCTGCAGTTATATCTTTTAGGGAAAGTATTTGCATCTCTAAGGGAGAGATCATCTTTAATCGTTAAGACAATTAGATCAATTAGGTAGATCGCATGTAATCGTGTAACTCACATGAGATTCATAAGGCGTGAATAGTTAGCATACGAGGAACACCTCAATGTGCTGGGTTAGGTTAAGTTATGTTAAAATTTTGCCTAGTGTCGCACTTAGGATGCCGATCTAATATTTCTGGTCTCAAAGGTCCTACCCACATTCTTGAAATGTTAGGACTATCTAATCACCCATGCAAGAATGATCTAGGGTTCTCACCCTAAGACTTAGTTGACCAAATGCTAGACCTCCGCAAGTAATTTAGGGACCCTAGGGCCAAAACATTTATCGGCCTAGTAGGGTTAGGGTTTTGGATTGGGTCAATAGGACTCCCAAGCCCTACATCTTGACCAAGGGTATTCTTGATCAAGGAATATCGTGTGATGTGAAAAATAATCCCACAAGTTAGGTGCTGACACCTATCTCGTGCAACAAGCTGTAACGTCATATGCTTTTGTGTCTAAATCTCTGGTGAGTTCTAATTACAAGTCTAATTTTCTAGAAGTTGAGTAGTCATCCTGCAACAACACTCTTCCTTGGGACTGATTTGCCAAGCCAGGATAGTAATGAATTGCCAAGAAAGAAATTGACCAACCAAGTTAGGGCGACGAGGGTGCCCAAAATTTAATGTCTATAATTTAAAGAAACCTAAGGTAAAGAGAATTTGGATCAACAGGGTATAAACCCTAACCCAAGGAAAAAGGGTAAACAAGCAACTCAGCTTATGAAACCCTTGGGATCTTGCCAAGTCGCGATTGATCCAGGATCGAATGTTGGAAGTATTCAGGGAGAAGGAATCACACCTTAGTAGTTGGCTGTACGAACGACCACTGGAATGCTCGTAATTGTACACTCAGGTGCACTGTTTGTACTTCTTTTCTCAAGGAACTAATTCAAGAAAAACAACTAATGCTTTAGGTTAAAACCGAGGTAGTATCAGTTACCTTCAACTGTCTGCCTAACCCTATCCAAGGGGGTTGTTAGCCGCGCCGGATACGTGGACCGAAACCATCGCGAGAGGTCTCTCTGTGGGTACTACTTGGACCAGGAGGACGCTTGGGTGGCAGGGGAGGCTCTGGCCATAAATTTCTTGCCTTCGGATCGTGCACAAGAGGCCAACATGACTCGAGATGGGATCTCGAGGCCCGCATACTAGTCAACAGGCAAGACTTGGAATAGCGATCCCTGAGGATTGCTGGGATAGCCTTCGGGCAGGTTTATTTGATGTATTCCAAAGACTAATAAATAAAGATCAAATGTTGAAAAGGGACTTGCTTGAGATTGTTTTTCTGTGTCAATGCTTAAGTTACGTGAAGGAACCAGTGATCAATTTGGTTAATTAAGGAAGTTGTTTTTGCTTGATATAAACTAAATGTGGTAGGTAATTAGACAAGTAAGCAATCCGAGGAAAGTGCAGTGGTGGAGGTGACTCTGGGTCCCTCCTACAGAAGGGTGGTCCCGGTTGGCCGGTAACTTTTCTCAAAGGAATTGACAGTGAGGTAACAATGACCTAGAAACTATAGAGCTAGAGTCCCGATTTATGTTGTTTTAGGGGAACAAAATGGGACTATGCCTTACAAGCAGAGAGGTCGAGCTTCGCATCCCTCTCATTTCCCATTCTCCTTGAACCAAGTGTAGTATACCTCTTCGACCCTGATGTTTCTGTGCAAAGTAGTTCGTCTGGGGCTCGACGCTAGCTACCTCCTAGGAACTTGACTATTAGGAAAACCCTCATTCAGGTCGGTCCTAAGTGGGAACGGCTAGGTGCTTTTGCTTCGTGGCAGACTCGGGGAGACCTAGATCGCAAACCCTGTGACATTCCTTATGAGTGTGGGCGGCGCTTTCTAGAATCTCTTCCCGATGGGTTGCTAAGACGTGTCCTACAAGTGGACAGGGGGACACATTACAGATAGAGCTTGAAATCTTAACACTCCCCCTCAAGCTCAAGATAACACATATACACCAAGTAGTTGTCAAAATCGACCTTATCTTTACCTAAAGACTTGGTAAAGATATTTGCTACCTACTCATTTGTCTTCACATGCATCAGATCCACTCTAGCTACAAGAACAATCTCATGGATGAAATGGTAGTGTACCTCAATATGCTTCATTTTGGCATGGTAAAATGGGTTTGTTGCCAAAAGTACACTACTAAGATTGTCACAAAATAAAGTCACTGAAGCATCCACTTGCATATCCAAATCAGCCATCAGCTTAAGCAACCATGTAATTTCACAGGCTACCAATGCATCACCCATGTACTCTGCCTCAGTGTGCTAGACAATGCAACCATTGGTTGCTTCTTGCTGCTCCAGCTGATCATTCCACTTCCAAAGCCAAAGGCATAACCACTCGTAGACCTGCAATCATATGAGCATCTTGTGCAATCTACATTCGTGTATCCAACCAGTTTCAGGGCCTTATCTTTCTCATAAAACAACCCATAATCTACAGTGGACTTTATATATCTCATAATCTGTCTATCAATATCCAAATGTGGCTTTCTGGGCTTTTGCATATGAATTGAATTATGAGCCCAACATCATAACTCAAATCAGGTCCAAGTAGATCAAGCTTCCAACCATTTGCATGTACATAGTGATATCATCAATTTCAACTCGTGTTTATGTCTAACTTAACATTATGATCCAAAGGTATATCAAGCGGTTTACATTCAGCCATGCCATACTTTTTCAGCATTTCCATGGCATAGTGTTTTTGCATCAGCAATAAACCATTATCTGCCTTTATCACCTCAATACCCAAGAATAATTTTAGCTCACCTAAATCCTTCATATCAAATTCAGATTTCAACATTCTCATAACATTTTGTGTCCCAAAGTCATCATCACCTGTGATAATCAAATCATCCACATAAATAACTAGCACTACCAAGTCTATGTCTATCTTTTTTGTGAATAGACTATAATCAGCCCTACCAACCATGAATCCCAAACTCTACAAAAAGTAATTACTAATCCTTGGATGCCAGGGTATCAGAACTTGCTTTAGCCCATACAATGCTTTTCTCATCTTGCATACATAATGCTGAAATTCAGGGTGTGTATACCCTTCAAGCTGATCCATGTAAACATCCTCTTCCAAGTCACCATTGAGGAAAGCATTCTTAACATCCATCTACTACAATTTCCAGCCTTTTGCAACAGTCGATGCAATCATTGTTCATTATAGACCCATTTGCATTTAATCTTATAGACCCATTTGCAGCCAATGGTCTTTTTTCCAAGTCACCAGCCTAGCTTTGTACCTCTCCACTACCATCCAAGTTGCATTTAATCTTATAGACCCATTTGCAGCCAATGGTCTTTTTTCCATTTGGCAATGGAATAAGATTCCAAGTACTATTTTCAGCCCCAAGGCATTAATTTCCTCATCCATAGCTTTGCACCAATTCTTATCCATCACTACTTCAACATAAGTGGCAGGTTCCTTAATTTCCATAATCTTCATCATATAAGCATAATGCTTCATAGAGTAACCACTCTAAGTCAATCTATTTATAGAATACCTAACCCTCTGCGAGCGTCTGAGCTGTGGTGCATTACTCGATTCCCCTCTCTCATGAGGCGGAATGTACATGTTCAGGCATATATACAGTTGGACTACCAAGTTCACTGTACTGCCAGCCGAGTCATAGCCTGAAGTCATCATGCCTGATGTCATCATACCAAATGTATCCTCAAAGACTTTTTCTTTCCCTTTGTTGTCCATCACGTAATATCTCCCCCTCACTGACATAGTGGTGTTAGTTGTGGACGGTGAGCCAGAACTACACAATCTCCCTGTCCATGGAGATGCAGAGGAAGATACATCCATCACATCAAGACCTGTCAATGCAATACTCTATTGCGAATCAACTATAGAAGCATGTGCAGAAGGCATATTAGGTGGTACAATTGTAGGTGATGCATACCAAGTAGCCATCTCATCAAATATAACATCCCTGCTCACAAGCGTTTCCCGTGTAGAGGGATCATAACATTTATATGCCTTCTTTTTCTGTGCATAACCAATAAATACACGCTTATGTGCTTTCAGATCCATATTCTTTTGCTTCTCATCAAGAATATGCACATAGTCAATACACCCAAATACTTTAATGTGACTAACATTAGGTTTGTAACCATACAATCTCTAAAAGGGTGTCACATCATGAATGCCTGTAGTGGGAGTCCTATTCAAGATATACATGGATGTCATAACAGCCTCATCCCAATAATATAGTGGTATATTCTTCTCATTCATCATTGCACGAGTAGCTTCCATTAATACCTTGTTCTTCCGTTTAGCTAATCCATTTTGCTGTGGAGTGTAGTTGCATGTAAGCTGCCTACGTATGCCATTTTTAGCCAAAAAATTGTCAAACTCATGTGATACATACTCCCCACCACTGTGCGATCTCAAACAAGAAATGTAGCAAGCAAATTCTTTCTCAACTTGCTTCTTAAAATGTTTAAAAAAAGCCAGCACTTCATCTTTTTTTTCAATATATACATCCAAGTATAGCGGCTAAAGTCATCAATGAATTCACATAGTATTTGGAACCTCCCATAGATGCATTATGGGCTGGCCCCCACACATCAAAGTGAATCAACTTCAATGGTCACGTACTATTCTGTACATGCTTGCAATCTTGACTATTTACCAAATTGACAAGCATTGCAAACATGACCAATATCAGTGTATGCAAACTTGGGTAGACATATCACAAGTTGTTTCTTTTGCATCATTTTCAGCCATTGAAGATTAACAGTCCCACTCTCTTATGCCATATTTCTAAGTCTCTAACTATGCCTGAGCCATGTGCAAACATGACTGATGTCGGTTGTGGTAAAGTGGCATCCAAAGTGAACATCCTACATTTTCTATGATCACGAGCAATCAATTTGCAGCCATTACCAAACTCTTCAATGAAGCATCCATGCTTATTAAACCAAACGTGCAGATTTCGCTCAGTCATCTGAACCATAGACATCAAATTTTTAGTAATAGATGGGACATGCAATACAACATGCAAATTCTTCTTTCTTCCATCATGAATCACTAAAGGTACTTTGCCTTTACGCTCAATGCTATGTTGCGTTTCATCTCCTATTCATACATAGCCATTCCTATCAAGCACCATGTCAATAAACCAGTCACCATGAGGTGTCATATGATTCATCACTCCTAAATCAATATACCAAACTACATTCTCAGTAGACTTCTTATCAGCCCTGTCTTTCATATATGTCATGGCAAACAGTCTCTCCTAAGATGCATCTTCTATCTGGCTAGATGATGCATAATGTCCTTGTTGCTTGCCTTTTTGATTGCCTTGCTTCTTCCAGTAGTCCTTGGCAATATGACCGTACTTACCACAGTAGTGACAATCCTTATCCTTGTTAGGATTGTCAAAGGTCCTCTATGGTTGCTAAGAGCCTCTGCCTCTAGGGCTAGATCTCCCCCTACCTCTAAAATTTCCACCTCCTCTTGCATTTGAAACCTGCTGGTTATTATTGCCATATGACACATTCTGTTGAGATCCTCTACCAGAGCCATAACCTCTACCATGGCTGCCATGGTCGTGTTGATTTGAATAAAAAACAACACCCTTGCTCTTAGAGTTGTTAGAACGTGTGGCCAAACCCAATTTATAACTTCCTCATGAATGAGCAATGCAACAAGCTCACTAAAATTTGGCATTTCAGCCCGCACAGATATGGAAGTATCAAATGATTTATATTGACACCCCAAGCCATTTAATGCTGCTGCAACCATGTCTTCATCCTCCACTTGTGTGCCAATGGATGCTAACTGGTCCGCAATGGTCTTGATTTCAGTGACATAGTCCTAAAGAGATCTACCCTTTCTATCCATATTATTGAATTTTTAATTCAACTGTATCTTTCTGGCACTTGTGGTTGTGCCATAATACCGATCAAAATGTTCCATGCATCAGCTGGTGACTTGCAGCTCATTATCTGTATCACCATTGCATCTGAGATGCACAAAGATAACCAGTGTAACGCCCTTCGAGCTCTTTCCATCCAAGCTTGATGTGCAGATCTCTGATCAGCTGTAGGATTCCTCTTTGGGAGCTTAGGTTCAGCTTCAACACCCGTTACCAAATCCCAATATCCTTTTCCTATTAGGAAGTTCTCATTCTCCATCTCCCACAGCCTCATGGATGATGCTCTGATACCATGTTAAGTAACAAAGTAGGATTGGAGCAATAAAGAGTGAGTAGTTAGCTCATCCCATTTCTTTCATTATTCTCATACGTAACTAATGGAACTGAATAGTTACAACTAGGTCATCTAGCCAATGTACTAACTGTGGTTAAGTCAAAGAACATTGACTTGTTAAATGTCCGACACTTGTTGTGATAATTGGACATACAATTGGACTGTCGATCACACACATAGATAGATAGAGAGAGCTTGAAATCTTAACAAGTAGGTAGTATAAGACTAGGATGGTTGCAAAAGGATAAAAGCTCAAGCATATGGCATAGATTATGAGGAGACATTCAGTCCATTGCTAGAATGGCAACTGCTAGATGTGTGATTGCTTTGGTAGTAGTCAAAGGTTAGAGTTTGCAACAAGTGGATGCAAAGAATGCCTTCTTGCATGATAAATAGCAAGAAGAGGTGTATATGGAGCAACCATGATTTTATGAGAATTTAGAGCATCCCACATATGTATGCAGGTTAAAGAAGACACTTTATGGGCTGAAGCAAGTACCTAGAGCATGGTCTAACAAGATCAAAGAGTATCTTGTCAACATTGACTTTTATATTTTTGAGGTTGATCACTCACTTTATGTGAAAATGGGAGGTATAGGTTTGGTTATCAAAGTTATATATGTGGATGACTTGATCATTACAGGTGACCATGACAATGCGATCGTAGGAGTCAAGAATTATTTGAAGAAGGAGTTTGAGAGATGAAGGATTTGGGTGAGCTAAGGTACTTTCTTGGCATTGAGGTGATCAAATGTGATGATGGTATATGATGTCCCAAAGGTAGTGTGACTTGGATATGTTGTCCAAGTATAGTATGATAGCATGTAAGCCTCTTTTAGTGCCATTGTGTAAGCCTCTTTTAGTGCCATTGGAGCAAAATGTGAAGTTGAGTGCTGATGTTGGAGATGAGATAGAAGACCCTACAATGCTTAGGAGGATAGTAGGTAGTCTAATTTACATGACTATGACAAGGCCACACTTGAGTTATGTTGTTGGCCTTGTCAGTCAATTTATGAAGATGCCAAGAAAGCCTCATTTGAATGCAATTAAACGCATATTGAGGTATATGAAGTCCACTTTGCATTATGAGCTTTTTTATGAGGTAGGTAAGGATATATAGGTGTTTGGATATACAGATGTAGACTGGGCTAGTAGATATCTTATAGAAGATCTACTGATTCATGTTTTCCCTTGGTAGTGCAACAGTTATATGGAGTAGTAAAAAGCAACCTATAGTTGATTTATCCTGTATAGAGACTGGGTATAGAGGTGTTGCTATGGCAGCATGTGAGGTGGTATGGCTGCAAAAGTTATTAGATGACTTAGATGTGTAGGGAGATGGTCATGTTGTCATTCATTGTGGCAACATAAGTAGCGTACAAATAGTTAGGAACACAATGTTTCATGCTAGGACAAAATACATTGAGGTGCACTACTACTTTGTGAGAGAGAAGGTACTTATAGATGAGATTGACTTTGTATGTATCAACATAGGATTAGATAGCTGACATTTTTACAAAGGCATTGGTTGTAGAGAAGCTTTGACAATTTTGAAGCTTACTTGGAGTTGCAAAGATACAATTGAGCTTGAGGGGGAGTGTTGAGATGGCAAGCTCAACATGTGTGAACATTGATGATGGATTACTTGGTTAGATAGGTCCGCATGTCTATACTTGGCATGTCGGTAGTCATTATGATCCTCATATGGAAATTGGCTTATCACTTATTATATTTAGTTTGTTGCACCTATCTACAATTGGCATAGTTATAGTGATAGTCGATTAGTAGTCAATTTTACACTGTTTGACTTAGTAGGCTACTTTTCTTTACATTATATCTTATCTATACTTTGTATGTATTGTATTGTGTGTGAAAGAAGAAAAAAACTAGTAAGAAAATATTTTGGGCTTCATATCTCTTGTGTTCATGAGTGAGCTTCCTCTTGTGTGTATGGTGTGTGTTTGGTGGAGCAGTTCAAGCAAGTCCCCCCATTGTGCAATACTTGACATAGGTAGGGGCCACTTCTATAACCCCAAATCTTGAAATAGGGGTACCTAATAACTCCCACATCCCACAACTTGATGCATTGTGTCTTGAGTTGCTACTAGCATAACTACTCTATCTAATCCAAAGGCTAGATCCACAAAGGTTACCTTTTTGCCATTTGATCGCATAGACCTCATTTGACATGCAAGTCAAGATCCACTCACACATCGCTTCTTCTCATAATGGGGACCTTACAATTTAGAGCACCCCTCAATGTCCACCCATGTAGGTGAACTACATTCTCAACTCAATGCAAAGTCTTTGAAGATGAATTCAACGGAGATCCTTTTTAAGAGCTTTTTGGGGTTTTGTCATGTGTATAGTACTCCTATGGGTTGAAATATGATAAGAAAATTATTCTCAGTAGTAAGACCAATCAATCTAAACTAGTAAATCAATAAGCGTAAGTAATTATCTATAAATAAATAGAAAAAAATAAGAAAAAAGGAAAAAAAAAGGTTTCACAATCGAAAAATAAGGAAAAATAAGATTTATGATTGTGAATGTATAGTAGAGCTGAAGCATGAGGTTTATCCTCATTTCAGCCCTATCTCTATGTTAAAGTGGGCTTTTATTGCTTTTGTGAAAGAAAAATACATTAAAAATACGCCTTAAACCTACCATCGAATGCATAACTTTATATAGTAGGGAGAAGGGGGTTGTTGAGTGCTTAAAGTACATTGGATTCTGATGTTTTATGATGCACATAATATAAGGTTTGTCAAAGTCTAAAATGAAAAGGGACTAGTAGCACAAGAATGATTGGTACTAGCGCTAAGTAATGTAACAATCGTGGAGGATTAGAAGAAAGACATGAAATGAACTATTTTCACACTTTCACATTGCTGATTTGTTAATGAATAAACGTGTTTGAGCATGGTAGCCATACACAATTACATTGCATGCACACATATGGTATCATCTTGGATGCATAACAATTATTTTTATGAGTGATGACCTACGTTGAGATTATGAGAGGTACCCTAAGCTGTAGGGTTAGAGGTTGGGTTCTTGGGGAATACTTAGAGAGGTTGGTAGGACAAAAGAGAGGTGACCCTCCCTTACTGACAAGGACTCTAAAGGGGAGCATAACCCGGATTGAGAAGGAAATTTGCACACACCTCAAGTCTTGGATCCAATGCATTTAAAGTTTAGGTGCATATACCACTTCAAAGGCACAAGAATTCTGTCTACAACATGATGTAATTGGCACTGGTTACATGATGTAATGGCAAATGCATGGTAGCCATTGAATAAGGCAAATGTATGGCAACATAATGCAATGCAATTGGAAAATTGTGACAATTATGCTGAGCAAGATGAATGTTACTTGTGGTATTTGTACTTTGGGTCAACATTAAAGAGTTGGAACAGAGTATGCAAACAAGGTCTCATTGATTGGATACTTATCTTGCACTCTATAGTGAATTATTCAATCCTTTGGTTTCTTGCAAAGGTTATTCTTAATTTGGCAATTGTATCGAGTTCATTTGCAGGTCTACATAGTTGTTACATGCATGAAATTGATGGTACAAGTCATTAATTGACCAAAACATAGCATTCACAGGTTGTATGAAATTCTAGATAGCTACAGTAAATTACTTATAGAATTTTTTGTACTCAACCATTTTCAATAGTTGATAGCTCATCTGAAAGGAGACATCCTAAGCTATATACAGAGCCAAGAAGTTAGTCATTTGGATCATTAGAGCTCAAGATATTTGAGTTTTTCTTCTGCTGTACATCTAGGACATGATGTCAGCTATGGCTAAAAATAAAAGAATGGAACCCATTATGGATACCATGAGTGAAGGTTTAAGGGACTATCAACTGGATAAATAGTATGAAGCTTCACAAGAGGCTATTTACCATGAGAGCCATGATAATGAGGAGCTAGAGATTAGTTCAACACATGTTGCAGTAAACAAACAAGTAAATGGGGTTGGCACTACTCATGTATCTACTGATTCTAACAGTTTTCAACAACTCTCCAATGACATATAGGACATGAAATTGGGCATTGACAAGCTTGTGGCTCTCTTGAGTGAAAGGATATTACCTACAGCTATTCCAAATGCTCCAAGTCTTCCCATTGTTCAAGAGCAGCCAAAGACCACAACCCCCAAGGTTGTTGGTCTCTATGAAGTTGGAGAGCCATCAAGAGCTCAACCCTCTCATTTTTGTTCAAAGATGAGAGAGAGAGAGAGATAGGGAAAAACCATATCCGTGAGTCTCCAGGCTCTCAATGTCTTTTCTTTATTTTTGCAACATAACCCTCAACCACACAATACAATGTAATGTAAAAATAGATTGACTAACTCTAGACAAGTCACTTACTAACTCCTAACTCGACTTATTTAATGTAGTCATATGGAGACAGCTGTACACTAGCTGTCACAGATGTCGGTTATACACCAAGACAAACTAACGGGTGGAGCTTGATTTCTAACACTCCCCCTCAAGCTCAAACCAAAAACTCAAATCATCTGCATCACTCCAAGTAGTCATCTAAAGTGAATGAACTTATCTTTACCAAGTGATTTGGTAAAGACATCTGCTACCTGGTCTTTAGTCTTCACATGCTCCAAGTCAATCTCATCTGCTAAAACCATTTCCCTTATGAAATGGTAGTGAACCTCAATATGTTTCGATCTTGCATGATAAACAGGATTGCTTGCTAACATGACATTGCTTAAAATGTCACAGTACAGCCTTACTTTGCTGTCCAAGTGTATTCCCAAGTCATTCAGCAACTTCTGTAACCACATAGCTTCACAGGCCGCTAAGGCCGCACCACGATACTCTGCTTCCGTACTAGACAGTGCAACTGTAGGTTGTTTCTTACTCTGCCACAACTGATCATGCTACTACCCAATCCAAATGGATAGCCACTGGTTGACCTCCTGTCATAAGTGCAACCAGCCCAGTTAGCATCAGTATACCCCATCAAGTCAAGGGGTTTCCCATATGCATAAAATAGCCCATGATCTATGGTACTCTTTACATATCTCAGAATTCTCTTGACTGCATCCAAGTGTGGTTTGCGAGGCTTCTGCATGAACTGACTGATCAGCCCCATAGCATAACTCAAGTCAGGTCTAATGATTGTGAGATAGATCAAGCTGCCTACCATCTATCTGTACATGGTAACATTCTCAATCTCTGTCCCAACATCAATCTGCAGCTTGATATTCTGCTCTAAAGGCGTATCCATAGGCTTGCAATTAGCCATACCATATTTCTGTAACATGTCCTAAGCATGCTGCTTCTGTAGCAGCCATATGCCTTGAGGTGTAGAGACAACCTCAATCCCCAAAAAATATTTCAGCTCTCCTAGGTCCTTGACCTTAAACTCAGCCTGTTAACATGTCTTTACCTCAGCAATCCCGCTTTCATCATCTCCTGTAATGATCAAGTCATCAATATAGACAACTAGGAATACACAGCCACGATCTATCTTCTTCACAAACAAACTATGATCAGTATCACCCAATCGAAAACCATGTTGCTGCAAATAACTGCTGATACGAGCATTCCATGCTCTGGGTGCCTGTTTCAGCCCATATAATGCCTTTTTCAGCTGGAATACATGTGCTGGAAATTTTGGATGCACATAGCCTTTGGGTTGTTCCATGTAAACTTCTTCCTGTAACTCTCCATTCAGAAAGGCATTCTTTACGTCCATCTGCCATAGTTTCCAGCCTCTAGCTGCTGCCAAAGCAATCACAGTTCTAACTGTAGCCATCTTTGCTACATGGCTGAAAGTCTCCTCATAATCAAGACCATATTGCTGCACATACCCTTTTGCAACCAGCCTGGCCTTGTATCTTTCCAATGATCCATCTGATTTACATTTTATCTTATACACCCACTTGCAGCCAATAGATGCTTTGCCCTCAGGTAACCGTACTAAATCCCATGTGTCATTTTCAGCCAAAGCTGAATATTCCTCATCCATAGCAGCACGCCAATCCTCATCTACAACTACCTGTTACTTTCATCATATAAGCATAATGACGGGCTGAATATCCAGCGTAAGTGTATCCATTAATAGGTCATCTGACCCTCTCTGATCTCCTGAGCTGTGGCTCACTGTGAGCTTGCCTCTCATGAGGTGACACATAACGACTCTGCCTAGCACCTGGTGTCATAACAGACGGAATCCCCAATTCACTGTCTAAGCTATCATTGCTAGATGACTCATAACCTACAGTGAGTGGACCTGTTACATCTTCAAAAACCTTTTCTTTTCCCTTATCTGTTCTCCCCCTCATTGACATATCTGTGTCAGTGGATGCAGTAGTGTGACTACGCAACCGTCCTATCCACTATAGATGATACATCACCTGTTTGACCACTCATGGAAGTACTCTCTGCAGGAGTATTTTCAGCACGACTCATACTGGGTGAGCCATCAGTAGGCACTGCAACAGGATTCCCATACCAGGATGCTAACTCATCAAATACTACATCTCTGCTTATGAGTGTCTCATGCGTAGAAGATACATAACACTTATAAGATTTCCGTTCCTGTGCATATCCCAGAAACACACTCTTCACTGCCTTAGGATCCAATTTCTTCCTCTTTTCATCTGGTATATGCACATATGCAATGCTACCAAATACCTTTAAGTGCAAAATATCAGGTTTATGACCATACAGCCTCTCTTATGGAGTGACATCATGAATCCCTACTGTAGGGGTTCAATTCAGTACATAGATAGTAGTCATCACTGCTTCAGCCCAATAACCATTTGGTAGACATTTCTCATTCAGCATAGCTCTAGCTGATTCCATCAAGACCCTATTTTTTCTCTCTATAATACCGTTTTGCTGCAGTGTATAGCTGCAAGTAAGTTGTCTTCTAATCCCATATTTAGCAAGATACCTATCAAAGTAATTAGAGACATATTCACCTCCTCCATCTGATCTCAAACATGATATGTAGGAGCCCACCAACTCATTCTCTGCATGCTTCTTGAAATCTTTGAATGCATCAAACACATCATCTTTATGCTTCAAAATATAAAGCCAAGTGTACCTGTTGAAATCATCGATAAATGAGATATAATACCATGCACCTCCAAATGAAGCATTATGTGAAGGACCCCAGACATCAGAATGCACCAATTGTAAAGGCCTAATGCTGTTTTTTACATGTCTCATGAACAGAAACCGTGCCTGCTTCCCAAACTGACATGCATGGCATACATGACCAAATTCATTATACTTGAATTTAGGTAATCCAAGTACTAATTCCTTCTGCTGCATAGATTTTAGCTTTTGTACATTGACATGTCCAATCCGCTTGTGCCAAATCTCTACATCCCGAATGGCACTCTCATCATGAGCAAACATGGCTTCCTTAAGTCCCGGAATGGTCGCATCCAAAGTAAACATCTTGCCATCTCTTTTTCCCTTGGCAATTAGCTTGCAGCCTTTTCCATACTCCTCAATGAAACATCCGTCTTTGTTAAATCTCACTTGCAAATTCTGTTCTGCCATTTGACCCACAGACAAAATATTCTTTGTTATGGTCGGTACATGTAATACATCATGCAGGCCTTTCTTCTTGCCATCAGGAATCATGAGAGGAACAATCCCTTTATGCTTTATGTCATGTTGGGTGTCATCCCCAGTACATACATGACCATGTGTACTTGCAACCATCTCATCAAACCACTCTCCATGCCGTGTCATGTGGTTTGACGCTCCAGAGTCAATGTACCATCTATCATCTCTATTATGTCTCGATGCATTTTTGGATACATGCTGCATGGCAAATAGTCTATCAACTTGCTCATCATGGGCACCACTGGACGATGCATAGTGCCCATGCTGTCTGCCCTTTGCCTTCATATCTCCCTGCTTCTTATAGCAATCCTTTGCAATGTGCCCATACTTGCCACAATAATGGCAATCCTTGTCCCTATTGGACTAATCAGATGACTTGCCATGAACCAGATCCACCACCTCTACCTTGGGGTGATCTCCCCCTGCCTCTAAACCCGCACACTGGCCTTGTGTATTTGCACCATGCCAATTACCCTGCTGCTACTCTGCTGTCTATAAGCATTACGAGTGTCACCACGACCTCGAAATGAACCACGACCTCTAAATCCTCTACCACGCTGGCTAGAGTATAACACCGTGTCTCTACTCTGAGATACACTGGAACTTGTATTCAAACCAAGCTTGACCTCCTCATGCAGCAACAAGGCAACTAGCTCCTCCCAAGTAGGGGGCTCTTCTCTAACAGAAATGGATGTGTTTGTACTCTTTCCCTAATCCATTCAAGGCAACAACAATCATATCATCTTCTAATACACTTGAGCTAATGGTAGCAAGTTGATCAACTATGGTCTTAATCTCTGTGGTATACACCTGGATGCTCCTACCATTCCTAGACATGTTTTTGAACTGTTGTTTCAACTGGATCTTTCGTGCATGTGTTATGGTTCCATAATTTTTCATCAGTATGTCCCAAGCATCCTTCGGAGTCTCACATCCAGTGATTTGAATTACCATAGCATTAGATATACATAGAGAAAGCCAATGTAGCACCTTGCATGCTCTCTCATTCCATAGCCTATGAGCTCTTTTCTGTTCGTTAGTTGGATTCGTTGTAGGCAATTTAGGAGCAGCCTCATCTCCTGTACATAGATCCCAATAACCCCTGCCAACTAGAAAGTTCATCATTCTGAATTTCCATAATGCAAAGTTCTTGTTGTCTAACTTCTCTCCAACTATCTGAGTGATATTATCAGTCCCATGTGCATTAGCCATGATGCAATAGACTGTTTGTTAGATGTTTAACTATCTGCAAACCAATAAGTATGACTGACCAAGTTTAGTACACAACAGTTTATGATAGTTTTCTGCAACTATTTGCAGTAAAAAACCAGGGTATTTCAGCCCACTGATTGATAACCCAAAAAAAGTCCCAAAACAAATGATCTAACCCGTAGGTGAAACGGTCAATACATATGCTATGTATTTGCTTCAGTTTAAACTCTTGCAATCTCACTGCCAGGGACCAAAGATGCAGTCTGAAAACTATAAACTGTGTATAACCAGCAACAATTTCAAGTCCAAAAACAACATGCATACATGTCATACATGTCCCAGAACTTCCCAGATGGCTGCTAGTACATGTGTCAAGCCATGCATAGGCATAGAAGCACAAAACAGTGCATAACCAGTAGGTACAAGTGTCAACTAATTTGGTTGCAGGTTGCAGTCAACCAAAAATCAGCATAACAGCTTTAAGCAGCTCCAAAAAGTCTTCAAATCATGTCATACATTCACTTTGAAGTGATGGGTTCAATACATGAGCATTTGGGTAGGCATAGACAACCTGTCTTCATTAATCACTATCAAGGAATACATGACTATTCATAACCAGCCCAAGCATTGTCAAAGCAATTATTTCAGGTCCAAATCTAATTATTCAGCAACATCTAATGCTTTCCACAATCCTCCATACATTCAACATGCATATGTCAGTTCATATAGGTGATAGAAGCTCCAAGGTGACATGTATTGCTTCAGCAAGATACAATGCTTGCTATTCACTGTGTATGACAGTTTTCAGCCTGACAATGATTTTCAAATTTGAGTGTTCTGAGCAAGAAATCTCAGCTCCAAGACATTTGATCCAATGTATACATGCTTTGACACATTCTTGTGCTTCAAAGATGCCTTCTGAGTGTAGTACAAGGCTCTTGTATGTCAATAATGACTGAATGCATGCTGTCCATTCATGTTCACAACAGTTCAGAGCTGATTACAGATCTGTGTCTGTTACTCCAGCTCATAACAGATATCCCACACAAGCATTTACCTATTGTACTCTTCAGATACCTTCAAGAGTGAGCATACATGCCTTATGAGTCTTGTCCAAGTGCCCCATTGATGTTTGATAGGTTGCAGTCCATCCAGCTCAACAGCCGCAGTTCACGCTGATTCAGTAGGGGTTGCTGCTGTATACAATGGCTGATCTGAGCCTATACAAGGCTTGCATAGGCTCAATAGAGCCTTTTAGATGCTCCAGCAGGGCCTCCAACAGCCTCTTGACCAATGGCTACTCTCCTTCAACAATGCATACCTCTGTGTGACCAAAATAGTTAAAATGATAGTCAGTCCTCTTCTTTTTTTAGCCCTTCAGGTCAGTCTTGAAGTCTTCTTCTGCAATGCTCTACTCCACAGAGCTCAGTCTTGTGGATGCTCTGATACCATGTTCAAATATGAGAGAGAGAGAGATAGGGAAAAACCATATCCGTGAGCCTCCAGGCTCTCAATGTCTTTTCTTCATTTTTGCAACATAACCCTCAACCACACAATACAATGTAATGTAAAACTAGACTGACTAACTCTAGTCAAGTCACTTACTAACTCCTAACCCGACTTATTTAATGTAGTCACATGGAGACAGCTGTACACTAGCTGTCACAGATGTCGGTTACACACCAAGACAAACTGACGGGTGGAGCTTGATTTCTAACAATTTTCAGCCTCAATTTCAGCCCCTAAATCAACCCAAGACCTACACTAGCCCTCATGGACAGAATTTGGAAGATAAGACTCAAGCTAACTCAAGGCTTGATGATGACACACATTTATGCCATCATTTTTACAAGTCTTTTTATGGACAGCCATCTACTATTCATAAATCTACACATGAAGAGAAAGCTAAAGAACAAAGGTCTTATCATGGTCAAGCAAGTAGAGGTAATAATCCTCATGGGCAACACCCTTACAATGGACATGGTCATGTAAATTCAGCTCCAAATTCTTTTTGCACAACAACATCAAGTCAACAATAACAATGTAAATAATCATCCCTCTAGATAAGGCCCTTATTCAAATCACTTTTGGCCTCATCAAATGAGTGGACAACAACCACCAATGAATGCCACAACAAATATACACTCTCCAATGTATGGACATCAAGCCTATGGACAACCTCATGTTGTTGGAAACTCTTTCTTTCCGCCACAAGGACAATTTAGTCAGCCAAGTGGGTTTGTATATACTCATGGACATCAACAACCATATGTTTACAGAACATGGAGTAACGATGTTCAAAAGAAAAATTCTTTTGGTCTTGGATAGTATTAGAATAATGGCCAATCTCATCAATATGAGTGGGAATACAAGGAGAAAATAACCATTTCTAATTTCAAGGAATCCATCCCTTACTGAATTAGAAGAATGGTTTGACAAGCTTGAGATGTATTTTTCTTTGTATCCTAGACCGGAGAATGCCAAGATTAAATTCGCAAACCTACATTTGGAGGGATATGCACACACATGGTGGTGGTACATGTCAAGGATTGGTAATGAATTCTTGACATGAGATGCATTAAAGAGGGCAATGATCGAAGTTTTCATGTCTCCTATTGAAAAAGAGAAGTTAGAGAAGAAGTGGCATGCTCTTGAGCAAAGGGAATTAATGGTTAGAGATTTTTCTAACCAATTCCTTAACCTCTCCATGTACGTAGATGGAGTATCTGATAATGCCAAGCTAAATAAGTATATATTTGGGCTTGAATCTTATCTATCTTCGAAAGTGGGAGCTATCAAACCACCCTCTTTATAAGCTGCATACAATTGACTGAAAGGTATGGTAAAAAATATAAGAGTTTTCAACAAAGAACAGGGCAAAATTTTTAGCCAAACCAATCCAATAGAATAGTTGCTTTTCAGCAAGGAGGAAAGCCAACAAATGCCTACAACAAGATTCCTACATTTCCTTCTGTATATGGATCAAAACAGGGTAACAATTTTAGATTTAATGCTGAAAATAGATCAGATGGAAAGAGGACTGAAATAGGTGGGAAAAACTCAACTCCTATGGTGCAAGGAAAGCATGTGTCTAATGACAAGCTGAAGGACTTGTATACGAAAGGTTTATGCTTCAAATGTGGGGAGAAATGGTCTCCCGACCACAAGACAAAATGCAAAGCTAAGAATGTCAAAGTGTGCATGATCTTTGAAGATGAATCAGATGTTGAGACAAATGAAAGTAGTCTATCCTAGCTTGAGTGCTTACCTACTCTTGAGGAGATGCATGACCATGATGATGATTGCCATGAAGAATTCTATGACCCTATGGATGGTTTTCCATTTAACTTGGGTGGTTACTACATGGACGATCCTTGAAAATTTTTGGATTCATTGAAGTTTTGTTCTATCTCTCGTGATGCATGGAATGGTTCCAAAGGGTACAATACATTATGCCTTAAAGGCTACATTAATGGAAGAATTGCTCATATTCTTATCGACACCG
This sequence comes from Lygodium microphyllum, assembly GCF_053477565.2. NCBI lineage: Eukaryota > Viridiplantae > Streptophyta > Polypodiopsida > Schizaeales > Lygodiaceae > Lygodium > Lygodium microphyllum. The sequence goes on along the minus strand of NC_141141.1, from coordinate 48,297,324 downwards.
GGAGTACACATAGCTTCATTAATACACGTGTCTCTTGATGGGCTGAAGTTGTATACACAAGAAATGCCTTCAGCACTAAGAATCCAAGTGGCAAATGGAGCTTATGAGAGCAATAATAAGATTTGCTCTAATATTCCCATCACCTTATCATCATCTTGTACCACTTCGGTGAGTCTTATTGCCTTGGAGATGGGTCTCATTGATGTCATACTTGGATGAAAAGTATTGGCAGGCTTACCATGGATTTGAATAGGCTGCAAATGGAATTTCAATGGCATGGACAACAAGTTACTCTTCAAGGGATTGAGAAGAAGAAGCTAGAGGTGATCAGTCCCAAGAAGATTAAGAGAGAGATCAATGTAAAGGTTTCTTGTCAAAGATTTATCAGGATCAGCCCTCTTCAAATTAGCCCTCTGCTCCTTCAAAAGATGTGGATCCTTGTCATTGCAAATTGTTGGAAGAGTATGATGATTTATTTCAGCCACCTACCTCTCTTATTCCAAAACATGAAGTGGATCACCCCATCGACTTGCTTCCAAATACCAAGCCTATCAATAAACCTCCATATCGCCTTTCAAAAGTGGAAAGAGAAGAAGTTGAGTGCCAACTAAAGGAGCTACTTGAAATGGGTCTTATACAACCAAGTCAACCTCCCTTTGCTTCTCCCATTCTCTTAGTCAAGAAGAAGGATGGTTCATTCCACACGTGCATAGATTATCGGGATTTGAACAAGGCCTCTATCAAAAATATGTAGTCAGGACACCCAACTAATATTCGAGCTCACATATGTCTTTTCCTCATAATGGGGTCCTTACAACTTTGACCACCATGGATCATTGGTGGCACCTTATGAGGGTGGGCATTGAGCATATCTAACAGTAACAACATTAGTCACGTGAGTGCCATGGGACTGGAAGTAATGTTAATAGTATTTTGAGAAAACTATGGAATCAAAAAGTGCTGGCTACTATTTTTGGTGGATATTATATTTGTGAAGCTTCAGTGCCTTATTTTTGGACACTTGGATCATGTTTATACTTCATGGACATCATTATATTGTCATGGATGTATTATTTTGTGAGAGCCGTGCACAGTGTATTCACCACTCACAGTTGTATTTGTCGCACTTGCAAGTGTCACAAAATATAATGGCACCATTGATTTTACCAAATTCCCCACCCAAAATATTAACATGGGAGGACTAATAGAACATGAGGGGGGCTTGCACCTATTTTGGTAGGGGCTCCCCTTGCTTGTGCTAGTTCTGCTAGGTATCTTTTCCATTTTCTCTAATCTTAGTTTCTTATTATTCATTTAAGGATTTTTAAACCCCAAATGTATGCATTTGGATGTTTTCTGATTGAATGGATAGACCTATTCTTGAAAATCCATGGTTAATTTTAGTCAAGAAAAGGAAAATGACTCAAAAGATATTTAGAAAATATCTTACTGCATGTATCTTCTCCTTTATACCACCCTATTACAATTTCATATCCTACATATCTCAAAGCTTGTTATTACATTAAGAATCCTAATATTTCTTTAAAAATGAAAGACAAAATATACGATTTATTTTTCTGACATAGGGATTCATACTCATGCTCAAGATTGTTGTAGAGATAATGCATATCTCATTATGCCTCTATAATATAGATCTGACTATCTTCTTAAATATTTTGCAAAGATGCTATGCGTCTCTCTTGTACCTCTTTGATGATGATTAGGCCCTGTTCATCTCCCTATGTAATGTTAATGCAGTCGGAGCCATCCTCACAAGCTTCTCTCTATTATCTGAAGTTACTTTAGACAAATGAGGATACCTCAAATAAAACTGTGTCAATGTAACATATCAAAGTATAGCTCAAGCCTTAATATGATATTTTGGCTTAAGTTTTGATGAAAAGAAAGTGCAAAGTGATCTATATATGAGCATCAAAATCTGAGCACTAACTAGTCTATTTTGCATATATTAATCTTTAGACTCTTAATAAATGGTAATTGACAACTTAAAAGATTCGTGCTAATTTATGCCTTCTGAAGAAAATATAAAATTTTAATTAAACTAGAATTTATGCTATTTTCAATTATTTTTGAATAACCTCTCTTTGTGCTGAGCTAGAGTTTTTAATAAGGTCTAAACTTGACTTTAAATCTCCCCTAATGCATCTCTCACCTTACAAAAACTCTTATGCTAGCCTTTCACTTCAAGGCTACCAAAGATATTGAGAAATTTTATTAGGTTTGGCCTAAAAACACTAGAATTCTCAAAGAAGAGATCACAATACAGAGATAAGAAATTTTATAGAAGATGAAGGATAAATCCAACTGAATCACAAGAGACAGGAGAAAACCAATTGTAAATTGTATTCATCACATGTAAGAGCTTTGGATGAAACCCTATACAATATATGTATCCACTTATGAACTATAGATCTGAGCATATGGCTTAGAGAAATCCTAGCTTAATTTAGCCCAAAAGATTCATGTTTGCTATATAATGTTAGATATGCCCCATGCCCTACCCTTGTAAGGTGTCACCAATGATCCATGGTGCTTAAAGTTATAAGACCTCCATTATGAGAAGAAGCCTTGTGTGACCTGACATTGGTGGGTGTCCTAACTTGTATGTAAGATGAGGTCTATGTGACCAGATGGCCAAAAGGTGACCATTGCAGGTCTAGCCTTGGGTTAGATAGAGTAGTTAAAGTTGTAGTAACTTGAGGCACACCGCATCAAGTTGTAGGATAAAGAAGTTATCAGGGATCCCTATTTTGGGTTTGAGGGCCACAGAAGTAGCCCTTAGCTAGGGATAGGGAATGTTCCTTGCCCAACTAGTGGAGGTGCACATGGAAGTCCAACAGACACATGTGCATATGGAAGGTCAATAGACACCTGTGCACATGGAAGGTCAACAGAGACATGTGCACATGAATGGTCAACAGACATAGGTGCATATTGAAGGTCATCTATCGTGACCCCATTCACAAGCTATAAAAGGTAGATCCCTTCACAACTTTCATGATCCATCCTTTCACCCAGTCAAAGTTATTCTAGCTAGCCTTAAGCGCTTCACCTATCTTTTTTCTAGATTGCCATCATCTAAGCTTCACATGGGAAGCGCATGGGTGGATAGAGCCACCTTTGTATTAGCTTGTTTGGAGTTAAATAAAAATTGTTTTCTCCTCTTATTTGATGTGTACTCACTTTCTCTATATCTTGCTCATATTCTATTTGCTACACCGTGTAATTTTTACATAGTCTCAGAGCCTAGAGAGATCTAAGGAGGATCGAAGAGTGTGTGAGAGGCAAAGGCTTTGATAGCAAGGAGGAGAAATGTCCACTTTTGTAAGCATTTCTAGCACATAAGGAAGTAGTTTTGGAGGTGGTGCTGCTGTACGGGCTTGTGGGAGCTCACGCTCAACCGCCAAGACCCATGGATTGCCTATTGTTTCAAGCGTTCCAAGCCAAGCACTAATGGCTATCTCTCACCTAGCCAACATGCCCTCGATCCTAAGAGTGTAGTGAGCTTACCTTGATGCTGATATGAGTTGCCTCCTCCCTTGCACACACCGGTAGCTCCACGATCCTAGATGCTAGCTTAAGCATCCTCAAGCCTCCTCCATCTCCGAGCTCCATCCACCATAGCTGCGCGCGCGAGAAAGAGAAGAGAAGAGAAGAGAAGAAGAGAAGAAGAGAAGAAGAGATGGTGAAGAGATTTACCCTCTTGATCCCTCACTCCCACACACTCACTCTCTCACACTCTCACTCTCCCTCTCTCAAGAGCACACACAAGCAAGGAGAAGAGAAGAAGAGAAGAAGAGAAGAAGAAGAGAACTCTTGTTAACCACACACCAAAGAATGAGCTTCCATTCACTTTTTGAACTTTATATACAAGCCCTAAAATCCCATGGGCACCCATCCCTTTTTTTACATGACTGGCTGTTGTGGCAAGGTCCTTTCTCTATTTCCTCTTCTAGCCTTATGCCTCTAGTCTACACCCGTCTAATATTTTATAGTTGACACAGGAGGGAGCCTAGCGCTCTTTTACACAAGTTTTTGGAGTTTTTTGAGGCGCCTTTCATTTAAAATTACGCTTTTGGCCCCAGCTTAGCTTTAGAGGCTACTTGCGTGTCTTTGCTCTTTTTCCATCCTTTTTCTATTTTTTCATTCTTTTTTCCACCTTCTTGACTTGGGGTTAACAAGGCTATTCAAACACTGATGATTCGTCCATTAACCTTTAGAGAAGGAAAGTTAGATGGTAGAAACTATAGTTTATGGAAATTTAAAATCACTACAATCCTTGATTTTTATGAGCTCTTGGAGATGGTGCTAGGGACTGACCTAGAACCTTGAGTGACCCTCGAACCATCAAATTCGAGGGTGATGATTCCGCCAAATGTAGATGTTCTATGAACTTGGAAATAAAGGAATGCAGATGCATTGTGTGCCTTAGTTACAAGTTTTTTCAATAGTGTTTTGCAACATATAACCAAGGCATTAAAAGGGTGGACTATATTGAGAAGTTAGTATGAAATACAAAATCAAACAAGGATTCAAAACCTAGAGAATCAACTAGCAACGAAGAATTTTTTTGAAGGAGAGACGGATAAAGCATTCATCACTTGAATTAAGAATCTGTGTGACCAGATGGCTGGCAGCACTGGGATACAAAAGACTGGTGAGGAGCTAGCTCGAAGGTCTCTTCAGATTTGTCCACCAAAGTTTGATGGATTGGTAATTTTCCTTAATACTCAAGTGAGACCTTAAGCTTTGCCTTTTGAGGAGTTTTGTACATTATTAATGGAGGAGGAGTTGAGGCTGAAAGCTTGAGAAGGAAGCAATAGTGGGGAGATATTGCATTCTCCACCAATAAAAAAGGAAATGCCAATGCAAAAGGCAACGGTGGCTCCTCCACTAAAAATGATGGCGACTGTAACGTGCCCGCTTCTCAAACCGCGGGATACATCTTAGCAGTCCATCGAGAGATATATCTAGAAGTCGCCACCCGACACTCCCAAGGAATGACATGGGGTTTGCCAACTAGGGTCTCTCGAGTCTGCCCTACAACGGAACTTATCCGGCCGTTCCCACTAGGATCGACCTAAAGTCCGGGTTCCTTGTAATCGGGTCTTCCTAACAGTCTTCTAGCATCGGTCTACAACTGCTCCACTTTGCGCAGACACAACTGGGCCAAAGCAGATTCATACCACACTTGATTCAAAGAGAATGGGAAACGAGAGGGATGCACCGCTCGACCTCTGTGCCCGTAGGGCATAGTCCCATTCCGGTCCCCTAAAACAGTATGAATCAGGATTCTAATCAACATTATCTAAGGTCATCGTTTGACTTTTCCTAATATTCCTCATTAACATTTCCTTTGAGGAAAGCTCTCGGCTAACCGTGACCACCCTTCCATAGGATAGACCCATCGGTCACATCCACCTCGCTTCCCTCGAGGGTTGTTTTAGTTATCTAATTACCTACCACATTATATTTGACACATAAAAGAAGCTTCATTAATTAACCCGTTAATCACAGGTTCCTTTACGTAATCTAGGGCACAGACACGAAGACAAGATAAAACAAGATCAAACACTTTCTTAACTTATCTTCAGATTAATGTTTGTCTTCCGCCCATACAGGAGAATTAAGTGTTCCTTTCTGCCTCCGCAGAAAAATCCTTCTCCTGGCAATAAAAACCCGAAGGTTTATCCTACCAAGATTCCGCCTTGTAACTAGTATCAAGGCCTCGAGATCCCATCTCGAGTCACGTAGAACACTTGTGTAGGGTCCAGAGGCATTGGGATTTATGGCCAGAGCCCCCATTGGCACCCAAGCATCCTCCTATGCCAAGTAATTTCCACGGAGAGACCTCTCGCGGTGGGTTCGGTCCACATTCCTGGCGTGGATTCATAACCCCCTTGGTTAGGGTTTGGCGGTTCGCGGGGGTAGCTAGCGCCATCCTTCCTTAATTATCCCTTTAGGAAATCAACCACAGTTGAAGCAACTAGATTAATAACATTTACTAGGGGAAACATCCCTTTTGTTTCCATGGCAATCAGTCATCTCAGACCCAGCCATGCAATCATCAATCACAAACAACTTGATTAGCATCCAAAACCACATCAAGCAATCACCCTGTTTATGATCCACCATTCTTAGTAAGATCCTCTCCTCTTACCAACACAACCAGTCGACATTCACTTGGAGATACCCTTTTCAGAAAACCAAGCATAACTTGGGTCAACAATTTGTCTTTAACAAGATCAGCCTTCGTTAAAACCATTTCAACAGTTCCAAGCAACATGCTTAGCATAAATCAACTATCCTAAAGTTTGCTCTCCCCCTTGGGTTAGGGCTTCACAAGGTCGAATTAACAAATTTCTTCTAGATCCTTTAAATGAACTAAATGATTTCACCTTGACCTTTATTAATCATGGCTACCCATTTAGGGTAGAAGATCAACCCATCCTAAGCCCTTTAATGGCGAATACATGCAATTCTACCTCTATTTAAGAATTCAAGATGCGTGAGAAGAATCTAAATATTGGTACAACTGGATATGAGCTATAGTTGCTGGAGGGTTGATGGTATTCATGTCTCCGCTTGTATTGGATATGTTCCTAGCTCCGTTTGCAACTTTAGCACTTGTGCTCCTTGTAACTCGTCTCCTGGGTGCCATCCTTGTGCGTTCTTGGTCTTGCAACCCTTCAGGTATTCGACCGCTCTGGCCTTGGCAGAAGGAAGTGGTACGTGGGTTCACAAGGAACCTAAGGCCAAACAATGTGATATCAAACATGCATAACTCTTCTTCTTCTTTTACCCTCTCCCCAATTTGTTTTCCTTCTATCTCACCCCATCTCATAGTCTTCTCTCCCTCTCTCTTTCTCTCTCTCTCCCCCTCTCTCTTTCTCTCTCTCTCTCCCTATATCCTCCCCTAATTATCTTCGACTTCTCTCTATCCCTCTTGTTCTCCTTCTTTCTCTCCCTTCTTCTCTTCTTCTCTCTCTCTCTTCTTCTCCTTCTCTCTTCTCTCTCTCCTCCTCTTCTTCTCTCCCTCTCCTCTTCCTCTTATCTCTCTCCTTCTCTTCTTCTTCTTTTTCTCTTCTTCTCCTTCCCTCTCTCTCTCTCCTTCTCTTCTTCTCTCCCTCTCCTCTTCCTCTTCTTCTTCTCCTCCTTCTTCTCTTCTTCTCTCTCTCTCTTCTTCTCTTCTCCTCCTTCCTTCTCTCCCTTCCTCTTCTCCTTCTCCTTCTTCTCCTTCTCTCTCCCTCTTCTTCTCCTCCTTTCTCTCCCTTCTTCTCTTCTTCTCTCTCTCTCTTCTTCTCCTTCCCTCTCTCCCTCCTTCTTCCCCTTCTTCTTCTCCTTCTCTTCTCCCTCTTCTTCTCCTTCTCCTTCTCCTTCTCTTCTCCCTCCTCTTCTCCCTCTTCTCCTTCTCTCTCTCCCTCTTTCTCTCCTTCTTCTTCTCCTTCTCTCTCTCCCTCTTCTTCTCCTTCTCTCTCCCTCTTCTTCTCCTTCTTTCTCTCCCTTCTTCTCTTCTTCTCTCTCTCTCTTCTTCTCCTTCCCTCTCTCCCTCCTTCTTCCCCTTCTTCTTCTTCTCCTTCTCTCTCCCTCTTCTTCTCCTTCTTTCTCTCCCTTCCTCTTCTCCTTCTTCTCCTTCTCCTTCTCTCTCCCTTTTCTTCTCCTTCTCTTCTCCCTCTTCCTCTTCCTCTCTTCACACTGTTCATGGGGGGGGGGGGGGGGGGGGCGTGCAGCTGTCAAACGAACGAGGAGAGGGGGGGAGTACTCTGATGGAGGCCCAAAGGGCCCGCCTGCTGCCCCACAATGCTGGGGAGGGGGGTACTACTATGTGGAGTCGGGGGGGGGGGGGGAAGCTTCTATGGACTACCAAGGGGGGCACTCAGTGTCTGTGGACGAGGGAGGGGGGAGCTTTATAAGGTGGGAGGGGGGGAGAAAGCGGCTATTCGCCGCCATATGGGGGGGCTGCATGCCCCCCTCTTATCATTTACTTCACCCCCCCTCTCTCTCTCCCCGCCATGCACACGGCAGGGGGAGAGAGAGGGAGAGATTAAAAAATTTTCAAAAAAATTTAAAAAAATATAAAGGGGGGGAGTTCCTATGGGGGGAGGCACGGGGGTCACGGGGGGGGGAGATGTTACAGTGACAAAAACAAGAAGGGTGGTAAGAAGAAATTCCAAGGAGAGTGTTTCTACTACAAGAAGAAAGGACATGCAATTAAAAATTGTCATGTTAAAAAGGCATATGAAAAGAGTAGTAGCCTTAAAAGTAAGGGGAAGGAGATAGCCAACACGATTGAAGCAGAGCTATAGTAATTCATGCCAACCATCGAGAAAGTGTGTTCCTCGGCACAAGAAGAATCTACCACTAATTCATGGGTATTGGATAGTGGCGCATCCTATCACATGACCAACAAGAAAGATCTATATAGTTTTATGGAGCCTCTACAAGAATCCATCACTATGATAGCTGAAAATGATACAAAATGCCATGCTACAAGCACAAGTTGATGCTAGGAGGCATATTTCACGGTGGATTCCATGAGGTTTTACGGTGGATTCCGTAAACTTTGTTGATCGGGGCTCATACACAAAGTGGATTCTTTGTGCGAGAAGTTGATGGGGATGCCTATCATTTTCGGGCGTTTCATTAATTTAGTGTATACATGGGTGATTCCATAGCGGGTGATTTCGCAAAATACATATTAAATTAATAAACGCTTATGAGTTTAGAGTGCGCACTCGTGATAAATTAAGATTAGGATTGATTTCTAACCAATTGATTTATTTATGTACCTGAAGATTGCTAGGTATTCACTTTTGTCGGTTTAATTGTATTATTTTACTAACAATTGTGAATGCTTCAGTTGATATGTGGAGATAGCAGTAGTGGCGGAGGAAAGCATTGGAGGATAGCGTGTATTCGAGTTATCACTTATATTTTGATGGGCGCATACCTTAGGCATGGCGCCTATATTTTGTCACGCCTATTTATTGAGGCGTTGGATATTTATTTATTATTTTGAATGTGCATGGGTGCACGATTATGATATTTGTATTTGGACATTGTATTGGGTACGCCTGTGATTCTTTGGGCGCCCGCCCATTAGCTTTATTTCTATTTTGTGCTAAAGAAAACTCAAAAGCCAAAAGCGTGCTATTTTGTAATTTGGGCTATTATTTGAGCTTGAAGATGATTAATACATAAAATACATGCTTTGTGGAGCGCTCACACAAGGCATGGGGGGAGATTGCACCCAATTGGTCTCTTGTTCATATCGTGTATGCTTTTTACCTTGAGTTTTGTGCAAAAAGTAGAGTTCTTTTGTTCTTGAGGACCTTCCGGCATTCACTAGGCAAGCATACATCATCCGATCTACGTACCAGTGGTATTAGAGCGAAGCTGAGATCGAGAGCTTCCAATCGCTACCCATCTTGTGCGAAGGCGGAGCTCCTGGAACGATCGAGCTCTACGGTCAGTCTCATCGCGAACGATTGATACGGGTGGATTCCTGGCGGTCAAGAACCTCTGTTTACAGCCTCTGATCGCGAAGGACTGGCCTGTAATGGCGGAGGACCACTCCTACATCCTCTTCTCCAAGTCGTCTTCTTATAGTAAACAGAGATAAGTTTCATAACCTCATAAGCTTAAAAGCTTAATATAAATCTTATAAAGCTTAAATAAGCTTAAAAGCTTCAAAATTTTAAATCGACGGCAGCAGGGCGGCCTTTCCGTGATTTTCGCGACGTAAAAAAAACGCCCCCCTTACAATTTGATGATTATGATCACTAAGCTTAAAGCTTAGTTACCTAAGTCCTAAATCACATAAAGCTCCAAAAACTCTTCAAGTCTCGTAAGTCTGCAACTCTGCAAGTCCGACAAGTAACCTGAAGTCAGATTGACTTGTGTTCAAAACTCCTATAAGGACTGCTCCTGCGTAGAAGCACCGAACTGCAAAATTGTTTCCTGGAAGGCTCTGTTCGCATACACAGACTTGCTAAACTAGTTTCAGCACATGCAGAAGGTCAAAACACAAATTTTTCAAAGATTTCAAATCCCGAATTGCCAAAGATGAAGACCGTGAAATCCAAACAAAAATATATAAGCCTTGTACACCCGATCTTGAGCTACGCTCATCTCGCTAATTGGATTTTGAGAGTGTGAGGTCTTTTGAAGTTTTGCAGGATGACAGAACAAAATATGGATGATTTAATGGCTGAAGGCGATCTTCTTGAACCTACGGTGGAACAAAAGGTGGATTTAATTATGATGCAGTTGGATGAAGAACGAAGAGCCCGGCAAGCATTTCAAGTTCAATTGGCCAATTTACAAAGATCGACTATCGATAAAGAGAAACCACAATCTGAAGATCTTATTCGACGTACCATTGATGCGACTCTCAAAGCTCAATCCATCCGCAAATAAACAAAGATAAGTAAAATAAATTTCAAATTCCGTACTTTCAATGGCACTCGAGATGAAAAAACTGTTCTTGCATTCATCAGTCAGTTTGATGATTACTTTCATGAGGAAACATACGCTGAAAAAGATAAAATCAAGTGCATCACTAATCATTTAGTGGATAAAGCATCTCTTTGGTGGATCGTGGTTCGTAAGAGTATAGATTATCCCACTACCTGGAAGAGTTTCAAGAAGAATTTTATGCAAAATTTCCTTCCTCCACAATTCCAAGAAAAAGCCATAAGCAATGGGACCTTCTTCAGTAAAGAGATCCTGAGCCTATCCCTCAGTACACTGAACGCTTTTGGAATGCCTTACTCCAGTTACGCATGCTTGAAGACGTACCTGAAGTGACTCACAAGCACAAGTATATGTCTGGATTACTTGGGCATTACTACACTGAAGTCAATATATTCAAGCTTGCAACTCTTGAAGATGCAATTTCTTTAGCTCATGACACTGAAGACAAGTTTAGAGGAAGAGACAAGCGTCCACAACGATTTCTAGCAAATGGTAACTATGGTTCTAAGCAATTCAATTCAAATTTTAGAAGATTCAATCAAGGTCGATTTCCTTCATCATCTTTCCGTAAGTCTTGGGCAAAATCACCTGCTTTGTCATCGAATACCAATCAAAACCCTAAGCCAACTTCACAGCCAAATCCTAATATTCCTAGACTTCCTGCCATTGCAAATAATGTATCTAAAGCCAAATCTATAGTGTGTTACAAATTCCATCAACCTGGACATCTAGCAGCCAATTGCCAATCGAAGAAGCCACCTGTCCATATCAACTATCTTGGAGCAATGGAAGATGAAGAACATGAAGAAATGCCTGACTTTACGGAAGATGAAGACGACATTACTACTCCTTCGGATACTTTACCAGGTATTCCAACTCCACATTCTTTGTTGACAATGAAATGTTTAGTGCATGGAAAAGAAAATATTATTTTGCATGATGATGGTAGTACACATGATTTTATTTCTGCAAAGTTAGTGAAAGAATTGAAATTACAAACTGTTCCTACGCATTATCGCATTAAAGCAGTATTCTTAGGCACAAGGTATAATGGAACACAAGAGGTGCATGATCTAGAAATTCAAATTGGTGAATATACTGAAAGAAGGAATTTTCTAGTTATACAATTACAGTCCAGTGATATTATTTTAGGTATGCCTTGGCATCATCAGCATAATCCTGATATAGATTATTCCACGCATTCAATTAATATTCATTTTCAAGGAAAACACATTCCATTGTATGGTATGCATGCATCTAATGCTTTTGCACTGCTTTCTCATACTAAGCTAAACGTGCATTACGTAAAAGTAGTAAATCTTATCTAATTTGGGTGAATGAACTGCAAGCTAAAGAAAAATATATGCAGCCTAGGCATAAAGAATTTCTTGCACAATTTAAAGACTATTTTGCTGAAGATCTACCACCTGGCTTACCTCCTTCACGTCGTGAAGACCACAAAATAGATTTAATTCCTGGTATACAACCACCTTGTAAAGCACCATATAGGCATAACCAGATAGAGCAAAAAGAAATTCAAAATCAAATTGAGGAATTACTAAATAGAGGGTTGATTAGACCTAGTAGTTCTCCATTTGGTGCACCTGTTTTGTTGGTAAAGAAGAAGAATAATACTTATTGTATGTGCATTTATTATCGTGCCCTAAATAAGATTACTGTAAAGAATAGATATCCAATTCCTAGAGTCGATGATCTTATGGATAAACTACAAAGTTTTGCCATATTTAGTAAAATAGATCTTAAATCTGGTTATCATCAGGTGAGATTAGATAAGTTTGACATATTCAAGACTGCATTTAGAACACAATTTGGTCATTATGAATTTTTAGTGATGCCTTTTGGATTGACTAATGCACCTGCTACATTTAGTAGAATGATGAATCGTATATTTTTGAAATATCAGCATTGTGTTATTGTATTCTTTGATGATATCTTGGTATTTAGTAAAAATGAGAAAGAACATTATAAACATCTGTCTTTGGTTTTCAAGTTGTTGAAAGATAATCAATTGTATGCTAATCCGGAAAAGAGTGAGTTCTTTCAAACAGAAATTGAATATTTAGGTCATATTGTGTCATCAGATGGTATTAAAGTTGACCCTAAGAAGATAGAAGCAATATTGAACTGGCCAATACCTAAAAATGTGCATGAGTTACGTTCTTTTCTAGGTCTTGCTAGTTTTTACAGGAAATTTGTGCAAATTTTTTCATTACTTGCTTTGCCTTTGACTAAACTTTTAAAGAAAGGTGTTGTTTATCATTGGTCTAATAATCAACATAAATCTTTTGATTTATTGAAACATGCATTAACCCATGCTCCTGTATTACAACTACCTGATTTTAATAGACCATTCTTTTTAGTAGTTATTGATACTAGCGGATCTGGAATAGGAGCCGTACTTATGCAAGATAATCATCCCATAGCCTATTTTAGTTGTAAACTGAAACCCTCTGAACTTAAATATTCCACATATGATAAAGAATTATTAGCTGTGGTACAAGCTTTAAGACAATGGAAACATTACTTAATGGGTTCTGAGTTTATGATTAAGACTGATCAACAAAGTATTAGACATTTACTTAGTCAACCTCAAATATCTGAGCGACATATCAAATGGGCAGCTTTTATTCAGAGTTTTCATCGCATTATTCAATATCAACCAGGTAAAGAAAATGTAGTGGCCAATGCATTAAGTAGAAGACCGACCATCCATAATATCTCTGTTATATCATTTGATTCTCTAACTCCTATGAAAGATACTTATCATCAGGACATTACTTTTCATGCTGATTGGAATAAATTAGTTGGAAATAACTGGATTCCTATTGATTCACTGTCTTATAATGATGGATTCATTTTTTATGAAAAAAGATTGTGTTACAGTTCCATTCAGATCTTTTGTTTTGAATGAGATTCATTGTCCTCCATATCAAGGTCATAGAGGTATCATATCTACTTTGCGTACATTGACTGAAGATTTTTATTGGCCACATATGGACACTGATGTATCTAACTTTGTTTCTGAATGTTTAATTTGTCAAAGAGTTAAGAGACATAATGGTAAACAATATGGATTACTTATGCCTTTATCTATTCCATCAAGACCATGGGAACAGATTTCTATGGATTTTATTACTCGTTTAACTAATACTAAAGCTAACCATGACATGATTTGGACTGTAGTAGACAGGTTTAGTAAACAAGCATATTTCATTCCATGTAAGAAAGCTTTAACAGCATCTCAGGCAGCACAATTGTTTTTGAAAACTGTTTTCACTAATCATAGATTACCAAAAGTTATTATTTCAAACCACGATTCTAGATTTTGTAACAACTTTTGGATTACTTTGTTTGCTAATCTAGGAACAAAGATTGACTTTTCATCTGCATTTCACATTTGCATTTACTGCAGTTTGCATATAACAATACACCACACACATCTACAAAGAAAGCATCGTTTGAAGTGATTTATGGCTATAGATTGTCTACACCTGTTGCATCTTTATCAAATAGAATTCAGAGTGCTGATGATATTGCTAATATGCACGCTACTATTTTTGATGAGGTTAAAGACATGATTGCCAAAGCCCAGCAATCGTATACAAAACAAGCCAATAAGAAAAGACAGGCAATGAATTTTAAAGTTGATGATTATGTTTGGTTGAGAATAGAAAAACATAGATTACAAAGTGTAGATAAACACCCAGTTGTGAAATTAGCACCTAGATTCTATGGACTATTTAAGATCATTCACAAAATCAATGACAATGCATTCAAGTTAGAATTACCACCTCACTGGAAAATTCACAACACATTTCACATTAGTTTATTACGACCCTTTAGAGGCCAATTACCTGTACACCCTGTTTATGAAAACCCACCTTTGTTAGATGAAGAGACTGAAATACTTGAACCTGAAGCTATCCTAGATACTGACTTTAAGAGCACTAGAACTGGCCGAAGATATTCTAGATATTTAGTCAAGTTTAAAAACCATCCTGTTGAAGAGGCCCAATGGATGCACGCTAGAGACTTAAATGCTTTTCCCAATCTGTTAGCTCCACATTGAGCTAATAGCAATTGAGGAAAATTGCTATCCCACCCCATGATGCAAGGAGGCATATTTCATGGTGGATTCCGTGCCACGGTGGATTCCGTGAGGTTTTACGGTGGATTCCGTAAACTTTGTTGACCGGGGCTCATACACAAAGTGGATTCTTTGTGCGAGAAGTTGATGGGGACGCCTATCCTTTTCGGGCGTTTCATTAATTTAGTGTGCACATGGGTGATTCCATAGCGGGTGATTCCGCAAAATACATATTAAATTAATAAATGTTTATGAGTTTAGAGTGCGCACTCGTAATAAATTAAGGTTAGGATTGATTTCTAACCAGTTGATTTATTTATGTACTTGAAGACTGCTAGGTATTCACTTTTGTCGATTTAATTGTATTATTTTACTAACGATTGTGAATGCTTCAGTTGATGTGTAGAGATAGCAGCAGTGGCGGAGGAAAGCATTGGAGGACAACGTGCATTCGAGTTATCACTTATATTTTGATGGACGTATACCTTAGGCATGGCGCCTATATTTTGTCGCACCTATTTATTGAGGCGTTGGATATTTATTTATTATTTTGTATGCGCATGGGCACATGATTATGATATTTATATTTGGACATTGTATTGGGTACACCTGTGACTCTTTGGGCGCCCGCCCATTAGCTTTATTTTTATTTTGTGCTAAAGCAAACTCAAAAGCCAAAAGTGTGCTATTTTGTAATTTGGGCTATTATTTGAGCTTGAAGATGATTAATACATAAAATACATGCTTTGTGGAGCGCTCACACAAGGCATGGAGGAGATTGCACCCAATTGGTCTCTTGTTCATGTCGTTCATGCTTTTTACCTTGAGTTTTGTGCAAAAAGTAGAGTTCTTTTGTTCTTGGGGACCTTCCGGCATTCACTACGCAAGCATACAGCATCCGATCTGCACACCACAAGTACTATTTCCTTTACTCCTGCAAATGGTGAAGGCAAAAAGCATTCAAATGTGTTGTATGTTCCAAAAATTAGGAGAAATCTGTTACCAATTGTTGGTGCCATAATTAAACTTGGTCATTAAGTGAGATTCAACAAGACGTGCATAAATTCTTGATAGTGTTGGCAAAGTTGTTGGCAAAGGAGAAAGGAGGAATAACATGTATGAGCTAAGGGCTCTTAGAACCATAGTTGGAGTGGGCACAAGTAAGCTTTGGCACGAAAGGTTTGGACACATTAGATTTGTATTTTTGAAAAAGACTCATAATCATGTATGGTTACTCACCTATGCACAATTACTGAATTGAAGGATCCATGTGAAACTTGTATGATGGGTAAGCAATAGAGAAAGACATTTCCACAAGAAAGCAAGAAGAGATAAAATGCTCCTCTAGAGTTGGTACACATTGACTTGTGTGGTAAGAGGCCTACACAAGCCTTGGGAGGGTTTTCTTATTTCATGTTGATCGTCGATGACTACAGTAGAAAGATGTGGGTATACTTTCTTCGTGATAAGGCTCAAGCTTTTGGTAAGTTTTAAACAAAGGCTAAAACTTGTTGAGAATGAAAGGAAAAAGTGTGAGGAAATTTAGAACAAATGATGGTGGTGAGTTTAACTCAAAGGATTTTGAAGCATTTCGCAAGAGCAAAGGATCAAGCATCAATTGACGATGCCATCATACACCTCAATAGAATTGTGTTGTGGAACACAGGAATCACACCATTGTGAAGTGGGCAAGGTGCATGATAAAAGGAAAGGGATTACCAAACCATTTTTGGCCCTGAAGTTGTAAATATTATAGTCTACATTCTCAATCATAGCTACACAAAGACTCTCAAGGGAAAAACACCTCATGAGGCTTACGCTAGTAAGAAACCATCTATCTCACATTTCAAAACTTCTAGATGTGAATGCTATGCATATGTTCCTAATAAGAAAAGAAACAAGTTAAACCCAAAAAGCAAAAATGTATCTTCTTGGGTTATAGTGATGAGCAATAGGCTTACAAATTGTATGACCAAGAGGTAGAGAAGATCATAGTGAGCCGTGGTGTGGTGTTCAAGGAGCATCCACATAAAGTGGAGGAGGAGAAGGCAAGTTCTTCCACTTTATCATCAAGTAAATAAGTAGTCCACTATGAACCTATCCCAAAATGTACCCCTATTCTTAAGGAGCAAGAAGAATCATCTTTCGATGATGAAGAGAAAGTTTACCAACCTAACATCACACCACCAGAAAAGCCATTACCGTGATGGGTGAAGAATCTCTATAACCAAAATAATCCTATGTTCACATATGTTGAGGAGAAGGTAGATGGATCAAGGAGGTCTCAGAGAATAGAGGAGAAAATAAGGGCTTCTACTCACATAGTCAATATGGCCTTGATGGATAAGATTATGAGAGAATTAAAGGAACCAGCTGACTTGAAAGAAGCACTTGCAGATCCAGCATGGAAGGTAGCTATGCAAGTTGAGCATGACAACATAATGAAGAATGACACTTGGGAGTTAGTGGATGGCCACCAAAGAGAAAGATTATTGGCACCAAGTGGGCCGGGAAGGTTAAGTACAAGGTCGATGGAACCTTAGAAAAGTACAAAGCCAAACTTGTTGCACAAGGATTTTCATAGGTTGAAGGGTTTGATTTTCAAGATTCATTTTCTCCCATTTCCGGAATGACCACTATTTGCATAGTACTTGGAGTGGCCCCACCCACAATACATGGCTAGTTAACCAAATGGATGTTAAATCAATGTTCTTGAATGGTGACCTCAAGGAGGAGGTGTATGTAGTTCACCCACCAGGGTTTGAGGCCCCCCATTCTAAGAACAAAGTGTGTAAGGTGAGGAAGGCATTGTATGGGGTTGAAAAAATCCCCTAAAGCATGGTACTAGTGAATAGATAAGCTCTTTTTAGGCTTAAACTTCAAAAGATGTGACTCAAATGCTAACTTGTATGTCTATAGGGATGGTGAAAAGTCTATATTCATTGTCGTATATGTGGAAGACATTCTTATTATAGGTGACTATGAAGATATGATCAACCAAACTTGAAAGGATTTGATCTTTGAGTTTAAAATGACAGACTTGAGCTTGTTGCACTATTGTTTGGGGATTGAAGTGACAGATCTTCATCTCTTAAAAGAAGTTTACATGGGGGATATGGAAAGCATTTTTTATGATTGAGTGAAAGGAGATAGCTACACCTATGGAGGTCAATACAAAGTTATCCGTTGAGAATACATCAGCACTAGAGCAGACAATGGGAGGTACATGAAGTTGGTTGATAGCTTGATCTACTTGTGCAACACTAGGTTAGATATTAGTTTTGTTGTTGGAGTTTTGAGCAAGTTCTCAAACAAACCCCATGAGAGTCATTGGAAGGCTAGGACGTAAGTGCTCAGATACTTGAAGGGAACTCTTGACTATGGTATTACATACAATTATGATACTTCTCTTGTGGGGTACTATGACTCAGATTGGGTAGGAGACAGTGATTCTAGAAAGTCAATTTTTTGTTATTGTTTTTCTTTAGGTTCAAGAATTTTCTCTTGGATCAATAAGAAGCAACCAACAGTGGCATTGTCTTCTATTGAAGAAAAGTACAAGGTAGCCTATTTTACTGCATGTGAAGTAGTGTGGTTAAGGGGGATCTTATGGCATGTGGATGTGTAGGATGAAGATCTGATTGTGCTAAGGTATGACAATTAAAGTGCGCATTGCCATTGCAAAAAATCCATTGTTTCATGCATACACAAAACATAAAGAGATCCAATATCACTATATGCATGATTTGATCGAGGATGGGATAGTGGAGTTGGTCTGCTATCCAATAGAGGAAAATGGAGCATATATCTTCACCAAAGCACTCCCAAAAGATCTGCTTCAAGTTCATTGGGCCAAGGAGCTAGTTCACCTATGAGTGGACATTGATGGGAGATGTTAGATATGCTCAATGCACTACCCTTGTAAGGTGTCACCAATGATCCATTGTGCTCAAGGTTGTAAGGCCACTATTATGAGGATAAGCCATGTGTGAGCCTAGAAATTGGTGGGTCATGACTTGTATGTCAGATGAGGTCTATGTGACGGGATGGCCAAAAGGTGACCATTGTGGGTCTAGCCTTTGGGTTAGACAGATTAGTTAAAGCTTGTAATAACTCGAGGCACAGTGCATTGAGTTGTAGGGTAAGGAAGTTAGGGACCCCTATTTTGGGTATGAGGGCCATAGAAGTAGCCCTTGGCTAGGGTATAGGATATTCCCTAGCCAACTAGTGGAGATGCACATGGAAGGTCAATAGACACATGTGCATATGTAAGGTCAATAGACACATGTGCACATGGAAGGTCAACAAACACATGTGCACATGGAAGGTCAACAGACACGTGCACATGGAAGGTCAACCATCATGACCCCCTTCATAGGCTATAAAAGGTAGACTCCTTCACAACTTTCATGATCCATCCTTTTACCCAATTAGAGTTATTATCAAAGTTATTCCAACTAGCCTTAAGCTCTTCACCTATCTTTTGTCTAGATCACCATCAAAGCTTCACATTGGAAGCGGACGAGTCGGCAAAGCCATATTTGTATCAGCTTATTTGGAGTTAAATAAATTTTTTGTTCTCCTCTTATCTGATGATGTGTACTCTCTTTCTCTATCTCTTGCTCAAATTCTATTGACTATACCATGTAATTTTTACATATAAGAGTTCAAGCATAAAACAATTTGTCTGTGGCTCAAAATTGGGCTTTGAATATGTATAGAATAGCTAGTACCCAAACCTCCCATAAACATCAAAATACTTGTTCAAGAGCTTCAAGGAGACATTTTATTAGCATAAAATCCCTATTTTGAATCAGCTACAATAGTGCAATAGATCAACTTCAAATCTATCCAACAATAGATTAATCTATCCACAATATGTCTCTAAATGAGATAGGCCTATAAAGCAATAGATAGCAAGATGAGTTAGTAATCTAGGCAATAAGTTAATAGATTGGTCAATAAGTTAGTAGTTAGGTAAATAGACTAGTTTAATAAGAATACATATAAAAGAGGGAATATTTGCAAGAGGGGGAGGGGTGGATAGCCGATCAGCCACCCTTGGGGGGAGGGTCCACCCCCTTGACCACTTTGGTGAACCCCAACTCTCCCCCCTTCATGCGCCTATTGGGGAGCCATTACCATCTCATGGCCTCCCCCCCAAAAAAAAAACACAAAAAAAAAAGAGAAGATAGACCTACAATTGAGAGAGAGAGAGAGAGAGAGAGAGAGAGAGAGAGAGAGAGAGAGAGAGAGAGAGAGAGAGAGAGAGAGAGAGAGATCTTCATCAACAAGCAAGGATGGTGTCGTATACTCATCTTTGACTTCCATCAGTTATTCTTCCTTCTAAAATCACCCTTCTATTCCTATCACTCTCAATGGCATCATGAAAATGAGTCCAAAGTCCTGGAGCCTTTTTTCGCAAACAAGCCTGAGATACAAGTCACCAAAATGATCAAGTGATATCTTGCCTAGATCCCACATCCCCCACCACATTGAAATAAAGTTAGGTCAATGCTCCTTCAATTTAACTCATAAAATAAATAAATCAAAATTAACAGTACTCAAGATATACATAATAATGGTGTCTTCTTAATTATAACTATAAGTTTAGTATTAAATATATTATTTTAGAGTTAACCCTATAATTTAAATATATAATTTCAATTTTCCTATTAGGATACTAGTATCAAAATAGTATTCATATATTAACTTAGTTAATACTCATTTTTACTAAAAAATACTATGAGCATTAATATAATAATATCACAACTAAATATTAAAAATATTTACACACACAAGCACGCACGCACACGTGCGCGCGCGCGTGCGCACGCGCACACACACACACACACACACACACACACACACACATTGGGTTAGCCAATCATTTTCAAATAAATCAATAAAAAAATCAAATAGATACTTAAGAAACCATACTTGAAATAGTTAATTGAACCTTCTCAAAATGAAAAAATGTTAAGATAATTTTACATTCTAAATAGATTTTCTTTTTTATATTAAGTTTAATTTTAAATAATGTCTATCTTTTGGTGTCTCATTGTAATGAAGCAAATTATTAACATGAGAGTTGAAGCCTATTCCAATTATAAACCTTGTAAATACTCAACCAAAAGTGATGAGAGATTTAGGGTTTTGTATAAAAAGGTAAGAAGTGCTAATGTAGCATCATTCTTTGCCATTATCACAATTTTATCATTCTTGTCTTTCATCTTCTTGTACTTGGTTAACAACTCATGGCTACATTGTGATGTGGTAATGGAAGATGTTCTATGGCATGGCCATGTTTGTATTTCATTTTGTTACATTTCTTGCTGTGTGTAGCTTAGAATAATTTGATTTCCTATTCATTTCCATTGTTAGATTAGTCCTTCTTTACACATTTGAAATTCTTTTAGGACATTGATAAAAACTAGAAACTATGTACATTAGAAATCATTTGAGACCATGAATCCCCTCGGCCCTCCCCCCCCAAAAAATATATATATATCTTAGAAAAATATTTTATTCATAACTCCTAGCACATAAACAAGACACATCAAATAATATTTAGCGATTTTGATTTTCATAAATGCAACAAATGGACAATTAGTGAGAATTAGATTGTTGCCTTGAAGCATCATAATTTAAGTTACAAATTGTGTTGTCATTGGATGCTTAGTGAGCTCAAAAATTGCATTTATATTATGAGAAAGCATTCTCTACCTTGAAAATATTATGCACTAAGTCTATATTTTCTTTGGTTGTGATTGTGAATTTTCCACAAAAGAAATATTGATGATAGTACGCGTGCATAAAGCTAGATGAGGATAAGATCAAAAGACATTCCCTAGGGTTTCATTGACACTCTCATGCGGAGTTAGAATAAACTATCTATTCACCCAATCCACTAATGGGATGAGAACTTGTGGGGCTTTAGTCAGGTGTGTGATAATCTTGTGCTTTGGTCCTTCAAATGGGATATAAACCTATCTTAGCCTGATATCATGTAATATCAGAAGGCCCAAGATGTATAGAGTAGGATGGCAATCTAGTTTTTGGATTGATTGTAGCTCTTTGAAGTGGATATGATATAAATATTACAAGTTTACTTGTTTGCAAAAGAATGCTTTTGTGTCCATATTTAAAAATATATGAAAATGAACTCAATGTAAATGCAATTTAAGAAAGTTGGTTTTATATGTTTGAATAGCGTGATTAGAATACTTGCTTAGAAAATTAAATTAGGTCTCATTTAATTCACGAAAGCGGGTGCACCAATTTTCCTACGGATCGTCCTATAGCTGGGTAGACTTGGTTAGTCGTGTGGCTTCTCACAAATTTAGGGATAGAGCCACTAATCATGAGCATCTTAGGGTTGAGATGTAGAATTGATATATCACTATTTTATGGGGATGGTGTGAGACTTTGCCTTATGGATAGAGCAGTTGTTGCCAAGAGGCACCTACACGAGGTGATGAGCACCTTCAATGGTTCTCCCTTGTGTGCATGTTGATCGGATGAGTGCCTTGAATGGTTTTTCGTTGGTGTGGGGCACGTTCCTGAGGGAAAATTACTTTTCATCTTAGGCAGAAGGTTGTTGGGGATGCCTATCCTTTCTAAGCGTGAAACTTGCAAGTGTGAACACGGGTGAAGCCGTACGTCAATGATACCACAATATTCATATCTCAAGTGCTAAGATCAACATGACTTGATTATTTTTCTAACATGATTTTGTGAATTTTTGACAGGCTAATATGTAGATCAAGATGAATTGGATATATGCGACAAGCGCAATTTATTCCAAAAACTTCTTCATTAAATTATTTAAATAGACATTATAAGATGTGCGTACATCCTCTTTGTAAATATTTATTGATACTACTTAAGATTTTTAGAAGATATATTGAAGATATTTTAGAAATAGTTTATGGCTCTTAGCAGGCAGTTATAAGTTGTGCAACTGATTGTAACAATCTATCCAGTTTTAACTCAAACTCCTTTGCAAAAAGAGCGATTGTAAAGGGTCTATCTTTGGGCAAATCAAGATTCATTTTAATATTATAAATATAGCATGGAAGAGATGTCAGCTTGGCCACCATGGCATTGGGCCACCATGGCGTTGATGAGAGGCTGCAGCATGGTATGCATCCCAATGCCATGTGGCCAAGAGTATGTATCCTTTTAGATGGTAGGAGATTGAGACCTCAAACATGAAAAGTTAGAATAGGCAAAAAGATCCTTTGGCAAGTTACAACTTAGCCTTTTATACTTAATCCTAGTAGGCTAAACTTTGGCTTTAAAGGCATTAAGGCATTTTTACTCTATTACAAGCCATCCCAGCCTAGAAGAGCTTTGTCCTCAAAGTTGAATTTGGGACAAGACACATGGATGAATACAATGATATCTTGAAATAGATGAAGTTATATCGAAATAAAACTCCATGCTAAAGAAGACCAAATAAGTCGATGAAGAAGGACCATGTAAGTGGAACAAACTGCTATAGGCTGTCCAAAACATATTGTAGTACAAATTTCTTGAAGTAGAAGTGTCCAATTTTCATATGCGAGCTATAGAAATGTAGATGAAAATACGTAGTATCCAACATGCTATGAAAATCGCATTTAATTTCATCACAAAAATTTATTACAGCAAGTTGGTTACTGCTTAGTGAGCGAATTATTCTCTTGAAGAAGCCGCATCCTTGATACCATAAAAGACTATTGTGCCACTTATAATATGGATACTCTTCTTCTTTTCCTTGCTGCAATTCCATCATTTTGGATACTTGCTCATCAAGCAAATACTTTTCTTGAATGTCATGGATTCAATCCTCATGCACAATTGAAATAGTAGAAATGGAATATGTCCACATTCTTGATAAGGCATCTGCTATGACATTATCTTTTCCAACCATATAGGATATCTCAAAGTCATATCCTCAAAGAGTAGCTAACCATCTTTGTTGCTTAGGAGAAAAATTTGGTTGTGGAAGGTAGTATTTCACCACATGATGATTGCTTTTGACCTTGAAATGGTTTCCATAGATATAATGATGCCACTTTTTAATAGCGTGCAATATTGCTAATATCTCTTGCTCATAAACATGTAATTGATGCTCCTTGTCATCAAGCTTTCGCCTTTTATAAGCTATGATTCCATGATCTTGACACAAAATAGCCCCAACTCCTCTTCCAATAGCATCCACACATCTGATAAACTCCTTAAAGAAATTTGGGCATACAAGGATAGGTGATGAACTTAAAAGATATTTCAACTCATTGAAGCTTTTGTCAATTATGGAGTCCCAAAACAAAGCCTCTTTTTTAAGCCTATCTATCAATGGAGCCACCACATGAGTATAATTCTTGATGAAATTCCTATAAAAAAATGATAATCTAAGAAAACCTTTTAAATATGACACATTTTTAGGAGTAGGCCATTCTTTGACACATTTCACCTTGTTAGAATCCACTCTAATGCCTTGCTCTCCCATAATATGGCCTAAGTATTCCACTTCTTCTTCCATGAACGAACACTTTGTCATCTTAGCAAAGAGTATGTATCTTCTTAATGTATCAAAGACCTCTCATACATGCTTCAAATGCTCATCCTTGGATTTGCTATCAATAAGGATATCGTCAAAGAAAACAATATTTTATTCATGAGAGCTTGAAAAGTAGCGGGTGCATTGGGAAGCCTAAATGGCATAACCAAGAAGTGGTATAACCCACTTTCAGTCCTAAATGTTATTTTGAGCACATCTTCTGCCTTCATTTCCGAACAAAGATCTATTTTGGTAAAGACCTTTGCATCTTTAAGTTCATCCAAAAGATCATCAATTCGGGGAGTAGGATACCTATTCTTGACTGTTGACTTGTTCAAATCCCTATATTCAATGTACATGAAAAATGATCTATTCTTCTTCTTGATTAAGAGTACGGGAGAGGCAAACGATGATTTGGTTGAATTAAGCCCATTTGCAGTAGCTCTTTGACTAGTCACTCCACCTCTCCCCTCTCAAACTTAGACAAGTGCTAGGGAGGTTTGTTGATGGGCTTAGTGTTGGGCAATAAGTCAAAAGGGTGGTCAACCTCACTTTGGAGGAAAGGACGATGGTGGCTTAAACAAATCCTTGTATTCCTCCAATAGTTCTTCCAATCTTGGATCTCTTTTCTTTGGAGAAGAAGGTGGTTGATTTGATGCCTAGTCTTCATCTACTTTTGCAAGAAAAAGAGTGAAGATGCATGACTTGGCATTGATTTCCTTCTGCAATTTCTTCATGGAGATAAGCTCTATACATTTGCAATCTTGGATCTCTTTTCTTTGGAGAAGAAGGTGGTTGATTTGATGCCTAGTCTTCATCTACTTTTGCAAGAAAAAGAGTGAAGATGCATGACTCGGCATTGATTTCCTTCTACAATTTCTTCATGGAGATGAGCTCTATACATTTGTAGTATATGCCTTTCAATTCAATGACTACCCTTGCCAAAATATTCCATTTGCATTTTTTACAAATCCAAAGTAAATTTGCAAAGGGTTTTCAATCAATTACAATCGATAACAACATCAATAGGCCCCATATACAACAAAGTGATCAAATCCAGTTGTATTATGCAAGAGGGAAATAGTTCAATTGGAGTACATGGACACACTTCTTTACTATACTCATATGCAACATTGGAAACTTGTATCCACAAGGATGATTCCATGTCAATGGGTAGCAACTTTAGCCTGCTCAAAGATTTGGTGTTGATGAAGCTATAAGTGCTTCCCATATCTGCTAAAATATCTCTAACCTTGCTATTAATGATACCTTTGAGTCTAAGCGTACTTTCCCCTTTGCATCCCATCCATGCATCCTATGAAATAGCACACAAGGAAGAATAAGAATCATTAGTGCCACCCGAATTGAATGGAAACCTATCCATAGGATCATAAAATCCTTCAATAGTGGCATCCTCTTCTTCATGAATTTCTTCTACCATTGGATAAGCATCAACATATAGTAAATTGCCCTCTCTTTTCTCTTTTTCTTCATCTTCCATATCTTGAGTAACTACCATATTGATTTTAGAATTGTTGGCTTTGCACTTCAGCTTCTGGTCTTGGAACCACTTCTCTCCACATTTGAAACATAATCCTTTGACATGCATTTCCATAAACTTATCGTGAGGAAGAAAGTTATCGTTAGAACTAATTTGGGGCACTTTAGAAGCACTTTTAGCCCTTAAAATTTTTTATTTTATCATAGTCACATTTTTTACATTTTCCCCCTGCTTTTGTGTATAATTCTTACCCTATTTAGAGACATAAATAGTAGGAAAAGTTTGCACTTTTCTTTTATAAATGTTATGATTATTATAACCCATGTTTTCTTGCTTAAAAGTGTCTCTTGACTGGTTGAGAACTTGCCCATATTTTGTAGGCTGATTGGAAAAGTTATTGCCCAAATTCCTTTGCTGGAAATTTTCTACATCTCTCTTGTACTTCAAGGAATATCATCTCTCTTGTACTTCAACCAATTGTATGGCCTCATATAAGGTTTTTGGTTGTTGAGCTCCCACCTCTGATGATAGGGCAAGCTCAAGACCAAAAATATATTTATTTAGCTTAGCAAAATCTAAAATGCCTTCAATATACATAGAGAGATTCAAGCAGGTGTTTGAGTAGTCTCTAATAGACATTCGTCTTTGAGCACATGCTTACCATCTTCTTTGAAGCCTTTCTCTTTCCAAAGGGGAAAGGAAAACATCAATCATTGCTTGCTTGAAATATTGCCAAGTGAGAAATTCTTGCCCAATCTTATGCACGTATCACCACCAAGTATGGGTGTAACCTTCAAAATGAAGAGCCAAAAAATAAATACTGGCTTCATCACTTCGAGGATGTGGGAGCCTTCACTCGACCACCAAGACCCATGGATTGCTTATTTTTTCTAGTGTTTCAAGCCAAATGCTAATGGCTATCTCTCACCTAGCTCTATGCACTCTCACACTTACGAGTGTATTGAGCTTACCTCCATGTCGATCGACTCCCTTCTACATCAAGCACTCCGGTAGCTCCACGATCCAAGTGTAAGCTTGATCCTCAAGATCTAAGCTCCATATTCCATTTCTATCCATGTGAGACAAGAGAAGAGAAGAGAAGAAGAAGAAGAGAGGAGAAGATAGAGAGCTTCTTCACACGGTCCCTCACCCTCACACACACACTCCCTCATACTCCCTCCCTCAAGCACAAGCTCAAGCAAAGAAGAAGAAGAAGAAGAAGAAGAAGAAGAAGAAGAAGAAGAGAAGAGGAGAGCTAGATTTGGCCACACACAAGAATGAGCTTCTCCATTCACTTTTTAGCTTATATATATGCCCTCATTCTTTTTTAGCACCTACCACTTTTTTACATGATCAACCATTTTAGGTTAGGTCCTCTATTTCCTATTCCCTTTTATTTACATTGTGGCTTCACCCATGCATGTCCACTCTTTACAAATTGCATAGGAGGGAGCCTAGCACTCTTTTACAAAGATTTAGGGGCGCCTTTACATTTTAACATGTCCCTCTTTGATTATTGCATTCACCTTGGTTTTTCAATATGTCTTTGCACTTTTGGCTCTTTTCTCTCTTATTTTTGCTATTATCGGGCCGGCTTTTTCTGCTTTGCCATGTATTTTAAAAATTTATATTTGACTTTTCTCTTTTTATTTTTTTCTTTTCTTTCACTGGGGTTAACATTACTCCCCTCCTAGTGAAGTGCCAATCCCATGGCACTTGTGGCCTTGTTGATGAGGGATCAGGTGGCTGAAGGGTTGTCATGAAGGTCAATGATGGGGCCTTGCATGGATTGGACGTGGAGAAGAAGCATATCAAAATGGTTGAGATTGTGGCCGCTAAAAGTGGATTGAGGGGGTGATGGGGCCTCCAAAGTTGATGGGTTGTCGTGGTTGGTCAAATTCACTTGAAAAGAAAAAGAAGGTGCATGACCTAGGGGGTGTGTCTACCTTGCCATGCAACACATTGTGTGAACTAGGAGTTGGGTCAAAACATAGTGGGTGTAGCTTAGGGAGATAGGTCATAGGCCACTGTAGCCTCCCTAGGTGTGTCTTGCCCTTAATGAGCCTTAAGTGTGGAGTGGGGAACAAAAGAACTAGGGGGTTATAGGCATAGAGCCGGCTGACCGAGGCCATCGAACACACCAAACTTGAGGACTCCTAGGTGAGGTGATTATGGTGCTCATCAAAAGCGAGATATATTTCTTGTGCTTCTTTTGGTTTTCTTTCCTTTCTATGCTATTTTCATCTTTCTTTTTCTCTTTTCCTTTTCTTTTCTCTTTCTCTCTTTTCTTTTCTTTTCTTTCTTTTTTTTGAAGGTGTGCAAAGAACTAGTCCTCGTGTTTCTGATCGTGGGAGGAAGAGGTTCGGAGCTTGAGGCACTTACTAAGGAAGTTCTTGCTTTGCATGTAGTCCTTTAGATTCATATGTATGTACATTTAGGGGGGTTGTGGACAAGAAAGGATGATTACATCTAGTGAATTTGCTATCATTCATATCTTCTAGTAGAGCCATGCAAAAAGATGGAAGAAGTGTGGCTCACATCATAAGTCTAGCCATTGCATAGCTATCTATGCTGGTATTCAAGTCAAAAAAGAGGGGTAATAGGTGATATTCTTGAGAGACAGGAGCCTGTGTGAGAGCAACACTCTAAGTAGCATAAGGTAAGTATAGGTTATAAAGAAGGCTTGGCTGTTAGGGTAGGAGGAGAACTCAGTAAGAAAGTAGGAGATAGAGGGTCTAAGGTCGTCTACAAAAAATGTGAGGGCCTCTTTTGGGTTAGTGGCATTTACATGATATATTTTTGGGAAGTCATAGCGGCCATGGATGTTGGAACTGAATCCATCCATACCCTTTTGGGATATGGTATATAGGTTGGATTGTTTCTCTCATATCCATGCATCCATTTTTGCATCCCAAATTCTTCTTCTCCACTTGGTTTGTGCTTCATACCCCTTCACGATCTTGGGCACTTTCATGACCTTATTGTCCCAATAGTTTGGTGACTCTGTCCTCCATAGTGTTGGATTCTTTTCTCTTTCTTCATTCCATCAATCTCCAAGTCTTCTATCTATGTTTATTACCTCTTCCACCACTCTAGGGGATAGCACACGGCTCATTGTGGGTGGGAATTGGAAGGTAAACTCAAAGGGTTTGCACTTGTTTTTCCACTATTCCCACACCATGAGTCCCATGTTCTAGGTGACAGGAAAACATTATTCTTTTTGTGGGATAGGAGCTTCTGGGATTGCTAGAGGTTGCACCACCCTAATCTTTCTTTGTTTCTGGTCCAACATCTTTTCTCTCTTCTTTCTAGGCTTGGCTTTCCTCTCTGGCATTGGGTCTTCTTGTGGGACCTTCTGTTGTGCTGCAGATCATGGGGGGCTAGGCTATGAGACTTGTTATTCTTCTTGTTTGTCTACCTTGAAATTCAAACCTCCTTTGGTAGTAGGTGGCACTTGCTGATCTTCTCCTATTGTAGGCTCGAGTGGTCTTTATTCCTCCTAATACCCTAGCAACTCTACTTCATGTGTTGTCAACCTTTCCCTTAGCAAGTACTCTCTTTTCTCTTGTTGGCTTAGATGGGTCTCTCCTTCTTGCATTTGGGCACACAAGCCATGCCTTATGGCTTTGTGGGAAATCTCTAGGTTCTTCTTTAAAATTTGTGTGGCCTCCTGTTCTTTTGTTTGCATGACATCCAGGATGGTGTTGAGGAAGGCACGTTGCTAGCTCACCATCCTTGTCTCTGCCCCCTGCTCTTTGTTAGCACTCTCTTACTCTCCACATGGGCTAGATGGCTTGCCAAGTATTTTACTCTTTCCTTGCTCTCTTAGCTTCCCAGTATTCAACTCTTTGCTTCATTTCTTCTAAACTTTCCTTTTATCTCTTGGGTAAAGCCACCACTCTTGGCTCCTGCTCTGTCCACCTTTGGGTATCATTTTCTTTCTCCTTTTCTAGGCGCTTCACTTCACCTTTCACTCGCCTTTCTTGCGCTACCAGTGCTAACAATAGTGTGTTCTCCAATTCCTCCATTTCTTTCTGGTGGTTTTCCTCTTCCTAAGCTTTGGAGGTGTCTTTTGCTACAAGCCGATTCATTGCCTCCTCTATCCTTTACAATTGCTCTCTTAATTCCTCCTATTGTACAACAAGAACCTTATACTCTTCTTGTAGCCCTATGAGCTCTTGTCTTTCCTCCTCGAACCTTTCTTGCCAGTTGCCTTTTTCTTCCTTGGCGTTGAGTTCTTCCTTCAGCTCATAGATCTCCTTTCAGTATCCTGCCACTTGGCATGTCCTCTCCAACTGGGATGCTACAGAGGATTGCTTCTCTACCGCTAGCTTAGCCACGGCTATCTTCTTTTCTTTCTTTGCCCTTTCCAGCTATGCTGTGTGGGAACTCCCTGACATAATTGTTATATCCCATCGACAATGGCATTGCTCTAGGCATTGACATTATTGATGCCTCTACTTTCTGCATTTTAGGATCTGCCTTGATTTGGCATCCACAACTCTCGTGGTCTCTTCATTCCGACTATTGGAGCTCCTCCACTTGGCTCTGGGTCTATCTCTTGCACTCTACCCACCAAATACTGCACCCAAGCCATCAAATTACTTTTGTTTACCATAGTTGCGGTGCCTTGGGTGATTGTTATAGTTGTGGTTGGGGCCACAAGAACTGATGGGATTGGATGGAGCAAGCCCTTGCCTTTTCCTTGCTCAATCTCTATAGCCTTGGTACTGGTGCTTGGTCCTTCATCTATGGAGTGGGCTCATGGCTCCTAACTCCTCCTCCCTAGCATGTTGTTCTATCAACATGCGAATGGCTTTCATCATGTCTTCCTCCTCTTCCCTACGTAATCTTTTTGCTTTCTCCAATTTTCTCACCCTCTCTTCTATTTGGCCCTTTTTGACTCTTCTTGCGCCTTTTGCAGCTCAACCTTTTCTTTTCTCCTCATCCTCTCCTTATCTTCCTCTTGCTTCTTCAACATAACTTTAATTTACAGCTTCTTTGGCCCTGTTCGGCTAGCTGGCATCTCTTGTTCTCTGCCCTTGCTCACTATTCTTTCACTTGATTGTTCCTACTCATAGGGTGGCGACCACTTACGGGTCTCCCCCACTTCCTCTTCACTTTCCACTTCTCCCACTGCCTCTTGGATAATGGCGGTTAGTATCCTGCCAAACCCTATGGTTGATGCTTTGGACGTGGGTGTTCTATTGTCAGATTTGAAGGTGGTAGCTAATGACTCACCCCCTGTTAGTTTGTGGCTAGATGCTAGCACCTTGGAAAAAGTTTTGATTGTCCTCCAAACATAAGCATGGGCAATCGAATCCTTGTCATCATCTATTGTACCTATGACTGGAGAAGAGTGCATGCACCATTTTTGCTTACAACTGGACAGTAGCATTAGGAATGTTCGCTAAGCTAATACCATCGTTGGTGTGCACCCTTGCCTTTTTCATCTTCAACATGATGTAGACATCCCCTTTTTGTCTCTTTGCTTTTGCTAGCCCTAACGTCTTCTCCACTAGTTCTGGCCTTGGTGCAACCTCAACCTTCCTAGAAGAGCCTCCTTGCCTAACCGTTATAGTGCCACTACCCTTGCTTGCATCAAAGGTCCTCAAGAACTGTGTGCATCGGCCATGGTTGATCTCTTGGATAGTTTTTTCCATGTACTTGTAAAGGTTGTACTGGTTGATCATCCTCTTCACTACATCTTCAACATTTATCAGTTCCTTCTTAGGTTGCCAATGCTATGGTACTTGAGTTGGTTGAAGACTCTTGTCTCGACGGCCAACCAATACCTATTATGCTATTCCTTAGAGAGAATGGAATTTGTGCTGCCATTTTGGGTTCCTGCCAAGATGGCAATGACTTCTATTAGTTCACTTGCAAGGCCATATTCCAACATGAAAGAAAAAGATTGCAACTTTACGCAATGAAACAAGGGAACTTCAAAGATAGAATGGAAATTTTTGCTTCAAGAAAACCAAGCAAGCATTTTGTGACTATTCTTCTTAAGCGTAAAGTCTTTTAATTCACCTTTTTACTTGCGGGTTTTGATCTCAAAGTTTTCTTCCTGTCTGCTTCCCCTTTTTATGATTTATCATTCGTGTTCCTATGATGTTTAGTTTTCCACCTTACTCCCCCCCTCCACCAGGAATGATGCAAATACTTCTTAGGATTGGAGGATGAAGGGTGAAGGGCATTAAGCACATGGGCATGATGCTTTTACTTTTTCATGAGAAAATCATAAAACGGCGTGTTGTATTCTAAGGTGGCATGACGGTCCATGTCCTGAGGTTGAATGTCGACACATGTGATGTAGCTCATCATCAAGACATTGGTTAGGAAATATCCAAAGTTGATCCGGCTAGCAACATGTAGTTCTTCATAATTCAGGATGCTATCCAAGTAAGGATGGGCCATGACATGATCTTCTAAGGGTCAATATGGGTGATGGCCAGTACTTTGAAGGAGGTAGGAGCTACATAATTTGGATCATACTCCACGGTTTTGATGGCATGTCTTTGCTTAGCATTGGTCATGATTTGGCAACTTCTTGTTCCCATTGAAGATAGAGAGCATACCATTTACATAGAAAGGGAGAGTCAGTGATGGCCACCTTTTTAAGTTCTTCAAGCTCTTGGCTTGTGGTGGCAAAGACTTTTCTCTTGATGAGCCTCCATTTACAAGATTGCTCACAAGAAATCTCATTTGGTGATCATCTCCTTGGCTACCATAGGGACTTTAATGAATACAAATTCAAAATCTTCCCAGGTGTATGGGAGCATGCATACATTCGTTGCTAGAGGCTCTTCGAGGATACCTAAGTCCACCAACCGCTTGTAGCTTTTAGTGAAGGTGGCATCCAAATGTTGAATACAAGTGACCAAGTCATCCTCTGTATTATCTACTACATCAGAGGCTAACATGAGAATAGATTGACACTCATAAGAGGGTCTAATGCCTATAGGAGGTTGGGGTTTGACTAAGCTAGACAACTCAGCAATTGATGTTTGGTGCATGGATTGGTCAGTAGAGCTCTCATCGATGACTTGTGTAAGGGGCTTATCTGGGGAGGGCTTGGATTGAGGAGCACATGTAGTGCTCAGAAACCAAATCCAGTTATTGCCGTCATAATAGCCATGAGTGCGCAATAGGTCATTGGGTACCCATCATGGCTTGAATGTTCGTCTGCTTCAATGGTGCCAACTTTTCCTCCTAGGCCTATGATGTGAGGTTCTATGGAAACAATTTTGTGTAGGCTATCTTTTAGGTGGCTTTGGTTGTCGTTTAGGCACCCATTTGAGTTGTTTTTCAGTGGTCCTGGATGTGTCTCCTTTGGGTTGTGGGGCAGTTTGTCTTGGTAGGGTGGTGCAAGTTACAAACCCCCTCCTTAGACACTGCACTTATTTCCTCTACTGGTGGCACTACAGAGTGTGCGATGGAGTTGCATTAACCTTGTTGAAAGCCATCACTATCTAAACATTGCCAATGGCAAGGTGAATGTGCTGTGAGTCATAGTCAATATTGCAATGGGCTTACTTCTTGAATGTGTGGTCCAACACTGATTCCCTACTAGTGTCCTTAGTGTTTAGTAACACGTAGAAGATCATGGGGAGGCTTTCAGTCTCGATAGAAACTACTATTTTGCACTTTCCCAGTAGTGGGTAGGACTTCCCCCTAGAACGGGTTGAGCTTAGAATTCACGGGCTGCAATTGGGGCTAAACAATGACATTCCAATGCTCATAGGTAAGGATGTTGAAGTCATCTCCCTCATCGATAAGTACATTGAAATTGTGTATTTTTTTAGGAATGACTATTATTTGCAAGTAAAAAAGTACTACTGCTTCCTTGTGCACGTCCTCGATCTCAATGATAGTGGCCACTCTTACATTTACAGGGGGTTGCAACATTGGTGGCTCATGCAAGGGATCTGTTGGAGGGTAGTACCTCTTAAGATGACTACCATTGAAGAAGCCTATGCCCTTGCCCTCTAAGGTCTCAGGCTTGACATTTCCCATTTGACTAATGTTACACACTTTGAAGCGCCCTAATCCTCTAAATTTCATTTCCTACTTATGGCCCTTCACAGAGTATAGCAACACGAGGTCACCTTGCTAAAAGTTATGTTGTTTGATATGCTTGTCAAACCAACTTTTGCATCATGCTTTTTCGTAGATGAGTGCATGGGTAGCTAAGAGCTGGGTCCCAAGGAAACTCTATTGGCATGATCACTTCGATCCCATAGGTAAGCTTGAAGGGTGTTTTTCCCACTACCATTTTATAGGCTGTCCTATAGGCTCATAACTTTGCCATGAGCTTGTTATCCCAATTGCTACACATGAAGCAGAGACCACTTTAGTCAAGACATTCACTAGGATTTTGTTCATGGATTTTTCCTGACCATTAGCTTGAGGGTAGTAAGGTGATGATTTCATATGGATGATTGGGAATGTGGATAGCAAATGAGAAATCACTTCATTAATGAAGTGTGTGCCTTAGTTACTAACTAGCTCAATGAGGCAACCGAATCATGAGATTACTTGCTCCCAAATGAACTTAGCCGTAGTCCTAACATCATTCTTTCTGGTGGCTTGAGCTTCGGCCCATTTCGTGAGATAATCCATTGTTGCTACAATTATGTACATTGCCTAGGAGCATTGGGTTGTGAGGCTAATTGGCTCAATGAAGTTAATGCCCCATTTCTCGAAGGGTTGTCGTGCTATGACTGGGGGCATTGGGCTGTGAAGCTAATTGGCTCAATGAAGTTAATGCCCCATTTCTCGAAGGGTTGTCGTGCTATGACTGGGGTCAACTCCATCTTATCTTTACAAATAGGGACCTTGGTCCTTTGGTACTTCTCATAGTGCTTGACGAACATAGCAGCATCATGGAAGAATTGGGCCACCACAGTTGAGATTGAAACACCTTGCGCATTGCAGTA
Organism: Lygodium microphyllum; assembly: GCF_053477565.2. Taxonomy (NCBI): domain Eukaryota; kingdom Viridiplantae; phylum Streptophyta; class Polypodiopsida; order Schizaeales; family Lygodiaceae; genus Lygodium; species Lygodium microphyllum. The sequence goes on along the minus strand of NC_141141.1, from coordinate 48,262,729 downwards.
TCTCTGCTAAAGTGCCCTACCATAACTCCACCATGTGCTTTAGTCAGCACATCATGCATTTTGTGCTCACATACGCATCTCCGCAATAGACCATCCTATCCTAACCTATAGAGCTAGTCGACAATTAACTAATAGGGCTAAATCTTGAGGATAAGGCACCTTAACCTAGCCTTCTTGATAGGCCTCTTAGGTAATCCTTGCTCTAAGATTTGGACTATGTTGTCTGCCCAATATAGTGTTATGTTTGCCTTGAACAAGTTTTTTCCTCTGGACATGCTAAATAGGTGCACATCGAGTAGGTCGTCTACGATCCCCTGTACAATAGCTTCTCTTATGGGTATGTGGGACATGTGATCGGACATGTAATGCTACTTGCCCTTGCATACTACCATAGAAAAGTCAAACTCTAGAAGTAAAAGTACCCGTCTAGCTATGCATCCTATAGCACAAGGTTTATTTACAAGATAAAGCAAAGCTTGATGATCCACAAAGAAGGTGAAAGGTGTAGCTAAAAGATAATGCCAAAACTTCTTTACAGAAAACACCATGGCTAGGCCTTTCCTCTCCATTGTGGAGTAGTTCATCTCTATATTCGTGAGTTGTCTACTAGCAAAGCTTACCGGATAGTCCATATTGTGTTCACCAAGCTAGCACAAAATAGCTCCCACGGTAAACTTTGATGCATCATGTGCACGAGGAATGTTATGTTCCAATCTGGGGCTCGTAGAATAGGTATGGTAGTGAAGTCCTTTTTCAGTTCCTCATAAGCGTATTGGCACTCCTTGGTCCACTCAAATACGATTAGCAACTTGTAAAGTGGTCTAGCAATCAATGCATAGTTCAAGACAAAGCATCATGATAGTACCCTATGTGTCCCAGGAAGCACTTAACTCCCTTATAATTTGTTGGTGGTGGCAAGTTGACAATAACCATGATTTTGGAGAAATTAGTGGAAATGCCATTCTTGGACACCACATGCCCTAGGATACATCCATGTTTTACCTAGAACTGGCACTTTAAGGGGTTTAAAGAGAGACTATATAATCAACACCATTCAAAGACTGCACAAATCTTTTCTAGGTGTTTCGTCCAACTAGAGTGCATGCACAGGTTGTCAATGAGTACCTCTAGTTCTCGACTAAGCATATCCTTGAATATGGTGCACATTGTTGAGATATCGAGCTCCATTCGTGATATGCCAGGGTGACCGTTGTGCATTTATGTCACCAACTTGTTAGCTGCAAGTGCGGTTGGTACACCGCCCATGAATAATAGCTAGATGACAGCTATCCTTATCTACTCTAGTTCTGGCTCAGTTAGCATGCCACCTTAGTTAGTTGAGTTTGGTTTGAGACCCATATATAGGGTTCTTCTATTTCTCTGTACTTGAGTTTTTTTGGCTTACACAACTAAGAAGAGGAAAACTGTTTTCAGCCTCCATCTTTGTGTGCATTCCCCCATTGTGTAAGTGAGAAAGCTACAAGTGAGACTCCTTCCTTCTCTCCCACAATCTTGACATGGTATCAGAGCCTGGTTCGTGGTAAGGAGCTCAAGAAAGCAAACCAAGTTCGTGGTGTTCTGGTAAGAGGACCAGTGTTGCTTTCATTTTTCGAGTTTGGGAGCAAGTCTCTGCAGGTAGCATAGCTGGAAAGTGCAAGAGTGCATTGTCTCAGATTGAGACACCTTTTGCGGTGTAGCAAGAGGGCAGTATATGCTGCGGGAGAAGGCTTTAGCCCTTGGTTGCCCTGTTTTTTTGATTCGAGGCCATTTCGGGGCCCGTTTTGGAGGCGGAAGTTTTCCGCACGCACTCAAAAAAAGGCCCTGTTTTTTGCTGTGCGACCACTGTTCTACAAGTCGATGAAAAGGTACCGTAGAAATTGCATTGTATGCTTGTGTGCAGAAACATTGGGAGTTACAGAATCATCCTTGTTGCCTGTTGATGCAAATTTGTCACTAGGAAGTGACTGTGTGGTCAAATACCACTTTCGTCAGTTTTGCAGATTTGCCCTTGTGAGACTGAAGCTGTATTTTTTGCAGTGATAGAATTTTTTTGCAGTGTTCTGTAATGGCGTCTGATTCTCTTTCACAGATTGTCACTGAAAAGCTTGACAAGAACAACTTCTAAGCATGGAAGTTTAGATTGACGAATTTCCTTATGGGAAAAGGATGTTGGGAATTCGTTGCAGGAAATGAAGAAGAACCAGTTCTTCCTGATGTTCCCAATCAACAACAAATGCAGGCATTTAAAGGATGGCATGAGAGAGCCAGAAAAGTTATGCACTGGATGTCTATCAGTATTTCAGACTCTATGATTGTGCATATTTAGGATGCAAGTACGCCAAAGGAGGCATGGGATACTTTGTCAAAAATGTATAGCACAAATACGCAAGCCAGGAAAATGTAGCTCAAGCAAGAGTTGCACAATGTGCAAAGAGAAAGTATGAGCATCAACGACTACCACATGAAGGTGAAGAAGATTGCATATGCACTTGCTTCCATTGGGTCGCTAGTGGAAGATGATGATTTAGTTTTTGTGACCTTGAATGGTCTAGAAAAGGATTATGCATAGTTCTGAACATCCATTTCCGTCCGTGAAAGATTTCCTGATTTTGAGGAGTTAAATGCTCTTCTAATTTCTGAGGAACAGAGAAATGGTGGTGCATCTTCTTCAGGAGGAACTTCAAAAGAAGCTATCTTCTACTCAAATGCTGGAAGAGGTAGAGGCAGAGGTAGAGGAGGCCAATCTGGAGGCCATGGTAGAAATCATAATATGCAGAAAACTCAAGAAAACCAGTCCTATGGAGGAGGAGGTGGTAACTCTAGAGGCAGGGGGAGCCAAAGAGGTCGTGGTGGATGGCAAAGAGGCCAAAATGCAAACATCAATGTTGAATGCTACTACTGTGGTAAAATGGGTAATATGGCTAAAGATTGCTATAAAAAGTAGAATGACATCATGAATGGAAAATTGCAACAAGGGAATTATGCATCTTCTAGTAGACATGGTGATGACAGAAATGAGCATTTGTTTATGGTGCAGCACATGACCAATTTTGTGACAAGTGCAGAAGAAAGCAACGATGTGTGGTATGTTGACTCAGGTGCATCAAACCACATGACAGGTCATGCAGAATGAATGTAGGATGCAAGGAAAATGAAAAAACCAGGATTTGTGGAGACTGGTGATGATATTGCACATCCTATTGTGCAGATTGGAAAAATTCCTTTGTCTATGCAGGATGGGAAAAAGAAATACCTGTCGGATGTATTTCATGTCCCGAATATCACCAAGAACCTAGTTTCTGTTGGTCAAATGGTTGAGCAGGGCTTGCAGGTCACATTTAATCCTCATGGATGCTTTGTTGAGGATATGAAAAATAAAGGTCGCTTGATAGCAAAAGGAAAGAAGAAGGACATAATGTTTACGTTGGATGCAGACATGCCTGAATTGAGTGTAACAATGTTTGCACATGGGACCGGTGTAGTTGCAGATATTGATATCTGGCATAAATGCATTGGTCATGTTAATGTACAATGACTTAAAACAATGCAAGCCAAAAATATTGTTGCAGGATTGCCTAAATTCAAGGTTGTAGAAATGCATAAGGTATGTAAAGCTTGTCAATTTGGAAAACAGGCAAGGAAACTATTTCCTAGACATGTTCAAGAGAGTAAGAAGCCATTGGAATTAATCCACTCTGATGTGTGGACTACTAAAACTGCATCTATTGGAGGCTGTCATTATTTTGTCACTTTTATTGATGACTATAGCAGAAAAGTTTGGGTATATTTTATGAAAAAGAAAAGTGAAGTGTTTGGGCATTTCAAAACTCTTAAAGCTATGGTTGAAAAAGAAACAGGCTTGCAAATAAAATGCCTAAGGTCAGATGGAGGGGGAGAGTACCTCTCAAATGAGTTTGCAAGGTTTCTGCAGGAGCATGGCATAAAGCAGCAATATTCATGCAGTCATACCCCACAACAAAATGGAATTGCAGGAAGGAAAAACAGGCATATTGGAGAGGTATCTCGTGCCATGCTCAACGAAAAAGACTTGCCAAATTTTTACTGGGCTGAAGCAGTTGCTACAGTAGTCTGCATAATGAACAGGACTCCCACTGTAACAATACATGGGATGACTCCAGAGGAGAGGTATACTGGATAGGAAACCAGATATTTCTCATTTGAAACTTTTTGGTTGCATTGCCTATGTTCATGTGCCAGATGAGTTGAGATCCAAGTTGGATCCAAAAGCTGAGAAGTGCATCTTTATTGGTTACTCTCTGCAGCAGCAGAAAGGGTATAGATGTTATAACCCTTCTACTTGTAAGTTTACAGTGAGCAGATATGTTGTTTTTTATGAGATGAGTAGCTGGTATAAACTAGTAAATGTGATTGATGATGTGGATGCACAAAATGGTAATGCTGCACAGAATTCACAGCAATAGTCACAAAATATTAGTGGACCTGGAGTGTCCTCTAGCAGTGGTTCACATTCTTCGCCATGGACAGGCGGATTGAGATCAGGAAAATCTCCTCAAAACAATGCAGATAGTGGTATGCAGGTTTCACGAAAAGGAAAAAAGAAGGTAGATCAGCCCATGTTTGATGTGAATGCAGGTCACTCTTATATGGATGGTGAGTCCAGTGGCTCAGAACAGAGCATTGATGATGAGTTGGGTATTCCTTCTATTGTTACACCTGGAGCAAGGAAGACCAGGGATGTTTTGAGAGCACTTGGGAGTGAAACTACTTTGCGCAGGTCTACCAGAGCTAGGTATCCTGTGGATAGACTAAAATATGATGGATTTACAGCCATTCACTATGCCTATATGGTCAAAGTGATACAGGAACTAGAACCCACTTCTTTTAAGCAAGCCCTGGGAAAAGAAAAATGGGAGAAAGCCATGGATGAAGAAATGGATGCCTTGGAAGCAAATGCTACATGGGAATTGGTACCTTTGTCTAAAGATAAGAATGCAATTGGTTGTAAGTGGGCTTATAAGGTGAAGCACAATGCATATGGTTCTGTGAACAGATACAAGGCAAGATTAGTAGTCAAGGGGTATGCACAAACATATGGCATTGATTATGAAGAAACATTCAGTCAGTTGCAAGGATGGCAACCGTAAGAGCAGTCATTGCTATGGCTACATCAAAGGGATGGTCTTTACATCAGATGGATGTAAAGAATGCATTCTTGCATGGTGATTTGCAAGAAGAGGTCTATATGGAGCAGCCACCAGGTTATGTGCATGCTATTCATCCTGAGTTTGTTTGCAGGTTGAAGAAAGCCTTGTATGGCTTGAAGCAAGCACCTACAGCATGGTCTGACAAGATAGGACAGTATCTTGTCACTATTGGCTTTCAGATTTCCAAGGCAGATTTCTCACTTTATGTGAGAAAAACAGAGAAAGGTATTATGCTACTTGTCATTTATGTTGATGATTTGATTATGACAGGTGATAGTGATGAAGATATCCTTCATGTGAAAATGCTATTGAAGCAGAAGTTTAAGATGAAGGATTTGGGAGAGCTACGTTATTTCTTGGGCATTGAGGTGATTAGATCACGAAGTGGGATACGGCTCTTGCAGAGGCAGTATGGATTGGACATGCTGTCCACATATGGGATGACAGGCTGTAAGCCTATTTCAATTCCTTTGGAGCAGAATGTGAAGTTGAGCGCATATGCATGTGAGCTTCTAGAAGACCCTAATATGTACAGAAGCATAGTAGGAAGTTTGATTTATATGACTATTACCAGGCCAAATTTGAGCTATGCTGTTGGATTGGTAAGTCAGTTTATGCAGGCTCCAAGGAAACCGCATTTGGATGCGGCTAGACGCATACTCAGGTATGTGAAGTCCACATTGCAGTATGGACCATTTTATGAGACTGGGGTTCATATACAGTTGCATGGATACACTGATGCTGATTGGGCTAGTAGTATTTCTGATAGACGATCTACCAGTGGATATGTGTTCTCTTTTGGGAGTGCTACAGTCACTTGGAGCAGCAAGAAACAGCCTACAATTGCCTTGTTGAGCACAGAGGTTGAGTACATGAGTACAGCAATGGCTGCATGTGAGGTAGCTTGGTTGCATAAGCTACTTTATGATATGCATCAGCCTACAGATGGGCCAATTGTCATTTATTGTGACAACATGAGTAGTATACACTTGGCAAATAACCCAGTCTATCATGCTAGAACAAAGCACATTGAGGTGCATTATCACTATGTGCGGGAGAGGGTTTTACTAGGTCTTATTGATCTAGTTTATGTCAGCACAGAGGATCAGGTAGCTGACATATTCACGAAGGCATTGGGCACAGAGAAGCTGCACAAGTTCAAAGACCTGCTTGGTGTGTAGGAATTGGGATTAAGCGCGAGGGGGAGTGTTGAGATATCGAGCTCCACTCGTGATATGCCAAGGTGATTGTTGTGCATTTATGTCACCGAGTTGTTAGCTGCAGATGCGGTTGGTACACCGCCCATGAATAATAGCTAGATGATAGCTATCCTTATCTACTCTAGTTCGTGGCTCAATTAGTATGCCACCTTAGTTAGTTGAGTTTGGTTTGAGACCCATATATAGGGTTCTTCTATTTCTTTGTACTTGAGTTTTTTTGGCTTACACAACTAAGAAGAGAAAAACTGTTTTCAGCCTTCACCTTTGTGTGCATTCCCCCATTGTGTAAGTGAGAAAGCTACAAGTGAGACTCTTTCCTTCTCTCCCACAATCTTGACACACATTAGACACAGGAAGGTGGTAGGTGCATTAGTCAAAACAAATGGCATGACTAGGTAGGCAAATACATCCCATTCCATGAATGGTGAATGCCATTTTGTGTGTATCATCAGGGTGCACCTAAACTTGGTTATAGCTTGAGAAGTTGTCCAGAAAATTGCAGGCTTGTTTTCCCACTACCATCTCAAGCATGTGCTTTGTGTAGGGCAATGGATAATTGTCTCTCTTAGTTGCGGCATTGATTATTTTGTAGTTTATATACTCGGATTTTTCCATTCTTTTTAGGACAATCATGATGGTGATATCCAATCCGTGTACTCAATCTCATAGATAAATCCGGCCTTCAATAGTTTATTGGTCTCTTCCTTTGACGGCATGAGTATGCTTTGGATTCATTCGGTAAGATTGATGTTTTATTGGTGTTGCATCAGAAGTTTTTGGAATGTTATGTATTACGACTCTCAGATTGACTCCTTTAAATTCATCTAAGGACCACACAAACACATCTATGTAATCTCGCAAGAGAGCAATGAGATCAGCCTCATCTTGCTTGGTTAGGTCATCGGCTATAAACACACGGGTTGTTGAGGCATCTCCCCTCCCTAGCCAAGTTGACTTCCTTGACCTTCATAGGCCGTATTATCGGTTTTCTTGCTTGTTCCCGCCTCTTCGCTCCTAACAAGATCACTATCATATCTCGCTTCTTGAATTTAGTAAAGCCCTTTGGTAGGTCCTAGGGCTTCCTTTGTTGCTAGGCCTCCGACTCCTTTGTTTATCCTCTCATTTCCTCCTTCAACCCTGTGTGCCTTAGATGGATTGGAAATTCCCCCTTGGTGTGTCTAGTTTTAGGTGGTCGGGGGTGGTCTCAAAAATGCCATGTAAGCAATCCTAGAGAGAAAAAACATTTTAAAAAATAAAATTATTTTTTATATTTGTAAAAACATTTATATTTTAGTGAGTAAATATATCAAAATTTATTAATAAGTCATTGTCTCATGATATTCTCATAGTCACATCAAACCTAGAAATGTAGCCTGCCATAAAGGTGACAAAGATTGTCATAATGAAGATCTTACTCATCCTTATTAAAGTGAAAACTAATATTTAATTGGAATTTTGTTCGATGTTTGATTACTTCCCTTGATTCTCACTCCCTTCTTTCTTTCCAATGATCATATCCCTTCTTTCTTTCATTCTCATTCCCTTACTAGTTTCTTCTTCGTTTCCTTTTTATTTCTAATTCACATAGTTTTTCAATCCAATCTTCTAATCACATTCTTAGCTATGGATCAGTCATCCAATAATCTCTATAGCTCTAGTAAACGACCTCTCTATCATCTTCATATTGAGTTGGATAGTAAGTATGAACCAATAAGGAAGAGAACAAAATCCATTACTATTATAGAGTCTATGAAACATATACTCAGGTTTGAAGGAAAGAAGAATCTTATTCTTTGGTTAGATGGTAGTAAAAATAGCACTCTGTCTTTCTATAATAGCTCTTCATTTTTGGTTCATTGGTGATGGTTATAATGGGTTTCTGGGTTATATACTTAACTTGGTTGCAAAAAAGGATGTCCTCGGATTGGAGAACCATCTTTTATCAAAACATAACAACAAGTTACAAAAGCCAGAGGGCTGTCAACAGAGGATTCATTCATTGGAGAAACACATCAAATCTTATCAATGAAAGCAAACTATTTTAGGCCTTTAAAATCGACAAAAGGCTCTTAAAAATATTGAGAGTCTCAAATGAGGAGGTGGTGGTTGTAGTAAAAGAATCCAAGCAACAAGGTACATTTTTTTAACTTAAAAAAGATTAAATATGACTTTGTTTGTAATTAATTGTATTGATTTTTTATGTTGATTTTGTTTAGGTCTTTTCTTCAATCAAATGCAAGTGAAAGAGGTTCTTTAAAAGCATCTCAATTTTATTATCATCTTCTTCCTTCAGTAGTTTCAAAAAGATATTTTGGAGAATAAAAAATATAAAAAGGCAAAGAAATAATGCTTGGAGTCATTTATATAGAATCGTTCTTTGAATAGTGAGTTAGTGTAGAAGACACTAGATAGTATTGGTGAGATGCTTATATTTAACTTTTTCAGCTTTTACAATCAAATATGAAGCAAGGACAAGTATGCAATTGCATACTTCCAAGGCCATCTGTGGTTAGAACTATTAGATAGAGAGTGAATAACAACATGATGGAGATTCTAGGTGAACCTTTCCATATCAAGGCTAGCTTCAAGGGCAAGAAAAAGAAAGTTGTATTCAATGAATTTAATAATGTTTTCCTTGACTTGCCCACCCTACAATGTTTAACGATCAAATTCTATGACTTGTCACTAGATTTGTGGTTAAACTTGATGAAAGTGAGATTTTGAAATGCACAAAACTAGAGAGGGTCTATATTACCTTGATGAATAGAGAACTTTCATCAGATCACTACAATCACTCAATGTCATTTAGTGTTCAATCGGAATACAACATCTGGTGGCTAGGAGCATTCGAAGTAGATACAGAGGAATTTGATATATTGTATTGGGTTTTTTATCGAACACTAATACCTGATGTTATTAAGAGATAACAAGCAGGAGAAGAGTTATTTGTTGAAGGATTTGGGAACTACAAGATTGAGTGGCACATAGCTGGTGACTTAAAGATACTCAAATGCATGTACAATGTATCAAAGGGAGCCAACTCCAGATCTCTTTGCTTATATTGCATGTCCCCAGCCATAGAGTTGAACTCAAGTAATTGGAATAGAGCTGTCTCTAAGCACAACAAGGATCCATAGCTTAAGCCAGTCTTAGATATTCCTTTAGTGAATTCCCATATCTGTACACTTCATGTGCTTTGCATGATAATTGAAAAGCTTGTTCATCTTTATATAGGATTTGCATGGAAGCTGAAGCCATTATTAGCTACAACAGATTCTATAACAAAGATTGAAAAAGTCTTATCTGCAATTGGTCTACATGGTGGTAATGTTATTATTGAACCAGATCTTCAAAAGCCTAAGGATGATAATTGTGTCCCCAAAAAGTCACCCATTGGTGGAGTGAAGGCTCGAAGGTTTCTAGGCTTTCATGGGAGACTTGGTAAGATAAACTCTAGGAATGGTGGCTCAACTATTAGATGCAATCAGTGGAAGTCCCTACATAATGCAATTAAGGATCATGCTGATAATGGATAAACTCGGAATAGAAAAGCCAATGTTTGAGAAACACTAGACGAAGTATTCTTTTATTGTGATAAAACTAAATGGAATGATGATGATCTCAAAGACTTCAAAAACTAATTGAATCTTTTTAAAAAGGCAATGTCAAAAGCTTGGGTTAATCAACACTTCACTCACTATATGGGAAGAAGTTTGCATATATATGTCTATTTGTTATCTGACTCATACAAGGTCTTTTAATTGACTTTCTTATCTAACTCATATAAGTTTTTTTAATTGACTTTCTTTATTTGTTAACTATGCAGCATATTTTATACAACCATGCTCCATATTTTATCAAGAAATATAGATCTCTCTCTGTCTGGTCAACCAAGGTATGGAAAAATCACATTATTAAGCAATAACAAAATACTTTAGACACACAAGACATGGAGGTGGAAGATACAAAGAAAAAAGTTTTTTAGAGATCTTCCAATGGTTCTACAGACAAATGTGGCACAAATTCAAGCTCAAAGATGCAATTGCATCATGTAATACACCATCTTTAGCATGTAATACATCATCTTTAGCAAGGACTATACAAACTATCACCCCAAAGAAGAAAATAGGGATATTTAAACTCTTGTGCAAAGCAAAGATTTTCAGAATGTTTACAAACTAGAGAAAGAGATGGCTTTCAAGAAACCCTTGACTTATTTTAGTCTGACTCTATTTGCACAAGAGTCTCTAGTTTCAAAAAGCAAATCACTAGGTCCTCTAGAGGAATCTTTTGTTTTATCCTACTCAATGAGACCTCTACATTTCAGGAACTTTTGTTTCCTATAGCTTGGAAGGAGCTTCAAATTCATGGCATCTCCTATGTGGGAGAGTAAATAAGAGCCAAGAACTCCAAAGTATCCTACCCTAGATCCACTATATCCAGGCATGAAGCCAAAAACTCTTACAGCTTCTTCCTTCACCAAAATTATCTTATTTGATCCTCTATTGAAAACTTGGGGTCCAATCACCTTGGAGATAGCTTTCAAAGCCATCATTGGCAGGCTTGGAAGAGCTTAACAACTTGCTATGATAAATTGTAACTGTTTGGTTATTTAAGCTTCCAATATAATGACCAAGGCCTTGACTTTTGACAAGCTTCAATGGCCTTGAGCCCTTGGCTCTTCCAAGAAAGTTGTTTGCATCTTCAATTTCTATCTGCACAATAAACCACAATACTGTAAGATGTCAATAGATAAATATAAAATAATATTTATATATAATTCATAACATACTCTAATATAAATAAGAATGGATATCTTAGAATTATCTTCCATGCCTTAGGGTTTTCATCTTCTTCAAGAAGAATATCATCATAAAGATTTATTGAATTTTTTGGTTTCTCCTCTAATGAAGACTTCAGTTTCTCTTCATACCCCATGTTATCAATACCAAGTCTCTACTGAATTTGTAAGAACTCTTTCTCTATAGGTATCCCCCTTTTCATATTCCACAATCTGATTAATACATGAATGCAAGGCTACATAGCTGTCTTGAAAAATCTCTCCCTCAACATCAAGACTTGCTAGCAATTCCTATTCATAACCTACAAAATTCTTATCATTTTGACCCCATGCTGCAAGGATTGCCAAGTAGTAATCTTCTTTGAGATAAAAAAGGTGTTGGATATCATTTTGCAATATATATCTCTTTTTGTTGAGATGAGGTAACTGGGAAATGTTGAGACAAATTCAAGAGGACTTGCTTCAATATCTACACTCAACTCTATCTCCTTTTCTTCCACTTTTGTAATGTTCTTACTTTTAAGTAAAGCAACATCAAATCCCTGCACTAATTGGTTCTCAATATCCTCGTCAAATATTTCCCCCTTCTCTTCAACCTCTTTATCTTTGCTTGCAATATCCTCTATCTTCTTCTCTTGTATTGTGTCTAAAAAACAACTATCCATATATTGAGGATATACAAGAAATCTAACATCCTTCTATGCAAGAAGACATTGATGCTGATTCCGAAGAAAAGGGCAATCTACTTCCCACTTCTTGAATTTCTCATCAATAAGGCTAAACCTTGTTTGCAAAGTTATTCTAGCAGCACTGATAGCTTCCACTACATCACTGTAATGAACAAATCCCTCAATCTCTAGACCTTCAACATGTCTATCATAAAACTCCCTATAATCCTTTAATTTGTCTTCAAGATCCTTCAAGAGCTCTTGCAAATGAAAAGAAACATTAAGCATATATATGATATAAACAAATTTGGATGAATTTCTAGTTGCATTAGGAAGTAAACAAATCCCTCTGATGTAAACAAATCCCTCTAGAAAAAACTTCCTTTTAGTTATCCTGATTACTTACAGACCCCAACCCTGAAAACAACAACACAAGTTTAGAGAAACAATATATGAATTCACATTTGCTCACATCCAAAAAATTTGTCTAAGCTATGTATGACATGCTCACTAAGAAAACTTGAGCAAGACATTAGTGTGAAACTAGAATAATGAGCCACAATGACAATTTATTTCATTCATCTTTGATGTCTAAATCCATATATCATACTCCACATTTGCAAATGCTTGGATAACATAGCTTACATGTTAAATTGTACAAAATGAAACAATAGTGCCTTATGAAAGGTGAATTGCCCATTTGGGCAGCAAAGCAAGCATAACATTTCGCATTTCATTCGGCAAACATTATTTTAGTTAGAGGATTTATGAAATGCGAGAAGGGGTTTCTGAAACCGTCTTCAGGTTGATAATTTCGCGTTTCATACAGCAATTAGTTGTTTCAGATGAAAAATAACAATTTTAATGAACTTTGATTCCTCTAAATGCTCGTTGAACTATTTTACAAAGATTGCATAAAAATAGTGATAATATAAGTTTGTTACCCAAAAATTAAATTGTTTTCTCAATTTAAATGGGCCTTGTTGAGAATACACTTACTTTCAGCTTGCGATACCTTGTTGAGGCATCTCGCGTTTTATACATCAGGAAGGGCTCTACAACTGATTAAAATAGCCCAATCTTATGCTGAGATTGGTTTGAGTAACTAAATGTATTGATTACAACGCTTTTGTGTTCAAAAAACGAGAAATTTAAAAGATCTTGACAAGTCCAATAGTAAAATCATATTCTAATTGCTTACAAACTTATTTTTCAAAATTTTTCCGAATTTGGCCAAAATTTTCACCAAAAAAATGTGACATATGAAATGCAAAAGGCATACGTCTCCCTTACCTAGAAGTTCCGAGTCGTGTTTCATACGTTAGAGGGCTATATTATTCAATAGAAATTCAAGCTAGAAGGTTGGCAGAACTTTGATGAATTATTAAAGTTTAATTTTATCATTTGATCAAATAAGTTATTTTCAAAGTGTGAATATATAATTGGCTTGGGATTGAAACTATTTGAGTAGTGTTTATTTACCAATAAGTGATTGCAAATGACATTATATTAGATTTTGGGGATCTTTCCTAATTTTGAGTTGTTTTTTGTTTTATTTGGAGATTTCAGATGGCTAGAACTAAGGCTACTACAAGAAAGCAAAAAGTTGATCCTAGAGATCTTGCTTCAAAGATCCATCAGTTCTACAAGCCTTCCAAACTTACAAGGAAATCAAAGCCAAGAAGAAAGTTTGCACAGTAGGTTAGTTGTCTAAAGGAGATTAGAAGTGCAATTAAGACTCTGGATTATGCAATTCCAAAACTACCTTTTTAGAGACTTATCAGGGAAATTTGTGACAAGCATAGTCTTGATAGTTTTAGATGGACAAGGACAACTCTCAATTTCATTTAGGAGGCTGCATAAGATTTTTTGTTTGAGTTTTTTCAAGATTCCTATATATGTGTTGCTCATGCATATAGGCTTACACTTATGGACAAAGACATGATAATTCTTAGGAGGTTGAGATACAGGTTTTCAAAGGTCCTTGAGCCAATCCCCCTTTCTGATGTGAAAGCTTTAATTATTTTAAATGTGCCTCCATAAAGAAAAAAGGAATGTGATCCAGGTCCTAAGGTTGAAGCTGTCACCCATGAAAAAGACACAAGGATACATGAGAAGGAGGAAAAGACAACAGAAGAGCAAGCAGATAAATGGAGGGAGTATAAAAGAAAGAAGGAAGAAGAAAAGGAAGCAGAGGAGCTCCTATCTTTTGAAGATGAGCTATCCACCCTTCTTGAAAGGGCTTACCCTTAGGACTTCAATGTCTGTGCTTTTTACCTAGTGATATTAACAAAAGATCTGATATGATATTCTTTTACTCTGATTGTATTCAAATCCTCAAGAATCAAATGAGAGAAGTAAATGACTATTCTGCTTGCTGGGATGAGGTATAATATATCAAAATTTGTTTTTACTCACTATATTTTTGATCTAGTAATAGGCTTTCATGTTGATGCTCACTATGATATCCATTCCTTTGCTAGGTGTGTAATGCATGCACTCCCCTTTGATATACAACAAAAATTTGAGGTTCTTGATCCATCTATCTCATACTATATGAGGAGTGAGCTTGATGCAAGTGCATTTGATCATTGGTTCGATCTAATTGACTTTGAAACTTTGGAGGTTCTTCTAATTCCATACAATGAAAAGTAAGTAATTTGATTTTTTGTTAGATTTTATGAGATTTTGTTTTGCTAAATTATTGAAATATAAAATTTTTTAGTTCTCATTGAAGCCTAATTGGAATAGACTGTGTGGAGAGGCAATGTCTCCTCATCAATTCTATGAAAAGAAGCCATGGAAATGCCAAGTTGTAAGTTATATAATCCAAGGTCTCATTGAAATTTTGATCTTTCTTTTTATAACTACTCTAAATTTTATTGTCTTTCTGGTACAGAGCTAAAGATTGATTGAAGTGCTAGAGAAAAAGCCTCCCATGCCTTCTAATTTACTTGCAACAATGTAATATAGACAAGTTGCAGTAAGGTCTTGATTTGAATGGTTGGAACATAATAAGAAAATTTATTCTATAAACTACCATAAACAAGTTTCATAGTTTTACTTTATATTGTTGATTGTAGTGTCCTTATCAATATGATAGTCACTCTTGTGGATGGAGAGTAATTACAAATGCTAGAAGATTAGTTAGGTTTATTTATCTCAATGAAGATAAACTTATAAAGGTAATGTGAAAGATACTGTACTTTAAGATTGAGGTTTGTTGCAAAATAGTTCATTGATGATAACAATATAGTCCATTGTAAAAAATAACAATGAACTAAAAATCTTTTCTTACAAATATATGACAGTTTACAAGGGATTGCTATCCAAGTGAGCACGTTTGGTATATAAGAGCAAAGGTCATGAAGTACATAATAGTTAATTGTATGCAACCGACAAGAATGGACAATAGTGGGGGCTTGGACATTGAAGGAGAGGAGGTGCATGTAACTGCAACAAGTGAAGCTATGCCTTCAACACCCAAGGCAACCAAAGCATCAAAGAAAGGCAAAATGACTCCTAAAAAGGATGTTCCTTCTCCTAAGAAAAGTTCTCAAAAAAAGAAGTAGCTTTGCCTCATTGCTTGTAAGCCCTTGTGTCTATAAGTCATGGAGATGGCTAATATAAAATTGCCACAAAATTTGTACATGTATTTTATATTGATAGTAAAGAGATATTTTCTTAAATATCCTTGCATTGTATATTCTTCTCTCTCCTTGTTGATATCTGCAAGAAATATGTTGCAAATGTTTAATAATCAAGAAGTGGAATTAGATATACACCTAAGAGGATATAATATAATATAAAAACTTACTCGTTTGTTATTAAGTTGGAATACAAATAAGCATGGTAGTTCAATATCTTCATTCTATAAATCCATCCTCACTTGATGTAGCGTACATGATGATCTAACCTTTAGGATTGCAATAATGCCCTCATTGAACCAAACACCAAGATCCACTATAGGATCTTTGCTAAAACTATCAACATTTTGGTCTAAAGCAACCAGACTACCACCAACATAATGCCATCTACTATAATAAAAGCTAAGGATGAAATTTTGAGTAGCAATCATATATTTACAAGCTATAGAGTCTTGATTTGTCTTACATATAATTTTTCCTTCTATCCTAGTGTCCCATCCCTCATCAACAAATTGTATGACATCATCATATGTTAGTCTCTTCACCACTGAAAGCATGACCATTGATCTTCTTACCTCAACATTAGAAAAGAAGTCAACAAATATATTAATAGGCATGAACAAAGTAACTTTGATTAGCCTACTAGAGATATTAGGTTTTAATGCTCTTTGTATCTCAAAAAATATTTTACATCTATAGCTCTCACTAGTAGCTAGACTTGGCAAAGGCCACTCAAAGCTTGAAAAATCATGCAAAGGAAGGGGGGATATTGATTCGCATTGGCTACATTGTATGGGGACAATATAAGAATGATCATAAAAGAATATTTCATTCTCTGCAAGCTCTGTCTTTTTTCTACCTTTGTATATTTGTTCTCCAATCGAACCATGCATCACATCAATAACATCAACAATAGACTCGATCGGTTGTCATTTCTCAAGATCAAAGGGATAGACATCTACAAGACAAACAAACGAATGTTATAATGAAAAAACTTAAACCAAGTTTAAGAAAAGAAAGACTTTAAGAATCAAATTCTTACAATTTGGTCTATATATTGGAACATTTGAAGTTCCAGGTTCCAAATATAGCTCTCTATGCATAAACACATTTTGCACAAGTACCTCTTTTATGCTATTCTTATTTACTCCAAGCTTGAAATCTCGGATTCTATCCTTCTAAGCAGAAATGAACGAGCTCTCATATCTTCGCCTTTTTCCACGTTTTGCCTGTTGTATGGTGATCCAACTGCCTTTGCTAATGATTGTAGGAATCCATGTTCCATCTTTTTGGAATGAGTTAAACATTGATATGGATTTGATTTGGGAGGTTGGACGCCTTGTTGAAGGTCAAATTTCTATATCCATAGCGCGCGCGCGCGCATACACACACACACACACACACACACACACACACACACACACACACACACACACACACACACACAAGACTAGGCTACCACAAAGGAGGGAAAAACACGAGAGGGACAAAAGAAAGGAGAGAAAAAAATATGTGCCAAGCTTTTTACTAATTTGAATTTAGATTAAACCTATCATTATCATTAATCTGGATATATCATTAAATAAAAGTGGTTGAGATTTTACATCATTCATGCAAAGAAAGTCATAATCATGAATATAAGAGGCTAAAAAGAGATATTGATAATACAAATTTGTAATATTATTATGTATATATCTTTTTGTACAATAATTTTTTACCTTTTTTAAAATAGAAGTTTCGTTACGGAGGCTTTGCTCCTATTGGTCTAGAGCACTCTCTTTCTATCTCCTAAATGGCATTTTCGAGACCTCAAAACTCTCCTAATGCTCCTGATGCTCCCCTGGTGGTTGCTGCTCCTCTAAGGCTGATTCTATTGACATCACCTAAAGCTACCACTGATAGGACTATATACATCTCTGTGTCTTCCCAGAAAGCATTTACATGCAAGGACTTAGGCACTAAATTTAGTGTTGGGCTTGGTATTTATGTGACTGTGTCGAGGTTATGCAAATTGGCTACTCCTGACTTGTTAGATCCCTCCATCCACTGCTTTAATTCTCGCTATAATGAGAAACTTTGCCTAAGTATATTTCCCATTTGCAAAGTCACCGGTGCCGATATCAACGTTGTAAGCATGCCACTAGCTGCTCCTTTCACTATGTTCTATACTCTTTTGCCACTACTCTTGAGTAGTCTGCCCACCTATGTGGTGCCTAGGCTTTGTCTCTGTGGTACTACCTAGGGTACAGAAACTTCCCTAGATTCAATGCGAGTAGGTGAGACTAGTGTGCTCACACTAGAGAGCTCATCAATTTCATATTCCATGATAGATTCTGCATCTTTTAGATGTGCTTGGGCTTCTCTCGCCCACTCCTTGACCTTATCAATCACTTAATATTGGTGCCTTGGATCAAGATATTCTCCAACTTTGGCACTTCCCTTTTGTGATGTCTTAGGAGCAGATGTCTCTACTTTTAAGTCCATGACTTGCTTTCCCTTTGGTAATGTAGTAGCAGTATCAATTTTGAGTGTGATTTGTGTGTTATCTCTCTTTCTTCTCCTCCTACGACTCCTCTTTCCTATGGAGGCTACGTCAAGGTTGCTAGGTCCGGGTAATGAGATATCGGCCTGCCTCGTCTGCACCCTAGTCATGAATAGTAGTTCTGCATCAACCATACACCATTTTCAGCCTTGATCACCTCAATACCTAAGAAATACTTAAGTTCACTTAAGTCTTTCATTTCAAATTCAGATTTTAGCATCCACATAACATGCTGTATCCCTAAGTCATCATCACCTATGATTATCAAATCATTGACATAGATAACCAGCACTAAACTGTCTTTTTTGTAAATAGACTATGATCAGCCCTATCAACAGTGAATCCCAAACTCTGCAAGTAACTACTGATCCTTGCATGCCAGGCTCTCGAAGCCTACTTTAGCCCATACAGGCCTTTTTCAGCTTGCATACATAATGCTAAAAATTAGGGTGTACATACCCTTCAAGCTGATCCATATAAAAATCCTCTACTAAATCACCATTGAGAAATGCATTCTTAACATCCATTTGTTGCAATTTCTAGCCTCTAGTAGCAGCCAATGCGATCATTGTTTGTATGGTTGCCATCTTGGCAACATGGCTAAATGTTTCCTCATAGTCTAGCCCATACTGTTGGGCGTAACCCTTAGCAACTAGCTTGGCTTTGTACCTCTCTACACTGTCATCTAATCTTGTAGACCCATTTGCAACCAATGGTCTTCTTTCCTATTGGCAGTGGCAAAAGATCCCATGCTCTATTTTCTAACATTATTATAAAAATTGTGCATCCAAGGTTAGTGATTTGGACGATTTTTTCCAAATTGAAAGTTGGAAGCACAAAAAGAATTAAAACAAGAGTTGTTATTACCCATATTACTTTATGAAGTTATCATAGATCTTTAATTTGTTTCTTTTTGGCATCATGCACCAAAGAGATAACCTCATCCAATGTGTTGGGTTTAAACATGTTGACTTCAGCTTAGAAAAATGAAAGAAGCTGGATATATACTTGCTTTTAAAAGTCAATTCGGCTACAAGTTTGACCATTTGAAGTTGTAACAAAGTATTCTAGAATCTTTTGGTGTACTGAGGAATGGTCTCTCACTCTCGTTGCATAAAGACATCCCATTGTTGTTGCACACGAAGCTTGAATTGGGTAGGAAGAAAATTAGTGAGAACCTTCTTACAAAATGTTTCCCACATAAGAGAATGATCAGTGCCCTTGCGTATGACATCCCACCATAGAGAAGCTTTGTTGATAAAATAATAAAAAGCACACTTGTTTTTATGATTTTTAGTATAACTTTCATTATCAAAATATGAGTTGAATTGACTTAGCTAAGAGAGAACCTTATGACCATCTTTAATGCCATCATAAGTATTAAATTGAAAGGTACATTTTCTTATCTTTGCCTCTTTTGCAATTGGATTGTGCTTCAAGGGTGGCATTGTCAGTATGGAGGAAATTTAGGATAACTGACACTTGAGAGATTACAACTCTTGCTCCAATTGGGCTCAATGTTGATGCTCTTCTTTTAGTTGCATGGCCAATAAATCCATGCATTGCTCCATGGTTGGTTCAGGAAGTGGCAATGTTGAATCCAAATTTGCAGTGCCGGATGGTCCTTCATGAGACATGACGATTGTGGATGGCTTGATGAAGATACCTGATTATGGTAGAGTAAAAATGTCTTAATGTCTTAGCCAATATTTAGCTTACTAGGGTTAAGTATAAAGGGCTAAGTTGTAACTTGCCAAGGATCTTTTTGCCTATTCTAACATTTCATGTTTGAGATCTCAACCTCCCACCATCTAAGAGGGTGTTTACTCTTGGCCACCATGGCATTGGGATGTATACATGCTACAACTTCCCATTAGCTGATTCTCAATCATTAATGGTAACATGATTTTAGCCTAACCACCTTGGCTATGGTTTCTTAGCAATCTAGTCTATTTTCTTGTATTTTTAGTTTTATAGTTTGCTATGGGAATTAGCTTCTTTACATTTGTATAGAAAATCTTTGATTTAATGGGAAGGTCATTTTCATGGTGGATCTAGTTACAAGACTAGGCACAATATGGAGGATAAGAATTAGCCACATGACTTGATATAGTTAAAACGGTGACTAGTTAAGGTTCTCTATAGCAAG
Source organism: Lygodium microphyllum (assembly GCF_053477565.2). NCBI lineage: Eukaryota > Viridiplantae > Streptophyta > Polypodiopsida > Schizaeales > Lygodiaceae > Lygodium > Lygodium microphyllum. The sequence continues at coordinate 48,242,516 of NC_141141.1, read as the reverse complement.
TTGGGACTAAATTTGAGGATCTTAAAAAAGGTTTAGAGTAATAGTAGATTTAAGGTCATTTTAGTGGCTCATGGTCAATCTGGGGCCATTTTGAAGGTTCTTGGACTTAACTTGAGTCTAAACAAGGTTTCGAAGAGTTAGATTGTAGTTACTTTTTGAAATATTCTTCTCTTTCCTCTTTCCAAGCTTCCTGTGAGAGCTTTCATGGACATCTCTTCTCTTATGTCTTTCCCATAGCCATTACTCTTCATGTCACCTACTGAGAATGATTGTATAGGTCCTGAGTAATCTATAGATTACCTATATGCTTCATGTTCAGCTCAATTTCACCACATGATGCAAGAGGAGGTTCTAGTATAGTTTGCACCATTGTTCAACATCCTCTCTTGTCTTCTTGAATCAAGCAAGGTTTTCATCTACAAGCTATACCTTCATTTACTTGATGAATTGCAACCTTGACATGGAATATTAATCATCTCTTACTTAATATTTTACTCTTCTTAAACCTTTGAGCTCTCATAATAACCCTAGCTATGGTAGAACTTGGACACATGAAGATCTTAGAGATTTTTAAGATTTGAATCTATTTTGGTGCCTTTTAGCTTCAAGAAGTGAAAGGCAAGCATCTACAATCGACATTGGAGATTTAAAGCAAGATTGGAAGCATTTTCTCCATTTCAAATTGGGGGAAAATAGGGAAGCCATCAATTTTTATCAAATTTTTCTTTATTGAAGCTTCAAACCATGGGGCTTTTGTTGTCTACAACTTGGGGAAGGTTAGATTGAAGCTACTTCATCAAGGATTGGCTTACATTGAAGCATTCCATCAAGATTGATGTCACTTTCATCCTCTTGAATATATAAATGTATGAAATTTTTTGAAATTCTTGATTCCATCAAGAATTTGGATTCTTCAAGGTCAAAGGATCTTCTCCAACAATTATTGCAAACTTCTACTCAAGCATGGGATTCTCTTGATTCATTGGAGCAATCTTTATTATTTGAAGCCGAAGTTACATGAAAGCAATCATTCATGGGACAAATTATTTCTTAAAGATGGCCTTATCTTATTCAATCTTGATCCATATAATGAATCAAGATTGAGAATTGATCAGTTGTGGTTCATCTACCACTCTTCATCAACATTAAGAGGTAATCCTATTACTTTCAACCGAATCTCTCTTTTCATCATATTATTGAACCAATCCTACTATTGATAAAGAGAGAGTGTGTGTAATAGATCCCCCTAAATTACCATTGAAGAGTATGTAGAATTTAACTTAGGACAAATTGTGATTGCTTTATGATTTCCCTTTCCTACCCATTCATAAATTGATGCCAATTTGATTGCATAGTGCTATTCACTACCTATCTAACTTGGAATTTGATTGGATGCTTGAACATTGATGCTATAAGGCTGAAATAATGATGAAAATGGTAAGTGGGATATTTGTAAAAGCAGTGAATCACTACAAAAGGGTAATGCCCTATCCTTATCCCTTTAAATTCAGTCATTTCCTGATCTCCACTTGCATTTCATTAAAGAATCCAAAGACTTTTTTAGTCAATGCATAGTATCCCTCTTTGATTAGCCATTAGAATGTACTTGCCATGTTGATTCTCACAAGGCAAAAGAAGATGCCAAGCGAGTTGGAAAGACAATAGTGAGGTGACTCTTCCTTCTTGATTATGACCCTAAAGGGGGGCACAACCCGGCTCAAGGAGGAAGTTTGCACACTCCTCAAGTCTCGAATCCCATGTAATTTTCACGTTTAGGTGCAGGTATATGCCCATTGACAGATGTAAGAAGCTACGAATAACAAATTAGTGTTAATAATATTGATATTATGGCATGGCACACTGACATTGGTATAAAAGGAGAGAATATGTAAATTTTCACATCTTTTTGACACATTAATACAATTACATACTTTCTCTCCCTTCTTGCTCACAGCTTCTATGGCTTCCCCTTCTTTCCTGTCTTTCTCTCTCTAAATCTAGTCTTTCTCTCTCCTCGTCACTCTTCTTCTCTCTCTTCCTGCAGTCTTTCTCTCTCTTCTGTAGTTTTCTCTCTTCTCTTTCTCTCTCCCTAGTTCTCTCTCTGACAACAGAGCTTGACAGTAGTACAGTAGTGATCATCCCAATTCAGAGAGCTACATGTGGTTGAAGTTCCATAGGAATAATATTGGAAGAAGTACAGGGCATCTCATGTTCTTTGCATACCTACAAGTGGTCACAAATTTCACGGTTTTATACAAAAAATACCCATCATTTCACAGGTTATTCTTGAGTCCTACAAGTTTTCCATAATCCTCTCCATGTTTCTACAAGGGTTATTCTCATACAAGGAACTCTTACAAGTTCAAACAAAGCACTTATAGGTTGTAGATAGGGCGCATGATACTTTTGTTCAGCACTGAAGATCCTATTATAGAAAATTCTATACTAATCTATATTGATAGCTCATTACGAAGAGGGGATCCTAAGCTTTGATTTGAATAAAAAAAAATTTCGATCCAATATTAGGATCTCAAGTTATTTTTGTTGATTTACTGACCATTGGTAAAGTGAGATAGCACCTAGATAACATACATTGTGACACTGTTTATCATCGTTTCACCTAAATTATTTGGCCTAAGTTGAAATGTTTTCAAATATGGTATATTTTCACATAATAAGATTTTTTTTGAGCTATTAAGCATTGGGATTGGAGTTATATTCTGAGAGAAACAAGGGATTTATTGGCAAATAAGATACTACTATAGCATTGTTTCCAATGGCCAAGAATAAGAAGGAAGACCCTACACAGAAGCAATGAATGAGGATGTCATCAACTTTCAAGAGGATAAAAATTACACAAATGAAGCCAATAATTTTGAGCAAATAGATAAAGACTTAAGCATTGGATTTTCTTACAACACATACCAAGAAATGGAGGATACACATGAAGTACATGCAATGAATGATTACTTGTTAGTATCTAAAGAGCTAGGATATATAAATGATGGTATTAACAAGGATTTGAAGACATTGAATGAAGGCTTAATACATATGATTCAAGGTTTATTACAAGGCATGGCACAAGTAAATAAGGGTATCACTGATTTGCAGCAAAGCAACAAATCTTTATTTCAAGAACTCATAGAAATTGGCAAAGCAAGCCACAAAGAGAACCTCAACCTATTGAATGCCCACATGCAATCCCTCTTGTTAACAATTTATCCCATCCAAATAAAGAAAAAAAAATTCCATTTATGCATACTTTTAAAAGAGGTGAACCATCAAGGGTGAGGGGTAACTACCACTCCTCACAAATTCATGTTAATTATACCACAAGGCCTTAGTTTAGTAGCCCAAAAGATGGTCTTAGACATGAAGGGGAACAAGATAACAATCGATGTGATAGTGATTATCATGGATGTGATTCCTTCTACAAGTCTTTTGCCACCATTCCTCTAATGTGCAAAAAGGAAATGTAGTTGACAATCAAGTTCATGAAGGTTGAAGAAATGTAATGCTTGAAATAATAAGTGGTCCGCAGGTCTTGGCAATCGAGTGAAGGCTCCCACATTTTGGTTTCGTTGTCGGGATCATAGATTTAAGCCTTGTATGCTTGCGTACTAGGAATCGAGCATTGAAGTAGGGTTTTCCACGAACCAGTGCTTGAGATAGATAGGTAGGAAGAAAGGGCATTTAATATTGGTTGGCAAGTAAGTGATTTGGATTTTTGAAGTTTAGATAGGTCGATTTGGTTAGCATCGACATTTGCTTGTGATTTATAGGCATTTAGGTAGGAAAAAAATAAGGGAAGAGAATGAAAAATTGTAACAACATGCCAAATCACGATGCAAAGAGGAAAACATGGTTGGAATTCAAAAAGAAAGAGAAAAGGGCATCAAAGGGGTGTTGGCAAGGGGGTTTAAGACCTTGGGGAAGGGAGAAAGAGCTCATTTTTACTTGTAGGTTTGTGAGAGAGAGAGAGAGAGCTGACAAGTTGCTGCAGGAGACCAAAGGAGTGGAGATCACATCAATTCTTGCGGTTCGAGCACATATGATGCCTATAGGTGAGCTACCTCAGCAGTTTGGGTGTCATAGATTGTGTTTGGAACTTGTGGGACCCTAGAGTGACAAATCAAGCCCAAATGAATCAAATTTGAGCTGTGTTGTGAGTTCACAAAGCCGGAATCAGATAGTCCAATTCCCAGGATATTGGATGGTCCCAATTCAGCTAGAAGCATCCGATTCTTGAAAATCACAATTGGACCAAGGCTCACTGTTCGATGATCGGATACTCATTTAAAGTCAAAAAATTGGAATCAGGCACCAAAAATCGGATCAGATGCCAGAATCAAACACTCCATTTCAAAAATCAGATAGAAACTAGAAAAATTGAACAGATGAGCATAACCCAATTTTTGACTTGCTTTGACTTTACCAAACCTAGATAGAAGACAAACCCTAGTTGTAGGACGACGAGTGCACTTCTCGGCAAGTAGATAGGAAAAAGGGTTGATTCTTCCAAGGACTTGGCACCCGACAATCCAGGAGTTACTGCAATCGCTAACCACGCCCAATAGAAACCTTGAGCTAACCAAGAGGGCAGTCATAATTTGTGCCTTAGAGCCATGTTGGGCCAAAATTGAACAAAGGGGGGGAGCGAGACTTGCATTGAAAGGTTTGGCCATGATGCAGTGCATTGCCAATTGCTGAGGTGATTGCTATACCCACACCCATACAATCAGCCCTACTACCTAGGAAATAGACCGTTGCCTTACGGAAGGGGAGCTCCATTAGCTCTTCCAGCACCAAATGATTCAAGGCCAACAATCACAAGGATGGAGATCAACCCTATGGGCATACCTAAACCACCTGGACCCTTCGTGACCCGCCCACTAAGTGATGCTCCAATGCATTATGTCGAGGAGCCAAATGAGGAAGAGGCATATGTAAACCCTTACATCTCCTACGATGAAGAGGATAATCCCATTCTAATGGATTTTAGACCAGTAACGATGATAGTGTTAGGTCAGGGAAGGGGTAGAGGCCTAGGAGATCAAAACCAAGAACCTATCACATGTTGGACTTGTGACCCAACTAGGACACATCTCCTCTTGTTGCCCCGTACGAGAGTAAGCTAATCGAGAAAAGGCCAACTTGACATGCCCTGAGTGTGGAATCACTCATTTGTATGCCAAGTGCCTAGGTGAAAAGCATCCACTAGTTTAGCTATCGTACCCTTTGTGGCCTTTGGGACTATTTGGAGTCAAGACACTTGATGGAGAGGCCACACCCATCTTAATACTCATGATTGGAAAAAGCCTACTACACATTTAAATTATCTTGGAGTTGATGAAGCAACTAAAGACCTTGAAGCGATGTTTGATTTTGATGAAGCCACGCTTATGGGAGAAAACTCTAACGACATTGATGAACCTGCTGGTAAACTTTCTATCCATGCTTTATTGAAAATGAGATGTAAAATCCATAATAATGAAATGAGTTTTTTGCATAATGATGGAAGTATGCATGACTTTGTTTTAGAAAACATAACTAGAAAATTGCAACACAAATATGTTCCATCCACTTATAAAATTAAGGTTGCATTTTTAGAGCAATGATATAATGGAACTAAAGAAATGTATGGACTAGAAATTTGCATTAGACCTTATTAAGAAAAACGAAATTTTCTAATAGCATCGTTACAATCTGCTAATGTCATTTTAAGCATGTCTTGGCAGCATCAATATAATCCTAATATTGATTATGACATGCATTGGATGCATATTCAATATGAAGGTAAAATTCTTTTCCTTGAAGGACTAACATACACTGAGTTATATCCACTAATTAGTCACACTCAGGAAAAGAATGCCATTAAAAAATAATGTAAAGATTTTCTCATATTACTTAATGAAGTCCAAGTTGCTAATTCTAAGTTGACCATAAGAAATTAAAATTTTATTAATAAAATTTTCGATTGTTTTTCTTCTGATTTGCCTCTTTTGCCTCTTCAACTTTCTCCATCACGACCCTAGGATCATCAAATTGACATTCTACCTAGTAGTTATTGAGATATTTACAATCACACCTACTTTAGTCTCTTTGGAAGGAGCAATGAGGGCTTAGGACAAGAATCCCATAAGCATAATAGGAGGATGTGCTGCCTAGACTTTCCTATAAAGCATTGTACTTGCTTCCTTTTCTCAAGGTAATGATAGTACTCTTTTCTTTCCAGTAAAGTGTCTATGTCATTGTCCACACACAAGATTGTGTTTATGAGTCCAATGTCAAGATTGTGGGAGAGAAGGAAGGAGTCTCGCTTGAAGCTTTCTTGCTTGCACAATGGGGGAAGACACACAAGGGTGGAGGCTGAAAACAGTTTTCCTCTTCTTAGTTGTGTAAGCCAAAAGAACTCTTTTACAAAGAAATAGAAGAACCCTATATATGGGTCTCAAACCAAACTCAACTAACTAAGGTGGCATACTAACTGAGCCACGAACTAGAGTAGATGAGGATAGCTATCATGTAGCTATTATTCATGGGCGGTGTACCAACCGCGTCTGCAACTGACAAGTCGGTGACATAAATACACAACGGTCACCCTGGCGTATCACGAGTGGAGCTCGATATCTCAACACTCCCCCTCGAGCTCAATCCCAATTCCTGCACACCAAGCAGGTCTCTGAACTTGCGCAGCTTCTCTGCGCCCAATGCCTTCGTAAATATGTCAGCTACCTGATCCTCTGTGCTGACATAAACTAGATCAATAAGACCTAGTAAAACCCTCTCTCGCACATAGTGATAATGCACCTCAATGTGCTTTGTTCTAGCATGATAGACTGGGTTATTTGCCAAGTGTATACTACTCATGTTGTCACAATAAATGACAACTGGTCCATCTGTAGACTGATGCATATCATAAAGTAGCTTATGCAACCAAGCTACCTCACATGCAGCCATTGCTGCACCCCTGTACTCAGCCTCTGTGCTCGACAAGGCAACTGTAGGCTGTTTCTTGCTGCTCCAAGTGACTGCAGCACTCCCAAAAGAGAACACATATCCACTGGTAGATCGTCTATCAGAAATACTACCAGCCCAATCAGCATCAGTGTATCCATGCAACTGTATCTGAACCCCAGTCTCATAAAATAGTCCATACTGCAATGTGGACTTCACATACCTGAGTATGCGTCTAGCCGCATCCAAATGTGGTTTCCTTGGAGCCTGCATAAACTGACTTACCAATCCAACAGCATAACTCAAATCTGGCCTGGTAATAGTCATATAAATCAAACTTCCTACTATGCATCTATACATAGTAGGGTCTTCTAGAAGCTCACCTGCATCTGTGCTCAGCTTCACATTCTGCTCCAAAGGAACTAAAATAGGCTTACAGCCTGTCATCCCATATTTGGACAGCATGTCCAATCCATACTGCCTCTGCAAGAGCTGTATCCCACTTGGTGATCTAATCACCTCAATGCCCAAGAAATAACGCAGCTCTCCCAAATCCTTCATCTCAAACTTCTGCTTCAATATCATTTTCACATGAAGGATATCTTCATCACTGTCACCTGTCATAATCAAATCATCAACATAAATGACAAGTAGCATAATACCTTTCTCTGTTTTTCTCACATAAAGTGAGAAATCTGCCTTGGAAATCTGAAAGCCAATAGTGACAAGATACTGTCCTATCTTGTCAAACCATGCTCTAGGTGCTTGCTTCAAGCCATACAAGGCTTTCTTCAACCTGCAAACAAACTCAGGATGAACAGCATGCACATAACCTAGTGGCTGCTCCATATAGACCTCTTCTTGCAAATCACCATGCAAGAAGGCATTCTTTACATCCATCTGATGTAAAGACCATCCCTTTGATGCAGCCATAGCAATGACTGCTCTTACAGTTGCCATCCTTGCAACTGGACTGAATGTTTCTTCATAGTCAATGCCATATGTTTGTGCATACCCCTTGACTACTAATCTTGCCTTGTATCTGTTCACAGAACCATCTGCATTGTGCTTCACCTTATAAACCCACTTACAGCCAATTGCATTCTTACCTTTAGGCAAAGGTACTAACTCCCATGTAGCATTTGCTTCCAAGGCATCCATTTCTTCATCCATGGCTTTCTCCCATTTTTCTTTTCCCATGGCTTGCTCAAAAGAAGTGGGTTCTGGTTCCTGTATCACTTTGACCATATATGCATAGTGAATGGCTGTAAATCCATCATATTTCAGCCTATCCACAGGATACCTAACTCTGGTAGACCTGCGCAAAGTGGGTTCACTCCCAGGTGCTCTCAAAACATCCCTGGTCTTCCTTACTCCAGGTGTAACAATAGAAGGAATACCCAACTCATCATCAATGCTCTGTTCTGAGCCACTAGATTCACCATCCACATAAGAGTGACCTGCATTCACATCAACCATGGGCTGATCAACCTTCTCTTTTCCTTTTCGTGATACCTGCATACCACTATCTGCATTGCTTTGAAAAGATTCTCCTGATCTCAATCTGCCTGTCCATGGCGAAGAATGTGAACCACTGCTAGAGGACGCTCCAGGTCCACTAATATTTTGTGACTGCTGCTGTGAATTCTGTGCAGCATTACCATTTTGTGCATCTACATCATCAATCACATTTACTGGTTTATACCAGCTACTCATCTCATCAAAAACAACATCTCTGCTCACTGTAAACTTACGAGTAGAAGGGTTATAGCATCTATACCCTTTTTGCTGCAGAGAGTAACCAATAAAGATGCACTTTTCAGCTTTTGGATCCAACTTGGATCTCAACTCATCTGGCACATGTACATAGGCAACGCAACCAAAAATTTTCAAATGAGAAATATCTGGTTTCCTACCAGTATACCTCTCCTCTGGAGTCATTCCATGTATTGCTGCAGTGGGAGTCCTGTTCATTATGTAGACTGCTGTAGCAACTGCTTCAGCCCAATAAAAATCTGGCAAGTCTTTTTCATTGAGCATGGCACGAGATACCTCTCCAATATGCCTGTTTTTCCTTTCTGCAATTCCATTTTGTTGTGGGGTATAACTGCATGAATATTGCTGCTTTATGCCATGCTCCTGCAAGAACTTTGCAAACTCATTTGAGAGGTACTCTCCCCCTCCATCTGACCTTAGGCATTTTATTTGCAGACCTGTTTCTTTTTCAGCCATAGCTTTAAGGGTTTTGAAATGCCCAAAAACTTCACTTTTCTTTTTCATAAAATACACCCAAACTTTTCTGCTATAGTCATCAATAAAAGTGACAAAATAATGACAGCCTCCAAGAGATGCAGCTTTAGTAGTCCACACATCAGAGTGGATTAATTCCAATGGCTTCTCACTCTCTTGAACATGTCTAGGAAATGGTTTCCTTGCCTGTTTTCCAAACTGACAGGCTTCACATACCTTATGCATTTCTGCAACCTTGAATTTTGGCAATCCTGCAACAATATTTTGGGCCTGCATTGATTTAAGTCGCTGTACATTAACATGACCAATGCGTTTATGCCAGATATCAATATCTGCAACTACACCGGTCCCATGTGCAAACATTGCTGCACTCAATTCAGACATGTCTGCATCCAATGTAAACATTCTGCCCTTCTTCTTCCCTTTTGCTATCAAGCGACCTTTATTTTTCATATCCTCAACAAAGCATCCATGAGGATTAAATCTGACCTGCAAGCCCTGTTCAACCATTTGACCAACAGAAACCAGATTCTTGGTGATATTCGGGACATGAAATACATCGGACAGGTATTTCTTTTTCCCATCCTGCATAGACAAGGGAATTTTTCCAATCTGCACAATAGGATGTGCAGTATCATCACCAGTCTCCACAAATCCTGGTTTTTCCATTTTCCTTGCATCCTCCATCCATTCTGCATGACCTGTCATGTGGTTTGATGCACCTGAGTCAACATACCATACATCATTGCTTTCTTCTGCACTTGTCACAGAATTGTTCATGTGCTGCACCATGAACAAATGCTCATTTCTGTCATCACCTTGTCTGCTAGAAGATGCATAATTCCCTTGTTGCAGTTTTCCATTCATGATGTCATTCTGCTTTTTATAGCAGTCTTTAGCCATATGACCCATTTTACCACAGTAGTAGCATTCAACATTACTGTTTGCATTTTGACCTCTTTGCCATCCACCACGACCTCTTTGGCTCCCCCTGCCTCTAGAGTTACCACGTCCTCCTCCATAGGACTGGTTTTCTTGAGTTTGCTGCATATTCTGATTTCTGCCACGGCCTCCAAATCGGCCTCCTCTACCTCTGCCTCTACCTCTTCCAGCATTTGAGTAGAAGACAGCTTCTTTTGAAGTTCCTCCTGAAGAAGATGCACCACCATTTCTCTGTTCCTCAGAAATTAGAAGAGCAATCAACTCCTCAAAATCAGGAAATCTTTCACGAACTGAAATGGATGTCCGAAACTGTGCATAATCCTTTCCTAGACCATTCAAGGTCACGGAAACTAAATCATCATCTTCCACTGGCGACCCAATGGAAGCAAGTGCATCTGCAATCTTCTTCACCTTCATGTGGTAGTCGTTGATGCTCATACTTTCTCTTTGCACATTATGCAACTCTTGCTTGAGCTGCATTTTCCTGGCTTGCGTATTTGTGCTGTACATTTTTGACAAAGTATCCCATGCCTCCTTTGGCGTACTTGCATCCTGAATATGCACAATCATAGAGTCTGAAATACTGATAGACAGCCAATACATAACTTTCCTGGCTCTCTCATGCCATGTTTTGAATGCCTGCATTTGCTGTTGATTGGGAACATCAGGAAGAACTGGTTCTTCTTCATTTCCTGCAACAAATTCCCAATATCCTTTTCCCATAAGGAAATTCGTCATTCTAAACTTCCATGCTTGGAAGTTGTTCTTGTCAAGCTTTTCAGTGACAATCTGTGAAAGAGAATCAGATGCCATTACAGAAGACTGCAAAAAATTCTGTCACTGCAAAAACCACAGCTTCACCCTCACAAGGGAAAATCTGCAAAACTGGCGAAAGTGGTATTTGACCACACAGTCACTTCCTAGTGACGATTTTGCATCAACAGGCAACAGGGATAATTCTGTAACTCCCAATGTCTCTGCGTACAAGCATACAAAGCAATTTTTACAGTAACTATTCACCGACCTGTAGAACAGTGGCTGCACAGCATAAAACTGGGCCTTTTCCTGAGTGCGTGCAGAAAACTTCCGCCTCCAAAACAGGCCCCGAAATGGCCTCAAATCAAAAAAACAAGGTCGCCGAGGCTTGCTTTCTTGAGCTCCTTACCACGAACAAGGCTCTGATACCATGTCAAGATTGTGGGAGAGAAGGAAGGAGTCTCGCTTGAAGCTTTCTTGCTTGCACAATGGGGGAAGACACACAAGGGTGGAGGCTGAAAACAGTTTTCCTCTTCTTAGTTGTGTAAGCCAAAAGAACTCTTTTACAAAGAAATAGAAGAACCCTATATATGGGTCTCAAACCAAACTCAACTAACTAAGGTGGCATACTAACTGAGCCACGAACTAGAGTAGATAAGGATAGCTATCATGTAGCTATTATTCATGGGCGGTGTACCAACCGCGTCTGCAACTGACAAGTCGGTGACATAAATACACAACGGTCACCCTGGCGTATCACGAGTGGAGCTCGATATCTCAACATCCAAGTCTCAATCTTGGGACCTAATTCACTTGTGTGATAGTTGATCTTGTCTTTGTCTATGACTTCATGAGTTTGGTCTTCATCTTTCAACCTCCATAGCTTTTGCATTGCCATGTCCTAGATCCATGTTTCAACATGGTATCAAAGTCCAGTCCGGCATGGCCTAGCTCAACTCATCTTCACTTTTGGTCATCTCATGACTTCACCACTAGCTCCATTCTCACTCCTCTCAACTCAGGTCCAACTCATGAGTGCATCTCTTCACTACACTCTCTTGACTGCCATAGTCAGTGAGCACCCTGCCTTGTTGGAGCTCCTGGATCTTTCCATCTAAGCAATATTTTCACAAGCTCTCTTTTGTGGATACTTTTTTCTACTCCTGGAGTAGTTCTTTGTCGCATCATAACTTGACATTGGCAAACAATAGCTCCAACATTTCAGAAATTCACTATCGCATTCTCTAAACAGATGTAGCTTATTCATACAGTCTCTGCACCTCCTGCGTGCTGCGATCTGGACTGCACCATGGGGTTTTGAAAGCCCATGAGATAGGCTTTCTACCCATGTAAAAAGTTTGGGAAATGATCAAGCCTACAATGCACATTAAATAGAAAGCCAAAGCCAGCACATAAACCCTAATGAAGACTCCATAGCCTATTGAGCTAAAGCTCAAGTATTTCTTCATTTTCTCTCTCTTGCCACTTAAACCAAGCCAAGGCCACTCTGATTTGAAGTCCCAACATCAAATCAAAGAGAGGAAGATTTGGATTTTGAAGATCTTGAAGTTTTTGGAAGACCCAAGAAGATGCAAGCATAGTGTCTATTGACACTCATTCAGTGACTTTTGCCACTTGTGTCCTTTGACACAATTGGCTCATTTGCTGATCTGATCTAAGAATTTTGGTGCTGATTTGCTACTGCTCCAGCCATCCAACATGGGAAATACTCTCCAACATCTCACTTCAAAGGAGTCGGTTTTCACACTTGGCAAACCTGCATCAAACTCATCTTGATGAAGAAGTGCCTATGGGCCATTACCAATGGACAAGAAAAGAAGCCTCAGGATGCAACTCTTGTAGTTACTTGGCAGAAGAATGATAAAAAAGCACAGGCCATCATCAAATTGGAGTTGGATGGCAACTACATCCATCATGTAGATGCTTGTGACACGTCCCATGACACTTGGAATAGATTAGATACCTTGTTTGGTGCACAGTCCAAATCCTCAAAGTATGGTTTATTGATTGAATTATTTCGACTTAATATGAAACATAATACATCCCTAGCATCTCATCTGAACTACATGGAAAGTCTCCTAACCCAACTTGCAGGGATAAATCTCAAGATGGATTAAGATATTTGTATTGGTGTGTTGTTAGAAAGCCTACCTCCTAACTATAATAATGTGTCAACTACATTAATCAACATGCCTAGTCCTAAACTGGTTGACATTAAGGCCTCCCTACTAGAAGAAGAAAAGAAGATAAAATCCAAAGAAGAACCGAGCACCTCTAAAGATGAACAAATGTTATATGTCAGTAATAGGTACAAAGGCAAGAAAGATCAGATAGTATGTGACTTCTGCAAAAAGATCGAGCACATGGAGAAATTATGTCATGCCAAGAAGAGGTCTCAAAAGGCCTATCTAGCTTACTATTAAAGAAGAAGAAGACCATGGAGTAAAAGAAGAAGAAGACCATGGAGTAAAAGAAGAAGAAGAAGAAAAAGACCACCAGGAGAAGGACAAGCCTCATCAATCCTTCTATTCTAATAGAATTTGTTAGCCTTGTATTGCCTAGCCCTAATGCTTCTGGCATAAGCTTGTAAACTCCTCATATAAACCTTGTACTATAGCCTCTGTACCCTTTGTGAGGCCCCTATTATAGCCTTTGTGTTCAAAGAGTAGAGAGAGAGAAAGGGAAAGACTCCATATCCATGAGCCTTTAGGCTCTCAAGCTCATTCCTTCATTTCCACGCACTCTAAACTGAAAAGCACACACCCCTTACAAGATAAAGTGACCTAGTGTAAATGTAGACTAGACTGACTAACTCTAGTCAGGTCATTGACTGACTACTAATCCGACTTATTTAATGTAGTCACATGTAGACAGTTGTACACACTAGCTGTCATAGATGTCGGTCATAGATGAAGACACACTGACGGTGAGCTTGATTTCTAACACTTTGGATGTTCACCATGTCTTTGGTACCCAGACTTAGCCTTTTTTGTGACAGCCTCTAGTGTTTGCCAAGTTTGTGGTGTGCCCACACTTTTTAGGTGGTTGCTCACTAAAGCCTCTACACACTAATTTGTACTTATGGTTGTGATTGAGGAGGGGTGTTAAGACATTTGCAATCACACCTACTTTAGTCTCTTTGGAAGGAGCAGTGAGGGCTCATGACAAGAATCCCATAAGCATAGTAGGAGGATGTCTCAATCTTGGAACCTGATTCACTTGTGTGATAGTTGTTTGTCTATGTCTTTATGAGTTTTGTCTTCATCTTTCAACCTCCATACCTTTCACATTGCCATGTTCTAGATCCATGTTTCAATAGTAGTCAACCTCCTGTAAAGCTCCTTATCGCCATAATCAAGTAGAACAAAAAGAAATCCAAAAAAAAGTTGAAGAACTATTAAATAAAAATTTAATATGACTTAGTAGTTTACCTTTTGGAGCTCCCATTCTTTTAGCAAAGAAAAAGAATCAAACCTATCATATGTGCATAGATTACAAAGCTCTATATAAAATTACTATAAAATATCGATATCCAATTTCTCATGTGGATGATCTATTAGACAGATTGCAAGGTGCTGCTATGTTCAACAAGTTGACCTTATCATCAAGTACGCATGGCTACCCTTGACATTTGTTAAATTGCTTTTATGATCCAATTTGGCCATTATGAATTTTTGGTAATGCCCTTCAGCCTTACTAATGCACCTAGCACTTTCAATGGAATGATGAATCAAATATTACTAAATTTTTAGATTGTGTTATTATCTTTTTTAATAATATCCTTGTGTTTATTAAAATTGAAAGAGAACATGAACATCATTTATCTTTAGTCTTTAGTTTAGTAAAAAAAAAAGATTCATCTTTTTGTTAACCTAGAAATTAGTACATTCTTTCAAACAGAAATTGAATATTTAGGTCATATTTTATCTTCTAAAGGAATACAAGTTGATCCACATAAAATTGAGACTATTAATACTTAGCCTACATCCAAAAATATGCAGAAGTCCATCCATTTTCAGATTTAACCAATTTTTATCGTAAATTTGTTAGAAACTTCTCGTTACTTGCTTTGCCATTAGCTATATTATTAAAGAAAGGTATCGTCTTTCATTGGGGCGACAACCAACAACAATCCTTTGATTTACTAAAGCATGCATGAACTCATGCACCTATTCTACAACTCCCTGATTTCAATGGACCATTCTTTCTAGTCTACTGACAGATCCATTAGCTATAATATTAAAGAAAGGTATCGTCTTTCATTGGGGCGACAACCAACAACAATCCTTTGATTTACTAAAGCATGCATTAACTCATGCACCTATTCTACAACTCCCTGATTTCAATAGACCATTCTTTCTAGTCTACTGACAGTGGTGGTTCTAGCATTGGTGCCATATTGATGCAAAATAACCATCCAATTGCATACTTTAGTTGTAAATTGAAGCCTTCTGAACTTAAGTATAGTACATGTGACAAGAAACTTTTAGATGTAGTACATGCATTACGAATATGAAAACATTATTTAATGGGCTCAGAATTTATGATTAAAATATATCAACAAAATACCAAACACCTTCTTTCTCAACCGCAAATCTCTGATAGACATATACAATGGGCATCTTTCATTCAATCTTTTCATTCTTGAATCTAGTATCATCCTAAAAAGAAAATGTTGTAGCTGATGCATTAATTCGTAGACCATCAGTAAATAATACTTTTGTGCTATCTACATCTTCATTAGATGCTATGAAAAAAACTTATTTGTATGACTTTGATTTTCATAATGCTTGGTTAAATTTGTTTCAAAACCAATGGATTCCTATTAATAAATTTTCTGTCTCTGATGGATTCCTCTTTTATGAGAAATGTTTGTGTGTTACTCAACCCTTTCGTCATTTTGTTCTCCAAGAAGTTCACAATCCACCTTATATGGATCATCATGGCATCATTTCTACTCTCTGTAATTTGCAAGAAGATTTTAATTGGTCTCGTATGAATCATGATGTTTCTACCTTTGTTTCTAAATGTCTTGTTTGCCAACGAATTAAAAGACATCATGGTTAGTAGTATGGTCTGTTAATACCTTTACATATTCCTAACTCACCTTGGAAACAAATCTTAATGGATTTTATTACTAGTTTGCCACTGATTTCTTCATAAAATAATATGCTTTGGACTATTATTATCGATAGATTTAGTAAGCAAGCATATTTTATTCCATGTAAGAAAAATCTAACTACTTCACAAGCTACTAATTTTTTTCTAAAGCATATATTTGTACACCATGGTTTGCTAAACATTATTGTATCCGATAGTGATCCCCATTTTTGCAATAATTTTTAGATAACTCTATTCTCTAACCTTGGCAATAAAATTGATTTTAGTTCATCGTTCCATCCTAAAACCAATAGCGAAGCTGAAGCTTCTAATAGCACTATTCTTGATTTGATTTATGCATATACTATATTTTCATTGAGCACATGGGATCAACATTTGTATCTTTTATAATTTGCTTATAACAATACACCTCACTCTACCACCACTAAAGCACCTTTTCAAATTATCTATGGTCGCAAACTGTTAACACCAATATTTCATTTAAGTCAAAAAGTACCTTCTACCGATGATTGGATCCATACTCATTCCACTATTTTTGAACAATTGATTGCTATGGCTCAACATTCTATGTTAAGCACGCTAATAAGAAACACCAAGCTATGTGTTTTAAAGAAGGTGATTATGTTTGGTTGTGAATTGAAAAATGTAGATTGCATAGTATTGAGAAGAATCCTAATATTAAACTTGCACCTAGATTTTATGGGCCATTCAAAATTCTTCATTGTATCAATGCTACTACTTTTAAATTAGAATTGCTTACCCATTGGAAAATTCATAATACCTTTCATATTGGTCTTCTCTGTCCATTTAAAGATTCACTACTTGCCCATCCCGTGTGTGATTCTCCACCATTGCTTGAAGATGATCATGAACTTTTAATTCTTGAATCTATTATAGATATTGATTATATAACCACCCGTACTGGCAATACTTATCCCCGGTATCTTGTAAAATTTCAAAACCATTCTGTTGAGGAAACTCAATGGATGACTGCACATGCTTTGTGTAATTCTTGACATTTATTGACTCCACAACTAGCCAATAGCAATTGAGGACAATTGCTATCCCTCCAAGGGTAGGTTGCTAAGAGGCACCTACACGAGGAGATGAGCGCCTTCAATAGTTCTCCCTTGTGTGCACATTGAGACGGGATGAGTGTCTTGAATGGTACTCCATTAGCTTGGGGCATGTTCCTAAGAGCAAAGTACTTTTCGTCTTGGTCAGAAGGTTGATGGAGATGCCTATCCTTTTTGGGCCTGAGATTTGCAAGTGTGAATGTGGGTAAAGTCATATATGGATGATGCCACAATATTCATATCTCAAGTGCTAACGTCTACGTGAATTTCAATGATTAGTTGATTTATTATGGCAGGCTGTATTTATTCAGCTAATTATTTTTCTAATATGAATTTTTGACTTTTTGACATAGCTGATGTATAGAGCAAGATAAATTGGATATATATGGCAAGTGCAATTTATTCTAAAGACTTCTTCATTAAATTATTTAAATAGACACATAGTCATTTATTCTAAGCTGTGCGTACATCCTATTTATAAATATTTGTTGATACTTGAGATTTTTAGAAGATATACTAAATATATTTTAGAAATATTTTATGGCTCTCAACAATTATGAGTTGTGTAACTAATTGTAAATGTTTATTCAGTTAACTCAAACTCTTTTGTGAAAAGAGTGATTGTAAAGGGCCTATCTTTGGGCAAAGCAAGATTCACTTTAATATTATAAATACGGCATGGAGGAGATGCCCACTCCATGCATGGGAAAAAATTGCACCCAATAATGTGTCGTTCAATTTTGCTTTACTCTTCTGTAAGTCTATTTTGAGTTTTATGAGTTGTGCTTTCAATTTTAATAAGTAAAGAGAGTAAGGGAGAGCTTCTTTTGCTCACTACGCGTAAATATCACATCTGATCTATGCAACAACGCTGATGGTCAGCTCCCCCTTGTTTCTCACTCTCCTTGAACCAAGTGTGGTGCTTGCCTACCTTGAGCTTACGATGGATTGTGCAATAGTAATCTATTGTAGCTCGATGCTAGATTGCTATTAGACACCTTAGTTGAGTCTTTAGAAACTCACAGGTCAATCCTTGTGGAATGAGGCCAAAACGCTTGACCTATGAGATAGACCTAAGGAATCCCTGGTTGTTTGAATGAGAATATTCATTGTGACATATAAGGATGATTGTGATTATTTGCTTTGATGACTACCAAATGTCCTCACCTTGAATAAAGCATCAATATGTTTACGTGGTTTAAGTCTGGGTTGAGTATTGTTGGTGTGAGTCCAAATTCTAGTTTTTGCTTCTTGGCGGCATAAATCATTATGCACATAATAATATCTCAAACTTACAAATTCTGTTGCTGAAGTATTGGCCCCTTCACCCTAGTTACCACAACCAAGAAGAACTTTTCTTCTTCCGTTTGGAAGTGGCTGCAGTGGAGTGGCTTGGTAGGCTAGGGGAGAGAGAGGTGAGCCATGGTCCACCAAACAAATTGTTGAAAGACGGTTAGAGGCCCTAGGCTCTAGGGTGATGACTCGGTTCCCAGTCCCCGTGAGTATAGCAAGGACGAGTAAGTGCAGAGTCCAGACAGCTGAGTTGGTGGACCCATGCCGCGACCTTGGTTTTGTGAGAATACACTGAAACGGGTTTACCCAGAATGTACTATTTTACCACCTTGGTTTCTCTATCGAGTCTGGACTGACAGTTGACTCACACACACACTCTCTCTCTCTCTCTCTATTGTTTGTAAAGGCGCTTGATTTGGCCGCTATGGCGTACGGCGCGTTGATATCAGAGTACTGCATTGAAGCTTCTCACGGGACCCCGGCCCACCCTAAACGCACTCTCTCTACCTACGTCCTAATGATATACTCATTAATCAGACTGACTCACACACACACTCTCTCTCTCTCTCTCTCTCTCTCTCTCTCTGTGTGTCTCTGTGTCTCTGTGTCTGCGCCAGCCTGCAAGCTCAAAACCTATCGACTAGTATATATGACACCTGCCCCGTTCGATGTTTGACTCATTCCATCCCCCTTACTGCCCCAGCACTGAGCAGCTTTGCGCCGGTAAAAGCTACACTTTCACCCACCTGCCTTCGTATTTCGCGACAGCGTCATCGCCTTTTTATTGAATATTCCCTTCCATTTGTGACAGTATCATCGATCTTGCAATTTATATGTGACCATATTGAGCCCCGCATACAGACATATTTGGCTCTCAAGGACCTGTCACTCACCATATTGCTCATTAAATCCAGGCTTTTACCCCACTATACTAATCGTGCTGACATGCAAATCTGAAATCTGAAAGGTTGCAATACCCATTAAAAGGGGGTTTTACCCTTCTAGGGAAGAGTTACAACAATGTCACCCTTCACAAATGACCTTGATAAGAATTGAAGAAATTCTCAAAGATGGCATAGGCGCTTCCAACCTCTCTAAAAAGAAAAGGAGCTTGCTATTAGGCCTTCTAAACAAAAAGTTGTATAATAGCCCTTCTAATTTGAGGCATGCTAACATGCTAACACTCTTCCTTAAGGCTACATTGCACCGAGGGGGGTGGTAGGGCTAGCAGGAATGCTCTCACCCCACTCTCACTTGCTTGCACCGAGGGGGAGTAGGGGTAGTGGGGGTAACCTAGTGCTATCCAATGAGCAACAAAATCAGCCTCTGTACCACCAATCATTGAATGCCAACATGTACAACTTTTGTCCTATCACTTTAAGTCCAACGCACGTAGCATGCAAACATAGCAATTGCAGCAATTGGTGCAACCGCAAGGAATTCTTGCATAGTAAGGTGCAGCTCTTGCCCCCATAAGAGCTGGTGTGACACTACTCTTACATTACTAGGAAACACATTGATCATTCTTATTTTGAGCCTAGACACATGCATATTTATCTTTGAGTCCAAAACTATGGAGGTTTGTCATTAGTCGGTAAACTAAGGACCAAGCAATGGAGCCTCCACATGCAAGTTGAGTTGTTCATTGTTCACATAAACCATTTTCATAGCCAATACAAAAATCTTCCACTAATTTCACAATCAAATGCTCCGCACCTAGATTCTTCTTTAGATTTTGTTGGTTTTCTTGTTGTATTATAAGTAAATTACATTAGATTTTTAAATTTAGAAAACTTTCTCTCCAAAGAATTCAATTTTTAAAAAAGTTTTAACAATTCGCTTGACACTAAACCTTGCTATTTTGTGAGTGTTGTTGAGTTTGCTGGCATCAATCCATGTGTTTGGCATAAGGATGTGAAAAAAATCTCAAATGAAAAAAAAAAAACCAACCCAACCAATATTTGTGTAGCACATCATCACAATGTTGCTTAATTAACAAAGTACCCTCATTTTTAGAGTACTACTACATACTCACTTAGTCCCAGCAAGTGCAAAGTTAAAATTGAGGGATACTTATCCACATGCTCTATTAGACTATGTTGACTCATGTTGGTCAAATCGATCTCCATGTTTCCTAACTCTTTCTTACACTAGAACTTGCAACAAAGAGGCTTAGGTAGCACACAATCATAATTGTTTTGAGAGTTAATTCCAATCAATGTTTACAAAAATCTCTAATATTACTAGATAGTCTGTTTAGGTTATACTAAAAAGGGTAAGGCATTAGGAAAATAAACATGTATGTATGTACACACACATACTTGTGCGTGGGGTTTTTTTTTGTTATACAATGCCCAAGCAACTTAGGTCACCTGCTTCATGTGCGACGACACAAAGTCAATTCTCTATAAAGGTCATGCTTCACACCCCTTAGTAATGCCACACAAAGTCAATAATACTTAACAAATAGTCCATCATAAATGTATATGTATGTTAGGGATACACACCCCTTTCATTCTCTAAAGTAAAGTAATGTAAAGCGGACAATGACATCTAGACCACAATATACATACATATGCTAGGGATACACACTTTGAACTTCGAAGGATAATGGATTAAGGCCTTGATCATTAAAAAAATATTGAATTATAATTCTTTCATATGATAGTTTTAGGAACATATGCTCATGCTCACTAGCAATTACACTGTTAGGGGTAAAGGCACCTATGCCTATGTCACCTGTGTATTCACTACACTAATAGTACCCACACATTTGTACACTATAGGTGGTGAGCATCTATCATAGTCACTTCATTATTTATTATTTTAGTGATATTTGAATAAGAGATGTCCGATCACACATGATGACTATTGGAGTTCCAACATCTTCTCTCTCTCTCTCTCTCTCTCTCTCTCTCTCTCTCTCTCTCTCTCTCTCTCTCTCTCTCTCTCTCTCTCTCTCTCTCTCTCTCTCTCTCTCTCTTCATCTGCCATAACTCACACTTTCGATGCTTCCGCTTGCTTGTGCTCTCACTCAGGATTCTCCCTTCAATTGGTATTAGAGAATTGGTTTGAGGAGCTTCTCTTCTGTTTTCTTTAGCCCATATCAATACCTATAGCTCACTGTTTCAAGGCAACCATGGCTTCTTCCCTCAAGGTATGCACTTGATACTTTTCTTTCTCTCAAGCGATTAATTCTTTTTCCATGCATTGTACATGTCCAATTGAGCTCCCCTTGAGCTACAAGTACTACTAGTTAGGCCATTTGCAACAATAGGACCAACAACAGTAGTAGTGTGAATTGCACATGTTGCACTAGCCCATTCCTAATCCTATTGATCACTCCTCCAGTCCTGGTGACCTCTTGGTAACCTTGCTAAGACTTAGCATCACTCTCGAAAGTGGTCTTGTGGCACTGAGCTGCACCGACTTTGGGCATCCAAGTGTCGACCATTCCCTATATATGAACAGAGCAACATGAAGTAATAGACACAAGGATATCATACACCTCATCTTTTGAAGCTCTATTGATGCTTGTATGCTCGCATATTGATGCCAAATCATTGGGGGATATTATATTGATGTCTTGGAATGCTTTTAGGATTGATTTAAGCTCAAAAAATAGCTCATTTTTCAGTATCATTTGAGTATTGTAATAATAGAGGAACAAGCACGTGCACAGGGAAGTTTATGCCTATTGCTCTTGGATGCCATTCAGGTACTTGATTCGATGTCGTGATGTATTCCATTGATGGTCTACAACTGGATATGCTATTGAAATCTTTTTAGCTTTAACTTTGAGCTTGGTTGCATTCATATTGGTTGTGGTTATACACCTTGGTTTCTTCAATGACTTGCATAGTTGAATGTTTGAAGATTCTATTGGGTTTAATGCTCCCAGCTTATGCTTCATGTATCTTGGATCTTGAATGTCATGTCTATGATCTATTGAGCTTGTTTTGCTCAATTGGCATTTAGTTTTTATTCAGTGGGAGTCACTTGAGGTAGTTAGCTATTTTTCACTTAAGTAGAGCTTTGGGTTTATGCAATTGAACCTACTTTAGTGATATCGTGGGACTTGGTTCCTTTGCCTGGTGGAAATCATGCTTTGTTATGCAAGTGGATGTATAAGTTGAAGAGTATCCCTAGACCCCCTAGGCCAATCTATAACACTAGATTGGTTGCCAAGGATTTTAAGCCGAAGCATGGTATGAACTTCAATGAAATCTTCTCTCCTCTAGTCAAGATGACTACCCTACACTTGGTTTTGGCCTTAGTTACATAGCTAGATCTAGACCTCTACTAGATGGATGTCAAGATAACTTTCTTACATAGGGACTTGCATGATGAGATTTATATATAGCAACCTAAGGGCTTTGAGGAAAAAGGTAGGGAACATCTGGCATACAAGTTGGGAAAGAGTATTTATGGCCTTAAGTAGGTACCTAGGGAATGGTATTACAAGTTCGATACTTTCATGCATTCACACGGATATACCCGCAATGATATGTATCCATGTTTATATATGAAGTGTCTATGTGGGTAATATGTTGATTGATGGGAGCTCTCATGATGAGCTAGATGCCTTGAAAAGTCTGCTCAAGAAGAGCTTTGAGATGAAGGATATGGGATAGGCCTCAGATATTCTTGGGATGCATATATCACACCATCGCTCTAAGGTGCTCTTTTATTTATCGCATAAATAGCACATCCAGAAGGCCCTTGAGCTATTTCATATGTAGGATGTTAAGATTATTGGCTATCCTTTACCTTCTTATGTGAAGGTTAGCTAGAGTGACTACCTGTAATCTGTTGAGAAAAATGTTGAGATGGCCAAGATCCCTTATGCATCTATAGTGGATAGCTTGATGTATACCATGATAGCCACTCATGTTGACATAGAATTTGCAGTGGGAGTTGTGGCATGCTATATTGCTACAACTGGCAAGCAACATTGGGATGTCGTAAAGGGTATCATAAGGTATCTTAAATGCACTACAAATATGTTCATATATTATGGTGCCTAGGATACAAGAGTCATGGTGTACACCGACTCTAATTATGCAAGATATAGAGGCAATAAGAAGTCCACCTTTGACTATATCTTGTTGCTATTTCTTGGATGCCCAAGGTGCAGAAATGCATGGCTTTATCTGTTACAAAGGTAGAGTATATTGCAGCCCCACATTGAGCCTTGCAAGGAGACTCTCTAGCTACATATCCCGACTGTTTTCCTTGATGTTCCTAGAAGTGGAAGCCTTGGTCTTTTGTTTGCTTTGCCCATAGTTGGATTCTCATACTACTACATTTATTACAGTAATATTGTAATTACAAGTTTATGCATTATTTATGAGATCAGATGCTTTGATTTAACAGTTTATTACTAGTAGTTAGTGGATAGCCCTACACTTTGGTGTTTTCTTGTGTTTAGAATTTGTCTTGGCTATGATTTGGGGTTGGTTTGTAGTTATTTATAAAAATCTATATTTTTATACGATGCTTTCATTTGTTGACATGATGGCTAGTGGATAAAATGACAATGCTATCTTTAACATTGACAAATTGGATGGCATTAGTTATAGCTATTGAAAGGCACATATAAGACAAGTTTTGGTGCATAAATTGTAGATTAAGCCATTGGCATACGAGGGTGTAAAGCCTAAATGCTTTGATATAGAGAATTGGGATGAATTGAATGGGTTACACAAATCTACAGTCATTTTGTTAGTCTCTAAGTAAGTATTCTATAATGTTGTCTTTGAAGGACAGATTGCATGGAAATTATGGGAGAAGAGTGCGTGATGTCTATGATAAGGAGAGCCCTACCTCTCAAATATATTGGCTGAAGAAACTCATGGACCTTTGTATGAAAGAGGGGACTTTTGTGTTTGCTCACTTAAATGAGTTTCATTCTATTTTCAACCACTTATTTTTGTAGGTGATTGACTTTAAGGAGAATCCCCCACCATTGTTCTTGCTGGCTACATTGCTTGAATCATGGGACACATTTTGTATTGCTATGTGTGAAAATATGCCCACTAATGGGCTGAAATCATAGAATGTAGAGGGTACATTATTAAATGAATAAGTTAACATAAAGAATGTTGATGCTTCCCATAGTTCTCATACTTGATGATCATAGGCAGTAATGCTAAGAGTGGTAATGACTGCCGTCGTGGAAAAGAGTCTTAGAAGTCTCATTCTTGCTCATGTGGATAGTCTTACAGTTAGTCTCGTAGCCATAAGTTCACATTAACTTGTCATTATTATGGGAACTAAGGTCATATTAGTACCATAAAATGTGTGATGACAAGCACAAGTAAAAGGGAAAGGGTAAAGTGTAGGAAAAGAATGATGATTACAACATTGTCCCCAACAAGTCCAACATTAATATTGAAGAGATTAATGTAGCATAGACTAGTTCAAATGATGATTACATAATTACAACTTCTTCTCTTGATGTTTCCCAATTGATTGATGCCTCGTCTGTTTATGCTTAGTGTTGGCTGATTGATTTTGGAACTTCATTTCATATTTCTATTCATTAGGAGTGGTTCCACTACTATCGTAGTAGGATAGGATCTACTAGATTGGGCAATAAATTAGCATTGGATGTTGTTGTTATTGGAAACATATGGCTACAGTTTACTTTAGGAAACATCTTTACTTTGTATGATGTATGCCATGTTCTATCTTTGACCAAAAGTCTACTTTCTACTGGCCAATTGGACGATACAAGTTACTTTGTATCTTTTGGTGATTCCTCATGGAAGATTGCACATGGGAATCTTGTCCTTGCATGAAGTGCCAAGTCTAGCATTTTTTATCACTTGTATTTGGATCTATCGACCATATTTTAGCAGTGGGTGGCTGTAGTACCACATGTATCGTTATAACATCATCATCTTGAGTACATGTCAGTAAAGGAAATGAAAATGATTACATGATTCCAATATCTTTCGCCCCTTGACTATAAATATTTTTATTCTTGTGATCATTGTCTTTATTGTATGTAGACATGTAGTTTGCATAAGAATTCTAACATTACATGTATGGGTGAGCCTCTGGCTCTTGTTCATTCTAATTTTTGTGGACCTATGTCCTATATCGGTCATTAGATATGACAAAATATTTCGTTACTTTCATTGATAATTACTCACATAAGGTCTAGAAATATCCCATAAAGTAGAAATCAAAAGTATTGGCTATGTTTTAGTAACAACATACTCTTATTGAGAACTAGTTTGGGATTGGACTGTACTAATTGACTACCTCATACACCCAACTCTAGAATGATATGGCTAAGTGCATGAACATGATGATTTAAGAGAGCCTGTATAGTATCATTAGCTAGGCAAGCTTACCAAGAGCTTACCAAATCACTTCTGGGAGAAGGCAGTTACTATTACTACCATACATTTAATTAATCATAATCCCCATGCACTACTATTGACTATTAGGTTGTAGAGGAGGTATGGTCTAGAAAACCTTAATAATACGCTCGTTTGTGTATCTTTGATTTGTGAGGCTTTCTGCTATGCTTCCAAGGACAAGTGCAATAAGCTGGATCCTAAGTCAGTACAAGACATCTTTCTTGGTTATGGGAATGTAGGTAAGATAGGCTATCACTTATGGGATTCACACGCTGGAAAGGTCATCCATAACCATAATGTTGTTTTCCATGAGGAGAAAATTATAAGCAATCTAAACACAAGTACTTGAGATAGATATGTAGTGTGATCTTTCAAGAGAAGCCTCTTGTTATTGCACAACTAGCTAGATT
Source organism: Lygodium microphyllum (assembly GCF_053477565.2). Taxonomy (NCBI): domain Eukaryota; kingdom Viridiplantae; phylum Streptophyta; class Polypodiopsida; order Schizaeales; family Lygodiaceae; genus Lygodium; species Lygodium microphyllum. The sequence goes on along the minus strand of NC_141141.1, from coordinate 48,216,317 downwards.
ACATATTATTGATGCTTCAGTAGCCCATGACCCTGATATTAGATAGGATGATGTGCAGGCTCCGTAGCTTGCTGTGAGATGATTTGTTAGAGATAAGTGTTCTCTTGAGTCCATGGACTATGTAATGGTGACCAATGCTGGTGAGCCTCCCACTTATGATGATGAGGCCATGTACAAAGGTAATAGTCACTCTTTGGGAGAGGGCCATGCAACCAGAATATGATTCATTACAAAAAGGCCATGCATGGAATTTGGTTCCTTTGCCTAGTGGAACACGTTCTTTGCCATGCAAGTGGGCATACAAGTCAAAGAGTACCCCTATATGCCCCACATTGGCATATATGGCCAGATTGATTGCTAAGGGTTTTGAGCATAAGCATAATGTTGACTTCAATGAGGTATTTTCTCCTGTAGTTAAGTTGAATACCATGCACTTGGTACTAGGTTTGATTGCTTAGCTTGCTCTAGACCTTTATAATATGGATGTAAAGATGACTCTCTTACATAGAGACTTACATGATGAGATTTAGATATAGCAGCCTAAGGGCTTTGAGGAAATAGACTGGGAATATCTAGTATGCATAAGTAGGCACCTAGGGAATTGTACCACAAGTTTTATACTTTCATGCATTCACAGGGACATATCCATAGTGATATGGATCTGTGTTTATACACGAAGAAGGCTTGTGATGATAGCCTTATGATTTTGGTAATCTATATGGATGATACGTTGATTGCTAGGAGTAGTCATGATGAGCTGGATACCTTGAAAAGTCAGTGCAAGAAGAGCTTTGAGATGAAGGACATGGGACACACCTCACATATTCTTAGGATGTGTATCATATGTCATTGCTCTAAAGGGCTCCCTTACTTATCACAAAAGGAGTACATCTAAAAGATCCTTAAGCAGTTTCATAAGGAGGATGTGAAGCCAATTAGTTGTCCCCTTTACCTTCTTATGTGAAGATTAGTCAGGTCAATTGTTCATAATCTGATGAGATGAAGGTCAAGATGGTCAAGATCTCCTTATATGCATCCATAGTGGGTAGTTTGATGTATGCCATGATAGCCACTCATCCTGATATAACATTTTTAGTGGGAGTTATGGCAAGTAGCTACACCTGGTAGGTAGAATTGAAATGCCATGAAGGTTAATTTGAGGTGCCTTAAGAGCACTGCACATATATGCATATGTTATGGTGGCCAAGATATTTGACTTTGATTATGTAGGATGTGTAGATAGCCATCTTTGCCCATGTCTAATTCACCTTGGCTAGAGGTGATGTTTCTTGGATGTTTAAGGTGCAAAAATGCATAGCCCTATCTAATCCAGAGGCATAGTATATTGCAACCACACTGAAGCTTGCAAGGAGGCTCTTTGGTTAGGCCATATGGTAGTAGACCTTTGTGCTACTGGTGTGGTTCCTACACTACATTCAAATTCTACGAGTGCTATTCAATTGGCCAAGAATCAAGTCTTCCAGGCAAAGACAAAGCACATTGAGGTGCGTTACCACTTTCTCAATGAGGTCATTAAGTGTGAGAATACATGGATCTAGAGCATGGCTATGGTGGTTCAAAGACGAGAAGAAGACTACAGTAGGCACCACTATGCATATGGGATAGGTAAGCCTGCATGTCCTTAGCCCCGAAGCTCTATACAAAGAGGCTGTCAGTAGGTGTGATTGTTTGAATCTCAACATTAAGGACAAGTCCATTGAGCTTGTTAAGATCTCAACAAACTAAAATCTTGAGAATTTTCTCACTAAAAGTCTCTCAATGGAGTGTTTTGCCTTTCTTAAGAAGATGATGGCTATTGGATGAGATGACATCTATTCCTCATCCTATTGTACTCTATGCACATTTATAATTTGTCACTTTTTTTGGGCACCCATCACTATCACTTCACTATTTATTATTTCACTAACTAATGATTAAGGGAAGGACAGTCATATATTGTGACTATTGGAGTTTCCACATCTTGAGTCCTTCTCTCTTACTCTCTTGCTCCATCTACCATAGCTCACACCTCTCTTGCTTCTACTTACTCGTGCTCCCACTCAGGCTTCTCCCTTCAAATAGGCCATATGTTAAGTAGCCCCTTAGTTTGACATGGATTCCTTCTTAAGCAGGCCCTTTACTTCTTGGCAACAAGCAAGCAAAATAACAATGCTAATAGATTTGAACCTGAGATATTGGTTGCAATCCTTCTTCTTCCTTCACAATGATAGCCTTCAAAATGTCAATGACAAATGAATGGAGTATGCCGTAGTACCTTCTTTAATGGCAGCCTCTTCAACACAAACTCAAATTGACTCCACACCCTTGTAAGCTTCAAACACCTTCTTGAATAGCACTTCCTTGTCTTGAGCTACACTAGACCTTGAACCTCTTCAAATTTTCATAGTTATGGATGCCTAGGAAAGGGGCTATGATACCATGTTACAAAACATAGTTGAGCAAGAAGAGAAGATGAGCTATGAGGGATAGAAGAAAAACAAGTGGAGAAGCATGATGCCACAAAATAGCTTTGATAGTGAAGTAAATACATTATTTTATAGCTTTAGAGCTTGTACACTCTCCCTTCTCTTTTCACACATTGTAGGTAGCCTCTTTTTGGTGCCAACTCATCCATCCTTTTCCATCCACATATCTATCCTTTCTCTTAGACCTAATTCCCGTACATACGTATCAAATATGCTAATACTATTGTGCCAAGAGCATAACATTGGGCTAGAACTACAATGTAGCCTCTTTTTGGTGTCAACTCATCCATCCTTATCCATCCATATATCTATCCTTTCTCATAGATCTAGTTCGTGTACATATGTATCAAATATGCTAATACTATTGTGCCAAGAGCATGACATCAGGCCAAAACTAATACATCATAGGTAGCCTCTTTTTGGTGTCAACTCACCATCCTTATCCATCCACATATCTATCCTTTCTCTTAGACCTAGTTCCTGTATATACTTATCAAATATGCTAATACTATTGTGCCAAGAGCATGACATTGGGATACAAATAATCCATAAATAATTAATCCATGAATAATAAACTCTAATCTATAAAACTAAAGAGAAAATGAAATTTACCTAAGAGCAAGGAAATTAATGAGGTTGTGTATGGTGAACAAACTCTTTTAGAACTTGTGATCTACATTTGGTCTAACATCTTGAAGATATGAAATTGCCCTTATTAATCTTTAGATTTTGGCTAATGTTGTATCCAAGTTTGATTTGAAACACATGAGAGAGAGAGAGAGAGAGAGAGAGAGAGAGAGAGAGAGAGAGAGAGAGAGAGAGAGAGAGAGAGAGAGAGAGAGAGAGAAGGCCTTCATTTTTCGATTTTCTCTTTGTTGCTTCTTTTTCCAAGTAGTTGGTAGCCACATAAAATGCTTGAAGTTTAAATCCATTTATATTCATTTCAAAATCGTGCTCTTAAAGAAAAATCAATTGGTTTAGATTTATAAATGTACATGTTTGTATGGCAATGCATATCCATTTATGTACATTTTAGTTCTCAATGTGATAACCCTATTGATTTATAAAATGGCAAGTTAAAAAAACTAAAGGAATATCATATAACTACTAAACTAAGGGACATATGACTTATGCTTTGCTTCATAAAGTGTGACCAAGGTGAATATCATGTTCATTTGAAAGATTTCAGTATAGGAGAAAATTAATTATCTTGACAAATTTACCTCAATTGCAATGTAGATGTTGGTCCAATTGTGTTAGAGAGGATGGAAAGTCTCAGTGTTGCATGAAATGTTTTGGATATAGGGTAAGGGGAATAGTATAGGGGGTAGCTACTACTGGCAAAAATTTAGCATGCAGAGAATTGTGGAAAATCCTGCGGCATTGATATTCTACTAAGTGATATGAGGCAAAAAAACATTTTAGCCCCTAATATACTCAATACTTAAAGATTGAAGCTTTGTACCTCTTGTGATACATTAAAACTCAATGATTAAAATATTGTAGACAAGCACCCATAGAAGGACAGGCCACATGGCACAAGGAGGTGGAGGGCTACTTCCTTCTCTCTAAAAGGATCATTAGATTTATGTCTCTTTACTGGCACTTGATTACTCTTTGAAAAATGTAGAGTTAGACTTGTATAGGGGGGCATCACTTTAGCCCTCTTACCATATTGTAAGATTGTCTGGATTTAATTACCTTTGAAGTCAAAGGGATATGTGTCTCCCTCATATATGTGATATACATATGTTAGTGTGTAAACTTATATCTCAGTATATAGGAAAGTATTATGGACTTGCAAAGAGTTCATCAAGGATCATTGGATATTTATGTTACATTAATTAGAGTGTAAAGCACATTGAAGCTTAGGTGTGAAGGGAGAAGCTCGAGTGAGAGCACAAGCAAGTAGAAGTACCAAAGATATGAGTTATGGAAGATGGAGCAAGAAAGCAAGAGAGAGAGAGAGAGAGAGAGAGAGAGAGAGAGAGAGAGAGAGAGAGAGAGAACGAGTCAAGATATGGAAACTCCAACTTTCACAATGTGTGATCAACCTTCCCTTATTCAAATTTCATTGAAATAATAAATAATGAAGTGACAGTGAAAGGTACTCGCCACTTTTAGTGTATAGGTGTGCGGCCACTATGAGTGTAGCGAACACATGGGTGGCATAGGCATAGGTCTCTTTACCCCCAATAACCTCCCACTTAAAGGAAAATGTGTCCCTAGTGAGGAGAGAATAGAAAAAAAGTGACAAAGTACAAATCTACATAAAATACAACAAGATGACAATAGAACAACGAGACGGAGACACTACATCGGTATCTCCACAGCAACCACCTGAGCCACGCTCTCTCGAATCACCACGAGAGCGAGGAGTAGCACTTGTATCCCGAGCTGACTATGGGCTCACTATATCCAAATCTCCGCAGCATCCCCCTGAACTACTCCCTCCATCTGGCCCAAGTCTGGAGTGTCGACCTTGTTTGCTGGAAACTGAAGCATCAGAGTGCACCAAAGTAGATCTAATAGAACGGCTTGATGGTGTCCGAGACAGTTCCTGGTCTGCCATATCTCTGAATCTCACCATCTGATCTGGAGACATACATGTAAAGATCTCCTGTAGCTCCTCATCGCTCATCCCTCGACTCATCGTGATGATCTAAAAATCCACAAAGGTCACCTGCCACCCATAGACAATAATTGATGTTAGTATAATCAATATAAATCATACAAAGCACAGTAATATAAATATTTAAAAAATGATCTTACTTAAAATGCATATCTTATGTACCCTTATAAGTGATTCGTCAACGAATTGAGTAGGTGGATGCTCCATGTATGAAATACCCTATGGTCCCATATCAATCTCCTGACACAACTCCGTATACACTGGAAGGTCGATAGACATGTTACCACAAAAGATGAGTCCAGCTTGTTCTCAAAGAATTCTCGGACTCCTGTATTTCCATCATTGTTACACGATGCTAGCTCCTCTAGATGCTCCAAGCTTTCGATGGCCTCCACCCCTTGCAATATCAACCCCTCTATTTGCATACTATCCTCATCTATGCTCGGAACATCACTTTGATCATATACTCTCGCACTTCAGGGAGCTGAAGATATAACGTACCACCATCGAGGTTGTCGAGGGTTTGGATAGAAAATTACATGTTCACAATCACGTACAAGAGAGATTTAACTATTGTGACATGTACCATGTCGTAATACAATTAAAAAATACATGATTTTATGCACCTGTTTACAATGGGCCATCAACACAAACGTGTCGCGCAAATCCATCCTTTTTTTTTAAATCTATTTCGAGAAATCCAATGCACCTCGTCGAACTGTTGCTCCAGCTTCTTCAAGTACCACTGCACATCGAAAAGGATCATGGAGAAGCTACGGTAATCCACCATGACAATACTTTGCAAGTTCCTAAAATACTCCATCTCATCTATAACCGTGTTTGGATCTGTTGCTCATCGTCAGCTCTCTTGCTCAAACCTTGCCATGATACCACAATCTGTTGTGGAGTGCATTTAATCAATACGCTCCATGCGAAAATGTCGTCCACGCGATCACGCTGCACTATATATTTTGTACTGTACATTGAAACACTCAATTAGTTGTCGCATATAAAATATAGACATGACAAACCGTAAACATGTCATCACCTTTGGACTACATCCCCTCGAGAATTCCCACTCCTCAGTTGAGACCTCCGCCCCTTCACGAGACACTGCGGTCAAAGCTCCATGCAATCTGTGAGGTGCCCGCCCATCGGCTTTCTCGGCACTCTTTTAGCGGTCTATCGAGAAACAAATCTAAGCGTCGCTGCCCGGCACTCCCAAGGAATGATCCGAGTTTTGTCGCCTAGGGTTTCCCGAATCCGCCTCGCAACGGAACGTTCACGACCCAACCCACTAGGATCGACCTGAAATTCGGGTTCCTAGTTGTCAAGGTCTCCTGTTAGCATTCTAGCGTCGGGTATTGGACATCCTACTTTACGCAGAGATACCCATCCCGAAGCAAATCTATGCCGCACTTGGTTCAAAGAGAATGGGAAACGAGAGGGATGCGTTGCTCAACCTCTCTGCCCATAGGGCATAGTCCCATTCCGGTCCCCTAAAACAGCACGAATCGGGTTCTAACCTATCAATACCTAAAGGTCAAATGACGATAAAAACTTGTGAGAAGCCTCCCAGTTCTCTGGGACCACCCTGCCATAGGACGGACCCATCGGGGATTCCGCCCACCCGCTTCCCTTAATAGCTTTAGTTTTCTAATTAGGTTCTACCACATTTATGTGTGACACTTAAAATCAGCTTCATTAATTAAGCCTTTTAGGGAACAAGGTTCGTTCGCGTAAATTATAGCACAGACACGAAAACAGAGCAAAGCAATCTATTGACAAACAAGATCAAACAAGTTCCTTAACTTATCTTCAAGTTAATCTTTGTCTCCTGCCCATACAGGAGAAATTATATTTCGCTTCTGTCCAACAGAAGTATCCCTTCTGCCCTGCAGAAGTAACTGGTCCAATTCACATGGCACCAAAACTCAATCCTTTATCTAGAATAGGATCTCCCAACATGCCCAGATGTTGGGGGCCACGGAGGTCTTCAACTCCATTCTTGACCTAGCAAGGGGTGTCCAGAGCTCCAACTGACCCACAAGCTATCTAGGAGCGAAACATCATTCCCGTGGTTGGCCTTTTCACCACTCGACCTTCGGCCCATGAATCGAGCAGTGCCCCCTCGGGTTACTACACGGTGCGACCGTGGAGGTGATCCACCCGTACAATATATCCTTCCTTAATTAAATCCTTTAAGAATCAAGCACAAACAAGGCAATCAGCCTAATATCATTTTCCAAGAAAACATTCCTTTAATCCATGGCGACTTGTCATCACAGACCCTTGCCATGCATTTACCATAAATCACAAGCACTTGGAATAATCATCCAAACAATAACTAACAACCAATTGAATGTGAAAACATTTAGGATGTTGTTCGATCAATCAACAAAACCAATTGCATTCTTTTCAAACAATGCAAGAATAGACGATATAACATTTCCATCGTATATTTGCTCTCTCCCTTGGGATCTAAGAGCAATACCATGCAAACATGTTCTCAACACTTCCTTCCTTCGGCTAGGGCATATGTTAAGGGTTCAAACACTATTCATGATGTAAGTTCTATAGGTCACTTACCTTGATTGATAACCCAACCCTGAGTTTGGATTAGCAAAAGTCATCGTTATCCGACGGATCTCAAGATATCTTAGTTTTAACCCTTATGATTAATTTCTTGTACTAGCTCTTAGTCAAGTCATGAGGCAAATAGAAATTTATCCTCATATATCAAGCATGTTATAGGCATAACATATAAATACTTGATAAGATAAGTGTGAGATGATCTCAAGTAATTTGACTCCTAGGCTCTTAGGCTAAGTACTTTTGAAGTATCTAAACTTTAAACTAGTACTTCTCTATTCATGATTCTTAACGTCATATTCTTTTAGCAATCATACTAGTTATAACTCTTGACTATACTTTAGTCTAGCACTTGTATGCCCACTCTTTTAATGTCGTTCTTTTGATGACTATGCCATTCACAATGCTTGACTGATTCTTCCTTGTAATTGCTCTACTAGCAAATAAGTCATATGTAACTAGGTGCAATTATCTTCCCTTGATATATGCACTTCACAAACTCCATCTTTCGAGTAAGCGAGATGAAATTTATCCTTTCCCATGATCTATACTCGTGCAATAGTATGGGGCCTAACGTATCTCATACGAGAATCAAAGCAAGCATCTATCAAATTGAAAATACATTACTTACGACCGGAACCGCAGTTGGATTGATGGTGATGCCTTTGCTCGAAGCCTTGTTGCTAGTTGCAGGATTGTCATCCGCACGCGACATTCTTCTCTTGGAGGCCATCGTCCGCAAATAGACTCAAGAGATTAAGAAGGTGGAATAGATTCAAGATGGAAGATCGTAAGAGAAGATGGTTCAGTCTAGGAGAGTAAATTGAGCTAATTCTCTTCCTTGCAGCCTCACGAGGTGACTCTTCTCTCTCTCTCTCTCTCTCTCTTTCTCTCTCTCAAGCTCTCTTGCAAGCTCTTCCTCACAATCTCTTGGAGGAGTATCCTCCACTCTACCTCTCTCTCGCAGCCTCTCGGGGTCTCCTTATGCTTCTTATGCCTCTCCCATGCCTCATATTTATAGTGAATTAGAGAAGAGGGCTTGTGGTTGAGAAGTAGAGCTCTTTATGGAGGGGGATCTTGGAAAGATCAGTGATCTGATTCTCAGATCATAAATCTGATGGTTCCATTGGCTCCGAAAGGGGGGTAAAACCCCAAGACACTTGATTAGAAAGCTCTCAGTTCACTCCTTCTTCTTTTCTATGTTCGAAGTGCTGTCTACTGCTTGTAAACTGCGATCGCGGCGCGCGCGATTTCGCCAGTCACTTTTCTTTATTTTTCTTTTTATAAAATCTTCAAACTAACTAAAATATCACTTCTCTTTTCTTTTTTAAATGACATCCAGTTCTAAAATCCTCCATATCTTTTTCTTTTAGGATAATATCTAAAGTATCTAAAATATACTAGTTTTATCCAAATTCTAATATTTTTGGACCTTCCAAACTATACACATGAACTTAGTGATTAATATAACTCATAAGTCTCGTTCACCTTGTAATTTATGTGAAGGGTAGCTACGGTCTTTACCAATTCGAGAAAAATATCGAATTTACGACTCTTGATTTTTCTAAATAAAATATTTTAAATTAAATAAAAATTATCAATAATTAATGTTAGTTAGTTTTTACCTTAGTTAGTCTTTAGTTAGTAATCTTACTAACTTATTAATTGACTAACTAACTTTTGAACCAACCAACTAACTTTTATTGTGCGGAGATATTACATAATCATCACGTTGACATAGATCGCGACATCTCCTCCATGCCCTCGGGATATCGAATCGATCGATGGCATGTACTATGTCGAAATTCAGATCGCGCTTCCTCTCAATCTTTCCGAGCCATGTCTCCATAGAGGCATGGTGCAACGTACAAAAGCAATTCACTTTCTCCTCCATTGCAGCATCCATTCTTTTTTCTACCCCATTTCCAACCACCACATCTCCGGTCAATCTATCATTGTCCTTCAGTGACCATAACATATTGTTGTCTGAATCCACCGTTGGTAGCCATTGCAAAATATGCACTAACACCTCAGACACCAACCAACCTTTAGCCATGCTACCTTTTGGCCGAACTCCTTTCAAGATTTTCATGAAGCGCTCAAAGAAGAACATCCATCACGTATGGACAGGTCCAACAATCTCCACTTCATCTACAAGATGGACAATAAGGTGGATTTATATCGTGAGCATGCTGGTAGACAGGTATTTCTCAAAGAGACAGATCGTCTCCACTACTCCCTGCCTTGTGGATTCAATAGAAAACATCTTAATCTCCTTCTATGAGATCCATTGCACTAAAGTCGACAACCTGTAAATCGCCCCGTGTACTTTTGGTGTAAGGCATCCTGCGATCGTGATCGGTAGTACAAACTGCCACAAACGAGTATTATGAACAACAACTACACTCCAAATAGAAAAATACACAAGCCACTTAAAATCCATTCGTAGTACAAACCTGACATATCTTATGCCAATCATGGGATTTTAGCCCTGATAATTGGTTGTCTTTAGAAAACGTGGACGTGAGAGAACGCATCATACCTGTCGGAATGCAAATAGACTTGACTATTTGCTTCACAATGCACTCTTCTTTAATGGAAAAAACCCAAGGAGCGCAAGGTAGCTGCAAGCGACCATCAGCACTCGACTGCGCAGCCAAAGCGCCTCCATCTTGCCTACCTCCTTCAAATCCATTCATGTCCCTATAGTGTCTCTCTTTCCTGTGATGTGGTCCCATAGCAAGCTGTCCACGTTCTTGAAAATATGCATGGGATCCAAAAAGTGGTTGATTTGTAAGTGGGTCCAATATGGCAACTCGTAGAAAATTGAGTATCGTCGCATTCTGTTTGGCTATGACTTTGTAGGGACCATTTTCAGCTCGTACCAGCTTTGGGCATTCATACGTGCTGGAGGTCGTCCAAGAAAACCTTCCCTGAGTTCATGACCCTCTAGCAAGAAAGCGGTGTGTCCTTAATATACCATCTTCTTCATGGTTTGTGACCTTCGGGAGTCTAACTATGGCCCACACAATGGACGTGCATGATAACCTGAGGTAACCAGACCTGTCCCAGCACCTCTATCCAGTGAATACAAACTTGAATGAGTTATGATAGATATTACCAACTAGAACAGAAGCCTACTTACCTGAGCACTCTTTTAAACCTTCAATTATTTTTGCAATTGCACTATAAATTTTGTAACGTTATTTGAGAGCCAGGATCACTCTTGCATGATGACCCTCACCACCACTCTCTCTTTGTTTTTTATCCATTCATTCTCTTCTCTCCTTCCATCTCTCTCTCTCTTTTTCTTTCTTTATTATGCTGTATGTTTATTCCCTCTCTCTCGTTCCTTCTTTCTTTTTCTCTCTTCCTCTTCCTCTCTCATTTTCTTTAACAAAACATCTCTCTTTCTCTACCACTACCACTACCACTACAATAAATAAGAAAAGAATTAAAAACAACAACAACAATAATAACTACTACTACTACTACTACAAACAAGAAAAGAAGAAAAAACTATTACTACTACTACTACAAAAACAAATAAGAAAACTAAACAACAATAGACAAGAAAAGAAAAAAAACTACAACAACAACAACAAGAAACACTACTACTACTACTACTACTACTACTACTACCACTACCACTACCACTACCACTACCACTACCACTACCACTACCACTACTACGATGACTATGACTACCACAACAACAAACCACTACTACTACCACTACCACTACAATAAACAATAATTTTCTTTTTAAAAAAAACAACAACTACTACTACAACAACAAAAAAGAAAAAAAGAAAAAACTACTACTACTACTACTACAAACAAGAAAACTAAACAATAATAAACAAGAAAATGAAAAAAACTACTACTACAATAACAATAACAAACAAGAAAACTACTATTACTACTACTACAACCATGACTATGATGACTACGACTACCACAACAACAACAAACAAGAAAAGAAGAAATTAAACAACAACAACTACTATCACTACCACTACCACTACTACTACGACGACTACCATAACAACAACTACCGCTACTGCTACCGCTACCACGACTATCACAACAACAACAAATAAGAAAAAAAGAAAAGAAGAAATAAAACAACAACAACAATAACAACAACCTCTCCCTCCCTCCCTTCCTCCCTCTCCCTCTCTTTCTCTCTTTCCCTATTATGTTTAATGTTTTCTCCCTCTCTCTCGTTCCTTCTTTCCTTTTCTCTCTTCCTCTCCCTCTCTCATTTCCTCTCACTCTCATTTCCTCTCTTTCTCTCTTAATACACATGATTTTTAACAAAAACAAGTAAAAGAAAATGAGAAAAAACAAAAACAAAGCAAGAGGGAACAATGCACTCACTGCAAAGGCCCGAGGATGGATTCGGCGGCTCCTCTTTGCGACGGCGGCTCCTCTTTGCCTTCCATACACTTTCTCCTCTTCTTTGCAAAAATGGCAACGGCGGCGGTGATAAGCTTTCCTTCTCCCTCTTTTTCTCTTTTTCTCCCTCTCTCTCTCAAATGCAAGATAGAGTTCGCTCTCCCTTTCGCTCTCTCTTTTGTTCGTTCACACAAAATAACACGCTCGGGTTTCGGCCCGCGTTTTTTTGTTTGAGTACCGTCACTATTTGCGTCACATAGTGACACCACTAATTTGCGTCGGAAAGCATTGTCACTATGCCTTTGTATCCTTGTAGTGGAGCTTTGAAAAAAAAACACTTTACAATCAAATAGTTTATTGGTCACCATATTACAACAACGAAAAACTGCTGAAAATGAGCTAATACAAGCTCAAATTAGTCCAATGACACCATCACATAATGTATTCCAAGTATCCACGCAACCAATGAGCATCAATAGAAACAAGAAATGAGCTCCAATCATTGAGGAAAGACTGTTATAGACTTATAATAGCAGGTTTGATATATATTGTAGCAAACAACAAATGTTGGGAGCTCCAAAACTCAAGTAACCAATACTAGGGAGTGTACCAGAGGTTGCACAAGTGTCCAAGAGGAAGTACAAGTGGAAATGGATTGCTATAGAGCATAGGGAGTGTTGTCTAGGAACAGGTACAATCTATGATAGCTCACACGATTGCTGTAGAGTTGAATGCTAGTATGGTTGAAGAAAATGGGCACTACAAAGCACGAGCAGATGCTCCATGCAACCTTTTCAATCCGTGGAGCTCAACGCAATCTATGATAACTCACACTATTGCTACATAGTTGAATGCTAGTATGGTTGAAGCAAATGGGCACTACAAAGCACTCACATATACTCAATGCAACCTCTTCAATCCCTGGAGTAAGCCCTTGTAAGTTGGAAGAGAATTGAAGATCAATGCATATCGTGGGGAGTTTAAGAAAGGGCTACCACAAATCTTAAGCTATAGGCTAATGAAGAAGAAGATCCAACTTGATCAAGGGCTTTGATACTTATTGAAGGGAGAAGCCTAAATGGGAGCATGAGCAAGTGGAAACAAGAGAGGTGTGACCTATGGTTGATGGAGAGAGAGAGAGAGAGAGAGAGAGAGAGAGAGAGGGACTAAAGATGTGGAAACTCCAATAGTCATAATGTGTGACTGACCTTCCATTATTCATTAGTCATTGAAAGAATAAATAATGAAGTGATAATGATGGGCACTCACCACCTGCAGTGTAGAGGTGTGTGCATACTATAAGTGTAGTGAATACATGGGCAGTTTAGGCACATATGACTTTATCCCCAACATTGTTTACACCACAAGCAAAAAGGGTAGCTTCTGTCAACATGTTAGAGGGGTGCAACCTGTGTGTTTTAGATAGAGAAGGTGAGAGAGATTAAACCAGAGTGATATAAAGCTTTAAAGCTTCAACTTCACATTGTTAAGTACAAGACGACATAGTGAATCAAATTCGGCACCACCGCAAATATCCTCTTGACCTTTGCCATTTTTGCGGTGATTGAAAAAATGTTGTCTTGCTCATGATTATCATCTCCTTTCTTTTATATTAAGGTTATTAAAAACCCTCCCTTAAGATAGCCTCCTTTCACACTTGACTTCTTCTCAAAATGGTTTCTCATGTAAAGTCTTATTCACACTATTCCTCTCCTCCAAACTGGTTAAAATAGAGTTGCATTCACATGTACCAAGGCTAATATTATGTCTTCAAATAAAAAATATACATTGTAAAAGTGTGAAAGTTTTTCTTTTAAATAAGTGCTTTATTATTCAATCTTCATTATAAAATCCTTATTGTTGTAATTGGGATTAGACATTGCCATTGAGTGAAAACGCCAAGAGGTAAGACCTTCCTATATACCACAAAAACAAAATTCCATCTCCATCATGCAAAATGCCTAAATTTATTATTCAAAATCAAATCCAAAACCATTATGATGCCTTAAAAAATCACCAAACCATGTATGCCATGAAGCTATCAAGTGAAAACAATGTATCCTTGTGTATCCATAAAAAAGAGAATATCATAAGACTTAAAGCCAAAGAGCAATAGATCAAAGAAAAGACCACCAATACAAAGTCCATGAAGGAAAATAAGTCCAAGGAGACTATGAAGATTAAGGACACCATGAAACCTACCAAAGCATGTCAAAATCCAAGAAAGAAAGCCAGAAGAGAAAAAGTAAAACAAAAAGAAGATCAAGATTGGAGCCAAATCCAAGGAGAAGAAAATCAACCAAGGCTAAGAGCCAAAGAATAGCAAGCACCAAAGATGAAAAATAAAATTGTAATGTCTACTATCGGCATCAATGATATAGCCGAGGGGACAAACTCCCAAATCAAATTTAATGTCATTTACTCACATCTTGATTGTGTCACACCACATGCTTATGAGTATAATAGGGGACTCAAGGGGAGCAATCTTATTTTATAATCACATCCCTGGTGGCAATGGCAATCAATAATGACTAACGAGGCATCAAGGGGGGGTTTGTTAGCATATTTGTTGTGTATGTATGGGAACTAGGTCTAAGAGAATGGATAGATATGTCAATGGATAAGGATGGATGAGTTGACACCAAAAAGAGGCTACCTACAATGTATTAAATGTATCCAATAGGCAAAGAGAACGGAGAGTGTCCAAGCTCAAAAGCTATAAAACAATGTATTTGCTTCAATATCAAATAAATCAAGTCTATTTTGTGGCATCATGCTTCTCCACTTATCCTTCTTCCTTTCCCCATAGCTTATATTCTATTCTTGCTCAAGTATATTTTGTAGCAGATAGGTCATCACTTGACCGTTATTATAAGTTTTTATAAGTTATTATTTAATCTTTAATTACTTTTTATTAATACGCATGGAAAATCATTGATTCTACACTATGATTCATAACTACGCAATAAGACCTATTTTTATTACTATTAAAAAAGATTATAAGTTTATCTCAATATTGTTAATTCAACACAAGTTGTTCCTGAAACTTCTTTGATATAGCATACTAGTTTTTGATACTTGAATAATATCAAGGTATTGCATTTGGTCCCATGTTGTAGTTTCAACATAATGGATTGTTCACATCTCAATTGGTTAGAGTGGTTATAAGTCCTAGACCATGAATAGATGAGATTGAAATGCACTAAATTTAGTATCCCTTTTAGACCAATATATCAAGACCTAAGGGGTTAGGAAATAAAATGAGATGGATCAATCCACAATCTATGCCTCTAATACCATTTCCAATAATTGGATCGTTGTCAACAAGTTTCCACCAACATTTTCTTTTTTTAAAAGCAAAAATTTCCATTTTCTTGTGTAACTCTCTTGGTCTAGACATGTCATGTAATACTAATTTGGCCAAAATACTTGATGGAATATAAATAGTTTTCATTATCTTCACGAAATCTCTCCAAGACAAACATCAATTGAGTCTATACATTTCTTATTAAACCATCTTAAACATTGTACAAGAAATCCTCAAGAAATATGGCTATTATATTTTGCAAACTTGTAGAAAAGTGTGTATTAAACATGCATATGACCAATTGTAGCTAGCCACATTGATTAGGATATACAAAGGGCCAAAGAGGTGGGGCTCATGCCTTCATGTGTATACATATTTTCCTATCCACTCTATAAGCCTTTATTGCAGCAATCTATATAAGTTTTCATACAACTAAATATCCTTTCACAAACACTAGTACTCTCACTTATGAGTTCTAATGTTTGTTGAACTAGTTTTTATGGGAGGTTACTTTAAGTATGTAAGCTTATTTACCATTGTGAAAGGACCATTTAAATGTGTGGTTCTACAAGGAACTTGAGTGTTATTATGATCTTATGGATATATATATTGTCTTATTTGGACAAAAAGTATCATGGCATTTGTGTTAAATCTATTCATACTAAGATTATATTTGATGAAACTATTTATGCTTAAATAATTTTCATCATCAACTACCCATAACACTATCTTGACTTCCACTCATCGTTGTGGAGTTTGGGCCCTTTTCCCCTATCAAATGTTTCCTAAAACTATAGCTCCACATTCTTCTCCCAACACCTATAGGTGGGAGTTGCCTCCACTTTTCCAAATGTTGCATACATTCGTTAATGAAGCCAATGTTGTATGTACCTTCAGGGCTTGTTGACAAGATCATGAACTTGGATGTCTATGGGGCAACATTGTACAAGGATGAAGCAGTTTATCTAGCACAATAACATTGATTGACAACAATTAAAGGCATGGCAGTGGAGACTACAAATCAATATTGTGTTAAACTTCATCGTCACTCAATTAATTTCCTAGCTTTGTACAAAGAGGTCTAGGCACTTAAGCTAACAGAGCCGGTGAATTGAAGATGGAACCGCCCACTCTCTATGAACACACAAAGGAAATGCATCTCATACTTGTTCATTACCAATGTACACACACACACCCTCTCTCTCTCTCTCTCTCTCTCTCTCTCTCTCTCTCTCTTTCTCTCTCTCTCTCTCTCTCGCTGCATGACACACTCTATCCTTGTCTAATGAACTACTGTTCAAATTGAAGAGCTGTATGAATTCATCGAGATATGTATCTATACAAATGGTGATGGCTGACAATGATCACCTCTGTCATTTTGGCTATCATATTATAATTGTGCTATATTATGGTGATTGAGTGGAGGACGAAAGTAACTTGCAGCAGAGATCCGATCGGGAGATCAGTAAGTAATGATCATGAGGGAGCTGATCACTAAGGGTTGAAGATGCGTGTACCACACTTGCATTTCCAGCCTTCAGGTTGGTAGTTGGAGTAATCAAGGTGCAGGAAATCAGTGGTGATGGGGGAGCTGCTGATTGGAGCCGGCACCTGCACGGCTTCGCACGGGAAGCACGCATTGCACTTGTGCCTGCACATGGGTGGCCTCGATCCTACCCTTTTCCTCAACTGCACAGCCAATGATCCTCTCTGTAGTGAGCTCACCTTCACCTGCAGCAACAGGATATCATCAGGCGTCTCTTCCATAATCACAACCTTGGAATCCAAATGACATGAATGTTGATCACTATCATCAAATTCCTGCAGCCCAACCGGCCTTTAAAGACCTACTGCTGCCATTTCTAATTCTCACTGGAGGATATTACTCTCAATAGCATGAATGTTGGTCTCTTAATAACATGAATGTTGGCCATCTTTAATCACAATCTTAGAAACTTAATGGTATGAAAGTTAATTACTGCAGCCAGCCCGGGAAAAAACCCACTGCTGCCCTATCTAATCCTTGGCAGAGTTTATTAATCTCAATAACATGAATGATGTCTCATCAGCATATCATGAGATAACTCCAGTCTATCGACCTGCTGCTGCCCTTTTAACTATTGCTTACTGCCTGCCCTAACTGCCATAGCCAATTCTTTGAAAGGATACTTGAGCTCACCTCTGCCAATCGGCGTGCTTGAACCGGAATTATCCATTCAGAAGCTGAAGATTTACCTGCAGCAATCAGCAAGTTAAGGTAATTTGTGAGGGATAATAATTCCTTTAGGACATCGATCTTTCTTGATTATGGAAGCTTAGGTCCACCATTCGGGAAGTAATGGGGTCAACTGCCTGTCACGATAATGCACGGAGAAATAGCTGGCATATACCTGCTGTTGTGCTTATGGGAGCTGTGCCATCGCTGGTCGCAGCAGCTGCATGAGCTTGAGTAGTCAAGAGGTGCAGCAAGAAAAGCAATTGAATAGAAATGCAAGGAAGACTCCGCACTGCAATCCTCATGGCGCTGCAAGCTGCATGTGAACCCGCTCTGTGTGTGTGTGTGTGTGTGACTGTGTGTGTTTTGCAGCAAGAGTCTTTTCCCAATAGAAGAGCAAACTGTGAGTGATCCTGCGCCGAATGATGAGGAAAGATGGAGAGAAAGAGAGAGTGTGTGTGCGCGCGCCCGCGTGTGAGTGAGACTGAGAGTGAGTGAGTGAGTGAGAGTGTGTGTGTGTAAATAGAATGGCCGTGATTTGGTTGACAGGAGGCATTAAGACAAAGGCATACCCAGCTCAGAGAGGACACATCGAACAGCCTTTTTATTAACACTGCCATGTCTCTCCCCATACAACATTAATACTTCTGATTCTGAGACTGCAGTTAGGGTGCGGAGTGTCACTTTTAGAGACTATCCTGCCATCCTCCACACATATGTAGTAACCATTGCTCTCTTACCTGTCTCCTACCTCGCTTGAAACACGCCTAGGATAAATAACTTAAAAACCTTGCCCTTGGTTTGCGACTTGTAAGTTGCCATTTCTTTGAGAATTCCTTAAGAAGAAAAGGTTCTATTTTGAGAGATGAGATGAAGGGAGAGGACTCATGAGGACGCCACAACCTCTTAAGGTACCAATCATATAAGGCTTTTCAAAGGTATTTAATGCATTTATTGTGTGTCCTAGACACGATGACCACCTCCACTACCCTATCGATAATCAACATGTAGCAATCCTCTATCAGTAAGCATGCACTGCAGAACGAATAAGGTGAGACTATAAAAAAAACTAGCTAGAATAAGAGCTCCAAAAATGTGAACTACATAGATATGGACTTACTACCACTAAACATGGTGATCTTGGGATGGCAAACATTGAGAAGGCAATTCAACACAATCTTCAATAGTTTAGTGAGAAGAGGAGGACCTATACAGCCAAAAGCGAAGCTAGGACGTATAAGTCTCCAACTTTGTTTTCACTCTTACATCTTGTTGCTACTAAATAGTATGATCTTGACATGTTTGAGATTGAGAATGTGCTTTGGCATGGTCTTCAACAGTTCAAGGAGAAGAGGAGGACCTAGGTAGGAAAAACCAAAGTTAGGGCTAATAAGGCACCAACTTTGTTTTCACTCTATTGTATTAATAAGGGGTATTTAAACTTCTCCAAATTTGGTCTTTTTTTATTCCTTATGGGCCAAAAGCACGAATAGGTGGCTCAATACCTCGTTCCCGTGGACGTGACAAGTATTGAGCTATGGAGCATGTCATAGTGAAGTTTCAAAGGATTAAAGGAACCCTTTTAAAAACCTTAAGAGAAATTGTTTTTCCAAAACCTTGAAAGTGGCTAAAAGTTAGAGATGTCTCCGCTCCAAAGCGTGCGTGCGTGCGTGCGTGCGTCCATGTGTGCGTGTGTGTGTGTGTGTCAAGATTGTGGGAGAGATAGAAGGAGTCTCACTTGTAGCTTTCTTGCTTGCACAATGGGGGAATACACACACAGGTGGAGGCTGAAAACAGTTTTCCTCTTCTTAGTTGTGTAAGCCAAAAGAACTCTCATACAAAAAAATAGAAGAACCCTATATATGGGTCTCAAACCAAACTCAACTAACTAAGGTGGCATACTAACTAAGCCATGAACTAGAGTAGATAAGAATAGCTGTCATCTAGCTATTATTCATGGGCGGTGTACCAACCGCATCTGCAACTAACAAGTCGGTGACATAAATGCACAACGGTCACCCTGGCATATCACGAGTGGAGCTTGATATCTCAACACTCCCCCTCGAGCTCAATCCCAATTCCTGCATACCAAGCAAGTCTCTGAACTTGTGCAGCTTCTCTGCGCCCAATGCCTTCGTGAATATGTCAGCTACCTGATCCTCTATGCTAAGATAAACTAAATCAATAAGACCTAGTAAAACCCTCTCCTGCACATAGTGATAATGCACCTCAATGTGCTTTGTTCTAGCATGATATACTGGGTTATTTGCCAAGTGTATACTACTCATGTTGTCACAATAAATGACAACTGGCCCATCTGTAGGCTGATGCATATCATAAAGTAGCTTATGCAACCAAGCTACCTCACATGCAGCCATTGTTGCGCCCCTATACTCAGCCTCTGTGCTTGACAAGGCAACTGTAGGCTATTTCTTGCTGCTCCAAGTGACTGCATCACTCCCAAAGGAGAACAAATATCCACTAGTAGATCGTCTATCAGAAATACTACCAGCCCAATCAGCATCAGTGTATCCATGCAATTGTATCTGAACCCCAGTCTCATAAAGTAGTCCATACTGCAATGTGGACTTCACATACCTGAGTATGTGTCTAGCAACATCCAAATGCGATTTCCTTGGAGCCTACATAAACTGACTTACCAATCCAACAGCATAGCTCAAATCTGGCCTGGTAATAGTCATATAAATCAAACTTCCTACTATGCGTCTATACATAGTAGCGTCTTCCAGAAGCTCACATGCATCTGCGCTCAGCTTCACATTCTGCTCCAAAGGAACTGAAATAGGCTTACAGCCTGTCATCCCATATTTGGACAGCATGTCCAATCCATACTGCCTCTGCAAGAGCTGTATCCCACTTGGTGATCTAATCACCTCAATGCCCAAGAAATAATGCAGCTCTTCCAAATCATTCATCTCAAACTTCTACTTCAATAGCATTTGCGCATGAAGGATATCTTCATCACTGTCACCTGTCATAATCAAATCATCAACATAAATGACAAGTAGCATAATACCTTTCTCTGTTTTTCTCACATAAAGTGAGAAATCTGCCTTGGAAATCTGAAAGCCAATAGTGACAAGATACTGTCCTATCTTGTCAGACCATGCTCTAGGTGCTTGCTTCAAGCCATACAAGGCTTTCTTCAACTTGCAAACAAACTCAGGATGAACAGCATGCACATAACCTGGTGGCTACTCCATATATACCTCTTCTTGCAAATCACCATGCAAGAAGGCATTCTTTACATCCATCTGATGTAAAGACCATCCCTTTGATGCAGCCATAGCAATGACTGCTCTTATGGTTGCCATCCTTGCAACCGGACGGAATGTTTCTTCATAATCAATGCCATATGTTTGTGCATATCCCTTGACTACTAATCTTGCCTTGTATCTATTCATAGAACCATCTGCATTGTGTTTCACCTTATAAACCCACTTACAACCAATTGCATGCTTATCTTTAGGCAAAGGTACCAATTCCCATATAGCATTTGCTTCCAAGGCATCCATTTCTTCATCCATGGCTTTCTCCCATTTTTCTTTTCCCATGGTTTGCTCAAAAGAAGTGGGTTCTGGTTCCTGTATCACTTTGACCATATATGCATAGTGAATGGCTGTAAATCCATCATATTTCAGTCTATCCACAGGATACCTAGCTCTCGTAGACTTGCGCAAAGTAGGTTCACTCCTAGGTACTCTCAAAATATCCCTGGTCTTCCTTACTCCAGGTGTAACAATAGAAGGAATACCCAACTCATCATCAATGCTCTGTTCTGAGCCACTGGATTCACCATCCACATAAGAGTGACCTGCATTCACATCAAACATGGGCTGATCTACCTTCTCTTTTCCTTTTCGTGATACCTGCATACCACTATCTGCATTGCTTTGAGAAGATTCTCTTGATCTCAATCTGCCTGTCCATGGTGAAGAATGTGAACCACTGCTAGAGGACACTCCAGGTCCACTAATATCTTGTGACTGCTATTGTGAATTATGTGCAGCATTACCATTTTGTGCATCTACATTATCAATCACATTTACTAGTTTATACCAGCTACTCATCTCATCAAAAAAAATATCTCTGCTCACTGTAAACTTACGAGTAGAAGGGTTATAGCATCTATACCCTTTCTGCTGTAAAGAGTAACCAATAAAGATGCACTTCTCAGCTTTTGGATCCAACTTGGATCTCAACTCATCTAGCACATGAACATAGGCAATGCAACCAAACATTTTCAAATGAGAAATATCTAGTTTCCTACTAGTATACCTCTCCTCTGAAGTCATCCCATGTATTGCTGCAGTGGGAGTCCTGTTCATTATGTAGACTGGTGTAGCTGCCTTAGCCCAATAAAAATCTGGTAGGTCTTTTTCATTGAGCATGGCACGAGATACCTCTCCAATATGCCTATTTTTCCTTTCTGCAATTCCATTTTGTTGTGCGGTATGACTGCATGAATATTGATGCTTTATGCCATGCTCCTGCAGGAACCTTGCAAACTCATTTGAGAGGTACTCTCCCCCTCCATCTGACCTTAGGCATTTTATTTGCAGGCCTGTTTCTTTTTCAACCATAGCTTTAAGAGTTTTGAAATGCCCAAAAACTTCACTTTTCTTTTTCATAAAATACACCCAAAATTTTCTGCTATAGTCATCAATAAAAGTGACAAAATAATGACAGCCTCCAAGAGATACAGCTTTAGTAGTCCACACATCAGAGTGAATTAATTCCAATGGCTTCTTACTCTCTTGAACATGTCTAGGAAATGGTTTCCTTGCCTGTTTTTCAAACTGACAGGCTTCACATACCTTATGCATTTCTGTAACCTTGAATTTAGGCAATCTTGCAACAATATTTTGGGCTTGCATTGATTTAAGTCGCTATACATTAACATGACCAATGTGTTTATGCCAGATATCAATATCTGCAACTACACCAGTCCCATGTGCAAACATTGTTGCACTCAATTCAGGCATGTCTGCATCCAACATAAACATTCTGCCCTTCTTCTTTCCTTTTGCTATCAAGCAACCTTTATTTTTCATATCCTCAACAAAGCATCCATGAGAATGAAATCTTACCTGCAAGCCCTGCTCAACCATTTGACCGACAGAAACCAGGTTCTTGGTGATATTCGGGACATGAAATACTTTCGATAGGTATTTCTTTTTCCCATCCTGCATAGACAAAGGAATATTTCCAATCTGCACAATAGGATGTGCAGTATCATCACCAGTCTCCACAAATCCTGGTTTTTCCATTTTCCTTGCATTCTGCATCCATTCTGCATGACGTGTCATGTGGTTTGATGCACCTGAGTGAACATACCACACATCGTTGCTTTCTTCTGCACTTGTCACAGAATTGGTCATGTGATGCACCATAAATAAATGCTCATTTCTGTCATCACCCTCTCTACTAAAAGATGCATAATTCCTTATTGCAATTTTCCATTCATGATATCATTCTGCTTTTTATAGTAGTCTTTAGCCATATGATCCATTTTACCATAGTAGTAGCATTTAACATTGCTATTTGCATTTTGGCCTCTTTGCCATCCACCACGACCTCTTTAGCTCCCCCTGCCTCTAGAGTTACCACATCCTCCTCCATAGGACTGGTTTTCTTGAGTTTGCTGCATATTCTGATTTCTACCATGGCCTCTAGATTGGCCTCCTCTACCTCTACCTCTACCTCTACCTCTTCCAGCATTTGAGTAGAAGACAGTTTCTTTTGAAGTTCCTCCTGAAGAAGATGCACCACCATTTCTCTGCTCCTCAGAAATTAGAAGAGCATTTAACTCCTCAAAATCAGGAAATCTTTCACGGACGGAAATGGATGTTCGGAACTATGCGTAATCCTTTTCTAGACCATTCAAGGTCACAGAAACTAAATCATCATCTTCCACTGGCGACCCAATGGAAGCAAGTGCATATGCAATCTTCTTCACCTTCATGTGGTAGTCGTTGATGCTCATACTTTCTCTTTGCACATTGTGCAACTCTTGCTTGAGCTACATTTTCCTGGCTTACGTATTTGTGCTATACATTTTTGACAGAGTATCCCATGCCTCCTTTGGCATACTTGCATCTTGAATATGCACAATCATAGAGTCTGAAATGCTGATAGATAGCCAGTAGATAACTTTCCTGGCTCTCTCATGCCATCCTTTAAATGCCTGCATTTGTTGTTGATTGGGAACATCAGGAAGAACTAGTTCTTCTTCATTTCCTGCAACGAATTCCCAACATCCTTTTCCCATAAGGAAATTCATCATTCTGAACTTCCATGCTTAGAAGTTGTTCTTGTCAAGCTTTTCAGTGACAATCTGTAAAAGAGAATCAGACGCCATTACAGAACACTGCAAAAAAATTCTATCACTGCAAAAAATACAGCTTCAGTCTCACAAGGGCAAATCTGCAGAACTGACGAAAGTGGTATTTGACCACACAGTCACTTCCTAGTGACAATTTTGCATCAACAGGCAACAAGGATGATTCTGTAACTCCCAATGTTTCTGCGCACAAGCATACGATGCAATTTCTACGGTACCTTTTCATCGACTTGTAGAACAGTGGTCGCACAGCAAAAAACAGGGCCTTTTCCTGAGTGCGTGCGGAAAACTTCCGCCTCCAAAACGGGCCCCGAAATGGCCTCGAATCAAAACAACAAGGCAACCAAGGGCTAAAGCCTTCTCCCGCAGCATATACTGCCCTCTTGCTACACCGCGAAGGGCGTCTCAATCTGAGACAATGCACTCTTGCACTTTCCAGCTATGCTACCTGCAGAGACTTGCTCCCAAACTCGAAAAATGAAAGCAACACTGCTCCTCTTACCAGAACACTGCGAACTTGGTTTGCTTTCTTGAGCTCCTTACCACGAACCAGACTCTGATACCATGTCAAGATTGTGGGAGAGAAGGAAGGAGTCTCACTTGTAGCTTTCTCACTTACACAATGGGGGAATGCACACAAAGATGGAGGCTGAAAACAGTTTTCCTCTTCTTAGTTGTGTAAGCCAAAAAAACTCAAGTACAGAGAAATAGAAGAACCCTATATATGGGTCTCAAACCAAACTCAACTAACTAAGGTGGCATGCTAACTGAGCCAGAACTAGAGTAGATAAGGATAGCTGTCATCTAGCTATTATTCATGGGCGGTGTACCAACCGCACCTGTAGCTAACAAGTTGGTGACATAAATGCACAACGGTCACCCTGGCATATCACGAGTGGAGCTCGATATCTCAACTCTATGTGTGTGTGTGTGTGTGTGTGTGTGTGTGTGTGTGTGTGTGTGTGTACTCCAAAGTGTGTGTGAATGTGTGTGTGTGTGTGTGTGTGTGTGTGTGTTGTGTGTGTCTCCACTCCAAAGCATGCATGTGTGTGTGTGTGTGTGTGTGTGTGTGTGTGTGTGTGTGTGTGTGTGTGTGTGTGTAAGTAGAGGCATCAAGCTCAAGCACAAGCACATGTAGATGGAAGGCCCACAAATAATATTAGGGTCTACTCAAATGGAGGTTTTTAGAGTTGTTTAGGAATTATAGGTTTCATGCAAACAATTTACAAGATTTGTAGTGGCTAGATGGGAAGCCACTAATTGTGGAAGCACAAGTTGTTGAGGCACCAGTCTGAAAGGGAGTAATCATGTCTTCAAAATGGAGAGGTGAGTCTGAGATCATTTCAATATAATGATGAAGTGGGAGTATTGATGAAAAGAATTCTTACTTAAAAGCAAGTTCAAGAGGTCCACATTCAAGCAATGAAAATAAGAATCTTTGAGATGATTGTTCATCACATTAAAAGAAAGTCCAAGCGGTCCACATTCAAGCAAGGAAAATAAGAACCTTTGAGAAAATTGTTCATCACATTAAATTTGAATTGAGTGTTTATGGAAGACAAGACCAAGAGGGAGTGACCGAGTAGTTGCAAATGATAAGCACATTTTATAATGCACACAAGGTTCATGAATGGTCCATTGATATTCTCTTTGCATTGAGGGTTTCCTTACATGGAATTGAATAATCCAATTTCGAACACTGAGCTTTTTGTGAAACATAATGCTCTAACCATGCTTGTGAATGAGTTGATGCAACATAATGGCACTAAAAATATAAGTATCAACCTTGTTAAAGCATTCAATCTTCTTGATGTCCATCTGTGAACCCTCTATTCTATTGTACATAGATTTGACAATGATGTTGATATTTCTAGCATGTTGCCATTGGACTTATGTAAGAGTCAGCCAATGCATGCTAGCAAGTTAGCTAATGAGGTGAAGGAGTCCATTGTCAACTTTTGGACAAAGCAAACTAGGGTATCTCAAAACAAGAAAGACATCGCTTGATGACCTGTTAGTTGCATGCAATACATTGAATTTCCAATACACTTGCTAGATGGATCTCAGTCATTAAGCAATCATTTTATTAACTTTAGTTCCATTTCATGTATTGCATACTATATGATAATCATCCATGTAGAAGAGCATGAAGCTCAAACCTTTTTAGCCAAGGTCTAAATCCCAATTAAATCACAACTATTGCATGTAGACTATTAGTTAAGAGCATTTGTGTTATTTTCTTGTACATTAGCAGCAAACTTCTATTTGCTATTCTCTTTGTGTTGAATAGAGTAGTATTGCCATATTATCATTGCCATAGTCCTCCGATGCGTCTTGTACATTTCATTTCACTAAAATGGGGTAAGTGCTTGCTATTCTATTCAATGTAGCATTCTATTCTAGATTATTCACACGCAACAAGTACCATGTTTCCCTTGGTTTGCTATTGTGTGCACAATGAAGTGCTACATGAAAGCAATATAACTCTAGCACTTGCACGTGTGCTATTAAGTGTTATTTTATGCGATATAGCACGTATTAGCATGTTTACTATTGTCCACTAGTAAGTACTATGTAATGGAGTGCATCCGCATGTGTATTACTCTTGCTATTGTGTATTATATAATAATCTAGAGATTTCATATCTACTATGGTATTCATTATTATTCATTGCTATGTAGCAAGCAAGAGCATTTGTGTTATTGCTTTATATATGGTTCATTGCATTGATGTGTGCCAAAGTTTATTACTATTTGTTATATGGGAGTCAAGCTACCACTAAGAATTGCATTGCACATGCATCTTTGCTATTGGTGCTATATTAAGCTATTTGGCATAGATGAGGATGTAATCCATTGTGTCATGTAATGGAATGCACTAGCATATGTGTTAGAGGTTGCTAATGCCTACCATTGTGTGCTATTGAAATGAGTTTGTGCAATTTATTTCGACAATGTGCCATATCACGTATAGCAAAAGCAATGTTTTGCTATTGTAGAAATTTTTTGCTATATGGCTACTCCTATGGGGTTTACAATGCCATCATAGGCTTATGTCCTATATATTTATTTATTTTGAGGTTCTAATGCTTATGTGTAATCTACAGATAGAGTATTGCCTAAAATTCAAGGAGATACATCCTAATGTGCATAATGGGCAAGGTACTTCAAGAAGTTGAAACCATGGTTTGTGTTTGTAAGCAAGCTAAAAGATCAAAACACATTATGTTGTGTATACCACATACAAATCATAGTTCTTGAAAGATGCATACGATTAGCTATGTTTGTGATGCTACTAGTTTTCATGGGAGACTATTTCATATGTTATAAGATTTGCAAAAAAAAGATGGCATGAATGGCTCTAGATCACTTTTTGTATGTGATAACAAAACTTTGGGAGTACAAAGTAAGAGGATTTAGCAATTCACATGTATGAACGACATATCGATCAATATGACAAATGTGGCCTTAGGGATGTTCCCTTTTGTCCATATAAGCAATGAGAGATTAAAAAACAACTGTACTTCAAGTGTTTGAAGATGTTTAAGTTTGAATCAAAAGTTGTGAAGATAGGAAATGAAAGGTGCTATCCATTAAGTATCTTGTTGTCTGTGAATTCAAAAGCTTCTTCAAGAGAAAACTAGGTCCTTCATTGAACACAAATTTACATACAAATGGCAAGTTAATCAATATAGAGAGTGCTTGAAGATTTCCTATGGATATTATAGTCTATATAGTGGGCTTTGCTAAGTACTATTCATTGAAAGAGCAAAAGGCTTCCTATAGATACTATAGTCTCTATAGTGGACTTTTTAAAGAACTGGTCATTCAAAGACAAGAATGAGATGCAATCAATGCATTAACACACAAATCAATGTATTGTTTAGTTTACATTCATTATCATTGAAGAAATGGGTAGCTCAAAGGTCAACGTTTGAGTTTCCAACACTACAAGGTATGGTGTGATGGTGCAACTTCACAATTCAAAGCTTCAAGGACCATTCTACTTTGTAGGTTGATTTTGAAAAAAGACAAGGATAGAGATGACATGGAAATGTTTTAGATTGAATCATGGAAAGGGGAAACCTCGAGGGGCGGGGGGGGGGGGGGGGGGGGGGGGGGGGGGTCACTCACGGATATATGTATATATAACGTGAGTTCAAAATAAGGGATTTTTAAAACACCATTTTTATACATTTTTTACATACAGAAGGGTGTCATATAAAGGGGTTACTTACAGATTCAATAGAAAAGGGTTGTGTTTTATTTAAGAAAATTCACAGATTAGGATATTTATAAATAGGCTATGAATGCACGCTATATAGAGAATATATATATAGTGAACCCCCCGAGGGGGAAACATGATGGTGTTAGCATTGTGTGAAGAGGGTCCTAACACATAAACACCTTAATATGGATGGTGTGATTATTTTGCAAGTATAGATTGTTGATTTTTTTACCAAATAAAAAAGTTACATGGCACATCTAGCTCCTATTCTCAATCAATGAAAGGAGATCTCAATATTAATAGGAGTATTTGGTTGATAATGCCCCAAGATGTAGGTAGGTCATTGGCACAAAGTGTGGGGATGTGAGAGAATCCAATGGCAACAATTATGCATATACTCAATCAACCCATCATTGAGGGTAACAATTATGTTATGAGTGGACATGAGTAGTATGATGATTTTTTTATCTTCTTTGTTATTAAATGTATTGAGCCTAGATATTTGACTAAGAAATCTCTTAGAGATGCATGGGGAAACAAACTTGCAAGAGGAATTTACATGGTTAGAGGGCATTTTACAAACAATATAAAGACAATGCCCAACAATATACCTTGTTTGACGACATGGTTGTTAATGGGCTCTCAACAATGTGTACTCCCACCTTCTAAAGGAAATTAAGTTTGACATGCCTCAAGTGCACCATGTCTCTAAGGTCTATTACTTACCATCAATCCATGAGTCAATATACCATGTCACATGGGAGTCCAACTAGCACCACATATGGGTATATTCATATATTCTCTCATGGGTCCAATACATCTTCTCTTCTCCACCGAATAGAGAAGGATTCATGTGAGATTATTAGAGAGGGCATATTTCAATAGAGAAAATGAGCAAAATCAATAGCTTCTATTGGGAGTTTAACAACTAGTATGAAGAAGATCAACCTAACTATTAATTTGTTTGTAAATATAGAGGAGTATTTTACCATGAGATCAAATGTATGCATATCTCCATGATTAAACATTCATGCAAGGGTATTTTGAGAATTTCATAACAAAGCAATAAAATCTTTTATTTTTTGTAGCATGATTAATCAACACACACACACACACACACACACACACACACACACACACAGAGTATTCGTGTACGTGTGTAGTTTTGAGTTTCATGAAGAGTACATCATCATGCTGAGATGAGACTATGTTTAGAGAGCTCACCAATATATATATATATATATATATATATATATATAGCTCAATTGCATAGCTTATGTCAGTCAATTCTTGAGAGGTGACATTTGGCATTTTTGAATTGCATTTTTTATTTAAAAAATCTGACCATTCACCTTGTTAGACTTAAAAAAATTTAACTAAACAAACCTTAAAATTAGTACTTGAATAGTACATATCTTGTACCACCTTTGAAAAGATGGGGGAGAGAGAGACAACTTGAAATCTCGTAAGATACAAAACACAAAAGGAATGCACACAAGATACGAAGCTAAAAACCCTAGTCTTTCTTCTTCTTCTTCTTCTCCACTATAACAGTCTACCAAGATTAAGGACAAAATACAACATACAAAATATACAAGTACTCCATAGTGTGGGCACATTAACTAAAAAGATGACTAGATGGATATCCCATAACTTGGGAAAGTGGACTAACTAATGTCCAATTGTAAAGTATCACTAGAATGATATGTCAATGCAGATATCAACCACATCAGTGATATGAATGTGGAAATGATCATCCAAGCACATGAGTGTTAGCTCGTGTGGAGCTTGACATCTCAACACTTCCCCTCAAGCTCCATGACATGTGCATTAAGTGAGCTTCGAAATTGTAGAAGCTTTTTTTATCCTAGGGCCTTGGCAAAAATATCTGCAACTTGCTCCTCTGTGGTCAATATGAGATCAATGTCACATGTCAAGACCTACTCTCTGATAAAATAGTAATGAACCTAAATGTGTTTCATGTGTGCATGAAAAGTTTGTTGCCTACCATATGTTGATGATGTTGCCACAGTAAATGACAAATATCCTATCTATCTATATCCCCAAATCATCAAGTAGCTTTCACATCCAAGCTACCTCACGTGTTGCCATAGTAGCACCCTTGTACTCTACCTCTATACTCAATCATGCAATAGTTGGATATTTTTTACTACTCCAAGTCACAGCCCCACTTCCAAAGGAAAATACATAGACACTAGTGGAAAAAAGTCATTGGTCCACGTCATAGCCCCACTTCCAAAGGAAAATACATGGCTACTATTGGTGGACTTCCTGTCAAATACACTACCTTCCCAATCTGCATGAGTATAACCAAATAATTGCACCACTAAGTCAGTCTTATAAAAGATACCATAATTAAATGTGGCCTTAAGATACAACATACATCTCACACTATCCAAATGAGGCTTACAAGACACATGTATTAACAAACTCTCCAAGCCAACTATGTAGTTATAATCTAGCATCATGATAGTGGTAAAGATCAAAATTCCCACCCTTGTTTTGTACATCGTTGAATCTCCAATATCTCATCCACATCAGTACTTAGCTTCACATTCTTGTCCAATGGCATTGAGATCAGTCATACCATTACTTCTCATCATGCCCAAGATATATTATCTTTGTGATAGCCATATCCTCTTAGATATTCTTATCACCTCAAGGCCAAGAAATTGCTTCAGCTCTCCCAAATCTTTTATTTCAAGTTTTTTCTTTGAGAAGACTCTTTGCATGCTTCACCTCTTGCACATTATGACCCCCAACTATTAAATCATCCACATAAAAGCTAATCAAAACAATGCCCCTATTACTCTAATGCCGATAAAGTGAGTGATCTACATTTCCAATACAAAACCAAGAGAGACAAGATACTATGCTATCTTGTCATGCCATGCTCTTGGTGTCTATTTTAGCCCATACAAAGCTTTGTGTAGCCTACATACATAATCAAGGTGAACCATGCTCTCATAACCCTGTGGTTACTCCCTATGTACACTTCTTCTTACAACTCACCAGGCAAGAATTTTTTCTTTATATCCATTTGATGCAAGAACCAACCTTTTGCTATAGCCATCTTTGCCTCTAAATCAAATGTCTCCTCATAATAAATCCCATAAGTCTGTGCATAACCTTTGGGAACCAATCTTGCTTTATACATGCTCACGCTTCCATCTACATTATATTTTACTTTGTAAACCACTTGTAGCCTATAGCTTTATTTCCCTCAGGTAGTGGTACCAAATCCTAAGTCTAAACTACATCCAATGCAGCCATCTCTTCATCCATGGCTTTCTTCATATGCATATGACCAACAGCTTTCTCAAAATAAGTGGAGTCAACTAATTTGATAACCTTCACCATATACATATAATGGCACGCAACATTACCATCATATATCAACCTATTTATGGAATATCTTACTCTCATTCATCTATGCACATGTGGATCACTCTGTGATTCCTTTACATCAACCATGGTTTTCCTTACACTAGGTGTATGAAAAATTGGAATACTAAAATCCTGATCCATACTCTAATATGATTCATTAGGCTCACCATCTCCATGTGAATAGCCTATAGAAAAATCTAGCACACCAAGTGAATAAACCACCTTTTTTTTCCCTTGTGTAATACATTTTATGCACTTATAGAAGTGCTATTTACATGTAACCTACCACCCCATGGTCTCTCAATAGGCCTAGTAGAAGAGGACTCTTCTTATAGCTTACTCAATGTCTATGACCTGCAATCATCTTTTATTTTACATAATCTACAAAAATATGTTTTTCAATAGCATAACAACTTCTCATCTCATCAAACATAGCATCTTTACTCACTTGTAACTTGTATGTAGCTAGACTATAATAGTTGTAACTCTTTTGCTTAAGGAAATAGCCAATAAATGCACACTTTTTATCTTTCAACTTTAACTTTTTCCTTAGCTCATCAAGAACACGTACATATGCAATGCATCCAAATACTTTAACATGTGACAAATCTAGTTTCTTGCTAGTAAACTTCTTTAGTGTCACAGTATGCACTATACCAGTGGGAGTCCTATTTATAATGTACATAATTGTAGAGATCACCTCATCCTAATAATAATGAGGCATATGCTTTTCAACCATCAAGGCTTACGTAATTTTTGCAATGTGCATGTTCTTTCTTTCTATCGCACCTTTCCATTATGGAGTATACTTGCATGTAAATTGTGTTTGAATCCGATGTTGTTTCAAGAATTTACTAAATTCGTTGGAGAGGTATTCTCCCCCTCCATTTGACCTCAGGTACGTAATTTGCACATCTGCTTGTTTCTCAACCAAATTTTCAAAATCTTGAAAGTGAGAGAATATCTCACTTGTCTGCTTCATAAAATACACTCATACCTTCATTGTAGACAGTGGGACACTCTCAAAATGAGTAATATATGCATTGTATTGTCACTTGTTTCCAAAAAACTACACATTTTATGATTTTTCATTTCTCTAAACCATTCTCCATGAGATGTCTTATGCTTAGAGGCACATGAATCCACATATCATAATGTAATCAATCATTACTACTAATGCGTTTTCATTTACTACATTCAACATGTGATGCATAATAAACAACTTCTCATTATTTACTTGATTGCTAGTACATGTATAATTGTTATGTTGCCTTCTCCCATTTCTATTATTTTTGCATCTTCTCTTTTCTAGATAATCATATATAGTATGCTCTTTCTGACCATAATTATAGCATTCTCTCTTATCATAACCTGCATTCTATTTGCCACGTCCTCTATTCCTCCCCCTGCCTTGAGACCCGTCTCTACCACATATATATGATTACTCTTGTGAGTTATGAGATCGCCCCTAATTTTTCCCATCATGGCCTCTACCACCATGACTTCTACCTCTACTTGTGTTAGAGTAGAGCATCTATTTTGAACTAATCTTAATTTATGGCAAATATGTAGGAAGACCCAAGTTTTTCTCTTCTAATAACATAGATATTAAATCTAGAAAACAAAGGTCTCAGTCTCCCAGGCAATCTCATAGTAAGTCTCATGGTTGTAAGGCCTCTCTTACATATTATTATTGTGGGAAACAAGGTCATATTCAACTGTAGTGCCATAAGTTGTGCGATGATAACTACAAAGAGAAAGGAAAGGGCAAAGTGCAAGAAAAGTTTGATAATCATAGCATTGTTCCTAGTAAGTCTGTTATGAAAATTGAGATAAATGCCTTGAAACCTAAGTCTAAGGATGATTACATCTTGGTAGCTTCTTCTCTTGATGCTAGTAAGTTAGTTGATGCTTCATTCACTTTTTATGAGTATTGGATACTTGATTCAAGGGACTTCTTTCTGATGCCAGGAGGCATATTCCACGGTAGATTCCGTGAGGTTTTACGATGGATTCCGTAAAATTTATTTATTTGCCGGGGCTCGTACACAATGTGGATTCCTTCTGCGAAAAGTTGATGGGGACGCCTATCCTTTTCGGGCGTCTCGTTAATTTAATGTGGGCGTCCATTAATTTAAATATGTATTTCATAGAAGATGCTGATGATATTGGTACTACTTCAAATACTTTACCAGGTATGCCAAATCCACATTCTTTATTAACGATGAAATGTCTTGTGCATGGTAAAGAAAAGATTGCTTTGTAAAATGATGGGAGCACACATGATTTTATTTCTGTAAAATTGGTCAAAGAATTGAATTTACATACTATTCCAACTCATTATCACATAAAGGCTGCATTCTTAAGTACTAGATACAATGGCACACAATAAGTTCATGATATAGAAATTAAAATTGGCAATTATGTTGAGCGCATAAATTTCTTAGTTATGCCTTTGCAATCTAGTAACATTATTTTAGGAATGCTTTGGCATCATAAATATAATCCTGATATAGATTATTCCACACATTCAATGAAGATTCATTCCAATGAAAAACTAATCACATTACATGAAACACACACTTTAGATAATTTTCCATTGCTCAGTCACACACATGCTAAACATGCATTAAGAAAATGTAGCAAATCATATTTAGTATGGGTGAATGAAATTGAAGCTAAGGAAAATCAAATGCATCCTAGGCATGCACAATTTCTTTCATAATTTAAAGATTGTTTTACTGTTGACTTACCACTTGTCTTACCACCTACATGTCCTGAAGATCATAAAATAGACTTAATTCCTAGATCACAACCACCATGTAAAGCACCTTATAGACATAATCAAATTGAACAGAAAGAAATTCAAACCCAAGTTGAAGAATTGTCAACCCACGGACTCATTAGGCCCAGTAGTTCTCATTTTGGTGTACATGTCATGTTAGTCAAGAAGAGAAATAGCACCTATAGGATGTACATTGATTATCGTGCCCTAAACAAGATTACTATTAAGAATAGATATCCGATTCCTAGGATAGGAGACCTCATGGATAAACTACAAGGGGCCACAATATTTAGCAAGATAGATCTTAAATCTGGATATCATCAAGTACGACTGGATACACCTGATATTTCCAAAAATACATTTAGAACTCAATTTGGTCATTATGAATTCCTTATTATGCCTTTGGTTTGACTAATGCACCAGCCACATTCAGTCGTATGATGAATCACATATTTTTGAAGCATCAGCATTATGTAATTATTTTCTTTGATGACATATTGGTTTTCAGTAAGAATGAGAACGAGCATTATTAACATTTATCTTTGGTTTTCAAATTATTGAAAGAGAATCAATTATATGCTAATCCTAAAAAGAGTAAATTTTTCCAAACCCAAATTGAATACTTAGGAGATATTGTTTCTTCTGATGGTACTAAAGTTGATCCTAAAATATAGAAGCAATTTTGAATTGGTCAATCCCTAAAAATGTGCATGAATTATGTTCGTTCTTAGGTCGTGCTAGCTTTTACAGAAAATTTGTGAAAAGTTTTAATTGCTTGCATTGCCTTTGACAAAATTGTTTAAAAAATGTATTGTATATCATTGGTCTAATAATCAGCAAAGGTCTTTTGATTTATTGAAACATGCTTTAACACATGCACCTGTTTTGCAATTACCTAACTTTAATAGACCATTCTTTCTAGTAGTCACTGATGCTAGTGGATCTGGAATAAGAGCTCCTTATGCAATATTCACATCCCATAGCTTACTCTAGTTGCAAACTTAAACCATTTGAACTCAAGTATTCTACCTATGATAATGAATTGCTAGCTATAGTACAAGCTTTACGTAAATGGAAACACTATTTAATGGGACGTGAATTCATTATCAAAACTGACCAACAAAGTATCAAACATCTCCTTAGTTAGCCACAAAACTCTGACCGTCATATTAAATGGGCTGCTTTAATTCAAAGTTTTCATCCACTTATCAAATATCAACCTAGAAAAGAGAATATTGTTGTTGATGCCTTAAGTAGAAGACCAAGTATCCATAATATCTCCGTTATATCTTTTGATTCCCTTATCACTATGAAAGATACCTATGATCAAGACCCCAGTTTTCAAGTTGATTGTAATAAATTAGTTACAAATAACTGGATTCCAATTAATTCATTGTGCTATTCTGATGGATTTAACTTTTTTGAGAAAAGGTTGTGTGTAACTATTCCATTTAGATCATTTGTGTTGCACAAAATTTATTGTCCTCCATATCAAGGCCATAGAGGTATTATTTCTACTTTGCATACGTTGGTTAAAGATTTTTACTGGCCATAGATAGAATCTGATATTTCTAACTTTGTATCTGAGTGTTTAATTTGTCAAAGAGTTAAGCGACACCATGGTAAGCAATATGGTTTATTAATGCCTTTACCGATTCCTGAACAACCATGGAAACATATTTCAATGGATTTTATAACTGGTTTGTCTAACACCCAAGCAAATCATGATATGATTTTGACTATTATAGATCAATTTAGCAAACAAGCATATTTTCTTCCATGCAAGAAAACATTAACTGCATCTCAAGATGCATAATTGTTTTTTAAGACTGTTTTCACTAACCATGGTTTGCCAAAAGTTATTATTTCCAATCGTAATTCTAGATTTTGCAATAATTTTTGGACTACTTTGTTTGCTAATTTAGGAACAAAGATTGATTTCTCATCTGCATTTCATCCTAAAATAAATGGACAAATAGAAGCTACTAACAGTATAATTTTAGATCTTTTGCGTATATACACAATTTCAAAACCACAAACATAGGATACACACTTGCATTTACTTCAGTTTGCATACAATAATACACTACATACAGCTACATAGAAAGCACATTTTTAAATCATTTATGGACATAGATTTGCTACACCTGTTATATCATTGTCAAACAAAGTTAAAGCTGTTGATGATATTACCAATATGCATGCTACTATTTTTGCTGAAGTTAAAGACATGATTGCGAAAGCCCAACAATCATACACAAAATAAGCTAACAAGAAAAAAAAAAGCTATGAGTTTCAAAGTTGATGATTATGTTTGGTTACGCATTGAAAAGAGAAGATTACAAAGTATTGAGAAACACCATGTTAAGTTAGCCCCTAGATTTTATGGACCTTTCAAGATCATTCACCAAATCAATGACAATGCATTTAAATTAGAACTACCCCAACACTAAAAAATACATAATACTTTTCATATCAATTTGTTACGACCTTTTAGAGGCCAATTACCTGTTCACCCTATCTATGAAAACCCTCCTTTATTAGAAGAAGAAATTGAAATCCTTGAACTTGAAATTATTCTAAACACTGACTTTCTCACCACTAAAATTGATCATCAATACTCTAGATATTTGGTTAAGTTTAAAATCATCCTGTTGAAGAGGACCAATGGATACATGACTGCGACCTAAGTGCTTACCCCTCCCCTACTCGCTCCACATTGAGCTAATAGCAATTGAGGTCAATTGTTATACCACCCCAGGGATATGATGCTAGGAGGTATATTCCATGGTGGATTCTGTGAGTTTTTTTTAATTCCACAGTGGATTCCGTGAGGTTTTGCAGTGGATTTCGTAAAACTATATTTATTTGTCGGGGCTCGTACATAAGGTGGATTTCTTATACAAGAAGTTAATGGGGATGCCTGTCCTTTTCGGGTGTCATATTAATTTAATGTGCACATGGGTGACTCCACATTGGGTGATTCTGTAAAATACATATTTAAATTAATGGACGTTTATGAGTTTAGAGTGCACTCATATTAAATTAAGATTAGGACAAAGTTCCAACCTATTTATTTATTTTGTAGCTGAAGACTGCTAGGTATGCACTTTTGTCGGTTTAATCTTATTATTTTCTAACAATTGTGAATGCTTCAGTTGATGTGTAGAGCAGGCGGCGATGGCATTGGGAAGCACTGGGTGATAGCGTGTATTCAAATTACCTAGAAGAAATTATCATTTTTGATAGGCGTGCATCTTATTATTAAAGGCCTAGCGCTAAGATTTATTTAGGCACACTTATTTATTAAAGCGTTTGACAAATATTTATTATTTTATATGGGAATGGGTGCACAGTTTAAATATTTCATTATGGGACATTGTATTTCGGCACAACCCGACTTTTGGGCCGCCCAACCGCTTTATTCTACAATTGGACAAAAGCAAACATAAAAGCTAAAGCATGCTTATTGTAAAATTGGGCTATTTTTTTAGCTTTGAGATGAATAAATTTATAAATACATGCCTTGTGAAGCGCTCACACAAGGCATGGGGGGAGATTGTACCCAATTTGTCTCTTTTCTTCATGTCGTGTAAGTCTATCTTCTTGCTTTTTGAGCTTAAATAGAGTTCTTTTGTTCGTGGGGACCTTCTGGCACTCGCTACGTACGTATCCAATATCCAATTTGCACACCAAAAGGTGTAGCAGCTATGCCAAAATACGTTAGGGTTCCACGAATCCAAGCCCGTTACTAAAAAAAAGTGTTACACTCCATGAACCAAGGGTAATGACCCCTCTCCATTTGGACAAGAAGCCTCTCAAAGGACACCTCCGAACATGAGCTAGCTAAAGATAGGAGACTGCTAGGTCAGCAGGAAACACTCAGGTCGATCCTCATGGGATGAGACATGACATTCCCCTACGAGGTGAACCTAGGGTCGCCTAGACTGATCAAAGTCCATCAAAGTCCAAACATTCTAGTGGAGTGTGGAAGGCGGCAGCTAAGAAAGACCCCATACGACCACCAAATGTTATCGACTATATTTAGCGGGCGATACGTCACAAGTTTGAATGTCTCTAAAGAATTTGATTAATTTTGCAATGATTAGGGTATTAAGCATTAGTTGGCTGCCCCTTATACCCACCCCAAAATGGTGTTGCCCAGCACATAAATAGGACAATTCAAGGGAGAGTCCATAGTATGCTTAGCTAGGTAGGCTTATCATAGCATTTTTGGGCTAAGAAAGTTACTATTGTCATACACTTGATAAACAAATCCCCATGTACTACTATTGGTTATTAGGTTGCTAGAGGATATATGGTGTGGAAGCCTCTATCATATGCTTATTTATGTGTCTTTGGATGTGAGGCTTTTTGCTATGTTCCCAAGTACAAACGCAATAAGCTAGATATGAAATGTATCTTTCTTGTTTATAGGGATGCAGGTGAGCTAGGCTATTGCTTATGAGTTCCGCAAGCTAGAAAAGTCATCCATAGCCATGATGTTGTTTTCATGAGGAGAAGATGCATAATCAACTTAAGCATGTAGTTGAGGTATGTAGGGTGATATTTTAGGAGGAGATTTCTATTACTATACAACTAGCTAGACAACCTATAGATGATGTTCTTATGGCCCATGATCATGATGTTGGTGGACAATATGTACACGCCCCATAGCTTGTTTGAGATAATCTACTAGAGATAAATGTTAGCCTAATTAGTTTAAGCCCTCCATACACTATGCTATGGTGACAAATTTTGGTGATCCCCTTACTTATGATGAGGAGGCCATGATAGTCACTCTTGAGAGAGGGTGAGAGCCAAACTTTAGAGCCAAATATAAAGTCTAAAAAAGGCATGAGATCCATAAAAGTGGTGATTTTTGTGAAAAATGAGCATACCACTGATCAAGGAGCTAGAGTTTTCCTAGTTGCATTTCGGCATCATGAATCCAACGCAAGTGTTCATTAGTAGATCGGAGTCCATTTGATGTCCCAATTAATAGCCTCAAGGTTTAGCATTATGACACACTTACTTGATCTGAAAGTTAGAAAGCTGACAAAAGCCAAGTAATAGATTTTGATGCTAGAAAGTTGCCCGTCTAGTCGGTTTGTGCATCCAAGGTCGTTTTCTCCTCCATTCGGCCCAAAACCACTTATAGGATAGTGTGAACATGAAGGAGTGAACCATTTTTTCTACAATTTAAGTAGCTAATGAAGATTAGGAAGCCAAAACAAACAAACAAGTAGCTAATGAAGATTAGGAAGCCAAAACAAACAAAAAGCTATCGAGATGGGGGGAGGAAATGTAAATTTTTTTACACCCCATTTTTTTTATTTTTGGAGTTTGGCAATGCTCAAATCATGTCTCCTTCTCCTAGCCATGGATTCTTGAATTCTTCGATTTAGATCACTCCAAACTACGCATGATTTGGTGTAATAAATGAAAAGATAGAAACTCAATCTTTCTCTCTCCCATTTCTATCTCTCTTTATTCTTTGTTCCTATGGTTGCATGTGAGAGAGGAAGGGAGGGTTGAGGCAATGGATTCATGGATATGGGATGGATTGGATATGTAATGGCTCATACATTGAGTGATTTTGAGGTGTCAATGGCTAGAAAATAGCATCAGTGGCTCCACTTTTTCGAAACACGATGTGATGCATATGCGGTTTATAGAATAAGTGATCTTTTATTTTATGATGAATCTTTTGTTTTTATTATGGAAAATGATTGAAAATGTTTGAATATGCTTAAATATATCTAAAATTATAGAATAATCAATCATTTTGAGAAATTCACATAATGAAAATCAAAATCATAAAACTTACAATACGAGATTTAGTAGAAAATGATAATTTCATGGATTTTTATTATTCAAATGATATTTTTATGGACTATATTGAATGTAATGTTGAATCATAATCCACATAAGCTTGATAAATCTAAAAAATAAAAACCAATAATTAATATTAAATTACATTATAAAAATCTTTAAAATGGAATTTTATGAAAAAATTAATGTTCTTATGTAAAAATTTACTATAAATTAGGTATATGTGTGTAGATGTATGCTGAAGGTAGGCCATGGGGATTTGCCTTAGCCTACCTCCATCTTTATGTAAGATGGTAGGAAAAAGCTAATCCCAAACTCCTCAGTCTTCTCTCATGAATCTTTTGAATGATCATTGTCCACAATTATCATTGCATGGTCGAAAGAAAACATAGACCTAGCTACTAGGGCATTTGTTTTCTCTCTAAAAGTGTCACACAAAAGCTCTCATGGAGAGAGGCTTGATGGACACTTGCGAAGAAGCAAGAGCAGTATCCTTCTCCTTGAACACTGGTGCGCAGATTGGATGCTGTATGCTCGCGTAGTGATTGCCGGAAGGTCCCCAAGAACAAAAGAACTCTACTTTTTGCACAAAACTCAAGGTAAAAAGCATGCACGACATGAACAAGAGACCAATTGGATGCAATCTCCCCCCATGCCTTGTGTGAGCGCTCCACAAAGCATGTATTTTTATGTATTAATCATCTTCAAGCTCAAATAATAATAGCCCAAATTACAAAATAGCACGCTTTTGGCTTTTGAGTTTGCTTTAGCACAAAATAGAAATAAAGCTAATGGGCAAGTGCCCAAAGAGTTAGACGTACCCAGTACAATGTCCAAATACAAATATCATAATCGTGCACCCATGCACATACAAAATAATAAATAAATATCCAACGCCTCAATAAATAGGCGTGACAAAATATAGGCGCCATGCCTAAGGTATGCGCCCATCAAAATATAAGTGATAACTCGAATACACGCTATCCTCTAATGCTTTCCTCCGCCACTACTGCTATCTCTACACATCAACTGAAGCATTCACAATCATTAGTAAAATGATACCCCAAACCCTGCAAGTAATTATTGATCCTTGCATGCCAGGCTCTTGGAGCTTACTTCAGCCCATACAACACTTTTTTCAGTTTGCATACATAATGCTGAAAATTAGGGTGTACATACCCTTCAAGCTGATCCATTTAAACATCCTCTGCTAAATCACCATTGAGAAACACATTCTTCACGTCCATCTACTGCAATTTCCAACCTTTAGCAACAACCAATGCAATCACTATTCTTATGGTTGCCATCTTGGCAACACGGCTAAATGTTTCCTCATAGTCTAACCCATACTATTGGGCATATCCCTTTACACCTCTCTACACTGCCATATCCAACTTGTATTTAATCTTGTAGACCCATTTGCAGCCAATGGTCTTCTTTCCTTATGGCAGTGGCATAAGATCTCATGTCTTATTTTTTGCCAAAGCATCTATTTCCTCATCCATAGCTGTGCACCAATTCTTATCCATCACTACTTCAGCAAATGTAGCAGGTTCTTTGACCTCTGTCACCTTTGTCATATAAAAAATCACTGTAAGTTAGCCTATCCATAGGGTACCTAACTCTCTGCGATTGTCTAAGCTATGGTGCTCTACTCAATTCCCCTCTCTCATGAGGATAAATGTACCTATTCTACCTAGTACTAGGAGTATACACAGTTGGAATACCAAGCTCACTGTCTAGACTATTAGTTGAGTCATAGCATGAAGTTATCATGCCATGTGTCATCATGCTATATGCAACATTCAGAGCTTTCTTTTTCCCTTTGTTGTCCATCACATCATATCTCCCCCTCACTAACATACTAGTGTCAGTGGATGGTGAGGTAGAGCTCTGTAATCTCCATGTTCGGAGATACCATCGTACCACTAGGGCTTGTCAATGTAGTACTTTACTGTTGCGAATCAACTAGAGAAACATGTGTAGAAGGCATATCTGATGGCATTGCAGCTGGTGATGCATATCAAGAGGCCATCTCATCAAAGATGACATCTCTGCTCACTAATGTATCCCAAATAGAGGGATCATAGCATTTGTATGCCTTTTTCTCCTGCGAATAGCCAATAAAGACACACTTATGTGCTTTCAGATCTAGCTTCTTTCTCTTCTCATCAAGGATATTCTTACAAGTAGCAAGATAGCCAAATATCTTCATGTGACTAATATCAAGCTTGTAGCCATACAGTTTCTCAAATGGTGTCATCTCATGAATACCTTCAATGGGAGTCCTCTTCAAGATATACATGGCTGTCATAATGGCCTCAGCCCAATAATAGAGTAGCATACTCTTCTCATTCATCATTGCCCGAGCAGCTTCCATCAATACCCTATTCTTCTATTCAACTACCCCACTGTGTTGAGAAGTGTAGCTTCAAGTAAGTTGCCTACGCATGTCATTTTCAGCCAAAAAACTATCAAACTCATTTGACACATACTCCCCACCACTATCAGATCTCAAGCAAGAGATGTAACAAAATAATTCCTTTTCAACCTGCTTTTTAAACTGTTGAAAAATAGTAAACACCTCGTCCTTTATTTTCAAGATATAACCCAAGTATAGCGACTGTAATCATCAATGAATGTCACATAGTACCTAGAGCCTCCCATGGATGCATTATGAACTGGCCCCCACACATTAGAATGAACTAACTGCAACAGTCACGTACTATTTCTTACATGCCTGACAAATGGCAACCTGGACTATTTACCAAACTGGCAAGCATCGCAAACATGACCAATATCTGTATACTAAAACTTGGGTAAACCTATCACAAGCTGTTTCTTCTGCATCATTTGTAGTCACTAAAGATTAACATGTCCCACTCTCTTATACCATATTTCCAAGTCTCTAACTATGCTAGAGCCATGGGCAAACATTGTTGATTTCAGCTATGGCAAAGTGGCATCAAGAGTAAACATCCTACAATTCCTATGACCGTGAGCAATCAATTTGCATCCATTACCAAGCTCCTCAATGAAGCATCCATGCTTGTTAAATCAGACCTGCAAATTTTTCTCAGTCATCTAATCCATAGACAATAGGTTTTTAGTAATTGACAGCACATGCAATAAATCATGTAAGATCTTCTTCATGCCATAATGGATTACCAAATGTACTTTTCCCTTATGTTCTATGCTATGATGCGTGTCATCCCCTGTGCATACATAGCCATTCTTTTCAATAACCATATTTGTAAACCAATCACCATGAGGTGTCATATGATTCAATGCCCCCAAATCCATGTATCAAACTGCATCCTCATGAGACTTTTTAGCAGCCTTATCTTTCATATATGTCATGGAAAACAATCTATCCCCAAATGCATCTTCTATCTGACTCGATGATGCATAATGTCCATATTGTTTGCCTCTTTGATTGCCCTGCTTCTTCCAATAGTCCTTGGCAATATAACCATACTTTCCACAATAGTGACAATCCTTATCCTTATTGGGATTGTCAGATGGGTGCTGCTGCTGCTAGGAGCCTCTGCCTCTAGGGCTAGATCTCCCCTATCTCTAAAATTTCCACCTCCTCGTGCATTTGAACCCTACTGGTTATTATTTTCATACATGACATTTTGTTGGCCTCCTTTGCTAGAACCATAACCTCTATCGTGGCTGCCACGGCCATGTTGATGAGAATAAAAGACAGCATCCTTGCTCTTGGAGCTATTAGAGCTTGTAGCCAAGCCAAGTTTAACCTCCTCATGAATGAGCAATGCAACTAGCTCATTGAAATCCGGCATTTCAGCCTGCATAGAGATGGAAGTATCAAATGACTAATATTCAGATCCCAAACCATTTAGGCCACGAGCACTTTCCAACAAATAGGACTTCCAAATTGTAAAACGGAAGCCCATATTTAAAGT
Source organism: Lygodium microphyllum (assembly GCF_053477565.2). Lineage (NCBI taxonomy): Eukaryota > Viridiplantae > Streptophyta > Polypodiopsida > Schizaeales > Lygodiaceae > Lygodium > Lygodium microphyllum. Next base: position 48,172,136 of record NC_141141.1, on the reverse strand, counting down.
GGAAAAAGCATTAATCAAATCATTCCTAAGATTACAAATACATAGGCTTATCTCCTTCTCTTTCTCACGACTCTTTCTAATCATGATTTCTTTATTGCATGCTAGCCTAGAGCATGGAGAACAAGTCTATTTTCTTTTTGGAAGGCAAGTGTGTACTCCTCTTGACTCTAGCTAAAGGTTCTCCATCCCATCTCCTCTCCTTCTTAGGTTACCTTGAGTTTGAGAGGTAGAGACACAAAGAGATTGGCTTGAGAGACACACACACACACACAAAAAGAGAGAGAGGTCTAAGCTTGGCTTGAGAGACAAGCCAGGAGTTGCAATCTTATGCAAGCTCATGGGCTTGAGGCATGCATAGATTTATGGACATGCAAGTGATGGGATCATCAAATCTTGGGAGCTCTCTAAAGATTCCTAGACTACAACAATCAATGAGTCTTCACCTTGCCTTAGTTTGACTTGTTCTACATTGCTTGATAGACTGTGTAGACTTTTTCCATGACAATCCAAGTGGGAAGAAATACATGGTTAGCAAACCTCTCAGGTTGAGAGGCTACAGGTGATTTGTCTATGACAATCCAAGTGGGTAGAAATACATGGTAGCAGACCTCATGGGGTGAGAGGCTACCTGTGATTAGTCATTCGATAGAGAGTGCATGATTCGATATACATCTCTCCATCTAGATCAACATGTAGTTTATAGCTTCATTTTGATTGTGTTTCCAAGACTCAATCGAATCGCATTTGATTGATCTTCTAACCATTGATTATAAGAGGAATACATCAAGCTTGAGTGAGATAGGTTTTCTTGCAAGGATGAGCTAGATGCAAAGACCTCGCACGTCATAAGATAGGATGGCAGGTTGGAAGGAACCAATCTGAGTATTTTAATTTTTCTTTGATTGATCAAACGATTGAAACATTGTCTTAAATTATAATTTCTCTATTAAATTAATTATTATTTTTTTAATCTCCAAAAAAGTACTCACTTATTGGGTAATCATTGGTTTCTTTTAGTGTAGTGACCAACAAGTGTATTGAATTTTGTATGCTTCAAGAAAGTGTGAAATCAGTAAATTGTAGGCTTTCACTATTTATTCATAATTTTTATGACGGAAATTTCAAAGTAGGTGGACGTAGTCTACTATAGATAGCCCAAAAAGACATTCAACGTGTGTATTGGTTGGAGCAATTTATTGAGTGAAATATCATAGAAAAGAAGCCTTTACCAAACAACTAGCTAGTAGTAGCACATACGCTTTGTGAGAGAGTTCAAGCAAATTAGCAGGACTAATAAGTTCAAGAAAACTATGATGAAATTATGTTGAGAATTTGCTAAAATAAGTTTAAGAAAACTAGGTGCAATAATAAATCCTTGATTTTTTCTCAAATACTGCTAAATTTATGCTAAAATCTTTGAAATTATGTTGCCTTGGAGTAATTGATTCATGGAAATAAGTACAGGGAAAACTAGCTAGTTGAGAAGTTTACTTGATTAATGGGATGCAAGTGGATCATTGGATTTTGGAGTGTAATATCATTGGGGATTGGCCCAAAACCTACTATTCTTAGAGATTTGATGATTTTTTATCATGTTTCTATGATAAGCTTTTAGCCAGCACAAGTGGTCTTCCGATAGGGCATGACCAACTTCCATTGTGAACTACAAGTGGACATAGTTTTGGGAAATTTTGATGGGAAGCATTAGACGAGTTGAATGATGCCATACCTTAGTCTTTTCTCTATAATTTTTTTGACTTGAGGCTTGTATGATCAATTCAAGGCTTTCACCAAAAATTGCATGTGCTCATAGGCATTTTCAGGACACCAATGAGCTAGTTTAATATTGATAGTGCATTGTTTGACTACATGAGATCATAAATTGTAGGTTGTAGAGATGAAATCACAGGTACCATCCATGACATTACTATGCTCAGTGACCCAAACAGGCATGGTCTAGACATGCTATCTAGTCTAGCACATTAGTTTGATTTTCTTGTGTTTGGGTATTTTGAACTAGTTGTAACTCAGAGAGATGCTTGAACTACAAGGTTATTGGGAGCTATTTTGGTACTGATAGTGGATTTTTTAATTGCATTTGGGGTTTCAATCAAGAATGGATCACATTAGATCATATATTGTAAATTGTAGAGCTAAATGTGTAGGTTTTCCACTAGCCATGGCATTACCATGCTTAGTGACCCAAACATGCATGGTCAGTGTCTAGATAGTGGCTCATAGACCTAGTCTAGTACATTAGGTGGATCTTCCTATGCTTGGGTGTATTGATATGGTTGTAACTCAGAGATTCTGGGGCTGTCACCTCAAAAAATGTAAGTGTACCATGTGCAATCAACAAAAGGGTTATTTTAGTCAGTAAAATTTATAGGAATACATTTATAGAAGGGTTTTTTATTTACAATTTGAAATTTTTTTCTAAGTTTTGTAAAGAAAAAGGGGTCATCTTATTACCTTACATTATGCAACGAAAGGGTATTTTCTAATACCTTTTGAACACACATGATATAGAGGGTTTACATATAGTGACCCCCCGCCCACCTCTGAGAATCCAAGCTCCAACTCAAGGTGCCATGCAAGTCAACTATTTAAGATGATAGTGTAAAATATTACACGGCGCAGCGAACAGAATCTGAGAAAGAGATAGAGAGTACACAACAGCTAAGAGGAGAATTAGTAAATTCTTTAACTTCAAACAACTGATACAAAGATGGCTCTGTCCACCTGTGCGCTTCCACTGTGTGAAACTTAGATGGCGATCTAGACAGAAGATAGGTGAAGAGCTTAAGGCTAGCTGGAACAACAACTCTGATTGGGTGAAAGATGAGTGAATGATGGCTGTGAAGGGGTTTAGCTTTTATAGCCCGCGAAGGTCGTTAGGTCTGTCTGCTAACCGACCTACCATATGAGCCTCCACTAGTCGGCCAGGGAATATTCCAGGGCCCCTGGGACCCCCCAGCCAGGGGCCGCTTCCACGGCCCCCGGACCCCACAATAGGGACCCCTTTTAATTCCCTTACCACGCAACTCAATGCAATGTGCCTCGAGTTGCTACCAACTTAACCTCTCCGTCTAACCCAAAGATTAGACCCACAATGGTCACCTTTTTGCCATCCGGTCACATAGACCGCATCTGATATACAAGTCAGGACTCCACCAATGTCCAGGATCACACTTGGCTTCTCCTCATAATGGGGGCCTTACAACTTTGAGCACCATGGATCATTGGTAGCATCTAATGAGGGTGGTGCATTGACCATATCTAACACCCCACCTCAATGTCCACCCATAGGTGAACTATCTCCTCAGCCCAATGCCGAGTCTCTGAAGATGAACTTGAAGCAGATCCTTCGTAAGTGCTTTGGTGAAGATATCTGCTCCATTCTCCTCTGTTGGACAGTAGACCAACTCCACTATCCCATCCTCCATCAAATCACACACATAGTGATACTGGATCTCTATATGTTTGGTGCGTGCATGAAACACTGGATTTTTGGCAATGGCGATGCAACTCTGATTGTCACATCTCAGCACAGTTGGTTCTTCATCCTGCACTCCCATATGCCATAGAATCCTTCTCAACCATACGGCCTCACATGCAGCAAAACAAGCTGCCTTGTACTCTGCTTCGGTAGAAGACAATGCCACTGTTGGTTGCTTCTTACTAATCCAAGAGAAAATTCCTAAACCCAAAGAGAAACAATAACCAGAAACTGACTTCCTGGAATCAATGTCTCCTGCCCAATTTGAGTCACAGTAAACACAAGAGAGGTTCCAAAACTGTATGTGATACCATAGTTAAGAGTTTTCTTCAAGTATCTGAGCACCCGCATCCCAGCCTTCCAATGACTCTCATGAGGTTTGTTTGAGAACCTGCTCAAAACACCAACAGCAAAACTGATATCTTGTCTGGTGTTACACAAGTAGATCAGATTGCCGACCAACCTCCTATACCTCCCAATGTCTGCTAGTGCTGATGTATCCTCGACGGATAACTTTGCATTCACCTCCATAGGTGTAGCTATCTCCTTGCACTCGGTCATGCCAAATGCCTTCAAGATCTCCCATGCATACTTCTTCTGAGAGATGAAGATCTTTCCTGGCTCTTGCCAGACTTCAATCCCCAAACAATAGTGCAGCAAGCCCAAGTCTGTCATTTCAAGCTCAGAACTCAAAGCCTTTCGAGTTTGGTTGATCATATCTTCATAGTCACCTGTAATAAGAAGGTCGTCCACATATAGGACAATCACTACAGACTTTTTACCATCCCTTAAACATACAAGTTAGCATCTGAGGCACATCTTTTGAAGTTTAGGTTTAAAAAGAACCTATCTATCCGCTGGTACCATGCTCTGGGGGCTTGTTTCAGCCCATACAATTCCTTCTTCAGTTTACACACTTTGTTCTCAGAATGGGGGCCTCAAACCCTGGTGGCTGAGCCACGTACACCTCCTCCTTGAGGTCACCATTTAAGAATGCTGACTTAACATCCATTTGGTACACTGGCCACTTCGTGTGGGCAGCCACTGCAAGTACCATGTGAATAGTGGTCATTCTGGCAGTTGGGGCAAATGACTCTTGAAAATCAAACCCTTCAACTTGTGAAAATCCTTGGGCAACCAGTCTAGCTTTGTCCTTTTCTAAGGTACCATCAGCCTTGTACTTTACCTTCTAGATCCTCTTGGTGCCAATAACCTTCCGCTTTGCTGGTCGATCCACTAGCTCCCAAGTGTCATTCTTCATTATGCTGTCGTACTCCGCCTGCATAGCAGCCTTCCATGATGGATCTGCAAGTGCTTCTTCTAAGTCAGTTGGCTCCTTTACTTCTCTCATAATCTCAACCATCAAGGCCATATTGACTATGTGAGTAGAAGCCCTCCTTTGCTCCTCTATTCTCTGAGACCTCCTTGGTCCGTCTGCCTTCTCCTCAACAGATGCAGGCATAGGATTATTGTGGTCATAGAGCTGCTTCACCCAGCGCAACAATGGCTTTTCCGGTGGGGTGATGTCAGGTTGGTGAGCTTTTTCCTCATCATCTGAAGATGATGCTTCCTCCTCCTTAAGGATAGGGATAGCTCTCGGGACAGGTTCATAGTGGACTACTTCTTCGCTTGATGATAAAGTGGAAGAACTTGCCTTCTCCTCCTCCACTGTATGCGGCTCCTCCTTGAACACCACATCATGGCTCGCGATGATCTTCTTTGCCTCTTGGTCATATAATTTGTAAGCCTTCTACTCATCACTATAACCCAAGAAGATACATTTTCTGCTTTTTGGTTGTAACTTGTTTCTCTTCTCATCTGGAACATGTGCATAACATTCACATCCAAAAATTTTGAAATGTGAGACAGATGGTTTCTTACCAGTGTAAGCCTCATGAGGTGTTTTTCCCTTGAGAGCCTTTGTATAGCTCCGATTTAGAATGTAGACTGCAGTATTAACAGCTTCAGCCCAAAAATGGCTAGGCAATCCCTTGCCCTTTAGCATGCATCTTGCCATCTCCACAATGGTGTGATTCCTGCGTTCCACAACACCGTTCTGCTGAGGTGAGTGAGGCGTTGTCAATTGACGCTTGATCCCTTTGCTCTTGCAAAAGCCTTCAAACTCCTTTGAGTTGAACTCACCACCACCATCTGTTCTAAATTTCTTCACACTTTTCCATGTTTCATTCTCAACAAGTATTAGCCATTCTTTCAACTTACCAAAAGCTTGAGCCTTATCACGAAGGAAGTACACCCACATCTTCCTACTGTAGTCGTCGACAATCAACATAAAATAAGAAGATCCCCCCAAGGCCTGTGTAGGCATCTTACCACACAAGTCAGCATGCACCAACTCTAGAGGAGCCTGTGCTCTATTCTTGCTTTCTTGTGGAAATGCCTTTCTCTGTTGCTTGCCCATCATACAAGCTTCACATGGTTCCTTCAATTCAGTTATTGTAGGTAGGTGAGCAACCATACCTTGCTTTTCCATCTCCTTCAATACTGCAAATCCAATGTGTCCAAACCTTTCATGCCAAAGCTTACTTGTGCCCACTCCAGCGGTGGCTGCAAGAGCACTTAGCTCATACATGTTGTTCCTTCTTTCTCCTTTGCCAACAATTGTGCCAGCACTATCAATAATTTATGCACCTGTCTTCTTGAACCTCACTTCATGACCAAGATCAGTTATGGCAGCAACTGATAAGAGATTTCTCCTGATTTCGGGAATATACAACACATTTGAAAGCTTTTTGACTTCACCATTTGCAGCAACAAAAGAAATAGTACCTGTGCCCGCATCAGGGCATTTAGCATCATTTCCAATCGTCACAGTGATGGATTCTTGTAGAGGCTACATAGAACTGTACAGACCTTTCTTGTTGGTCATGTGACGGGAGGCCCCACTATCCAACACCCATGAGTCAGTGGTAGATTCTTCTTGCGCCGAGGAGCACACTTCCTCAATGGTCGCCATGAATAATTCCAACTCCGCTTCAGCCGTATTGGCTCTCTCTTTCCCTTTACTTTTAAGGGTACCATTCTTTTCATCTGCCTTCTTGACACGACAATTTGCAATTGCATGTCCTTTCTTCTTGCAGTAGAAGCACTCTCCTTGAAACTTCTTCTTGCCGCCCTTCTTCTTTTTTTCACCATCATTTTTGGTGGAGGAAACACCTTTGCCTTTTGCATTGGCAGAGAATGCAGCATCTCCATTGTTGCTTCCTTCTCGGGCTTTCAGCCTCAACTCCTCCTCCATTAATAATGCACAAAACTCCTCAAAAGTCAAAGCTTGAGGTCTCACCTGAGTATTAAGGGCAGTTACTAGTCCATTAAACTTTTGTGGACAAATCCGAAGACACCTCCGAGCTAGCTCTTCGCTAGTCTTTTGTATCCCAGCGCCAGCCATCTGGTCGCGCAGATTCTTAATCCGAGTGATGAATGCTTCAACCGTCTCTCCTTCAGCAAACTTCTCCGCTGCTAGTTGATTCTCCAAGTTTTGAATCCTTGTTTGGTTTTGTGTTTCATATTGACTCCTTAGTACATTCCAAGCCTCTGACGCTTTGGTTGTATGCTGAATCAGAGTCAAAACACTCTCAGAACAGCTTGTAACTAAGGCACACAATGCATCTGCATTCCTTCGTTTCCAAGCTCATAGAAGATCTACATTCAGATGAATCATCACACTAGGATTTGATGGGTCGGGGGTAGGCGGTGGTTCTGCGTCAGTCCCCAGCACAGTCTCCAGAAGCTCATAAGAATCAAGGATAGTTGTAATTTTGAACTTCCACAAGGTGTAGTTTGTACCATCTAACTTGCCTTCGCTGAAGGTTGGTGGACAAATCCTCAGTGTTTGAATAGCCAGTATAGCAACACCACCTCCTGCACCTCTTCCGGAAGTCGACATAGTTTCTCTTTGCTGTTGAAGCCTTTGCCTCTTACACGCTCTTCGATCTCTAGAGCCCCCTAGGCTCTGATACCATGTAAAATATTACACGGCGCAGCGAACAGAATCTGAGAAAGAGATAGAGAGTACACAACAGATAAGAGGAGAATTAGTAAATTCTTTAACTTCAAACAACTGATACAAAGATGGCTCTGTCCACCCGGGCGCTTCCACTGTGTGAAGCTTAGATGGCGATCTAGACAGAAGATAGGTGAAGAGCTTAAGGCTAGCTGGAACAACAACTCTGACTGGGTGAAATATGAGTGAATGATGGCTGTGAAGGGGTTTAGCTTTTATAGCCCGCGAAGGTCGTTAGGTCCGCCTGCTAACCGATCTACCATATGAGCCTCCACTAGTCAGCCAGGGAATATTCCAGGGAATATTTCCTTTACCATCAGGCCGGGGGCACTGCCCCCAGACCCCCGCCAGGGGGCCGCTAGCCCCCCTGGGACCCCCCAGCACCAACGGCCGCTTCCGCGGCCCCCGGACCCCACAATAGGGGCCCCTTTTAACTCCCTTACCACGCAACTCAATGCAATGTGCCTCAAGTTGCTACCAACTTAACCTCTCCGTCTAAACCAAAGATTAGACCCACAATGGTCACCTTTTTGCCATCCAGTCACATAAACCTCATGTGATCTACAAGTCAGGACTCCACCAATGTCCGGGGGCTCACACTTGGCTTCTCCTCATAATGGGGGCCTTACAACTTTGAGCACCATGGATCATTGGTAGCACCTAATGAGGGTGGGGCATTGACCATATCTAACAGATAACACCAAGCCCTACTACTAGGATTGCAACCCTAGCAACTTGAGATAATCAACAATCATCTCTACTTGAGGTGATCATAACCACCTCCACCTGAAGCAGTCACATCCACCATGCGTTCGACTTGAGATAGTGTGCCTACTCAAGGCAATAGCAGCCCACTCAAATCCATCATGTAGCCAGCTTGAGATAACATGGGCACTCTAGGTAATAACCTCACTCAAGGTGCCCCAAACTTAATTATTCTAGGCAATCTACCCATGTTTGATATATCTCCAACCATGGCATTCAAGGAAACTTTCCTCCAAACATAGTACTCAAGGTAATCTTGGCACACCTATCACTTGACACAATCACTATGCAAGCTCCTCAAGGTGATTGACTTGAGGCTATCCGCCTGATTGAGAGGAGCACTGCCTTGTTTCATCTCCATGAGCACCAGTGAGCATGGCCTTTAGCTAAGCACCATGAGCCTAAGTTGAAGTAAGGGCACCACCCAAGTGCTTAGAAGCATGACATATTGACACAAAAGCATTGAACTTGAGTCATCTTGTCCAAAACACCAGAGGTGAAAGCAAAGTAAAAGAGAAAAGAAAGAAGCAAATATCCTTAGTCATAGTAGAAAAATATAATATCTACCCATCTTCATCTCTACACCTAAGTGGAGCACCTTACGATCATTAGAGAGGAAATTTTGAAAATAAACTATATACCAATGAGGGGATATTAGTATGGAGCATACCTAGTGCCACGACAAGGATCTCCAATGCCTTATGATTGTTTGGACCATCAGAAAGGACTATCAAGCTAACTTGGGATTAGAGGAAAGAGAAACTTGCCAAAACTCTTGTCTCAATTGAGCTTTAAAATTTTTTATCTCACTAGTGACTTACATCTTGATAGAGCTTAAAACTCTCGATTTAGTGTGCTAGGGTTTTAAAAAGTTTAATTCTCATTGCACATCCACTAGATCTCATCACTTAAATAGAGCTTATTGCTACACACCCAAAGCATGGGGCTGACTTTTGTACAAACCTTGAAATACAAATGTTGCCCTAGCAAACCACCATTCCCTAGTGCATCTACAACTTGAGAGTAGAACCCTATTTACAAACATATGGAGTGTACCAATTGTTTCCAAAAACACAACCATACCCCCTTGCCTTGGGTAGATGAGTAGTACACCAAGCTTACTCTAGAACCTTTCCTAAATTGACCAACTAGAGAGCCAAGCATTCTCATGGGAACTAAAAAACATAGTACTTGAGGATCAAAGCCTCATTGAACTAGCCCCTAAGCTTCCATAGCTTGAGCTATGGGTGCATACTTGGAAATAACAATTATTACAATGATTGTTGAGAAGCAAGCCAAACCCTACCTGCAACTTTAACTAGATTCTCTCTTGCATAAAACATCACCAATCACTCAAAGCATTGAAATCCTGGGAGGGAGGAATAATCCAATTAGCAAGACATAAACCGTTGATACACTCCACCACATAGAAGACTACTAATTCTAAAATAATCGAATGCATAGAGTTGTTCTTGTTGCAAATTGATCCATTGCTTTGCACAATCCGGCATAGTAGTTCATGATCTACATGGTCATGAACATTACTTTTATAAGAAAGTCTCACCTTGTTGTTGCCAATTTGAATAGGGTTATTGGTCATTTCACAACCAAGGGGAGAGAGGAAATTGAAGAACCAAGGAAAACCTTAAGAAAAGATAAATTGGGAAAGGAATAGCCACAAGACATTGACACTAACCTTAGAGCAAACTTTGTGATCTTAAAAAATAGAGATGAAGGAACCATCAAGACACACACTAAATGTTAAGGCTAAAACATCTGGGTAGAGAGAGACCACATCCAACACACATAAGACAACAAGAAACTTATCGTGCCTATCCAGCCTACATGGGTTACTAAGACAACCAAGTCTTGACACTAATAGTGCTTCAAATCTACAAACTTTTGACCAATCACCACATAGTTGAACATGACTTCCTAGAAGAGTCGAATAGGAACTTCCACTTCCTTATTAGAACCCATTAGTTTCGTCAAGGCATTAGCCATCCAAGAAGAGCTCGGACACATGTCAAGTTGATGCTCAAACATTGCCATCCTTGACCTCAATTCAATTGAATTCCCATTAGACATTCAACAAATGATATCATGCTATGACCAACACACTAGGATAGACTATGCATGGACACTAGTAGAGGACATCCTAGAAGATTTGGTAGTCGACAGGAAACTAAGAAAGGATCTTGTAAGGCAAGATGTTAAGTTTACTCAAGCTCAAAGGATAGACAAACATAGGAAGGAGGTAGAATTAGATCAAGTCGAGTGAATTCTAGATTTGGCTGGAGGAATTGCAACTGCAAAGGAATAAGAGGATGAATCGAACCTAAACTCTTTTGATCTTCTCATCAAGCAACTACTAGATAGAACTGCAATAGAGAGGGATAATGATTATTTATCTATCTCACTCTTGACTAGGTTAGGAATGGGACTGGGAGATAGGATGAAGATACCAATCATCACAAAGCAAGTTGACAAAATATTGGGCACTTGATGATCCATACAAATTCATCAAATAGTTGAAAGAGGTTTATGGATATTGAAAAGAGAGCACAAGCTTTTGAGTTGTGTTTGGATGAAAAAGGCCAAAATTGGTTTACTAGCCTAGACAACACAGAGATGACATTTGATCCAAAATTGGTTCAATTGTCAAAGTAATGACTTTGATGTGCTCAAGGAGTTGTTTATCCAAGCACTACTAGCTTGTTGAAAGATATACATATTGGCTAATGTGTTTGATGAATCCATACCAACTGATGACTTGATGAAAGAGGAATGAAAAAATGGTTCAAGTAGCAAGCATCATCACAATATATAGTGAGAGGTTGACTAATCACCTTCTAGTAGATTTCCCTAATCCCTAATCAAGGTCTTGCACTAATTGTGGGAGATTTGGGCATGAAGCTATCCACTATTGATTGCCGCGAAGGCTACCATATCCTCAAAACTACTATACCCAATGAATAGATAGTTTCATTATAGAAGGGGAGCTTAGTTAGCTGCGACAACACCCAATGACCAAATCTCAGCCATACCTAGAGCAAAGATCAATCCCACTAGGATACCTAGACCCCCTACACTCATAATGCTTCCACAAAAATATACTTCGGTACACTATGTACAGGAGTGACTGGAAGAAAAGGCATATCTAAACCCTTACATCTCATTTGATAAAGATGGCAATCGAGTTCTCATGGACTACATACCAATATCAATGATGATGTTGGGCAAAGGAAAGGGATAGGGATCTAATCAAATTGCTTGTTGGAATTGTGGCCATCTTGGACATATCTCATCTCGATGTCATTAAAAGGAACAAGTGAACAAGGAAAAACCTAAACTCAGATGCCCTAAGTGTGGTGTCTCACATCTATATTCACATTGTATGAGGAGAAAGGCCTCCACTAGTAATGCAATCATACCATCAATACTTTTAGGGCTCTTTGGAGTACAGTCACTCATCGATGACAAAGCAACCCCAATTTAGGTAAAGCATCAAGGAATAAGGCCCTAATGGGGTTTGGAGGAGTGCTCAAAGCCATTATTGAAGAGGCCCTCAAGGATCCTAAACTAATTAAGGAACTAATAATAGGTACAAAAGAGGAAGTTGCAACATCATCAATGTAAGAGCCCCTTGCTATAGGCAATGCATATGATGAAAAAGTACATCTACAAAAGGAGGTTAAGCTAGCATGAAAATAACACAAAGAAACCCCAAAAGAAAATTGGTTGCACGCCCAAAAAAGGAAGCTAAGGTAGCACAAAAACAATACGAAGAGACCCAAAGAAAATTGGCCACATGAAAAGAGAAAAGTAACATAACATCATATGCATCTATCAAAAAGATTAAATACAAGAAGGCAAAGTCTTCCAACCCACACATACTAAGAAAAAACTGGAGAACTAAAGGCAAAAGATGTTAGAAGAGGAAAGAAGGAAAAGATCCGAGGAAGCTCAAAGAGACTCATTGGAAGCCATACAAAGGAAAAAGTTGGACAAAACTCAACAAGGAGAGATCGGTCAAGAAGAAAAATACGAGAAAGGAAAAACTTGGGCTTCCACCAAGGATAGCCAAAAGAGAGATCCTTTCAAAAAGGATGGGGAATGATCAAAGTTTGCATAGAAAGAGCCAAAGAAGAGTCCCAAAAGTCAAGAGGCAAGGAAACAAGCCAACATACTCCAAAAAGAGGAAGAGGAGGAAAGAAGAAAAGACCCAAAAGAATTTAATTTGGCCATCTAGAAATCAGTCAAGCAACCAAGTAGTAACTACCATGGATCCATTTCACCCTTCCTTTCCTAAAATAACATCAAGCAAGAGTGCCAAGAAGGGTGAAAGTAATACTAGTATAGATGCTCCCAAGCTTGTGCAAGGCAAAGGGAAGCAACCCATCCACATAGTACCACCTCCTCTATCTCAACCAAGGCAATTGGCCTTAAGAACCACTCAACAACTACAACCACCTATCCAAATAGAAGGAGGTAGCCAATTAACATGGGAGGAAAGGTTCCTAGCCCACCAACTAGAAGAACAAGTCATGAAAGAAACTTGATTATTGATAGAGCCAACGTAGTCAAGAAGCTCTTGAAAATACAATATTGTAGCTTCACCTAGACCTTGCTCCACATCACAAATCCAAGGGAAGAAGAAAAAAGTGGATTTAAAATAGAAATTGCAATTTTCCAAGGAATCCCTCTATAAATATATGGGATTGTTACCCATAAGAACCTAAGTTTAGTCCCATGAGATATGATGCGGTGCAATAGCTTAGAGAAGAAGAGTCCTCGAGCTAAGCAAGGAAGATTTCTAGACCTTGAAAAACCTCCATTATCACCACCACTTGAGGTAGGCGAGTGGGACATGATAGATGTTCTAGAACCCACACCCCCAAAATAGCCATCTACTAAGTGATCATTAAGCAACCACTAAGAAACATGATAGACGTTCTAGAATGTACACCCCTAGAATAGCCGTCTATTAAGCAATCACTAAATAAGTCCACTTCTTCTAATATTAGTAGAGATCCTCATCAACAAAGGAAGGAAAAATTTGATGAAATCAAGGAGAGGTGAAAGGCATCCCCCAATATGTGCTTAACATTCCATTCCAAAAAGAGAAGAAAGTCATAGCCATCCACTACGCAGAGGAGATTTCAGCTTTGGGGAAGATGGAAATCTCAAGACATGCCCAAGCCCTTCAACTTTAACATATCTAAGAAATTCAAGCTATTGCTTCCCACAAATGTGGTGGAACAAGTAATAGAGACATGTGATACTTTGGGAAAACATTGGATTGATCAGAAATACAAAAGCCCAGGTTGTAGCAATAGGAAAATGAAGGGTATTGGCATGACAAAGTCATGGGAGAGAGAGAGAGAGAGAGAGAGAGAGAGAGAGAGAGAGAGAGAGAGAGAGAGAGAGAGAGAGAGAGAGAGAGAGAGAGAGAGAGAGAGGGTTCTTGCTTGACTTGAATGAACAAGCGAGGAGCTACAATCTTATGTGAGCTCATGGGCTCAAGGCATGCAGAGCTTTGTGGACTTGTGATCGAGGTGATCTTTACTTAGGAGATCTTTGACAATCCCTAGACTACAACAATTGGTGACTCTTTATCTTGCATTAATTATCAATTTAAATCGTTATGCATTACAATTGGTAGAGTTGCAAATTTTGTCTGTGTCAAATCAAGTGGGTAAAAATATATGATTGAAGACCTCATGGGGTGTGAAAGCTATAAGTGATCGATCAATAAAGAGTGCTTGATTTGATATGCATCTTTTTATCTAGATCTAGTAAGTAGTTGGTACCCTTCTTGGTTTTAGTGAGCCAAAGCATGTGCCACCAACATCTCAGTCTAACATAATTAGAATTTTCATAGGAGTGATCTAGGTTCTGAAAAATGATTTACGATGCAAAGTTATTCAAAATTTATGAGTGTCCAAAAATTACTTCTTGCAACATTCACCTTTCTGTCTAAATCCATGTTCTGCACTTTTTTCCCTCTAGCATTTTTCAAAATTTTGAGCTCTTTTGCTCTCCACTTTTGAGAAGAGGTTCACACACACACGCACACATGCATGCACGCATGCACGCACGCACGCACGCACACACACACACACACACACACACACACAGAGATTACTTCCTCGAATACTTGTTATAAACCGTTCATGCTTGGTAACATGACTACTCTTTGTGTGCTTAAATGTTTTGGCTTACCCTTGAATTGAGTTTAATATTTTTCTTTTTTTCCAATTTTTTTATTTATTCCTTTTCATTAAATATTATGGCTTATCTTTGAAAGGATCTTGCACTTTTTCCAAGGGGATTTTTCATTATCTCCAATATTATCATTTTTAATACAAAAGGTGGAAATATATAGTTGCAATTACAAGTTTGTACTTTTATTTAAACAAAAAGTATAAATGGAACAATCTCCTAGATTGTTGAGATAATTTTCCCTATCTCAATAAGATCTATCTACAAGTATACATGGACAATCAAATATCAATCACCAAGCTAATACAACACTCTTTCACGTTGTGTTGGCCCACAAGGTGATGAGGGGCTCTTGACATGGTCTTAAGAGACCCCCTCATGTTATGCTAGCCCAAGGATCCCCTTGCATTATGTAGCATAAGGCCAACACAATGCAAGGGGGAGGGGGTCCCCAATAGTCTTAGGACTTCGTCATGTTGTGCTAACTCAAGGCCAACAAAACGTGAGACACACACCAAAAGTAGTGTTTGGAGAGGCCTTATCACATTGTGTTGATGATCACCATGAATATTTTTCTAACTCATTTGTAATTTAATCTCATATTGTCTGTTTTAAATGGTTTTTTATACCCTTGATAAAGGAAATATGGAAGATACCCATGATATAAAGAAATAAGGCCAAGATACAAAGAAATAAGGAAGGTACTTAAGAAGACTCACACAACACGAGGGGGGCCTTGGGCTAGCACAATGCAATGAGGGGTCTGCATTACCATTAGAGAGTTCCCCATCGCATTTTTCCAACCCAATACTACCTCATATTGTACTAGCCTAAGGCTAGGCTAAGGCCACCACAATGTGAGGGGGTCCTACACTTTATCCTCTTTGCATTGTGTGGATCCAAGACCTACATAATGGAAGCCTAGATTCAAGCAATTCAAAGGGAGGCCCTCAAGAATTTTAGGTGTCCCCCCTCACATTGTGTGAATCTAAGATCCAGTCAACATTAGCATGGACCCAGGCAATGCAAGGGGGAACCTAGCATTCTATTTTTAATGGCCTTATTGCATGTGCCAGGAACTCCTTCATAAATTGATCTCCTAGTTTTTTTGGAGCATTTTTAAACACCCCATGTGGGACCTTTGATCATTCCAAATATACAACTCAATTCATAGTGTAGAATTTGATATTTTGGATGGAGATCAAAGAAAAGTTGATGGTATCATTGCATTTAGAATGACCCAAAACCCTCGTCTGGGTTGAAAAACACTCAAAATGGATGAAAGGAGGCCAAGATATGAAGAAATAAAAAAGGCACATGGGAGGACTAGTATAATGCAATGGGAAATACAAAGGTAGTGTATTGCTTGATATTCACTTGTTCACAAATGGGAGGGTCAAATCATTATATAGATTCAAATGAGTGGGATGAATGATAGATCATTGGTGGAGGGCCCTTATATAGATACAAATGACAAGGTCAAACCCTTATCTAGATACAAATGAGTGGGACGAATGATGAATGGTTGTGTCAATCATCCTAAGTACATTTTCCATTTGTACATATCTTGGCCTCCTAGTGCGTCCCAAAAAGGGTTTTGGGCCATTTTGGATGCAATGACACTCATTTTTGCCTCATTCCCCACCCAAAATTGTCAATTTTGGCACTTTATTTGACTCTTGTATCCAAAATGTCCCAAAAGTCCCAAGGAGTGTTAAAAAATGCTAAAAAATGAACAATGGTGGTGACTAGTACAATGCGATAAGGCTTCCAAACACAATGATTGGTTATCCCTTGTGTTGTATTCACCCTAGGCTATACGTGAGAGAGCCTTGGACCAATAGAATGTGGGGGCCCACTTGATCATCTCAGGGCCCCTCTTCACATTATGCCAACCAAAGGCTCCCCCATGAAATCCACCTCTAGTTATAAACATTTGAAGTATTTTATCTTGTAATTTATATAATAGTAACAAGAAAGATGCCACAAATGTATATAGTTCATTTGTAATGAAGGCATTTACTTGCCCAGGATTATTTGGAGGACCATTATTAACTAGAAGAAGGAAGATAATTGTGCTTAGTGAGAGAGAGTTAGAACATTATTGGATGAGTATAAAAGGAGCCTTGATGGCATTGTAAACACTTTTGGCTCATTTGACAATTTACTAAACACTTTCAACTTACTCTAGTTTTAGCATTAGTTGTTATTGTGTAAATTCCTACTGCAACCATTGCTCCATTGTGTCATGGATTAATAGAAAAAGTTTTCCATGGCATAGTCATGTCTGTTATTTCTTGTTTAGTCTTCATATCTCTTGGCATTTATTGTTAGTTCAATTTCAATTATTGTAGGCATATTTTACATTGGTAAATAAGCCTTCTTTTGGAATGCTATAGCATATAAGAGCTTCAATGAGCTTAAATATCTACTTATTTCAGAAGCTATTTTGATTTGTCCTAACTTTTCCAAAGAATTTACCATATGTCCTGATGCAATTGGTCAAGGCATTAGGGTTGTTTTAGTTCAAGACCATAGAATTATTGCTTATGAAAGCCAAAAATTAGATGAAAATGAGAGGAGCCTGCATGTTCATGAGCACGAGATATTGGCAATACTCCATGCCATCAAGAAGTAGCACCATTATCTCTATGGTAGCCATTTCAAAGTGAAAAGTGACCATCAAGTATTGAAATACTTGCTATCACAGCTACACTCTCTCTAAAACAAAAAAGATGGCTAGCCACCCTTCAAAGTGAGGATTTTTATATCTCTAACATTGCTGAAAAGGATAATGTTGTTGCTGAAGCTCTTTCAGGCATGTGGGCATGCTCATTATCAACCATCTCCACTATTTACAAAGATTGGATTGATGACATTCAAGAAGAGTATTTGTTGGACCAACATATGCAACCACTATTATGCAAATATTATAGTAAGGGGAAGATAGAGAATTCTCAAATTATAAGTAACATAATGGTCTTCTATGGTTCAAAGGTTAGGTATACTTGACTCCTTTGTCTAACTTCAAGCAAAAAATCTTCAAGAGATGCACTCTTCTACTATGGCAAGGCATTTGGGCCTTCTCAAGACATTTGATAAGGTTCATAGAAGCTTCTGTTGGAAAGCACATTGGACAATTGTGAAGGATTTTGTTTCTCAATGCTTGGAGTGTTAACCAAACAAGGATTATTCTCTCTTGCCTAGTGGATTATTACAATTGCTACCCATTTCTACTAGCAAATGGACTAATATATCTATGGATTTCATTATAGGACTTCCAACTACTAAACATGATTGAAATAGTATATTTGTTGTTGTTTGCCATCTTATAAGCTGTGCTCAACTTCCTTCGATTAAGACCCAATATTCAATCAAGTAAGTGGGAAAGCAATTTATGGAGGGGGTTTTTAATCATATGATATGCCCATGAAGATTATTCATGATAGAGATTCCAAGTTTATGGGTAGCTTTTGGAAGAGTTTGTTTAACTCTATGGGCATTTTCCTCACTTCTAGTACCACCTACCATCCCAAAAAACATGGATAGATAGAGAGCCTATAAATGACTTGAAGTTTATTTGAGACACTATTGATATGATACATAATCTAGTTGGGACCATTGGCTTCACCTCGTTGAGTTTTTCTATAACAATACTCATCACTTGAGTATTGGGATATCACCCTTCAAGACTCTATATGGATACAAGGTCCAAGTATCTTCAACACTCTTTCATGATAATGTTAATTCTCAAGCTAAAGATTATTGATAAATAACAATTTATGTATGCTCCAGGAAGAAATGTGCTGAATCCCATATGCACGGTGAGGAGAATGGAACAACTGAACTTACATAAAGCATTGTACTTGACTGTGGAATGAATACAATATTATGATGCCTTGTACTTTCACATAGTATCTTGTCAATGTTAGTCAGCCCATTACACAAGATTGTCTTTATGAGTCCAAGCTAATCTATCTTAGAACCTAATGCACTTGTGTAACAGTTGTTCTCTCTTTGACTATGACAACATGAACATAGTCTTCATCTTCCAACCTCCATAGTTGCCATGCTCTGGATCCATGATCTTCAACGTGGTATCAAAGCCCATTCAGCAAGCTTATCTTAGCTCATCTCCGTCTCTTCTTAGTTCAGGTTGAGTGCTGGATGTCATCTCCAACTCCATTTACATTTCTACATTCAATAAAGCTTCCATGGTAGCCATAGCCAATAGTACCCTCTTAGCTTGAAGCTTCTATATCTATCTCCATAGGCCAAATTTCTCTGGACTTCCTTTTGCAGAAGTGTTTCTCTGCTTCTAAAGCTCATCCCTTGCACCTCAATCAGTGACATTGGGAAACTATAGCCTCAACATTGCATGTTTTCAAAGTTGCTACCATATCTATGTTTGCGGACGGCAGCATCTACCTTACTTGGAGGAGCTGGATCTCCACATACAGGCTATATCTCCCCAAGCTCTCTTCTGAAGAAGCATCCATGAACTCCTTGCGCTCCTGCCTGGTACATCATGGTAGGACATTGTTGCTTCTGGACTCTAGCATTGATAAAATTCACCGTGCTGCTCTGAAATGTGCCTTATGCTAGTACTCTCTACACACAACACGATGCTTACCAAGACCATATGGCTTTGGAAGCTTGGGTCATAAGCTTCTTCCTCATAAGAGGATTTGTGATATGAATGCACCTACAAGATGCACTAATCAAAAAATGAGTCACTTGCCTATGTAACCCTCATTCCACCATAGCTCATTTACACTAAGAACTCATAAAACTTTTGTTTTTCTCACTCCAGTGCCTGCCACCTTGATCTAAGTCTAAACTTAGTCTACCACAAAGACTTTAGCAAGAGGAAGGTTTGAGAAACCTAAGCATCAACATAAAGGTCTTCACATAATATCTATTGATACTCAAATAGTGTTTCTTAGCACTTCAATTTTAGCTTACTCAAAAGTAACTCACCTTCTTATTCTTGTTTTAAATATTATCCTCAATTTGTGTAATGATTTTAAGTCACATTGATCAAATCCCTTATAAATCTCAATCCTCTTAAAAAAGGACGGACACTGCCCAAGAGTTCTCATGGTAAGACCTCCTACTAAGATGACTGAACTAGAATAGATAGCAAAGTTTAATGGTGAAGGTTTTCACGCCCAGAAGGAGAAAACCATGTACCACATCATGAGGAAAGACCTTTGGGATCTCTTTGAGGAAGATGATGTAGATGACAATGCTAAAGAGGAAGATGCTACAGAAGACCAACCTAAAACAAAGACATGGAAGAAGATGAACAACAAAGCTCTAGGTATTATTGCTTGGGGTCTATCAGAAGATGTATTACACCACATCTCTGGCATCAAGGATGCAAAGAAGGCATGGGAAGAACTTGACAAGATCTTTGGTACACAAGCAAAGAACTCGAAGGTAAAATTACTTATGCAGTTTTATAAGTTGGATATAAAATACAGTTCATCAATGATTGTACACATCAATAAGTTTAAGAGCCTTAAAAATTAGCTAGCAACTCTTTAAAAGAACATTGATGAGGATGAGACAATAGCAATGCTACTTGCCAGTGTTAATCACGAACCACATGAGAACCTTGTTTCAATACTAATTAATGTTCCCAATCTTTCACTTAACGATATTGAGCACTCTCTTCTTGATGAAGAGAATAAACAAAAGAACAAGAATGCAAAAGATGGTATCCCATCATCTAGGGAAAATCTCTTATACACCAAAGGAGCTGATGGACCCAAAGGAAGAGGTCAAGGATTCAATACCGACAACAAAAGTTGGATGACATGTCATTATTGTGGTAAGACCTGGCCATATACTGGCCATATAGCAAGTGAATGTTTTCACAAGAAAAGAGCACAACAGATGCAGAATGACCACCACCAAAACCAATTCATGAATGAAGAAGAAGAAGAAGATACTTCTGCTACCATCAACAACTCTAACAGATTGTTCTAAGGAATTTGTTCCCATAGTGGATCTCTATTTTTCCCTTAGTGGATTTTCTTTGTAAAAACCCTTGCCAAAGATGTAAAGTCTCAAGCTTTCACTTGACTAGACTACCTATGAGCTAGTCTCCTAAGCCATGTTATCATGTAGGGGGGAGGGGGGCAAAAGCCAGCAAGTGTAGGGACTCATCATTGAGGGGCGGTGTTGAGAAATAACAAATGATGTATGCTTCAAGGAGAGATGCGTTGAATCCCATATGCACAGTGAGGAGAATGGAACAACTCAACTTCTATAAAGCATTGTACTTGACTATGGAATTAATACAATATTATGATGCTTTGTACTTTCACATAGTATGTTTTCAGTGTCAGTCTGTCCATTACACAAGATTGTCTTTATGAGACCAAGGTAATCTATCTTGGAACCTTATTCACTTGTGTAATAGCCAGTCTCTCTTTGTCTATAACAACATGAACATAGTCTTCATCTTCCAACCTCCATAGCTACCATGCTCTAGATCCGTGATCTTCAACAAAGATCAACTTGTGCACATGGAGTCCCTTATGAAGCAATGTCAAGAGAATATTAGAAAAGCCCAAGGCATAATGAAGTCTTATGCAGATGATAAGATAAGGCATGTGGAATCCAAACTTGGAGATTGGGTATTTTCAAAAGTACCCAAGTCTTGTTATGCCTCATTCAAGGGAGGTCACAATAATAAAGTATCATGTCACTTCTATGGTCCATACCAAGTGCTTCAAAGAGTTGGAGATCTTGCTTATCAACTTCAACTACCCTGTACTACCTACATACATTATGTTTTTCATGTTTTTCAGTTGAAGCCTTATGTTGGACTTGAAATTTAAGTGCTTGAGGAATCGCCATCCTTTGATGAGGATGGGTTAATCATCTATGAGAAAAAGATTATTGCTAAGTGTGAGAAGGTTCTTTGCAACAATTATCTCATTGAATATCTCAAAATGAAAGGGATTTAGAGCAATCTACTTGGCAGCCATCCACTTAATTTGGATAATTTTCCATGGCTTCTTTAAGAGGACTGTAGATGACTGCATAACAAGAAAAACAACTTGCTCTATGAAAATTCTATAGTGAAATAATTGCCCAAATTCATCAAATTTGGATTTTTATAGTCCAAATGAGTATTATGGAGTGTCTTCTATATTTAGATACCTCATTTAACTCATTCGAAGTTGTACATCCAAAGTTATGGTCATTTTTCTCTTGCAACCCTATTCTAAACAACACTCAGACATTTTTACAAATTGCCATATTTGTAACTCTTGATTTCTTGGAGGATACTTCACTATCCCTAATTTTATTCTATTATTTCTCTCATCCAAGCTTTCATGACAAAGCTATTTTAGGAGGGGATGGTCTATAATGAAGGAAAGTTGCTTGCCTAGGATTATTTGGATCATCATTAACTAGAAGGAAGATAATTGTGCTTAGTGAGAGACTTAGAACATTATTAGAGGAGTATAAAAGAAGCCATGATGACATTATAAACACTTTTGGCTCATATAAAAATTTACTAAACACTTTCATCTTAGCTCTAGTTTTAGCATTAGTAATTTCCTACTACAACCATGGCTCCATTATGTCATGGATTAGTATAAGAATTTCTCCATGGCATGGCCTGTTTGGTATTTCTTGTTTAGTTTTCATGTCTCTTGACATTAATTGCTAGTTTAAATTCAATTAGTAGGCCTCTTTTACATCATTGAAATAGAAGACAAAGCAAACGAAGAGTTGAATGAAAAGTAGGAGTGAGAATAGCATACCATGTGCAATATTTTAGATTAAAGTATTAAAGAGTTTCAAGAAAAAGATAGGGATACTACAAGAGAGGGAGTGTATTTTGGTGTAATAATCTAGAATTTTAAGAAAATGATACAGAGAATGCAAGAGTGTATGAGTCTAATAAAAAATATCACTATCTAGTGTCTTAAATTGTTCGAGAGCTTCTTTCTTTCTATGTGTCGATGAATTTGTCCCCAGAAAATACATTCAAACAATTTATATTGAATTTTTTTAATGAGATAAAATATTTTAAAATAAAAAAATCATTTTTACCCTTATGTTATCACTCTCTCTATTGGTTGAGGCTTTCTCTCTCTAAAACTAAAATGCCCAAACATGCATCCCAATTTTCCCTTAAATGGTAATAAAGTTATTATATATGAATTAGACTAACAAGGTTTTGCATTCACCCCCAATCTCATTCCCCATTCTTAATCACATATTGGCAAGATTCACAATCAAGTTAGTAATCTCGAAATCCTCTATTCAAATCATATTGAATTTAATAGCTCTCTCATAAAACCCAAACAAATCCAGACCTCCAAACTTGTTCACTACAACTACTTTTAAATTGGACACCTATTGTGATGAATTAGTAGGGATTATGCATTTTCTTATTTAAGAAGAGAGTCACATATCCATGTTTCATGGTAGGGGATCACTCTCAATTAAAAAAGGTGGTGGGACCACATGTTATCCTTGTCTCATTGATATCCTACGCTTAAAGGATCCCTAAAGGTGACCCTTAACACAAGTAATAGGTGAGGCGAAGAGAGTCATCGAGCATAGTACAAAGCACTTGGTCAAATCTCTTTTTTCTACATTATGAGAATGAAAACATAATTGAAAATAGCTCCACATATTTTGGATTGCTTATCATCACGAATGACTCGTGTAGCATATGCATTATCCCTAATAGTATCAAATCCTTAGCCAATACTTTGTATTAAACATTGAGTATAGCAAATGACATCCAATCCTTGCAAATTATTTTCCTAGGGTACTTGGGAATGACATTACTCATTCTAGCATTCACATCAGTTAACATAAGTTTTTTTACATTTCCTAAGAAATCTGACATTTTAATGGTAGCATAGCAATGCTAGGATCCTTTTTCTTTGTCAATGAAAAACAACACTTTCAATCTCTTCTTATGAAAGGCAAACACTAATCATGAGGCTATGGTTGAAAATCTACAATACTAGAGAAAATAGTTGCAAATATGCATCTCATCAAGTAGGGGTGAATAGAAGCTAGGGGTGAAAGAAGAGAATACAAACATTTTGTTGGTAGCTTGGCAATTCTAGGAGCATTTTTCTTTGTGCATGAAAAACAACACTTTCAATCTCTTCTTTCGAGAAATGTCTTGAAAAAGAAAGAGAATTCTCAATGATAATTAACTCTAATGCAAATCATCCTTGCCAATACTAATCACAAGGCTATGGGGTGAGAATCTACAATGCTAGACAATATAATTGCAAATACTAATCTCATCAAGCAAGGGGTGTGAGAGTAGAATGCAATGCATTCATTACAAATACTAATCATAAAGCTAGGGATGAGAACATACAATGTCATTCATTCTATACATTCTAATTATCAAGCTAGGAATGAGAATCTTCAATATTGGACATGATAATTGCAAAGCACTTTGTCAATCTCTTTGACATTGTACAATGAACACCATACTCATCCACAATCTTAGTGATTGTATCATGCAATCTCTTTTACCTTCATATTCTAACGAATGAGAAGAATGGGCGATCACCTAACCATAACTAGTGAATTAGAGAGTGTAAATTTGAGATGGAAGTAATTGTGGGATGCAATCTAGAATATATGGAGTACAATTTCTCCCATACAACCAGATCCATGTTCTTGGGATTGATCCCACCACATGTGATTGGCTTGACATACTTCTTCTAAACCAATACATTATGTATTTACTATTTCCAATATGAAAATTTTATTCCATCAAGCTTTTAAATATTGAACAACGAAAACAATATGTTCTGCACATCAAATGTCTAAGGTATGCTCAATCACAAGCTCAAAAGAAACCAACTAGCTACAATACGAGTGTCCCATAAAACCAAAAAATGGTTGAATAACATCAAGAGCCCAAAACAAAGACAAATGTACACCAACCATAATTCAAGATATATTCAATTGCAAGGCCAAAAGACTAAGCAACCAAGTGCTCATTGCAATAGTAAAGGCAATACCATAATAGCATGTGCACTCTTCAATGTGTATCAATATTTGTGCTTGTTTTTTTTGGAAATTTTCCAATTCTTAATTTGAGGCAAAACAACCTCCAAAACACATATAACTTATTTCTATAGTTTGAAACTAGTTCTATCTCAATTTGACCTTAATCAAAGGTCATAGACGACATGTTCTAAGGTAAAATAGATACCATGTAGCAACATGAAAAAACCTAAGAAAATGGCACGCACAACCTGATTGCCCAGAATGCATCAACATAGGTCATTATTAGCATTTTTAGCATTAAAAATCTCCTAGAACATTCAAATAAGCAACACAATCCATAGACATCATGCCCTCATCAAATCGTAAAGTCTATCTCTCTCTCTTACCCTTTCTTTGTCATTATACATTGTAGCAGGCCCTATGATTGAGGGCCTTGCTTACACCCCCTACTTAAGCCATGTTCTTTTGAAAAGTAAGTCGCTTTCTTCCAAATGCTTAAGCAAGGCCTATGCTTGCATTCATAAAAACCATGTACCAAGATACTCTTTCCGCACATCCAAGGCCAAGTTGTTTTGCTTCAATCCCAACCACAAATGGCTACTTGAATTAATGCCCAAATGGGCTATTGTAGCTATTAATCAATCCTCAATGGCCAATTCTTGACTTAGATCTAGATCTAGGTGAAAAATAGTCCCAAATCATGATTCAATGAATCATGCACCTTCTTGACTTAGATCTAGATCCTGGTGATGATCAGAATAGTACCTCTATTAATGTGTGGGTACCTCCTTGACTTAGATCTAGATCGTGGTGAGGATTCAAAGAGAAAAGAACATAACATAGCTATGTATGTGGATACAAAGTGAATGGAACCCTTATTCTTTGTTGTCTTCCCTTATACATAATTGTATAATGTGTACATATACAAGGGGTGCATGCCTAGCTATTGACTAGTGACCTTTATCCCAACAGACTTCGAGTAGCTTGTAACTTCTACTTTTACTTAAATTTGAAGAAAAAACTCCATGTTTGGCAAGAGGAAAGCAAGATTTTGATTTATATTCTTTCTAGGCTTTAACAACAAAAATAATTTAAATAACCCATACTTTGGGCACCATTGCTTATATTCCTCTCTTTCAAAGTTCAACATAGGATGAGATTTAAAAAATCATTTTCAAAATAGCAATTTCAAATACTAGAGTTTGTTGTGTGGTAATACACCATACTCCTTCAATGCAATAAATGTGATCAAAGTGTGTCGCCCTACAAGAACCTACATGCTTATTTTGTTTACCAATATTATCCATGGTCAATACATCAACCAAGTCATAACAATTTTATCCCATGCTTGGAATTCTTCATAAGCCATTTCATCTCCCACATGTGATCTATAACTATTGGAGAGTATCATGTTCCCATAGTTTGTTTCTACTTCTACTCGTGAAATGGGTCCCCATATCATTGGAATGATGGAAACTTTCAACCAAGTACAATCATTTCTAAATGGAAAGAAAACATTGAAAAAACAAAAACAAGGACACCATAACATATCCCCCCCTAGGATTCATTGGAAGATGTTAATCTCAGAAGGCTTTCATAATCGGACCCAACTTTGATCTCTTGCAATACAATCAAGGCAATCCTCATCCCTATATGATGTGGGGACAAACAACCAAGAATGGACATATGCATTTCTACTCAAAATGACCCTGTGCAACCTTGATAATTCAATTAACATCACACTAGAGCTTTGCACCCTTGACCACCTCATTTACATCCCAATTATTTAATCACTAAGTTATAGTTGCTTATGGAAATATTTTAATCATTTATAAGCATAAAACCAATTTTGCAATCTTTTCATTCCCATGTGTTACATCATGGAATCACATCACACAAGAGTTACCCCTTTTGCAACTACTTTTACACAAGTTACTCTTTATTACACCTGGACATAAAATTTGTGTCTTCAATTTCCACAAGACAAGCACATCACTTCGAGGATCTTTCATCTATGTCTAATGGTAATTACGACAATACAATCTTCTCTCTTTCTTAGATTTGACACTCTTGCTAATTGGGATGATTTGGCTTGAGGCAATGAGTCCTTGGCCAAATTTTAAGTTTTACTTGTAGCTCAAAATACCTAGTATGCTCAAATTGGGCCAATGTATTTACCTATCAATTGGTAGCTATATGATGGGATCAAAGTATTTTAGAATATGTGAGACTCAAAAGTATATTAGCAATAAGTAATTACATCATACTGGTCATTATAGCTCCTTCAAAAAATAATACCTGCCTAATGAGTAGTTTCCAAATTTCGCTCTCAAAGTGTTTCTTATAGAAATGCATTATAGGCTATTATCTTAAAGGCTAGACTTTCATTTCTTATTAACCTAAGACATACTCTAAAATCTTTATAGCTTGGTACTAGTTAATCAGAAAGAGTGTCATGTTTTTGTGTCTTCCAAAAATGATCATATTACATAATGACTAGATGGACTTCAAAATCAAAGCTCTCAACAAGTCCCATATCTTCGTGGAGCCATTGTTTAAGTTTCATTTGGCTTCATGTACTTTTTCGCTTAAACTCAACAACCCATGATGACCAGCTTTGTCCAATGTTCCAAAGAACTTCCAAAGGGGCTTGACTTCCTAGTAGGTCCAATATGCTTGTATATGCACTAGCAACTTTAGAGCTTTAATTGTATCACTATGTGAAATTATATTTGGACACACATAAGATATTCCTTACACATTCACTAAGCCTTTGAAGTTATGCTCTAGTCTTATATTTATAAGCCCTTGTAATTGGACATCTTTTCCCTTTGTATGTTGGGACTTAGCTTTTTGAAGTGAGATTGAAACCATATAACAATCTTCATGAGAAACAATGTTGAATTTGAGTAAAATGAAGATGCAAGCACTCTTTCATTGTAATTAGCTTTGATTGTGATGAAAAATCTTGATGGAAATAAAATTGAGTGTACCTCGATTCAAGTTTAAAGTTGTGCTTGAAGTGTAATTAGCTATGAATGTAATCAACACTTCAATGTAATTAGCTGTGAACGTGATTAACACTTCAATGTGAAATGATTGATTTTATCACACATGAAGCCCTAAGTGATCTTTATTCTAGAAATCAAGTGAAATGAAGATGCAAGCTGCATTATTATTAATTTGATCAATGTGAAAAGGTTATTAAAAACTATTAATAAATATGTTATTTACTTGACTTGTTGACATGAGAGTCTTGCAAACCATTTGTAATTATATTGTGGAAATTATAAGAGCTCTTGATTATTGTGCTACTAGTAATTTGTGGACTTGATAACCTTTCATACAATAGACTACTTTGTTAATTCAGAAAGGCTTTGTTGTGTCACAACTTATGCAATTCGAAAATATAATCCATATGTTTCTTTTGAAGGACTCATTATGGTTTTCATCTTCCTATGGCTTGTTGATGAAGATGTCAAGACTCGTAAGAGAGCATAGAAATTATCCAAAATTTTAAAAAATCAAGGTTAATAAGGTGACCACTCTTAAAATGAAGAAACTAAACATTGTTGAATCAATCAATTGACAAACCATGATTCTTATAGAGCCTTAAAATTGACTACGTTATTATGTGATTTAAGGCTACATTGCAACATTCATATTGTGTCAAGAAACACAAGTTAGAGTTTGTGAAGCCACTATAAATTAAACAAGACTATGAATTCTACACATTGCACATACAATGTGTACTCTTCACACTACAATGACATCAATAGACACTTGGTTACAATATTTTGATATTGCAAGCCAAGTAACAAACAAATATGAGTGAAATGTGTGGAGTGGAGGGAAATTATAAATAAAACAACTACATGACAAATAATCTAAAACATGATGCTACATACTTATCCAATGACAAAATTTTCACTTTTCATAAAATATGATACATACTTCTCTTTCATGATTTTTAGTCAATGAAGCATATTCTTTGTAGATCTAAATTTGTACATGCTTCATTCACTAAGGAACCTAGGAAGAGAATGAAGCATAAAATATTTCTATTGGGCAATAAAACATAAAAAGTATGAAAATCTTTCGCCATTGACACAAAAACCCAACTCTATTAGCCCCCTGTCTTTATCGACTAGCTTGTCAAGATGCGATTGCACATTGTAAACAAACTGAAGTCTGGTGTAGTATGGTCATCACCATTATTGCTTTCATTATTATTAATCCAAACAAGGCCTATATTTTTTCATTCTTGTTATCATAATCACTACCAATGCTCAAAAAATTGAATTCACATCATATCTTTGACTAAAATTGTAAAGTGTTATTTCAAGTTTTGTGTTTTGCTCATGTTTCCAAACCCAACAATACATTTTTCAATTCAAACTCGCAGCACTTTGAACACTTGCTCCTACAATTTAGTCCAACTTGAAAATTCCCATTCAACTTGAAACTTATACTTAAATTTCATGGTTGGTAAAATGATAAGTTGGTTCTTGAAGACAACCATGAATCGAAGGATTGGTTAATAATAAGAGAAACATGCACAAGAAAGAAAAGAAAAAACAATACAGATGAGCATATTGAAAAGGAAAACGATAAAGACTGGATTTGAAAACATAGAATAAACAACATAACAAAGGTGTGAATGAAAGAACATGGCAATGGAAAGATGAATGAAACAAATCTCTTGTGGTCCATTGAATCATATAAATCAAAGGCAGCTGAAATGTTGCCATTTGTGAAGGGACAATTGACTAGTGATAGTGTCATCAGGTACATGGATGCCCCAATGTCTTGTGCTGGGATTATCCAAGTTGGCCCATAATGGAGAGCATCGATCAGTGCAAACAATGATATCTTCTGCACACCGCCATCTTGTGAGTCAAAATTCAAGGTTCTAAGTAACACAAGATGTGCATAGCCAATGAGATTTTGCTAGTGTCCACAAGCTTATTTGTAAATGGATAGATGAGTTTCTTAAATGTTCGATATCCAACACACATGGGAGCAGTTCAGTCTCATGGACATCCTACGGACCTCTTGTCTTGCAATTCCATTCAAAGGTAACAATGGCAGAAGTTACATTAAAAGCACACTACACTAAGCAAACAAACACTCTAAGCCCAAGTCCCACCGGAGAGAGAACTACCACCTAAGCGTTCAAGCGTCATCAGCATGCATAACAATACTTTCGATGCATAACCAAAATAGAAAGATAATTCCCTCGTCTCGCCACCAGCTTTGCAGTATAAGAAACAAGTGCACAGCTAGATTGTAATGTGCTTAGTCTGTTATAAGATGCTAATGGTTGACTGCACAGGTATATTTGGCACTCCATATCTATGGAGTCCAATACACATCTCAAATCGAAACTTTTCCTTTGGGACAACCCTAATTAGTGACCATGGATCCAGAATAATTGAGTCAAACGTGTTGTACCAGTCCTTACTCAGGCAGCCATACATAGTAATCAAACCAATTCCACCAACTTCCTAACTGAATAACTCAATTTTCTTTCTATAACTGTAGCAATGCAGAAAGAAATATTGAGAGTTTCATATAGAGATTGCAAGGCTAAATTTAGGCACGGACTAGCATTTATAGTAGCATACACCATGCCTTCTTGACCTCAACCGGAACTGATCTTGAACTACAGAGAGAATTACGTGCAGATTCCCACGAATTCGATGATGCAAGATTAAGATGCTCCTCATTTCCTTGAATTTTCCATCATGCGGTAACCTTCACACCAAACTCTCATGCATAAAAAGCCAAGGCAACATCAGCCCTCGCATTTACTTCTGTACAGTACTGAATTCCTTGTAAGGACTGCTGAAGTGCAAAATCTTTCTGAACTTAAATAGAAAAGCAGTCTCTCCATGCTAAGATCAGGCGACCATCATAGTGCACCATTTCCAATACTACTTGTTACTAATGAAGGGGGAGAGAGAGACTGCATAGAGTTTCCCATACTCTTATGTGTTGACTACCTGCATAAGGATAACACTTTCAGATCAGAAAATATAATATACCTCACATTTTCTCATGTTGGATGACCAACCAGAAACCATGATGATTAAAATAAGATTACCAGGTCAAACCAGCATCCTAACATCTTGATCAGATTTCTAATCTTCAAAACTGACACAATTACACAACTTGACATTTAATGCTACCACATGCCACCAAGGAGGCTAGCACCACAAAATGTGTGTCGTAAATTTTGGCATGCATGCAAGCGCAAGCATGGACACTTGCTTTTGTGAAATCAGATTATGTATTCCACACTGTTCAAAGGAGCAAGTCTTCAGAGTTCCCTCTCTCATAGCACCCTTTTCCACTGAGGATGATCTTGGAGGCCATTGATAGACTGCAGACAAGCAGAGTCCAGGACCCTGACCACTTAGTGGCCAAGCACTTTTCACATGCTGTAGATACACTAAGCTCCAGTTCTGGTACACACGTTTAATAGGGCCATATCTCAGGGGTGTCCAGACAGTTTGGACTGAAACACAATGTCATACAACTTTTTAAAATTGTACCACGGACCTTTGTTATCAACCATTACTTGGCCACGTTCTATAGCTCTATTGTTGAGCATAAGCTGATTCATTGGGCTCAAATACACCAGCATACAGCTATTGGGCATGCTGGCATCAGGAGGGGATACGCTACACCGGATCATGTATTTATAGCTATCGTAGAGGAGGGACGAACACATGGGAGGAGAACCTAATGTTGCTTTCTGGAATTTCTGTGAAACATTTGACATTGTGGCACATCGCATGCATATAAGGAGGCTGCAAGCCAGCTGATGCAGCTGCAGTTAGAGGTGTATGATTTGTGTGAGTTCATGATAGGCAGTGCATGTGCCAGAGGAGGATGACATAGCTAGACAGTTACATGAGTATGTTGAAAACACCTTTATTGAGCCTAGTAAGTCTCCACGGAGCGGACCCATCCTTCTAGCTTTTTAAAAAACCCACACAATGTGATTCTACAATGATTACATCGGATGGATAACCTTTTCGATTGGCACTCTAGTGCTCACTATTTTACCAAGATCGATATTAGGTCAAAGCATGGAGGTATGCTAGGGTTTGCGTGGAGAAAACACAAAATGTAGGAACACAACTAAAACACTAACTCAGACAACAACTTAAAGGCAAAGCCGTCAACAGCTGATGACTCTCGTGGGAGCGAGTTGAAGGAGTAGTCAAACAGTGGTATCGATCAAAGAGGGATCTGGAGGGCTGTAACTACCAATTGAAGCTCAGATGATGTTGAAAGTACAAGGGCTTGAAGAGGAGCACAGCTAGTAATATGCAGCAGTAGTGAGCTCCGCAACAGCTAAGGGAGACATCTGATGCAATGCAGCCAGCACTACTGCAAATGCAGGCTCGAAACAGGTGCAGGAGCTGGACCACAGGGCAGCCCACTCCAACAGCAAATGCAGTCCTCAAGCACCTCCAAAATAAGTCGCTGGCCGATCTAGAAGGCATGGCAACAATCGGTGAAGAGATGGTTGACTGCCTAGTGATGAGGAGAGCTGATGGCTGAAATCTACAAAACAAGGATGCAACAAGTGGCTAGGCTGCCTCCTATTTATAGATGTGGATCCTCCCAAAGTTTGGGTGTTTGCTTATGGGACACAAACTTAGGGAATCTTTTAGTTTTAGGATTAAAGTTTGATGAGAAATGCTCCTTTTTTAGCTTAACACCCCCTCTCTAGCCCAAAACTAGAACCAAAAAGGGACAAGAAGCACAGCTCACCCAATATTTTAGTGTGAGATATCCACTATAAAGTAGCCAAGGCATCACTAAATGGGTGTACATTGGCTATCTAAGAACCCACCAAGACTACAAAGGCAATGGTTATCTTATCTATCAAAAAATGAAATGGGGAATGGGAATGGGGATTTAAAAAAACCTTCCTCCTGAGATAGGGTGGTAAATAACATGATCACGCACTAGTAATAGCAAGCACAAAATTCTCATTAACTGAAAATGCACACTTTACCACTTTAATCTTAAGCATTGGACACACTCTTGGCCCCAAAACTAGCACCTCTTATGGTATATATTTATCTTATATTACAAATGGAAGTATAACTGAGATCTTCTGATCTCCTCTGCTCTTCCAAGTGCCTCTTGCTATCAAAACTGACCAATAAGCCTCCAAAGCTATATGCCCCTTAGTTTGCTTGGGGATTAGCATTCACCTTACTCCTTGAAAGACAAATTCAACCCCAAATCTCATATCGGCTAGCTAGCCTCTTAAATCTACTTGAACTTCCTCAATTTCAACTACTGGAATTCAAATCCTAGGCCCTCAATTCTGAGCATGCATCTTGAGGTGGCTATCAAACCCTAATTTTTATTGTAAATTAGGGCTTACAGCAAAGATTGACTAAAATCTCTCCCTCTAATGACTCAAACTACTAAAAAATGTTCAGATAACTTGAGAAATGGCTGAAAAATATTGAGATAACTTAAAAAATGGTTGGAGGATAAAAGAAAATGCTATAGAGAGAAATTTCAAAGCTTCATCTCGAGAAATGCTAAAAAGCTACTGCTGCCCTACTCAAACAACCATGGAAGTTGTCACCTACAGCTTAGGACCACTAAAAAAATTACTGTCCAATCTTGTATATTGTCATCTGTACCATAAGAACCTTGGGCTACTATCACCTACTCCTCAAGGGGTCAAAATTGTTGTCACATGTCAAAACTGTTGTCGGTGCAAATCACATCACCAACCTCTCTTTACTCTCTAATAACCTCTCCCTCTCTCACAATGGCTAGAATAGACTTTCCCCAACCCCTAAAAACGTTTTTCCCACTTACATGGGCAAGTTCTGCTAACTGAAAACCTTTTAATCCCATTTTTCAACATTATTCAGCTTATTAAATTAATTTTTAAAATATCCTTCAGGAGTTATTAGCGCTTAGACTGACATTAATTAATTAAATGATGCTCAATCTCTAATATCCCCAACGATATTAGCGGCCAAGAAATTGGTCTAGGTTCAAATCTAACACCGAGTACCACCTAGTACTCGTGAGGTATAACTTATTACAACTTTTTTCTTTGGCACCAACTGATTAACTTACATCTCACATGTGCAAGTCACATTAGCACATTTAATTAACTTTTAATCAAATCCTAAGCAAAGCAATAAAATTTTACATCCTCGTGAGACAATAACAAAGCCAAGATATGCAACATAAAAACAAAGCATTGAGTATAAAGATGTCATATAAATTAAATTACAAGCTAGTTAACTCTGAAATGCGTATGCCATACAACAATGAAAAGTAAATTAAGATGAAATAACATGGCAAAAAGGCTACAAGTATGAAGGCTACTAATCTTAAGACTAAAGCAAAATACCAAAAAGGCCTAAAGGGCACCTATGAGTACAAATATCAATGGTGAAATCACTAGCATGATACAATCACCCTATTATTATGACATACATGATAAGCAAATAAAGTCTACAAAAAAGATTAGGATCTGCACACCAAAGTTTGTTAGTGAGATGCTTCAGTGATAAACCAAAAAAAAGTAAAGCACAAATGAATGAAGAACAAAGTAAAGAAATCTGGGAATGCAGATCAAGAAAAATGAAAGAAGATCCTAGGGCAAAGTAGCCTAAGGAATGATTATCCTATGGACCCAACTCATTAGCCCAAGGAACTACGAGTGTTAAATAATGCTAGACTAGCCTAGAGTATCCCAAGTGTGCTAGCCTGAGTTGTCAAAAAGACGGATCGAGAGCATGGTAACTATAGAGAGTGGAAGATGAAGACTAGATTCATAGTTGAATAGACCAACTATTACGCGAGTGAATTAGGTTCCAAGATGAAAGCTTAGACTCATGAATAGAATCGTGTGTAAGAGACTCACAATGACAATGACACTAATTGAAAGTACAAAGTATCATGATATTGCATTACTCATCATTGAAAGTTATAGTCAAGTACAATGCTTTATAGTAGTTGGATAGTAGTATTCTGCCTCACTCTGCATATGGGATTTAGGACATCTCTTACTGATGAGTTTCTATACTTGGTAGCTTTACCCCCCCCCCCCCCCTACATGATGACATGGCCCGGGAGACTAGCTCATAGGCAACCTAGTCAAGTTAAAGCTTGAAACTTTACATCTTTGACAATGTTTTTTTTTTTAAACAAAGAAAATTCACTAAGGGAAACAAAATCCACTCATAAGATCCATAATGAAAAAGATATAATGAAAATTTCTTCAAAATAATCTATCAAAGTTATTGTCGATAACAGAAGCATCTTCTTCATTCATGAATTGATTTTGATGGTTACCATTCTACACCTATTATGCTCTTTTCCCATGGAAACATTCACTGACCATGTGCCCAGTCTTACCACGATAATGACATGTGACCTGATCCTTATTGTTAGAGTTGAATCCTCGTCCATGTCCTTTTGCTCCATAAGTTTCATTGGTGTGCAAGAGATTGTCCTTTGAGATTGTTTCTTTTACATCCTTGTTTCTAAGTTTACTTCCTCCATCAAGTAGAAAATGCTCAATGTCTTTGAGTGAGAGATTAGAAACATTACTTACGATAGACACAAGGTTCTCATATGGTTCTTGATTTACACTTGCTACTAGCACTGCTATGGCTTCATACTCATCTATGTTCTTTAAAATTGCAAGTTAAGTTTTTAGGCTCTTAAACTTCTTAATGTGCATGGTCATAGAAGAACTATTCTTTACATCTAGCTTATTGAACTGCATGAGTAAATTTACTTTTGAGTTTTTAGCTTGATTTTTAAAGATCCTATCAAGCTCATTCCATGCCTTTTTTGCATCTTTGATGCCGGAGATATGGTGCAATACATCATTAGATAGTCCCCAAGCAATGATGCTTAGGGCCTTGTTGTTCACCGTTTTCCACTATTTTATCTTAATCTGGACTTCTTCAACGAACCCGTCTTCATTATCTTCTTTCTTGCCATATACATCTCCTATATCATCCTCAAATAGATCCTAGAGGTCTTTCCTCATGAGATGATACATTGTCTTTTCTCTCCAGGCGTGAAAGCCTTCACCTTTGAATTTGGTTATTTGCTCAAGTTTAGACATTTTGAAGGGCAGTGTCTATCCTTTTACAATGAGATTGAGGCTTACAAGGGATTTAATCATAGTTTCCATGCGTTTCGGAAACGGGAGTCTTGAAAACTGGAAGAAACGGAGTTTTAGAGTTTCAAACCGCGTTTCAGAGAAACCAATAAATTATTGATTAAATATACATATATATACACATACTAAGTATACTAGAGACTAGAGTCGCTGGTGACTGAACAATCTTAACTTTTAGTACAAGAATTCAACTTCCAAGCCCCATGATTTAAATTTCACAAATCACATTGCACAGTAATTTCACATACTTATCAATTTCGCAAAGCTGCAAATCACAAGATTGAAGAAATCTTAAATCACCCAAAATGACTTACAATATTTTGAAACAAAAGTGTAACATACTAACATCATAACATCTATCATCCAAGAATCATGATCAGAACTTAAAAGTTAAAAGTCAAGTTCATCATTCATGAGACTCATCACTCGTCACTCATGATAATAATGACAGATCATAGTACTAAGTAAATAAACGATACATCAAGATTCATCATTCATCATTCAAATTTCAAAAAAAGGCAACCTAGATTCTAAAATCTAAATACATCTAACATCAATAGAAGCCAATTTAAAGACTCAAGAGTCAAGACTATAAGCTATAGCAATGATCATATGATGTATCATGTGAGTCATGACATGTCTCAAGAGTCAAATATCAAAGAAAGATAATAGATCTATGAGATCTCAAAGAACAACGGCCATTGGCCAACCACGGGAAAAAACATAAGCAACTGACAACTGTCAACAATGCTCAACATCAACGATAAAATCAAGGCTCAAGGCTCAAGCATCTGTAGCAATATCATCTAAGCCAATAGAGGTGCTATCATCATGATGCTCCTCTGGCTCATCACTATCCACATCACCTGATGAGCCAGAACTATCACAAGCCCTTGAATCTGCTAGAGCAGCTGACCTATGGTTCTCTGACGTTGAGAAGCAATCTTCCTGCGTGTGGCACCGCTTGCGGCTATCATCTCCTGGTAGAGCATGGTATATTATCCCACTTCTCTGGAGTGATGTCTCGAACAAACCTCACCTTCTCTATGTCGATCTTGTCAATATTTATCTGTGTTTATTTGACATAGATTTAAAAAAGTTACTATCTTTAGATTCTACAATTGGCATTCAAGAGTCAAACTTCAAAGACCATAAGCTATTAGCAAAATATAAATATAATCACCTGCGCAGGCTCGGGATGAATATCGTTTTTCTCAAGCAGTTGGAGGTTGCAATGGTAAAAGACCAACCTCTCTAACTGAGCAGTGGTAAGTTTATTGCTTTTCTTTGTATGGAAAAGCACCCAAGTACTCCAATTTCTCTCGCAACGGCCTGAGCTACAATCTTGTGAGAGAACACGTATAGCAATGTGTTTCTATAAATCATCATTCAAATAGAAACACAAACGGACCCATAAGAATCTAAGATTCAACTTTCAAGAATCAAACTATGCAATGAATGCCAGTGATAATAAATTACAAATATGTGATTATGTATAATTATTAAAAGAAACCTTGGGGTTGCAAATTACCAATGTGGGCGCACAATTTCCATACTTTTCCCACTATGAGACAGACTAAAGTTGAGTCTCTCTCAACTTCGTAGTCTCTCTACCAAAATGCAAGCTCTCATTGCGGAATGTCAAAAGATCATCCTCAATCCTTTGAAGCATTGATACATCGCCACCTATCACCTTTGTCATATACTCCATGAATCCCTCCTCTAGCTCCTTACATTCACTCTGTTCATCATCTCGCCAAAGAGGATCCAAGACTAGAGTCACTACATGAATTAGTCTATGAAACCAATTTCATCTCCTCTCCCGCACAACTACGATTTGAGCAGTCCTTAAGATGTCAACATTGAAGAAATGTCAATTCAGGTCTCAAGAATAGTTATTCAAATTTCAAAATTCTCACATATAATATCAATTTGTACAATAAAGACTCAAGAGTTACTTGTTCGAGGGCAAAAAGTTACTTCTTTTTAGAGTCTGTCCTATCTTATACATATACTCATAAAGAAGACACATAGTGCTCCCTCCATATCAATAATGTGTAGCATTGTGTAGATAGGATTGAGAGTTCTTACCATAGCCTCCACATCTTTCCACCAAGTATCATTCATGACATTGCATCGAAATACCATGGTCTTTGGATAATCATACTCATCCCACTGCATGAACTCATCAGACCATATAGTGCGCACCAACTCCTTGTAAACGCGCACCAATCTCTCAAGCACAATGAAGATGTAGGCAAATCTGGTGGTGGAGGGTTTTAACAGCTCAAGGTGGTTAAATGAGCGAAATATAGTAAGAACCTTGGGCCTCCTCCTTACAAAATTGACCATGCTTGTGGTCGTGCTGAATATGATCTCAATCCATTGAATTTTACCTATATCCTCAATCAAAAGATCAATGAAATGAGAAGCACAAGGTATCCATATAATGCTTGGAAACTCCTCTAACATGCTGCCCATGGAGACACAATTACTTCCATTATCGGTCACAACCTGCACAACATATTCATGCCCGATTTTCAAAATGACATCATGCAAATGCTGTCATATAAATGCATCTGTCACTACAAGGCCTGGCAAAGAGGCATCAATGGCCTTCACAAACATAGTGCCCTTATAGCATGAGACCATGACATTATACACATTTCTCCTACGGGCGTCAGACCATCCATCACACAAAACGATACAGCCATACTTCTTCCATACATATTTCAATGGCTCTAATTGAACCTTAATGCATGGCTTTTCCATCTTGAGCTCTCGTGTGCATAGTGCCTCTGAGGATGTGCTCTCCAATTCACATCCAATGCGGCTGATGGCTTGTATGGTTCGCCTCCATTGCTTTGTTTTAGCCACATGGAAGGGAATAGCACATCTAATGAACAATCTTATCAACTCTTGAGTTGCCTCAGCTATGGCTTGCTTTTGCATAGCAGCATGTATGCTAGCTCTCTGTAACAAGACCAGCTCACTTGCCAAGGTTGTTACAACCTGTTGCTGCTCATTAGTTAAGAACCAAAGTTGGTTTCTTTCCTTAGATTTTCGAGCCAGTTATTCTTCAGCAACTTCTTTTGCCTGACTTGCAATGCTGAATCCGTTTTCTGCCTCAGCAAATAGCTCTGACTTTTCTTGCACAAGCTGCCCGTGACTTTGGATCTCTGCGAAGTGCAATCTTCTTTGGGCGAAGGCCATGGCCATGAGGGCCTCTATGTCTCCCTTGGTAATCTCCAATGCATCTTGCAGTCGTTGTGTCTCATTTTGCAACCTTTGTGCCTCATTCTACAGCCTTTGTGCTTCTGCTGCAGGAACTCCCGGCCTTTCGTGTTCTAGGAACTCTATTTCCCTCTCCAATCTCTCTTGTTCTTCAAGTTCATACCATAGCCGAAAAGCTATGGCATCTTCTTGTTGCTCACTTGGCGCCCCCTCTTGAGCTTCTATCTGTCTGTACCTTTCCAGTTCAGCAGTTCTCTGTTACAAGTCAGCATACTACTGCACTAGTAACTTCAAGCTTCGTTGTTCTGCCACCAGGTTTTGCTCTTCATCTTCCAGCCTTTGTCTTAGGCGGCTCTCATTGTCCTGGGCTTCCTTGGTCTTTGCATCCAGCTGATCTTGTAGAGTTTTCACTTCCCTTCTTCGGTCGGCTCTTTGCTTTGAAACTTCCAGCCTTAAGGCTGCCAACGTTTCCTTTTCTTTCTCTAACTCCACCAGGGCTATCTTCTTTTTTTCTTTTGCCTTGTCCAATTATGCTAGAAGCTCAGCCACATAAGCATCATAGTCGACACCAGATGGCATGGGAGTAGGGGTTGTAGTGGTTGATGCCTCTAGCTTCTGTCGTTTTGGATCTTGCCTAGACTCGGCATCTGCGGCAGCGGGCCTTTTTGCTCCAGCTTCTGGTACAATTTCAACCACTTTACTTACAAGTAGCTGCATCATGTTGATCAATTGGGCCAT
The DNA here is from genome assembly GCF_053477565.2 of Lygodium microphyllum. NCBI lineage: Eukaryota > Viridiplantae > Streptophyta > Polypodiopsida > Schizaeales > Lygodiaceae > Lygodium > Lygodium microphyllum. The sequence goes on along the minus strand of NC_141141.1, from coordinate 48,132,437 downwards.
GTCTAGAGAGGGCATGGGTTGCAGGGTGGTTGTGGTTGTGGTGTCGGTTGGTATTGGCACAAAGGAGAAAGGTAGGGGGTGCAGTAGGGACTTGCGCTTGCCTACAACTATTGGGGCCGTTTCCACACTGCCACTTGCTTCAACTTCATGGCGGGGACTCAAAGCATCAATCTCTCCTCCCCCATGGGTTTCTTCGACAGATCTATGAGTGACCTCTGCCAACTCAGCAAGTTCTTTCATTCTTAGTTCTTCGGCTTCCTTCTCTGCCCTTCTTTGCCTCTCTTCTTCTGCCCTCTTTGATTCTTCTCTAATTTTTTCGAGTTTTTCCTCTTTTTTTTTCCTTCATTCCTCCTCCACCCTTCTTGACTCTCTTTGAGCCCTCTTCATCTCGGCTCGCTCTTCTTTGCTCAGTCTTTCTTTCTTCTCATTCTAGCTCTTGTCACTCTTCTTTTGCTCCCGTGGTTTAGCCGCTTGAGTAGGTGGTACCTTCGGCTCTCCTTTGTCGCTTATTGTCCTTTCACTCGAGCCTTCTTTCTCGCGGTGAGGTGAGCTTTGATGCACATATTGCTCTTCATCTACACCAGCATCCTTGATAGCCTCATGGATAATTGCCATCAGGACACCGCCATATCTGATTGTGGAGGCTTTCGCGACAGGCTTTTTCCTTACGGATCGTGCATTAGAAGCAAGAGACTCCCCACCAGCTAGTGCTACGGCTGGAGCCAGGAGCGCAGGTGAACTCTTGATAGTTTTCTACACAAAACCGTTCCAATCCACCTCCTCTGGAACTCCTGCAGCGATGCTCTCTAGTAATGGCACCCTGATTCTGTTTATTAAAGTGTTGTATCTCTGTCCTAAGAAAAAGACGTGGACCATTTTAGCTTGCATCTTTGTTGCAGGGTCTGGAATATCAGCCAAATTGATTCCATCCACTGTGTGCACGTCATCTTTTTTTACTTCCATCATGGTATATATATCTCTTCTTGGGCGCCCCTCCTTGGACACAAGCCCCAGGGCTTTCTCGACGATAGTTGCATTAAGGGACACTTACACCCTTCTTTCCTGGTCACCAGTCCTTACTGTGACCGTGCCACAGCTCCTACCTTCATCAAAGCTCCTTAAAAAGTCAGCGCACATGCCATAATCTACAGCATGTCCGACCTTTTCCACATACTTTTGGAGGTTGCATTTATCCACAAACCCTTTCACTGCCAGCTCTTCCAGGATGGCATCGTCTAAATTCAGGGTATGTTTGAACGTGAACTAACTCCACGTGTCTCAACACTGATCCCATACTTTGTCAGCTCCTCTTCAGTGAATGAAAGTTTACCCCCCTTTTCTTGTCCTACCATGGTAGGTGCTTGTCATTACACCATTCCAACATTAGCGTTATGAATTGACTCATCACTAACAAAAACCCAAGAAAGAATGCGTGTGACAATTTGCCGTGCTACTTCAAAGGTATGAAACTTGGAAATAATTCAAAAGCAGCATCTATTTCCTCCTTGCATTCTTTCCTATTTCAATCCAGTTGATCATTTTCATCCATCACTACGCCTTGCTACATCGCTTGGCTCTTACTTTGCTCCACTCCCCCCTCCCTTCCTTAAGTTTTCAAGGAATCCTTCCTAGGATTAGCAACGGAAGGAGAAGGACTCACATGGACTTTGTGGGACGAGTTACTTGGCCAACAGCCAAGTATAGAGGTTAGGGTTATATTCAAGCTGGGCATGACGATCAAGTTCACATGGTCGTATCGAAGCTTGGGTGATATAGGTCAAGACATCATGAAAGATGTCCCCAGAGTTTAGGCGGCTAGCAACGTGCAGTTCCTCTTCCGTAAGGAAGTAGTCAATGCAAGGATGGGCTAACACATGGTCATCTAAGTGTATGTTGCGTGTAATGGCTAAAACCCTAAACGAAAGAGGTGCCACATAAGTAGAGTCGTGCTCAATTGTTTTGATTGCCCTTCTTTGCTCGGCATTGGTCATGATGCGGCAGCCTTTTTTCTCCCATTGGAGTCGTAAGGCATACCACAATTGTAAGAACGAAGAATCAGAGCTGGCAAGCTGCGTGAGCTCCTCCAGTTCATGTTCAAGTGCAGAGCGAGCAGGCTTGCGGTATGAGGTAATTAGTCTTCTGAGAATGGCTTGCTCCTTTGAGATTTCTCCATTAGCGATTAATTCGGCGGCAAATTTGAGGAATTTGACGGTCATAAATTCGTAGTCTTCCCAAGTACATGGCAACGCACGAACATCAGAAGCAAGGGGTTCATCGAGAAGTCCTAGGTCAAGCCTCTCATAGCTCCTAGCGAATGTGGTGAAGGTGTTATCTAACACCTTGATGCATGTCACTACGTCATCTCCCGAGGTCTCAGCAAGATCCTTGGCCACAGAAAGGAAAGATCGTCTTTCATACGAAGGCCTAAGACCTGCTGGTGGTGATGGTGCAATTGGGCTGGCCAGTGGTGACTCCATTGATGGCGTCACAGATGAGACTTTGCACTTGAAAGCACTTTGAGATGCTGCAAGGGGCTCCAATGGCATAGAAGGTGTGCTGCATTCTATCTGAGCCGGCATGGGGGTGCTCAACTCCTCTGACTTGGATAATTATGGGGCATCTACCTTTGGACGATAAATGTTTTGGGATTCATTAATCACAACCGGTGTTGATCCAGCTTGTTTTGCAGCCTGGGCTCTATATGTGCAAGCCTCTCTAGCTGGAGTGAGGTTGCTTAGAGTTGAGCCTCTTGAATGTCCACTCTTAGGCACCCATATCCAGGGGTTGCCCTCATAGTATCCTTGTGCTCGCAAGGGATCTTTGGGGATCTATCGCGGCACGGTCGTGCGCCTACGTCGATAACGTCTAAGCTGCCTCTTAGGCTGTGACTGATAGTTTTGGCATTTAGAAGCACGTTTCTGCGGTTTACAAGGAGGTGGCCCTTGTCGTTTTGGCACCCATATGAGCGTGGACTCCTTGGCCTTGTGAATGGCCTTGGTGGGCTTGGTTCTAGCAGTTTCAGCGTGGGCTTGGTTCTAGCAGTTTGAGCGTGGGGTGAGATATCACAGCCCTTCTCCCTAGGCTTGGTTATAGGCGTGGTCGTAGGGGTCTCTATCGAAGGCTTTGCAATTGTAGAAGGACCAAGATAACCCTTGCTGAAAGTAGTCACTATGCGCAGCAAGATGGATGCGATCTAGGTTATAGTCCACATTGCAGTTCGATTGCTTTTTAAAAGTGCGACCTAGTAGTGACTTATTACTGGCCCCTTTAGTGTTTGGCGACACATAAAAGAAGACTGGTATACTTTCGGACTCGATAGAGACAGCCACTTTGCATTTTCCTAAGAGTGAGTAAGTGTTGCCCCCAAATGGGATGAGTTTAGCGTTTGTGGGCTGTTATTTAGGTTGACCAATGCATGTCCAATGGTCATGCGTCAAGATATTATAGTCGGCAGCTTCCTCGATCAAGGCATCAAAGGAATACGTCCGTTCTGCAGTGACCATGATTCGTAGGTAGGTGGGTGCCACTGTTTCTTCATCTTGATCTGTCAGTTCAGTAATAGTGGCCACGCAAACGTTGACAGAGGCTTCCAACATAGGTGGCTCGTGCAATCGATGGGAATGAGGATAGTACTTTTTCATGCAACTACCATTGAAAAAGCCTATTCCTTCACCTTCGAGCGTCTCCAATTCAACATTGCATGTTCTACTAATCGTACGTACTCGGAAAGGTCCTAGTCCTCGAAATTTCATTTTCTATTTGTGACCCTTCACAGAGTATAGTAGAACGAGGTCCCCCTGATCAAAGTTGCGCTGTTTGACATGCTTATCAAACCACATCTTTCTTCGTGCCTTCTCCCAAATCAAAGCGTGGGTGGCTAAGAGTCGAGTCTCCGTGAGACGCTTTAACTCCACTAAGCGGTTGGTCCAAGCCTCTCTTTCCTCCCAATGCTCTTGGGCTGCTATCCTTAAGCTAGGGACAAAGAACTCTAAGGGTAGAATGACCTCCGTTCCATAAGCCAGCCTAAAGGGCGTCTGTCCTACAACCGTCTTATAAGCTGTACAATAGGCCCACAAGGCCCCCATTAATTTGTTATCCCAGTCACTTTGTGATATGGATACCACCTTCGTAAGCACTTTGACTAGGATTTTATTCGTGGATTCTGCTTGGACATTTCCTTGAGAGTAGTAGGGCGAGGACCTTCTATGAATGATTAGGAAGGTCGAGAGAAGATGGGATATCACTTCATTAATGAAGTGTGTGCCCTGATCACTTACTAGTTCAATTGGACAACCAAAACGTGAAAGGATCTGCTCCCACAAAAACTTTGCAGTGGTTCTAGCATCGTTCTTCCTAGTGGCTCCTGCCTCTGCCCACTTCGTCAGGTAATCAGTTGCCACAATGATGTAGCGTGCCTGGGAGTACTGTGCCGCAGGACTAATAGGTCCAATGAAGTCAATGCCCCATTTTTCGAAGGGTTGTCGTGCTATTACGAGAGTCAACTCCATCTTATCCTTGCGCACAAGCATCTTAGTCCTCTGGCACTCATCGCAGTGTTTTACAAATTTAGCAGCATCACGAAATAGGGCGGGCCACCATAGTTGGGATTGTAGCACCTTACGGACTGTTGTATCCCCATTAAAGTGTCCTCCAGCTATTCCACCATGCGCTTCTCTCAATACATCGTGCATCTTGTGCTCACACACACATCTATGCAACAAACTGTCTTGTCCTAGCCAATAGAGTTGGCCGACGATCAGTTGGTATAGCTGGATCTTTAAGATAAGTCTCCTTAGCCAAGCTTTCTCAATAGGTCTCTCAGGTAGACCGTTCTCTAGCACTTGAACTACATCATCGGCCCAATATGACGTCAGATCGGCTCTAAGCAAGTCTCTTTCGCTAGACAGGCCAAAGAGATGAGCGTCCGGTAGGTCGTCAGATATGCCTTGTCCAGCAGTTTCTCCAGTGGGTATGCGGGACATGTGATCAGCCAAGTAGTGCTGCTTTCCCTTACATACAACCACAAAGAAATCAAATTCCAACAAGAGAAGTAACCATCTAGCTATGCGACCTATAGCGCACGGCTTGTTCACGAGATAAAGCAAGGCTTGATGGTCAACGAAAAAGACGAAGGGGGTGGCCAACAGATAATGCCTAAATTTTTTTACAGCAAACACCATGACTAACCCTTCCCTTTCTGTAGTGGAATAGTTTATCTCAGTTTCAGTAAGCTGCCTGGTGGCAAAACTCACGGGGTAATCTAGGTTATGCTCACCAGGCTGCCATAGAACAGCTCCAATAGCAAACTTAGAGGCATCTATGTGTACATGAAACATTATGCTCCAGTCTGGGGCTCGTAAGATTGGTGTAGTGGTGAGAGCCTTCTTCAACTCTTCATATGTAGGTTACATTTCTCAATCCACTCGAATACGATCAGCAACTTGTACAATGCTCTAGCAATCAGTGCGTAATTCAGTACAAAGCGTTGATAGTATCCCGTATGGCCTAAGAAACACTGAACACCCTTGTAGTTGATGGGTAGTGGTAGGTCGACAATGACCCTGACTTCTGAGAAGTCAGTGGCAATGCCGTTCCTTGACATTAGGTACCCTAGGATACAGCCGTGCCCAGAACTGGCACTTTAAGGGGTTCAACGAGAGGTTGTATGACCGACACCGTTCAAAGACAGCTCTCAACTTTTCTAAGTGTTCGACCCAACTAGAGTGTACGCATAAGTCGTCTACGAACACCTTTGGCTCGCGTCTAAGCATATCCTTGATGATGGTGCACATTAATCGTTGAAAGGTCGCAGGCGCATTCATTAGCCCAAAGGGCATAACGATGTAGGCGAATACACCCCACTCCGTGGCGAAGGCAGTCTTGTGCCTGTCGTCAAGGTGCACTTGCACTTGATTATAGCCAGAGAAGCCATCCAGGAAGCTGTAGGCTTCTCTGCCTGCTACCCTCTCCAGCATGTGCTCGGTATACGTTAAGGGGTAGCTGTCCCTCTTCGTAGCGGCATTAACTTTCTTGTAATTCACGCACACTCGAATTTTACCATTCTTTTTCATAACAATCACTATAGGTAATACCCAATCTATGTGCTCAATCTCATATATAAATCCAGCCTTCATGAGCTTATCAATTTTCTTCTTCACTGCATAGGCGTGTTTGGGATTCATAGGATAAGGTCATTGCTTTGTTGGCACCACATCTGAAACCATTGGGATATTATAGGTCACAATCCTAGGATCGGCTCCTTTAAGTTCCTCCAAGGACCAGGCAAATACATCGACATACTCTCGTAGAAGAGCAACAAGTTTAGCCTCCTCATCCTTGGTCAAGTCGTCAACAATGAACACAAGTCCAGGCTTCTCGCCTTCCCCTGCCAAGTTGACTTCCTTGACCTTGGCAGGTCCCTCAATTGACTCACTGGTTTGCCCTTGTCTCTTTGCTCCTAGCAGAATCACCACTCTATCACCCTTCTTAAACTTTGTGAAGCGTTTGGGAAGATCCTACGGCTTCTTTTGTATCTCTGCTTCTGAGTCCTTAGTTCGCTTCCTGGCCTCCTCCTTTAGCCGTCTGCGCCTTAGGTGGACTAGCAAGTCCCCTTTGGTGCGTCTGACCTTAGAGAGTTGGGGTATTTCGGGATTACTCTCCGTACTGACTTCTGACTCCGAGTTAAACTCACATCCCTCGCTTGAGAAACGAGTTTCGCCAGGGGGTCATAATTCAGTAGGTGTATCCGTCTTAAGCACTAGAACTACCAATGATTGCACCACTCATGCCTGCTCGTAATCCATGGCTCCTATATGCTCCGACCAGGATCTATCGCACTCCATCCGGATGGCTCCTCTTTCATTCCAGCCTGCCCTTTCTCTTCTAGGCCTAAAGTCTGCCTTGATCTGTTCAATCGTTCTCCCTTCAGTGTCATATTCTATCGTGTCTAACTCTTCTTCACTCTCGTAACCAATAGAGCGGCAATCCTCATACTCCTCATCATCAGAGTCTTGTCCCTCTGACTGCTCGTCATCCCCCAAGCTTTCCTCTCCAATTTCCTTTTCGTCAGTGACTAAAGCCCAATTGTATAATAGGTTCAGATTGTGAATTTTGGTCCATTTCCACTCAAGCTTAGCCAAAAGATCACTTAGGGGTTTTAGATTGGCAGCCATGTTGCCCTTCAGTTTATCGGTCAGGTACTCTATGATTTCCTGAAGCTCGAGCTTATTGGTGGGGGTATGGAACGAGACCAGTTTCCCTGGGTTACGTGAGCTTCCTGTCATCATGCAGAGTGGCACGATAGACTCCCTTGTTGGCACGCTTGGGGATTTAGCAGCTTGCCTATATAGCTCTTCCTCATCTGAGAACGGTAGGTCAATGGTTGCCAAGACGTGCATCCAATCCCGCTCGTCCTCAGGACAAGGGATGTACTTGGTCAATGACCCATAGCGTTTGCTTGCCTGTGTATCACCTTTTAGCATGGTTGAGATAGCATCAAGGTCGACTGGGGTAGTCTTCCAAGTATCCAACTCAACCCTTACAGCTTCTGTTCTATTCCCCAAGAAGATGAGATTGCTACCCCAATCTTCAATAACTCCAACGTTCCTCATCCAGGGTCGGCCTAGCAGTATGTCGTAGTCCACTCCCTTCATAACAATGAAGTTCACAGAAAACTGCGCCCCTGCGACCTTCACTAGCCAACTCTTTAGGACCCCGAATGGTCGAACCTTCATTCCATTGGCCAATGTGACATTGCACCTAGCTTTTTCCATCGGTGGGTTTCCCCAAGCCTGTAGATCTGCGTGGCTCAAGACACTGACACTGGCGCCTGTGTCTACGATTCCTTTTTATGTTACATCCCCCAAGGCTAAGATAGGTAAGACTGCATGCATCTCCATGCCTTCCCAGAAAGCATTGACGTGCAGTGACCTTGGAACTGAGTGTAGCGTTAGGCTTGGAATCTGCTTGACTGCGTCCTGCTCTTGCAAGTCAGTGGCAGTGTGCTCCTCTTTTCCCTCCACCCAGTGCTTTAATTCTTACTATAAGGAAGGGTGTTGCCGAAGCAAATCTCCTAGGCTCAAGAATACTGGCGCGGTTACTAAAGTGGTGAGGAGGTTGCTGGGTGGTTGCCTTTCTCCTTGGTCAACACTCTTTGGCCATATGTCTTGATTAGCTCGCTGACATGCTTCTTCCTGGTCTTGCCTCTGTGGCATCTCATGTGGTATGGGTGCGTTCCCTGATTGAGGTCGCGACGGTGAAACGGATGTACTCACACTAGAGAGATCTTCAATTTGTTCTTCCAGTATGGGCTCTACGTCCTTAAGGTGTTATTGGGCGTCATTGACCCACACCTTGACTTTGACTATAGCCTCAAGTTGCCGTTTGGGATAGGGGTATTCCCCTACCTTGGCACTCCCTAGTTCTGCTGTCTTAGGAGCTGAGGTCTCTGCCTCTACGTCAGTGACCCTCTTTCCTGTCACTAGCGTTGTAGCTTCCTTAGTCCTAAGGGTAATCTTTGCATCTCTTCTCTTTCTCTTTCTCCTCCGGCTTTTCTTTCCCAACGAGGCTGCATCCAGGTTAGTTGGCCCAAGCAATGAGATGCCTGTCTGTTTTGTCTGTGCTCGCGTCATGACATGTAGTGGGATGGGCGTATTCTCACTGTCAAAGGTCTCCACACCGAACAGCCCCAAGGGTACTAAGGGCACGTTGGCAGAACTAGTTGATGGCTTCCGTCTAGAACAGTCAGGAAATAGATGTGTGATTTCACACTCGGTGCATCAAAGATCAGCTTTGTCCTTGTTTGCATGTTCCCTTTCCGGGCAGCGTGATGAAATAAGGCCTGGATGACCCCAAGTCCAGCATGAGATTGGATCTTGGCTTGGTCCTCCAAAGCCTCTACCTCTTCCTCTACCTAGCGCCATCACCAGTACTGGTCGGTAGTCGTAGTCCATCAGGACTGGATTGCCTTCCTCATCATAGGATATGTATGGGTTCACGTAGGTCTCCTCTTCACTAGATTCTTCCACATAGTGAACAGGAGTGTCACTCGATGGATAGGTTACATAGGGCCCTGGTGGTCTGGGTATGCCTGCTGGGTTCATCTCTAGCCTAGGAACGGCTGGTCTTGCATCATTTGGTGCTGGAAGCGCCAACTGAGCTCCCCTGCCAAAGAGGTTAGGTGGCCTCTTGCCTAAGTATGGAGGGTTGTATTGCTGCGCATAAGGGAATCTCCTTGGCAGTCCACAATGTAATGCGTCATGACCGAACCTACCGCAATTCGAGCACGGCCTTGTATTGCTGCGCATATGGAAATCTCCTTGGCAGTTTGCAATGTAATGCGTCATGACCGAACCTACCATAGTTCGAGCACGGCCTAGATCTAGGATCTTGGAACTCGGCTGGGAAGTGGTTACCGCCACAGTATATACACTGCACATGCGACCGCACAGGTTTCCTCATTTGGTCTTGCAATCATGCAAGCTCCATTCTCACCTCAGCCAGCTCCTCGCCTTGGTCAACACTCTTTCCCTTATCCTGTATGCTAGAGTTCTCTCTCTCTCCTGAAATTGTTGACCGCTTTGGAGCTCTCTAACTTGTACTGTCCCGACTAGTTTTCCTCATGCTTCGCTCCCTAACCTAATCGTCCACCCTTATTGCCTCTCCAAAGACTCTAGCTAACACGTCTCGGTGTAGAGTGGAGTTACTAGCCAAAGCCTTGTAGAGCTCCTCGCTTCGAATTCCATTTATAAATACGGTAGACACAGTCTTCTCGTTAGATCGCTCATTTGCAGGGATCCTCTTGAAGAGGCTACGCACATGAGTGACATAGTCCCTTATGTCTTCCTTTTCCCTCTAACTGACATTCATCAACCGAACGATGAGATTGGCAGAGTACCTTGCCTCAGAGAATCTCTTGATAAAGAGGTCCTTAAGACAGCCAAAGTTCGTACGCTCAGTTGCATCTAAACTAGTGTACCAAATTCTCCCCTTATCACCTAAGCACAGACCGAAAGCTTGAGAGCGTTGTGCAAGGTCCGTGAGACCATTTGCTTCGCAAACTTGTTCAAATTGCTCCACAAAGCTATATGGGTCATTGCTAGGTTCATACTTGTCTAGCTACTTTGCAACAATAGGAATTCTAGATTGCCCCTTGCGTGACCCCTAATCCCAAGTGTAATACGATGGCTAAGGCTGTTGCGCTCTGCTCAGCGGACGTATTGTCCATGAGCCGCTTGGCTACGAGTTCACTCAATGATAAGTCAGCCTCTGCTGCTCGTTCTCTCTCTGCATTTGTCCCTGCTTTGGCTGCACCAGCCAAGGCTAGCACACATCGGGCCTCGTACATGTCTACATCTTGTTGGAGTTTCCTAGCCTTTTGCTCGTGGTTATAGGCAATTATGCTCTCTAGCGCCTTTCTAATCGTCTTTCTTTCCTCTTCTAGGCTTGCTACCACTTCCTCTACTGGTCTGCCCTAAACTACCGTCCTAGTCAACAAGTCGTACTCATTGACTATCTCTTGCACTAAGACTGGGAATTCTTCCAAGTCCAGTCGGTCCTCTTCTTGTCCGCCTCGTGACCCTGACATTGCTTCCACTTCCAGCTCCACAAGGTCGTCGATCAATTTGAGTAGCTCCGACAGCGTCCGATCCTCTATGTTATCGCCTTCTAGATCTTTGTGTCTTCTTAAGGTCCTACTGATGGGGCTCTCAAGCACCCAACTATGTTTTCGGATCTTCTCCTAATAGTGGGTTCCTTGACGTTATTATATCTCCTGATGAGTTCCTTGTTATTGAAAGTAGTTGTCAATCTTATTCACAAGTTGTGCTTCGTGCTTTCTAGTGCTCGGTGCGAAAACAGGCTTTTTCTTTTCTTGTAGTGCACCTTTGGTGATAAAATCAAAAGTGAGGTGTGGATGCAGGAAATACTCAATGCAAACTCCACTCTTCTCCTCACGTTCGTAGCCTGATATGGCTCTAAGCACATGTTCTGGCTGATCTAAGGTCTTACTGAAAGTTCATGCTGCGTTCTCCATTCTGCTTCAGGGTTGGTTGGTTGGTTACCGAAAGTCAAGTCAAGTTCTAAATTCGGTCCGCTCAGTGTCTAGTTGTTTGGGGTGAATCCTCGGTTATCATGTCTCGTCTCTGGCTTCTAAGGGCTAAATTGGGTTTCCAGGGGGATCAAAGATGTGAACACGGTGGCCAGGACTGTCAGGCAGGTTCAAAAACCCTCTATTTTAAGTTCTGGTGAAGTGGTCTGATTCTCAGAATCGGACGGACTGGTCCGATTTTGAGACTCGGACAGGGTGGTCCGATTTTCAAACTCGGACAAGGTGGTCCAATTGTGCAAATCGGAGGGTCCGATTTCTAGTTTGGTCCGATTTCCCTAGTCGGAAAGGAGGGTCCGACTCCTGCGATAGAACGAGTGGTCCAATGGTGGTGCTAGGACCAATGATCCGATTCTCACACTAGTAAAAGTGGTCTGATCCTTGCAGTTGGTCCGATTTTGAGACTAGGACACGTGGTCCAATTTTGGCACTGGGTCCGATTGCTGGAATCGGATTGAACGGAGTGGTCCGATTATCGCAGTCGAACGGTCCGACTCCAGAAATCGGGTGGTTCAATTCTGGGAATCGAACCCAGACAACTTGATCCGACTGCGGAGACGACAGCCCGCGAGTTGCGCGCGATGACTCAAGCTCAGCGCCTACTCCATGGAATCATCCAGTGCCTTCTAGATAGGTGCAAAACACTACAAGAAAATGCAAGACATACTTGGAATCACTGTGGTGCTCGAATCGAACGACACTCCAAGGATCTCCCTGCAGCTCTCAAGCTCACTCTCTCTCACAAAGCAAAATGTCAAGTGTGGTCTTTCTTGGTTGCCTGGGCCTCTTATTGCCCCATCCCAGCCTGTTGTAACCTCAGAAGCTAATCCCTAACACTCTTCCAACCAGAAATTTGAATTTGTGCCTCTATTTCCCTGTTTCCAGTAGCAACAGAATCCTTTCTGTTTTCCTTCTTTTTGCTATCCTAATCTTAACCTAATGCAACAAAAATCAAAAACAGAGATGGACATGGAATCAAAAACAGAGATGAACATGGATGGTCCTGCTCTAATATTCAACAACAAATCAAAATACTTATTTGCTCCAAGGATTAAAACCTCCTAAATCTCCTAACTATCTCAAGCACCGGTTCGGACTGCAAACCCTACTTCTATGCTCGATTCGATGCGCGTGGCGCTTGAGACTCGATTCCGTTGGTCTCGGCAACAGAACCAAAATGAAGTGGCGCTACGGAGCTCTACCCCGAGACCTACGGACCGCTTATTGATCAAGCGTTTCAAGCCGAGCGGCCATGGCTACCTCTCACATAGCCGACGCGCAATGCCTACCTTACGGGTATAGTGAGCTTACCTTGATGCTCGATCGAGTTCTCTCCTCTCTCTTGCACTCCGATAGCTCCACAATCCTTGTGGCAACCTTAAGGCCTCTCCGTCAAGCTCCATCCTCCATAGCCGCACGAGAAAAGAGAAGAGGAGAAGAAGAGAAGATGAAGAGAGAAGATGGGGAGCTTCTTTTCCACGATCCCTCACTCTCACACACTCACTCCCTCACACTCCCTCAATCCCTCACTCAAGCACAAGTAAGAAGGCAAGAAACAAGAGAAGAAGAAAAAGAAGCTTTGGCCACACACAAGAATGATCTTCTCATTCACTTTTGAACTTTATATACATGCCCTACTTTTTGGGCAGTCATCCCCACTTTTTACATGGCCGGCCATTAGCCTAGGCCCTCTTTTCCTATTTCCCACCGTTCTAACTTATCCCATTCCCAACTAGTGCATACTATTTACACAAGAGTGAGCCTGGCACTCTTTTACAAGGATTCGGGGGCGCTTTCACAATTCATGGTGCGCTTTTACTCTTTTCTTTTCTCGAGGCGACATTAAAGCCTTCTGGAGAGGTCGTCATTCAAAATTTTCAGGGTCTGACTTCCATCCGGAGTGCCTTTTCCTTCCTTTGTCCTGTGCCCTTTCGGTTATCTCCTTTTTCCATTTTCCCACTCCTCTGCTCCATTTTCCCGCTCCTCTGTGCTACAGTAAATATACAAACTCTTTGTTCGTTCTTGCAAACCCTACTCTCTCTCTAGTTGCTCAATCATTTCTTCACATAGTATCAAAGCATACGTATTTTCTCGACAATAGTTCCACAAGCAAAGCTTCAATAGAGGTGGTTGAGGGTAGCAAGAAGCTACCACCTATCTTGCAAACTAAGGATAAGATCTTTGAGACTGATCGTTATGTGGAAAACTTCAATGTAGCCTATGCAAAGATAAAATATGCACTTCAAACGTCACAAGAAAAGCAAAATAAGGGAGCTAATCGCCACAGATGTTCTTTTCTATTTGCAAAGGGCTCTTACGTATTGCTGTGTTTTGAAAAGGCAAGGCTGAAAAAGATAAAAAGAAGAGATATTGCAAAGTTTAGTATGAGGTACTATGGACACTTTCAACTGTTGAAGAAGATGTATCTATATAATGTCTTTTTGTGGTGATATGCCAGAGGATGTATCTACACAAATTCACCCTCAAGTTAAGAAGCTGGATGAGATTTTGGTATCCGAGAAAATCTCGGTACATAAGTAAAGGTTGGAGATAAAGTTTCCAAGAGATACTTCATGAAGTTTCATAACTATTCACCAATGGATGCAAAATGGATGGAAGAGGATGACTTCCCAAACCATCCTTAGTTGCTGCAGCTTTACCAAGATCCTTTTCAATTAGAGCCCACTTTGGATTGGACTCAGTCACGTTCGGCAAAGCAAAGATCCAAAGCATTGCCTAATGCTCAAGCGAGAGGTAGCACTTTCACTCCAATTTTGGATAGCTCTCGTATGTAGTGAATCTTGGATGTATTTAGTATGCATTCAAGGTACTATGCTGATAGTATGTCTGCCACGAGGTGACTACTCAGTGTACTAATCATTGTGAGATGTATGCAGATGAGTATGAGTTTCGCCCAACCATCGATACTATATTTTTGCATCAGTCTATGATCAGTTTTGCATGAGTTTTTACCTCAGTTTTGAAAGAAAACTTTGATTAGTTTCAGCTTAGTTTTTGATCAGTTTAAGAACCATTTATGATCACTTTTGGGATCGATTTCGCATCGGTTTTTGCATCAATTACTGATCAGTTTTTGCAATCAGTTTGGGGTCACATTTGCAACAGTTTGTGATCAATTCTCAGATCAACAAGTGATCAGTTTATGCTGAGTTTCCAATGGTTTACAGCTGGTTCTACGGATAGCAATATGTTAGTGAATACCATTGGAAGTTTCAGCCATGGTTTATACTAAAAATACGCTTTTCTATGGTTGATAGTCAGAACAGTTGAGAAACATGAGTTAGGGATGCATCCAATGGGTTTCTAGCAACAATTTTGGATTGTTTCTCAGTTTTATCTTATGTTTATGCTGGCTGGAAATTTTCAGCAGGTTTGGGGCATATGGCATGGTTAGACAATAGTGGCCAATGTTGTCGCTATGATGCCTTACTAAAATGCCAGTGGCTTTTCCTTTGGCACAATGCAATGCATTTGGGGATGATTGCAAAGATTTCAAGGGAAAGGTCTACCGCATGGGGACGTTAAATTTTGTGATGCTTTAATCTTACTAGTAGCATTTGATTAAGTTACTAATCAAATGTCACAGTTGTTCAGCACATGTAATACACATGGCAGTTATTTCATGGTAGTAGACCAAGGACCTCCTAGATGCAATGAATGTCAAAGGTAAAAGTTGTGATAAGTTGTGCCACTTGGGCTTTGGAGATCAGTTGGTGCCAATTTGGACCCAAGGACACTCGTTTGCTCATTAAATGTCATAGGTGACACTAGGGACTAGGCATTAATTAATTAATTAATGCAAGTTTAAGGGTCAACACAAGTTGGGGACCACTCCATGCTACAAATAGCCTAGCCAATTTAATTCTAGATGTCCACATTTAATTTTAGACAAGGTTGTAAAGGCTGAAATTAATTTTTAAATTTATTTAATGTTGAAAATAAATTAAATGGTTGGATAATGCTGAAAATTGGGTTTAGAAGATTGCCACTTGGCCTAGTTTTAGCCATTTAGGAGTTTCCAACCTATGGAGGAGAGAGAGAGAGAGAGAGAGAGAGAGAGAGAAAGAGAGAGAGAAGGTGCTATAGATCAAATTTCTGATCAGAAATTCAGTCATTACTGCACGTGATAGCAAGGAGAGGCCCTAGGGGATCAGGTGCCAGCAAAAGAAGGACCATCAGCAGCAAACAATAGCATTTTGAGGCTGGCGATATTTCCCACGAGGAATCTTTGAATTTTCTTTCTCTGGCATTCTCTCACCTACTCCAACCCATTCTCAGAAGATCTCAACTTATCTCAGCCATTTGGAGCAGATCTCAGTTAGATTTTGGTGGACAACTGAGGGAATTGTGCAATAAATCCTAAATTTATGCAAAAGTTAGGGTCTAGCAACCACCTTGGTACCCATGCCATCAATAGAAGGCATTGTATATTGAATTTAGCATCTAAAATTTGTGGAATTCTTAGGGAATTCAAATGCCAATCCATTCAATGTAAATTGGGAGCAACATTTGGCCAGTTGTGGTCCATTTAGAGCAAGTCTTGGGTGAAATTCAACGGGCAATTGGCCTAATTTGTGTGTTGATTGCATCTACAACAACGGGCTTTTAGATCAGCCAAGGAGATTGTGGAATCTCGATCTCTATCCAGCCCACTAGTTAATAAAATTAAAAAATACCGAAAGGGGCGCCAGTTTTGAACTCAACCGAGTGTCTACTGTCCGGGATTATTAAGGTAAAGTGTGCATTTCACTTTATGTTTATTTATTGATTGCTCTAATTAAGTGCTTGATCAGGGAATTACCACCCTCTCCTAGAAGGAAGGTGGACTTCAAAGATTCACTTTGAAGAGAGCAACAGACGATAGATTGACACAAGGTTATGGGACGGCTCTAGGGTCGATGGAGAGCGAGTACACACACATACAATTTGCAGGAGTCTTGAATGAATTTGTGGCTCTTGAACACTTTGGTCACACCAACAGTTCTGTATGGCAACCCCATATGGGAATCAAGCCTCTATCACACTAGAAGAGCCATGAAGCATCAACCATTACCCAAGGGGGTGGAGATATATGAGGGGTGGGAGCAGATGGAAAGACCCCTGGTACTAATGATTTCACGGATGATTCGAAGTACACCCTTGGTACCACATGAGATTATCAAAGCAAAGATGGGAGCACCACCCATAGTGGCGAAGGCCCTGTGCAAGACGGTGACTTTCTTGCATAGGTTCTGAACCTTATCGAGACGGCTCGCACTAGAGTCATCTAGACAACTAGCAATACAAGGGGACACTGAGTGCAAGTATTCCTAGATAAAGGTTACAGTGACATGGATTAAACATGGATCACCTCCCACCACTATAGTACACCTTTGATTGCCCTCGCTTGGAGCTAAATCACATCATTCGGATGGACATTATTTAGATACACACCGTGAGGATATGGGTGGCACCTACTTGGGCTCTGGGAACAAAGATGGCTTCCTATCAGAAGTATCTTCCAGAATCTACACATATCATCCAATGCTTTGTTTGTTGTTCGTCCGAGATACATGGATACACACATCTCATATTGCACAATGCACCATTGGATAGTTTCATATATCCTCACATCAACTCCGAATTGAGAGAGGTAGATACGATGCAAACTCGCTCCCCCCAGAGGATAGGATTTGCCACCTCTATCAGTTCAAGAGCTAAAGACAGAGGAGCACTACTTATGTAGATGCCCAGTGTACTATGAGATTCGAGGGTGCTTCCATTGCTTGTTCAGAGAGGGATTTAGGCCACTATCCAGGGTTATGGATTTCTCAAATCAAAGATGCATCGTGCTCTTCGAACTGAAGCTATGCTGCCATAAAGAGCACCTCTTACGCACCTAGTAACAAAGACACGGAGCCACACACAAATTTGCACTCACAAAATTCTACAAAGCATCAACTACTCCCTCCAATAGAAAGCCCTCATCGATCTGACCAACGCCCCCACGATGGGAAACCACCCTAGACACATCCACAACACGACGCCAAGCCCGTTGCCCATGGCCAGTTGGTCCACACCCTCTTAGGAGACATCATCTGTAGATACAAAGGATACTACATTGCCACTAGGGAACCCTATCTCGTCACTTGAACCTCTCTATGCTAGATAGACCCATGAGAGATATCCTAGGATGAGTGAGACTGTTGAGCAATAGAGATATCCTAGGATGAGAGTGCCTCTTGAGTAGTTCCACACTGTATTTGTCCTAGACATAGTTTTGTACTCACTAGCTATGTATTGTTTAGTGTTTATTCTCCATTTAGTAGTCATAGCATTAGATAACAACTTTTTTGGGACTTGGAAAATTCCAAGACTTCTCAGATGTAACATTTCAATGTCTTAGACCGATTTGGCCTTTTGTAGACCTCTCTCTCTCTCTCTCTCTCTCTCTCTCTCTCTCTCTCTCTCTCTCTCTCTCTCTCTCTCTCTCTCTCTCTCACACAAAATGGGTACTTATATTAATTACAAAAAAAGGTGCAAGATAACAAGATTACAAAGTGGCCTCTAGACCATCATAATATGATCTTGATACAATGAATTCAACAAACACAAAAGGACGAGCATGCATGAGGCACCCCAAGACTAGTAGACACAAAGGATCAAGAGTTTTTAAGGGACATTGCCGCGCGCGCACTTTTTCACTTTCATGACATCATGAGGATATTCCTTTGTACATGAATATGTCTCATTGGTCAATTTGGTCTTCAATATATATTAATGTGTGTGTGTGTGTGTGTGTGTGTGTGTGTGTGTGTGTGTGTGTGTGTGTGTGTGTGTGTGTGTGTGTGTGTGAAGGGTAATTACCAAAAACACAAAATACAAGTGGACAATGTGACAGTGGTTATGAATGAGATATATGGCTAATAAGATGACCAAGGAAACCGCAATATGCCAAGAAAGCAAATCAGCCCTTGGAAGAATGTCTACTAGCTGAATGATGTTAAGCTGCCAATGAAGACCTCCTCTCATTGGAGCAATGTAATTCTGCACTCCATTAGCAAAGTCAAAAATGAATGCATTCCAGGTAGTCCAAATATACCAACAGCCCCAGCAACAAAAAAAGTGAAAAACAGCCTTCATATGTAGCTACACAAAGGCTGTTAATTTCAACTTTCCAAAAACCAATCCCTTGAACAAATGGAGAGCCCAATCACATGGTGCCAAAAAGTAAATAGAACAGACCAAACATTTCTTGCGATTGGGCAAGAAGAAAACCGATGATAAGAGGTTTCTTCACTTTTCTTGACAGCATAGAAGCAAGGGGAAGACCACCCACCAGCATTTTCCAAATAAGAAATGGTTTTTCATTAGTGAAGATAGCCTCTGTGAATAGAAAAAACCTTCAAAGTGACTAGAAGGACATAACAATGGGATGCACAAACAAAAGCGCATCACCAACAATAATCAGCCCACCCCTTGCCATTCCATTCAACAGGGCCCTCACTTCTTGTTTGTCTTTCCACGAAACAAGCCTTGAAGCAGCTACCAATTCATCTTGTAAAGAATTATCTTGTAGCCTGTAAAGAATTATCCAGGTATTTCCGTGCAAGATACTCTGATCTTCAAGAAAGAATTTGCAATAGAAATCAAAGGCTGCTGTCCATTACACACAGCCTAAAACAGAGTACAACAAAGGCAATCATGTGCATCTTCATATCTAAAATAGCTCCACCTCCAATTGTTTTCAAAGTATCGATATGATTCCAAGAGATCCAAGAGATGCTCAATTGAGTAGAGTCCTTCCAGAGCAAGAAGCAAATACACTATCTTATATCTCGCAAGGTGGCCTTCGACCAAGGAAGTAGTGGCAAATAATAGGAAATCATCAGCACTACAATTGTCCGGCCACTTTCAGGCATACATGAAAAGGCCATGCATGTGATTTCAAATATATAAACTTGTCAGCAATATGTGTGGAGATCCATTCAAGCAACTTCTTGGATAAAACATTCACCTCCATGGGATAGCCCAAATGTCTCAAAATAGTATCTTTCTTTACCATCTCTCCTTGCCAATCCAAAGTTCACATGTCTCATTTTGTGTAACTAATAAGAGCACACTTGGAGGCGTTAATATGAAGCCCCGAAGCAAGTGTGAACAAGTCCCATATCTCCATCGATTTATGAACATTATCTTTGTCAGCTTTTAGGAACATAAATGTATCATCAACCAAAGTGTGTCCAACGAAATGTTGCATTGAAGGAAGGGACAAGCCCACCACATCAACATTTGCAGCCAAATGTGAAAACAATGTCAAACTAGGATTGGTGGCTACAGCAAGAACAAAGAGCTCAGAAGACAGTGTTGTCTACTAGATCAAGAAAGATTAAAAGGCTCCATAACAACACCCTTAAGTATACCACTAGAGGAAGAATCTCTCTCTCTCTCTCTCTCTCTCTCTCTCTCTCTCTCTCTCTCTCTTCGTGAAGATAATTGAATTAAGTAGCAATATTTACATCAAACCATCAGGTCAGCTAAGAAAATAGACACAGATGAAAGGCTACCAAGACTCTAGCATAGAAATATCACACAAAAAGGACAGCTCCTATGGAGAGAACAATATCCAGCCTGGGAGTAACAATCTCAAGAAAAACCAGATGAGCTGACACCATAGAGGAAATCTGCCATAACACTAAACCACAAACATGGGCCACATGACCATGGATGCCCAAGGCTGAACCAAAAATAAAGGCATTCCGAGTACGCCAAATATGCCACACGGCTGTCCATCTAAGGAAATGGAAGAGGCAAGAATAATCTGAATGCAAAGTAGACATAGAGGTCATCTTTCTAATAATCCACGAACTAGTTGATATCCAATGCTAAATCACCGAGGACTACACACGGGAAACAAAACTCCAAATCTGTCGAGCAACAGGGCAAGAGACAAAGAGATGAAGCACTGTCTCATCACATGTAGTGCAAAATACACGTCCCTAGTTGGAAGACCCCCAATAAGCAACCTCCACATGAACACTTTACCCAGATAAGGAACCTTAAACTTCCAAAGTTGGATGAATCTTTCCTCCCACTTCTTTTTACTATCCCGAATACGCCATAATTTATTAGCCTTTCCATTGACCCATCTCTTGGCCTCCACCATTTGATAATATATTTCATTAGCTGACCTTTTCTCGAAATCATCAGGAAGCACAAATATCCAATCTCGCCAAGGAGACAATGGCTGTAACACAGGAAAAGGAGAGAACCTTAGAAGCATGTCCTATATACACAACCAAATATCATGATATCGTCGAGGCACCCGAAAGTGCTGATGAATACGCCAAAAGAATAAAGACGAGGCTGCCAAGGAATGACACCATCATGGATTATCTTCAACCCCAAACGAGCTATCCGATTAAACTTGTCTTGCTGCAAATCTTTATCAAGCCAATCTAACAACCTGGAGGTAGCCAGTACTTCTCTTTGCAATGAATTCTCCTCCTTACGAAAATCAGGAGGGTGGTGAACTGCAAAATGTAACATCTCTTGCCAAGATGCAATCAAATGAGAAAGGAGAAGAGACTAGGAAACCTTAATAGGCCTGGTGGAATTAAGCACATGCCACCAAGAACGTGAATAATTGTGCTGCCATGAGAGATGCCAGTCCTTTATATGAATAATTTTGCAATATCTGACTAGGGATGACTCTACACACAGTGACTGCAAAAGTGGTAGTCTCAAAGTAGCCATATGCAAATTAACATCCAATAAAGCTGCTCCCCCCATCCTTTTAGGAGTAGTCACATGCTACTAGGAGATGCACACTTTGCCCAAACAATTTCCTTTCTTTTTTCACAACATGAATCAAATAGATTGAACCAATTCCAAAAGAGACTTCTTAGTCCAAGGAAGCAATGGCAGGAAAAACGAGATCATACTGATTATGATGCATTGAGCAACTTTAAGTGTCACATGAAGAGGCCAGCCCTGAGATTTCCAATACATGTAGCGATCATGGATACGGGATGACATCCAATCAAGCAAGGCACGGGAAGCTACATACCAACCCACAGCCTGCAAATCATTCTTCATACAAAAAAGCAATGTCGATTTTTTAGCATTAATATGAAGTGTGAATGCCAAAGCAAAAAGATTCCACGCAACCATTGCCTGATTAGCATAGTGTTATCAACCTTAAGGAACAAAAAGGAATCATTAGCCAAAGATTGACCCAAAATTTGGACACCACTAGAAAGAGACAAACCAACAATCTCACCTTGATCGGTCAACTTATCTAACAATGAGAGCATCGAGTGAGTGTCCAAAGCAAACAGCAAAGGGTTGAGAGAGCAGCTGTGCCAAAGAGACGGAGACAAGGCGATTTCATCTACGATCTCTCCATTAAGTGCAATACAAGCCACAACACCCTAACTAATGGTATCAACAAGAAAAATTATGCGAGGACCAAATCGCATGGTGGACATTAGCTGCCGCAAGAAAGACCAGCCATAGTTGCCTTTGTACGTCGTACGGTACATATCCGTACGAATTCATACGTTTTTTTGCACTTGTTTAGGCCGCGTCGCCTATACGTCTTGCATCCCACATCACACATTTCTTACACCCCCGCTTTTACTCCGCCTGCCTATGTGGCACTTTTTGGGGGGTTGGAAGCTTTGGATACCTCATCCCACCCCCTTTCCCAGCGATGCACTCCCCTCCCTAGCCCTCTTTGAATCCCTTCTAGCTAGCAGCCCTCTCTTTGACCATTGACCCCTCTTTGACTGTTTGAACTTTGACGGTTCTCTCATCTACAAAAGGTGCTCCTCTCCTCCATGCTTCCCCACCAATTCAGCAAGCGCTTACCATTCTCATCTTTCTCTCTTAGATCTTGATTCTTGAATGGACTTGTGATTTGTCATTCTCGAATCTCACCTCCCATCCCCTCTTTCCCGCACCCTATTGAAGCATTTGCCATTCTCAACTCACATCTTCCATCCCCTCTATCCTGCACCCTATCAAAGCATTTGCCATTCTCATCTCCAATCCCCTCCCTCTCACTCTTGCTCTTTCAACTTTAGCCCAACCCTCGGGCCTCTCAAGTCTCCCTCCCTTTCCACTTTCGACACTCAACTTTCAACTTTCAAGAGTCGAGACTCTCTCTCTCTCTCTCTCTCTCTCTCTCTCTCTCTCTCTCTCTCCTCTTTATCCGTCATTGGCACCATGACTTGTGAGAAGCACGAGCCTTTCAATTTGCATGTGATCCATGTGGAGAGGGACAAAAAGAAGCCCAATCCCACCATTGGGCATGCAAGTATTGTGGGAAGCGCTATACAAGTGATGCAACTCGGCTTCTCCAACATCTTTTCAAGACCAGGAGGCAAGTTGCTCCGTGCAAGGAGTTCCCTC
This sequence comes from Lygodium microphyllum, assembly GCF_053477565.2. Taxonomy (NCBI): domain Eukaryota; kingdom Viridiplantae; phylum Streptophyta; class Polypodiopsida; order Schizaeales; family Lygodiaceae; genus Lygodium; species Lygodium microphyllum. Next base: position 48,109,918 of record NC_141141.1, on the reverse strand, counting down.
AAAACATTGCGGAGGAGATTCTCACCAAGATGAGAGGGGGATGCACAAGAGGAGGAAGTGGCTTATCGGCACCAACTCCTATGCCTACTAATGAGGAAGCATCCAATGTGAGCGTATCTTCAACCAATGCGGGAGAGGTCTCTACCATTGGTGGTGGGGGCTCCACATCTGCATCCGGCTCCAGTAAAAGATAAAGAGTGCAGGCTCATGCGGTGTCGGAGAGACAATCCTCCCTCTCTCAAGCTCCCAGTCATGTGCCTGGATTGGTTGCCTTTCTTAGAGAAAGGCAACGACTTGCAGACATTGAAATTGCACGCACGGTGATTGAGTGCAATCTTGCATTCAATGTCCTAAAGCAAAAGCAATAGAAGAATATGGTAAAAGACATTGCCAATGTGGGTCCATGTGAAGGATGGACCGGTGTTACATACAATGACATGAGAACGAAAAAGATTGATGAAGAGGAGGAGAGGATTGATAGAGCCCTTGATCCCATTCGGGCTGTATGGATAAAATATGGTTGCTACATTCTCACCAACGGATGGAGTGATCGTAAGAAATGTGGCATCATCAACATATTGGTCTCATGTCCACTCGCCCGTTTTTTTTGCCAAGTATTGTTAGTATTAAGTAATAAGCACGCTTACTTGTAATTTGTAAATTGTGATTGTAGATGAGCCCCTCAAATGTGGTGCAAGTTGTTACCGACAATGCATCGAATTGTCGGCACATGGATCATTTGCTTGAGTCCGAGTTCCCTACGATTGTGTGGACTCCATGTGTAGGTCATTGTTTGGACTTGCTTATGGAGGACACTGGGAAGCTTAAGTCGGTGAAGAGGGTGGTCCAAAAAGCTACATCAATTGTCACATTCTTCACGATAAAGGTAAAGGTGCTTGTGATGTATTGTCAGCATAGCACACTAGCGTTGAACAAGCCTTCTTCAACTCGCTTTGCTTACATATGGTTATTGCTAGAGTGCCCTTATGAGGTGCGGTCCAGCCTTGAACCAGACAATGGTGTCCACTCTATGGAATGAGTGGGATGAGCATGAGACAGAGTAGGCCAAAGCCATGCAACGCTTGTGCCTTAATGAGCAGTTTTGGCAAAAAGTCTGTGCCATTGTCATTGTCGTGACTCCCTTTTATAGGATGTCACGTATGAGTAATTGCAACGGGTCCACCATGGGCCTTCTCGTTCCCTTCTTTAGAGCGGCATTAGTGGAGACACGTGCTTGAACACTGATCACAGAGACACACCGTGCACATGTTTTAGAGATAGCAAAGAGAAGATCTGTAAACGCCCCGAACAACGTAGTATGCTTAACAATTATGATATTTGCTTGTTTTCGAGATTTAATATAAAAGAGAATGAACACTTAAAGCTGAAAATGAAAATTACTCACAAAATTACAGCCATAAAAATGTAAAAGTAATGGAGACAAGATTGAGGGTTGAAGATGGGCAACCCCCCCCCGAAGGAATGTATTTCTGCTCAACCCAAGTCCCTTAGGGAAGAGCTCAGTTACAATCAACCTGAGAGTGAGAAGAAGTTATTCTCACTCTCACAAGATCATGCAAAGATGTACAAACACACATGCATTATCTATTATGCAATGATAAGAACTGATTTCTTTACAGTATGAGAGATGAAAAAGGGGAATTCAGCCTTTCTCCATCGTTGATCAGCAGTACAGGGATAGAGCTTGCTTCTTGTAGCTAAAATGGAAGAAAGAGCTTAAGAAGGAGGTGCTGTAATGAATTTACAGGCTTGCTGTCTTGTAAAACAGCAGTGATAGAAGAGGGAATATGGAGGAATTTGATAATGGAGAAGTGGGGGATGATAATGGGGATGGATGGTGCCAGTTTCTGGCTATCTGTGGGTGCTGTAAATGAGTTTACAGCAAAGAAAAATTATGCTCAATGAAGAAAAACGAGCTCTTATTTATAGGAGAGGGGAGAGCTAGTACAAAAGGGGAAAGTGGAGTAGCACAAGACAAGTGTCCAGCCACATGTCATGAGATGTGACAAGTGGTGGGACACTTGGAAACTTGTGTGACAAGTGTCTTGACACTTGTCTCTTCTTTATGGCCTTTCTTTTTGGGTTGAATACTGTCAAGAATAGAAACAACCAAATTTAGTAAGCACAGTCAAAGTACAGAACTTACTATTTTTAGAATGACATCCCTATTTTTTAGGACTAGCATTTTTAAGCTAATTCGAGGCTCCTAAAATTTAGGGACCTCCTAAAATTTAGGGATCTCCTAGAATTTAGGGACCCCCCCAATATGGGTATCATATGAAAGCTTTTTCCGTGTACATCGCAAAAATGGTATCCGAATCTTCATGTGACTTTCCTATGCAAAGAAATGTGCATTTCAAGCTTTCAGCCCACACATGCACATTATACAAGCATTTCATGATCATGCCATCTTGTTGATTGTAACTGTCTGTTCTGGTGGATCTAGCCCACACTTCAAGGCATCAATCCTTTCTGTCTGCGAGTCTAACCCTGATATGCATGAGTTCTAGTCACAGGCGCCCAATCGGGTCATATAGGTGGAAGTGTGAACTATCTTTTCTCTAACCCACCGTGTGGGTCCACCATAACCTGTGACCACTCATCAGTGGCCAGCTCCAATGCACTTTTCTTTATATCTAACTAGTGCAAAGGAAATAAATTTAATAAATCATTATATAGATAAATTAATGAAAAAGGATACAAATTCTGTTTCTATAGAGTTGTGACAGCCCTCTGGCTTTTATTCAGTTGTCCTCAGCTGAAAATCTTCTTGATATTGTTGTAGAATATTTGGGTAATCCTTCATGAATTTTTCATCTACCCACTGTGCATCTGTGGTGGGTAGATTCTTGAATTTTAGCAAGAATTTTCGTGTCACAAGGCCACTTCTCATGGTTCGATCCTTGAGAAACAAAATCTTTTCAGGTTCCAAGAGTTGCTCTGTTTCTTCAACTTCTGGGGGATCTTCAGTAATGGGTTCCTTTGGTTCTGGTCCTATGTAAGGTTTTAGCAAACTTACATGAAAAGCATTGTGTATTTTCCAATGAGTAGGAAGCTCAAGTCGATAAGAAACTTCATTTATTTTCTCAATCACTTTGAAGGGTCCAAAGTATCTACTAGAGAGCTTTGGAAAAGATGAATTTTGACCAGAACCTTGTTTGAGCCTGCTTTTATAAAACTTTAGCAAGACATATTGACCTTTTTCAAAAGCCAAAGGTCTTCTTTGTTTATCTACTTGCTTCTTTTGTCGCTCTTGCGCAACTTTGATAGTGGCTCGAACTTGATCCATTGTTGTTTTTAAATCTGAAGCAAACTCATCAGCAGCAAAAATCTTATCTTTAGTGCGAATAATTGGAGGAGGAATCACTTTACCCTGTACTATTTCATTTGGAGCTTTCCCTGTGGATGAGTGCACTGTATTGTTGTAAGCAAACTCCAATAATGGAAGATATTTCTCCCATTGTGACTTATGTTCACTAACATAAGCTTTCAACATATCCAAAAGAGTGAGATTCATCACCTCTGTTTGGCCGTCAGTTTGAGGACGAAAAGCTGAGGAGAACTTTAAAGTGGTTCCCAAATTCTCAAATAAAGCACGCCAAAAGTTACTTGTGAATTTGGAGTCTCTATCTGAAATGATCTCAGAAGGCATACCATGTAACCTGAAGATATGTTGAATGAAAAGTCTTGCAGCTTGTGCGGATTTCAATGTTTTATGACATGGAATAAAATGTGATTGTTTGCTGAATCTATCAATTATGACCCAAATCATATCATGACCTTGAGGTGTTCTTGGAATACCTGAGATGAAATCCATTGTGATAGATTCCCATAGATCTTTGGGCACTGGAAGAGGTTGCAACAATCCTGGAATCTTCTGCCTATCATATTTGGATTTTTGGCATACCAGACAAGCCTCAATGAAGTTATGTGTATCTTTTCGTAATGTTGGCCAATAAAAGTAGCGCTCAATTGCACTTAGAGTGGCTGCCCTCCCTCTATGCCCTGCATAAGGGGGTTCATCACTTTCTTTAAGCACCTTTTGTCGAACAGGAAGAGTGACACAAAGGCGATTGTTCATGAGAAGGTAACCATCTTTGATCGAATAATCTGGATGAGAACCTCCTTGCTGTAAATTTGACCAAATTGCTGCAAAATCAGTATCTTCATCATAAGTATTCTTCATCGTTTGAAAATCTTCATGATGAGCCACTGTAATAGTTGCAATGCGAGGCACTCTAGAAAGTGCATCAGCAACTACATTTTGTTTCCCTGGAGTGTACATAATTTGAAAATGAAACATAGACAAGAACTTTTCCCATCTTGCATGTTTCTCCTGCAAATGCTTTTGAGTCTTGAAATACTTCAAGCTTTGATGATCGGTTTTAATAAGGAATTCATTGCCTAAAAGATAATGTTTCCATATCTTTAAAGCATGAACCACTGCTAAGAGCTCCTTTTCATAAATGTCATACCTTTTCTCCACATCATTTAGACGGCGGCTTTCAAAGGCTACGGCATGGCCTTCTTGATTTAGCACTGCACCAATACAATCACCGTAAGCATCTGCTTCCACCACAAATGGTTTTACCAGATCTGGAATGATAAGAACAGGTTCAGAAGTAAGAGCAGTTTTCAGCCTTGTGAAGGCTGCCTTCTCTTTTTCCTTCCATTGGAAAGAGATCTTCTTCTTTGTAAGGTCATGAAGTGGAGAAGCCATATGTGCAAAATGCTTGATGAAGCGGCGGTAATAAGAACATAAGCCAAGAAACGATCGCACCTCATGTACATCACGAAGATGAGGCCATTCTTGGATTATCCTGATCTTTTCAGGATCCATCTGAATCCCTTCAAAAGAGATGACATGCCCAAGGTAATTTATTTTATGCATGAAAAATTCACTCTTTTCACCATTTTGTTCACCGGTTCTTCTTGTTCAAAAGAAAGATGGCACATTCAGGATGTGCATTGATTATCGAGCCCTCAACAAAATCACCGTGAAGAATCGGTTTCCTATTCCCAGAATTGACGACATTTTGGATCGTCTAGGAGGCTCAAAGGTTTTCAGCCGCATTGATTTAAAGAGTGGTTATCATCAAATTAGGGTAATACCACAAGATGTACACAAAACTGCTTTCCGCACTTCATACGGTCTTTATGAATTCTTGGTGGTTCCTTTCGGATTAACCAATGCACCAGCCACCTTTAATCGAATGATGGAGCGCATCTTTAGAGAGCATCGACAATATGTCGGTACTTTCTTTGATGATATTCTTGTCTTTAGCAAGAATGAAGAGGAGCATCATCAACACTTGGAAATTGTTCTACAATTACTACAACAAAATCAACTCTTGGTAAATGTACAGCACCCACAGATAGCCAGAAACTGGCCCCATCCATCCCCATCATCATCCCCCACTTCTCCATTATCAAATTCCTCCATATTCCCTCTTCTATCACTGCTGTTTTACAAGACAGCAAGCCTGTAAATTCATTACAGCACCTCCTTCTTGAGCTCTTTCTTCCATTTTAGCTACAAGAAGCAAGCTCTATCCCTGTACTGCTGATCAACGATGGAGAAAGGCTGAATTCCCCTTTTTCTTCTCTCATACTGTAAAGAAATCAGTTCTTATCATTGCATAATAGATAATGCATGTGTGTTTGTACATCTTTGCATGATCTTGTGAGAGTGAGAATTACTTCTTCTCACTCTCAGGTTGATTGTAACTGACCTCTTCCCTAAGGGACTTGGGTTGAGCAGAAATACATTCCTTCGGGGGGGGGTTGCCCATCTTCAACCCTCAATCTTGTCTCCATTACTTTTACATTTTTATGGCTGTAATTTTGTGAGTAATTTTCATTTTCAGCTTTAAGTGTTCATTCTCTTTTATATTAAATCTCGAAAACAAGCAAATATCATAATTGTTAAGCATACTACGTTGTTCGGGGCGTTTACAGCAAAGAAAAATGATGCTCAATGAAGAAAAACGAGCTCTTATTTATAGGAGAGGGGAGAGCTAGTACAAAAGGGGAAAGTGGAGTAGCACAAGACAAGTGTCCAGCCACATGTCATGAGATGTGACAAGTGGTGGGACACTTGGAAACTTGTGTGACAAGTGTCTTGACACTTGACTCTTCTTTATGGCCTTCCTTTTTGGGTTGAATACTGTCAAGAATAGAAACAACCAAATTTAGTAAGCACAGTCAGAGTACAGAACTTACTATTTTTAGAATGACATCCCTATTTTTTAGAACTAGCATTTTTAGGCTAATTCGAGGCTCCTAAAATTTAGGGACCTCCTAAAATTTAGGGATCTCCTAGAATTTAGGGACCCCCCCAATATGGGTATCATATGAAAGCTTTTTCCGTGTACATCGCAAAAATGGTATCCGAATCTTCATGTGACTTTCCTATGCAAAGAAATGTGCATTTCAAGCTTTCAGCCCACACATGCACATTATACAAGCATTTCATGATCATGCCATCTTGTTGATTGTAACTGTCTGTTCTGGTGGATCTAGCCCACACTTCAAGGCATCAATCCTTTCTGTGTGCGAGTCTAACCCTGATATGCGTGAGTTCTAGTCACAGGCGCCCAATCGGGTCATATAGGTGGAAGTGTGAACTATCTTTTCTCTAACCCACCGTGTGGGTCCACCATAACCTGTGACCACTCATCAGTGGCCAGCTCCAATGCACTTTTCTTTATATCTAACTAGTGCAAAGGAAATAAATTTAATAAATCATTATATAGATAAATTAATGAAAAAGGATACAAATTCTGTTTCTATAGAGTTGTGACAAGATCGGCAGTCATGGATGATAGAGATTTCCGTTCGAACAAACTTGCTTATTTGACTCGTATGGTCCCTGTGGATACTATCAGGACAACGCTCATGCATTATTCCTAAAAACAGCCCATGCTTCCATCCCTCCAAATAGGACCCTCAAGCTAAAAGAAAAAATCAATTGCAGAATACATTCCAAAAACCCATTTTACAACAAAAAAGATTGGTTGAAACATAGAGGCAAACGAGCAAGGAGAGCCTTAAAGGCATGAATAGGTCTGTGGGTTAAATCCAAAACCTAAGGATAGTGATTTGACAAACATGTTGTCGCTCCACCCACTATAGGAAGGAAAGAATCACTCTGATAAATATAGATCCTATCAAGTTTGGTCCAAGTATTTGGATGCAGAAGAGAACGATAAGTATATCCAAACTGTGAAGGATGCATCCAGGACCACATGTCCTATTTTAAAGACACAGCTACCAGAGCATCCCGAGCCGGCCTCTCAAGACCATCCATGACCGAGTGCAGTGAAGTCGCATAATCCGCAAATACACATGCATTAAAATCACCCATAACGAAACATTGACAAGCCATGGCAAGGCAGTGCAAGTCATCCCAAAGCTGACGGCATTCCCTTTTATCATCCACACCAACTACAAGAACACATGAAGATTGAGGTGGGTGAGCAGGAGTTCAACGAGATTCTTGTCTAGCATTACATCTAACCACAGTGACCCAAGAATCATCCTAAGGAGATAAATTCCGACCAACCGAAAGCGATTCACGCTCAATACCAGCTTGGGACACATCCTTCCTTCCATCATCATGTCCATGCAAGACAAGAGGCACAAGATCAACTTCATGCTGCTGAACCATTTGTTGTGGATGATGCTCTTGCATATCCATGTCAAGATCCAAAGAACGTTGCAACACCTCATGGCTTCTATCACACTCTGAAATAAACGGCCCAATTGGACACATCTAAAACAGCATCCAACAAATGTACCCCATCCCATTTAAGCTTAAATACCAATATTTGCAACCAAGAACCTCAAAACAAATTTTGGTTAGGTGAGGTTTCCCTGTGTCCCAAAGCATATAAGTCCTGTTCCTATTGCGAGAGGCCAATTGGGGCTCCACCAACACCTCATTAAGGGTTCTCAAAACCAAAGGGAGAAGTCACCAAAGATGTGCAGGACAATCAACCACCTCCATCCAAATTGGGCATGCTTGCCTAAGCACCTCCTGAAACTCAGCCATAGGCCTCCATGGGATGATATATACTAGTTGTCCATCCATGAACAAAGGAATACGTTGAATAATGCGAGCATGCACTTCCGAAGAACAAAAAAGGCCCTCAAAAAACCGTGTCGGTCCATCATAAATATCTTCAACAAGAGCGGCATGTACTTTCCCTGAAACATCAACTTGACATGCCTCGACACTGACAAGCATGGATTGCCGCCAAGCACGAATCCTAGTAATCAAAGGAGTCCTTCTTGTAAAGTAAAAGATAGCTGCCCTCTCATGGAATGCAACAATCTGCTATAAAACTAGGTTGGTTCCTATGACAGCAACGAGTCACCATCTGATTCCGCCAAATCTTTATCATCCCCATGCCCTATATGCTAGTCAAGAAAGGCCACATCAATACCATTTGACACCTGCAGATTCGCCATAACAGAAAAAATCTCTCTCTCTCTCTCTCTCTCTCTCTCTCTCTCTCTCTCTCTCTCTCTCTCTCTCTCTCTCTCTCTCTCACATAATAGGTAATTGTATTCATTACAAAAACGTACAAGTACAAGCTTGCAAGATTACAAGATGTAGGCTCTAGTCCATCGTGCACAAAAGATACAAAGTCATGGCAAAGGAACAAAGGACATTGTTGTATGCCAAGGAACTAAGTCATTTCTGACCAAGACATCAACATGTTGTAGAAGGTGAAGCTACCACTGGAGAAATCCCTTAAGCTTCGCAACATGACGTTGAATGCCCGAGGTGGCATAAAAAAGAAAGGCATTGCAAGTGACCCAAATATGCCAGCAATCCCAAAATGTAAAGAAGTGAAACAGACCTTCATGTGAGGTTGTGGCAAACCGTAGTATTTAGCTTTACCAAAGACCCAATCAAGAGCATGCATCCTTGTCCCAACCACCACAAGCCGAATGTCCAAGAGAGAGGCCTAGATCTTTCGAGCAAAAGGGCAAGAGATTAAAGATGCAGGATGACTCTAGGCCATCATGCATAAACTCAACTCTCTTTTATAAACAAGACATAAAACAAACACCAAAGAGTACAAAATCAAGGCAAGTTGACTAAAGAGACTCCCCGATGCCAAGGTATCAAACCCTCTACAGACAACTCTTTCTCTCTCTTTTACCTGTGGGACACTGTTCGAGCATCCACATTATTGTGTTTAGTACTGTGAGACATCTTCAAAGGCTGCCTTGCTGTGTTTCAGGATCCGTTAGAGTACAACAATCTCTCCAACTCATTACCTTTGCCTCAGTCCTCATGACATGAGAGTTCGGGGTACAATATTCATTCATTGCATAATGTTTGCTGCGTGAGCAATGCATTATGCAAATTCATTCATTTCAGATCTCCACTATGTTCATTGTCACTGAGTTACCCTAACCCTAACTGTGTTCTGCTCAGTTTGTGCTTTTCGTACGATTGTGCTTGTGTTTTTGCGTTAGGGTATAAGCAAGATCAAATAGAGTATCCCAAGGCACATAATAAGCGAAAAAACCTCCTCCTACTACCTGCATTTTAATAAGCTGATATACTGTTTTAGAAACATTCTGCATCACAAAATTCAAGGGTGAAGAAAATAAATGAGGAATTTTATTTTCACCAAGGTTATCATTCATCCATGCTTCAAGCATGGACTGGGTCATGATGCACCCCCTTAAACAAGGTACACATCTAATTGTTGTGCCTCTTTAACACTCCACAGAAGAGGTTCCTTTCATGGAAGATATCAGAGAAGGGCCCGAGGGATCTAAAATCGATAGACATTTAAGTCCAGATCCATGTCTGAAAGATGTATAAGGAAAGAGTGAAATAGCTGCTCTGAAAAGGACAAAACAGAAATATAAAAGGTAGCTGAGAAGGAACCGGTTGGTAAAGAAGAACAAAGAGGTCACTGAAGCATATACATGCACATGCATGTAGAAACATTGATCTTAAGAGATTTCTTCGACATGATTTACCTTTTTTTATTAAAGCACCTATATCTCATGCACTCAAAGACTGATCTGCATTCGAGTTTCCATTTCCTACATTTCAATCTACCCCACTGCTGATCTCAGTATGGCACCAACAGGACTAACACATCAATTAGCATGGAGCTGTGTTGAGGTGCTTGCTGATAGGCAATGCATGAGTACAAACGTGAAGAGGTGACCTACAAAACCTGCATTTTTGCTAACCTGGTTGGTTTAAGTAGAACACGGAACATATGTGTTGCCTAGGGAGAACAGAAGAAACAAGTCACAAAGAAGCATATGCATATGCATGCACATCCAAAGGTTGGTCTAAGAGATTTCGCCAACCGGATACACCTCACGAAGAAAGCACCTGCATCCTATACATATGCTGTGAACTGCATCCCAATATTCATTCCCTACATTTCAGTCTACCCCATTCCTGGTCTTCATATGCGCCAACTGGACTAACACATCAATTTGTATGGAGCTGTATTGAGGTGCTTACTGATAGGTGGTGCATATTTGCACACTCAAAAGAAGTGACCCCTAAAAGCTATGTTTTTGTAAAGCCGGTAGGCTTAAGTAGAGCACAAAGCATCTATCTTGCATTTTAGCTATGCAATGATATTTCCATGTGCCACATTGTTGCAAATTGCAGTATACAGTTACATGGCTGGTAGCCTGGTCAGAGAGCAACATCTTCTAACACCTTCACTGGATGTTAATAAGCAAACTGTGTATCTCTTGCATTTTGACTGTGGGTTTAACATTCAGAGGCTTCCACTTTTCACTCACATGTGTGACAAATGTTCTTACTTTTTCACACGCTGCAAACAAAACGAGTCTATCATTTGGAAAAATGTTGCAGAGGTCCTCCAGCTCATCCAATTTGGCACATAGTTCTAGTACCAGCAAAGTTGCCAAATGTTTGGGCATAATCTCACTTTCTGACTAAAGAGGGAAACATTGAAACAAGTTGAATGGACTGAGATGTAGGGGATCAGCAGGAATCCGAACCAATGAAACTTCATTGAAAACCATGGATGTTTATACTCTCAACCAGCAACCATACTAGATCAAGCAAAATCAATCCTCAAAGAGCTTCCTCTAACTGCAAAAAGCCTCTTTGCTTTCAACAATTCAAACTGCTCTGAAAAGATAAAAGACATTACAGATGAGAAAAATATCACTTAACCTTGTGGCATACATAGACATAATGGGTGTCCCTGGCCTTCGATGTGAATGAGTCCTCATGACTACTGTTGCAATTCACTATTAACGGCTCATCATATGCCCTAGAGCAGTCCTCCAAAGCCTTCTTTGTTCCTGGAATAGCTGCACACCACAAAAGAAGAAAGAGAAGAAAACATTAGCTGCACAGGGCTGATAAGAAAAGGACAAGATCACAAGAATACAAAACATGGGATGGCTCTAGGCCATCGAACATAAACCAGATACAACAGACGCAACCGGTACTCTCTAAGGCATCACCGTCCAAGTACAAAGGAACAAGATAGGGGCTAGAGGAGGGCAGAAACTATCACGTGCCAAGAAAGCAAATCCTGTCTAGGGAGAATATCCACCAACTAAATCAAGTCAAGCATCCGATCAACAAGTCTTTTCAAGTGGACTATATGATTCTACACTCCCGACAAAGCATCAAAGATGAATGCATTCATCATAGTCCATACATACCAACAACCCCATAAACATAAGAAATGAAAGAGCACATTCATATCAGCTTGAGCAAGATCCACAAACTTGGGATGTCCATGTTGGAGCTCAGTTGGGGATCTGTAGCAGCAGTTCGAGGAGAGTGTGAGAGTGATGGCGAGAGTCAGAGAGGGAGAGTGAAAGTACAATTAGAGATGACTATACCAACAATGTGTTGGTACACAAAGAATAAAATGTATTTATACTTAGGGCATATTAAGGGTTCATTCACATGTACAACTAAATTGTGTGTGTGTGTGTGTGTGTGTGTGTACTATACACGGAGGTCAAACGGACCATCTTCCAGAATCTGTCTGATGAAGTGATATCCCACATCTATATGCTTTGTGCGTAAATGATACATGGCATTCTTAGCCAGATACACAACACTCTGGCTATCACGTCCAAAAACTGCAGTACCCATAGACATGCTGAGATCCTCCGCAAGTCTGCTCAACCATATAGCTTCCTTAGAAGCTTCAGTAGTTAGCTGATATATATTCAGCTTCAGTAATACTCAATGCGAGGACGTTCTGAAACCTAGAACACCAAGAAACAACCCCACTAGCAACTGTAAAGACATACCCGCTAGTGGACCTATGAGTGTCCAAGTCACCTGCCATGTCTGCATCACAATAACCCTGCAAACTAAGTGCACCCTCCCCATAGCAAATACACTTTCTTTATATACCCCTTAGGGGTCGAAGAATACACTTGAAAGCCCCCCAATGTGTTTTGCCAGGATTTGGCATAAACCTGCTAACAACTCCCAGTGCATGAGCAATGTCTGGACAAGTAGCAACCATAGCATACATAAGAGAGCTACAAGCTGATGCATAAGAGACTCCCTTCATAGCATTTGCTTCCACATCATCTTTTGGGCTGTCGGCTTTACTAGGCTTAAGATAAGGAGATAAGCGTACCCCAAAAGGCTTAGCTTCAACCATGTTAAATTTGACCATTACCTTTTCAATGTACTTTTCTTGAGATAAAAACAACAATTTCTGCATTCTATCTCTGCGAATCGTCATGCCCAAAATATGTTCTGCATTCACCAAATCCTTCATGGAGAAAGCTGATTTCAGCTGATTTTTGAGAGCATCCAAGCTAGTTTCTTTTCCCAACTAGCAACATATCATCCACATACAAAACAAGTATGATGGGGCTGCCATCTGTTTCCTTTTTCATGTACAAACAATGATCTGCATGGCTGCATGTAAACTCATCAGATAGCATAAAAGTGTCCAAACTTTTTGTACCACTACCGTGGTGCTTGCTTCAGCCCATACAAGCTGAGTTTTAGTTTCCACACCATCTCTTATTTTCCAAGAACTACAAAGCCCTCGGCCTATTTCATGTAAATTTCCTCATCAATGTCACCATGCAAGAAAGATGTAAGTCCAATACAGCTCTAAGTCCAACACAGCGATGAGAACAAAAAGCACACGTAGTGGGGTCATCTTCACAACCGGTGAAAAGACCTCTTGAAAGTCAATCCCTTCCTTCTGTGCAACCAGTCTTGCCTTGTACTTGGATTTCCCATCAACTGTCTTTACTTTGTAAACCCATTTATTTGGAAGAGGCTTCCTTCCTTTGGGCAACAACACAAGATCCCAAGTATCATTTGCATATAGAGATTTAATCTCTTCCTACATAGCTAGCTCCCACTTATTGCTGAATTCACATGACTTGGCCTCTTTGTATATAAGAGGCTCACCCTCATCTGTAAGCATGACATAATGCAAGGAGGGGTCAAACATGTGTGGTTGCCTTCTTACGCATGTTTACATGCGTACCCAATGATCTACATTTTGAGGAATTGGATCTACATTTGGAGGTATGTTATTTTCAACATTTATTGGCTGCTGTAACCAATTTTAGAATGTTGTTCATGCTATACAGCACCTTCATTTTCATTACCAGCACCTGCATTTTCATAATCAGCAAGTCTAACTTGCTGTCCATGACCTTGTGCTCCTATTTGTTGTCTATCATCATCTGGCTCAAAAATAACCGGCTGATCATCAGTTTTAGCCTATGGTACAGCACCATGAGGCTCATTTTCTGAAGTAATAGGTGGCTGCAAATACTGAAATTTGACCTGTTTCATATCTTCATTAGAGACTAAAGTACCTTTCAGCAACTTTGCATCAATAAACACAACATTACGGCTGCAAATAATTTTCTTGGACTGATGTAACCACACTTTGTAGCCAAATTCACCCTCATCACCATAGCCCATGAAAATGCCTTTGGTGGATTTTGGGCCAAGTTTGTTCCTCAGCTCATCTCTAATATGCACAAAAGCATCATAGCCAAATATGCGTAAATGGTTATATGAGGCCGCCAAACCAAACCTCCTCAGGGATGCCATTATTTAAGGACCTGTTTGGAGAGCGGTTGCAAATGTGAACTGCAGTTTTGAGTGCCTCTCCCCAAAATTCATGAGGGAGATTAGCACTTGACAGCATGCACCGCACTCTTTCACATAAAGTCCTATTATATCTTTTAGCCACCCCATTTGAAGAAGGGCTGTAAGGAGTTATAAGCTCCCTCTTAATACCATGCAAGTCACAAAAGGACTTAAATTCAGTAGATGTGAACTCACCCCCATTATCAGTTCTCAAGCATTTCAGCTTTCTACATGTCTGAGTGGTCACCAATGCATGAAAAGTTTTAAAAACAACAGACACTTCACTTTTCTTTTTCAACAAGTATAGCCAAATCTTTTTGGAACAATCATCAATAAAGGAGAAAAAATAAGGAGCACCACCCAACGATTTTACGGGCATACTACATACATCAGAATCCACTCAATCCAAGACATTGGACTTACGAGAGACACCAAAGTAAAAGGAATTTTTTCTTTGCTTTCCAAACTGACACTCATTACAAAAGTCAAGTTTAGAGCCTTTTCCAACAACCCTCTTCAGAGAGGTAAGGACCTCAAGTCCTTTCTGGCTCATATGGCATAACTCCAAATGCCATAACTCCAAATGACATCCAATTTCAGCAACTACAAGAAACTTGCCATTCAAGGCTTTATAGTACAAACAATACAAAGTGCCCTTCTTGGTTCCTTTTTGAATCAGCATGGAACCCTTTTTCACTTTCCACAAACCACCACCAAACAGTGTAGTGTAACCATGCAAGTCAAGCTGATCAACAGATAGTAAACCCTTTTTAATGCACCGCACATATCTGACATCTTTTAACACAAGCTCTTGCCCATTGTCTAAAGACAAGTGTACAGTGCCAATCCATCAATGCTGCAAGCTCACAAATTTGGCAAAATCCCCAATTTAATTGAGGTCACAACACACAATGTCTGCAATTTCTGACCTAGATGTCTCTGCTAGGCATAGACCGGATTAGATCTGATAAAAGCCACAAATTACTAGCTCAAATTTACACAGACCTCAAAATTGTGCTATCACGTGTCCCCGTCAGAGAGAGGGATAGAAGGAATTTGAAATCTTCTGTTTTTAAAAAATGACAGGGGACAGGGGGTTGACCATGCCCCGTCGCGTGGCTGACGCATTTGACGGCTGTCACGCTTGGTCGTCACCTACCAGTGCCTAGTTTGTGTGGTGAAACTGCTGACTAGCAGCGACAATGGTCCCCGCTGCGTGCGTTGTCTGCTTGACTGCTCCCCTATTTTGTGACTCCTGCCACGACTGCCGCCTTGTCGCCTAATCACGCACGACGGACCTATCGCCTATTGGTCGAGCAACTGCTTGCTGGCACTTATTGACTGTCACGTGCAGTTCATCTTATGCGCCTACAGCCCACTCTAAGCTGAGAGTCCATGACTCTTGCTCATTTGACTTTCTTCTGCCTCAATGTGTTCGCAAGCTGCCTGCACTGTCAACTGCCCTTGATCTTAGGAAGCATGCACTCTGTGCTTTGATACCAGTTGTTGCAGCTCAACTAGGGATGTGCAACAACAGTTCGAGGGAAGTGTGAGAGTGACAGCGAGAGTCATAGAGGGAGAGTGGAAGTATAATTAGATTTGAGTGTACCAACAATGTGTTGGTACACAAAGAATAAAATGTATTTATACTTAGGCCATATTAAGGGTACATTCACATGTACAATTGAATAGTGTGTGTGTGCTATACACAGAGGTCAAACAGGCCTTTATCCCAATAGTCCAAAGACCCAATCTTTGGGAAGCATCGATGGCACAACCAATCTGGACCAAAAGGTAGATAGTATAACCATACCTTCCGTGCCACCTAGCAAGAAACCCATGGTGGTGGGGTTTCCATACATGTCTAACAAAAGAAACAACCATTGGAAATTTGTTGCTTGGAGAGTGGAAAGGTAAAAGGAAGAGCACCTATCAACATTCGCCAAAAGAAAACCTTGGATCTGAAAGGCATTTTGTTAAGCTAGCTTGTCATTACCACAAATTTCCACCACGTGAAGACCTGAGGCGGTGTTATCCTTCTAAACAAGCCAACCCTTGTCTCGTATAAGCAAGTAATATATTTGATTGACTCAAGCCAACCCTTGTCTCGTATAACAAACCAATAATCATCCAATCCTGCCAAGGGGCCTCTTGGTCCAAAGAGGGGAGAAGTTATACGGCCCTTAAAGAGGTTGAGATGGAGTCCCACAAATTATGATAGCTTCAATGAACACAAGAGTAGCGTCAAACTGATCAAAAAGACATGACAACCGCACTTGCAACCTTGCAGGAAGGAGAGCATCAGCAACAATGACCAGTCACCAGCACCATACGCGCCATCCAATGCAACATCGGCCTTTGTTCCAATTTGCCTTGCGAGGTGAGAAGCTTCAAAACAGCCAGCACTTCAACTCTAATCGGTTTGTCGTCTCCCAATCCAAAGGTGGGTGCCAAGAAGATTTAACAAGCACTGATTTACGAGAGTGGACCAAATGATTCAAAAGCATCGAACACTTAAGATGAAGAGGTTGTTCAGCATTGAACATACTCTCGAGCAACATGTTGGTGAACTCCAAAAGATAATTCCAATCCAAGTCCTACAAGTTATCTGACTATCTTGCTTCTTGAGCATAGGAACAACGTGTGATCCATCTCCAAAGCACAAGGCAATGTTTGTAATTCCCCCCAAGGCAATGCATTTAGCCCACTCACAGGGGAGTGCTCAACAAACTTGGAGCACTTGACAACAGGCTCAATATGTTTGGTATTAAACTTTGGAACCATTTCATCTATTGGGTATGGAGCTCACGTGTGTGAGCGGTAGGCTATGGCCGATAGAACTCCATGGAGGTATGAGAGAGAGAGAGAGAGAGAGAGAGAGAGGAGTTCTTGCAAGTACACACAAACTAAAGAGAGATTAATAAGAAGTGAGATATAAGGGATGAAAGTACAAGTGAAAGGACTTGAATATATAGGCTAGTGGTATAAAAGGTGTTCATACCTAAACACGCACTTTTACAAACAATAATGTGTGTTCACATACAAGGATAAATAAATCTAACAAACCCCCCTTCGGGTCATGGGTGACTAAATCCATAACACCAAACATACGCAAAAGAAAAGAGAAGGTCTTACCTCAAAGAGAAATAATGTCTAATCCCATAAAATGATTCTAGAGAGGAGATTGAGAACAACATGACATGGTCTACCGAAAATCTCAAGAACCCGAAGTAAGACATAGTTCAAAGGTTTGTGTGTGCATGGCTCAAGGCACCAAGCATATAACCAAAGGTCAAATACATGGATATAGCTTTCGGGTTAAACTCACAATTCACATGGAAAGTGGTTACGATCCTCCCTAATGTGAAAGGAAAGAAAATAAAGAAAAGAAATACAACTCATTTTGAATCAAAATTCAAGCGGAGAACCCTACATAATTATTTATTAAGTAATGCAAAGGTCTAAGCCAATGTATGTACATGGCCAATATCTAATTCCAATCACCTAATATTTTTTAAAAAAATAATAAGTGATTTCTAAATTATTTTTATTTTTAACAAATATTAATGGAATAAAAACCCCCTCAATGTTGATGTCAAGAACATCACGATCAATGTTGATGGCTTGTAGCAGCATCCCAAGCACTAGACACTTGGCGGATCATTTTATGCCCAATGTTGAAGGCCAACGCTCAAGAAGTCTTCAATGTTGGGTTTGACTTACGTCTACACTCACAAAGGAGTGTCGGTGATCCTTGGTAGGATATTCGGGCACTTTTTAGTCTCCTTATGAGAAGTTTTTCCCCCAGTTATATTCATCTTTATTTTATGTGCTCATGCTATATAGTTCGGGCACTTATCATGTTTTACACCTTTCGGGTGTGAACACACATTAATAGCCCCAAGGTTTAAGGGTTGTACTTTGTACTTGCACATTACTATTTGATTATTGCATTGGGAGTCATGTCTTTACTCTCACACTCTCTTCACTGTCAACTGTGTGCTCTCAGCTGAGCTTCGATCTGTCCCATCTCTCACATTTGATATCAGAGCTCAGATACAACTCAAGTCTAGCTCAACCTTGTTCAGTCCTGTACCAACAACACCCAGATTTGCTGAGTTCTTGGTCAGCTCCACTTTTGTCAGCTGTTGCCTCTGCCATTAGTGCAGCCACTTGCACCACCTGCAGGTCAGTTCCCCAACTGCCTGCGCAGTCGCCTGCAGTGCTCAGCTTGAATCTTGCTCAACAGCCCCTCCTCCAGCTCATCTAGCTGCCTGCGCCTGCAATGCCACCAGCCAGTAGCACCGCCATAGCCCCCAGCTTCTGCCACTGTCCTGTGATGCCTACCGCCCAACAGGCCGTGCCTCCTGGTCACCTGTCCCCTCTGCACCTACAAGCAGTGCTATGCCCTGGTCCAGAGCTGTTGACACCATCCACAGCTCACCCGCTTGGCCATCTGCCTGCCAACACCCCCTGTTCCAATTGGCAGCTCCGTCATAGTCTCCACCAACGGCTCACCACCTTGACAGCATTCTTGGCTAAAGGAGGTAATAGAGGCTTTTTTTAATTTCAAAATTTGAATTTCAGACAAGGGCTTTTGCCTGGGCAGTCGGTTTCTGCTCCTCGACATGTGTGGGACACATTTATTGCAGAAATTTCTTGAGATTCGGGCCAAAAATTTAGGGCTTTTGGGTTCACTGCAGACATTGGCACATATACTTCAAGTTCAGTCTGAAATAGACTGAAATTGTGCATTTTGGACAACAAAATTTTGGGGGTTTTGCATTTTTTGTGTTGTTGAGCATTGTTTGTGCATTGGACAGCATTTACATTGGATAGTTCTGATAGAGTGTGATCAGATTTATTAATTACAACGTGGTGCTTGCTGTAATTTTTGAAATTTTTCAAATTTCTAGGTTGTTCTTGCTCTTGTGCTCTTTGAAACAGTGACATTTACCATGGGAAATCAAGGACAAAGTGACGTATTCACATATGTATCCAAGGAGGATAGGTTGGATGCCAACAACTATTCTCTATGGTCTTTCAAGATGAAAAAAGTGTTGATTGCGAAAAAAATTTGAGATTATGTTAGTGGTGAAGAAGTTCATCTTGGAGTTGTGGCTCTTGCAACACCTCCTCCAAGAGGACATGGTCAAAGGCCAAGAATCACAAAAGGCTTGGGACACATAGGATGCTCAAGCATTGTCACTAATTGCATTGTCAGTTCAGCAGTCTATAATCCCCCACATATGGTCTGTAGCTTGTTCACAAGAAGCATGGCTTACACTTAAGCAGAAGTTTGTTGGGAAAAATGAGACACGCATCTCTTTCTTGAAGAAAGAGCTTGAGAATGTGAAGATGAATGAAGGTGATTCCACGCAAGAACATCTTAACAAAATTTAGGACTTGCGTGAGCAACTAATGAATGTAGACAAGTATTATTCGGATACACAACTGATCTCTACTACTCTGAATTCATTGCCATCCTCTTATTCACATTTCATACGGGCCTAAATCTCACCGTGAGAATTTCTCCATAGCCACTTACTTTCCTTCAGTTGGTTAGTTTGCTCCTTGAAGAAAAGCAAACAATAAAGAACAGTGGGATGGATCTAATAGCCCCTAGAGAAGCTTTTATGGCGAGGCAAAAGGGCAAGGGCAACTAGTCTAAACATGCTCCATAGAGTTCTAAAAGTTTAGGTACTTCACAGAGCAGCAAGAAACAAGGCGCACGCAAACCATGAAGGACAAGTGCCACTATTGTAAGAAGCTAAGTCACTACGTAACAAAATGTAAGAAGCGCATAGCCAAGGTGGAGGAGTCAGGGATGTTTGTTTCTGATGCACCTTCTTTTGCTACTCGGTCTATGTATTTTGTTCTAGACCGTGACTACTATTTCCACACTTGCAGTTATGACTCTTCTTGGGCTAATAGCGCAATTAGCTCTACTGAGGATGCTAGCAGTTGGTTCTTCTAGGCACATTACATCTTGCATGGATTAGTTTTCCTCTGTTATTACAACTCCTATTGGCAAGTTTGTGTAGTGCGCCAACAATGCATCTTACTCTATTAGAGGTATTGGGAAGATTGTTTTGGCAACCACTGATGGCTCTACTCTCCACTTACAGGATACATTATATGTGCCAAGCATAAAGAAGAATTTATTGTTCATTTCTTCTTTAGCAAAGCGTAGTATGCAGGTCACATTTAATGATAACAAATGTATGGTCAGGGATAAAGAATTCTTGACTTTGATTTGACTAGCACATTATGTCATGGACTCTATGAGTTAGATGCTTATTCGGTTAATCAGTCGGTCTATTTGGCATGTACTCTTACTCCTGCTATGTCACACGCAGAGTTATGGCATGCTCGCATGGGGCATGTCAACTATGGCAGTTTGATGCTTATGCAATGTACACAGATGCTAGATGTCTTACCTCTCTTGGAGAGACCTCTTCAACATATTTGTGAGGGAGGCATTTTGGAAACAATGCATCAATTTCTTGTTTCCTCGTGATATTGCTTTTAAGGCAAATGCCAGATTACAGATTGTGAATTTGTTTGTATATGGATTTATGCAAACAAAGTCATTGGGTGGCTATTATTATTTCGTCACCTTCATTGATGACTTTACTCATTTTTGTTGGGTCTACTAATTGCTGAAAAAGTCAGAGGTGTATGATGTATTTTTAGCTTTTGTTGCACTTGATAAAAATCAATCTAGCTACGGGTCCGTTCCAATCGAGGGAGGGAACACATGTCTTCCATACTGAATATTTTTTTGAAGCAGAAAGACATTGTCCATCAATATACTACAACGTATACTCCACGACGGAATGGGATTGCAAAGGAAGAATCACTCACTCATGGAGATCGCCAGATGTATGCTGAAAGCTAAGAGTTTGCCACATGTTTTTTTGATGGAAACAGTTATGTATGCTTGCCATGTTTTGAATAGGTGCCCTACCAAGGCAATAAAGAATATTATGCCTTTTGAGGCTTGGAACAACCGGAAACCTTCAATTGGCCACTTTCGTATAAGGCTCTTATATGCAGTTTTGTAGGGCATAACAATTAGAGCAAAGGATATAGATTGTATGATCTTGTTTCCAAGCAAGTATTTGTAAGTAGGGATGTGATTTTTTATGCAAAATTTAAATTATCCCTCGCTGGTTTTGATACATATCACGCTGCCGATGCTGTGTTTGAAGGGCTACTACCCATTTCCTTTGGTGATACAGCTAGAGCTTTGGTAAACGAACATAATGTTCAAATAGCTCCTCCATACAGCAATGCAAAAATTCAGCCTCTGGCTAATTTGAATATTCAACAATATGCTAAATTTGAGATTCAACAAGAGCTTGTACACAATCAAGAAGCTGAGCAGATGCCTAGATGGTATTTGCAAACTATGAAAGATAGTCATTTGGATACTCCTATTGCTAGTCCCACTAGAAGATAAGCTCATCCGCATGATCATGCTAATACAATGGAGTTTGTTATGGAAGCACATACACTTAACGATGAGGAGCCTGAATGTTTTGAGGATGCACAACAAACTATGCGTTGGACAGCAGCAATGCAAGCTGAATTTGATTCTATTATAAAGAATCAAACATGGGATTTAGTGACATTGCCTATTAGGAAGAAAGCCATTGATACAAAGTGGATCTATAAGCTGAAAAGAAATACAAATGGATCCATTGCAAAAGCCAGGCTTCTGGCCAAAGGCTAGGCACAAAAGAAAGCCATTGACTATAAGGAGACATTTGCTCCTACATCCTATGTGACTACCATTCGGTCTATGGTTGCTTTGGCTATCCATTATGGTTTAGCTTGATATTAAGACTGCATTTTTACATGGAGAACTTCAAGAAGAAGTGTATATACAACAGCTCATTGGTTTTGCGATTCAGGGATCCGAACACTTGGTATATAAGCTGAAAAAGGCTTTATATGGGTTGAAGCAAGCTCCTTGAGCTTGATATGCAAAAATTGATGCCTTTTTACTCAACCAAGGATTCATTAACAGCTCATCAGAGTCTACTCTTTACATAAGTAAAGAGAGGGGATCCTTGCTAGTCATATGTCTTTATGTAGATGATCTTCTACTCAGAGGGACACATGCCGATTAGATTTCAGCATTCAAACAAAGTTTGCAACAAGCTTTTGAGATGTCAGACTTAGGGCCTTTGCAACTACTATTTGGGCATTCAATTCATTCATGATGCTAGAGGCATTGGATTGTCACAGCTCAGATGTATTGATAAACTTCTTGAGAGATTTGGCTTATAGGATTGCAAGCCACTTTGCACACCAATGGAGACTAACCTCAAGCTATCCTTGCATGTTGACAATGATTTGTTTAACATCTATATCTATGCTCCAACAGTTGGATGTCTCATTTATTTATGCAACAAGGCCAAATAAAACCCTGTGTACCCCCAAACATTGTTCCTGGTACATAAATCTGGTTTCCAGGTGCATATCCAGCCATACTCTGAAATACAGATCAACCTCCAAAGTACCCAAGATGTACAGAGGTCGGTGGGAAAACCTGTGGTAAAGCCTGAAAACTG
Source organism: Lygodium microphyllum (assembly GCF_053477565.2). NCBI lineage: Eukaryota > Viridiplantae > Streptophyta > Polypodiopsida > Schizaeales > Lygodiaceae > Lygodium > Lygodium microphyllum. The sequence goes on along the minus strand of NC_141141.1, from coordinate 48,087,184 downwards.
TTTCCCTGTCCATTTAAACCAACATTTGGCTGCTGTAAAGTGGCGAGCTGAACTGGCAATGCCTGTGTAACTAGTGTTTCCGCCACCTGTTCCTGGACAGTCGGAACCAATCTTGGAGTCTCCATTGACTCTGCAACCTGCCTTGGTGTTTCCACTGAATCTCCAACATGCTTACCCTTATCCTGGACCTCTACTGGATCCAAAATCTTTGCAGATGGCTGCAAAAATGCCAAAAACCTTGGATTCTGCATCATTTGAGTAAACATACTCACAGCAGCAACTAACTAAGTCTTGACAGTGTCTTCATCCATAGAAGAAGCCGTAAGAACTTGTGGCTCAACCATAACAGGAAAAGTACCAAACTGTGGAGGTCTAGAAGACTCTCCCACCTCATGAACAACAGGGATCTCCTATGATGCAGAAGCTTCCTCTCTGGTGTCTTCCTTTCTATCAGCCATAATGCACAATTCTGTGTCTTACACCCAAACAGACCCCGGCTCACTCTTTAGGGAAAAAGTGATTCGATCACGGCAATGGAACCATGAAACCAGCCTGTTCACTAGGAAGGGCGGTAGTGTACAACCAAAATATATAAATGCTTTCACCCAATTAACATTCGCCCACTTTACCTCAACTTAAAGACATAGAATCAAGAAGAAATACATGAAGCTAGAATGCTCTTGTTGCCGCACAAACACCCTGTTGGCCCCTAAGTTAGGCGCCCCTTGCGGTATTTCTTTATTTCTAAAAAGAGAAAGTACAATGGGCCGTCTTTCACCTATTCTGGGTGAAATTTGACATCATAACAGTACAATTACTGACCCAAATCAAGTTGACCAGGAGGGGAAACTCTGCCCAAGTCTGAATCTTCTGGTTGGAGTGCAGAATTGGCCATTTCAACCTGCTGTATTTACTGGTTCAGACCTGTTCTGAAACCTGTTTACAACTCTTACTGTTCCCTATACTGTTCAGCCCACTGTAATAACTGGTTCAGACCTGTTCTGACACCTATTCTCAGCTCATATTGTTCCTTGCACTGTCCTGCATCATCTGGGCCAAGTGCCCCTTGATTCTAACATCAATTGGGCTCTAAATTAACCTCCGAAGAGTCCAAAAACAATACTAATTCAGTGCTGTTTCAGACACTTACTTGGTGAGGTTACCACCCTCACCTGTCCCTGCTAGGAACTGCAAACAACTGCTCTTGTTCCTGAAGAAAGGAGGCTCTTGTCTCATGCAAAAACAGCATATTCCACACAGCTGTACCTGAATCAAAAGAAAAGCCCTTGATTCTGCAGCATAACCACATTGTCAGGGAGAGAGAGAGAGAGTAGGAAGCAAGCTCAGCCCTCTGTGCATCATAGACAGGGTAGACCAGCTCTCAAGAGCTCTCCATCTGCAACAATCCATCTCCCTTTCACAAAATGAGCCCCCCATGCATTGAAACTCGTTTTTGTGCTGCCCTCTCTCTCTCTTTTGGGAATTTATCCCCAAATTGTGACACATGGCATACATGTAACAATTTTCTTGTTTAAACCTTTCGGTCTAAAATTCTCCATCCTCGGTTCAAAATTTGACCTCGGCACAGACCAGAGGATTAATCCTCGTACAAAAACGAAGATAATGACGCGAACAGATTCTAGGGTCCAAAAATAGTAACTCCCTAAATTTTAGGAGTTGCTTCCATTGCATCCCACTAGTATTCTAACCATCTTTGCAGACTATGGCTACATCCAAATTTGTAATGTAGCTCAACAAAAAGTGAATTTCCACTGATGACCCCACATGGACTAATCTCTTGAAGATTTGTCCATCTTCACTTTGAACTAGTCTCTTCCAGGCTAGTTCTTCAATACACTTATCCATATACACTTTCACAAGTCTCTTCCAGACTTGTCAATCTACAGTGCCATCAGTCTCTTCCAGACTTATACTGGGCCTTAACTGTCCAGTCTTGACTCACTAGACATTCCTGTCTGTTTCACATACTGGCCATGCAACTCAGGCGTTTAGATTTCAAGAGGGATCCTTCCAAAAAGAAAAACCAAATAAAATATGTAATAAAGAAATAAACAAAAAGGTAATAGTTGTCACAGTCTTGTGACAACATCTCCTATTGTGCTTATGGGATTCTAGTCCTAAGTCCTCACTGCTCCTTCCAAAGAGACTGAAATAGGTGTGATTGCAAACGTCTCAAGACGCCTCCTCAATCACAATCAGAAGTACAAAGTGTATAGAGGCTTTAGTGAAAGCAATAGATGCAAAGTGTGGGCACACCATAAACATGGAAAAATACCAGAGGCTTTCACAGAAAAGGCTAAGTGTGGGTACCATAAACATGATGGAAATCTAGAGGTTGTAACAAGGACCTCACAAAGTGTACAGAGACTATAGTACAAGGCTACATGAGGAGTTTACAAGTTTATGTCCGAAGAATTAGGACTAGGCAATACAAGGCTAAAAAAGTCTATCTGAATAAAAGGACTGATGACGTTTGTCCTTCTCCTGGTGGTCTTCTTCTTCTTCTTCTTCTTCTTCTTCTTCTTCTTCTTCTTCTTCTTTTGCTCCATGTTTTTCTTCTTCTTTAACAACAACTAGATAGGCTTTTTGGGACCTCTTTCTAGCATGGCAAAACTTCTAAGAGTATCCGATCCTTTTGCAGAAATCACAGAAAAGATGGTCCTTCCTATCTTTCTACATCTTACCAACATATAGAGCTTGTTCATCTCTAGAGGTGCTTGGTTCTTCCTTAGTTTTTAGCTTCTTTTCCTCCTCTAATAGTGATGCCTGGATATCAACAAACTCAAGGTTTCGCATATTGATTAGAGTTGTTGACACATTATTATATTCAAGAGGTAAACTTTTGAGCAGAACACCAATGTGCAAACATCTTCTTCCATTTTAATGTTGATTTCTGCAAGTTGGGTTAGAAGTCCTTCCATATAATTTAGATGTGTGGCAAGTAATGTGGTTGACTCATTTCAAGCTTGAAAAATTAAATCAAGAGACCATACTTTGATGACTTAGACTGTGCACCAAACAGAGTGTCAAGTCTCTTCCAAGTATCTTGTGAAGTGTCATAGTTATCTGCATGGTGGATATAGCTGTCGTCTAGCTCTAGTTTGATAATGGCCTAAGCCTTATCATCATTCTTTTACCAAGTAACTGCAAGGTCCGCATCACGAGGCTTCTCTTCTTTTCCAATGGTAATGGGCCATAGGCCCTTTTTCATCAGGATGAGTTTGATGCTGGTTTTCCAAGTGTGAAACCCGACTCCTTTGAAGCAGCAGTTGGAGAACATTTTCCCATGTTGAATTTGCAGAAACAACAACAAATCAACTCCAGAATTCTTAGATTTTATCAGTGGAAAAGCATATTACAACGTGTCAAGAGACACAAGTAATGACAGTGTGAAAACACACTATGTAAAGACTATGTCTGAGTTGATGTCGAACTTCAATATTCTTAGTTCGAGGTCGTCGATTCTTCTTCGATCTTTCCACGTCCTTCACCTCCTTGATTTGATACTAGGGCAGTAGATCAGAGTGGCAATGGGTTGCTCCAAGTGGCAGGAGAGAGAAAATGATGAGATTTTTGAGCTTAGGTGAAACATGGCTATGCAGTCACAATTAGGGTTTCTAACAATGGCGTGGTTTTTTTGACATTGCAGGAGCTATACTTGATCATTTTTAAAACTTTTTATATAGAAATAAAGCTTACTTCATGGACTATCAATGCTCTATGATGGCAACTGGAATTGTGTTGCACAGAGAGAGATCAGCGCATTCGATCAGCACGGGTGCAATTCTGGACAGAGTGACGAAATTTCAGCAATGCTGAAGCACTGAGCAGCTAATGTCAAGCTTTAACTTGATGGAGAGTTGCGCCTTGAGTTGAGGAATGATCCTCTAGAAGAAAGCAAGAGGAGATATGCTTTGTATTGAGAGATCGAGAGACTCCAGGCAAAGTATGTCCTACAGGTCACAATTGCAAGCTATGGCTGACTGATAATTTTGACAATGCTGAGCCTATGGTTGCCAAATGTCAGTGATTGAAGTGACAAACAGAAGCTCTGGAAGCAGGGAAACACTTTTCTACAAGGAAGCTCCAGGAGACTTGACCTATGGAGTGAAATATAAGAGCTTCAAGCTGATAGGGTGAAATTGGCTACGGCTGCCATGGAAGCTCGAGTGAAGATAGAGTTAAGAGATGAAGTCATGGGCTGGAACTGAGCTAGCCAAAGTTGAAAAGGCACTGACAGAGAGCAAAGTAGAGCTAAGCCGAGCTGAGCCATGCCCGACTGGATTCTGATACTATGGAGATTGGAAGACGAAGACCAAACTCATGAAGACATGGACACAAACAAGGCTAACTGTCACACAAGTGAATTAGGTTCCAAGATTGAGACTTGGACTCATAAACACAATCTTCTGTATGGATTATGACATAGACACTTTACTGAAAAGAAAAGAGTACTTTCATATCATTAATGAAAACAAAGTAAGTACAATGCTTTAAAGTAAAGTCTAGGTAGCACATCTCCTACTGTGTTTATGGGATTCTAGTTATGTACCCTCGTTGCTCCTTCCAAAGAGACTGAAGTAGGTGTGATGGCAAACATCTCGATACCTCTCATCTTAGATTTTACGCACTATCTTGCTTGAGAAGAAAAAGTGTATTCTGGACTAAGCTACAACAAACATAAAGAGAGAATGGAGAAGAATGGTGTCACACTCACTCTGCTGCTGGATAGTGTGACACAAGAAAGAGATCTATCCATAGCATTGTAGCTTACTAACGAGGAGAGATGTATTTTATGTTATCCCATGATGCTTCAAGGACTCAGAAGTCTTCAACTTGCAACAGAGTGGATCTCTACCATTGAGATTGTTGGGCCACATCTCGTGATTGGATTTGTGGCTAATGGTGAGCCCGCAACATAGTTGTCAGGTACGAAAGGTGCGATACAGTACAGTACGATAAAATACGGTACCAAATGTGTCCGATGACTGAGAAGAAGAAGACTATGAAGCCAAAAGAAACAGTCCGAATGGGTGAGGAGTCATTCGTTTCACCTCCCAGCCTTGCCTCGTATATTGCTGGCCAGACCATCTTGATCCGATTGCCAGCCGTCAAACCTTGGTGAGTCCTACTATTCTTGGACTCTCTTTATTTCTAGGCTCCCCTTAACCCCGTTCAGGCGCCCAAGAGGCGGGACGGTCATCCTCGTGCGTGTTCCCCTAGATTTACCTTAATGTCACATTAAATGTCACTTTAATATCACATTCAATATATGTGACCTTAATGTCACATTAAATATCACTTTAATGTCACATTTCCTTCCCCTTAAGAATCGGTTTCGTCCTCGAAAACGATACTTGGAAGGTCTAACGGTAAATCGGGAAATCTTTTCTTTAAAGTACTTACTCGCTCCCATGTTGAGCTTTCTTCTGAACAATCTTTCCACTTAACCAAACATTCTTGATAAATAGTATTCCTCGTTTGTCTATTACGAACATTTAATATTCTTTCTGGTTCATGTGGATTAGATTGGTCATTGAATAGCTCCTCAATGGCATCATTTAAGATTAGATTATCCAAATCACCCAGCTTCTTCCTTAATTTACTTACATGAAAAACTGGATGTATTTTACTACCAGCAGGTAGTTGGAGCTTGTAAGCCAATTCTCCCACCTTTTTAAGTATTATGAAAGGACCACAATACCTTGGTGAAAGCTTTGGACATTGTCCTTTTTTCATAGTTTTAGTTTGTTCAAGCACCTTAAGATAGACCAATTCTCCTTCTTCAAAGGAGATGTCTCTTCGGTGAGGATCTGCATATGCTCTAACTCGGTTTTGAGCCTTTTTAATATTTTCTTGAGCAAATTTTAACATACTATTCATATCCTCCAAAAAGTCTTTAGCTGCCTGAACCTTTTCCTTATGCAGTCCTACTGCAAAAGGAGCTCTGGGCTGAAACCCATACATTAACATAAATGGACTATATCCAGTGGAAGAGTGCTTGGCACTGTTATATGCAAACTCTGCTATCGGTAAATACTCTTCCCAATTAGTTTGGCTTTTACTTACATATGCCCTAAGCATATCTTCAAGAATTTGGTTAACCCTTTCAGTTTGCCCATCTGTTTGCGGATGATCCGCCGTACTTATGCTAAGTTTAGTATCCAATTTCCTAAATACCACACGCCAAAATTGGCTATCAAATTTTTTGTCGCGATCAGAAACTATATTTGCCGGAAGGCCATACAATCGGTATATGTTCTCTACGAACGATCTAGCCAATTCTGGTGTTTTAACATCAGTTGAAGTTGGAATGAACCTAGCCATTTTGGTTAACCTATTCACAATCACCCACACAGAGTCGTGCCCCCTCTGTGTTCTAGGTAAAGCAACAATAAAGTCAATGGAGATACTCTCCCATTTTCCCGAAGGAATCTCTAGTGGATGGAGAAGTCCTCCCATTTTCAATCTTTCAGCTTTATTAACCTGGCATTTATTACATTTGACCACATAGTCAAGGACGTCCTTATTCATTCCAGGCCAATAGAACTGCCATTTAATAAGACTATAAGTCTTATTAACTCCTGGATGTTCCGCGCTAGGGGTATCATGACACTCAAAGAGTATCTGGCGTCTTATTTCTGTATCTTTCGGGACACATACCCTACCCTTGTAGAGTAAATAACCATTATCAATGGTAAAATTCTTCCACTTGAATCCAATTTGAGCAACCCCTGATGCTCCATTTCCTTGTTGAACATCCTCAGATATTCCTTCCTCAGTAGAAGCACTTTCATTTGGATCCCCATTTTTTACTGCTTCCCATATGTTGAAATATGCCGGATCAACCTGGCATTTCCCTTTTAAAGATTCAAGCAAGTTGGAAGTGAACTTAGTAAAACTCAATTCATTAATGATGGGCATTCTGCTGAGTGCATCAGCTACTATATTATACTTTCCTATTGTATATCTTATCTCATAGTCGAACTCTTGAAGGAGTTCGGCCCATCTGGCTTTACGCCCATGTAAATCCGGTTGATCATTAAGCCACTTAATGCTTTCATGATCCGATAAAATCAAAAGTTTGGCACCATACACATAGTGCCTCCATTTCTTCATTGCATGTTCTATTGCATACAGCTCCCTCTCATAAACAGAATAATTCTGTTTTGCACGATCTAATTTCTTGCTTTCAAAAGCAACTGGTCGACCTTCTTGTAATAAGACCGCGCCTATCGCCTTATCACTGGCATCAGCTTCAACCACAAAGGGTTTATTGGGATCCACAATTAATAATACTAGAGCTGTAGCAATAGCTACCTTAAGTTTTTGAAAACTTTCATTTTGGTCTGTTCCCCAATTAAAACTTTTTCCTTTCCCTTTAAGTTGGTCAGTCATTGGAACAGCTATTTTGGCATAATCTCGAATGAATCTACGATAAAATCCAGATAAACCTAGGAAGATCTGCAACTCTTCCAGGTTCCTTGGAGGTGGCCATTCAATAATTGCCCTTACTTTTTCTGGATCCATGTTGATTCCAAATATTTGACCTCTTGTGCAAAGAGAATTCACATTTAGTTTTCTTCGCATAAAGGGAATGTGTTCTTAACAAATGGAATACTAATTGTAAGTGTTCCAAATGTTCTTCTTTTGATTTACTAAAGATCAAGATATCATCCAAGAAGACTACTACAAAATGTTCTAGATAGGGCCGTAAAACACTATTCATCAGCTTCATAAAGGTAGCTGGTGCATTAGTGAGGCCAAAAGGCATCACCAAAAAATCATAATGCACGTATCTAGTACGAAATGCTGTCTTGGGAACATCTTGTGCCTTAATTCTTACTTGGTGATAACCTGATCTTAAATCTATTTTTGTGAAGAATTTTGCCCCTTGCAATTGATCAAAAAGATCTTCCATTCTGGGCATAGGAAATTTATTCTTCATTGTTATTTTATTAAGTGCTCTATAGTCAACACAAAGTCGCATAGAACCATCTTTTTTCTTTACCAATAAAATTGGTGAAGCCCAAGGTGAATTACTAGGTTGTATAAACCCTTTATCAAGGTAATCCTTAATTTGTCTTTCAACTTTTTGATGTTGTGTTTCACTTAACCTATACGGTGGTTTAGAAATAGGGTGTGTATCCTTATTTATTTCAATTGGGTGATTTATATCACCCCTATCTGGTGGAAGGCCACTTGGTAAATCAGAAGGAAACACATCTTTAAAATCATCTAACAAACTACTTAATTCATTATTAACATTCAACTCACAAACATAAGAAAATTGTTGCTTTATATTACAGAAAGTAAAAGTGTTCTGTATAGGAAGAGACCATAACATATATACCTCACAAACTTCCTTCTTTATCAGCTTCTGAACTTCAGTAGAACACAGCAAAGGATTATCAGATACTTCATGTTCACCTTGAATGACAAAGATCTTACCATCCCTTTCAAATTCCAGTGTATTATGGTGATAACTACGTTTTAAGGATGGTTCCAACCCCCATAGCCACTCCCTCCCTAGAGCAATATCGGCTCTTTCCATGTTCATAATTTGGAAATCAAGTTTATCTTTATATCCTTGAATCTCAATTTCCAAATTGGATACCATTGTATCCCATATTTTATTGTCTTGGCCTTGCATCATACGAACAACATATTGATGCCCACTCTTTTGTTGGGAAAGTTTCAATTTTTTGACAAGTGCATAATTAATAAAATTATGTGTAGCAAAGTCATCAATCATGACTCTAACCCTCTTTCCGGCTATCAATCCATGTACTCTAAGTAAATCATGTGGCCCAAAAATAGGCTGCCACATAGAAGTTGACATACAACACTTGTGTTGTACATCCATGTGCAAGACCTCTAAAGATTTGTACTTTTCATGCCCCTTTAATTCTAAGGTCTGCACTACATGGATTTGTTTTTCTTTTCCCTTGCCCTTGTCCTTATCCTTTTCTTTGTCTTCCACCTTTTTCTTTTGAGGGCAATTCCAAGCAGCATGGTTACGGGATAGGCAATTGAAACACAACTTTTCTTTTTTTGCCTTATCAAAGTCATCAAGACTTAACTTTGGCCTCACATATGGTTTCTTTTCAAAAGGTAGTTTTTTACCCTTAAAGAATGGCATTTTCCTTTTAAATTTGCCCACAAATTTTGAGGTTTCCAATTCCTTAGACTTGGGCTCCGTATCAGTGAGACTAGTGAGTGTACCTGGACGCATACTATCTTCATGAATTAATGCAAATTTAATTGCCTCTTCTAGCGTCTTAGGTAAACTCCTTTTTACTTCCTTTTTACAGGCTTTGTCTAGTCCCCTAATGAATCCTCTTGTTTTTTGAAATTCATCTATTCCTTCCAATTTGAGGATTATCTCACGATATTCCTCCAAATATGTCAGCAGGGGTCTTCCCTTTTGTCTGACATAATCCCAATCTTCCCAATTTCTTTCCATTTCATTTTCAGGAAGGAATTCTTTCAAAAAGACGGATTCAAATTGAGCCCAAGTTTCAGATATTTTATTTGCCTCCTTTAAAGTTCGACACCACTTATATGCTTTGGGCCCCAAAGTTAAACTAGCCTCCAGTGCTTGGAGATGTGGTGGGGTATTCTTAAGTTTATGTAAATCTTTCCATTTTTGAAGGAAATTAAAGATTGTATCTTTATTTCTGTCTTTTTCCTCCCTGTGAAACTGAGGGGGTTTCATATCCTTTAGAACTGGATTATCCCTCAATTTATGGTGGGGTTCCTCAGGATCTCGCATAGTCACATCTAAATCTTTCGATGAAGGTGGGACATTCGAGATTTCTATCTTATTTTTATCTCTTTCTAATAATAAAGTTAATTGAGATTTTATTTCAGTGAGTGTTTGGGTTAAAAATTCCATTTGAACCCCCTGAGCTTGCACACGAGCAGTAAGATCATCAAATTGCTCTCGTGTAGCAAAATATTCTTCCCACTGTTCTTCTTGCATCTCTAATTCATAGGGATCTACCATAGGGTGGTCCCCAGAACTAGAACCTTCCATTACTCTCTCTTTCCCTTTTTTTGCCATTAATACACTGGAATTGGAAAGCAAAGATAAGAAATTTGCATACAAAGTAAAGTACTTCCCTGATTTTAATGGCAGGCAGTTGTTGCTGGTTTGTAAATAAACCCGAAGAGTAAGGAACAAATTTTATCGCCTGAACAAAATCGGTCACGCAGAAAATGGAGCTTCTTTGCAGAAACGACTAGTATTCAGCCCCCTTCTTTAATAATCACGCAGGCCATCAATGCCCCTTTCCTGAACTTGCTCTCTGCTGAGCTTGTACTTGTGATGCAAGTGCAGTCGAGGCTGATAGGAAAAATTCCAAATGCGCAGTCGACTGATCAGACACACATCAGAAAATAGCTTCGGCTTCAGCCTGCGAAAAGGGAAAAGAATGTGTGATCCGTTGGTGCGTTCACGGACGGGTGTGGACCAGGATTCGGCGGCGCAGGATCCAGCCTACGGCGTTCTGTGTAAAAGGTAGCTTCCCCGCCATAAAATTTCGTAGATAATCGTCACGTCAAGTTTTACGCGACGTGTCACCAAGCGTTTTAACCAGCGGCTTCACGGGTCCTTAACGGGTCGACGACACAAAACCCGTCGACTGGAATGGATAGCGGAACGACTGAAAATCCGTCGACTACCTTTTCGTTGAAGGACTCCACAAATCCACACGACTAAACATGTCAGCTCTGATACCAATGTCCGATGACTCAGAAGAAGAAGACTATGAAGCCAGAAGAAACAGCCCGAATGGGTGAGCACGAGTCATTCCTTTCACCTCCCAGCCTTGCCTAGTATATTGTTGGCCAGACCATCTTGATCCGATTGCCAGCCGTCAAACCTTGGTGAGTCCTACTATTCTTATCACTTTAATGTCACATTAATGTCACAAAATGGTACCTTGAGATTTTATAAGGTACAGTACGATATTAGTACAAAAAAAAATAACTTCATTATTTTGGATGAAAGATAATAGAATAGATATTTCAAGTCTAAATAGCAATGCTATTAGAGTATATAAGATGAGTACTTGAGGGTAACATGCCAAAACCTAATGCTGCATGGGCAACATGGGCTACTGCTACCTATAACTTATAACTACATAGATGGGTGTGGATACATCATACATGCATGATCATACAAATAAGAGAAGTGTGGGCTTGAGAGAGAGAAGGTTGAGAGAAATTGTTTGCATCTCAAATAACCTAATCTCATGGAAGGATCATATTAATATAAGGAGCATTTAGCTAGCCCCAAAGTGCAGTTCGAATGGGAAACATGCAATCCATTAAGTTGGTACCTTATGGTACTAATACGTAAGGTACGGTACCTAAAGTATGGTACAGTATGAAACCTTTCATATATGGTACTAGTACAACTATGGTTGAGAGAGAGAAAGAGGCTATAGAGAGAGAGAGAGAGGCCTGGGGAGAGAGAAAAAAAAAGAAGAAAAAAAAAGAGAGCAGAAAGAAAAAAAGAAAGTTATAGGCATTAAGGAGAGTCGCCAAAAAGTGCCTATTTTTTCGTACTAAATCGTATGGATACATACCATACCGTACCATATGGATCAGTCCGTCTACGTACGGAGACAACCTTGGCCCGCAAACAAGGCAACATGTGCCAATGTTCAAGGATTGTAGAAGCACATCACATTTTCTTACCACATGGCACACTATTGGAACAACCTTTTCAAGGATTTCATGAGTTAGATTGGGTTGAGCCAATGATACAGGATGCGAATCAAATGGTGTTTGTTATTTTGAATCACTAATTCTTTTTTTTTCCCCCAAGAAAAGAGAATTCTATTAATAACACCTCGGAGAAAGTCCCCCTAAGGTAAATACAAAGTACAAGAAACTCTGTGAAGAGTAATTAAGTATGTCATAGATACAATGGTTCTGTAAACAACCAATCTGCTGGGCTAAAGTGCCACACCATCTGAGGGGTAGTGTGAAAGAAGGTGTCTCAATCCCAAATCCTCAGGAAAGCCTCTCTTTTCTTCCTCATCCTCTCAGAGCTGCCATGCAACCTCTTCTATCTCCCACGGAGAGTATGAACTATCTCTGTCCAAATCCTCGATAAAGACTCCCCGGTGGGTATATCCTGAAGATCAATGACCCGGCTACATCTCGCAGTCCATATGTACACCAAGCTATAATGCTGGAAATCAGCTCCCATCTGTGACAATGTCCCTAAGTCCACTGTGTCTGTGAGTAGTCTAGGGTAGGGATCCTGCTCAGATACTATCCAATGATGAGAAAAGAAATGCTCCTCTAAGTGTCCTCATAGCCGCAAGCTCGACCTCGGTCTGTGACCCAAGCAGCAGCCCCCCATGTCGCCACCATGAAATCTGCTATACCATGGAATACTATCCTAAAAGCTCTCCTCAAAATCTCTTGGGCTCGAGGACAGTCCCATAGGCAATGTCTCTAATCTCCTCTGGCTCACCACATCGCGCGCAAGCCAGTGGGTCCCTTCCATACCCAAGCCAAGTGCCAACTGCTAAACTCCTAGGGCTAGAAGCCATAGAAAGAGAGATATCTTACTGGGCCTGAAGCTGTCATGTAGCTGCCTCCAAAAGTCGTATGGGAACTCATCTGAGACTCCCTCTCTATGCCAATGAGGGATGGCTGCAGGCCGTGCTCTAATCTTGCTCATTTGTAACCTCCGTCCAAATCTAGTACTGTAGCCAAAGAAGGAGATGTCAGATGGCCTATCAAGGAAGGGATCCCTCCACACCCACTTTCCTGGATTCCACCGAAGTCTCTGTAGAGGCCTTCTCTGGTGTGCCCAATATCTCCATCCATCTATAAGACATGGTGTGCCCAATATCGCCATTTTCTCTGAAAGTGTGTCACTACTCCGATTCTTTGCCTGGAGCAGCCACTGGGTGCTATAGATCAAGGTCCTCTTGCTGGAGGCGGCCATCCTTCTCAACTATGAAAGTGCATGTCATGTCTCTGCTAGATGCAATGACTGCTAGAAGGATATCCCCTCTAGAGAAAAGAGCAATCCAAGTCTGAGAGGAAGCTGTTTCAGTTTGCCAATCCGGTGGAACCCCTTCCATCACAGCCTCGATCATAGCCTTGGCTCCCCTAAGACCATGTAATCTTTGCCTTTGGGTCTCCTGTGGTAACTCCTAAAATGCAAACCACTCCCCCACGGAGCTAGCAACCTGTAAAGAGAATCCCCCCCATGATAAGTGTGCCCACTGCCCAATGGTGTGTGTAAACACCCTGAACAACGTAGTATACTTAACAATTATGATTTTCGCTTGTTTTCGAGATTTAATATAAAAAGAGACTGAACACTTAAAGCTGAAAATGAAAATTACTCACAAAATTACAGCCATGAAAATGTAAAAGTAATGGAGACAAGATTGAGGGTTGAAGATAGGCAGCCCCCTCCCCCCCCCGAAGGAATGTATTTCTGCTCAACCCAAGTCCCTTAGGGAAGAGCTCAGTTACAATCAACCTGAGAGTGAGGAGAAGTAATTCTCACTCTCACAAGATCATGCAAAGATGTACAAACACACATGCATTATCTATTATGCAACGATAAGAGCTGATTTCTTTATAGTATGAGAGAAGAAAGAGGGGAAATCAGCCTTTCACCATCGTTGATCAGCAGTACATGGATAGGGCTTCCTTCTTGTTGCTAAAATGGAAGAAAGAGCTCGAGAAGGAGCTACTGTAATGAATTTACAGGCTTGCTGTCCTGTAAAACAGCAATGATAGAAGAGGGAATATGGAGGAATTTGATAATGGAGAAGTGGGGGATGATGATGGGGATTGATGGGGCCAGTTTCAGGCTATCTGTGGGTGCTGTACATGAGTTTACAACAAAGAAAAATGATGTTGAATGAAGAAAAACGAGCTCTTATTTATAGGAGAGGGAAGAGCTAGTATAAAAGGAGAAAGTTGAGCAGCACAAGACAAGTGTCCAGACACATGTCATGAGATGTGACAAGTGGTGGGACACTTGGAAACTTGTGTGACAAGTGTCTTGACACTTGTCTCTTCTCTATGGCCTTCCTTTTTGGGCTGAATACTGTCAAGAATAGAAACAACCAAATTTAGTAAGCACAGTCAGAGTACAGAATTTACTATTTTTAGAATGACATCTCTATTTTTTAGGACTAGTATTTTTAGGCTAATTCGACGCTCCTAAAATTTAGGGACCTCCTAAAATTTATGGACCCCCCAATATGGGTGTCATATGAAAGCTTTTTCCGTATACATCGCAAAAACGGTATCAGAATCTTCATGTGACTTTCCTATGCAAAGAAATGTGCATTTCAAGCTTTCAGCCCACACATGCACATTGTACAAGCATTTCATGATCATGCCATCTTGTTGATTGTAACTATCTATTCTGGTGGATCTAGCCCACACTTCAAGGCATCAATCCTTTCTGTGTGCGAGTCTAACCCTGATATGCGTGAGTTCTGGTCACAGCGCCCAATCGGGCCATATAGGTGGAAGTGTGAACTATCTTTTCTCTAACCCACTGCGTGGGTCCACCATAACCTGTGACCGCTCATCCATGGCCAACTCCAATGCACTTTTCTTTATATCTAATTAGTGCAAAGGAAACAAATTTAATAAATCATTATATAGACAATTTGATGAAAAAGGATACAAATTCTGTTTCTATAGAGTTGTGACAGTGTGGCCTAACTCTGATCTCAAATAATGATTAAAGAGAAGAGGCGGTCTCCTCTTCTCTTCAATAGTAGTCGGGGGAAGCTGGTGGAGCCCTGCAAATATAGATCTCCAAGCTCTAATAATGGCAGCTGCAAATCTGACCTCGAAGCTCCTCCCTAAATCTCTGGTGTTAATCTCCTAAAATATCCAATGAATGCTGGCCTGCCATGGTCCTCCATGTATAGGTGTCAAGTCCTCTAGCCTCCCCATTAGAAGTTTGTTCTAGGCCTCCTCACCTGGAAGCAAACCCCTAACAATGAGCTTGACCAATAAGGCTTTGCTCTAACTATTTGGGTCTATGATCCCCAATTCTCCTCTGGATCTAGGCTGTATGATGACATCCCAAGCCACCTTTGCTCTGGCTAGACACCCATCTTCTCCTGACCAAATGAAGTTCCTGATGAGGCGTTTCACCTGGCCAATACACGACCTAGAGAATGCCCAACAAGAAGTGATGTACCACATGGTCGCAAAAAGAACTTGGTGCCAACGAGAGTCTCGCCGAGCTCCAATACAAAAGCTTCTGTTTGATGCTCAAAAGGAGGGGTGCCAGCTGCTGCTCTCAAGTAATGTCAATCCCCACATGGCATCCGAGATATCTCACAGCAGTCCCGCGGGGAACCCATGTGAAATCCTCATGTGGTCGCCACTCTAGCTGTCTATTGTCACATATCCAAAATCCAAAGGATTTGTGCCAATTAATTAGTGCTCCTACTGCTCTGCAAAATGTCTCCATGGCTGTTACAAAGGCTCTAAAGTTACCTTTATTCCCATCCAAGTAAATTGTTGTATCATCAGCAAACTCCACATCAAGAAGCTCCTCAAATTCAAGGATGGGTAGCCTAATGCCTCTCATACCTGTAGATTTGTCTCTCAAGAAGAAACTCATGGCCTCTGCTACAAATAGAAACAAGAACGGAGCAAGTGGACATCCCTGTCTAACTGATCTATGGATGCTGAATCTATCTCCTCTTGCCCCTCCAGTCATGACCTGGCTATGTGCTGAAGAATAGAGAACCGCTACACCCTTGACCCACTACTCTGGAAAGCCCATCCTCAGCATTGTGCCCTCCAAGAACTCCCAATCCACGCATCATATGCTTTCTCAAAGTCAAGAAGAAGCACAATAAGGTCTTGCCTCCAGGATCTAGCCAAAGTTGTGGTCTCCCAGAAGGTGAAGATGTTGTCCAAGGTGCTGTGCACTTGGACGAATCCTGTCTGAGTGAGGTGTATAATATCTAACATCAATGGTGCCAACCTAAGACTAATCAACTTTGCGAGGATCTTATAGGCAATTCCAAGCAAGGTGATCGGTCTGCACTATGTGATCTCCAATCTATCTCCACTTCCTTTCGGGATAAGATGAATCAGCCCCTCACAGAGTCTCTCTGGCATAGTCCCTGAGCCATAATCTCCTGAAAAGCTGTGTGAAGGCCTTTTTTTATAAGATCCCAATAGCTCACAAAGAATGATTTATCTAGTCCATCTTCCCCTGGATACTTGCCTGAGGGTAGTGCTTGAAGTGCCTCCTCTAACTCCTCCTCTGTAAAATGGGCCATCAAATTTCTGCTCATCCTTTCTGTAACCACCCTCTGCGTGCTTTGCCAAACTGCTTCTCTCTCTCCTCATATTCAAGGGGTCTAGTGGTGGATCCTAGTAGGGATGTATAGTATTGCGTGGCCACCTATCTCGCCTCTAGAGGGCCCTATGCTATGGATCCATCAACTCTCCTGAGTCTCCGAACACCTTGTCTAGAGTGTTTAAGCCGTGTGGTGCCAAAAAAATACCTATTAACGCTGTCCCCAGACTGAGTCCAAAAAGAGGCTCTCGCATGAAATATGTACTCTGATCTAGCTTCCTTCATGGAGTCGATCTCTGCCCTGGCGGTATGCATCCTCTCAACTATCCATCTGCATCCTGGCCGTCTCTCCTCCTCCCTCTGTAACGCAACCAATGATGCCCTAGCAGCTTTTTCCTTCTCTAGAAGGCTCTGTCTCCTCCTTGTGGCCTCCTCTCTGAAGAGGGAACTAATCTCTTGTAGGCTCTCATCCAAGTCATTAGCTGCCGATCCAACTAAGAAGGGTCTAGATCTCCAACACTGTGTGATTGTTTCTCTACGATCATCCTCATAAAACAATTGCTCTGGAATCCTGACACTAGAATGGGGTCCCCCTATTCTCTCAAGAAGAAGTATCTGAATCGATGAGTGGTCCGAGAGCGTTGTGCCAGGTATGATGCCTGTAAGGCTGCCTCTGTCGCAAGCCCAGTTATCCACATAAAATCGATCAATCCTGAAGAAAGTCTTGGCTCCTATCCCCTCGTCTCTCCTGGAGAACTGAACTGAGCCTGTGGTCCTGCAAAACTCTGCTTTGAACCATGGGTCATAGCCTCTAATTTGGAATAAGAATTTCTCCCAAGCAGCTTGCTCTCCTCCCCTAATGATTTCTATGCATCAGCCTCTCCTGTCCTCAAGAGCCTCCACCATGTTAAAGTCACCCCCTACCATCCAGTGATCAACCTGTGGTAGAGACTGACTGAGGGTGGGTCCAAAACTGTCTCCTGTCTCGTTGGCCATTCGGGGCATAAATGGCCAACAAACCAATGAGTGCCTCCTCCACTCTCACCAAGATCCACATGGCTCTCCCTAGAATCAGAATACCCCAGCCATGTAACGACTCAGTCCACTGCTCCCCAACACATATACATACTCTAGCCTATATCTCGGTAACACCTAGAGCTGCTGCCTAGTAAGTGTGACTCTGACCTGGCAATAGCTTCCCGCAACATCGGAAAATTCTGTCTGCAGAAAGGTGGTGCTCCTGTAATATAAGAAAATCAATCGATCCTCCTACTACAGCTTTGTGCAGATCCCATCGCATGAGGCTCCGGCCTTGCCTAAAGTGACGACCTCTGAAGCCTCGTACACTCCATGAGAGTATCCTCATGGAGTGTGTCTCAACCTCTTGGACCGGCGTCATTGTACACCCCATGCCTGCCTCTACTGTCTCCTAGTATATACCCGATAATGTGTCCTCTCCACTATCTCTATTGCGGCGTGTAATGGGGGGAAGTCCTCAAAGCAGGCATCTGAGTCTTCTACCTCCTGCTCATTGTCCTGGGCTATCGCGGCCTCTCTTGCCTGCTGTGTGTCGGGTACCGGAGATGGGCTAAGCTCGGGAAGCTCAACATTATGGAGTAATGGTTTGGGGGATATTGGCGTATCTAAAGCTTGTCGTAGCTCCTAAGAGGCTACTAGTATCGCTGCCTCCGTGGGCTGAATCACATCCATCTGCAGTGTTGCCCCTATCAGTGGCTATGGGACCTCTGGCTCTTAGGCATCCAGAGGAGCATCTATGGGGGCAATGGGGAGCTGCAGTCGCTCTACATGGATTGGCGACTTAAGGTCCCTGATCATACTTAAGGTCCCTGATCATTCTCCACCGTCTCGGCTCTAGGCCCTCGTGCCTTTGCCTCTCACCAACGCGCTCTCTTCGTTGGCACTGTCTCGTCCTCTGTCTAGCCTTGCGCCTTCTCTGGCGCTCTGCATCACTCCTGTGACGCGTCTCAGGTCTACCACTTCCCTCATCCCTGAAGGAGGTCTAGCATCAGTGTGTCCTAAGGCATTCAGCTGCAAGATGTCCAATCATCTTGCAAGCAAAGCACTGACCATGGAGACCTGTATAAGAGACTCGCTTAATAAGAAAACCCCCGTGAATGAAGGGAATTCTAATAATCTAGGAAAGGCATTACAAAAACCCTAGCACACTTGTTTGGCTAACAAGGGTCAATGATGATACTAGGGACTAACATTCATTAATTAATTAATGCCCAACAGAGGTTGGAAACCACTCCAAGTTGCAAATGGTCTAGCCAACTTAATTATGGATGGACACGTCTAATTTTTTGTAGGATCAAAAGCATTGAAATTAATTTTCAGAATGATTTAATTATAAAATTTAATTAAATGGATGGATAATGTGGAAAATAAGTTTAGAAGCCTGCCATTTGGAAAAAACGCCTAGCAAATTGAGAAAACGTTTTTGGGGGCTAAATCTCACCCATTCAATTAGTTTAAAGCCTAGAAGAGAGAGGGAGGAAGCTATTGGTCCATTTTCCAATCAAAGAACAGCAACTTGCTGCAAAAGGCTACAATTTGGAGGCCCCAACAAACAAGGGACAACAAGGAGACATATTCCAGGGGTTGGCAACAGCATTGTTAATCAAGTGACAGCATTTTCACGTTGTTTGGCAGTAGGTGACTGCATTAAATGCAACCTAGAGCAAGTAGCAGACAGATTTTAAGGTTTGCTAACGAAGAAAATCAGATTTCTCTCATTTTGGCTTTCTCTCACCTTCTCTAATAATTTCTCAAAAGATCTCAACATTTCTCAGCCATTGTCAGCAGATCTCAAAGAAATTTGGTGAACAAAAGTAAGATTTCTGCTGTAAACCCTAAATTTCTACAAAAATCAGGGTTTGACAGCCACCTTAGAACCCATGCTAGCAAGAATAGGCGTCGTACATTGAAATCAGCACTTGAAATTCGTGGAATTGACAAGTATTTCAAATGCCCAACTTGCTTACTGATTATACGCACAACAAGGGGCTTTTGGATTAGCAAAGGAGATTGTGGAATCTCAACTTGTACATTGTTCATTAGCAATTAAAGATAAACAAGTTCCGAAATGAGCGCCAATTTTGGGCCAATTGGCTGTCTATTGTCCAAGAATGTTAAGGTAAAGTGTGCATTTCAATGTATGCTCAAGTTTTAATTGTTGTAATTGGTGCTTGATCAGGTTTCACCACCCTATCCGAGAAGGACGGCTGGTTTCATTGCCGGGATTCCACTCCATCTCTTGATTTACTGGGCCCGAGGTGCCTAATTACTACCCAACACTTCATGCTAGTGCTAATTTTTGCTCTCAGCTGAGAAATTACGGCAATATTTCTTCATACAGTGAGATGGAATAAAGTAGTGATGATCCCCCTCAGTATGAACATTCACATGGAAATGAAGGAAATGCAATCCCCAATCTTGGACAAGGCTCAAACGATGGACACGCAAGCTAAAAATATTGTTGTTGGGCAAGATATAGGACCTTCAAGGCATAATGACGTTGATGACCAGCAAAGTGAAGAGGAATTTGATGATCAATTTAAGAATCAGATAAGGACAGCAGCAAATCTCTTTGTGGAATTGGCAAAGGATCCTTAGTTCACCAAATTTTTGAACGATTTGAAGAAGGATGACAAGGGCAAGAAGAAAAAGTCATCCTCTAAACCTTCGTGACAGTAAGATCCATCAAAGGAAATTGTCAACGCCTTCATTTCAAGCTCCCAAAGATGTTATGGAAGTAAAACAGTAAGTACCTATGGGGCAAGGAATGCAAATGCAACGCCATCATGGAAGTGTCAATCCAATGGATTTTGCACAGCTTGGCATGCATGCTATGATGGGGCAGCCAAGATACTTTGGTGATAGCATGAATTTTCATGCTATGGTTGGATAAGTACCGCATATAGGAATGTATGGCACAAATCCCTCTGGTATGCAGCAGCCAATGCATGGTGTGCAAGGCCCAATGTATTCGGCTATGACTGTATATATGGATAACCCCATATATAGGAATGTTGGCATGATGTTGGAGCATAAAGTGGCAAGTGTGGCAATGCATATATACAGCCCATTATGTTTAGAACTCATGGTATTAATTCTAGTCGTGCAAATGCTCCGTATAGAGTTGGTCATGAGAAAAAATACAACCAGTAATGCATGCAATGTAAGGGAAAATGTATCTTGGTATGGTTGGTAGTATACAAATACCCATGCACAGTCACATTGCAATGGTCCAAAGTATGCAAACAAGAATGTTTCCTAATGCGTATGGTGCTCCTAGCATATCAGATACACACAAGGGGCTAGTCAATTGGATACAATGTTGCATATAAGTTAAGTTGGAATTGCAACAATGTGAAAGTATAGAGGATCACAATGCTTACGGGAAAGAAATGCTTACAACCTAGCGGAGGTCTGAGGCAAGTAAAGTTAGAGGTAAAGTTTTCATATACTTCTTGGTGAAGCTTCAATATTGTTTCACCAATGGATACAAAGTGGATGGTACAGGATGACTTGGCAGACCATCCTCATTTGTTGCAACTTTACCTAGATGCCTCTCAATTAGAGTTCAAGCTCAATCAAGTTCAACAGATCAAGGATCTCTAGTATTGTCTCATGCTCAAGGAGGAGGTAGCATTTCCACTCCTTCAATTGTGGACAGCTCACATATATAGTGGATCTTGGATGTATTAAGCATACATCCAAGGTACTGTGTTGACAATGTCTATCATGAGGTTACTACTCAATGTACTAGTCATTGTGAGATGTATGCAGGTGAGTATGGTTGTTACTACGGCTATAAGGCTATACTTTTCATCACCTTGGGATCAATTCATGATCACTTGGGCATGAGCTTTTGCCTCAGTTTTGAGATCAATCTAAATAGTTTCAGCTCAGCTTTTGATCAATTTGAGAACCATTTATTGTCACTTTTGGGATCACTATTGCATCCGTTTTTGCATTGATTGTACATCAATTTTTGCAATCAGTGTGTGATCAATTTGAGGTCACACTTCCAATAGTTTGTGATCATTGATCATTTTATGATCAAATCATGCTTAGTTTTCAAAGGTTTACTGTTGATTCCATGAACAATAGCATGTTAGTAAATGGCATTGATAGTTTCAACCATGGTTTATGCTGAGAATATGCATTACTATGGTTGTGGAGTCACAATATTGAGAAACATGAGCTATGGATGCATCCAATGGATTTCTAGCAATTCTAGGCTAATTCTCAATGTTATCTAATGTTTATGCTGACTGAAAATTTTCAGCAACGTTTCGGAGATATGGCATGGTTGGACAATAGTGGCTAATGTTATGACTATGATATCTTATGGAAATTCCAATGCAGTATGCTTTTCTTTTGGCACAATGCAGTGCAATTGAGGATGATTGCAAGGATTTCAAGGGAGATTTCTATGACGGAGACGTGAAATTTTGAGCTATTATAATCTTGTCGATATCAGTTGATTAAGATATCAATCAAATATGCAAGGTTGTTTGGCACCTGTGATACACAACGCGGTTATTTCATGGAAACATGCCAAGGACCCCAAGGATGCAATGGGTGTCAAAGGTAAAAGTTATGATAAGATATGCTAACTTGGCTTTGGGAGTCAATTGGTGTCAGTTTTGACCCAAGCATACTTGTTTGGACAATAAGTGTCAATCATGATACTAGAACTAGCATTAATTAATTAATTAATGCCAATCTAAGGATCAACAAAGGTTGGGAACCACTCCATGTTGCAAATGGCCTAGTCAATTTAATAATGGATAGGTGCATTTAATTATGGGCAAGGTGAAAAGATTTGAAATTAATTTTTTGGATTATTTAATTCTTAAAATTAAATAAATGACTAGAGTATGCTAAAAATTTTAATTTAAAAGACTGCTACTTGGAAAAAATGCCGATGCAAACTGAAAAAACGTTTTTGCGGGCTAGGTCTCAGCCATTCAGTAAGTTTTACGGCCTCGAAGAGAGAGAGAGACAGAGAGAGAGAGAGAGAGAGAAAGAAGAAGGAAAGTTATATTAACGTCTACAAAAGGCCCAAGTTAGTATATGAGACCAAAACGTTACATACAAAATGTCTGGGAAGTTTTCTAAGTCCCAGTAAAGCTACTATCTAGTGTTATGGTGAACTAGGTGAGTAGGTACAAAATGGTATACAGACTCGATACAATCTAGATGCACTTTAAGTGCAGTGTGGAACTGCTCATGGAGCGTGGTCATCTTAAGATGTCCCGCACGGGCCTGTCTAGCATGGAGAGGCTCAGGTGGCCGGGTATGGCTCCCCAATGGCGTTGTAGTATCCATTGTATGTATAGGTGATGTCTCTTGCAGGGGCATGGGCCTACTAGTTGTGGGCGGCAAGCTCTGTCTCTCTCTGTAGCTCTATCCAAGGTGACTCCTCGGGGTACGGCCACTGGTCGGTGGTTAGCTGCAATCCTCGTTGTAGAGGGGGTGGTTGAGGGTCTGTAGAACTCTTGGAGGGTGTGTTGCTATGTGTTCTCGACTATTTGGTCCCGGACCCGTAGAAGGTGGCCTCTATGTCGACGTAGCTCCATGAGGAAGAGCCCACGAGGCATTTCTGGTCAGGGAAGTCTAGTGTTTGGGAGAGTGGCCCAAATCCCTCCTTGAAGAGACAGTGGAAGCAGCCTCTAACCTCCTAGCACACTGAGCATCTACATATATAATGTTCTTCTGTCTCTAGCTCTAGCTAACATACTTGGTAAATCCTATCCTTTGGGAGAGAGAGTCTGCTCCGTATCTGCTTGTCTCAATCTGTAGCTGGTGTGATGAGATATGGAGTTTCCCAATGGCACTTCCGACCCCATGGAACAGGAGTACATCCATGTATCTCGGATGTATAATGAAGCCATCAGGTGTGAGGCGTAGGAGGGTGCTCTCGATAGAAGGTCATCTTCTTCCCCAGATACTCAACCGGTAACACCCATGTCCAAGCTGTCTGTAGCTGAATAATATCCACCCTGATGACGCGGTTCAGCTCCTCCCGACTAATCTTCAGGTGGCGGCAGTCCAGACTATATTGTAGGGGTGGGAGGTGGTCCATGTGTAGCCCATGCAACTGCAGCCAGCAAACCTAACTACGAGCGTACCACCATTCAATGTCCCCTTGTGATGCGAGTTGTTTGGATGATTCTAGTGCAAGGCAGAAGTATCTGTCCGAGGTAGGCTCCAAAGCTTGGGCAAGAAAGTCACGGTCTAGGATAGGGCCTCTGCCACTATAGGTGGTGCTCCCAATTCTGCCCTTATGATCTGGTGTGCTACTGATGGTTTACTCCTGATCAACTAGAAGATCATCATCACCAAGGGGCATTCCTTCTGCTCCCATCCTTCGTATCTCTCCTCCTCTTCGGGCAATGGCTCATCTTGTGTGGTTTGTCATGTATGGTAGAGGCTAGACCCCCATATCGGGACCCCATATAAAAGTGCTAGTGTGACCAAGTTATCAAAGAGCCATAGCTTCGTCCGAGGTTCCTGAAATTGTACCATGGAACCTAGGGCAGCGTAGCCGCGAGTCAATCTGTCCCCCGCGGCCTTCCTCAGGGTGAATCTCGGTCCTGAGAATGTGATCCCCATAGAGAGAGAGAGAGAGAGAGAGAGAAGAAGGGAGATGGAGCGGGAGATGGATCGGGAGAAGGATCATGCTCATTTTAGGGAGACTGTACCTCGCACCCATGATAATAAGGCTAGTACTTCGGGAGCTGCACATGCCCATTTTACAATTGATGATGACGATGCCCTCTAGATTTGGGCCTGATCCTTGCTGATGTTTCTTTTTGTATGTTGCTTTATGGTTGGTTACAACATCATAGCGATTTACCTATGTGATGTCAGATATCATGATGTCAGCAGTTACTTTTACGGTTTGGTCTTTTTGACATTGGTCCTTTAAAACTTGTTTTTAGTTTGGACTCTTGAGTTTTCATGTCAT
Source organism: Lygodium microphyllum (assembly GCF_053477565.2). Classification (NCBI taxonomy): domain Eukaryota; kingdom Viridiplantae; phylum Streptophyta; class Polypodiopsida; order Schizaeales; family Lygodiaceae; genus Lygodium; species Lygodium microphyllum. Next base: position 48,062,831 of record NC_141141.1, on the reverse strand, counting down.
ATGGATCATGTCAGTGAATACATGCTCCTTTGTGATACATCAATCTTCAAAGTTTGTCCATATGGTTTGTCATTTGTCATTTGCTTGTCTTGTGTTGATTATACAACATGCTAATAAATGCAATGAAAAATGAATTTTTCTTAGCTTAAAATGTGCCTCTTTGTGTACTATAGTATAGTAGAGTCTAATATGATAAGCTCAAACCTATTTTATATAGAAAAAATCATTTTTTAATGTGTTGTCCCGCCCCCCCCCCCAATCCCCATACCCTGGCTTTGGTTGTCCCTTGTCCCCATGTTTCTATGAGTATATACTACATATGAGAATAACTATGTTGCCGAGGATCAAATCTATATTGTCATCTTCTGGCCTTTCAGACAATAACTACCCCAAAAGTGATTGAGAAATCAATATACATTTTCAAAAATGAAATGTGATCCTTATCCAACTTCCAAGATTCCCAACATTTGCATTATCATCTTTATCCTTGACAAAAACCAAGTATACTAAAAGATGATTTTTCGATAGTTTAGAGATTCCAAAAACTTGTTACAATAGGGACTAACTTCCCTTTCAGCTTTACATGTAATCTTAAACCTTATCCTTATGATGGTGCATTACAATTTGTCACAGGTATCAACTACTACACGCGCATGATGGCACCAAGGCATTCCAAGTAACACATCACATTCTACCAATGGTGCTATAAAGAACTCTTCGTTGTCCACATAACTCTAAATGTGTAAGCGAAGCCTTATAATGATTAGAGCAACGAGCTTTGTGTCTCTTACATGCCAAACCAATCTCCCCCATGGGACTTATCTCATCCTCTCTCATGCCTAGACGAGTAGCCATGTCTGTAGAGATAAAATCTGAACGTGCATCACAATCAAAAATGATCAATGCATATTAATCTCTAATCTTATCCTAGGCTCTGCAAAGTTCTATAGCATCATCATTGGGGCTAATCTGCCACAACATCAAGACTAAACCAACTAAGATTTTGGGCTTTTTTTCCTTGCAATCTCCCTTATTTTCAGCTTTTTCAGCTTGCTACCTATTGGAGACAGTGCCCCTACCATTCACAAAAAAAGCATTTATTTATAGCCATTGATTCTTTGTGTTGTGCAATCAATTTCTAAGTCCTTCCTTGCTGTTTTTACGTCTTCTCAGATCTATATTCAGATCTGCCACTTTTCTCAGCCTTGAAAAACTTACTTGGATGGCTTCTTATCTTTGTCCTTCGAGCTTGAGGACTTTTCATGCAACAAAGCATCGGCTGTACGTGTCATCTCAATGAGTTGTGAGATGTTGGTCACAAAGGTCTTTATACAAACATCCTTGATTTCCTTGGGTGGCCCACAACAATACCTTCTACTTTGCTTTGAAAGGGGGACAACACAATAAGAAGTGACCAGCAACGATACCTCCCAAAACCTCTTATTGTATTGCTCCGAATTCTTGCATTGTGATACATCCAACTTACTCCAACCAGACATAACATCCACTTGAAAGGTACCCATCAACCAAATAGAAGCAAACAATTGCTTAAATTGTAGCCACATTGATAGTGCTCTATCTTGCATCAAAAGTGTGGACCAACTCTGCAACACATTCCCTTTTAAACCTACTCACCAATGGATGCCAAAGGGACGAAAGAGGGTGACTTGGTAGACCATTCTAAGTTGTTGCAACTTTACCTACCATCATTTCAGTGAGATTGACTTTAGATCGTGCTCTTTCAGCTTCAGCAAAGTGGAAGGTCCAAAGCATTGCCTGATGCTCAAGGGGGAGATAGTGCTTCCACTTTTCTAGTGATGGACACCTCATGTATATAGTGGATCTTGGATGTCTTGAGCATGCATCCAAGGCATTGTTTGTAGATAGTACGTTTGCCACAAGGTCATTATTCAATGTACAAGTAATTGGATTCAATATGCAAATGAGTATGGTTTTCACTACAGCCCTAAAATTGTAGATTTGCATCACATTATAATCATTAGAGATTGGTTATTAGTTGCTCGTTTTCAGTCGATGATCATCAATTACAAATGGTACTCAGCTGGTTTTTATGCACGGTAGAGCGTTATTCGATGCCAATGATAGGTCAGTCATGGTTTGCATTTTCCAATTCAGCATTGTTTTAACTTTCTCACATTGCAATTTGATGGAGGATGATTGCAAAGATTTCGAAAGAAACCAGGCGCAAAGTGGGGGGAAAGCCCAGATATCACAAGCATGCGTATTCTTAATGGTTAGCTCTATATTTGTCATCCACATGTGAAGTGCAAGTCAGTTACACATGCATGCATATTCTTAATGCTTAGCTCTGTATTTTATCATCCACATGTGAAGTGCAAATCAGTTAAGTCATGTTGATGACCTAAGTTTCCCATGTAAGCAATGGATGAATATTATATAAAGTTATACTAGACATGTGCTTGTGGGTGCATGGTGTCAGAATGGGTCTAGGCCATTAATTGTCTAGTGGTGATATTCAAGGCCTAAATTTGACGACTCTTTCCTGTCAAAAATAATTTTGGATATCAAATAGCTTTTTCAAAAATACCTTATCAAAGTACAAGATGAAGATTCAATTTTGTCTATCATCACCAAATACACTATAAAAATGTGCATATCATTAGACATGTCAAAATTAGTAATTCGCCTTTCCTTTTTACTAGTAATATAGTACATAGTAAGTCAAGGCTTGGTTCTAGTGAATACTGACTCACAAGTACTAAGTAAGTACCACAAGTTAGGTTAGTAACTTGGTATTACTAATTTTGTTAGTAACTTGATAGTAGGTACTGGGTCTGTCACAAGGATCTGTATTCTTAATGCTTAGCTTTGTATTAAGTTGTCCACATGTGAAGTGCAAGTCAATTAAGACACATTGACAGCCTAAGTATCCTAAGTAAGCAATGGACGAATATTGTATAAAATTGGACATGTACTTGTGGGTGCATGGTGTCAGTTTGAGTCTAGGCCAATTATTGTCCAGCGGTGATATCCAAGGATTAAATTTAACAATTATTTTTCCTATCAGACAATTTTGACTATCAAAACAAGCCTTTTCAAAAATACATTGTCAAAGTACAAGATGAAGATCAAATTTTGCCTATCATCCACAAAGTACTCTGTGAAAATGTGCATATCATTTGACAAGTCAAAATTCATGATTTGCCTTTCATTTCTACCAATAATATAGTATATAATAAGTCGTGGCTTGGTACTAGTGAATAGTGGCTCAAAAGTACTAAGTAAGTACCACTAGTTAGGTTAGTAACTTCGCATCACTAATTATGTTAGTAACTTGATAGTAGGTACCATGGATCCCTAAATGTTTTTTTAATGTTTTCTCTAATTCTAAAACTTCCATCTATCAACTAATAGGCTAATAGGAATAATTGTTATCCAAAACTAAAAGCTAGAGACTAGGACTCAATGGCTAGTGTGAACTCCCAAGAAGACACTCTCAGCTCTTGACTCATCAAATGATATGCCACCATTGCTCACACTGCATAGGATCCTCACACCACCAGACTGTGCAACACAAGGTGGCACACTCTTACAAGTAGAGACTATAGAGCTAAGGCACCACCTGCAAGCAAGGAGACACTTCACGACAATGAGACGGCAATGCGGCAATTGTGAGGCACTTCATAGCTACGTAGCAATAAGGAGGTAGTTGCCATTCACTTTACAGTAGCAGGCACAAGCTACAAGTCAACTCACAACTGCAAGTAGCAACTACAGCGACAAGCGGAGCTCTTCATGAATCACAATGAAAAGCAACAGGTGTTACAACAAGTGGAGAGCCAAGAAAGCTGCCATAGCAATAGCAAGGAGAGGAGCTTCACATTGTAGTATACAATTGATTAGGACTCAAACGGGTAAGACACTAGCTGGCTCCTAATCTACTAGTGTAGACTCTAGACTATATAATGTTTTTGCTTTCATTTATCAATCGATTGAATCATTATAATTTACAGCCTTATAGGAGTGCATTGTGCAAGGATTATAGCTGACAGGCTACAGCTATTAGCAACTTAGCAAGCAGCAAATCAAGATTTATGTACATGAGAATAAAAAAATATTTTCCATTTTTTGTTTTTCTGAGTTAATATCCAATTGAAAGAAGTTAGGACCATTATTTCTTCTTACATGGAAGATTTTGGAAATTTGTCGTATAAATGATCAAAAAATCAAGGCTAGAATGATTATATAAGGAAATCAAACATAAAAAACCAGAGCACTTTAATGTGTTCAAGAATTGATATTATAGAAGTACGCACCATCACTACTACTATACAGTGAACTATGCATACATCAATAGAACATCATGACATATAGGTAAGCATTAAATATTAGTTAATGGAGTCACGACATATAGATAAGCATTAAATCTTAGTTAATGGAGCATCATCAAATTATCACGTTTGTCCTATAGAGTTTCTAACAGATTCTCTCAACATGATAGTGTTATGAAAAGCTTCAAACCTTCACTTTGTAACACGAGGACATGAACATTATTATCCTTCTCAAATTTGTCAATAAAATGACTCTATAATATGGGCTTCTAGAACTAATAATACATTGCTAACTTTGAAAGACTAGTTTAAAAAATCATAGTGTTAGAATCTTATAAAGGATCATTTATTTACAAAATACCCATAAAACATAAGTTTTTCAAAAGTATCCATTGAATCTAGCTTACATAGTAAAATGATACTCATTTTATGATGGCTAATGCATAGGAGGATAAGATGTAGCCAATTAAGAGTCTAGGCAATACAAAGATTACATTTGATTCTCTAATCTGAGAGAGACAGACAGAGATAAAGAGAGAGTATATATGTAAGCAACTAAGTGAGTGTGTGTTTATATAAGCTCACACCTAAATGCATATTCGAAAAAATGCTTAGATTTTGATTATTGATTGTAAGTAGAAAGCTTCAAACCTTAATGAATTAGAAAGAAAAAAATATGAGCATAAATTTCATTTTTTCGTATATCGATTCAAGACATGGAATGGGCTGAATGTGAAACAAAACAACATCAAATAATTGTATGGCATTGATATCGTGGGACATTTTGTCTAATTAGAGAGGGTACATCAAAGAGCTCATCCTTTTGCAAAACTGATTTGAATCTAGTTCACGTAAAAAAATGGTGTAAGATTTTTCTTAGTTTAGTTAGTAAGACCCTATAATATCTATGTCTTCCATTGTCTATCTTATACTTTCCCTTGGTACGATAGTGAATAGGTTCCATAAAATAGGTGGTCTTAATATATTAAACACTATTTTATCGTTTATACTTTGTGATCCATTTATCTACAATACATCTAGATCTCAACTAAATTATACTTTATAATTCAATCTTCAATGAATGTAAGCATTCTTTGACGGTCTTTATGTGATGCATTGTAAATAGATATTATCAAATTTTTAGTGGAACCTAAGGACTCGAGTCTCTCTTCAATTCAATAACTCATATAGACTTCACCTATTAGCCTTCAAGCACACATTGATAAGCTTCGTTTGCTGTTTGTACAATAACCTTTTAAAACAATTAATAACATAATTACAATATAAGATATAAGAAATAAAATATATTATTTTGTATGATCTTTTTATATATTATAGATAACTCAACCGTGGATCCATCTAAATCTCAAAAGGGTTGGCAATAAAAAGAAAAGCTTATCCCTCTATAGCTTCTTTTCTATCCAAAAACCAAAGTGCTTATGGACGGCCAAAGATTTTGACATCGCAAGATATCAATGAGAATGTGGATCACGTGCTAGAAAAAAATACAAATGTTTTTGGAATGCAAGAGGATTTAACTTTCGAATGATAAAATGCTATTGAAAATACAAATGTCTGTGTTCAAAATAAAACAAAGACCTTTTCTCATGATAATGACTCTTAAAACATAAAACAAAAGTAGTGGCACCAATGGACTTTTTTGTATCCGTGAGTATATATATATATGCAAATCTCTATGCAATGAGGAAAGAGTAAAATATCAATAGTATCAAGATACTAACAAAATGAACATATATACCCGAGAAGACTTTCAAAACATCCAATTATATGCATTAAATGACCATGCAAAAACATCTAATCATATCAATCTAATACGTACACATAATACCAAGTAAAAATTAATAGTAATGGTAAAAGTCCTATAAACCATGGATTAGATTAAAATAGTCCATAGTAAATAGAAGTGGATTATATAATATATAAAATTAATATATTTTTATGTATATAAAAACATACTATTGAAAAAATATCAACATATACATGTTGCAAAGGAAGCTTTATATTTCCAAATCTACATGTATCATATAAGTATGGATCTTATGTAAATCCAATTTCAAGAAAAGAAATAATATTGACTATTAGACGACCACGTTTGAAAGCAAATGTATATCAAAGATATAATGATCAACCTTCCTCTTCGGATCAATGATAATCCCCAACCGAGCACTTAATTACCCCAATCAATAACTAAGCATAAACTGAAATGTATACATTATCTTAACAATCTTAGACAATAGACACATGCTTAGCCCCAAAACTAATGCCCCTATCAATCTCTTGAACTTTGATTACAAATGCACAGTGTACAAGTTTAGATTCCACAATCTCCTTTGATGATCCAAAAGCCCCTTAATGTGCATTAAATCAGCAAGCAAGTTGGACCAATTGCCCCTTGATTTTCACTCAAGACTTGCACAAATGAAACCACCAACTAACCAAATGTTGCCCAGATTTGAAACGGGTGGACTAGCATATGAAATCCCTGTCAATCCCATGAATTTAAGGTACTAATTTTAGTGTACAATGCCTTCTCCTATTGACATGAGTCTCAAGCGGATTGGTAAACCTTATTTCTCCAAAATTTAGGGTTTACAACAAAAATCCTCTTGCTGTCTACGAAATCTGTCTAAGATTAGCCGAGAATGGCTAAGAAATGCTGATATCTTTTGAGAATTAATTGAAGAAGATAAGAGAAAGCCAAGATGAGAGTTGCCAAGCACCTCCAAAATGTTGTCACCTGATCAGCAATGCTGTTGCCCCACTTTGAAAGGTGTCTCCCTGCTGTCCCCCGCTTGCTAAGGCCCCCAAATGGCTGTCTTCTCCAGCAAATTGTTGTTCTCTTATTAGAAAATGAGTTAGAAACTAGGTGGAAACCCTTGTACCTCCCCTTTCAAGAAGGTCACCCATCCCAATATTGTTCACGCCACTACGTACTTAACCGGATGTTTTCCCATAATTGGGCTAGCCATCTAGCTCCCAAAACATTAAGATAATGAAAGACCTCCGATCTATCCAATTATGAAAATCTTTCTATATTCAGCCTAGGATTCAAACCTAATCTCAACACATAACTGCAATACCAATAGTGAGCTAGTTTTCTTTAGCAAGTGTAGATTGCACTTTCAACACCACCCCTCAAGCCACACCTTGGTTGAGATCCTAGTGCCATCCAAGCTCAACAACTTGAGCTCTGATACCAAGTTAGAAACTAAGTGGGAGCCCTTATACCTCCCCTTCCCGAGAGGTCACACATCCTAGTATTATTCACGCCACTGCGCGCTTAACCGAAAGTTTCCCATAATTGGACTAGCCATCTATGCCCCAAAACCTTAAGGCGATGGATGACCTCCGGTCTATCCAATTATGGAAATCTTCCTCCATTTGGCCTAGGATTCAAACCTCAACACATCGTCGCTATACTAATAATGAGCTAGTTTTCTCTAGCAAGTGTAAATTGCATTTCCAACAAAATGGACCGCCAACTCCCTCTCTTTCTCCCCCAATTTGTAAACTAACTAAATGGCTAAGACCTAACCCCCAAAAACGTTTTCTCAATATTAAATGTTATCAACAACATCTCAAAATTTCACATCCCTGTGACATATATACAACTCCTTTGTTTTCTTTGCCCCATTGTTAAGAGCACTGACCACGCTATGAAAAACAAGATTTTGACACATAAAGAAAATAAGCTTAAAGATAAAGTTTCCAATAGGTTACTTGGTGAAGTTTAAAACTATTTACCATGGATGCCAAATGGAGGAAGAAGGTAACTTAATAAACCACTCTGAGTTGTTACAGCTTTACTTGGATGCATTTCAGCTAGATCCAACTTTAGATCAGACTCTTTCAGGTGGATCTCAAATATATTCAGCATGCATCCAAGATATTGTTTGCACACTATATGTTTGCCATAAGGTCACTATTCATTGTATTAGTAATTATAACCAAGATACTGTTTGTATTGTATTTTTTCCATGAGGTCACTATTCAATATATTAGTAATTGTAATTGATATGCAAACGAGTATAATATTCACTGCAACTCTGAAACTATACACTTGCATCAGATTATGATCATCAAAGATGCATTATTAGTTACCGGTTTTCAATGGATCCTCATCAATTATAAATGGTACTCGGCCGGTGTTCATAAACACCAAAGTGTTATAGAATACCATTGATAGTTCAGCTATGATTTATGCTCTACTATCATTGCCACATCAGAACACTTTGTGGCTTAGAGTTAATGGATCTCTCCCATGAGATTCTGAAACAATTATTCTTCATTTTTTGTTAGTTATAACTTAGTTAGGTTGACTGAAAATTTCAACATGTGTTTGGCAATATCATAACATAAACAAAAGCCATCTATATTCTTCGACTATAATACCTAGGCTTTTTCCACTTTAATATTGATTTGCTTTTCTCACATTGCAATGCAATTGAAGACGATTGCAAGGATCTCAAGGGGGATTTCTGTCACAAGGATGTATATTTCTAATACTTGACTTTGCATTATTATTGCAAGTCAAAAGTCACATTAACGATCTAAGTATCCCAAGTAAACACTGAGTAACATTGACAAAACTTTTATAAAGTTATGCTAGACATGTTACTTGTGGGTGCTTGTATCAATTTGGATCTAGGCCATTAAATGGGTCATAAAGTGTCCAATGGTGATATTTAGAGCCTAAATTTGATGGTTATTTTTCCTATCAAAGGCCATTACACCTATCAAAACCTGCTTTTTCGAAATTACCCTAATACAAGTAGAAAATTAAATTTTGCATATCATCACAACATGCTCTATAAAAATATAAATATCATTTGACATGTTAAAATTTACAATTCGTCTTTCATTTTTACTAGGAGACTTTGTACTAGTAGGTTGTATCACCACCACGAGCCGCACTCAAACCACTTAGGCTACAACTGATTGGCTTCTATAACTTATTTCAATCGAGTGATTTGTAGAGTACCATATGTCTTTTATGTAAGAAAGCTCTTTTATACAATTAGAACTTTGATAGAGGCTTCTTCCCAAGCATAAAGGCCCTTATTAGGTTTCTTCCCGAGCAAGTATAGATAGACAAGAATAATTATTTATTGCAGCATAGTCCATTTCTACATTGGAATGTTTAGAGGGATATAAATCACCATCACATAACAATGGATCTTGTCTCCACAATTACTAACCTAATAAGTGATACTTACCTAATGCCCTAGAGACATAAAATTTATTAGTTATTGACATATAAAACATAGATAATAATATGTTTTTGCATAGTGCAATCAATGCTCTCAACAATGAGCAAAAAAAATAAAAGACCTGTATGTATCTCGGCACAGATTTGCCTCCTAAAATACTCTCTCATAGCAAATTTCATTTCTTTCTTGAAACTAGATTTATATAAGATACATACTCATCTAATGCATGCATACTTAAGAGTACAATGCTCCCTTTGTAACTTACACGAGTTGTGAATAGGTTTCCAATAGTATGTCTTCATATATAAAAATATATCAATTTCATGCATGATACAATCTTCTTCCATTCACTATGAATTATTATGTCCAATCCATGATCTATAGGTTCTTTTACATCACTATCAATCTTTATCTTGGCGTTATAAACATGTATTGGATTAATATGATTAGAGATTTTACATAGTCATTCAATGCAAATAATTGAATACTCTAAGAGTCTCTTTAGGTGTATATATTCATTTTATAAGCATATTAACACCATTGATATTTTACTATTTTCTCATTACATAGAGATTTGTATATAAATACTCATGGATATAAAAAAGTCCATTAATGCTACTACTTTCATTTCATCTTTTTAGAAACGTCGATATTTAAAAAAACTCTCTATTTCATTTTCAACACTTACATTTGTATTTCCAATAACATTTCACCCTTCTAAAGTTAAACACTTTTGCATTTCAAAAACATATGCATTTTCTACTCGCATGACCCACATTCTCATTGACATCTCCGAACATGAAATTCTCTAGTTTTTTAAAAGTACTTTAGCCTCTTGATAGAAAAGAAACTATTAAAGGATAAATCTTTCTTTTTCTGATCAAATATGTTCGAGATCTAGATATATCTATAGTTCAATTATTTACAATATATAAAACGATCATATAAAATTATACATATTATATTGTATTGTTACTATTATTACTTTTGAGAGACTATTATATAAAACAAAAAAAAGTTTATTAATATGTACTTGAAGGCTAAAAGATGAGGTCAATATGCATTGCTAAATTAAAGAGCGACTCTTAAATCCCAAGGCCCCACCCAAAATTCGAAAGTATCTATGTGTACAAAATCAACCTTGGAAAAAAAATGAGCTCTTTGATACACCCTCTAAATAGAGAAAATGTTACATAATACCCATATCATAGAATAATTTGATATAGTTTCATAATATCTATATTCTGTGTCTTGACTTGACATACGACCCAAAAAAAAAAAACATCCTCGCATTCTTTCTTTCAAATTTATTAAAATTTGAAGTTTTTTAATTATAACCAATTATCAAATCCAAACATTTTCTCAAACATACATAGAGTAGACAATTGTATATACACTCACTCACTTAAATACACATATACTCCCTCTCGTCTCACACTCAAAACAATCATTGAGGAAAACAAGACTATGGCCGATAGATCTTGAAAAATAAAAATGCCGTATATCGACTAACAAATATCAAAACCAAGCAAGAAGTGTAAGACCCCAAGGTCCATCATATCTAACTCCTATTGCAAAATCTCTCAAGTCTAATCCACCTATTGTGAGTCACTCCATATAATAATCAAGTCATCCGCATACAAGATTACTAATGCACACATATCGCCCTCAACCTTGTTATAAAGATTGAGGTCACGACTAGAACGATAGAATCCACTGTCTTGAAAGAACTAATCAATCTATTAAAAGAGCTTGCTTCAAGCCGTAGAGAACAACCTAGAGACGTAATCCTTCTTTCCCTACACACAAAAACTAAAACGCAAATCAATATAGATCTTCTCTAAGATATCATTTAAGAAGGTAAACTATATGTCCATTTGGTAAACCAGCCATCAGTAATTAGCTACAAGAGCCAAAACAACTTGAATAGTAGACATACACGCTGTAGATGTAAATATCTCTAAGTAGTCTAAGCTAACACTCTATGCGAATCCCTTGGCAACAAGCCCGACTTTGTGCTTCTCCAAGGTGCCATTGGTCAAGTATTTGACCTTATAGACCCACTTCACACCAATTATCTTCCACTACCCTGGATGTGGAACTAACTCCCAAGTCTGATCACGGTCAATAGCATCAAGCTCTTGCACGTAGTAAACTACCCTCCCTGGCCTATATTCTAGCTAATCGACATAGGTATGATGTTATAGCGGAAAAATGAGTCACTTCCACATGCTGCATAAGCTGCCTATACCACCATGAAATAACAAAAGACTCCTCTTGCTATGATGGAAACCAAGAGACCATCGATACCTATAATGCAACTACCTCGAATAAAGACTCCCTCACTATATAAAGATGCATGCCCTTCATTAGAAGAAGGGAGATATGCTAGCCTGTCTATTTTAGTCATGTCAGTCTATCATCTCCAAGCTATGAGCTCCTGTCAAAGTCTGACGAAGATATGGAAGCTTTGACAATTTGGTGTGCTTTTCTTTTGTTTTGGACACATTTTCTATGCCTTTTCTTGTCTTTCAGTTGGTTTACACCCCTTGTCAGTGCTCTCTTGCTCCACGACTGCTAGGATATTTTTGTCATCATTTTATCATCTTTTCATTTTTGTGAGCAGTTGAACTGCTATAACCAGTCTTCCTTTAATCTCAAGGTGATAAGTACTTAATTACAACTTAATTACAGCACTAAGCATATATTACAAAACTGAAAATACAAATTTATCTACTAACCTTTGGACAATGGATACCCAGTTAGCCCCAAGCCTGGCATCCCTTTCATTATTTCTTTACCTTTATTGAAATAGGAGTTAATTTACAATGGACTTCTCCAAATCCCCTTCACAATCCAAACGCCCCTTACTGTTCAAAATAACCAACAAGTCTTTAATCCAATTTGCCCCTTGTTTCAGACAATAAATAAGCTATCACCCACTTCGAAACGAGTAAAATTGCCCCAAATTTGATGGTTGGCCAGTTCTCCACCTGATTTCAACTGAAAATCAAAAACTTGCAATCTTCATTGGCTAGCACACTTTCCAAAGCAGCTACTAAACCATGATATCTGCTGTAAATTAGGGTTTACAACAAAGAAAACTAACACTACAAAGGAGAACTCAAAGATGTGCTTGAAAAAAGGACTCCATATGCCAAACATGTGATAGTCATATACAACAGTGAGTGATTGGCTGCATGGACACTAGCACGGACTCCCTCTCCATAGGGCATGTATGATACACTAGATCTGCAAGTGATGAATAACAGAGTGTGAAGGAGGAGCCTCAATCAATAAGCCAAAAGAGTGCCATAAATGGCATCAAGTCGGCCAGCATTTAATATTGGTCCGCTAGCATAAAATGTTAAAATAATTACCTCGGTGACCACTAAAAAATACCTAAATAAATCAATAATGTCTGGCACATCCCTCACTCACACATGAGCTAATTAGACTCCTAACACCCTCTCTAGATCATGGGTGATCTGGAACAATACAAAGATAATGACTGATCAAAGGCCATACAACGAAGACCACCAAAATAGGACTATGCATATCCAAGCAATGGGTGATCAAGCCCCCACCAAGGTGCCTCAGAGAGAACCTTAATGACAATGTCAATCATACCAAAAACTAAAAATAGAGAAGAGTCTTAGCACCTCTCTATGTCTATCATCAATGCCTCACACAAGCATACATGAGCATCCTATCAAAAATGCCTCTAAGTATACATGCATATGGGTTTCCTACAGCCATTGGCCAAGACTACCAAAGTGTCCCCTCATATACTAGAAGCCAATCCCACTCTCTGTCGAGTAATAGCCTATCATGATCCTGAAAATCAAGCCCAAGTCCAAGATTTCAAAGCTTGCCAAACTTTGGTTGAGACTATGGTCGATGCATCAAGAAAGTCCCTCCCTAGAACCCGTGCACCATGTATAGATGAGGCTTCCCTGCCCTTGTTGAGCTAAAACACGCTTTATAGCTAATTAGCATTTTTAAATAGCCCCAAAATATGCTTAATTAACGAAAAACGCAAATTTGATACATGGTTTAAGAGAGTTTCAATGGTCCCCCAAAACCCTACTTTTTTTTTAGACACCCTTCAACATCTATAAATAGACAAGCTGCCCACCATTCAAGCTAATCCTTTGGAGCAGGTTTCTCACTCTATTATGCAAATTTCAACCATTAGCCACCTATCATCTAATGTCCCGTTGCTTGCCTGCCACGTCGCCAGCTGCCCCTGCTCCGTCTCATTGTGCCCGCCCCAGATTGATCGCACCCATTCGTCAACGTACATGCGTGAGCTCACCCCGCCCCCCACGATGACTCCCCCCCACCCGACCACTCGCAACAGCCGCCCCGTGCTTCCAACTGCCCCGTCATCTCTCACAAGAGCCGCCCCGTGCTTCCAACCGCCCCGCCTGCCCATCTTTCGCCCCCGCCCTGACAGTTCGCCCCTCCCCCCCTCCCCGCCATATCCTGCCATTTCGCCCCCGCCCTGTCAGACCACGCCCTCCCCGCCTGCCTGTCTTTCGCCCCCACCCCCGACAGTTCGCCCTGTCTGCTGTCTTATCCACCCCCACCCTGTTGTCCCCCCAACGTGCTGCCTCTATCCGCAGTGTTCAATACCCCCTGCCAAAAAACAGCAGCTTTCCCCCCCCCCCCCCAAGCCATTGTTCCCCCCCACTCTCCAGTTGTTCCCTCTATCTGCAGCAACTTTCCCCCCTTAGGTAGCACCGCGACGTGATTGGTAGTTTTCTCAAAAGAAACGTGCAATGGAAACCTCTGGTCAGACGCCGGCTCACTCAGTGAGTGCCCCCCAGTCAAACACCTTGCGTGTCGTCCTCTCTGAGAAGCAGCTCTTAGCCGTCCGAGCTAAGGATCTAGAGCTAAAGGAAATAGCAATTTATGGTCAAGTAGTAGAACATTCCCCAACTAGGGCCCGGCTTCGGGATTGGCTTCACTCCACGCTGCGCATCGGCACAGCACAGATCGTGGAGGCTCCAACTTGATCCCACACTTATTCCATACAAGGTCATCCGCTCATGGAAGATACGTAACACCTCTTCTATCTATTTTCAAGCTCATACAGGACTTATTGCCTAAGTTTCACTCTCAACTTCAACATTTCGACTTAGCATCTAAGCATTGGCTACACTTGACTGACCGCTATGTGACTCGAGATAGGACCCATTGCATCAATTTAAATCATGAGTTCCAAAACTTTAAAATCACAAACTAAGTATCGACATCTCCTCGCGGAGTTCTCAACCAATGGGGCTTCTAAGTCCTCTAACGATCAGGTTACCATGTTCTTTAACAAGCTGCCAAGAAAACATTTCCATTTTGTGCAGCCCGTGCTTTCATAGCCTCAAATGCCCATATTTCATGAGTTTGAGTGTTGGCTCTTGCATTAGGCACAATTGTTCGATCAATTTCACAACACGTTCTCGATAGAGGGGGCTCTAGTTGCATCTTCTCAAAGACAACAACAGGGCAAGGGCAAACAAACCTCAAATCAAAATCAAAATCAAAACAAGGCTAGTAAATCCCAAGGAACCCCTCAATTTACTCTTAAATCTGGATGGCTGAATGTACCTAAGAAGAATAGGTATAGTTAACATTGACAAACGGCTCGCCATTATGATGAAAAGTGTCAATCTAAGGCAAGAGGCATACAACCAAAACCGAAGAATCAAACCCCCACTTCCCAGTCAAATAATCCCCACCAAAGAAAGTGGTGAGACCGAACCCACACTACTACCAATCCGCCATCATAGTCAACGAACTACTCAACTCTAGAGGGTTGGTCTGACTAGTCTGCAAAGGCCCACAACATCTCCTTAGAGACATCGGATGCAAGTCTCATTCACATTTATGAGCAGCCTCCTAATGAAGTGTCTATAGAGACCCACTTGTCATAATCGAGCACCTCAACACCTATTTGGCTTATGGATGGTGGAGCTACCCATCACATGACTCCTATAGTGAACATTTTCATTTCTCGAGCCCTTGCAGCCGAGAGTGTTCGCATAGAAAATAACTCCTTGGTCAAGATTTAGTCCCAGGATCATGTCATTTTTTCACTAACCAAGGTCTGAATCTAACTTCGCTGGATGATGTCTATCATGTCCCCAACTTAAGGTCAACTTGTTGTCCGTTCAACAACTTTTCCAGTTGGAGCGAGAAATTTTCTTCACCTGACCATCATCAAGGTCTTAAACTCTCAGATTGGTTTAGTGATTGCTCAAGACAAGGCACAGCCTAATGGCCTTTACCACATGACTTATTTTCTTACCAAGCTGACTACCAACGATTCAGAGTTCCATCGCTTCCAAGCTTTAGTCACCACACGGAAGCCCAAGGACTATGAATGTATTTGGCATTTTTGCTTAGGACATATTGGCTATGACTCTCTTTATGAGCTGTCACATCAGGGGCTGGTTGAGGACCCCTCACACCTAAAACTCTCAAGAGAGGTCTATAAAGATGATTAGCTAGGTAAGCAACATCGTACACCCTTTCCTCAACAATCTATCACTCATACTGTTGAATCCCTTGTGGTCCCACATCCACTACTAGATTGAATGGTGTATTAAACTTCTTTTTCATAGTGGATGATTTCTCCAAATACATGTGGATGTACTTCCTAAAGCATAAGTCAGATGCCCTTACTTATTTCAGTGCTTGGGTACTGCTGGTCCATAACCAGACTAGTTGCCATGTGGATACTATGATGAGTGATTCTGGTGGTGAGTTTACCTCCCACCAGTTTTCTGAGTTTCTATAGGAGCAAGGCATTGCACACCAACTCACCTCTACCAACTCCCCCACAAAGAAGAGAGTCCTAGTGCATAGAAACTGGATAGCACAGCACCCTGAGCACCTTTGGATTAAGGCTATTAGCACTTTTGTGTACATCCTTTGACTTTAGCGGTCCCTAAAAAAACTCCGTACAAGGCATTTTTTGGCTCTCTACCTCTTATTTCTCACTTCAAAGCTTTTCATAGTTGTTCTTATACGCACACTTCTAATGACAACATAGAAAAGCTCACCCCTCCAACAAATCTCTTGATCTTTACGCACTATTCTTCCAAAGCGAAGGCTTATTCTTGATCTTTATGCACTATTTGTTAGATCCTTAAACGAACAACGTGATCATTCGAAGGGATGTCGTCTTTGATGAGATTGACACGGTGCACTCCTCTATGCTAGGCTCTTTGTTCTCACTTCCACTCACATCATTTGAGATCTTGCCTATATTGAGCAGGGTCTACTACACACTCCTGAACTTCATACAGATACTTCAACTTTTGAGCCTCCTTCGCGAGACCCGTTACCTCTACGGGTACCAACAAACCATGTGAGATTTTGAGATCCTTCCATCGAATTCCTCTCCAAAGAACCCTAGAAGGTCTACTCAATTCACCCCTCAAGCTTCATATGCATCACTATTTATAGCTGATTACATTGCACATTCTGAGAGAGATTGTTGGCAAGAGGCTCTCCAAGACCCTTTGTGTGGTATGAGACCATGAAGAAGGAATTGGATAGTATTGATTGAAATGGGACTTGGATATTGATGGATTATCCTCGTCACAAGCCATCATCAAGACGAAGTGGATTTTTAGAACCAAGCTAAACATTGTTCGTACTCCAGACAAATACAAGTCTCACCTTGTACTGCAAGGTTTCAAGTTAAAACACAACATTGACTATGAAGAGACCTTCACACCTACTGCTTAATTGACATTATTTCATCTATTGGTTGAGCTCATCACTCACCACAATTGTAATCTATCAAAAGTACGTCAAAAGTGGATTTCTGAACGGTTATTTGAAAAAGAAAGTCTATGTGGAGCAACCTCCCAACTTTTCTTCCGCTGATCGAAACATCAAGGTATTTTACTTGCAAAGAGCTCTTTATGGGTTGAAACAAGCCCCAGCGTCTTGGTACCACACAATTGACAAGTTCTTACAAACTCATGGATACCATTCTACCCTCTATGATCCTAATCTATAAATGTGTAATATATTCCTCACTTACTCAAATTTTACAGCTATTGCAGATAACAAGGCAAAACTTTGCTCCACATTAAAGATAACAAGCTTGGGTTTATTGCTTATTTCTTGGAGATGAAGATTGTTAAATCTGAGAAAAGTATATTTTCATCCCAGCAAAAATATGCCCTGTAGCTAGTGGAACAATATTGCGGTGATGACATATGGCCCATGGCTACGCCTCTAGATCCCGCTGTCCATCCACAGAAGGATACCTCAAGTTAGTCTTTTGATACTCACACCTATCGTTCGGTTGTAGAAAAACTACTTTGGTTGATTCATACTAGCTTAAATCTTGCATACTCAATTAGTTTGCTTAGTCAATGTTTTAATGCACCTAGAATGTCTCATTGGATTGCTTGTCTTCGTGTGTTACAATATTTAAGGTGTACTTATAATTATGAACTAACTTATGGTCATGATTTGTGCTTGCAAGGGTACAATGACTCTGACTGGGCGGGAGATCTTGCCACCTAGCATTCCTGTGGCAACTATCTTCTCACCTTGGGCACGGCACCCATCTCTTGGGCTAACCACAAGCAAGAGACAGTGATGGCTTCCATGGCCAAGGCAAAGTATTGGGATCTTTTCGATGGTACTACAAAGACCATCTATCTAAGAAACTTGTTGGCCACACTGTAGTTTTCTTGGAGTTGTCTATAGTTGTCTATTGCAACAACCAAAGTGCCATTGTCCTTGCGGAAAAATCCTATCATCACCCCTTAGACACAGCATGTGGTGATTCAATTTCATTTCACCAAAGAACAAGTTGAGATGGACACTATTCAACTAGAGTTTGTGTTGTCCAATAATAATTTTGCAGATATTTTGACTGAGACAGTCAATAGGCCGCTTTTACATTACCTTCTACTATGAATTGACTTGGGTATACCCTCCTCTACTTCTTCAAATTAACAAGGAAATGATGCTTTCCTTTTACTTCTCCTTCCAGTGGAGAGGGAGCAGTTTCCTTCACTTGATAGTGACAATGTTAATGTTTAGAATTCTTTACTTTCAAACACTTATTTATTTTGTATTGACTATTATAGACATTTGTAGCTTCATCCACACTATGAAGATGACATGATTGTAAAAGGACACGTGGACCTGCCTCTAAGATGATAGGTTGAACCACTGCTTTCTCCACTGGACTTTCTTCTAATCTCCTCGTTGAGAATAGAGCCCCTAACACCATCGAAGATTAAAGCAAGGTTGTTGCTCAATGAAACAACCAAAGACTCCCAGCTATCAAGCAAAGTCATCAACAAGAAAATGGCCTTCAATTTATCATTGAAGGGCTATAAACCAGAGTCCTGCAACTGGCTCAAAATCCTTGTGAAAGCACTCAAATACTCCAATGTTGGCTTAGACTCATCCAACTCCATGTTTACAAGCTTGCGCATCAGGTGCACTTGATTTACTGGAGTTGTATTTTCATAAGTGTCCATCAACTTTTTTCATATGGCATAAGTTGTATCAAGACGCTTAATATCTGTAAGTACATCATCAAATACAACCATTTTAATGTATGCAATAGCCTTCTTGTTGAGTCTAGCCTAATTCTCATCTGTCATAGCTGCAGGCTTGACTTCCAAAAGAGCATCATCACAATCCTTGAGAAACAAAATGCATTGCATCTTGTCCTTCGGCAAGTCAAAAGTAGTGCCATCAAACCTATTGATTTCAACAAGGGATTTAGTGTCAATGCTGCTTAAAGCATTTGCAGCCATTTTTCAGCAATGCCCCCAAAAGATCAATACTGCAATTTATGACAGCAAACAATGAGCTGAATATTCTGCTAATATCATCCAAATTTTCAGTCAATGAGAGCAATGTTCATTCCAAGTACATGTACAGCAGTAGAACGGGTGACTTTCAATAATATAACTAAAATCTCAGCATATACTCCAAGCATACTTCACTGCGTGATGACGACCACTTCAACAGTATCACCAAAAGTACATCTGCAACAATCCCAGATCTGCAAGTGATCACTAAGACTGCTGCAACATGACTATTCAACGATACATCAACTCAATGGGAGCTGCCCAACATGTGTACTGCATATATGTGTGACCAAGTAGCAAGATTCTCTGCAATTTCTTCAAAATCTCACAAGTGGAGATAAATCTCACTGCTTACAGCACCAAGATTGCACCAGCAATGTTCCCAATGTACATTTCAGACATCATTGTTGCCAAAATTATCAAATTTCAGCAAAAGCCCCAAAATTTTACTGACCAATCTGCACCGATTGCATTAATACATGAACCCAAGACCATAAAATGGGCAAAATTAGCAAAATTTGCCAAAATCTTGCAAAAGCCCCAAAATTCTCAGGTCAAAATGTGCACCAATGTCAACAAATTTGACTAAGCTAAGCAAAATTTCACTGATATGAGAAAAGCCCCATAATTTTCAGAGCCAATGTGCACAATTTCTGCAATTCCGTGGTCAGATTGTCCTGTTATGTATGACCAACATCAGATTTGGGGAAACCCCCAAATTTTCAGGCATAAGAATGAAGACCATGCTTGTACATGCGAACCGAGGCTTAAAAAATAAGCCACTACAAAAAAGAAAGAAAAAAAAACACAAACTATTGAGTGGTCTTCCGTCTGCCTGACAGGTCGCCCATCTGCTCACGACTATTGGTGTATGATGTTGGCCAATCAATCCTGTCATCGTTGACGTGGCACGTGATGTCCAACAAATCGCGGACGATGCTACCGTCTGCCTCCGTCTGGCCCCGTCAACCTATCTCGCGAAGTCTACGTGGCTGCCGAGTTGATCAACCCCCATCTAACGTTAGGCCACGTCAGAACCCAGACGCTCACTGTTACCCACGACCTGCAACAGTCATAAAGAGTGGTCGCTGGTTTTTGGTCACACTGCACACAACCTCGACCTCCCCCGTCTTCCATGTCGAGTGTTGTTTATCGACTGTTGTCAGTCCTATGACTTGACACACTTGTTAACTTCTATCTGTCCCGTGACAGTTGGCACACTCTTGGAAAGCGCAAACGTTGTAACCAATGCTCTGATACCAATTCATTGAGCGTGAGTGCTATGTGATGCAAGACTAGAATGAGCAATGATTGAGTTGAAGATCTGAGAGAATCAAATGTGAGTGTACCAATGTGTTGCTCGGTACACAAAGAATAAAAATGTATTTATATGTTAGGGTACAAGTAAAGGGTGCGTTCACACCTGTAAGTTTATGCACACGGGATGAATGGGAGTTTACACCAAAGGGGCTTTACACCCAACATTCGACACATGGAGGTTGCCTTGCTACATTTCAAGATCCATTCAACATACGACACACTCTCCAGCTCATAACCTTTACCTTGATCCCAAAGATATGAGAGTTCAAGGTTTAGTATTCACTATATAGTGTGTTTGTTACATGAGCATTGTATACTCAGTATTCATTCACTTCATTATTCATTGTGCTCACTGTCTCTGAGTTACCCTAATGCTAACCCTAACTATGTTCTATATTTATCAAGTTGTACTTAGTGATGTGATTGGTTTTGTGCTTTTTGCATTTAGAGCATTTCTTCACACCACCTAAAAGAAACCAAGGCATTCCACCAAGCATTGTTGAGCTAAAAATTCATTAGCTTTACTTAAATAGCCCCAAAACATACTTAATTAATGAAGAAAACTTGTTTATTTAAAAGAAACGCGATCTTAGAGAGTTTCTGAGTCCCATAAGCACAAACCCACTTGGGAGGGCCCAAACTTTCTGTAAATATGTATACTGCCCTCCATTCAGTCCGTAATCCCGTTCTTGCAGATTTCAGGTGTTTCAGCTTACTGCCCACACCCCGTTCGCGGAGGACATCTCAGTCGAAGTTATCCATTGCTGTCTCCATCAGTTGGCACATGATTTCCAGCCCTCTTCACACAGTTTGGAACTGATTCCAGCCAAGTGACTGCTGTTCCTGTGCAGATCTGCTGCCGTACAACAAGTCTACAGCCTGCCACATCATCACAGCCCTGCGTCCGGCAGTGCTCTCCCCTACAAATTGTTCTGCCTGCATTTAGCAATTTTCTCTCTCCTGCAAGCTATCTGGCCTACGTTTTTACTCTCTCTCTCTCTTGCAAGCTGTCCTGCCTACGTTTTTAGTATTTCTCTCTCCTACAATGCGTTCTTAGTCTCTCTCTCCTGCAGGCTGTCTTACCTGCGTTTTTAGTCTTTCTCTCACCTACTACCTACGTTTTAAATCTTTCTCACTCCTCACTACTGTCTGCATCAGATCCAGCTTCTCACTGCTGCGTTTGCTAGTGTTTAACATCCAGAGGTTGCCTTACTGCGATATGGGATCCATTCAAAGTACGACACACTCTCCAACTCATTACCCCTTTCTTGATCCTTGAGATACAGGAGTTCGAGATACAATATTCATTCACTGCATAGTGTGTTTATTGCATGAGCATCATATATTCAATAGTCATATCACTTCATTCATTCACTGTGTTCATTGTCTCTGAGTTACCCTAACCCTAACTCTGTTCTTTTATCTGTCTGTGCTTTGTTGTACAATTTATGTTTATGTTTCTATGTTAGGGTACTTCCTTACAAGCGTGTAAAAATGGACCATCCAACAACATTGGAAATCCCTATAAAAAACTATTATGCGGCAAGGGTTTCGGTGGGTAAGCTACCCATGGGTCTACTCAATGTGACTGTTCCACATGGGTATCCAACTTGACCACTCTTTGATGAGATCAATGTTAGCTCTGTACATTCCACGGATTTACGCATTGAATTTATGGCCACATTGATGGCACTTTGAGGAATACCTAGGCAGACACTGGACCAACATTTTACCCATCACATCAGCTTGATTTATAGCTAACTACTCCACTTTATTGGCTACATACAACTACTCAATCTGCTACCATCTTTTGCTCCTCATTGCTTATATATTCTGTACTCCTCTTATCCTCCACCACATCATCTTGCACACGTACATCTAGTTGGTGGACGCACCTTTTTGGGGGGGGGGGGGGGGGGGGGGGGGAGAGAGAGAGATCATAGGTACTCTCATGGTCATCCAATCTCATTCTTACATGGTATCAAACGACCAAGTCTCTTGGTTCTATTATTATTCCTATTGTGTCATATCTACTAACAAGCTACCTTGCCAAGGCGGCTAAGACATGCATTTGCTGATGTGCCTCTTCATGCAAGCTTGAAGGGATCAGATAATAGCTAGAAGGCCTCTTTTCCACATGTTGAATGCTGGCCGCCCTAAGTTTTCAGTTCGTGTGACTTTGTATTTGTTGCCCCTACTTTGGTTGAGCATCCAAATGCGGTCATCTACTTTTCTTTCACTTTATAGGCATTGCGACCACTGGCCAGCTCTTACGTGTGGTAAACTTGATTCTTTTTCCACTTCCAACCTTAAGAAAGGGTTTGTGTGTGCTCCGTTGTCGCACTTAGTCACTACATTCCCTTCACTATTTATTCATTCTCTTGTATACTTTCTTGTAATCTACATACCTGAATAGTTATATATTTGACTATGGTTTTATTCACCACAAGTACCGCACATACTCTTCCCAAGTACTCTTTCATAACCTTCAATTCACTCTTGATTTCATCATTCAATGACTCCTCTTTGCACTAACACTTATGATCAGCTCAATGGCCTTGATTATCCAACTTGAAGTATTGTCATGAAAGCTTGGTTTGCGTAGAAGCAATTACAGTACCTTGCTTTGGGATCAACTCCTTGTCCTCAAATATCTTCTCCAATGATATTAGATTGGAAAAAAAATAAATTCGAGAAAACAATCCTTGAATTGGCTACGAATGATGTCAAAGCATATTCAAAACTTCTATGACGTATCTTGAAGTAGCTCCTACCAACAGTTACCTCCGCTCGGGCATCTTTGTAGAAGTGGATGGGACAATTAAAGCACAGAAGAATGCTGAAATAAACTATTCAACACAAGACAAAAGAAAGAGAAAAGAGAAAACACAAGAATACTGCAAAGGAGAACTCAAAGATATGCTCTAGAAATGGAATCCATAAACCAAACACGAGACAAGCGCGTACAACAATGAATCACTAGCTGCGTAGACACTAGCACTAGCTTCCTCTCTTCAACAAAGGCTACAAAAGAGTCTGCAAGTGATGAATGAATGAACTGTGGAGGAAGGAGCCTGAATATAAAGGCAAAAATATGCCAATAATGTGATCAGGCCGACCATCATTTAAAGCTAATCAGCCAAAAATAAATGCCAAAATCATCCCCACAATGACAAATAAAAAATGCCTAAATGACACTAAAATGCCCAATCCACTAGGACATATGCCCAAACTAACTCGTGAGCTGACTAGACTACTAACACCCTCTCTTACATCATGGGTGATCTAATACAATACAATGATAAAATGATAAGGACGCATCATACTCCATACAACAAAGACCACCAAAATAGAACCATGGATACCCAAGTAGCGCCAAAGTGTCCTCTTGTGTGAGCTCAAACTAGGAGTCAATCCCGCTCTGTCAAGTATCAGCCCATCATGTACCTAGAAGTCAATCCTAGCTCCAAGATTTCAAAAACTGCTAGACTTTGATCGAGGTATCAGGGAAGCCCCTCTCTCGAACCTAGGCACCTATATACCTATATAGATGAGGCTCACTTGCCCCACCTCTCCACCCTCTCACTCTCCCTCTCTGGCACCAGAGAGTCATTAGGGATGACCGCATCATGCACCCTAGAAAGCAACAAAAGGAGGGGTTGCCAAGGCTCGCCTACCATCTGAAGAAGACAACCCCTTCCACACCTTGGCCTTGGCCTTGGCCAAAGAATCCAAATCAAAGTCAAAGGAGGTGGCGAAAAGGAGTCTGTATCCTACGTCTTCTTTTTCTCCTCCTCCTTTCTCGAAACCACTAACTATTTATAATCATTGCGCAAATGTCCCTTCTTACAACATTGATAACACTAGGCCTTCGACTTTCTCTTCCTGTCAACCCCCTCATAAACTGCAAAGACCTCATTGAAGATACCACACTAGGAGGGAAGCCACCCTTGTAACCATAAAGACGCCTTATGCTCAAGCATCGAGAACATATGGGTAAAGCTCACTAGCATTAATGACATCTGGACCCATAAAGCATTGGCTACGCCATCAAACTCTACAGGAAGCTTGTAAAGCATAGACCCCACAAGACAAGCCTCTAGGAGGGCGAACTACTTGTGACGAAGTTGACCTTATACATGTGCAATACGAAGTAAGAATGACTAGTCATAGTATCCTTTAGCTTAAACTTCATCTGTTGAAGATGTTCATAAAGGTTAATTGCATACATGGTCAAGAAAGCCTCGTACAATATCTAAAGCTTCGCCCATATTGCTGAAGCTATCCTACAAGAGATGACCACCAAGAGAACTTCTTTAGAGATACAATGAAAAAGAGCAAAATATGCATGAGCATCATCAAAATCTCATGTACGCACAGCTTCTTCGTGGTTGTCTTCATCAAAATCGGTTGGAAGAGGAGTGATGCCCTCATGATATTCAATAGCTCTAGAAACAACATACCATAACACCTACTACACAAACCATGCATTCATAACAATACTCCATATGAGGTAATCAAAGCCGTGAAGTTTGTCATTAGTAGAACAACACGGGAAACTATGTGGAGAGGATAGGAAGAGAAAATAAAGGAAAAAAGAGGAGAAGAGAGAGTGTGTATAGCCAAAAGACAGCCCAAACAACACGGAACAGAGTCGACATGCAGTGTAAAAACAATGAAATCTACAAAATTTAGGAAGAATCAACCAACCAAAGACAAACAAAGGTTGAAAACCCTGTCGGTAAGCCTACAAGCACCCAAGAGGCTGCAAACACAAATGTTGTTGCAAGACAAAACACAAACAAAGAAGCATTAAAGGCTGGCATAAACATTAAAATAATGCAGAAAATCAGAAAATGAAGGCAACAAGAGCGTTAAATGCAGTCAACACAGCTTGAAAGGTGATCCCAACAACAAAACGTAGAAATTTAAAGGCTGAAAAGTCCCAAAAGCTGGTCGCCCAGCAGCAGCAAACATAGATGATTAATAATTGGCAGTAGACAGCAGCACAAATGTACATCCTGAAATCTAAAACCATGTGAGAAGTGAAGGCAGCAATGGAAGCATAAAAGAATGCTGAAATAAACTGGTAAACACAAAACAAAAGAGAAACAAAAGAGAAAAACAAGTCACCTATAGCCATAAAGGCTCTCTCAGCCGTCGCCTATAGCTAACAGTGCCCATGTCACCTACTACCAAGGAGCATCCAATTAATGTCGCCTGCTGCTGGAAAGTGAGATTGCCTTCAACCTGCTATAAGAGTCTCTGTTCACAATTGTGGAAACCCTGCAGCAACCATCCCCTATTTCCAGCCCCCTAATGATGTTGTTAATCAGGTCGCCCAGCTCTTTAGCACTAGAAGGTGCAGCCATTCAGGTCACCCTGCTCTCCTGATGGTTCCCCTATTGTCTTTTAGCCCAAATTGAATTCTCCAACCCTAGACCTACCCCAAACAGCCCAAAATAGCCTCACACAGCCTTGCATGGCTCCCAAACTTAGTTACTTGCCAAGTGTCAAATCTACTCTTGCAAACTAAGCCTCTAGACTTAAATTCGGGTCAACAATAATTTTTTAAAATGAAAAATGCATGTCCCCTACCCAAACTTTGGCCGTGCTCAGCCCCAATTTTAAATTCCTAACCTCTTTGTGAAACAGATAGGAATCAAGGTGGATTGCAGACAAAGTGGGGCATTAGTTGGAGAGAAAAGAGAAAGTCATTCTTAGATTGCTTGATAGTTGCCTCTTAAATAGGCATATGGATACATCAAGTACAGTGTATTTAGTCCAATTTGACTTGCTTACTCACACTTTTATCCATCCAACTCATCATCCTCATCCCTTTACATACAAGCTCTAGTTCACATTGTTTATTACAGGTAGAGAAGGTACCACTTAAAGTTGATTTAACTCCTCCCACGCTTCCTTTGCTATTCCTTTGATATTAATATGGTGGATAAAGCCTAGAGCAAGATATAAACCAATTAAAGCAAGTGCCTGTTCATCCTTCTATATCCACTCTTCAGTTATTTGTGATGGTGCATTGTAATTTGTCCCAGATTACCATCCATGGTTTTTTGTGCATAAGTAGAAATTGCATCTAAGTATCCCAAGTGTGATATTACTCCCCAACTCCCCTTTTTGAATTTTTCAATGCCAAATGAAATATTGGAATTTGAGACCATGATTTTTACAAAGAGGTCTTACCAAGCTTATAATGACACTTGGCAATGTCTAGCTCCAATTTACAGGGAAGAGAGTAAAAGATTATAGATAGGTTATCCAACGGCTAAATGCAAATGAACAATGCTTAGCAATTAACTAGTTAATGAAAACATAGATCAATCTACAATGTGAACAAGACTTGTGTTAAAGTAGTTTTAAACAGTAACAATATGAATTCAGCTTATAGATATCTAGTTCCAAAAACCTCAATGTGAACAGAGCTTATAGCATAATCTGTTTGAAAGAGGGGTTAGTGTGAAAGGATTTTTGAGAGGGAAACTTGTCGATGACAACTATAGCCAACATGGCATTGGTTGTAACTATGGCGGCTACTTCTTCAGCGATATACTAATGTTGACTGCATGTAGCTTTTGAATCCATGGCATCCACCACTCTTTCTTCTGCCTCTCAAGCTGCACATGGGCACTAAAACACATTCAGCAATAGTAACCTGCTATGGCCTCAAGAAGTGGCCCTCCTTGTGACTGATATGGCAATGAGAGAGTTGGTGTCTACTGTGACGAGGTTTTTTTGTCTTAGTCATAAGGCTTAAGATAAATCCACAACCATGACTACAATAGTAACGCTCGATGTCTGAGCCTAATGCAAAGTTCTAATCTATATAGCTAGACCCAAAACAAACAAAAAAAAAAACTTGTTTTAGAGTACCACAAAGATAAGGTAAGGATAAGATATGGATGAAAGAAAATGATAAGTAGCTAATGGCATATGCTTAGAAGGACCTAACGCTACTCTGATACCAAATGAAGGAGATAGGAGTCAAGGTCAATTGTAGACAAAGTAGGCTATTCATTTGAGAGAATAGAAAAAGCCATTCTTAGAATCGCTTGATAGTTGCCTCTTACATAGGCATATGGATAGATCAAGTACATTGCCTCTAGTCCAATTTGACTTGCTAATTCACACCTTTATCTTCTAAGAATGATAATGTGGCAAATGACCTACAAGCTCAAACACCGGGGCGACTCCAATACATTCTCAGCATATGACTTCTGTGATACTGGAGCATGAGGCAGCACTCAAGTTACAAGGGAGACTATCATCTCATTCCCACAGCATCCATATAGGGGCAATGGATGCTTCACGAAGAGGTGAGATCTCCAAAAGGGCTACAAGAAACTAGCGACCGTGTAGAAGAAGGAGAAGAAGAGCAATGACTCCTTTGACTCTTTATGTCCTTGGATTCCACCTTGAATCTATCTCCTACCCCTCAGGGTGCTAACATTCCTCTCCACTCTGCACCAAAGATGGAGAGAAATAGAGAATGGTGGAGGTGGGTTATGTAAGCCTCATCCATATTCAAGTGCGGTCGAACTTGAGCATGGCTTTCTATATACACCTACTTAAGTCTGGTGGTTTTCAAATCCTAGAGCTTCTTTGCCTTTCAAGTTCATGATGAAAGTGTTTGACAACGAGACATGTTTGCTCCTAGTCTGTTCTCACATGAGGGGACGCGGTATGGCTGAACAAGAAGAGCTCAAAAACATAGAAAAAAATTCATTTAAATGTCCACTCACAGCTTAAAGTATGCCATGCATATATAAGCAGTTAATTCAAGCTTCGACAAAAGCATACACAGCTATTGAGCTTACGTATGGAAAACAAATCAATTGTCCATGAATACTCCTCCCTGTTCAAATCTGGCAACCTTGACTGAATATCCCCATACGTAATCTGCATCCCCAGACCAATAGGAACAAAATCAACTAAAATAGATATGACCAGCAATTCACAGCATTCCAGGCAGAGAAAGCGGCTTACCAGTAAGAATGTACCGCCAGGTTTCAAAGTTCTGAGTAGTAAAAAAAGTTAAATCAAACAAAAATTAGTACTCGTACAATAGAGAGATACTTATGCAAGGAGTTTTGCTCACAAGTATAATAGTGAGAAAAGAGCAAGACCTGCTAACCTCCGCTAACATTCTTGCTATGCAAGATGTTGCATTTCTTGCACACTGCATATAAAATCACATGAATACTTAGAATAAGAGCAGTTACCAGAACAATATTGCAACTATCAGAGATACTGCAAAAGAAGGTATGTTTCAGAGCATGGAGTCATACCATCATAGCATCGAGCGTACCTGTAAAAATATTAAACATGACCATCAAAACAAATTTCCATCTATGTGTTTTGGCTCACTTTCATTGTCGATCTACTAAAAACAGTAAGCTTGCACTAGCTCCAAGCTTTTGAAAGGTAATAGGTAATGACCTGCCCTTCAAAGCTTCACAGCCTATTCTTCCTTCTCCTTATGCCAATAAATAAGCACACAAGATGATTGCAATTATAATGGGATTTCGCAGGTTACCTTTATCGATGACTGAATCAAAATAGCAATTATCAAAGGCGGATAAGTCTTGTGCATCCATCTGCAAGTCTAGAATGACTAGTTAAGGTGGCATTTGGGGCCTTCCGCTGTGATGCTTTCAATGGCCAGAAGTGTATATAATGTCATCCACTTTGAGCATTAAAACATCCAAATCACATAAATTTGTAAATTTGCAATCGTAAATCATAATATATGTATATAAGATCAGAAAACCTCAACATGCAACTGTGAACCTTGATATACAACTGTGTTACTCAGGGAAAATTTTGAAACTGAAACAAAAATGCATCTCCAAAACAGGTTGTAATACATAGATAGCTGCTTAAATGGATACATTTGAGTTGAGGAACATCAGAATACTTCTTTTGCATTGCATCTATAACAACTGGTGACAAATCAATATTGACTATTTCCGCATAACCATCCTTGACCATCTCTTCTGACATTTCTGCAATTAAAGAGTGTACATTGAGATGTTAACACTAGATATTTTCAGCCAAAATAAACGTCACCTCATCCAATCTCATTCTCATCACCATACCTTGTAACAGTTCTGCTAACATGCATGTAAGCACTAATATCAAGACTGGACATCACAAGGACTCAACCGAACAAGTTACAAACACTAGCACGCCATGCCATGTGTGCACGGCAGGCCCACGCCACTGCCCAAAAAACAAAAAGAAAGACACAAACAGCCTCAACATGAGTGTAAACACCTTGGTCACAAACAACCTTGTTTTTTGACAAAAATTATTGGCTTCTTCTTGTGAAAGGCAATTTTCTTTTGTATTTCTCCATGGATTTGAAACTTCCCAATTCCTTAGGTTTGGACTTCACATCAATGAGGCTTGTAAATGCACCCAAGGGGATTTTATCTTCATAAATTAATGTGAATCTAATCGCCTCTCAGGCTCTTAGATGCAGTACACTTAACTCATGCTTCATAGGCTTTATCTCCTAGCTGCCAGGATTAGGGTACAGGCACAACAGATGGGAATAGGTAATGGCATAGGAATGGAAAGACCCCATTATAGGAATGGGACATTAAAAAATACATAAAATTAGGAAATTCTCATAATCCTACACTTTACGTCACAAGTATTCAAAGACACTTTAAAAGCACCACATGAAAGACCATCTTGCGCTAGTAAAAATGAGTATATAGTACTAAAGAAGAGCTGAATAAAGTAAGACTTAAGCCACACATGCAAGCAAAGCATGAAGTGCATTCAAAAAAAGGGCCAATGCCAAAACAAGTGTCGACATCAAGACTCAAGGCTTGTGAGAGTCACACACACAACAAGTCTGTAAGAGCAGCTCCTGCTGCTGCTGCTGCTGCTTATTCTTCTTCTTCTTCTTGGAAAAGTGGGAGCCTTTTTCTCGTGTCCTTGCCAACTTCTTGCCTAAAAAGGAAAGGGGGTAGGATGTTTCAACTAGGAAACGGCTGTCACAAGGACATGAATTTTTCACTTAATTCTCTTTGGACACTTAAGTTGTGCACATCCGAGGTACACGTGTGAGATTAAGTGGAATATGTGTCTCAAGATGAGAGATCGTTCTAGCTTGGGCAGTGGGGGACATTGGTGGAAGTTGTATGGACAAGTGCCACTAGGGAAACTAGGTTAGATCTTGGTCAAGGACATTAAATCTCCCCTTGGAAATAGCTTTTGGTGCCATGGGGTTAGAGATTTGAATGATTTAATGTCCTAGCCTAAGATTTGTGTAAAGTTTCAACACTTTCAAGCTCAAAGAGGTCATGAATTTAAAATTGGAATTTGGCAGGACTTAATGTTATTTAAAATGAGGGAAGGGCCATAGGGCTATTCAGCTCTAATTTGAATGTGGAGGCCCCAATGAAAATGAGGATTTGCCAAATCTCAAGTTTGGTGCAATTCTGGGTTGCATGCAAGTGTGTCTTCCATGTTGGGCTCTTTCTCTCCCATTCTTTGTAGTTTCTTGGCCATGAAAGCCTAGAAAAGGCTGCAGAGATAAGTTTCAGGATAATACGCAGCAATTGGTGCACCTTCTAGAGCAATTGACAGCTGCTGAACCTGATTTTGGAGAATTAGACAGCAAAAAAAACCTGACTACAGCAGGGTGACCTGATCTACAGCATGTTCTGGACCTGGAACAACCCTTATGCAAGCATCTCTTTCATGGGAAAGTTTGCAAATTTTCTCTAATCTGCTACTCATCTCTTCCCCCTCAGCAAATCTGAATTTTCTCAGCCCTAATCTACTGTTACAGATTTAATTTCAATGGAAATTAAAGTTTACTAGCCATCTTGGGATGCATGCATGAAGCCCTATTGCTGTAAATCAGAAAAATTACAGCAGATTGGACAACCAACTACAACAAAAGAGATTTGCATGTGAAACTTCAAGACCCAATTTGGCTCCTTGAATTTGCGAAATCAAGGGGCAAATTGGGGATATATGCTGCTGGTCGTTATCTTAGGGGCTGGAATTCAGATTTCTCCCTCTGCTTATTCTTCCTCGTCTAGGTCAAATGCACGTTGAATCTAACTGCGGAAGTTGGAGATTTGCTGATCTCAGTCTAAAACCAGCAAGGTTAAGGATTTCAATAGCTGTGTTCCAATGCATGCATGCACACCTCAATGATTGAGGAAGGTTACTAATATCAATTTGGAACATGGAAAGTGAAATGGAATGGGTGAGATTTTCGGTCTACAAGTGAACCAATTTGCATGCAACAGAAGAGAATTCAATTTGAGCTTTCCTGATTGTGCAATCAAGAGGCAAATTGGATTTCATGGTGGCTGGTACAGAGAACAACAAGATATTCCAAATGTTGTGGGAGTACTGGCTGGTCAATAGAGGAAGTGGCAACTCTAGAGCATATCCTTTTGAGTCTAAGGCAAGGCCTTTTGAGTCTAAGGCAAGGCCTACACCTCTCGGGGATTCTAGTCAAATCTCAGCTGTAGAAAAGGATCCTGGAATTAATGTGAACAGAAATACTGCAGGGGCACCAACACTTTGGAGCCAATTAGGGGTCAACTCATCTCAATTCATTTAGGGCATTCTAGCCCTGTGTGTGTGTCAAATTTTCGATTTATCGATTATTTGATGAATGTGTTGCTTTCTATTGTAAATCAGAGTTATTTAGAGCTCCAACCTCCACCACCCTTCTATGAAAAAGAAGGTTGGTTTCATGGTCCCATCACCAAGATCCATCAACCGTGAGTAGGTGGGCTCAAGGCACCTCATTGCAAGTTAGAATTGGAAGCAATTTGCTTAAATTATTATCAGCTGTGGTAATATTCAGCGAGCATGTCTTCTTCAAGGGGTGAAGCAGCACATTATGGCCATGAATCTTTGTCAAAGATATCAAAAGACAATGGAATTAATCCAATGCCTAATCTTGGAATGGGCCGTCAGCATGGGCAGCACTTTGAAAACGTTGGTCTTGTTCATGAAAATAGAACTTTAATGCATCATAATATTGGAATCAACAAGAACAAGAGGATTTGGATGCTGAGTTCATGTAGTCACCTAGGAAGGGCAGCAAGGGTAAAATGTGTCAGGCATCTCCTAAAGTGTCAATACAGCATGAATCTCCAAAGGTCGGTGTGGCACCACCATCCCTCCAAAACACCCAATGCATCAAGTGCACTAATAAAAATGCTTGATTTGCAGCAAGGATGGCAAATACATGGGAATCGTAGAAATCACAACACTATGCGTTTTGCAAATGTGAGCCATCCAGGGATACTTGCAAGGTGGAACTCTTTTTCCTACTATGGTTGGTCATGGTACTGCTTCTTCTGGTATACATGGCACAAATACTTTTGATGCATAGTCAGAAATGCATGGAATGCATGGACAAACGTATCCTAGAATGGCTGGTGGAATGCAAAATCCCACGTATGGAATGTTTGGTAATGCATTCAGTTCTCCTAGCATAGTTGTTGCACAAGGGATTGGAGCCAGTCAATGAGATGCAATGTTTAATGTTGGTCAAGCTGGAATTGTAGCGAATGTACCATTTTTGCAACACTTTGAAAGTTCTAAGAATCTAGGTGATCCTAAAGGGAAAAATACCTACACCCAATCCAAGCTTTAGGGCAAATAAAGTTGGAGGTAAAGTTTCTGTGCACTACTTGGAGAAATCGAGATTGTTTCATCTTGATTTTACCTACAGATGCAAAATGACTATGAATCAAGTTCATTCAAGTTAAGCAAAGCATAAAGGGTCCAAAGAGTATTGCCTAATGCTCGGTAGGGAGGTTGTACCCCTCCACTCCCCTAGTTATAGAACGGTCAGTTATATAGTGGGCCTTGGATGTACTTTGTTTGCATCCAGGATAGTGTATGCTAGCAATATTTCTACCATTGGGATCAGTATTCAATGTACTAGACACTACGGTCAATGTATAGATGGATATAGTTTTTACCATGGCTTTGAAACTATAGATTCGCATTGGTTGTGAGTGGTTTACAGCTGATGTACGTTTTACATTATTTTCATGAGATACATCCTGGCTAGAAGGCATTGTTTATGCCCAGTTGAAGGTTTTTTGCATGCAGATGCATTACTTATGGTTCTAACAGCAGTTATGTCTCATGTCTATGAATTATAACTTGGTTTTGCTGGCTGAAAATTCAGCATGTCATGGGCATCATCAGTTGGGTCAAGCAATAGGTGCACATGTTGCAACTGGTTTGATTATGATGTTGCATGCTTTGGCAGTTATGGTTGCACATGCTTTGGTCAACACTACAATT
The DNA here is from genome assembly GCF_053477565.2 of Lygodium microphyllum. Taxonomy (NCBI): domain Eukaryota; kingdom Viridiplantae; phylum Streptophyta; class Polypodiopsida; order Schizaeales; family Lygodiaceae; genus Lygodium; species Lygodium microphyllum. The sequence goes on along the minus strand of NC_141141.1, from coordinate 48,028,787 downwards.
CAATCAAGAATGATTGCAAGAATTTGAGGGAAAGATCTATCACAAGGAGGTGAATTTTTAACTTAGTACTCTCTAGACACGTAGGCTAGTACTCTCTGGACACGTAGGCTGTGCACATATGAGATTAAGTTGAAAGATTTGTCACAGTGGCACATAATTCTAGCCTGGGCAGTGGGGATATTGGCAAGCACTATGTGGACAAATACCAATTAGGTACCTAGGCTAGATCTTGGTTAGGAATATTGAAGATCCCTTTGGAAATGACTTTTGGTGTCACAGGGATTAAAGCATTTAAATGATTTAATGTCCTAGAGTAAGGTTTCTTGAAAGTTCCAACACTTTCAAGTTCAAGAGGTTAGGAATATAAAATTGAGGTGGGTAACCCTTAATGTTATTTAAAACAAGGGCAAGGCCAAAGGCCTATTTAGCTTGAATTTGCATGTGGAGACCCCAATGAAAATGGAGACTAACAAAATATCAAGCTTGGGTCACGGAAGGTTTGAGAATTTTCTCTAATCTACTACTCATCTTTTACTCCTCAACAAAACTAAATTTCCTCCACCCTAATCTATTGTTACAAACCTAATTAGCTGTCTTGGGATGCATGCATGAAGCAATCAAGCATGCATGAATCCCTACTACTGTGAATCAAAAGAATTATGCCAAATTTGAAGACAACCGGTCCACTACAACAAAAGGTATCCACATGTGAGCAGACACGATATGCACGGTCGACACATGCTGTAGAGTTGAAGTTTCTACACCAATCAAGAAGAAAGCATATCATGAGTAGAGTTGTTGGCAAACAACACCATAACAAGTTGGTCGTTAACTAAACTAATGACATTTAGAAGGTTATATCAGAGTGCAACAAATGCAAACTTACCTGATTGAAAGAAATAAGTGAACATGGAGAGAACAGAAACAGAAAGAGAGAATAGAACGTTGAAGACTGCAGAGTATGAATGTTGAATATTCAAGACGGATATGTACAATGGGCTGTGAGTGCATAACCAGCCAGAGCTCTTTCTCAACCTTCACAAAACAAAACTGACTATGTCCGAAGGGCAGGCCTGCCTAAATAGGCGCAAAATAATGGAATAAAATGATTAGATTGGACTAGCCAACTGTTGCTGAATTGGCCTACTGAGGTTAAAAATGCATTACAAACTGATTAGCTCTTTAAAACTGCCCCAAAACATGTAAATTATCCAAAGTTTCATTAAATGTTGTGTGGTCCTAGAGAATGTCTATGTCTCGTAAGCCAAACCCTAATTTAAAAGAATCCACTCATCTATAAATAGATAGGCTGCCCACCACTCACCCTTATCTATTGTCTTGAAGGTTCAACCATCAACTCTCCTTCCACTAGCTGTCCAACCCGAGACCCCTCCCACATCATCACCAACCCCTTGCACCCTATCCACTACTGCCATCCTATTGTCCAACCTCTTCCTGAGCATCATAAAACTTGCGTTTACTGCAGTGCATGCCCAATCAGCATCATCTTCACTTCTTTGCTGTCACCCAATTGTGTTTACCAATTCCAGCCCCAGAGAGTGCTATGCTTTGGTTTCCAACCTACGGCCCTTTCACTTTCACCTCATCTCAACTCCAATTAGTGGTGGTTATAACACTTGGGATCCATCTCCCATGGACATCACACTTCGATTATTCCCTCAACCTACTCTCATGGGCTCGAGCCATCACCTATTGGATAGCTTTCCCAAGGTTGTCGCGTCCGATGGCATCCACAATTAGTACAATCCGATGCTAGTACAGTGCTAATCAAACTAATAAATCTTGGACCAATGTTACATTCGATGAAAAAAAAAATACACATAATTCTAAGTCTATGCTTAATGCTTGAACTTAAAACATAAACTTGGAGATTCAAGTCAAAAGTAAGTGCACAAGAGAATTGAAACAAGACTCAAGAGTCACGACCCAAGAGTACAGCGTGAATAATAACACCAACAACTTTATTATGAGCCAAATGTGCAATCTCATACAAAAATGGATTGAGATAAAAGCCATCATCCATGGTTCAATCCGAATCAAAATACATGATTACTCTAGATACTCATATCACTCTCAACATCGAAGGTAGAAGCATCCTTGTCGCCGCTTGAGGAGCCAACACCCTTCTCAACAAAATCACCCTCACTAATGGCATTGCCCTCGTCATCATACTTGGGCTCTCTAAGCTCTATGTGAAAGGCAGTAATAGATATATCCTCCTAGGCCGAACTAGGAGCACTTCTCAAGCCACTTCCACATCTCGTATAATAGCATCTAAGGGCACCACGAGCATCACGCACAGCCGATATGGATACCGAAGCGGAAGCTCCATCACTACCGGCGCAAGGGCAAATAACAACATGGGCATGGCATGCATAAGTGCAAGAGACCAGCTAGTCTATCTCCTCGAGCTCCAAGTAAAGCTCCTTAAATATTTGCTTCTTCTCCAAGTCTCTCTCGCAAGTCACACTTTTAAGTGTGCTAACGAAGAGCTTAAGTGAATCCACATTCAATTATACATTTAAAGGATGAAAAACTTAGATCAAACAAATGAAACTTCTCTAAATATATTTCATAATCTATAAACAAAGTTATCAACTAAAAATATATAAAAATTGCATATACAATACATGACTTGCCATACACATCTCATGCATATTGCATAGCATGTGTAAATTGGAGCAACAATAAATTAGTTGCTCCAATTGTCGTGTGCTAAGCTTCTTACAAATTTTGTGTACACGAGGAAATAGACAGACCAATTTCTCTCACATGCACCCGATGAACAATCATAAACCATGTGAAGAGAAAGTAAGTTTAAACTTTAAACTTGCAAGTTGTGCCTAGAGTCAAATGAAAAAAAAGAAGATTTTCAAACCTGTGCAAGAATACGTAAGGAGTTGACAACTTGACCCGTCCATCAAACAGAACAACTCTGAGCTTTCCTTTGAGCATCTTATACACTCTTTCCTTCATTTACAACATTTATTCATTCACTTCAGAGTTATCTTTCTTCAGAGCGATGGGCACACTTGACTGACCGCTATGCGGCTCGAGATAGGACCCGTCGTATTAATCTTGACCATGAGCTTCAGCTTTTCAAAATCACTGACCAGGATGACTTGAAAGTCAAGTTGGCTGAGTATTGGCATCTCCTCGTTGAATTCTCCTCTACGAGGACTCCCAAGTCTTCTAACGATCACGTCACATTGTTCCTAAATAAACTCCCCAAGAAATACTTCAATTTTGTGGAAGGAATAGTTTCAAAGCCTATCATGCCTACATTCTATGAATTTGAGTGTCAGCTGTTGCGTTACACACAGTTGTTCGATCAGTTTCATATGAATTACTCTTCAGAGGGGGCCCTTCTTGCTCGTTCTCAGAAAGGGCAACAAGGGAAGGGCAAACCAAACCAAACCTCCACTCAAAATCAAAATCAAACTCAAAAGCTAAATCAATCTAGGGATTCTCAAAGAAACTCCCAATCACAACTCAAACCTGGGTGGTAGAATGTAACTTAAAAAAATAGGTATTGTCAACATTGTCAAAAGGCTGGCCATTTTGACTACGAGTGTCGATCAAAGGCACAAGGCACAGCACCAAAACCTAAGTCTCAGACCCCCACCCCTCAGTTGGGCAACCCCCAACAGGGGAGGCAAGGTGATGGCAAGGGGTAGTTTAAAGGTCAAACTCACACTGCCACCGCACAGTCATCTCAGTCGACAACATTCTCAACTCCAGAGGGCTTGTCTAACTGATCTGCAGAGGCCCATATCGTCTCCATAGAGACATCAGATACGAGTCTCGTCCAAATCTGTGAGTTGCCTCCCGACGAGGTTACTGCAGAGGCCCACTCGTCACAGCCGAGCACTTCAGCTCCAGTTTGGATTGTGGACAGTGGCTCTACACATCACATGACTCCTATAGAGGACATTTTCCATAACCGAGCCCCTGCAGCCAGGCGGGTCTGTGTAGAAAACAACTCCTCGATCAAGATTCAGGCTCAAGGTTGCATCAGTTTTGCCACTAACAAGTGTCCGGATCTGGCTTCCCTGGACAATGTATATCATGTCCCTCAGCTTGGGGTGAACTTGTTATTTGTTCAGCAGCTTTGTCAGTTGGGGCGAGTAGTTTTCTTTACAACGACCACAGTCGAGGTCCTTGACTCTCTGACTGGTTTAGTGATTGCTCACGGTGAGACACAGCCTAATGGCCTATACCACATGACACTTTTTGACCGAGCCGACCGCCGAAGGCTCCGTGTTCCATAGCTTCTAGGCCTTAGCCACATCTCGGGAGCCTACGCACAATGAGCGTCTTTGGCATTTTCGCTTAGGACATCTTGGTTATGACTCACTTTATGAGTTGTCACGCCGTGAGCTAGTTGAGGGCCTTCCACGCCTGAAGCTAGCTCGAGATGTCTGTAAAGCCTGTCAGCTCGGGAAGCATCACCGTACCCCATTTCCTCAATAGTCTACACATAGAGCTGAGGAGCCTCTTAGATTGATTCACGTTGATCTTTGTGGGCCGACATCCACTACTACTTTGAACGGCACGATGTACTTCTTTTTGATAGTGGATGATCATTCTCGATACATGTGGATGTACTTCCTCAAGCATAAGTCAAATGCTTTCACATATTTTTCTGCTTGGGTACTGTTGGTTCATAACCAGACTGGTCATCGTGTTGGGTGCATGAGGAGTGATAACAGTGGTGAGTTTATCTCCCACGAGTTTTCCGAGTTTCTACAGAAGCATGGCATTTCTTGCCAACTCACCTCTACCAACTCTGCCTCTCAGAATGGAGTCGTAGAGCGTAGGAACCGCACAGTCATGGAAATGGGACGCTCTATGCTATTCGCAGCAGAGCTTCCTAAGCGCCTTTGGGTCAAGGCTGTTAACACTTCAATGTACATCCTTAACAGATGCCCGACTGCGGCTCTTCCTCAGAAAGACCCCGTATGAGGCATTTTTTGGCTCTCGGCCTGTTATTTCCCATTTCAGAGTCTTCGGGTGTTGTGCGTAAACACACACACACCTAATGACAAGATAGGTAAGCTTACTCCCCAAGCTAATCTCCTTATTTTTGTGGGACATTTCTCTAAAGCGAAAGCCTATCGTTCTATTGTAGGAAAACTTCTTTGATTAATTCACATGGCCAAATTTAGCTTACTCAATTAGCATACTCAGTCATATTTCACGGCACCTAGGATGTCACATTGGATTGCATGTCTTCGTGTGTTGCGTTATTTGAGGTGTAATTTTTCTTATGGCTTGACATATGGTTCTGGTTTATGTTTGCAAGGATACACTGATTCTGATTGGGCAGGAGATCCTGACACCCGACGTTCCCATGGCGGATACCTCTTTACCTTGGGCACGGCTCCCATTTCTTGGTCCAACTGTAAGCAAGAGACGGTGGCGACTTCCACGACCGAGGCTAAGTATCGGGCTCTCTTCGATGGCACCACCGAGGCCATCTATCTGAGGAGTTTACTGGCGATGCTTCATTTTCCATGTGACTCTCCCACAGTTGCCTACTGCAACAACCAAAGTACCATTGCTCTTGTGGGCAATCCAATCATCACACCACGGACACGGCATGTGGGAGTCCACTTTCACTTTTCCAAAGAGGAAGTTGAGCTAGGCACTATTCGCCTAGAGTTTGTGCCTTCATCAGATAATTTTGCAGATATCTTGATCAAAGTGGTCAACCGACCGGTTCTTCAGTACCTGCTACCCAAGATCGGCTAGGGCACACCCTCCCCTACTTCTTCAGCTTAACGGGGAGAGGATGATTCCCTCTTGCTTTCCCTTCCAATTTGAGAGGGGACAGCTCCTACTCTTGATCGTGACAGTGATGATGCTTACAGTTTTTTAGACATTACATTCACTTATTCTTTTGTATTGTATTATGGGCATTTGTAACTTCATCCGCACTATCAAGATGACTGATTGTAAAAGGGCACTTGGACAAGTGAACACTTCCCCTACGAGGGCACTGTCCGAGTGGCACTGTTGCATAGCATATTGCATGGCCATGACATCTTGCATCTCCCTTTGCATTACCCTATGCATTGGCATTCTGTTTATGTCAACATGCATCTGTGCGCATTTATCCCTTTTCGGTCTTTTGGAGTGGTCGACTCTAGGATCCACCATATTCGTAGCATAACACATGGCAGTTCTCCTAAAGGCACTTTCCCTACCCTTGTTTGCTTGCTTGCTTGCTTTGCTTGTCTTGCTAAGCCCACCATTTTTTTTTTGCCTCTCACATATTCAACACATGATTGGCACATACACTCACTTTTATCATCCTTAGGCACTTATCCTCGTCAATGCGAAGGATTGGCTTGCTAGTTTTGTGAATAACTTGGGTTTAAAACTCTCTTTATCTATTCCTATCTGTCACTTAATCGGCCGCTGCCCCTATATTACTTATGTATTTTCAAACCACTTTTTTTTTTTAAACAAAACAAAACAAAACAAAACAAACAAGTCCATTGTTGATTCCATCTGCCTTTGTAGGCCTTGGTAGGCCCTTGGGCAACCGACGAGCACCCTTGATCCGATGCCCTGACCTCTCTTGGGTGATCACTTGAACTCCCTTGGTAAGATATCCATCGTCTCTGTAGTCTTGGTAAGCCACTGGGCAGCCGACGTGCACCTTTTGTCCGATGCCCTGGCTGCTTTGGGGTGGGACGCCTTGGGGTAAATCAAAATTTAGGCTGGCCTACTTTTCTTGCCCTATTTTGGGCCTAAGAGGGGGTGTTGTGCTAAGAAATGCACTTAGCCACTTAAATAGCCCCAAAACATGCTTATTTTAGGCTTAGTTTAGCCAAAACCCTAAAACGGGGAGCGGATCGAGAAAGTTAAGTGGGAGAGGATCTAGAATCCTAATTTTCTATAAATTGGCAACCAACCCTCCACTCTTTCACAATCTCGTTTTTGCAAGTTTCAGGTGTTACCAGCTTGCTGCCCACACCCCGGTCGCGGAGGACATCTCAGCCCTTGTTGTCCATCAATGTTCCCTACAGTCTAGCGCCTGTTTCCAGCCCTCTACACGCTGATTGCCGTTGTTTCTGCCTAGCGACTTACTGTTGTTCATCTGCACTGCTGTCGTACAACCTGCCACGCGAACAAATTGCTGCGTTTGCAGGCTCCATCTGCCACCTTGACAGTTTTCTCTCTCCTGTCTACAATTGCTGCACTCTTTCTCTCTCCTACAGACTGTCCTGCCTGCGTTTTCAGTCTTTTTCTCTCCTATAGGCTCCGTTTTTAGTCTTTCTCTCTCCTGCAGGCTGTCTTGCTTGCATTTTTAGTCTTTCTCTCTCCTACAGGCTCCGTTTTAGTCTTTCTCTCTCGTCACTATTGTCTGCATTAGATCCAGCTTCTCACTGCTGCGTTTGCTGGTGCTCGACATCCAGAGGCTACCTTGCTACGATTCGGAATCCGTTCGGAGTACGACACACTCTCCAGCTCATTACCCCTGCCCTGATCCTAGAGATATAGGAGTTCGAGGTTCAATATTCATTCACTGCATAGTGTGTTTGCTGCATGAGCATCGTATTATTAGTAGTCATATCATTTCATTTATTCACTATGTTCATTGTCTCTGAGTTACTCTGACCCTAACCCTAAATATGTTCTTTTTATCAGTCTGTGATTTGTCGTACGGTTTCTGTTTATGTTTCTGTGTTAGGGTATTTTTCTTTACAGTAGTCACTCATATGAACCAAGAGGAGTCCATGTTCTACCAAGATTAAGGAAGTGGATCACAAATAAAGCTTCAGCCCATTAATTCCCTATTTTCGGCAGCCAAGAATAATCCAAGATAACACAAATAATCTACCAAAGAGTGACTTCAATGCCCTTTCAAGGCAAGGGTGTTTAGATACGGCAATTTCAAGTGAAAGTAGAGCATGTCCTCTTTATAAACTATAAGAGTAGAAAATGGAACATCAATAAGAATCAGCCTAAAGAATGTGATGGGCTGAATATAACAGTCCAAAATCAAAGTTTAATGTCTCCCAAAGATCTCTTCTTGGTAGAGAAGAGAGTCTACATCAAGCAGTAGGTACATAAGGAATTGTCCTTCTTTCCATCTACACAAATACATGTATCTCATGAACCGTACAAGAGGTGCTTTGCAAAAACAGAAATTCAGCCCACAAAGAAAGTAATGGGCTGCATATAACAGTCCAAATCAAAGCTTTATGTTCTCCAAGAACTCCTCTTGATAGAGAAGAGAGTTTACTTCAAGAGGTAGATGCATAAGACAGTGTCCTTCTCTTGTTTCTTCACAAGTGCATGTATCTCTTGAACCATGCAAGAGATGCTTTGTAAAACAGAAATTCAACCCATTAAAGAGCATTCCTAACCTTTCAGTTCAGCCCACAAATCTTGATAAGAAAGAACAAGAAGTGGAACAAGGGCTCCCTTCAAAGGAGTGAATTGCTACTCCAAAGATGTAGACACAAGCACTGATCAAAGCTTCCTCCCTTCTCCTTCCATGAGCATGAATCCCCTCCCTGAATGGGCTGCTGCCCTCCTTCTTATACATATTAACCCTGTTTTACTCAGCCAAGAGTGGCCCCTTTGTGTGGTGGCTTGGACACCTCTCATCCTCCTCCATCCATGGCGCCCTGGTCTCAGCCTGAAGATGCCCGCAAAATGCGGCGAAAAAAACGGACTGCTGCTCCTTTCCACGGGTTAATGCACAAAAGGTTCCGTGTATCATAAGTCATGGTAAGTTATTTACACAATGTCTTGTGTGTACTAGGTTAATCAAATCAACTTTGAAGACTTAGAAGAAGCTTAAGAGAGTGGTCTTTCCATCCGGGTTTAGTGACATAGAAGCTTACAAGGCAGAGTCAAAGGGCTAGAGATCCAACAACCTAATTTCCCATCATGTATTATGCTTGGTGATTTACATGACTTATTACAACTTGTGGTCAAAGAAGCAAAGTTGAATGGGTTGTAACTTCAAGGTTGTCATGACACTCTCTTTATTCAAGGTGGGAACTTTTTGACTTATGGCAAAAAAAACCAAAGGATGGCACATAATGTTGAAATGGAAATAGAAGTGAAGGACAAGAGTAATTGAAGCAGGAAGAACAGCTTATTTTGTGGATTCTCTAGAAAGTTCTTGAGTGATTAAGAAACAACAGAAAGTGTTACTTTTCATCCTTGGGCATACATTCCCATAACAATGCATGAGCTGACATATCTGCTAACAAGTTTGTGGTTCTATTTGTGCAAGTCCTGGGTGAAAAATGAAGGGGCAATTGGCCCGAATTGATTTGCTGATTGTTGTACAGCAAAGAGGCTTTTTGGAACAACAAAGGAGATTATGAATCTCAATCTGTACTCATTCCATTAGCAATCAAGTTAAAGAAATGCCGAAAAGGGCGCCAATTTTGGGGCCAACAAGGTGTCCAATGTCCGAGATTATTAAGGTAATTTGTGCATTTCAAGTTATATTCATTTGTTGATTGCTACAGATAAGTGCTTAATTAGGGAATTACTACCCTTTCCAAGAAGGAAGGCTAGTTTCAAAAAACTTTGAATGGATGAATGCTGTAAATGATAGTAACTGTGTACAAGATTATCAAAGGCCAAGCAATGAGAGTAGTCGAAATGTGACGTCCACTGGAGACGAATCCTCAGTGTTGTAACCACTAATCGATGCTGAGAGAATGCTAAACATGAAAGGGCAACAGGCTGGCAACCAAAATGCAAGTATCTAGAGGCTGAACCTCGCCAAATGCAGCAATGTACCGCCCAAAAAGTGTAAATTGATCACCAAGGCTGAGAACAACAAAGCAACAGCTCAGGAAGATAAGTCAAATGTTGTATGGGCCTACACTAACCAGAACGCCAACTATCTAATATCCACAAGGAAGCTAATTCACAAGGTGGCCAGCAACAGCTGAAAACGCAGCTGCCTAGGACCGAAGGAGTAGTAGCCAGCAGATGGGAATAGTTGTCAGAGTGCAGCGGTGCGGAAGCGTAGGACTGAGAGAGAGAGAACGCAGAGAGAAAAAGGGAGAGAAAGAGACAGTGTACAATGAAGATCTGCTGTATAAAGAATGCTGAATACAAAGATATACACGGGCGCAGTGCGCTGGACTGCGTGTCTCCACCTCGACGATGCGACCTGCTGTCCACCTCGAAGTCTGCTGCAGTCTGCACTGTCTGCTGTCTGAAATCTGTGAACAGAGACAGAAATCTGCACGGCACCGGTCTGTAATCTGCGACAGAGAAGAATGGGTAGACTGCTGAAGTCGTCGACAATAAATAGGCGAAAAACCACCTAGAACGGGGCGCCAGTAATAGGGCGCAGCCTGGTAAAAACGGCTGCAGGCAGTCGGACTGCCACGTGGCAGTCCCACTGCACAGTCCGACTGCAGCTGCTGGTCCGACTGCTGCTGCTGACTGTGCAGCTGCCTAAACAGGCTATGATCTCTAACACCCCCTCTCAGAGCCTGGACAGGGCAGAAGCCTGAGGGATCGGGAATGTTGCCGAAGTAGAGCCTGAGGAAGCGCCTTCGTAAACAAATCCGCAAGATTATCCTCCGTCTTGCAATACTCCACAGTGATGGTCTCATCCAGAAGCTTTTCTCGGATGAAGTGGTACTGGATCTCAATGTGCTTCGTCCGGGCATGAAAAACAGGATTCCTTGCCAAGGCAATGCAACTCTCATTGTCACATCGCAGCAATGTAGGACGAGTCTGGGGGCACCCAAGCTCCTCCAACAATCTCCGAAGCCACACAACCTCGCATGTGGTGGAAGATGCGGCCCGATACTCCGCCTCAGTAGACGAAAGGGCTACCGTGGGCTGCTTCTTGCTACTCCATGAAATAACACCTGCACCCAAAGTAAAGCAGTAACCTGTTGTAGACCGTCTGTGGTCCACGTCACCAGCCCAATCCGAGTCGCTCCAACCTGCAAGTACGAGATCTGACCCATCTGTCCCTGCGGGGTAATGAATCCCCAAATCAGACGTCCCCCTTAGATACCGAAGTATCCTCTGAGCAGCCTGCCAATGCACCGTCTTAGGTTCACTCATGAACCCTGCCAAGAGCCCAACAGCAAAACATAGATCAACCCTCGTGTTGAGAAGCCAAATCAAAGACCCTATCAACTGTCGATAGCGGGAAGCATCCGCCAAAGGAGAAGCTGAATGGGAAGTGGCCTTCCAGTTCGGATCCATAGGAGTAGAGAGGGCCCGACAATCTTCCATCTCAAAAGTCACCAAGAGCTCCTGTACATATCTCTGTTGGGAGAGAAAGATCCCCCTCTGAGACTGATAAATCTCATGGCCTAAAAAGAAATGGAGTATCCGTCATCTCGAACGTCCGATGTAAAGCTGACTTTGTCTCCTGGACCTGCTGTGCATCATCACCTGTGACAATCAAATCATCAACATATAATACAAACAGCACACAACCATCCTCGGAAGTGTGAACATACAGCTGCGGATCGGCCTTGGACCGCCGATATCCCAACTGAGTCTGGAGGAACGAATCAATCTTCTCGTTCCAAGCTCGCGGGGCCTGCTTGAGACCATACAGGGCCTTCTTCAACCTGTAGACTTTCCCATCTGAAGAACCAAAGCCAGGAGGCTGCTCAACGTAGATCTCCTCCTTCAAATCACCATTCAGGAAGGCAGACTTCACATCCAGCTGATAAACAGGCCATCTCCTATGGCCAGCCAAAGCAAGAACAGCTCTAATGGTTGCCATACGAGCTGTAGGGGCAAAGGTGTCATGACAGTCAATCCCTGGGCGCTGGGCAAAACCCTTAGCAACAAGGCGAGCCTTGTGCTTATCCAAAGTACCATCACTGAGATATTTGGTCTTGAAGACCCACTTGACTCCAATCACCTTCTTCTTCGGGGGGCGTGGCACAAGTGACCAAGTGCCATTCCTCTCAATAGCCTCCAACTCAGCTTCCATAGCTTTCTTCCATGGGGTGGACTGTAAAGCCTCCTTCACGGAGGTGGGCTCTCGATCCTGCATAACTCGGGACATCAAACAATAATTGGAGCAAACAAGCTCCGAAGAATGCGCCTGGTGCCTCCGTGACCGCCGCGGACCATCCTGCGGTCCCCACTCCTCAGGAACCCCCTCGATCCCTGAATCACGGAGTGTGTCACGGGCCCAGCGAGGAGGAGGCCGAACCTCCCCTCGTCGTTCTCCATCAGTAGAAGACTCTGGAATGTCCACCGGTGGTAACTCCTCAGAAGGATCCGGTGGAACAGTAGACTCTGTGTCAGAAACAGAATCATAATCAAACGGCACAGGCTCCAGTGGAACTGTAGAAGGAGCCAAACTCTCCCCTGGATCTCCAAGAACGGGATGCTCCTCACCCGTTGAAGAAGCCGGAACCTCCACAAACCGCACATCACGGCTAGTATATACATCCCGCTTGACGGGATCATACAGTCGGTAGCCTTGGGACTGAGAGCTATAGCCAACAAATACCTGTTTTCGGAAAGCCGCTTCAAATTTGTCACGGTGAGCCTTGGGAATGTGAACATAGACATCACACCCAAAGACCCGAAAGTAAGAAACATCTGGCTTCGTCCCAAAATAAGCCTCAAATGGAGTCATCCCTTCCACGGCCGAAGTAGGGGATCGATTAAGGATGTGGACTGCAGTAGCCACAGCCTCGGCCCACAGAACCTGAGGGGTCTGTCGGTGCTCCATCATGGTGCGCGCCATCTCGATCACACTGCGGTTCTTCCGTTCTAGAATACCATTTTCTTGAGGAGTATTGGTATTGGCAAACTCCTGGTGAATTCCTCTATCTGCACAAAACCGAGCAAATTCATTAGACACAAATTCACCACCCTTGTCGGATCGCAAGGTCTTCAACTTCCGGCCTGATCGGTACTCCTCAAAGAGAACCCAATCCTTGAAGTGCGAGAAAGCTTCTGATTTTAGTGTCAAAAAATAGGCCCATGTCATCCTGCTATAGTCATCCACGATCAGCATGAAGTACGAGCTCCCACGCAGGGACTCATTCCTCATAGGGCCACATAGATCCGTAGATACTAGCTCCATCGGTGAAGTAGACCGCCGCGAAGCTGTGTGGGGAATGGCATCCTGATGCTGCTTCCCCCGTATGCAGGAGACACATGGATGCTGGCTCACCACTATATCCGGCAACCCTCGAACAAGCTGTCCACGTGACGCCTTCCGAAGATAGTCATAGTTCGGGTGACCAAACCGAGCATGCCTTAATTCAGACTGTGACTGTGAGGTAAGAAGAAGAGAAGAGAGGGCAGTGGAAGACTTCAGTTTGTAAATGCCGTTCTCCTCATATCCAGATGATAGAACCTTCCTCGATTCACGATCAAGGACTCGCACAGTAGAACTGTCAAATTCCACCAAAAGACCAAGGGAGCAAATCTTATGAACTGAAAGGAGATGGTACCCTAATCCTGGTACATGCAAAACCTCTAAGGTATGGGTGCCACCTCGTCCATCCGGAATGAGCTGCATCTTACCCCGACCTGCAATAGAAACTGAAGAGCTGTCTCCAATGAGAACCTGCCCACGCGAAGGTCGCAGCTGGGCAACACCATCTGATGAAGGAGTCATGTGCCGTGAGGCACCACTATCAATAATCCACTCTCGAGATTGGGGAGCCACCACCGCAACATCAGAAGCATTCGGTGAAGCGTCCTCAATGACAACTAAATGTAGAAATGCAGCTGATGAGGGTGCAGCCACCACTCCAGAATCCTTGGTTTCCTTCTTCTTGGTGTCCTTCGAGTCTTTGTCAGGGCAATCCTTCTTCCAATGGCCAGTCTTTCCACAAATATGGCATGTGGAGTCTTTGTCCTTGTCCTTCTTGGACTTGTTATCCCCCTTCTTCTTCTTTTGGTCCTTCCCCTTCTTCTGAGAGGCTTGACCTATCAACGCCTCCGTCTTGGAAGCATTCTGTCCCTTTAACTGGTCCTCTTGGTCCAAGACCATAGGAACCAACTCTTCCCACCGAAGAGTAGACTCTCGCCCCGAAGCAATAAGGGGAGAGTAAAATGTACCGAATCGTGGCGGCAACTGGGACAAGAGTGTGATCGCCATGTCTTCGGAGGAAATTGGCTTCCCCGCATTCTGAACCTGCATCTGTAGCTGCCTTAGCTTGTTAATGTGTTCCCTTAGCGAAGAAGACTTATTGACGGACAAGGTCCGCATCTGTACCTCCAAAGAAACCCTCTTCATCAGGGTCATCCGATTGTACATTTGATCAAGCTCCAGCCATATCTCACGAGCCACCGTCAAGTGCTCGATGTGAGCGATCACGGCTGTAGTGCATGATAGAAAGAGAAAGGATCGAATCCTGGCATTCAGTTTGTCCCAATGAGACTGGGCCCTGGCCAACTCCGCACGAGCATCGGAAGAGAGTTTGGACTCATCTCTTACCGAAGGCCGGTCAATATCTTCCTGTACCAACTCCGCCAAATCATAGGACTCAAGAATGGCCAACATCATAACGCGCCAAATGCGGTAGTTGTCGCCGTCGAGCTTCTGATCTGTAGGAAGAGCCGGTAAGACAGGCACCTTCCGGTCCATAATCGCCTGGAACTCCAAGTCCATCTCTGTAGACATCTTCACCTGCAATGCCTTCTCAAACGCAAAAGCAGCCCCCTCTGACTGAGTAAACTCAGCCTGCTAAGGCTCTTCCGCGTCCCGAAGCTTCTTCACCCGCCGGAGGCGATGAAAAAGCAAAACCTGCACTTTTAGGTTGAAAACTCAAACTTCCTCCGCATCAAACAGCAGTAAACAGCAGCAAATCCACCACCTGTACTCCTTTCCTGTGCGCCCACACTCGTTTCAGCCTTGTTCCAAGGCACAGCCCTCCTGTCTGCCCTTAAACGCAAAAAACGCAAATTTGTGTCGCGATGGAAACTCCTTTTCAAGTTGATTCTGCGCTCAGTCAGCCCTCAAACACTGCTCTGATACCATGTCAGAGTGCAGCGGTGCGGAAGCGTAGGACTGAGAGAGAGAGAACGCAGAGAGAAAAAGGGAGAGAAAGAGACAGTGTACAATGAAGATCTGCTGTATAAAGAATGCTGAATACAAAGATATACACGGGCGCAGTGCGCTGGACTGCGTGTCTCCACCTCGACGATGCGACCTGCTGTCCACCTCGAAGTCTGCTGCAGTCTGCACTGTCTGCTGTCTGAAATCTGTGAACAGAGACAGAAATCTGCACGGCACCGGTCTGTAATCTGCGACAGAGAAGAATGGGTAGACTGCTGAAGTCGTCGACAATAAATAGGCGAAAAACCACCTAGAACGGGGCGCCAGAAATAGGGCGCAGCCTGGTAAAAACGGCTGCAGGCAGTCGGACTGCCACGTGGCAGTCCCACTGCACAGTCCGACTGCAGCTGCTGGACCGACTGCTGCTGCTGACTGTGCAGCTGCCTAAACAGGCTATGATCTCTAACAATAGTCGCTAGCGACAATAGTGGATAGGTGCCAAGAGGGTGATGATGACATGGCAGCAATCGCTTGGGGCTGCACAGCCATTGAAGGAAGGCTGATGGTTGAGAAACTGCAAAACAAGATATATTGAATGGTGGACAACTTGTCTAGTTGTAGATGACTAGATCCTCCCAAGTTAGGGTTTGGCTTATGGGATACTCAAACTCTCTAGGACAGCATTTCTTTTTAAGGAAAGCTTCAGTAATTACATGTTTTAAGGCTGTTCAAAAAAGCTAATCAAATTGTGACGCCTTTTTAGCTCAACAACACGGTGTGGATGGCTCACCCCAACATTTGGCAATCCACACACAAGCTAATCACGAGCTACCTTCCTAAGGTACTCATAGTTGAGGTGGTTGTACCAAGCATGCCATAGCTCAAACTGAGACTAAGAAGTGAGAAGAGAAGTAAGGGCTAAAGAACTCTGCATCTTATAGACACCATTCTCCTTGTGCCCTTGGCAAAGCACCTATTTAGTCTTTCTATCAAGAACCTAAAAGAAATCCCTATCAAACTCAGCCATGAGGCCAAGTCCACAAATCTTGCTCATTGAAGGAGATGATAACCCATCAAAATATACCCATGCATCGGACACACATGGGAAATATCATCTAGAGAAGGGGGTCATGTGGTAGGAAGCACCACTATCTATAATCCACTTTCGAGACCGTGAAGCCATCAACATTGCATCAAACACATCATGTGGAGGCTCAATAACCTCTAAACGTAGAAATGTCACTGACGAAGGAACAATTACCGCTCCCGAGTCTTTTGTAGTCTTCTTCTCCTCCGCCTTGGGATCCTTATCCTCCTTGTCAGGGCAATCTTTCTTACAATGACTTGTCTTAACACAGATGTGGCAAGTGGACTCTCTATCCTTTTTGTTCTTGTCTTCCTTCTTCTACTTTTACTTCCTCTTCTTTTGGGAAGCTTGACCTATAAGAGCCTCAAATTTCTATGAATTTGTACCATTCAGTTGTACCTCTTGGTCCAAGACCATAAGAACCTGCTCCTCCAACTTTAGGATCTCCGTCCGCCCAAAAGCAATCAAAGCGAGTAGAATGCACTGAATCTAGGGGGCAACTGTGATAACGAAGTAAGCACCATATCCTTGGAGGTGATCACCTTGCTTGCATTCTGAACCTACATATGTAACTATCAAAGCTTATTCACAAGCTCATACATGGAAGCGGACTTGTTTGAGTTCAAAATCCGCATCTGCAGCTACATAGAAACACCCTTCATTACAATCATCCTATTGTAGAGTTGATCTAATTCCAGCCATATCTCACAAGCATTAGTCAGATGCTCGATGTGAGCAATCACAACTGGTGTGCGAGAGAGAAATAGACAAGACCATATGTGGGCATTCAGCTCATCCCAATGTACCTATACCTTCACCGACTCCGCTTTCTTTGAAGAAGAAAGTTCCACCAAATCATAAGACTCCAAGATAGCAAGCATCATCACCAGCCAAATGCGGTAGGTCTCTCCATCTAACTTTTGATCCTATGGAAGAGCCAGTAACACCAGGACCTTTCGGTCCATAATCGCCCAGAGCTCCACATCAATTTTTGAAGACATGGTCATGTGAATAACCTACACAAAACAATGGGTAGCCCCAACTAACTTCAAAAAAAGTAGTTTGCTAGGGCTTCCTCTGCTCCTCCCGAACATATCTTAACCGCCGAAGGCGATTAAAAGTTAAAATCTACTGTAAAAGGCTGAAAATGAGCCTTTTCTGCTTCTTTGTCTCCAAATCCTGCAAAAAAATAGCAAACTCGTTTCCTTTCTAGCGCCTCTCCGCTTGCTTCGGCGTTGTGTAAATACACAACCCTCCCGCTTGCCCTCAAACACTATAAACCGTGGTCTTGGTGTTGCACTAAAACTTGCTCTTCAAATCTGCCAATGATTGATCAGCCCTTCAACGTTGCTCTAATACCATGTCAAAGTGCAATGAATGCAGGAGAGTATGACCAAACCAAAAGAAAGAATTGAACACAAAAAGAAGAGAAAAGAAGAGACAATAGAATGCTGGAGACAACGAAGTATGAATGTTGAATCTTAAGGCTGATATGTAAAATGGGCTATGAGTGTATATCCAACCAAAGCTCTCTCAACCTACAAACACTGAAGTGACTATGACTGAAGGATAGGCCTCCCTAAATAGGCAAAAAATAATGCAATAAAATGATTAGGTTGGCCAATTTTGATTGGCCTATCAAAATTGGCTAACTAATCGCTGCTAAATTGGCCAACAACAAATTAAACAATAAAACAATAAGAAAAATGCAAAAGCAAATAGCCTACCATGTGGCACAAACCATCCACCTAATCCAAATTGCCCACCTTGCTAGGAAACGTGCCCAAACTACTAGCAACTACACAACCTGCTCTTGAACATGGTACAACTGCATAATCTGCCCTAAATCATCTTGTACATGCCTGTGCCCCCGTCCTAGAAGTGACCAAATCTCTAACAACAAGGCAAGCCAAACATGGTCGTGTTTACAAGACAAACCATGTAACTACTTACATAAACTAATCAATCCTCTACTAAAAATTCAAAATGATCTCTCCACTCCTTGTCTCCACAAAAATGGCCGATCTAATGGCATGCAAAATAACAACCTTTAGAACAATTCTCATTGTGTATCGACTTGCATTTGCTTCCTTCTTCTTCCCTAAGTCAAGAGTTGCATGATGTTGAGGTGGTGGTGTTGTGAGAATAGGGGGTAACAATGGAAGCGTGAGAAACTGTTGTAATAGATTTCACAAACGCAAAGAGGAAAGAGAGATGCTACAAAGGACAAAATAATACAAGGAGATGATGCTCAAGAAATGGAATCCATATACCAATGCACAAAATAGTACAAAGCTCACACTCAATCATTGGCAATGGACACCATCTCCCTCTCCCTCCAACAGAAAGCAGCTGTGGAGCATGACGCGACTAAAAGTGAAAGAGGGATCCTGGCTATAAATAGGCACAAAAAAATGTGAAAGTGGAAGACCAATGGGGTGGCCCCAAACTGGGTGCCCAAATGACAAACACTAGTCAACCAAATGTGATCTGGCACCCAAAATCAAGGCAACTAACCTCAGCCCTCTCTTGCACAAAATAGAGAAATACCCACATGTGATTCGCCCATGAAATGTACAATCCGCTAAGACCCTCACTCAAATCATGGGTGACCAATACAATCATAGTGACCCATCATAATGCATACAACAATGACCATGGATACCCACGTAATGGGTGTGAAATCAACCACCAAGGTGCCTCCAATAGACACTAATGTCAATGTCAATGTCGATTGTACCAAGCCCTAAAAAAAGAAAGTAGTCACGACAATCTCTCACGCATGTCAACAATGCCTTTGCGATAATATACATAACCATGGATTCACCCCCAAAATGTCCCCTCATGTGACCTCCAACTAGGAGCCAAGCTTGCTTTCTACTATAAAACAAGTCTACGTGAACCTAGAAGTCAATCTCAACTTTAGGATTTCAATCCACCAAACTTCGTCGATGCATATGGGAGCCGTACTTTGGGTCCATTGCACCACCATATCCAAGTCCTCCTATGAGGGTTGGTTGGCTCTTCTCCATATTGGAATCCATTAGAGGACAGAACTATCCATCCTATTGTTCATGGTATCATTCAACTCCTTCAAAATCCCACAGCCTGGACCTAAATCACAAAGACTAATGTGAGCATCTACCACTTTCTACTTCAAGCCTTCATTCTCGCTCCAACTACTTTGTGGTTGGCCCCTTTGTCACCGCTCCTTGAGCTTCATTGTATGTCCTACATCCCTTGAGCATAAATTTATTAGTTATAGTGTTTGCATTTTTGTTAGCCCTCATGTTCTCACTTCCAGTATCAAATCCTCACATAAACTAGACAAGGGTTATAGTCGTGATACAAACTTATGCTATCAACTCCTCACATAAATCAAATGCAAGTTAGGATCATGACACAACTAATCTCAACTCTAGAGAGTATGTTCAATCATGCCTCAACTCACTACAAAACAGTCACATTTCTCTGTGCCTCTTGGTCACAATCTTGGAGCTGTAAATTGAAGCACTTTAATGCCCATAAAAATCTATTTGTAAGTTATTTTATCCTTTGAATTTTAAACATTTGGTTGAAGCTTTGAAACTTTCTTTCTTGAATCATTTTATTTGACAAGGGAACTTATAAATACCACAGAGCACAAATCTTTAAACAAGAGAAATTTCAATGTAAAAAGAAGTTAACTAAGTGCAAACTATGCCTAAGTATTTAATATAAGAACTTCAAGGCAATTCGAATGCTATATCAGTTATTGCAAGAAACAAGAGGAAAGAGGTAATAACAGCTGCAAATGACTATTGTAACAACAGTACGCTCTTTGGGACGCAAGCAACCAACCAACAATGAAGTATGAGCTCCAACTTCCAACGTTGATTGAGAGAATACATGCTATTAAAATCCATATAATAGCAATAAGGGCAGAAGGATTGCACAGCTAAGGGTAGAAACCTCCATATCCACTAAATTGAAATCTGTGCCTCTGATATCCACTGCAGAAAAGACTTCCTCTAAAGAACGTATTTGCTTAATAGACTGTGTCCAATTTAATCCATTAGGCTTCGCAATTTTCGTTTTCAGTCATTACTTGAATCCACTATCCAAAAATCATTCTGTGATGAAGAGCAAAAGCATCTAAATTCGCCGACTTGTGCAATGTAATAATGCTGAAAAAGAAGACCGCAACAAAAGGTTTTTTTTGGCGGGCAGAACATTTAGGCTGGTCACAACTTGTTCCTGCTCTATCCACATTGCAGAATGTATATTTCCAAGACGAGGAAGAAGCAAGCATACCTGCATTTCCACATCCAACCATAAGCACCCGGCCAGATTTAGGCACATGCTTCTGTACGATAGGAGCGAAGCCGCTGTAAGACTGGTACCAATCCACGGGGTCAGGGTCTACAGTATACCTCTTGTCCCAATAGGAGGGCTCGCCAAAGTTGTAAGTGTCCAAGTTGGAGAAGTCGATGGAATCCTCCTGCGAGCAGGACTGGTTGGTGCACCTCCTCTTGCTGCTGCTGAACAGGGGAGGCCTACTCCGCTCGGAAAGAGGAGGAGGAGGAGGAGAAGCACATGGAGACGCCAAGAAGAAGAGTGTCCTCCGTCGTTGACACAAGAAGTGCCATGGTGCTGGAGCAGCAGCAGCGGCTGACGATGCCGATGAAGACGATGCCGCCACCGCAGCCAATAGCGATGACGATGATGATGAGTGTGGGATTAATCGGCGCAATAGGGTTTGCAACATCTCCGCTGGTCGTTCTGTCGCATTGACAGGACAGCTCTAACACGCGCGTCTGGCAAATGCTGCCAGCCTACACATACTCTTCAAATTAAATCATTGGTCTCGACTGCAAAAGCTTTAAGTTTCAAAGCTCAAGCTACAAAACCTCCTCTTTTGTTTTTTGAGATTTTCTAGGTTTTTATTTAATATTGTAACTAGAATAGTATCTCTATTTCTCTATCTCTATTACATATTCAGGAAGGGCTCAAAGCAACAAGGCGGTGGGGTAGATGGGGTGGGGGGATGGGAAGGGGTAATGCACCTACACTCAATCATTCACTGAACACAACATAGAAAGGTAAAATGATATGTAAGAGCAAGGTATACTCTTGTATTATTCAATGAAAGAAATGGTACAACATAGGCACATCCCAAGACTATACCCTCATGATGACACACATGTGAGAGTTCACCATTGAGTATGTATGGTGAATCACACATAGAGTGGAAACCAAACAGGGCTCAGAGTCACTACTACTCCCTATATAGGTGTTTTTGGCAGCAACACCATGGTATAACTACAAAGCCCTTACACTCACCCCTACACGATGGATTATTGTCGCTAGCAATCTAAGAGTAGTGCTTATCGACTCATTTTGGCGTTTTAAAATAGCTCAAGCTATCTTGCCCATCCAGAGTTAGTTTTATTCTTTTTCATCCCAATCTACCCTCGACTCAATTACATGTGGGGAGTGGAGGCTTGCAAGTCCTATGGTGATATAAGGCATGACTCAAGGTACATTTAAAGTATTGTTGGTATTCTCCTTGAGCTAGGTAGCAAAGGCCTCTTTGCCACATTTACAAGCCTCCGCTTTTGAAATCCAAGTGGCTTCTTTGAGAGAGTGCCCTTTCCACTTGGCAAGGTACTCAAGGTAACCCTTGTGCTCCCAACGCCAAAGGATTACTTTTACTTCGAAGGGGCCATTGGATGGAGCAATGGAACATGCCACCTCCACTAGCGGTCAGGGTAGAACCCGCACAAAAGGCATGCATGGAATGCACTATAGATACATATGCTTTCTAGCATGTTCAACTTGTAGGTGACCTCATTTAGAACTTCGGTGATGCAATATGGTCCATAGTACTGATGATTGAACTTGGGGCTCGTATTCTTTGGCAAGGACATATGCTTGGAGCTAATGAGCACCATGTCGCCTTTGGTGAATAGTGTTGCCTTGTATTTCTTATTAGCTTGTTCGATCATGGTGATTTTGCTCTTTTCCAAACTCTACTTGCCTGTGGCATTTCTCTCTCACCATTTCTTCAAGAAGTCTTATGTATCCTAATCTTCTACTTTGGTAGCTCTGAATGCCAAAGGTGTGATGATTTCTTTCCATGTGGCTAACTCAAAGGGGTTGTAACATGTTGTTGAATGGATTGAGTTGTTGTAGTGGAAGTCAAGCATGTCAAGGTACAAGGCCCAATCTTTTTGGTCCACTCAAATATGGCTTCTGAGATAGTCTTTAATACCTTGGTTTACTCTTTTTGTTTGCCCATCTATCTCAGGGTGGAAGGATGATGAGAATCTGAGCTATGTTTTAAAAGTCTTGAAGAGCTCCTTCCACGTATTGCTCATGAAGCGACCATCTCGATCTGATACAATGGCTAAGGGTAGCCCACGTAGGTTGAAGACATGAGTAAAGAAGAGGTAGGCTACTCCCCTAGCATTCAATGGTAGCTTAGCAAATATGAAGTGGAGCTTTCACAAGTTGGCAAGTGGGACAAGTCTTGACATAGTCTATGAACTCCTCCTTCATGTTTGGCCAAAATAATTATTTCCTTAGCGCCTCGAGTGTTTTTCTTTGGCCCTTATGTTACCTAGCTTCCCATCATGCACTTCACGTAGGATGATTTTCTTTAACTCCACATTATTGGGAATGTATAATCTCTTAAGAGCCTACAAGCAAGATTTCTTATTCCAGTGTATACATGCCATGTGGCACCTTCTCAACTTACACTTCTTCTATTATTTTGCACATTTCCTGGTTGTGTTTTAAGGTCTCCTTCACTAGTTCTAGGAAGTTGTTGTTGGCTACACTCGCTGCTTTCCAATTGGTCTTGTGACTTAGTCTATTTTCTATCTTATTTGTAGATCATGGTGTATATTTGATTTCCATGTCGAATTCTGCGAGGAAATCTGGCCATTTGGCTTGTTTGGTGAATAGCTGGGGCTCGAGTTGGAAGCATTTGAGTGATATGGTATAAGTGAACACGGCTACGTGCTTGTTTTGGATATAATGCTTCCACTTCCTAAGGCAATGGATAACTACTAGTATCTCCTTCTCATGTATACTCCACCTAATTTTTGTGTTTATGAACTTCTTGGATTCATAGGCTATGAGGTGTCCATCTTGCATCAACATGCCAGTATGCCATAAATTAGTGCATTTGTGGAGATTTCAAAGGGCTTGGTGAAGTCTCGCACTTTGACTATGGGAGTCAGACTCGTACGTGCTTTCAACAAATCAAAGGTGGCTTGTTGCTCACTTCCCCATGTGAAATTTCCTTCTCCTTTGGTCAAATGGGATAGTGGAGCCATGACCATGATGTAATCCTTTACAAACCTTCTACAAAATATAGTAAACCTTAGAAATGATCTAACTTCTTTGACAGTCTTCAAGATTGGCCACTGCTTTACTACTTCAACTTTCTTAGGGTCTACTTTGATGCCTTCCTCTCCTACAATAAACCCTAGGAATTCTACTTCCTTCATTGCGAACTCAAATTTCTCAGGTATTGCATACAATTTGTGTTATATCAACTTCTAAAATACTAGTCTTAAATGTTCATTGTAGATAATGATGAACACATCTATCTCTGGCCATAATACTCCATACATTAAGCCACAAAAGGTGCCTCGTCCATTACTCAATCCAAAGCCTAGGACTAGCCACTCGAAGCTTCCATATCTAGTACAAAAGGCTATTTTTGAGATATCTCCTTCAACTATACGGATTTGGTGGTAGCCAGTTCTATGCAACTGAACTATTTTGCTCCATGGAATTGATCTAATAAGTCTTCCACTAAGGGCGTGGGATATTTGTTCTTGATGGTGATCTTGTTAAGGGTGCTATAGAGTCTACACACAATCTAAATCTCCCATTCTTCTTATTGACAAACAAAATTGGGACACCAAATGGAGACTTGCTTGGGTGGATAGAGCCTTGCTCTTTTGATTAATGTAATTACTTCTTCAACTCCATCAGTTCATTGTGATCCATTTGGCATAGGGCCCTAGCTGGTAGGATTGCCCCTGGGATTAGCTCAATCTTGTGGTCTACATCTCTTTTGGGGGGTAAGCCTTTGGGTAGTTCTGTGGGCATCACATCTACATACTCCTCTTCCACTTCCTTGTTGCCAATTTTTAGTTTGGGACCCTTGGCAACCTCATACTCCATAGGTTTGATCGTGCATAAGTATACAATATCTCCATGCTTCACTAAATTCTCTGCCTATTTGGCAATGTAGGTCATGATACAAGGTCTAATGTTTGTAACTTGTTGTGGCATCACTTAAGTTGGAGCTCTTGGCTTACTGGGTCATGACTTTGCAACTTGGTAAGAGACTCCTGCCTTTCTCTCCTTCATTTGTACTTTGATTGGCATTTTGCATGGAAGTTGAATCCTTTCACATGGTATTATTATGCCCTCTCCTTGCATATCAAACAACATCTCATTAACTCCTTTGCCAAACATTGCAATCACATACTTGTCATAGAACTCTCGACCCCAAATGACTTCAACGTCATCCATAGATATTACTGGAAAATTGAGCCTGGCTTTCCATTTCCCAACTTCCACTTGTACTGGAAACACTTGCTTTACTTTCTTTGCTTCTCCTTGCGTAAAAGTCAATGTTAATCCTTCTAGGGCCTTAGACAATTTTATCCCATGTTTTGTTGCACACTTTGGTGTGATGAAATTGTGAATGGCTCTAGTACCTACCAAGATTGCTTGATCTCCTTCACTATCTCTTCCCTTCAGGTATAGGGGTTGTGTTCCTCTCCTCCATATGCACTTATGACTATTACTCTAGATCCACTCCCATTGGGGATCTCCTAAATGCGTGGAGTTGTGGTTCCTCTCCTCCATAAGCACTTATGACTATTACTCTAGATCCACTTGTACAAGCTGTATCTTCCATGGAATATCTATTCTTGTAGTGTGGTCCCCTGCACTTGAATATCTAAGTCGTGTGATTGAGTCTTGGGATCTCCACTATGATATGTTTGATATTGCAAACCCATAAGATGTGCTAAGAGTTGGTTTGTAGTGATTGTTTCCCCACCTTTCAAATGCTCTCCTTGGTACCAAGGTGGAGTGGGGGTTGCTCTTGAAATTTAACCTTGAATCTCTGAGATGGGGCCTCTCGATGGGTTGGGTCTTGGGGTCCAAGAGTTGGTGGTGAGATTGGTGTTGAATCAAGCTTGACTCCATTGGATTGTCCCCCTTTCCTCTAAGTCTACTAATCTTTTAGCCATCCTTATGGCCTCTGCCAGGCTCGTTAGTTCTTGTCTTTCTACATCTCTTTTGGCCCACTCATGCATGTTGAATAGGAATCCATGTAACTTTGTATCTATGTCCATGCTCAAGAGTTGTAGCGTCTACTATCTATACTTGCTAACATATTCCTTCATCTTGTACTTGCTAGAGATTTCTCCACTCATCTTTGGGACGAAGTAGTCTTTGAGTTCCTCTTGTAGTTCCACCCATGAGAAGACAGTGTGTCCTTGATCTTGCTCCAGTAGGTACCAACTAGCAGCATCCTCCTCTAAATAGATGGCTACTACTTCTCCCTTCCTATCTTTAGTGATTCTCACATGCTTCAAGTATCTATCTACCTCCGCAATCCACTTATTCAAAATCAACTCGTCTCTCTCACCCTTGTACTTAGTGGATTGAACTTGCCATGATTGTCTTTTGAACTTTCACTCTCCTCTTCATCTTTATTGCTTCATCTCTTGTATTTCTTCATGTCTTTCTTCTTATGTCCTACTTCAAATTTCTTCTCGTCATTCTTAATGTCTTGAGAACTCCTAGATGTTTCCTCCCTAACTAACCTATCTGCCAACCTATCTACCTCCTCTTGTAATTTGTGTCTCTTCTCTTCCTCCTATTGTTGTATCAGCCACTCCCTCTATCCTTGCTCCTCTTCAAACTTTCTTCTCTTCTCCTCCTCTTCCTCCTTCATTTGCATGTTCTTCCAATTTGAGTCTAACAAGCCTAACATGCCCTCCAACTGCCTCTCTAATCCGGCTATTTTCTCTTCTTGAGCTTCTCTCCATTCTTGCCCTTGGCTCTTCTTCCTCTCTTCAATCACTAGGATGGGTGCATTCTCTCCGTTGTCCTCTATGTTGTTGTGGAGAGTTGCACCTTGGCTTTGGGGCTGTTGCAACAAAGAAGCTGCATCACATCTTCAAATGGTAGCTCATGTTAGGGTTGTTGCACCAAAGAGTGTCGTGACACGGGTCGATGCGACATGGGATGACATTATGAGGGGTGACACAAGGTGGGGCAACAGGACATGCATCCCAGTGTGGGCGTCACAATATGATCTCTAGGTGATGGATATTCTCTCCTACTTCCATAAGCACTCCTTAACTATGAGCAAGTGTTGCTTTGATACCAAGTGTAAGATACCTACACTTGATCACTCACTCGACACGGCACAGAAAAGGTAACACAATATGTGAGAGCAAGGCATATTCTTGTATTATTCAATGAAAGAAATGGTACAACATAGGCACATCCTAGGACTATACCCTCATGGCATTGCACATGTGAGGATTCACCACTGGTTATAGAGAATCACATGTACAATGAAAACCAAGCAAGGCTCAAAGTCACTACTACTCCATATACATGTATTTTTAGCAGCAATGCCATGGTATAGGTACAAAGCTCTTATGGGGGCGCACATGTCAGCCTTTAGGCCTCCCTACAAGTGCGTTCGAAATATCCACGTGTCCACACTCAAGGCCTTCCCATTGGTTCCAGGCATTTGTCTAGTATGCTACAAAAGCACATTTGTCCCATAGGCACAATGAAATTGAGAGTCTTCACACAAACAAGCATAAAAACAAGGGTAGGGGAAATGTAGAGACACACACATTTCTCAACCTTTAGGCGAATATCAAATGGTCTATAGATTCGTATACAACACCCAATAGAATATATAATACACAAATATGAAATATGTACATACGTTAAAATGTAAACATATAAGTGTGTGTGTGTGTGTGTGTGTGTGTGTGTGTGTGTGTGTTATACACATATATTTATATATATTGATTATAAAATATTTATAGATATTCACAATAAATCTATTTATACACACACACACATAGAGTTCTCTCTCCCCATTAATAATTATATATATATAATATCAACATATACACATTTACAAATATGTATTTATAAATGTGTGTGTATTTATGTACACACACACACACACCCCTCCCGTAAGGCTAGGGCGACAAAGCACATCTCTCTCTCTCTCTCTCTCTCTCTCTCTCTCTCTCTCTCTCTCTCTCTCTCTCTCTCTCTCTCTCTCTCTCTCTCTCTCTCTCTCTCTCTCTCTCCAATCAGTCATTTCCTCCATAACTATTTTTTGCCTGATGAAGGCCCTTTACTTTGAAGCTTATGGCCTTTTGCATTACACAACCCCTTTTGTTGTTGCAAATCTACTATGAACATGTACTACAAATGCTATATTGAGAGTTAGTCTTGAGGAAAAGCAACATCTCTCCTTCCATGTTGCAAGCAAACATGCCCTTCAAATTTCTTGATGAGAGAGCAAAGAGTAGACGTCTCCACATGTTTGCACAAGTTTGACATCTAAAGCACTAATGAAACCCTTGCTTATTTACTGAGAGGACACTACATTAAGGAATTTTGATGCTATTGCAAGTGAAGATAAGGGTTTTGGAGGAGTGGCTATTTAAATGTTACATAAAGTGCGTCCAAGTTGTAATCTAAGAGCATCTAGAATAGGGCAACAAAAGAAAATTTGGAGTAGAGTAAGCTTTGAACGGGTTTGTCCTCTAATATTCTTCTTCTTCGTCATCTTCTTTTTTTTTCTTGTAGAAGGTGAAGAAGAAGAAGAAGGAAGGAAGAGGGAGAGGTCAAAATCCTTTTTTCTAGATACACACACACACACACACATATTCTCTCTCTCTATGTGTGTGTGTCTCTCTCTCTAGCCAACATGCCAAGTTGATTTGGACAGCAAGGAGTAGGTTCGGGGGAGGAGCATTAGTTCTGTGTGTGTGTGTGTGTGTGTGCACATGCTATAAGTAGTGCAGAAGAATTTGTAATGTTGGTGGAAATAATCTTTTTAATGTGCCTTTAGAGGGGCACAAAATTAACATACAAATGGACAAAATAAATTATTTGGCATGTTAGTTTGATGTGGCAAAAGAACTTTTTAACATGTTATTTCGATGGATACTTTGACATGTGCTGACCCCTTGAATGTTGCATCACTTGCTATTTATTTGGGTGAATGGTCTCCTCTATGCATGCTAATGTCCCCTATGCTAGGATTGGTCATTTACACCATCTCTTCCAATGAGAAAAAAGTGGTGATATGATAATGTTGTCATCAAAGATCAAGGGAACCAATGCTCTTTTAAAAATCATTGATTATGAAACCATGTGACAAAGACTAGGGCCCCTTACCCAAAGTTGAGGGGATGCCCTAGAGGGCTCCATGTGGCATGGATGTGGGCTAGGTTGGCACTTAGGCCATCAATCACACTAGTCAAGTGGTGCTAAGCATTGGCCTAACACAAATGCAAAGCACCGAAAGACTTGAAGCATGGATGTGAAGCACCATAGAATATCAATGCATTGAAATACCAATGTGAAGCACTAGGCGAGCACCGATGCGAAGCAGTGAGAGAATCTAGGTGCTGAATGCCTAGTCTTATTTTAAATGTTAAAATTTATCCTATAAAATTGTTAAGGATTTTTTCAAAATTTAACAATTTACCCAAATTTTCCAAGGTAGTGCAAATGGCACGAACTACAACGAATTAATTTGTTTCAAGTGATTGTAGCTTTGACAATTTATCTATGCAAACTAGTGCACACAAGGAACTCGCTGAATCGAAGTACCACATCAAGAAAAATCTATTTTAGCTTTGATTTGTTAAATACCATTAAAAGCTTCACATGGTGAGCAATGCCAATTCCATAATGCACTTGACAAAACATAAGTTTTCCCCATGGTTGAGGGGACCTTGGTTTATTAGAAAGTCAATTGCCACATCATTAAAGTGCTAACCATGGCATCGCTTTTCTAACCGTCGTATCTCATGCATGAGGGCTTTCATGAACATTGGTTCAAGCCTTAGGGCTTGTCTACATCTATAAAGTACTAGTTTTCCAGCTTGGTTGACGAACTGTGCTTTGCATAGCAGGGGTCATTGCAAAGCACATTTGCTTCCTTTTGCTCACAAAAGAGGATAGAAAATGCATTATCCAAATATATTACATGGTTACCTCCCTTTTGCTCATAAAAGAGGATGAACAATGCTTTGCACGCTCAATATATAATTAGATACAAACCCCAATAATCATACAAGGTAAAAAACTACATTTTTAAAAACTCAAAATCATTTTATACAATATACATTTCCCTATGGAAAAAGAGCAAAATTTCAATTTTATAGAATAGATTTATCACAAAAATAATTTAATTATGCAAGGATTTCCACAAAACATTGAAATGTGTAAGTTAGTATGCTTATGTGTAAGATATAGAATATACACCTTTGCAATACTTCTTAGAAAAATAATAGCACGCACACGCACACGCACACGCACACGCACACGCACACGCACACGCACACGCACACGCACACGCACACGCACACGCACACGCACACGCACACGCACACGCACACGCACACGCACACGCACACGCACACGCACACGCACACGCACACGCACACGCACACGCACACACACACACACACACACACACACACACACACACACACACACACACACACACACACACACACACACACACCTCTCTCTCTCTCTCTCTCTCTCTCTCTCTCTCTCTCTCGTACAAGTCATTATAGGCTTTATAATACATTTAAACTAGAAAAAACAATTACTTAACTTCAAACCATAAAAGAGAAAAAGAAATATAAATCAAGGGGAATCAAACCCCAAACACATAATTATGTGTCTGCCTAGGATTTATTAGCAAATCAAACAAAAGAATTTAGCAAGGGGCTGTAAAACCCTTGCAAGCCTGGGTCACATGGTTAGCTGAGGGACAACTTCCATGATGATATTCATTGAGTTCTCCTTGACACGTATTGCAAATTTAACCCTTTGGATTTGTTAGAATTAGCCCAAAGGTATTCTAAAGTTTGGACATGGTCCTAAACATTTGATCAACAATGAATGAGTAACGAGCCTAAGAGCATCTTAAAGGGGTACCTAAACATTTCACACACACTCACACACACACACACACACACACACACACACACACACACACACACACACACACACACACACACACACACACACAGGTCGCTCTCATTAGGCTATGCCAAGTGAAGATTTCATTGTGTTTTCTCACAATATTTACATGAGAGAAACATAGATAGAGGTCATGATATGGTAGCCATTGGAGACCAAGAGGTTCTATCCAAGGATTATGCTTGCATAGGGTTGTATGGCCTTTATGTCTCCTAGAAGTAGTGAGCTTCAAGATGATGGTAGTGGACACCCACAAGTTCCCATGTCACCAAGTGGAAGCATATTCATGTGTGGGTGCTCACTCGAGGGGAATCAAAACCCCCACATTGATACATTATTTATAACAATGTAGCTCATGTGGTAAAGGCTCAATGGGAATCAAAGCTGTAATATGTGACAAAGATTACTTGGAGAAAACACATGCCACATCGGCAACCTCAATCAAGGTAATGTGGTGGTCACATAAGCAAGAAGATGCAGAAAATTCCATCCATGTTAGTGAGATGACACAAAAATGTGCTTCTACTATGTGAGCAAAAAAGACCACAATCATGGTTCATTACACTACCATGTATGCATGAACATGAATATTGTCACCCGTATCAACCTCCATTGAGGTGTTCATACCATTGTCGTACCCATCACGTACATCACATCCCATTACACATACAACATCATCATGTAAGAAATATTTTTATTACTTACCTCAATGGAGGTCATGGGTTGGTGATATTTGAAAATAATTTTAAATGCCTCGATCAAGGTCATAACAACTACCATAAATTATATTATCTCCCTTGATCATGGTCTTAATCACTATTATAAATTACATTATGTACCTCGATGGAGGTTTTATCCAAGTTTGATATACCTCGATCGAGGTCTCAACACATATAATAAACAATATTATATACCTCAATCAAGGTTTAAAAAATACTACAAATAATATTATATATACTTGCCATATCACCCCTTATGAATTGCTAGTTTCATTAGCGGGATGTGGCAATAAGTGATAACTATATGCAACATGCAGTATAGAGCTTAGTTGATTTTGATAGACAATGAAGATGAACAAATATGTTGATGACCAATGCATGGAGAGTGATATTAGTGGCCAAATTGTTCAAGATCATCAGGATAGATGAGTGCCAACTTCCAATATAGTAGTTTATCATGTCTTTTATAATGAAAAATGAAGAATCAAGATAATAGTATATAATTTCTTCTATTACCCCATCCCTCTCTTCTTCTTCTTCTTTGATGTGTTGACTTTGAATTAGCATAGTTATCCTTCCCTATGTATATTAGCTAATTAGTATAATAAGGATAAACCTCGTCACAACATTCAACTGGTCTAATTATTTTGGCAAATGGTCATGTCAATCCCATTGGCTTGTGAGAAGTTGATGATGGCCATAATACTTGTGGTTTGAGGTCTTCATCCCCCCATATCATGTAAGAAGCTACTTGCTTGCCTATTAACCAACCTAATGATGCCCCCTATAAGAGCAAATCAACATGACCAATTGTATTTGACATGCCTTGAGCTTACTTGTTAATTTTATCAACCTGATCCAATGTCTAAAAGCCAAAACAATGTGCATCAACAAGTTTTAACATTATGCATAGTAGCATCTAGAACGTTAACTTAGTGCTTAATCAAACATCCATATATAAGCTAAACATGTTATTTTAGCCATAAAAAAGGTAAGATTACTGCCCTTTTATGAACTCTAGCAATAACATTAGGCAAGAAATCTTGGTGCTAATCACTCTGCCTTGCAACATTCAAGGAGAGCAAGGGAGAGGTAGAGAGGAGATCCTCAACGTGATTTTGTGAAGATGGATGCTTCGCTGTGATTAGAGCTAGGTTTATTCCTTCTCTACAATAAAATACCCAAAAAAATAGAGGATATACATTTTGATTTCAAAGTATTCCAAACCTATACCAAACACAATGGTTGCTGAAACACAATGCCTTAAGAAGTGAAAGGGGAACATACTCACCCCCATTATCTAATCTTAGGCATTCAATGTATGCATAGATTGGTTCTGCAAACAAAGCATTAAGAAGTACCTAAATGTTAGATTTCTATTTTAGGGAATAGGCCTAGAATTTAAGTGAAAAATCATCAATGAACATAACAAAATACCTAGCACCACCTAGAGATTCACAAGGCATGGGACCATAAACACTTAGAATGAACAAGAGACAATGGCTCACCCTTGCATATAGAGCTAATTTCTTATGAGAATTATGAGTCTACTTGCGGTATATGAAATGATCACAATAATCAAAGTTATAATAATCCAAGGGCAAGAGATACCAGAAACAAGTCAAAACTTTCATTCCTTTAAGTGACATGTACCCAATGCATCAAAGCCATAAAGATACATGATGAAGATGAGTGATGACCAATACATGATCCATAGATCCAAAAATAAGCAAGGGATAAAGACTACTAACTTTGGCACCTCTAGCAAAAATGAGGTTGTCCCATGAGTAATCTTCTAAGAAGAATCACCAAAACATACACGATAATGAGCATCATTCAATTGTGCAACAAAATTAAGGCTTTCATGTCAACACAATACATACTGTACATCATACAGTCTCCAAAACGAACTAAAACATCACTTGTCTTTTCTTTTAAATGACATCCAATTTTATCTTTTTAGGATAATATCTAAAATATGCTAGTTTTTTTCCCCAAAAATCTAATATTTTCGAACCATCCATACTATACACATTAACAATAATAATTAATATGGTTCGTAACTCTCGTTCACGTTGTAACTTCCATGAAGGGTGGCTACAGTCCTTGTCAATCCGAGAAAAATATCAGATTTATGACTCTCAATTTTTAAAATATATATTTTTAATTAAATAAAAATTGTTAGCTATTAACGTTAGTTAGTTTTTTACCTTAGTTAGTAATCTTACTAACTTATTAATTGACTAACTAACTTTCGAACTAACCAACTAACTTTTAATTGTGTGGAAATATTACATTCTCCTCCCCTTAGAGAAATCAATCACATGTAGGCTTTCAGTCTTAATAGAGACCATTATTTTGCACTTCTCGAGCAATGAGTAGGACCGTCTTTCAAATGGATTGAGTTTGATGTTGGTAGGTTGCAGTTTTGGTTGACTAATGAGGATCAAATGATTGCGCGTAATGATGTTATAGTCAGCTCCCTCGTCAATGAGTGCATCAAAGACGTGTGTCTTCTGGGTAGTCATTGACAAGTGTAGGTAGGAAGGCGTCACCACTTCCTCATCTTCATCTTAATTTCCTGTGATGGTGGCCACTCGTACCTTGATAGGGTTGGATTGTCTATGAGAGCTCATTGCCACCATGCGGTTTGGTACTAGGAGCGTGTTGTCACTAGGCTTATCAATTGCCTTAATGGCTTGCTTGTACTTTTGACTATCCGAGAATGGCAGATTGATTGTGGCTAGCACATGCATCTAACCTCACTCATTCTCAGGATAAGGGATGTACTTGGTGAGTGGCCCCTACGATTTTCTAATTTGCATACCACCCTTCAGCATGGTGGAAATGGCATCTAGGTCGACTACTGGTATGGTATTCCATGTATCCAACTGTACTTTTACTGCCTCTGTTCTATTATCTAAGAAGATTAGACCGTTACCCCAATCTTCTATGACCCGTGTATTACGCATCTAGGGCTAGCCTAACAAGATGTCATAGTCCACTCCCTTCATGACTATAAAATCAATAAAGAATTGGATCCCTACAATCTTCAATGATTGACTCTTTAATACTCCAAACGGTCGCACTTTCATTCCATTGGCTAGGGTG
Organism: Lygodium microphyllum; assembly: GCF_053477565.2. Lineage (NCBI taxonomy): Eukaryota > Viridiplantae > Streptophyta > Polypodiopsida > Schizaeales > Lygodiaceae > Lygodium > Lygodium microphyllum. Next base: position 47,994,565 of record NC_141141.1, on the reverse strand, counting down.
ACATTGAACCTAGCATTCTCAACAAGTGGGTTACCCCAGTCCCGGAGTACCGTGTGGCTCAGCACACTAACTCCTGCTCCCGTATCTACAATTCCCTTTCTCTTGGTATCTCCTAGAGCTAGGACCAGTAAGATTGCATGCATTTCATTGCCTTCCCAAAAAGCATTGATGTGCAAGGACTTGGGCACTGATTGCAACAGACTGGGTATCTGAATCACCACGTCATGATCGTCTAGATCAGTTGCCCCTTGCTCCATTGGTCCTTCCACCCACTACTTCAGTTCTTGCCATAGTGTTGGATCCTGCCTAAGCAGATCTCCTAGGCTTAGATTAGAGTCACCGGGGTGGTCACTAGGGTGGTGAGGAGGTCGTTGGTTGCTTGCCTCTCTCCTAACGCTACGTTTCTTGGCCAATGGATTTGACTGCTTTGCTGTGATTCGTAGCATGTAATCGTGTAATCTCTGTTTAAGCGATACGACTTGTGCTACGACCACGTCCCTCGACTTTGGTCGTGGAGGCAAGGTTGGTGTGCTTATGCTTGAGAGATCATTGATCTCATCTTCCAGTATGGGCTCAATATCCTTCAGATGCTCCTAGGCTTCTTTTACCCTCTCCTTGACCTTTTTGATGGCTTTGAATTGGCGCTTTGCATTGGGGTACTCCCCGACCTTTGCACTCCCCTTATCAACCGTCTTTGGAGTTGACATTTATGCTTCTGTGTCCACCATCTTTTTTCTTGCAGGTAGCATCATGGAACTCTCGGTTTTTAGCATCAGCTTTCTTTCTCCTTCGCCTACGGCTCTTCTTTCTATGTAGGGGTGCACATAAGGCTCTTCGTTGTTCCGCTCCTCCACATAGTGGACTGGAGCGTCGCTCGGTGGATGGGTTACGTATGGTCCAAGTGGTCTAGGTATGCCTGCGGGATTTATCTCCATCCTAGGAATGGTTGGTTTGGTGTCATTAGGTGTCAGGAGAGCCAATGGGGCTCCCCTTCTTCCAAAGAAGTTTTGCATCCTATTTGCTAGGTATGGTTGTCCGTATGGTTGCGAGTACGAGAGTCTCCTCGGTAGCTTCAATGCAGGGTATCGTGGCCGAACCTACTGCAATTGGCATCATGAGGTCGAGACCTCGGGTCCTGACACTCAGTTGGTAGGTGGTTTCTGCCACAATACATGCATTGGACATGAGGGCGTGTTGGCCATCTCATCATTTCTTGTAATTTGGCTAGTTTCATCTTCATATCTGCTAGCTTTTGACTTGCATTCGTGCCCTTTCCTTTATCTTGAGTACTTGGGTTTGATTTTTCACTTGACATTGAAACTCTCTTAGAGTTTCTAGCGTAAGTCTCCTATCGTGTCAAGCTCTTAGAGCTTCTCTCATTGAGCTGGTCGTCCACTCTAATCACCTTGTCAAAAACCCTCACTAGCACGTCTTGCTATAAGCTTGAATTGCCTACCAAGGCCTTCTAGAGTTCCTCGCTTCATATCCCATTGATGAAGATTGTGGAGATCGCTCTTTTGGTGGGTCACTCATCATCACCAGTTGGGATTCTCTTGAAGAGACTCTGCACACATGGATGACATAGTCTCCGATGTCCTCCTTGTCTTTCTACTTGACATTCATCATCCGTACTAGAAGATTATCAGAGTATCCAAGCTCAGAGAATCTCTAGACTCTTGAGGTTGTTGAAGTCAATTTGCTTAGCAGTGTTCCGACTCATGTACCAAGTCCTATACTTATCTCGTAAGCATAGACTAAAAGCTTGTGAGTGCTGAGTAAGATCGGTGAGGCTGTTGACCTTACAGACTTCCTCGAGCTGCTCTATGAAGCTATATGGGTCATCATTTGGCTGGTACTTGTCTAATTTCTTAGCCATGACAAGGATTCTTGACTGGCTCTTCGAGCCCTGGTCAACTCCTAAACTTGCAAGCAACGAGGTTGCCATTGCAACTGCACTTTGTTTTGCTGACGAGTTGACTAGCAATCGCTCCATTGAATCTCGCTCAATGTGAGATCACAATCTCCTCTCCTCTTCGAGGTCTGCTATGATATCCTTGGACATCCTAGATGGTGGTTTGTTCGGGTCTGTAGATCATAATTAGTGACTAGTTGTGCTAGATTTCTATCGAGAAACCACCTAGCTCAAGCTCTTCGTCGCCACGTCTGTGGTTAGTGATCGACTTTGTCATGTTCGTAGTCTCGTGCTCCACCAAGTTGTTGATGAGATTGATCAAGTTAGGCAAATCCACTCCTCCAATGGTGTCAGTCCTTGCAGCGTCGTCTAACTCGTGTGTCGCATCCGTGCTTGGTCCTATACTTGGGGTTCTCGATCACCCAACTACTTTTCAGGGTCTTCTTCTACTAGTGGGTTCGTTCTGATTGTTAGGTCTGAGTGAGTTCCTTATTATTTACAAATAATCATCAACTTATACTCACTCAGTGTGTGTGTGTGTATGTGTTCTCTCTTTTGTGCACCATATGCGAAATCAAGCTTTTAGCTTTTCTTAAGTGCACTTCAAGTGGTGGAAAATAATGTGGGTGCGAATACAAAGTGATAATTGCAGCTCTTGCACCCTCGCCTACGCGCTCAGTCTAATGGGGGTGGAAAATAATGTGGGTATGAATACAAAGTGATAATTGCAGCTCTTGCACCCTCGTCTACACGCTCGGTCTAATGGGGCTCTAGGCTCAATTCCTAGCTACTTCCTTTGGTCTCTAGGGTCTGTGCTATGTCATTTAGCTTGCTCATGGTCAAATGGGGTCTGCTAGTCAAACATGTAGCTCTAAGTGTGGTGAATATGCTTATATGAGTGTCAGCACTGTGCCGGGCCGTTCGCTCACGGTTTCTAGGGTTAGATTTTATTGTAAGGCTTTCGGTGAATTCTTGTGTTGCGAGTTGTACTTTATCGTCCCGGACGCGCTAAATTTGTCAATTTTGATGTGTCAAAATCTACTCCGATTCTGCAGTGTTCGATTTCAAGAATCAGATGTCTGATTTGACAAGTGTCCGATTCTGAGATGTTCGATTCTGAATGGTCTGATTATGGGATGTTTGATTCTAGGAATCGGACAGGGTGACATGTCAAGTTGGTTCGATTTGAGTGTGCCCGATTTTCAAAATCCAACATGGTGGTCTGAGAGTCCGATTTTCAAAATCGGATGAGGTCTCATGTCGGAGTGTCCAATCCTCATCAGGATGATTGGTTGGTGGTGGTCCGATTGTTGGGATGTCTGAGTCTAGTGTGTCCGATTGTCCGAGTTTGATTTGTTGGGTCCGATCAGACTGGTCAGGTTGGTCCGAGTGTTGGGCGATTCTCGGAATCGGACAGGTGTAGGGTGTCCAAGCGTCTGATTCTAGGAATCAAATGCCTGCAGATCGCGTTCGATTCCGTCGGCATGTAAACAACGACAATGAAAATCGCTTCAGGCCAACGGTTTTTGGCTACATTGTCATGCCATTACGTGGACACAGTGTGAAAAACTCTAGAGTGCATCATCATCCGACTTTCTGATTGATCTAGAGAGTCAGTGTCATCTAAGTCATTAGTGCTAGTGTTTGTGTGGCATGGATGGTTCAAAAATACTAGATTTTTGAATAATTGAAGCCTATTTTTATATGATTTATTGTAAATATCCTAAAAGGCTAGGAAAACTTCTAGAATAGGGTGGCATGCAAAAAGCAAGTTGCTTTTTCAGTCAGATTAGAGATTTTTCATAAAAAATAAAGATGGATGAAATCACGCGTATCGCAATCGTAGTAGTTGACAATTTGAAAACAACACCTTAAATTGGAAGAAGAAGAAGAATGAGAGAACTGGGAAATTTTGAAATAGGTGTCCTAGGGTTTTACCCCCTTTCAGAGCCAAGGAAGCCATCAAATTTGGGTTTCAAGCAGCAGAGAGAAAGCTATTGTTTGTTACATGTTTTTGGTCTACGAGGGAGCTCTAGGAGATCTAATGCTTGGAGATTGCTTCTGAGTAGTGCCAGACAAGGTATTTCAGATTATGCCAATACATATTGATTTGATTCATTGTGCTTTGTCTTTATCGTGTTTACCTCTTCTCTATTCTTTTTCTTCTCTTTCATCTCCTATCCTCTGCTTCCTTCTATCTTTGATCCCCCCTGGTGGATATAACCTTTTGACAAACCCCTCCGACATTGGTGAATCCAATGTGAAAGGTTGCCCAAAGGAAAGACAAGATGGGAGAACCTTCGAGCTCAATTTCCAGTGATGTTTTGCTTATGCTGGTACAACAACAACAATAGGTGATTCAGGCTTCTACTCAAACAGAAACTGTTATGATGAATGGATGAATGCTCTACAACAAGCAGTTGAGCGTGAGATGAAGTTGTTCAATGGCAAGAATGTATCTACATATGTACATACCTATGCTCAAAAGATGAAATTCTTTGGAGTGGCTCAACTTGCATGGAGATAGTATTTTGTTTGGATCACTGTACATGAACTAAAAGTGCGAATTACTAAATTGTACATGCAGGATGCTGACTAGGTGAGTAGCTTTCAAGAAGACACTCAAGGAAGAATTTTACATTGCAGATACTAGTTTGATTATGCACAAGACTTTTTAGGAGTGGGTTTTACAACCCAATACTCATTTGAATGATTTTCACTCTATTTTCAGCCAGCTTATCTAGTAGGGCATTTATTTTGAGGACAACATAAAGTTCTTGTCCTTACTTGTCATGCTGTTAGAATCATGGGATAACTTCCATAGTGTTGTGAGTGCTATTCCTCGTAAAGATGGTTTTAAATGCAGTGATGTTGAGAGTGCTTTACTTATTGAACAAGTAAACAAGAAGAATGTTGATGTAGCTCGCACTTCTCATGCACTTATAGTCAGAGGCAAAAATGGTGGAAGTGGAAATAATAACCATGGTAGAGATTCATAGAAGTCTCAAATCAAGTCTTTTGGGTAGCCTTGTAGTAAGTCCCATGGTCATAAGTTGTGTTTGACATGTAATTATTGTGGGTAGCAAGGTTACATTAGGCCACAATGCCATAAGATGCATAATGATAGGTGTAATGAGAAAGGCAAGGAAAAAGCATAGGAAATTGCTATTGATGATCACAATATTATGACTAAGTCCAATGTCAAGATAGAGGAGATAAATACCTTGGAGTGCAGCGTGGGGGATCCACCTTATAGCAACATGTAAGACAACATGTGAGTTAAAAAAAATGTATTATATTTACAAAATGGATTTTTACATTACAATTTGAAAAAAATCTATAAGTTTAGTAAAGTAAAAGGGATCATTCTAAGGCCATGTAAATAATGGGTATTTCTTAATATCATTTGAACACATGGTATATAGATGATTTCTTATAGGTGGACTCCTCGGGGAGTACAACTTCAATGATTGCATACTCACTGCTTCATCACATAATACTACTTATTTGATCGATGCTCTACTTTCTTATGCCTATTCGTATTGGCTTCTTGATTTAGGGGCATCATTCTATGTTACCCCATATCGTCATTGGTTTCATAGCTACCATACTATTATGGGGCTTGCTAGATTGGGAGATGACACTATATTGGATATCATTGACATAGGTGACGTTAGACTATAGATGACACTATATTGGATATAATTGACATAGGTGACGTTAGACTCGTAGTAGTCTTGTTTTTGCTAGATGTACCAAGGTTGGAAACCTCTATCTCCCTTGCTTGTCTCTGGATCTATTGACCATATTTTAGTTGTGACTAATCTTTCACATGTATCTTTATGGCATTGATGCCTTGGGAACATATCTTTGAAAGGAATGAATGTACTTTCTCATTTGTAGTATCTTCTGCCTCTTGATTACTCATTTTTTGATTCATGTGATCATTGTCTTTATGGCACACAGACATGTAGCTCTCATAAAAAATCTGGTTCAATATGCATGGGTAAGTTGTTGGCTCTTGTGCATTTAGATGTTTATGATCCCATGCCTTGTTAGTCATTGGGTGGTGTGAAGTACTTTGTTACATTCGTAGATGATTATTCACATAAGCTTTGGGCCTATCCTATTAAGCAAAAATAAGATGTTTTGCCTACATTTCAGCACTTTCTTGCTATGGTTGAGTGACAGTCTCAGTATAAACTAAAATGCCTATGGTTTGACAATGGGGGTAAATATGTCTCTAAGGATTTTGAGCAATTTTGTGATGAGAGGAGTATTAAGTGTCAATTGACCATCCCATACACTCCACCCTAGAATGGTATTGCAGAATATATGAATAGAACTATTTAGAAAAGAGTCCACAATATGCTTATTAAGTAGGCTTACCACAATAATTTTGAGCTAAGTTAGTTCCCATACATTATAATCTCTTGGTCATAGAGTTGTAGAGAAAGTATGGTTTGGTAAATGCCCCTTGGTAAATACCCCTCATATGCATACTTGTAAGTCTTTGGATATGAGGATTTCTAGTATATTCCCATATAAGCATAATAAGTTGGATCCAAAGTTTGTCAAATGTATATTTTCTTAGATATGGTGATGCAAGTGATATGAACTACCACCTTTGGGATCTACAGGCTCAGAAGGTTATCTGCCATAGTCGTGATGTTATATTTTATGAGAAAAAGATGCATATGAGACCAAAGCACATGATTGAGATATGTAGGGTGATCTTTTAGGAGGAGCCTCATGTTATAGCATAGTCGGCACCAATTAGATAGCTTGCTACAATTACTGATGATGTAGTGACCCAAGTTCTACCTATCGTGTAGGATCATGATGTTGGATAGAAAGGATAGGCCATAGAAGCCCCACAGCCAATCTTGAGATGCTCCACTAGAGCCTCACATGCTCCTGATCATTTTGATCCCTCTATGTATTATGTTAGTGATAGATTTTGGATGAGCTCCTCACTTATGACAAGGTTATGTACAGAGGTGATAGTCACTATTAGGAGAGGGCCATACAATTCAAGAATAATTCACTACAAAAAGAACATACATGGGATTTAGTTCATTATTCCAATGGAAAAATGCATTCCCATGAAAGTAGGTGTACAAGTTGAACCCTAGTCACCTTAAGCCAATATTTAAAGTCAAATTGGTTGCTAAGGGTTCTAAGCAAGAAAGAGAGTTGATTTTGATGAGATATTCTCCCTTGCGATCAAGATGACTACCATATGCCTAGTATTAACCTTGGTTGCATAGATGGATTTGGACTTGTACTAGATGGACGTGAAAACAATTTTTCTTCATGGGGACTTGTATGAGGACATTTACATGCAATAGCCTAAGGGCTTTAAGAAAATGGGAACCTAGTGTGCAAATTGAGGAAGAGTCTTTATGAACTTAAGCAGGAACCTAAGGAATGGTATCATAAGTTTGATGCCTTTATGCATTCACAAGATTACTCCTGTAGTGATATGGATCCATGTCTTTACACGAAGAAGGCCCGTGTTGATCGCCTTATCATTTTGGTGCTATATTCGATGATATGCTGATTGTGTTGGGAGTGCTCATGATGAGCTAGATGCTTTGAAGACTCGGCTCAAGAAGAGCTTTGAGATGAAGAACATGGAATGTGTCTACATTTACCTGTACTTACAACCCACACACTTGTGCACTATAGGTGGTGGCTGCCTATCACAATCACTTTATTCTTTATTTTAACAATAGAATAAGGGAAGGAGGGTCACACATTATGACCATAGGAGTTTCGACACACCAATCTCTCTCTTATTTAGTTGAATCTCCATAGCTATTGCTTCCCTCTTGCTTTCACTTCCGCTCCACCTTTCATACTAAAGATCTCTATCGTGTGGATACATATGATCAATAGCTTGCTGAAAATCCTATTGAATGTACCTTATTAACAAAGGAATCCTTCCATGATACACATTTATGCTAGAAGAGGCTTGGCCACATGAATTATCAAGTATTAATGAAGATTCAATCACATATAGGATATGATCATAGATCTTCCAAAAATTGACTTGCCATCAAATCACATTTGTGAAGCGTGTTTGCTTGGTAGGATGCATTGATTTTGCTTTCCTAAGGATTCTCATCTTCATTCTCCATCTATTTTACATCTTTGTCATAATGACATTTGTGGTCTTATACAAACCAAATCTCTTGGTGGATTCCTATATTTTGTTCCTATACTTTGTTACCTTCATTAATGAGAAATTCCGATTCACTTGGATATATGGGCTAAAGTCTAAGCTTGAAGTCTTCTCTTGCTTCAAGACATTTATTGCCATGGTGGAAAATTGAAGTGATTATTCCGATCCTTCATATTGACAAGGGTGGTGAATATATTTCCAAAAAGTTTTCAAAGTATCTTGCATCTTGAGCTATTCATCATTAATGCATCACCCCTTACTCTCCACAACAAAATGGAGTAGCAAAACAAAAGAATAGGTCACTCATGGAGATGGCAATATACATAAATCTTTTTGTTTTGATGCTATTCTATGTGCCGCTTATGTTTTTAATAGGTATCCCACAAGAACTTTATGCACCATCACTCCTGGCTCCAAGCCTTCTCTCACACATGTGAGGACATTTGGTTCATTGATATATGCTCATGTGCCTTCTCAAAAAAGGCACAAGCTAAAGGCTATTCATTATATATTTATTGAATAGAGTGTTGAAAGCAAGGGTATCGACTTTATCCATTCTTCACATGTAAGATTATTATCAATCAAGATGTTATATTTGCTAAAAATGCTTCTCACCCCTTCCTAGACTATAAAAAATGTGCATTTTAGTGATTTCTCCACTCATAGTTAGACACATAATCTATTTTAAAATTGAACATGCTATTTTTAGCTTTCCCTTTGAGCAAAAAGACACCCAAATACATAGAGAGACACATGGATACACACACACACACACGCGCACACGCACGCACGCACGCACGCACACACACACACACACGTATATATAAATATAAATAAATAAATAAATAAGTAAATATAGAGACGGAGACACTGAGAGAGAGAGAGATTTGAAGAGGACTTGCAAATGGGGAGAGCATTTGCTGGCGATCAAAGCTTACAAGGTAAATTATTTGTTTCTTAATGCAAATCTCTTACCTTATTGTGTCCACAATTGTCAGGACATAAACAGGTCTGACATTGGCTCTATGGCACTAGCAAGGCCTCTACTACACACCCAAATCACCCCTCGTCCCCATGGTCAAGAGCATCTAAGGGGTGTACTACCCTAACCTCTAATGTAGAACTTCGTGTTTGTATGGATTGTATTTCAATGGATAACCCTTCCCACACTTCTCAGAGGAGTCCTTGCACATATCGATGTAATACACCATGAAATTAGCAATTTCATTTGTTGTACCATACCTATTGGGAATATAGTCAAAACGGAGGTCTTTCTGCCTGGATCAGAGCCATGACATCAATCCTCTCTCATCTTAGCTTGGGAAGAGGCACACAATCAAGGAATGAGGGGGCACAAAAAAATTAGCCCCTCCCCTTCTTGTCGGCTGCAAACTTTAGTTTTTTTATTCGTTTCATTTCATTTACATGCATTTGCATGTCATTTATCAAATATTTGGTTCACAAACTAAGTTCACACCACTCGACAAGTGGTTTCACCTTTGTTGAGGGTGTAAGTGGCCTCATAATTGCGATCTGATTGGACGACTGGCTTCGTGGCATCGAAATCTATCAAGTTAGCCTCTATTGCGCTCTTTATGGCTCCTAGATGATGCTTTATAACGTAAAACCATGTGGGGATTTAATGGGGGGTCAAACGGACTCCGATTGACAAACTAAGACTTCAATTGGGTTCTTCGTGTTGAAATCCACTTAGGAAAACTCCAACTCTCGACCATCCATCATCGTTCAATTTTCTATGAAAAAATGATCTTTTATCCCTCCCGACCAAATTTGTACTTCAAAATGGGGTCCAAAAATTCAGCTCTCATTGGCGACATAGGGCGACTCAGCCTGCCGAATCCTGCAAACTGATTTGCACAAACAACAACCATAAAAAACATCAAGCTGCCACAAATAGAATACATAACAAAGAATAAGCACAACTCTCACCCTACCCCCTAACAAAATCAAGATATGAAAATCCTCAAGGGGTAGGCCTAGCATAATCCAATAGAAGTCCAGAGCAAGTTGCTAACCAACTGCTCTAACACAGATTGGCTAAAAAGAACCATCAAGGAAGTTATCCTAGGTGGTGGCATGAACTACCTACCTAATTTAGGACAAATAGACCAGGAACTCCTACTAGACAAGGAATCCTATAGCCTGGTTAACATATATTTTCTTTTAACATATTTTTACTTTCAATATTTCCATACTCGGGTATGTAAAAAGGAGGGAGCTAAGTGTAGTGATCCAAGGAGAATAGGGTATTGGCCTCAGGTTCTAACTCAGTACCCAAGAACCTACCAAGCCCTCATCGCAAGGCAACACTCCAATCTTTTTTTCTTCCGCTCACTTTTATTTTCACTCTAATCTTCCTTAGTATTACTTTTTTAGCTGATGCCACCCTTAGGAAGACAAGGCATCGGGTTTTGGGTCTAACTCATCCCCAGGAACCTACCAAGCCCCCATAAGGTGACGAATAACTGCTCTTAAAGTTCTTCTTTATTTTGTTTTTCTATTTTAGGGGTTAGAACCCCTTTCTACACACCTCTGTATTTTTATATTTCAATTATATTAAAAATTTTCTCTTCTTTTTATTTCAACAGGCTTCTCTAACTGCCTCACACTAGCAGGAACTCCTAGAATAGTTGCCTAGTAGACCATATAGCCCAAAAAGAAGCAGAGGAAGACCAAGGAAGCCCAAGCCAAAAAGTAAATAGAGAAGGTCATCCTGCACAAGTGAGAAAAGTAGAGAAGGCAAGCTCAGAAAAAACATGGGAGAGCATTGAATAAGAGCTTCGAATATTCTAGCAAGGTGCATAGAATGTCCTAGCAAGGAAAGCGTGGGATGCAATGTAATTCATTTTATAAGAGTGCCAAGATCCCTCCTGTGCAAATTGTAAAGTCTAAATGGATATGAGTGAAGGGATAATGCAACTAGAAGGGAATAGGGAAAGAGGACATTAGCAAGATGCCCGATCATGTAAAAATGGGGATGGGTGTCCAAGGGATTTAGGGCTTGTATATAAACCCAAAAAGTAAATGAGAAGCTCATTCTTTTGGTGTGTGGAAAAAGTGGTCTCTTCTTCTTCTCTTCTTCTCTCCTTTTTGCTTGCTTGTGTGTGCTTGAGAGAGGGAGTGAGTGTGTGAGGGCAAGGGATCTTGGAGAAGAAGATCTCCATCATCTCCTCTCTTCTTCCTCTCTTCTCGTCTCTTCTCTTCTCTTGTCTCACATGCGGTTATGGAGGATGGAGCTTGGAGGTGGATTGAGGTTTCTTGAACTTACATCTTGACTTGTAGAGCTACCGGTTTGCTTGAGGGAGGAGGCTACTCATTCGAGCATAAAAAAGGTAAGCTCACTACACCCCCATAGGATCGAAGATGGGTCGACTAGGTGAGAGATGGCCGTTTGTGCTCTCTTGAAATGCTTGAAGCAATAAGAGGTCCATGGGTCTTGATGAATGAGTGTGAGCTCCCACTACATTTTGGTTATGCTGTCGGGACCAACATATTCAAGCTTGAGCAGTTGTGCGTCTCAAATTGAGCGTCAAAGTAGGGTCTCATCCCCGTATTGGTGCTTGATATAGATAGGAGATTTGGGGTTTTTAATCTTCAAACAAGTAAGTATTTTGGGTTTTTGATAAGTCGACAAGTAGGATAAATCAATTTAGTATTTGGGTTTTGATTTATGTTGCATTTAGAGTAGGATAGGGTCGAGAGATTGAAATGAAATGCTTTAGGGATTTTGTTGTCAAATAGACCAAAACAGGGCACAAATAAGGTAAAAGTGGGAAAAAAGAGCGCTTAAATGTGTTAATACCACAAGGGGAGCGATCAGAGAGGCCAAGGCTGAGCAGAACAAGGGTTTAAGATCCCATAGAGCAAGGGGGAAGCTCATTTTCATATTTAACAGCAGTGAGAGAGAGAGTTTGAGAGAGAGAGAGAGAGAGACCTTGAGCTTCGCGCGAATCAATCGCCTTCCACATGAGTTTTTTGTGCATACCAAGTATATAGAGACCTTCCTCTTTGTCCATTCTTGTATTCTAGAGCTCATTGCATCTTGGTGTGACCAAAATCGTTACCTCGAGTTGATTTTTTGTCGTCTCCCTGTTTTTTCGCCACCGTAATTGAACAAGGCTCACAAGGGTCCGATTCCCAGAATCAGACACTCGAACGTCCGATTCCAGGCAATCGGACACTCGGACTACCTCGACATGTCCGATTGGACGCTACCCAGCCAATTCCAAAAATTGGACCAACTAGGAGACGATCAGACGGCCTACAATTGCCTACAATCAGACACTTTCAAAATTGGATTCGGATGCTTGGCCATCGGCTACTCAGACATCGAATCAGTCCAAATCAGACACATCACAATTGGACAAGTCTAAATCGGATGCATGGAAATCAAACAGTTGAAAATTAGACGTATGATTTTGGGGATCGAACACTGTGAAATCAGACACTGTAGAATTGGACTGAAACTCTGACAAGAGAAAAATTGACAAATTTAGTGCATCCCGGGCGAAGCATAACACCTCACACCAAGAAAGGGTCTGAAAGCCTTGCAAGTGTAATTGACCTTAGAAATCGTAGCCAGATGGCTAGACACAAGCATTGACAGTCATGCCAGCTTTTAGCCCCTCTTAGAGCCATAAACTAACCTACAGGATCCAATTAACCTTGATTGAGCAAAATAGCATAACATAGATTCTAGAGACCAGTGAGGGTTGCCAATGAGACTGAGTCTCAACCCCTATTCGGCCAATAACTTAGACCAGAGTGCGGAAGATGCATTGATTATCTCATGTTTGCATCCACATTTTTTTCAACACTTGAAGTGTACTTGAAAAAACTGAAAGCTTGATTTCACATAGTGCACAAAAAAGATCACCACACACACACAGAGTGAACGCAAATTGAGGATTACTTTTGTAAATAAGAAGGAACACACTCAAACTAAATGAATAGAATGAACCCACCAATAGGAGATGACTCTCAAACCTAGACACTACAAGGATATAGGAGAATAGCCATAGCCATTTTCGACGCATATTAGCGGCATCGCTATTTGTGATGCAAATAGCGATGCAAATAGCAACGGTACTCAAATGAAAAAAAGCAGGCTGAAACCCCAATGTGACATTTTGTGCATAAGAGTGAAAGAGGGAGTGAAAGAGAGAGCAAATTGCATTATGCATTTGAGAGGGAGAATGAGAGCTTCTCATTGCCACCGCTGTCGTTTGCGAAGAAGAGGAGGAAGTGTACGAAGGGTGAAGAGGAGCCGCCATCACGAAGAGGAGCCACCAAATCCATCCTCGGACCTTCGCGGTGAGTGCATTGCTCCCTCTTGGTCTGTTTTTATTTTTTCTCATTTTCTTTTGCTTGTTTTTGTTAAAAATGATGTGTATTGAGAGAGAAAGAGAGGAAATGAGAGAGGGAGAGGAAGAGAGAAAAAGAAAGAAGGAATGAGAGAAAGAGGGAATAAACATGAAATATAATAAAGAAAGAGAGAAAGAGAGAGAGAGGGAGGAAGAGAGGAGAATAAATTGATAAAAAACAAAGAGAGGGTAAGATCTTGTTCTTTAATTTCTTCTTTTCTTGTTTCTAGTGGTAGTAGTAGTAGTTCTTTAATTTCTTCTTTTCTTGTTTGTGGTAGTTCTTTAATTTCTTCTTTTCTTGTTTGTAGTAGTGGTAGTGGTAGTTCTTTAATTTCTTCTTTTCTTGTTTTTTTTTTGTAGTAGCAGCAACAACAGTTCTTTAATTTCTTCTTTTCTTGCTTTTGGTGGTGGTGGTGGTGGTGGTGGTGGTGGTGGTGGTGGTGGTGGTGGTAGTGGTAGTGGTAGTGGTAGTGGTAGTGGTAGTGGTAGTGGTAGTGGTAGTGGTAGTGGTAGTAGCTCTTTAACTTCTTTTTTTGGGAGAGAGAGAGAGAGAGAGAGAGAGAGAGAGAGAGAGAGAGAGAGAGAGAGAGAGAGAGAGAGAGAGAGAGAGAGATGTTTTATTAAAGGTGCACCTTGTGTGTGTTTGATGCTTTGGGAAGGTGAGTAGTAGTAGTAGTAGTAGTAGTAGTAGCAGTAGTAGCAGTAGCAGCAACAGTAGTAGTAGTAGTAGTAGTAGTAGTAGTAGTAGTAGTAGTAGTAGTAGTAGTAGTAGTAGTAGTAGTAGTAGTAGTAGAGAGAGAGAGAGAGAGGTTTTGTTAAAGGTGTATCTTTGGTGTGTTCGAGAAGGCGAGTACTAGTAGTAGTAGTGGTCCAGTGCAATACCACAGTGGGACGAAAAACACTTCGACATAGGGTAGCTACTCCCTTGTCTGCATGCACAACATATTAGACTTTACATACTGTAGGCCAGGTGGAGACTTTATATACGTTAATTTTGTTGAGCTACAAGAGAACAAATCCCTTCTCAAACAATTTTAAAAGAAAAAAAGAATGATAACAAAACCAAATTGTTTGTCGTAACATAGACCAATGGAAAACGATGAAGGCTGTGATGTTCTCCGGTAATAAAATCTTACGGAATCCACCGTAAAACCTCACGGAATCCACCGTGGCACGGAATCCACTGTGGCACGGAATCCACCGTAGCATGGAATCCACCGTGGAATATGCCTCCTGGCATCACAAGGAGGAGTGCACCCTTTGTGGCCAGTTAGAAGAGTTCGTGGGCGTGCGATGGATGGAGTGCCTGAGCCAATCCACCACTTGGAAGGTACTACCCAATTTATACCATCAATACCAGAGGAGACATGCAGCCTTCCAAAATTTTCTATAATCTTGGAGGTTGAGATGGAGGCAATGATCGATGCATTGATGCCCATGGATGTTGAGACATCTGATCTACTTAGAGAGGAAGTATCCATACCATTATATGATGGGTGCCGAGTATCTCGCCTGAATACACTACTTACACTCTTAAGTGTGCAAGCAAAATACGGGTGGAGCGATGCAAGTGTGAACGAGTTGTTCAGACACCTTCTATGTATACTTTGTTGATTTTTTTCGGTGCTATTATTAAAAAAATTATATTTTTTCAAGGTGTTTTTTAAGTTACTAAAGTATCATATATTACCACTTGCAAATACCATGCCTAAGTCTTGTGATGATACGCGACATGTTTTACGAAAGCTTGGCATGGACTACAACAACATTCATGTATGTATCAATGATTGTGTACTGTTTTGAGGAGAATACAAGACTATGGAGACATGTCCAAAGTGTCATGATCATTGGTATCGATAGGACTTGCAAGGGAAAAGCATCCCTCAAAAATTTCTTAGACACTTTTCGCTTATTCCCCTATATACATCACATGTTTCGTACATCCGACATGGCGAGCTTGACAATGTGGCATGCACAGAATAGATCCATAGATGGAGTCCAACGAATATTAGTGGATTCATGTGCATAGAGCCACATTGACTCTACCTTTTCAGGCTTTGCCCGAGAGCCAAGGAATCTTTGGCTTGGCTATGCTAAGGATGGCGTAAACCCATTCGGTCTGCACCTAACTTCTTACAGTGTGTGGCCTATAGTCCTTGTTAACTACAACATCCCTCCATGATTTTCTACGAAAAAAGGACACCTCATCATTAGCTTGCTCGTTCTCGACTGCTACAAAGTCAAGAATATGGACGTGTATCTTCGTCCATTAGTTGATGAGCTTAAGATTTTGTGGGAGGAGGGGTTTGTGGTGGAAGATATGAGCAAGCACGATGGTCAACGGTCTGCCAATATTCGAGCCATTCTCATGTGGATGATGCATGACTTTTCGGGATTCGAGGAATGCTTAGGTAAGTAGGTTTCCATTCTCATTGGTAATATCTATCATAGTTTGTTCAAGTTTGTATTCATTGGATAGAGGTGTTGGGACATGTTTGGTTATCTTAGGTTATCATGCATGTCCGTTGTGTGGGCCACAGTTAGACTCCTGAAGGTCATGAACCATGAAGAGGATGGTATATCAAGGACACGCTGCTTTCTTGTCGGAGGGTCATGAACTGAGGGAAGGTTTTCTTGGATGACCTCCAACACGAATGAATGCCCAAATTTGGTATAAGAAAAAAATGGTCCACACACAGAGTCACATCCAAACGTAATGCGACGGTTCTCAGTTTTCTATGAGTTGTTGTATTGGATCCACTTACAGATCACAACCACTTGTTGGATCCCATGCATATTTTCAAGAATGTGGGTAGCTTATTATGGGACCACATTACAGGAAAGAGAGACACATTAGGGGCATGAATGGATTTAAAGGAGTTAGGTAAGATGGAGGTGCTTTGGCCGTAATCGAGTGTTGATGGTCGCTTGCAACTACTCGCGCTCCTTGGGTTTTGTTCACTAAAGAAGAGTGCCTTGTGAAGCAAATTATCAAGTCTATCCGCACTTCGATGGGTATGATGCGTTCTCTCAAGTCCGCATGCCTTACTTTAGAAATACACCGGGCAATTTACAAGTTGTCAAATTTAGTGTAATGGATCTCACAGAAGGAGATAAAGACATCCTCTATTGAATCTGCAAGGTGGGAAGCAGTGGAGACAGTTTATCTCTTTGAGAAGTACATGCCCACATGAGTATGCTCATGATACAAATCCACCTTCTGGTGCATCTTGTAGATGAACTAGAGATTGCTGGACCTGTCCATACACGATGGATGTTCTTCTTGTTGGAGCGCTTCATGAAAATCTCGAAAGGCTTTGTGCGACAACGAGCTCGGCCAAAAGGTAGCATGACTGAAGGTTGGTTGGTGTCTGAGGCATTAGTGCATATTTGACAATGGCTACCAACGATGGATTTAGACAACAGTATGCTATAATCGTTGAAGGACGATGATAGACTGACCGAAAATGTGGTGGTTGAAAATGGGGTGAAAAAAAAAATGGATGTTGCAATGGAGGAGAAAGTGAATCGTTTTTGTATGTTGCACCATGCCTCCATGGAGATGTGGCTCGCTAGGTATGAGCAAGCCAGGAAAGATCGGAAAGAAGCATGATTTGAATTTTGATGTAGTACGCACCATCGACCGATTCGATATCCTGAGGGCATGGAGGAGATGTCGCGGTTTATGTCAATGCGATGATTGCATGGAGCATTGACCACAGCACCTTGCGAAGGGGTGGAGGTCTCAATTGAGGAGTGGGAATTCTCGAGGGGATGTAGTCCAAAGGTGACGACGTGTTTAGGGTTTGTCGTATCTAGATTTTATATGCGACAACTAATTGACTATGTCAATGTACAATACAAAATACACAGTGCGACATGGTCGCGCGGACGGCATTTCCGCGTGGAGCGTATCGATAAAATGCGCTTCACAACAGATTGTGGTATTATGGCAAAGTTCGAGCAAGAGAGCTAACAACGAGCAACGGATCCAAACACTATTATAGATGAGATGGAGTATTTTGGAAACTTGCAAAGTATTATCACGATGGATTACCATAGCTTCTCCATGATCCTATTCGATGTGCAGTGGTTCAAAGTGGTACTTGAAGGAGCTGGGGCAACAGTTCAATGAGGTCCATCTGGATTTCTTGAAGCAGATATTGAAAAAAGATGGATGGATTTGCGTGACATATTTGTATTGGCGGCCCATTGTGAACAGATGCATGAACTCATATTTTTTAAAATTTTATTACAACATGGTACATGTCACAAAAGTTAAATCTCTCTTGTACACGTGATTTTGAACATGTAATTTTCTATCTAAACCCTCGACAACCTCGACGGTGATATGTTGTACCTTTAGCTCCCTGAAGTACGAGAGTATATGATCAAAGCAATGCTCCCAGCATAGATGAGGACAATATGCAAATAGAGGGGTCGATATTACAAGGGGTGGAGGCCACCGAAAGCTTGGAGTATGTAGAGGAGCCAAAATTGGGTAACAATGATGGAAATACAAGAGTCCAATAATTCTTTGAGAACGAGGTTGACTCATCCTTTTGTGGTGACCTGTCTATTGACCTTCCAGTGTGTCAGAAGATTGACATGGGACCATAGGGTACTTCATACTTGGAGCATCCAGCTACTCAATTCATTGATGAATCGCTTATAAGGGTACATAGTATATGTGTTTTAAGTAAGATCATTTTTTGAAGATTTATATTACCATGCTTTGCTTGATTTATATTGATTATGCTAACTTCAATTTTTGTTTATGCACGTGACCTTTGTGGATACTTGGATCCGCACGATGAGTCAAGAGATGAGTGACAATGAGCTATAGGAGATCTTCACACGTATGTTTCCAGATCAGATGGCTCGATTTAGAGATATGGCAAACCAGGAGCTGTCTCAGACACCATTAGGCCGTTCTGTTAGATCTACTTTGGTGCTCAGTAATGCTTTAGTTTTCAGTAGACGAGGTCGACGCTCCAAACTTGGGCTAGATAGAGGGAGTGGTTCTAGGGGATGATGTAGAGATGTGGATGCAATGAGCACGCGGTCGCCTCGAGATACAGGTGCTACTCCTAGCTCTCATGCAGGTTTGAGAGAGCGTGGCTTAGGTGGTTGTTGCGGAGGTATCGACGCAGTGTCTCCATCTCGTCATTCTACTGAAGTTGTGTCACTTATGAGATTTGTCACACCTATGAGGACGTCTACTCCAGTCACTCTAGCTTTTGCTCAGCCATTCACAGGTGACACCCCTATGGGTGCTACTCCGAGAGATTCTACCCTGTAGGTACACCAGATGTACAGGGGTCTCTTGGATATGCCCAAGAACGTGGTTGTAGGTGGGAGAGGACACATGTTAGGCATACCCTAGAGGGGTATGGATACCTTGTAGATGATAGAACATGAGCCATCATCATGAATGATGAGGGGAGGAGGGTGATGGCTCGTATGAAAGAGTTGTGCCAACAAGTTTTTCGGCATAATGTCTTGGATCATTGGAAGAACATATCGGAGGGGAGCAAGGACTACATAGTAGCATCCTTGCATGAGGAGTTTTCGGTACCCGTTGCAACAGATAGATTTTCCATAGGCTGGATGATGGAGTGTACGCGTGCGCAAGACACTTAAGAGTGGGGCCTCAAAGCTCGAGTGGCTAGACGCATGATGACTGGCACCAACTCAGGGAAGAGGCTATAGATTTTCTAGGATGTTGGAGACAACATCGCGAGGCAGGGAGGGCATGACTGGAGGCACGAGTGGTCTATCATATTGGGAGTGGCGGCCCCACGGGACTTATCTGGAGGACTTTGTAAGTTTTTCTTTTGTTCCGCTTGCTTATTTTTTTGCAATATCCCTTGTACTGACAATCGTGTTTCTAATAGTTGTATTTTGTTTTCTTTGCAGCACTCCATTACAAATCGCAATTCCACCGGCCTAGAGACTCGATATGCAGAGAAACATGGTCTCACTGCATTTATCGACCGATTGTATGGATGCGGCGGCATAGTAAGTCACTCATCTTTCTTGTCTGTAGTTACTAATTTTAATTAAAATGCATTATTGTATGGTGGGCTATTATGTAGTTGTTTCTTTTTTTGCAGAGTCCATTCGATGCTCTTTTGCAGCATGATGAGGTTTCGGATGGCGAGGATCTATAGCTCGCCCTTGGATCCGTAGAGCTCACATCCTCTTCTTTTTTGGTCATGTGATTTATGCATGCATTTTTTATGCACTATCTTAATATTATCCTTTGTATCTTGCCATGATTGTACTGTTGCTTTCATTACGCGATCTTGTATTTATTTTATGTATCAGTCTTATGGATTCAAGTACACTTTGCCTTCATGGAGAGAGCATTGTACACTTTACTGTAACTCTTTTGTATGGCCCAAATAAAGCACATAGTGCTATTTGTGGCAGGGCAACTTGTTGCCTGCCACAAAATTTTTTCCCCCTGTAACCATTGCTATTAGCGTCACAAATTTACTGCATGTGTCACTATTAACGTCACAGTTAGCATCGCAAATCGTCACTATATGCATCACTATTTGCATCTCTATCAATGTCGTATATGCGATACTGATAGCGACGAATGTAGCGACGATAATAGCGATTGTTCTATGGCATCGCTAATACTGACATTTTTTTATGACAACGGGGGCAAAATTTTTTATGAACATTTTCGTCGCTTTGAACGTTGGTATGAGGCCTGTATCTTGTAGTGAGATGGGTGAGCAATAACTCCAATTGGTAGGATTAAGTGAGAGACGCAACTCAAAAAGCTAGACACATAGAAGGAGCGATACGATTGAGAGTGTAACACTGCCTAACTTGATCAACCTCATTGACAACTTGGTGAAGCAACAGATCGCAGATATGGGAGAACCCAATACAAATTGCAGAAATGAAGAACTTGACCTGGGGGATTCCCTAGTTGAAATCCAACAGATGGTGAATGAATATGATGCACAAACTAGGCTAGAACACCATGGCAAACCGTCAAAAGACATCATAACAGACCTTGAGGAGGAAATAAAGCTGGTACGGAAAGCTTTGCAAAGCATAGCAACATACAACAACCAGCAGAGCAACAATAGACTGGGAGATTGCGACATGACATAGAAATGTGAGAAGTCAGTCTTAGCAAATAGAAATCAAACAGGACCGGACACAAAGAGGGAAAGAGTGCTAGAGGTAGATTTAACACTGAGCAAGCTTCTCATCACAAAGTGACTAATAGACAACAAGTTGGCAGAACAAAGCGCAATAGCACTAGCAACATCATTGCTTGCAAGATTAGGAGTTACCAATGGCTCCAAGAGCCAATCGAGAATCCCCACAGTTTGCGAAACAACTAGACAAGTATGAGCCGAGCAATGACCCGTATAGTTTCATAGAGCAGTTTGAGCAGGTCTGTGAGGTTAACGGCCTCACTGCGATAAGGGTAGGATGTGCGTGGTACACAAGCTTAGATGTTCTAGAGCGCAACAATTTCAATAACCTCAAGAGTCTCTTCATTAAGAGATTCTCAGAGCCCGCATACTCAAATAATCTTATAGTGTGGCTGATGAATGTTAAGCAAAGGGACAAAGAGAATGTCAGGGACTACGTTACTCACATGCGGAGTCTCCATAAGAGAATCCCCACTAATGAATGATCCACTAAGAGAGCAGTGTGAACCGTCAATGGAATGCCTAAGGAACTCTGCAAGGCCTTGATAGGCAACTCAAGCTTGCAAAGAGACACATTAGCTAGGATCTTTGAAGAGGCCATACGACTGGACAATCGGATTAAGGGGAGAAGCTCCAGGAGCTTGCCAACTCTAGAACCTCAAAAAGGGAAACAATATCTAGCTAACGATCAGGCCCAAGCAACCAAGATAAAGGGAAGTGCATTGACCCGCTAGGAGCTAGTAGAGATGAAAATGGAGCTAGCCAGACTACAAGAGATGATGAGAAGACCTACCCACCCACATGTCCAATGTGTGTATTGTGGTAGAAACC